>NC_090819.1:116880591-118239162 GCF_000390325.3 Nicotiana tomentosiformis
ACTCAAATGAAGTTTTTAGGCAAAAATCCTTATTTTTATCAATTCTTTTAACATAAAAGCTTTCTATAAAGACGCCCGGACTGCGCACGCAAATCGAGGAAGGCTAAATCATTATTTTAAGGCTTCAGATCACAGAATTAGATTTTAAAACGTAAGATAACCCATCGGGTCATCACATTCTCCACCTCTAAAACAACTGTTCGTCCTCGAACAGACATAGAAAAGTACCTGGGCTGGTGAAAAGATGTGGATATCTACTCCGCATATCTAACTCGGACTCCCAAGTAGCTGCCTCAATGGGCTAACCTCTCCACTGCACTCGAACTGAAGGATAACTCCACCTCCACCAATAATGGTGCCGCAAGTCCTGATACATCTTGGCGGTGCCTGGATGAATAGAATACCGGGAACTATGAGCCTCCTCAAGAATCAACTCACGAAGTCCATCCACATTAGGCACACAAACACGACCATGCATCCTCAAAACTCCGTCATCTCCGACAGTAACCTTCTTGGCATCCCCATACCGCACCATGTCCCTAAAGACTAACAAATAAGGGTCGTCATACAGCCGATCTTTGATACGCTCAAACAAAGAAGACTGATCAACTGTACAAGCTAGAACACGGTTGGGCTCTTAAATATCCAACCTCACCAACTGGTTGGCTAAAGTCCGAACATCTGAGGCAAGCGACCTCTCACCGACTGGAATGAACGCAAGGCTGCCCATACTCACTGCCTTTCAACTCAATGCGTCGGCCACCACGTTGGCCTTCCCGGGGTGGTAAAAATAGTGATATCATAATCTTTCAATACCTCCAACCACCTCATCTACCTCAAATTTAGATCCTTTTGCTTGAACAAATACTGAAGGCTCCGATGATCTGTGAAAACCTCACACAACACACCATAAAGATAATGCCTCCAAATCTCCAGCGCATGAATAATGGCTGCCAACTCTAAGTCATGGAAATGGTAATTCTTCTCTTGAACCTTCAACTATCGCGACGCATATGTGATCACCTTGCCCTCCTGCTTCAATACCTTACCGAGCCCTACACGGGACGTATCACAATATACTGTATAAGATCCTGAACCTGTAGGCAACACTAACACCGACGTTGTAGGCAAAACAGTCTTGAGCTTCTGAAAGCTGGCCATACACTCATCTGACCATCTGAACGGGGCACCCTTCTGGGTCAGCCTGGTCAACGGGGCTGCTATAGATGAAAACCCTTCCACAAATCGACAGCAATAGCCCGCCAAAACCAGTTAAAGTGGGTCTAGACAAGTTCTGAACTGCCTCAATCTTCTTAGGATCTACCTGAATGTCCTTTGTTGATACAACGTGCCCCAAAAAAGTGACCGAATCCAAGTAAAACTCGCACTTTGAAAATTTAGCATACAGCGGGCTGGCTCTCAGAGTCTGAAGTACAATCCTAAAATGTTGCTCATGATCCTCTTGGCTAAGGGAGTAGATCAAGATATCATCAATAAGCACGATCACAGAGGAGTCTAAATAAGGCTTGAACACTCGGTTAATCAAATCCATGATTGTTGTTGGGGCATTTGTCAACCCAAAGGACATCATTAGAAACTCATAATGCCTGTAACGAGTCCGAAAAGCTGTCTTAGGAACATCGGATGCCTAATCCTTAACTAATGGGAGCCAAATCTCCCTTCAATCTTCAAAAATGCCTTGGCACCATGAAGCTGATCAAATAAAAGTCAATCCTCGGCAATGGATACTTGTTCTTGATGGTGACTTTGTTCAACTGCCGGTAATCTATGCATATCCTTATCGATCCATCCTTCTTCTTCATGAACAACACAGGTGCACCCCAGGGTGAGACACTAGGTCTATGAAGTTCTTATCAAGCAAATCTTGCAACTGTTCTTTCAATTCTTTCAACTCTGGCGGGGCCATACGGTATGGCGAAATAGAGATGGGCTGAGTGCCCGGAGACAAATCAATATCCCTGTCAGGTGGCATCCCCGGAAGGTTTGTAGGAAACACATTTGGAAACTCACGAATGACGAGTACTGAATCCATGGAAGGAACCTCCGCACTAGAATCGCGGATATAAGCCACATAAGCTAGACACCCCTTCTCGACCATACGCTGAGCCTTCATATAAGAGATAACTTCGTTGGTAAAATGGCCAGGAGTCCCTCTCCACTCTGATCGAGGCAACCCCGGCAAGGGTAAGGTCACCATCTTGGCGTGACAATCTAATATAGCGTGATAAGGTGACAGCTAACCCATACCCAAGATAATATCAAAATCGACTATATCGAGAAGTAGAAGATCTACACTAGTCTCAAGACTCCCAATGGTTACCACACAAGAATGATAAACACAATCTACAATAATAGCATCTCCCACAGGTGTGGACACATACACAGGAGCACTCAAAGAATCACGAGGCACAACTAAATATGAAGCAAAATAGGATGACACGTAGGAATAAGTAGAACCCGGATGAAATAGAACTAAAGCATCTATACTGCAAACTAAAATAGTACGTGTGATAACAGCGTTAGATGACTCAGCCTCAGGCCTGGATGGAAAAGCACAACATTGGGGCTTGGCCCCACCACTCTAAACTACATCTCTAGGACGGGCCCTAGCTGGCTGGCCTCCACCTCTAACGGCCTGACCACCACCCCTAACAATCTAGCCTCTACCTCTAGCTGTCTAACCCATGCCTCTGGCTGGCTGAGTAGCAACTGGTGTCGGAACCATGGCACGAGAACCCTGATGTTGTGAGCTGCCTGATGCCCGAGGGAAAAATCTAGCAATGTGCCTCGTATCACCATAAGTATAGTAGGACCTCGGCCGCTGTGATTGCTGACCCTGAAACTGACCCTGTCGACCTGAGTAACCACCTTGAAAACTCTGGAGCGGAGGTGCACTAATAGGAGCTGGTGGTGCACTATAGGCTAGCTGGTCGGAATAAGGCATATCAGGGTCACGACCACCTGAGGCACTGTGGGATGCCTGGAGTGATGAATGAAATGGCCTAGGAGGATGCCCTTTACCAAAGGTACCCCTGCCTCCAGATGAGGCACCGCTGAATCCCCCGGAATGACGTGGTCTCTTGTCAGACCCCTGACCTCCCTGAGCAAGACCCATCTCGACTCGCCTGGCGACATTGGAAGCCGCCTGAAAAGAAATATCACTCCTAGTCTCCTTAGCCATTTGCAATCTGATAGGATGAGAAAGTCCTTCAATAAACCTCCTCTCTCTCTCTCTCTCTTTCTCACACTCTCTCGGTAGGAAGCAGAAGAAGAGCATGACGGGCCAAATCTATAAAATGGGTCTCATACTGAGTAACAGTCATACTGCCCTGCTGGAGACACTCGAACTGACGACGGTGCTCCTCTCAGAGTGTGATAGGGAGAAACTTCTCTAGAAAGAGCTGAGAGAACTGGTCCCAAGTAAGAGCAGGCAACCCCACTAGTATGGTTAACAAATAATCTCTCCACCATTTCTTGGCGGAACCAGTTATCTGAAATACAGCAAAACTGACCCCATTGGTCTCCACTATACCCATGTTCCGTAGCACCTCATGACAGCTGTCAAGATAATCTGGTGGGTCCTCAGAAGGTGCACCACTGAAGTGAACTGGAAAGAGCTTGGTAAACCTGTCCAATCTCCACAGAGCCTTAGAAGACATAACTGACCCATCACTGGTCTGTGCCGCCACAACCGGCTGAACTACTCCGACTGGATGAGCGGCTGGAGTCTGATACTGTGGAGCCATCTGCTCTGAACTGTAAGTAGCAGGACTCTGGGCTCCTCCCCCAGCCTGAGAGACGTCTGGTGCCATGGGAAATACGTCAGTCTGGGCCACACTCTCCATAAGGCCCACCAAATGGATCAAAGCGTCCCGAAGCACTAGGGTGGCAATGAACCCCTCCGGGACCTGAGCCGGTCCGACAGGAACAGCCTGGGCTGGAACTTCCTCATTAAACTCTACTTGAGGCTCCACCGCTGGTGCTACTGCTCGAGCTCTGGGCTGAGCTCTGCCCCTGCCTCGGCTTCTGGCACGACCTCTTCCTCGACCTCTGCCCCTCGTAGAAGCTGCCACTAGGGGCTATGGCTGCTGCTCAGCTGAAGATGCGGTACGCGTTCTCGCCATCTGTGAGAAAATAAGAGTAGAAGAGTTCAATTAGCATTATGAGAACAAAATAGCACGAGAGAGAAAAATAGAAGTGAAATTTGTTCCTAAACTTCATAGCCTCTAGGAGATAAGTACAGACGTCTCCGTACCGATCCCCCAGACTCTACTAAGCTCGCTCGTGAATTGTGAGACCTAGGCAACCTAGTGCTCTGATACTAACTTGTCACGACCAGAAATCCTCCACCGTTGGGACCGTGATGGCGTCTAACATCCCACTTGCTAGGAAAGCCGACGTTAAAGTATTATGAAGTCAACTCTTATACATTGCAATACAGTAATTAAGCTATAACGAGTGCGAAATATTATAACAACTTCATCATTTATCACTTCCCGGATCTGGTGTCACAATTCACGAGCATTCTGGAACTTACTACAAGTAATAGTCTGAGAGAAGTAAAACTATTTGAATGAAAGAGATAGTAAAACAGAAAAGATAGACGGGGACTTCAAGGTCTGTGAATGCCGACAGATCTACCTTGAGTCTCCGGATAGCGGGTCCAACAGCTAAACTCTCGATCAACCCGAGGCGGTACCAAAATCTGCACAGAAAGTGCAGAGTGTAGTATCAGTACAACCAACCCCATATACTGAAAAGTGTCGAGCCTAACCTCGACGAAGTAGTGACGAGGCTAAGAGAAGTCACCTACAATCAAACTTGTACAATATAACAGTGTATATACAAATAACAGTAAAGAACTAAACAGGTAATATCGGGATGGGGGAACATGTTGAGGGGTAATACGAGGTAAAAAGCTACAGCAAAAGGATAACTTGAACAGTAGATACACTATGAACCAATAAGAACTAATGAACACAGCAAAGGAAAAGTGCACGACATCACCCTTCGTACTTTTACTCTCATCCTCACAATGAAATTAATAGAAACGGCACGGCATCACCTTTTGTGCATTAACTCTCATACCATGGCACGGCATCACCCTTCGTGCATTACACTCACAATATGGCACGGCATCACCCTTCGTGCACTAACACTCTCTCAACCTCATATAAATTCAATAGAAACGACACGACATCACCCTTCGTGCATTAATACTCCCCCTCACCAAAATAATGAACAATAACAACAAGATCAGATCTTACTTCAACATTGGTTCCACAATGCTAACCTCAACTCGAATCAACACTCAATCAATACCAAAGTCCGTAAACATGATAAGAATGATCAACATCACAATTAACTCGTCTAAGCATGAATAATATGATCAAGGAAAGCAACAATTACAAGAATAAGACCCACCCACATACTATAAACCTACAACAACGCATAGGTACTCATCACCTCACCTATACATGGTACCCAACATCTAAACAAGTAGCAAATAGAAAAATAAGTCATAATCCCTCAAGCCAAGGTTAACCACGACACTTACCTCGCTCCAACGGCCAAACTTAAAGCTCAATCACAACTTTTCCTTTCCCACAAGCCTCCGAACCAATAGAATCTAGCAAATAACCAACCAAACAATTCAATTTATGCCTTAGGAACTACCCACGATTGTAAAGAATTCAATTTAGGCCATTTTTGATAAAGTCAAAAAAAGTCAACACCCGGGCTCGCTTTGTCCAAACCCGAAAATCGGACCAAACTTCAATTACCCATTCACCCCCGATCCCGGTTATATAATTAATTTTGGAATCCGACCTCAATTTGAGGTCTAAATCCCTAATTTATCAAATCCCTAGTTTCTACCCAAAACCCCCCAATTCCACCATGAAAATCTTAGATATTTAGGTTGAAATCTTAGGAAAAGTAGTGAAAGATTGAAAGAAATTAGTATAAGATTGCTTACCAATGATTTGGAAAAGAAATGTTCTATGGAAAATCGCCTCTTGTGCTTCTAGGTTTGAAAATTTGGGAAATGAACCAAAACTCCCGTCTAAGTCCTATTTATCAACTGCAAATGCGAAGAAATAATCAAAAATACGAAGTCCTTCATACCTCTGTTGTATTCACAATTGCGAAGAATTGTTCGCAAATGCGAACTCTGGATGACCACAAATGCGACACTATCGTCGCAAATGCAAAGGATGCCTTCCCCAAACCCATTTCGCAAATGCGAGATCAGAGGCCTACAACAAAGATTAGTTACACCAGCAAATTTCACCAAGTCCAAATTCACTCTGAAGCCTATCCGAAACTCACTCGATCCCTCGGGGTTCTAAACCAAAAGTGCACACTAGTCTAAATACATCATACAAACGTTCTCGCGCGATCAAATCGCCAAAATAACACTTAGAACTACGAATTGAACACCAATCAAGTGAGATTTTTCAAGAAAGCTTTGAAATTTCTATTTTCACAACCGGATGTCCGAATCACGTCAAACCAACTCCGTTTCTCACCAAATTTCATAGACAAGTCATAAATTTGGTATTGGACCTATACCGAGTTCCGGAACCAAAATACGGACCCGTTATCCAAAAATTCAAACTTTGGTCAAACATTTCAAATTCAATAAGCCTTTAACTTTCAAATTTCGACAAAGTTTGATATCTCGGGCTAGAGACTTCCGAATTCGATTCCGGGCATACGCCCAAGTCCCAAATCACGGGTTCGGGTCCGTTTACCAAAAATATTGACCAAAGTCAACTCAAATGAAGGTTTTAGGCAAAAATTCTTATTTTTATCAGTTTTGTTTTTAACATAAACGCTTTTCGGAAAGACGCCTGGATTGCGCGCGCAAATCGAGGAAGCTAAATCAAGATTTTTAAGGCTTCAGATCACAGAATTAGGTTTTAAAACGTAAGATGACCCATCGAGTCATCATTATATTTATATATATATATATATTCGATATTAAATATTAAGTATTAAAATTGAGGATGTTAAATCAATTAAATATTATGTACATATATGTATATATATATATACATACATACATAGGATATAGTGTCCATATAAAAATAATTTTAAAAAATGCATACATACACTCTCTCTCTCACTCTCTCTCTCTCTCTCTCTCTCTCTCTCTCTCTCTCTCTCTCTCTCTCTCTCTCTCACACACACACACACACACACACATATATATATATATATATATATATATATATATATATATATATATATATATATATATCAATTAAGTATTAAATATTATTTATTTAAAACCTATTTATATAAAACAAACCAAATTTATATTTTAATTGTTGTAAAATTGTGTTATATTAAATTAAATATATGTAATTTTAAAACTTATTTAATTAAAACTTATTCCGGTTGGTAAATTAAATATATATTATTTTTGTTATATTAAAAACCAATTTCCTTGAGTAGGAAAGCATAATTTCAAATATTCCGACCGAAATCGGTCAAAAATTTTGAGAACCTTTAATAAAAAATTATTTTTGTAGATAATATACAAGTATGGCCAGGTCTTGGTCAAATATTGACCAAGTTCCGACCAAAATCGGTCAGAATTTTTATAGATTTGCTATGGGACCACTATTTCCGTTGTCAGAAATATTTTCTTTGACTTTTGCGACCAATTTAATTAATTTCCGACCGATTTTGGTCAGATTTGTTTTCGACCGATTTCGGCCGGTATTATGTTGACGGATTTTGACAGTTTTCTAGTAGTGTGTGTTAGCCTCATCACTATTTCGTTGAGGTTAGGCTCGGCACTTACTGGGTACATGGGGTCAGTTGTACTCATACTACACTCTGCACTTCTTGTGCAGATTCCGGAGTTGGTCCCAATTGCGTACTGTAGATTGTGCTCAGATTTAGCTACCAGTGGAGACTAGAGGTATAGCTGCCCGGCGTTCGCAGCTCTGAAGTCCCCTTCTACTTTATTTTGGCAGTGTGTTTTCTTCCAGACAACTTTATTTTTATTCAGACCCTTATTTGTATTATTCTAGAAGCTCGTGCACTTGTGACTCCAGTTCTGGGATGGTATTTAGACATCGTGATTATCAAGGATTATTCACTTTATTTTAGACTTTATTTTTGCATTTGTTTCTTTGTTATTAATTAATTTAAAATAGTGTTAAAATGGCCAATTATATTCTAATGCTGGCTTGCCTAGCAAGTGAAATGTTAGGCGTTATCACGGTCCCAAAGGTGGGAATTTTGGATCGTGATAGTTGATATCAGAGCACTAGGTTACATAGGTCTTACGAGTCACGAGCAAACTTAGTAGAGTCTGAAGGATCGGTACGGAGACGTCTTTACTTATCTTTCAGAGGCTATAAAGTTTAGGAATAATATCACTTCTTTCTTATTATGTCGTGCGATCTTGTTCTATCATAGATAATCGAACCATTATATTCTTATTCTCTCACAGATGGAGAGAGCACGTAATACATCTAATGACGGACAAGGACCAGAACCCCCGGTGGAAACTATGGCCAGGGGTAGAGGTCGAGGCCGAGGTCGTGCCAGAGGCCGAGGTAGAGGCAGAGGTAGAGCTCAGCCTAGAGCTCAAGAAGCAACACCTATTGTAGAACCTCAGGAGGATCTTCAGGAGGAGGTTCCCGTTCAGACTGTACCGATTAGACCAGTTTAGGTCCTAGAAGGATTCATAACTACTCCAGTACTTCAGGATGCTCTAGTCCGTTTGGTGAGCCTTATGGAGGGTGTGGTCCAAAATGGTACATTTCCTGTGGCACCAGTTGTCTCACAGATTGGGGGAGGAGCAAAAACTCCCACTACTCCAGCTCCGGAGCAGATGGCTCCCTAGTATCAGGCTCCAGCAACCCTGCCAGTTGGGGTAGTTCAACGAGTGGTTGCGGCACAGGTCGGTGATAGGCTCGCCATGTCTTCTGAGGGCTTATTGAGACTGGATAAGTTTACTAACCTCTTTCCAGTTAACTTCAGTGGTACAACTTCTGAGGACCCATAGGATTATCTTGACCGCAACCATGAGGTGCTGTGGAACATGGGTATAGTTGAGACCAATGGGGTCGATTTTGCTGTATTTCAGATGACGGGTTACGCCAAGAGGTGGTGGAGAGATTATACATTGACCAGACCAGTTGGATCTCCTGCATTGACTTGGGAGTAGTTATCACGACTATTTCTAGAGAAGTTCCTCCCTATCACATAGAGAGAGGATTACCGCAGGCAATTGGAGCGTCTACAGTAGGGCAGTATGACTGTTACTCAGTATGAGTCCCGTTTTGTGGATTTAGCCCGGCATGCTCTCCTTTTACTTCCTAATGAGGGAAAGAGAGTGAGGGGGATTATTGAGGGACTTACTCACCCTATTAGGCTTCAGATGGCCAAGGAAACCGGGAGTGAGATTTCCTTTCAGGCGGCTGCTAATGTTGCGAGGAGGATCGAGATGGTTCTTGCACAAGAGAGAGGAAAGGGGTCTGATAAGAGGCCTTGTCAGTTCGGTGGGTTCAGTGGTGCCTCATTTGGAGGAAGGGGTAGTTTTGGTATGAGTCATTATCACGACCCAAAATCTCACCCGTCGTGATGGCACCTATCTCGATACTAGGCAAGAAGATAACATCAATAACCCACAATTTCCTTTAAATACCGAAAACATAATAATTAAGTTTAAGAGTAAATCCCACAAACATTAGAAATAAACACACTCCCAAAACCTGGTGTCACTGAGTACATGAGCATCTATACATTGCAAGTATGGAAAACACGGTCTATAATAATCTAAGACCAAATAAAATAGACAAAAATATAGGGAAGGAGAGACAAGGTCTGTGAAACATGGCAACTACCTCTGAATCTCTGAAAAAATCGACTGTGTGAAAGAATCAACACCCACTATATCCGGGATCACCTGGATCTGCACACAAAGTGCAGGGTGTAGTAAGAGTACAACCAACTCAGTAAGTAACAATAATAATAAAGAACTGAAAGTAGTGACGAGTTTCTCAGCTAAGTCCAAATACAATACTTTCCAATAAAAAATAGAGTAGGCATGCTCGCAAGTTCAACATTTAAGATTTCACTAAAATTTCTTATCAAGTTTGACCAAAACAGAAATAATAATTTTCCAAAAATCTTCAAAATAGTGATATATGACAGCTGAAATGCAGCAAATAATGAAATAAATGCATCATCTCAGAGTAACAGTCACTCAGTCCTCCCATTAACTCTAACCTCACAGTCACTCTTTCCTCACAGACACTCTTTCCTCACAGACACTCTTTCCTCACAGTCACTCATTCCTCACAGTCACTCATCACTCGGCGCTCGCACTCAGTAGGTACCTGCGCTCACTGGGGGTGTGTACAGACTCCGGAGGGGCTCCTTCAGCCCAAGCGCTATATCAAGCCAATCATGGCATAAATCAATAAACATGTTGCGGCGTGCAGCCCAATCCATAAATATCCTAACAATTAGGCCCTCGGCCTCACTCAGTCATCAACCTCTCCAGTCTCTCGGGCTCTCCGAAATCATGATAAGTAGCCCAACAATAGTGATATGATGCATCAATAATAAATAAGAGAGACTGGGGTATGATATAAAATGAATAAACATGACTGAGTGAAAAATTACAATTTGAACATATTATTCAACCATATAAATGACCCCAGTGGGTACCAATAATAACAGCAAATGTCTAAACATGATTTTTAATACGAGTCTCAGCTCAATTTTCCCTATCATGTAGAGAATGTAGATATTAGCAGATAATTCAACTACACTGTTCCATGGAATTTGACCAAGTCACAATTCCTATGGTGCACGCCCACACGCCCGTCACCTAACATGTGCGTCACCTCAGAACTACTGACATAACACATAATCTGGGGTTTCATACCCTCAGGACCAAATTTAAAACTGTTACTTACCTTAAATCGTGAAAATTTTGTTCCGCTAAGCCTTTGCCTAGTAAATTGGCCTCAAAACGCTTCGAATCTAGTCACAAATAATTCGTTTCAGTTAATAAAATTTATTGGAATTAATTCCATAAGGAATTACTAATTTTCCATAAAATTCCGAAATTTAGCTCAAAAATCGCTCGTGGGGTCCACGCCTCGGAACCCGACAAAAGTTATAAAATCCGAAAGCCTATTCAACCACGAGTCTAACCATATCAATTTTACCAAAATTCGATCTCAACTCGACCTCCAAATTTTCAAATCTTATTTTCAAATCCCTAAGTTCAAACCCCTGATTTAAACCTCAAAACACATGTAATCTAGTCGAATTATTCGATGATAATTCAATATTATGGAGTAGAAATGATCACAAGGGACTTACCTCAAGTTTTCCCGTGAAAACCTTGCTCAAACATCGCCCAACCCGATCTTGATATGCCCAAAAGTGGAAAAAGCTCAGGACTCCTCCAATTTTATTCTGTCTCGGCCCTTTCGCACCTGCGACCAGATTAGCTGCATATGCGGTCTTGCAGATGCAACTAAATGTTCTCCTCTGCGATCCCCCAAAAGGTTCCCTCCGCTTCTGCGCGTTCCTTTTCGCACATGCGACCTCGCATGTGCGGAAATTTTTCCGCACCTGCGACTACTGCTCCTCTTCACGTCTGGTCTCTTCTGCAATTGCTGGTGTGCACATGCGACTTTGCACCTGCGATCAGACCTTCGCAGGTACGAAAATACCATAAGCAAAATTTCCAGCAGTGGTCTTAAGTCCGAATTTGATTCTTTAACCATTTGAAACTCACCCGAGGCCCCCGGAACCTCAACCAAATATACCAAGAAGTCCTAAAACATCATCCGAACTTAGTCGAACCCTCAAATCACCTCAAACAATGGTAAAACCATGAATTACACCCCAATTCAAGCCTAACGAACTTTGAAATTTCCAATTTCTACAAACGACTCCGGAACCTATCAAATCACGTCCGTTTGACGTCAAATCTTGCACACAAGTCATAAATGACATAACATACCTATTCAAATTTCCTGAATCGCATTTCGACCCCGATATCAAAAACTCAACCCCCCGGTCAAACTTTCCTAAAATTCAACATTCGCCATTTCAAGCCTCATTCCTCTACCGACCTCCAAATAATTTTTCGGACACGCTCCTAAGTCCAAAATTACCATACGGAGCTATTGAAATTATCAAAATTCAAATTCGAGGTCGTTTACACATAAGTCCACATCCGGTCAACTTTTCTAACTTAAATTTTCAATTATGAGACTAAGTGTCTCATTTCACTCTGAATTCCTTCTAGACCCGAACCAAATAACCCGGTAAGTCATAAAATAACTGTAAAGCATAAATTGAGTAGTAAATGGGGGAACGGGGTTATAATACTCAAAACGATCGGCCGGGTCATTATATTCTCCCCCTCTTAAAAACGTTCGTCCTCGAATAGGTTTAGAATCATACATGGAGTCTCAAATAGGTGTGGATATTTGTACCGCATCTCCTGCTCAATCTCCAAAGTAGATTATCCGACTGACTGGCCTCTCCATTGTACCTTCACTGATGCTATGTTCTTTGACCTCATCTTTCGAACCCGCCTATCTAAAATAGCCACCAGCTCCACATCATAAGTCAAATTACCGTCCAACTGCACTGTACTGAAATCCAAAATATGAGACGGATCCCTGACATACTTTCGGAACATGGACACTTGGAACACTGGATGAACACCTGATAGACTAGGTGGTAAAGCAAGTTCATAAGCCATCTCTCCAATATTCTTATGTATCTCAAAAGGACCAATATACCGAGGGCTCAACTTGCCCTTCTTCCCGAATCTCAACACATCCTCTATGGGTGAAATCTTGAGCAGAACCTTCTCCCCAACCATGTAAATGGCATCATGAACCTTCCTGTCGGCATAACTCTTCTGTCTAGACTGCGTCGTGCGAAGCCATTCCTAAATCACTTTGACCTTCTCTAAAGCATCTTGAACCAAGTCAGTACCCAATAGCCTAGCCTCACTCGGCTCAAACCAACCCACCGGAGACCGACACCGTCTCCCATATAAAGCCTCATATGGAGCCATCTGAATACTCGACTGGTAGCTGTTATTGTAAGCAACTCCGCGAGTGGCAGAAATTGATCCCAAGAACCCCCAAAATCAATGACACAGAGCGTATCATATCCTCCAATATCTAAATAGTGTGCTCGGACTATCCGTCCGTCTGAGGGTGAAATGTTGTACTCAATTGAACCTGTGTGCCCAATTCTCGATGCACTGCTTTCCAAAACATTAATTTAAATTGCGTGCCCTGATCTGATATGATGGACACTGTACACCGTATAGGCGAATAATCTCGCGAATATAAATCCCAACCAACCGCTCCGAAGAATAATTTGTACTAACTGGAATAAAATGCGCAGATTTGGTCAACTGATCTACTATCACCCAACTATAAAATGCATGAATATAAAGTGCATGGTGTAGTATGAGTACAACCAACTCAGTAAGTAACAATAATAAATAAAGAACTGAAAGTAGGTACGATCTTCTCAGCTAAGTCCAAATACAATACTTTCCAATAAAAAAAGGAGTAGGCATGCTCTCAAGTTCAACATTTAAGAATTCAGTGAAATTTCATATCAAGTTTGACCGAAACATAAATAATATTTTTCCAAAAATCTTCAAAATAGTGATATATGCGTGCTGGAATGCAGCAAATAATGAAATCAATGCATCCTCTCAGAGTAACAGTCACTCATTCCTCCCATTCACTCCAACCTCACAGTCACTCTTTCCTCACAGTCACTCATCACTCGGCACTCACACTCGGCGCTCGCACTCAGTAGGTACCTGCGCTCATTGGTGATGTGTACAAACTCCGGGGGGATCCTTCAGCCCAAGCACTATATCAAGCCAATTATGGAACAAATCAATAAATGTGTTGCGGCGTGCAGCCCGATCCATAAATATCCTCACAATTATGCCCTCGACCTCACTCAGTCATCAACCTCTCCAGTCTCTCGGACTCTCTGAAATCATGATAAACAGCTCAACAATAGTGATATGATGCATCAATAATAAATAAGAGAGACTGAGGTATGGTATAAAATGAATAATCATGACTAAGTGAAAAATTACAATTTGAACATATTATTCAACCACAGAAATGACCCCAGTGGGTACCAATAATAACAACATATGTCTAAACATGATTTTTAATACGAGTATCATCTCAATTTTCCCTATCACGTAGAGAATGTAGATATCAACAGATAATTCAACTACATAGTTCCATGGAATTTGACCAAGTCACAATTCTTACGGTGCACACCCATACGCCCGTCACCTAGCATGTGCGTCACCTCAGAACCTCTCACATAACACATAATCCGGAGTTTCATACCCTTAGGATCAAATTTAAAACGGTTACTTACCTGTAACCGTGAAATTCTTATTCCGCTAAGACTTTGCCTTGTGAATTGGCCTGAAAATGCCTCGAATCTAGTCACAAATAATTCGTTTTAGTCAATAAAATTAATTAGAATTAATTTCATAAGGAATTACTACAAACGACTCCGGAACATATCAAATCACGTCCGTTTGACCTCATATTTTGCACACAAGTCATAAATGACATAACGGACCTATTCAAATTTCCAGAATCGGATTCCGACCGCGATATCAAAAAATCAACCCCCCGGTCAAACTTTCCTAAAATTCAACATTCGCTATTTCAAGCCTAATTCCTCTACCGACCTCCAAATAATTTTTCGGACATGCTCCTAAGTCGAAAATCACCATACGGAGCTATTGAAATTATCAAAATTTAAATCCGAGGTCATTTACACATAAGCCCACATTCGGTCAACTTTTCTAACTTAAATTTTCAATTGTGAGACTAAGAGTCTTATTTCACTCTGAATTCCATCCGGACCCGAACCAAATAACCCGGTAAGTCATAACATAACTTTAAAGCATAAATTGAGAAGTAAATTAGGGAACAGGGTTATAATACTCAAAATGACTGGCCGGGTCGTTACAGTCATCCTCCTAGACCGTTTCATTCAGCACTTCAGGCATCTTACGGTGCTTCAGGAAGTCATGGTCCTATTATGCCTTACTCTGGGCAGCCAGCATTTAGTGCACATTCAATTCCTATCAGTGCACCACCACTCCAGAGTCACTACAGCGGTTATTCGACCTGCTCGGGTCAACTTTAGTTTCAGCAGCCACGGCAGCAGGATGGGTGTTATGAGTGTGGGAACATTGGTCACATCAGGAGGTATTTCCCTAGGTTGTCAAGTAACAGATCTCGACAGGATTCTCGTTCTATCATACCAGCACTGGTTGCTTCACCGCCTGCTCAGCCAGCTAGAGGTAGGGGTCAGACAGCTAGAGGTGGAGGTCAGGCTATTAGAGGTAGAGGTCAGGCCATTAGAGGTAGAGGCCAACCAGTTAGAGGTCATCCCATAGGCATGGTTCAGAGTGGTGGAGCCCAACCCCAATTTTATGTTTTTCCTGCTAGGCCTGAGGCCGAGCCATCTAATGCCGTGATCGCAGGTATTGTTTCAGTTTGCCATAGAGATGATTCAGTTCTATTTGATCCAGGATCTACTTATTCCTACGTATCCTCCTAGTTTGCTTCATATTTGGTTGTGCCTCGTGATTTTCTGAGTGCTTCTGTGTGTATATCTACACCGGTGGGAGACTCTGTTTGTAGTAGACCATGTCTATCATTTGTGTGTAGTTACTATAGGTAGCCTTGAGACTAGTGTGGATCTTCTACTTCTTGATATGGTAGATTTTGATATCATCTTGGGTATGGATTGGTTGTCACCTTATCATGCTATATTGGATTGTCATGCCAAGACGGTGACCCTAGCCATGCCGGGGTTACCTCGGATAGAGTGGAAAGGAACTTCTGGTCATTCTACCAGCAGAGTTGTTTCTTATATGAAGGCTCGATGTATGGTTGAGAAAGGGTGTCTAACCTATTTGGCTTATATTCGCAATTCCAGTGCGGATGTTCCTTTTATAGACAAAGAATCAGTTGTTCGTGAATTTCTAGAAGTATTTCCTACAGATTTGCCGAGGATGACACCCGACAGAGATATAGACTTCTGTATTGATTTGGCTCAGAGCACTCAGTCCATTTCTATTCCACCATACCGTATGGCCCCACAGAAACTGAAAGAACTGAAGGAGCAGTTACAAGACTTGCTTGATTAGGGGTGCACCAGTGTTATTTGTAAAGAAGAAAGATGGTTCAATACGAATGTGTAAAGATTAT
This sequence comes from Nicotiana tomentosiformis, assembly GCF_000390325.3. NCBI lineage: Eukaryota > Viridiplantae > Streptophyta > Magnoliopsida > Solanales > Solanaceae > Nicotiana > Nicotiana tomentosiformis. Next base: position 116,896,902 of record NC_090819.1, read on the forward strand.
CGGCATGTGAACAAGGCTACCATCAAGAACAAGTATCCACTACCAAGAATTAATGACTTATTCGATCAGCTTCAGGGTGACAAGGTATTTTCAAAGATCGACTTAAGGTCTGGTTACCATCAATTGAATATTAGGGTATTTGATGTCCCTAAGACATCTTTTCGTACTCGGTATGGGCATTACTAATTCCTAGTGATGTCATTTGGATTGACAAATGCCCTAGCAATATTTATGGAATTTATGAATCGGGTGTTCAAGCCCTATTTGGATTCTTTTATGGTTATATTCATTGATGATATCTTGATTTACTCCAGCAGTCGAGAGGAGCATGAGCAACATCTTCATAGTGTGCTTCAGACTTTGAAGAATAATCAGTTATATGCTAAATTTTTTAAATGCGAGTTTTGGTTAAACTCAATTGCCTTTTGGGGGAATGTTGTATAGACAGAAGGCATAAAAGTGGATCCTAAGAAGATTGAGATTGTTCAGAGACCTACTTCAATTACAGAGATCCGGAGTTTTCAAGGTTTGGCAGGTTATTATCGTCGGTTCGTGGAGGGTTTTCATCTATAGCAAGCCCATTGACAAGACTGGCCCAGAAAGGTGTTCCATTAGGATGGTCAGAGGAGTGTGAGTTGAGCTTTTAGAAGCTCAAGACTGCTTTGACTATAGCGCCAATGGTTGTGTTACCCACAGGTTCAGGATCTTATATGGTGTATTGTGATGCATCTCGCGTTGGGCTTGGTGCAGTTTTGATCCAAGATGGCAGGATGATTGCATATGCGTTGCGGCAGTTGAAAGTTCACGAGAAGAATTATCTTATTGATGACTTAGAATTGGCAGCCATTGTTCATGCGCTGAATATTTGGAGGCATTACCTCTAGGGTGTCTCGTGTGAGGTATTTACTGATTATCGTAGCCTTCAGTATCTGTTCAAACAAAAAGTTCTAAATTTGAGGCAGAGAAGATGTTGGAGTTGTTGAAAGACTATGATATCACCATTTTGTATCACCCCGGAAAGGCTAATGTGGTGGTCGATGCTTTGATTAGAAAGGTTGTGAGTATGGACAGCCTTGCTTGTATTCCGGTTGGTGAGATACCGTTAGCGATAGATGTCCAGACTTTGGCTAATCAGTTTGTGAGGTTAGATGTTTCAGAGCCTAGTCGGGTTCTAGCTTGCACAATGCTCGGTCTTCTTTATATGGCCGCATCAGAGAGAGGAAGTATGATGATCCTCATTTACTTATCCTTAAGGACACGGTGCGGCACGGTGATGCCAAATAGATTATTGTGGGGGAAGATGGAGTTCTGCGAATGCAGGGTCGTATTTGTGTGCCTAATATTGATGGGATTCGTGAATTAATTCTTGAAGAGGCACACAGTTCTAGGTATTCTATTCATCCAGGTACTGCCAAAATGTATCAAGATTTGTGGCAACATTATTGGTGGACGAGAATGAAGAACGATATAGTTGTATATGTAGCTCCGTATCTGAATTGTCAGCAAGTTAAGTACGAGCATAAGAGACCTGGTGGTTTGCTTCAGAAGTTAGAAATTCCTAAGTGGAAGTGGGAGCGTATCAATATGGGTTTTTTTATTGGGATTCCATGGACTCAGAGAAAACTTGACGTTGTATGGGTTATTGTGGACAGGTTGACCAAGTCGGCACATTTAATTCCAGTGGCAGTTACCTATTCTTCAGTGTGGTTAGCTAAAATTTACATTCGTGAGATTGTCCGCCTTCACGGTGTTCCCGTGTCTATCATTTCTGATTGAGGTACGCAGTTCACCTCGCACTTTTGGAGGGTTGTACAACTTGAGTTAGGCACGCGGCTTGAGTTGAGTACAACATTTCTTCCACAGATAGGCGGACAGTCAGAGCGCACTATTCATATAATTGGAAAATATGCTTAGCTCTTGTGTTATAGACTTTGGAGGTTCTTGGGATCAGTTCTTGCCACTTGCGGAGTTTGCTTATAATAATAGCTACTAGTCAAGCATTCAGATGGCTCCATATGAGGCATTATACGGAAGACGATGCCGATCTAGTTTGAACCGGGAGAGGCTCGATTGTTGGGTACCGATTTGGTATAGGATGCCTTAGATAAGGTCAAAATTATTCAGGATCGACTTCGCACAGCTCAGTCTAGGCAAAAGGGTTATGCCGACCGTAAAGTTCATGATATTGCATTCATGGTTAAAGAAAGAGTATTTCTCCTGGTTTCACTTATTAAATGTGTAATGAGGTTCGGAAAGAAGGGCAAGTTGAGCCCTAGGTATATAGGACCATTCGAAATTCTTGAAAGGGTGGGCGAAATAGCCTACAGGCTTGCATTACCACCTAGTTTATCAGTGGTTCATCCGGTGTTCCATGTGTCTATGCTCCGAAAATATCATGGTGATCCGTCCAATATGTTATATTTCAGCTCAGTCCAGTTGGACAAGGATTTGACTTACGAAGAGGAGGCGGTAGCTATTCTAGCCCGGCAGGTCCGACAGTTGAGGTCTAAGAGTTATCCTTCTGTTCGGGTACAATGAAGAGGTCAATCAATTGAGATAGCTACCTGGAAGTCCGAGTCGGACATGCAGAGTAAATATCCATACATTTTTACCAGCTCGGGTACTTTTCTAATTTCGTTTGAGGACGAACGTTTGTTTTAGAGGTGGAGAATGTGATGACCCAAAAGGTCATCTTTAAATTTAATAATTAATTTTTTGTACTAAGACCTCGAAAAGCACTATTCATCAATCTTCGACTTGCGTGCGCAATCTGTATAATTTTTAGGAAAGTTTTTATATGAAAATTTGATTAAAATATGAAATAGATCCTTAAAACTCAATTAAGTTGACTTTGGTCAATATTTTAAGAAAACGGACCCGGATCAGTGTTTTGACAGTTTCGATAAGTCTGTATCATGATTTGGGACTTGGGCGTATGCCCGAAATTTAATTTGGAGGTCCCTAGCTCAAGTTATGGCCATTTAACGGAAACTAGTAATTAAAAGGCTAAAGATTTCCAAAGTTTGACCACGGATTTGACTTTTTGATATCGAGGTTGAAATTTCGATTCCGAAAATTTGAATAGCTCTGTTATGTCATTTATGACTTGTGTGCCAAATTTGAAATCATTCTGGATTGATTTAACATATTTCGGCACAAGTTTTGAAAATGTAAAAGTTTGAAACTCTTAAGTCCGAATTGAGGTGTGAATTATAATTTCGATATTATTTGATGTAATTTGAAACCCCGAGTAAGTTTGTATTATGTTACGGGTCTTGTTGGGATATTTGGATATGGTCCCGAGGGGAACGGGTGAGTTTCGGACGAAATTCAGATCGTTTAGAGCATGTTGAAAGCAGCAGGTTCTTGGCAGAACCTGGTGTAATCGCACCTGCGAAATGGTGACCGCAGGTGCGCAGACGCTCCTGCGGGATGCTGATCGCTTCTGCGACTTTGTCCTTGGGTTGTAACTTTGCTTATGTTGAGGTGAATCGCGCAGGTGCGTGACCGCTTCTGCGGCTTCATCAGCGCTTCTGCGCAATCGCAAATGCGACAGGAATGTCCGCAGATGCGGAACTTCACCTGGAAGCCTGGCATTGAAAATGCGAGCTTTGTCTCGCATATGCGTGTCCGCAAATGCAAAACCTTTATCCGCAGATGCGAAAAAGACTGGACAAAGCACATAAATTCGGAAGTCGCCATTTTTACATTTTTGAATTTTAAGTCTCGGATTTGGGCAATTTCAAAGGGGGTTTTTACGATTTTGAATTAGTTGCGAAGCGAGGTAAGTGTCGTGGTTAACCTTGACTTGAGGGAATAGAACCCTTGAATTATTTTCTATGTGAATTTCTTGTGTAACGATGTATAGGCAAGGTGACGAGTGCCTATACTTTGTCAAATTAATTGTTTACTTAATTATTTAAACATCTTAAATTATTTAAGACACGAATTAATTATTATATAATTTTTTCTCTCATATTCCTTATCAAATATTAATTCTTGAATTCCTGCAATAATTGTTACATGCTTATTTGATTTATGCGTCTTAATTGCTACTTGACATTTAGCATATTAAATATTAAACTGCCTTTTTTCTCCTTGATTTCCATAATTAATTGTTACTTGTCATTGTTTGTTTCATAAATAAATTATAATTATTGTATGCCTTGATTCTTAATAGTTTCTCATTGAACGTGTTATTTATTGGAGTATTTTTATTACATTTAAGCGTTGTTAAAATATATTGGGGGATCGGTTTGCACTCCGCAACAGATTAATTTAAAGTTTATATTGTTGGAGCGGGTTGCATGCCGCTACGAATTTTATTCTAAGTTTATATTGTTGGAGCGGGTTGCACGCCACAATGAAAACAAGTTGAGGGATTGTGACTGCTGAATTGACTTCAATTATTGATATTATTTACCGCTCTTACTACTATCTCCGTTATTATTATTATTATTATTATTATTATTATTATTATTATTATTATTATTATTATTATTATTATTATTATTATTATTATTATTATTGTGTACAGGTTAATGTAAGTGACCTGCCTTAGCCCCGTCACTACTTCGTCGAGTTTAGGCTCGTCACTTACTGGGTACATGGGGTCGGTCGTACTCATACTACACTCTGCACTTCTTGTGCATATTTCGGAGTTGGTCCCAACGGCGTACTGTAGATTGTGCTCGGATTCAGCTACCAGTGGAACTTGAGGTATAGCTGCCCGATGTTCCCAGCTCTGAAGTTTCTTTCTACCATATTTTGGTTGTGTGTTTTCTTCCAGAGAACTTTATTTTTATTCAGACCCTTGTTTATATTATTCTAGAAGCTCATGGACTTGTGACTCCAGTTTTGGGATGGTATTTAGACATCGCGATTATCATGGATTATTCACTTTATTTTAGACTTTATTTCCGCATTTATTTCTTTGTTATTAATAATTTAAAATTGTGTTAAAATGGCCAACTATATTCTAGCGTTGGCTTGCCTAGCAAGTGAAATGTTAGGTGCCATCACGGTCCCGAAGGTGGGAATTTCGGGTCGTGACAGGTCATTACATTCTCCCCCTCTTATACATACGTTCGTCCTCGAACGTACCAAGAATCTTTCTCAGGACTTTAATTTACTGCTGCTCTAACAGGTGCTCTAGTTGTGGCACGTGCCATTCCTCGGCCTCTACCTCGGCCCCGGCCTCTTGTGGCTCTAGCAGGATGTGCTGGTGTCTGCTCAGCTGACCCGGTAGCACGTTTCCTCACCATATATGAGAGAATAGAGATACAAAGACTCAAATTCTAAAATCAACAATTTCCACACGACATGGATGAAAGAAGTGGAAATTTCCTAACAGTTTTGTAGCCTCTCGTAGATAAGTACAGACGTCTCCGTACCGATCCGCAAGACTCTACTAAACTCGTTCGTGACTCGTAGAACCTATGAACCTAGGGCTCTGATACCAACTTGGCACGACCCAAAATCCCACCGCCGGCATGGTGATGGCACTTAGTCTCGAAGACTAGGTAAGCCGATTATAATAACAATTCAAGCCCCTTTTTCAATACAAGTGTCAAAATCCAACAGTGAAAATATTCAAACAAACTCCCAAGACTGGTAATACTGAGTCACGAACTCTAACTGAATATATGCAATGATCTCAAGGATCGAATATATAATATTGTTTGAATTAGAGTTGACAGTACAATAAAATAGAAATACTCAAAGGGATTGCGACAACCAAGTAGACTTACCTTGAATCCTTGCGGTCACACTCTAATCTCTGCCCGTAACCGATATCTCTAATACCTAGCTCTGCACAAAAATGTGCAGAAGTGTAGTATGAGTACACCACAGTCGGTACCCCAATAAGTATCAAGACTAACCCCGGTGGATTAGTGACAAGGTACAGTTAAGACACTCACTAGTCAAATAACATGTGCAGTATAGCATACAAAAATAATATTAAGACAAATAGCAGTGATAACAACAATAATCAACTAGTGATATAAACAGTAAGGCAGCAAGAACACCATAGATATTGCCCAAACGAATAATGAACACAAGCACAACCAATTAATCAAGTCCTTCCAAATATACATCTTTTATCAACAAGTTTTTCGAATAGAAATCTTTAGAATATAATCCTTTCAAATAAATATCTTACGAATATAATACTTTCAAATAAAATATCTTTCGAATATAATTTCTCAAATAAATATCTTTCGAATATAATTCTTCAAATAAAATCATTCAAATAAACTGTTTCGAATATAATCCATTCAAATAAAATATCTTTCGAATATAATTCCTTCAAATAAATATATGTTGAATATAATACTTTCAAATAAGTATCTTTCGAATATAATTCTTCAAATAAATATCTTTCGAATAAAATTCTTCAAATAAAAGCTTTCGAATAAAATTCCTCAAATAAAATCTTTCGAATAAAATTCCTCATATAAAATCTTTCGAATATAATTCTTTCATATAAAAGTCACCATGCGACACCTATTTCAAAATCATAAAAATTACGGGTCTCATCCCACTTTCATATTTCCACGGCACCTCGTGCCCATATCACTATCACAACCGCACGGACAACTCACATGCCCATATTATTATCATTTACTCACGGTACCTCATGCCCACATTTCATATCACAAATGCACGGATAATTCATAAGGCAGAAGACATAATAATATAATGAAATAACTGAGAAGTGAACAATGAGAAATTTCAAAAAGGAAACAACATAGCAAATAGAGATAAACAACAGGGGTGCTCCCGAGGTATCGCCTCATAAACCCAAATGTAAATGCTCAACAGGGGGATCTCCCGAGGTACCGCCTCGTAGTCCCAAAATAAATATGCAAGACATGGGGATCTTCCGAGATATCGCCTCGTAGTCCCAAAGTAAATATGCAAGATAGGGGGATCTCCCGAGGTACCGCCTCGTAGTCCTAAAGTAAATATGCGAGATAGGGGGATCTCCCGAGGTACCGCCTCGTAGTCCCAAAGTAAATATGCAAGACAGGGGGATCTATCGAGGTACCGCCTCGTAGTCCCAAAGTAAATATGCAAGATAGGGGGATCTCCCGAGGTACCGCCTTGTAGGCCCAAAGTAAATATGCAAGACAGGGGGATCTCCTGAGGTACCGCCTCGTAGTCCCAAAGTAAATATGCAAGCAGGGGGATCTCTCGAGGTACCGCCTCGTAGTCCTAAAGTAATTATGCAATAGCAAAGACGGAAGACTAACTCAGCAAGAACAACCTTTTCTTAATCCAAATTTATGATAAATATATTAACATCTTCATTTAAACTTATTTAATAATTATTTGCAGATGGAAAAATCCAAAGTGTAATTATTTCCAGAAAATGTCTACTCATCTAGCACACGGAATCCACAAAAAAATCATAGTAGAAATCATACTAAATTATCATATCAAACAAATTCGACAAACAAAGAACGAGGCATGACAAATAAGGATTTAATAAGTGCCAGCAAAATTTTCAATTTAATACTTAAAAATTCTTACGACTTTAAACCCATACAATTTATACATATAAGCCTAAGTACGTACTCGTCACCTGGCGTACACCGCTTTCACATTATACAAATGGCACCTACGACTCAATGCCTAAGGGAAATTTCTCCCACACAAGGTTAGGCAAGATATTAACCTTTTTGAAGTTAGGCCGATATTCCAAAATAGCCTTCTTGCTTGAATTGACCTCCAAACCACTCAAATATATCCAAATTAATTGTATAACTTCATTAAAATTCATCGAAAATAATTTCGAATAATAAAATATCGACTTAGAATTTTGCATTAAAAAGTCAACCGAAAGTTAACGTGGGGCTCACCTCTCGGAACCCGACAGAATTTTTACGAAATCCGAACATCCATTCCGATACAAGTCCAACCATACTAGTTTCACTTAAATCTGACTCTGAATCGACATTCAAATCCCAAAAACTTTTTTTATGAAATTTCTACAAATTTTCATCTCAAAATACTAATTAAATGATGAAAACAATAATGAATTCATGTAATATAGCCAAAACCGAGTTAGAATCACTTACCCTGATGATTTTTTTGAAAAGCCCAGAAAACATCGCCACAAACCGAGCTCCCTAGGTCCAAAAATAAAAAATAAAATAAAAACCTCATTTATATGATACCACATCTGACCTCCAAAGTGCTGACCGCACATTTTTTGTATGGTCCGCACATGCCAGATTTTGCGGACGCAACCCAAATTGTGCGGTCGCAGTTCAGCAGCATCTGCACTACCAGACTTTAGTAAATTGATCATAACCTTTTGTATAAATGTCCAAATCATCTGCGGCCGCAAGAGGATTTCTGCGGTCCGTAATTTTCCTCTAAGATCCACACATGAGGCTTTGCCTCAGCACTCCAAAATGTGCCCTCCGCACTTCAACTATTCCAGAACATCATCAAAGTGCCGAAATGCCCGAACTCACTCAAAACTCACCCCGAAATACATCCGAGGCCCCCGAGACCTCAACCAAACATACCAACAAGTCATGAAACATAACGCAGACCTGCTTGAGGCGTCAAACCACATCAAGTAACGTCGAAAGTATGAATCGCATTACAAATCGAACTCATAAATTTCCAAATTTCTAACTTTTCGCCGAAATGTGCCGAATTGTCCTACGGACTTCCAAATTCAAATCCGGACATACGCCAAAGTCTGAAATCACCATACGAAGCTATTGGCATCATCAAAATTCTGTGTCGGAGTCTTTTTCTCAAAAGTCAAACTCCGACCAACTTTTTTTATTTAAGTTTCAAAAATAAGAATTGTTCTTTCAATTTAGTTCTGAATCTTCCTAAAATCAAACTCGATCACACACGCAAGTCATAATACACATTACAAAGTTGTTCGGGACTTTGAGTCGCCGAATGATATGTAAATTCTCAAAACAACAAGTTGGGTCGTTACATATGCCCTCTGTTTGCTATTGGGCACAAAAATACCTTTATCGTTAGTCAAGTGGAGCATATATACCCCTCTCCACTAATAGACTCAACATCAACTATAAATTCACTTTAAGAAGATATTTTTTGCTGAGTTGGAGTTCCACATCAGATTTGGCTTTTTATTTTTTCATCAAAGAAAATTAATGAAATCTAAATTACCCATGTGTTTTTCCCATTTTCAATAATGAACGGATAAAAATGCCTTAATCAACAAATCCTATTAAAGAATCAATTATGCTCCTCATTGTTCTCATATTTGTTTATTCATCATTAACCTATCAAACTTCCATAAACATTGTCGAGTCAGATGTTGTTGATATGGGAGAATTAAGAAATTATATGGAGGGTATTATTTTCCAAGCGGGAGCTCCAAATCAGCAAAGAAAATACTTTTGAAAGTGAATCTACAGCTAATGTGGAGTCTGTTAGCGGAGAGGGACGGGTATATGTGCTCCACTTGACCAACGGTGAGGGTATTTTTGTGCCCAATGCCAATAGCAAACGAAGGTTATTTTTAAATGTGATGATATTATCGTTATTTTCTTAAAATATTTAAACTTCTCATATAATGAAAATCCTTGGCAAATGAATTTTCACCTAAATTAATAAATTTAAGATAATTTTTCAGCAAAAGTAAATTTATTATATTTTAAGATACTTTGTTACGGTTCTCACAACATAGGGGTGTAAGAGCATGATTTTTATAGTGTAAGCGGTGAAAGTATTCAATTTTAAAATATAGGAATTGTATCTGAAACTGAATCATATTATAGGGACACAATAAACTCTTAACAAAATACATTTTACCAATAAAACTATTTTAACCTTGCTTTTCATTAAAAGCTTCCACTTAAAAGCCAGCTATTAGTACGAAAAAAGTATGACAGTTCGTATCTTATACACATTAACTCAGAAATGATAGCAGGCGAGAAGATACTGTCCTTAGCAGGAAAAATTGTATATTGTTAGCCGTTCCAAAAAATAATATTCAACAAAATATAATTTTTTTGTATATATGCATATAATATACATTTGTTTTATACTTTGTGACTAGCAAATACAATTAATTTTGACCGACACCATTTTTGTATTTTGCCCAAACCCCCAAGCGTCACAAGAAGTGGAAAGCTAATAAAACAGTATGCAATCAGAACCAAGGGGCACCACCCTAGAAACACCGAAATATACCTAAAAGGAAATTTATGGGGGATACAATAAAGAATTCAGCAATAGTCCTTTTTATTTTTGTAGTCATTTTTTATTTTATCTCCCATATAATAGATCTAATTCGGACAAGACTGTTGCTTTACGATAATACGGACTAGACCCATTACTTTGAGTGAGGGTCAATCGGAAAAAATTTCTTTATTTGCACGTTTTTCTGACCTCACTAGTGGAACTACACTACATATATTGTTATTGTTGTAATACGGGCTAGACCTGCTCACTACCTAATCTTACAATATTTCTTTTTTCCTTTTCCGATATTTTAACTTCCAAATGGGAAAAAAATCAGAAATAGTCAGATTTACAACTGGTAATTGAAAAATAGCAACGGTTTCAAAAGTGTCACGACCCAATTTCACCTATAAGCCGTGATGGCGCCCAACGTCGTTGCTAGACAAGCCAACGGTGAACTAGCCATGTGTTTATTCTTTCTTTCTTTTTTTAACAATTTCGAAATAGTGAATTTTTATTTGTCAAGTAAGTAAAAGGTGAAAATTTAATAAAAGTAAAGCATAAACTAATATAAGAACAAGTGTGGTGAAATAAATACTCAAAAACCATCAAATGTCTACTAGCATAATTTCAAGACCTGATGTCACAAGTGTATGAGCTACTAGTAGAATATACAAAACACTAAACTACTGTCTGAAATGGAGTAGACAGAAAATAAAAGCAAAAGAGAGACTCCAGGTGCTGCAGAACGGACTCGAAAAGCAACTCACCACTAAGTCTCGAAGTATCAGGGGTGTGCGCTGGGATAACTACCAGATGCATCTGCCTCAGAACATGCACGATTAGTACAGAAGTGCAGCGTGAGTACATAAACAACATGTACTGTAACGACCCGGTTGGTCGTTTCGGGAGTTATAGCCATATCTCCCCCATTTCTGTTTCCTTTATGCTCATAAGCTATATTATGATATACCGGGTTAGTTGGTTCGGGTCCGAAGTGGTTTCGGAGTGGAATGAGACACTTAGTCTCTAAAGTAGAAGCTTAAGTTAAAAAAAGTCAACTGGATGTTGACCTATGTGTAAATAATCTCGGATTTGAATTCTGATCATTCCGTTAGCTCTATTAGGTGATTTTGAACTTAGGAGCGCGTTCGGAATGTGATTTGGAGGTCCGGAGTGGAATTAGGCTTGAATTGCAAAAGTTGGAAATTTGGCAATTTCGGTCGGCAGTGAAAAATTTAATATCGGGGTCGTAATGGAATTTCGGAAGTTGGAGTAGGTTCGTAGACTTGTGTGCAAAATTTGAGATCATTCGGACATGGTTTTGTTGGTTTCGGCATCCGTTGCCGAATTTAGAAATTTAAAAGTTCTTAGGCTTGAATCCGAGGGTAATTTGGTGTTTGGATGTTGTTTTGAGTGATTCGAAGGTTCGACTAAATTTGTATATTGATATATGACTTCTTGGTATTTTTGGTTGAGGTCCCGAGGGCCTCGAGGTGATTCCGGGTGGTTAACGGATTTGTCGAAGTTGGAAAATGCAGCTGAAGCTGCTGCTTCTGCTATTTTCGCACCCACGGAAGGAAGAGTCGCAGGTGCGAGGCCGCTGGTGCGCATGGGAAGTCCGCAGGAGCGGGCAGTGCTTGGCTAGGCAGGATGCGCATGTGTGAGTCGGAGGTCACATCTGCGAGCCTGCAGGTGCGAAACCTGACAGATGCGGAAAGGGGGGAGATGGACAGGCTTCGCAGAAGCGGAGAAAACGCGCATGTGTGCCTTCGCATGCACGGGGGTTTTGGGCCGTAGATGCGGAACCTGGGCTCCTAAGTGAGTTCTGCACCTGCGATGGATTTTTCGCAGGTGCGGTGGCGCAGAAGCGTGAAATTCGTCCGCGGGTGCGAAAAACCTGGGCAGAAACCATAAATAGAACCCTTCGCGAATTTGGTTCATTTCCACCATTTTCAAGTCGGTATTTGGAGCTTTTGGAATGATTTTGAAGGGTGATTCATGGTCTATCAGTGAGGTAAGTTGCTTAATCCCTAATACTCGTATGTATGCTGAATTTTCTGTTGTTTAATCATGTAATTAGTGAAAATGAGGGGGTTAGGGCTTGGGATTTTATGAGTTTAATTTAAGGAATTGAGGGGCCAAACGGCGTCGGATTTTGTTAAATTTTGTATGTATGGACTCATGAGTGGATGAGCTTCCTAGTTTTGTAAATTTTGTTGGATTTTGAGATGTGGGCCCGGGGGCCGGGTTGAGCCAATTTCGGATTTTGGGCTAATTTGATAGTGTTTTCTTGTAGAATTTATTCCATTAGCGTATATTGATGGTATTGTACTGATTGTGAATAAATTCAAAACATTTAGAGGCCGAGTCGAGAGGCAAGAGCATTGCGAGGTAGAGATTTGACCGGTTTGAGGTAAGTAACGATTGGAAATCTAGTCCCGAGGGTATGAAACCCCGGATCGTATCATTTTACTATTTTAAAGTGATGCACATGCTAGGTGACGAGCGTGTGGGCGTGAACTATTGGGGATTGTGACTTGGTCCATCCCGTAGCAACTGTGAAGTTGCATATTTTGTTGAAACTATATGATACTTATATGTTTTAGAAAGAGTTTCTGTAAATTGGGCTGAATGCCATATTTTGGACTTTGTGCTAGTGTTGTTTGGACCTTTAGGGGCCTTTTCTTACTATCCTCTCATTGTTTTCAATTGAAACTCTATACTCAGTCATGGTTATACTTGTTTACTTCATAGCTCAGTTTTATGACTCTATTTTGATGCATATAAATGTTGTTTTGGGCTGAATGCCCTATTTTTACTGAAATGCCCAAGTGGCTTGAGAGGTTTATGACTGAGTGAGGCCGAGGGCCTGATTTGTGAGGTTATTTATGGCATCTGTATGCACGCCACAACATGTTCGATATAGGCCGAGGGCCTGACTGATTTATGCCATGATTTGGCTTGATATAGCGCTTGGACTGAAGGAGCCCCTCCGGAGTCTGTACACACCCCCAGTGAGCACATGTATCTACTGAGTGCGTGTGTCGAGTGCTGAGTGATTGAGAGGCATGAGTGATTGTGAGGTATGCCCGAGTGGCAAGAGTGATTGTGAGGTATGCCCGAGAGGCATGAGTGACTGTGAGATTTGCCCGAGGGGCTGCATATGAGTGATGTTTTTCCTTAGGGCTGTTTATGATTTCATAATTTTTTTTCTCACCTTTGCATTGAGCCTTTGTTTGAAAAACTGTTGAAAAGTATCTTTAAATGATTTTTACTAGAACCGGGTTTAAACAAGATGATTTGATTCAAACACTGATTTTTTAAGCATGTTGTACTTTACTGAATTTTTGTGATATGAAGTTGATATGCTTTATTGCTCGTCTCTACTGCTCGGTCTTTATTTATTATTGTTACTTACTAAGTTAGCGTACTCACGTTACTCCCTGCACCTTGTGTGCAGATCCAGGTGTAGCTGGGCACAGTAGAAGTTATTGATTATTCTGGTTGTAAATTTTCTCGGGGATAGAAAGGTAGCTGCTTGGCGATAGCAGCCCCAGCTCTTCTCCCTCTTATCTTTCTTTAGTTGTATTTAGTTATTTTCCAGACTATGTTAGTCTTGATATTGTCAAACAAATGGTAGTAGATGTTCATGACTAGTGACACCCCGATGACGGGCTTTTCTTTTCCGAACTTTTGTTTTGATTTGAACTCCTTTACGAAGGTTTTTATGTTAAATAGCATTGAAATTATCTTTGAAATGAAAATATCGGTTTGTTTTGGAAATGAGTCGTCTTGCCTAGTTCCACGATAAGCGCCATCACGATAGGGGTTAGTTTGGGCTGTGACAGATTGGTATCAGAGCCTAGGTTACATAGGTCTCACGAGTCATGAGAGGGTTTAGTAAGGACTTGCGGATAGGTATAGAGATGTCTGTACTTATCCTCGAGAGGCTGCAGAACCTTTAGGAAACTCCACATTCTTGAATTCTTGTCGTGCGAATCTGTTGATTCTAGTAACTAAACATCTGTTGTTTCATTCTCTCATAGACGGTGAGGACTCGTGCTACCGGTCAGGTGGGCTAGCCACCAGTACCACCAGCCAGGGCCGCGAGAGGTCGAGGCCGTGGTAGAGGCCGTGGTAGGGGTAGAGGTGCAGCCCATACAGCAACTAGTGCAATACCTGCATATCCACCAATTATCCCAGGTCAGGACCAAGTTGTAGTTGTTGATGCACCTGCCCAGGCACCACCTGTGCCTATTGTGATTCGAGGCCTTCAGGAGGCCTTAGCTCAGATTCTAATAGTGTGTACCGGCCTTGATTAGGTGGTCTCTATCTCGACGGCCGCAGCCACTTCTCAGGCCTGGGGAGGCACTCAGACTCCCGTTGCTCGCACACCCGAGCAGGTTGTTCAGGGACTTTAGACACCGGAGGCACCACCAGCCCAGCCGGTTACAGCTGCACCGGATTATGTAGTTTCTGCTATGCCTGAGGATGATCAACGTAGGTTGGAGAGGTTGGGAGACTCCAGCCACCACCTTTCAGTGGCACAGAGAGAGAGAATGCTCAGGACTTCTTGGACAGGTGTCAGAGTATACTTTGTACTACTGGTATTTTGGAAACTTGAGGGTCTCATTCACTACTTTTCAGTTCTCCGGGGCTGTACTCAGATGGTGGGAGACTTACGATAGGCGTAGGCCCATTGGTGCAGCACCCCTTACTTGGCAGCAGTTCTCCGTGGTATTTTTGGAGAAGTTTGTGCCTCGATCCCGCATAGAGGAGCTGCGGAGACAGTTTGAGCGGCTTCGCCAGGGTTATATATCTGTGACACAGTACGAGATGTGGTTCTCCAAGTTGGCCCGTCATGCGATCTAGTTGGTTCCCACGGACAAGGAAAGGGTCATGAGGTATATTGATGGTCTCACTTTTCAGCTACAATTGCTTATGACCAGAGAGAGGGTGTTTGGTCTACATTTGATGAGGTTATTGACATTGCTCGATGGATTGAGATGGTTCACGGTCAGGAGAGGGTTGAGAGGGAGGCCAAGAGGCCTCGTGGACAGGGTGGATTCAGTGGTGCTCCTTTTAGGGGTCAGTTTCAGCACGATAGAGGTCGTCATTTCAGACAGGCTCAGTCAGCTCGGCCATTTCACCATGGTGCATCATCTGGCCATGGTTCTCACAGTTATCATCAGGTCCACTCATCACTTAGTGCCCTTCTAACTTAGAGTTCGTCCCGTGCTTCACCAGTTCAGGGCTCTTCTATGCCAGGTCTTCTACCAGTTATCCCGGTGTTAGGGGTTCCCTTCAGTTTCCGCCACTAGCACTAGGGAGTTGTTTTGAGTGTGGGGAGTTTGGGCATGTGTGGAGGCAGTGTCCTTGTCGTCATGGAGGTATATCTCAGTAGAGGGGTCAGCCTTCGACTTCAGCACCTGTTACTTTACCACCCGCCCAGTCAGCTCGGGGTGGTAGTCAGTCAGCTAGGGGTCACCCAAGAGGGGGAGGCAGATCAGGGGGTGGCCAGACCCGTTTCTATGCCCTCCCTTCTAGACCAGATGCTATTGCTTCAGATGTAGTGATTACAGGTATTGTCTCAGTTTTTCACAGAGATGCCTTAGTATTATTCGACCCTGGTTCCACGTATTCATATGTTTCCTCGTATTTCACTCATTTTCTGGATAGGCCTTGTGAGTCTTTAGTTTTATTTGTTCATGTATCTACTCCTGTGGGCGATATTATTGTTCTGGACTGCGTATATCGTTCATGTGTGGTGACTATTAGGGGTTTGGAGACCCAAGTTGACCTTTTGCTACTCAGTATAGTTGACTTTGATGTGATATTGGGTATGGATTGGTTATCTCCATGCCATGTTGTTCTAGATTGTCACGCTAAGACATTGACGCGTTGGCTATGCCGGGATTTTCGAGGGTTGAGTGGAGCGGTTCTGTAGATTATGTACCAAGTAGGATGATTTCATATTTGAAGGATCAGTGTATGGTTGAGAAGGGTTGCCTATCTTATTTGTCTTTTATGAGGGATGTTAGTGCAGAGACTCCTGTCATTGATTCTGCTCCGGTGGTACGTGATTTTCTGGATGTGTTTCCTGCAGACCTGCCAGGCATGCCACCTAACAGGGATATTGACATCGGTATCGATTTGGTGCCAAGCACTCAGCCCATTTCTATTCCACCTTATCATATGGCACCGACAGAGTTGAATGAATTGAAAGAACATCTTCATGAACTTATTGATAAGGGATTTATTCAGCCTAGTGTGTCACCTTGGGGAGCACCGGTTCTATTTGTGAAGAAGAAGGATGGTTCCATGAGAATGTGTATTGATTACAGGTAGTTGAACAAGGTCATAGTCAAGAACAAGTATCCTTTGCCTCGTATTGATGATTTATTTGACCAGCTTCAGGGAGCGAGGGTGTTCTCCAAGATTGATTTGAGGTCCGGTTATCACCAGTTGAAGATTCGTGATTCTGATATTCTTAAGACATCTTTGGCCATTATGAGTATTTAGTGATATCTTTTGGGTTGACCAATGCCCTAGAAACATTCATGCATATGATGAACAGTGTATTTCAGCCATATCTGGATTTATTCGTTGTTGTATTCATTGATGACATCCTGGTGTACTCTCATAGCCAGGAGGAGCACGCTCAACATTTGAAGACTGTATTACAGAGATTGAGGGAGGAGAAGCTTTATGCAAAGTTCTCCAAATGTGAGTTTTAGCTCGGTTTAGTAGCATTCTTGGGGCATGTGGTGTCCAGGTGGATCCGAAGAAGATAGAGGCGGTGTAGAGTTGGCCTAGACCATCCTCAGCCACGGAGAATATGAGCTTCCTTGGTTTGGCGGGTTATTACCATCGCTTTGTGGAGGGATTTTCATCTATTGCATCGCCCTTGACCAAATTTAACCAAAAGGGTGCTCCATTCAGGTGGTCGGACGAGTGTGAGGAGAGCTTTCAGAAGCTCAACACTGCTTTAACCACAGCTCCAGTGTTAGTTCTGCCATCAGCTTCAGGTCCTTACACCGTGTATTATAATGCCTCGAGGATAGGCATTGGTTGTGTTTTGATACAGAAGGGTAAGGTGATTGCCTATGCCTCACGCTAGTTGAAGACCAATGAAAAGAACTATCTTATCTATGATCTTGAGTTAGCAGCCATCGTTCACGCCTTGAAGATTTGGCGTCAATATTTGTATAGAGTTCATTGTGAGATCTATACTGATCACCGGAGTCTACAATATCTGTTCAAGCAGAAGGATCTTAATTTGCTTCAGCGGAGATGGTTGGAGCTTCTTAAGCACTATGATATCACTATTTTGTACCATCCGTGAAAGGCCAATGTAGTGGCTGATGCTTTGAGTCGCCGGGCGGAGAGTTTGGGGAGTTTAGAATATCTTCCGGCAGCAGAGAGACCTTTAGCACTGGATGTTTAGGCCTTAGCGGTCCAGCTTGTAAGATTGGATATTTCGGAGTTGAGTCGGGTGTTGGCTTGCGTGGTCTCCAGGTCTTCTCTTTTTGACCGTATCAGGGAGCTTCAGTATGATGACCCCCACTTGCTCATTCTTCAGGACAGGGTTTAGAGAGGTGATCCTAGGGATGTGATTATTGGTGATGACGGCGTGTTGAGGATGTAGGGCCGGATATGTGTTCCTAATGTTGATGGGCTTCGGGAGTTGATTCATGGGGAGGCCCACAGCTCGCGGTATTCCATCCATCTAGTTGCCGCAAAGATGTACCAGGATTTGAGACAACACTATTGGTAGTGGCGAATGAAGAATGATATAGTTGGGTTTGTAGCTCGGTGTCTTAATTGTCAGCGGGTTAAGTATGAGCATCAGAGATAGGGTGGCTTGCTTAAGAGATTAGACATTCCGGAGTGGAAGTGGGAGCGGATCACCATGGACTTTGTAGTTGGGCTCCCACGGACTTCGAGGAAGTTCGATGCTATTTGGGTTATTGTGGATCGGCTGACCAAGTTCGCTCACTTAATTTCAGTTGGTACTACTTACATTTCAGAGCGGTTGACTGATATTTCCATCCGAGAGATTGTTCACCTGCATGGTGTCCCAGTTTCCATCATTTCAGATAGGGGCACTCAGTTTACATCGTAGTTTTGGAGGGCAGTGCAACAAGAGTTGGGTACTCAGGTTGAGTTGAGCACAGCTTTTCACCCTCAGAAAGACGGGCAGTCCGAGTGCACTATTCAGATATTGGAGGACATGTTGCGTGCTTGTGTCATTGACTTTGGGCGTTCATGGGACCATTTCTTGCCGCTCGCGGAGTTTGCATATAACAACAGTTATTAGTCGAGTATTCAGATGGCTCCGTACGAGGCTTTATATGGGGGGAGGTGTAGAACTCCTATTGGATGGTTTGAGCCGGGTGAGGCTAGGCTCTTGGGTACAAACTTGGTCCATGATGCATTAGATAAGGTGAAATTAATTCAGGAGCGACTTGGCACGATGCAGTCTAGGCAGAAGCATTATGCAGATAAGAAGGTCCGTGATGTATCTTTTATGATTGGGGAGAAGGTTTTGCTGAAGGTATCACCCATGAAGGGTGTTATGAGGTTTGGGAAGAAGGGCAAGTTGAGCCCCCGGTTCATTGGGCCTTTTGAGGTGCTTCAGAGGATAGGGGAGGTGGCTTATAAGCTTGCCTTACCACCCAGCTTGTCGAGTGTGCACCCAGTGTTTCATGTTTCCATGCTCCGGAAGTATATTTGAGATCCGTCCCATATTTTGGATTTCAGCACGGTTCAGTTGGAGGGTGATATGACTTATGATGTGGAGCCGGTGGCTATTTTGGATCGACAGGTTCGAAGGTTGAGGTCAAAGGATATAGCTTCAGTGAAGGTGTAGTGGAGAGGTCAGCCTGTGGAGGAGGCCACCTAGGAGACCGAGCGGGAGATGCGGAGCAGATATCCACGCCTATTCGAGACTCCATGTATGTTTCTAGATATGTTCGAGGATGAACAGTTGTTTAAGAGGGGGGGACATAACGATTCGGCCGGTCGTTTTGGGATTTATAGCCCTGTTTCCCCTATTTCTATTTCTTTTATGCTCTTAAGCTATATTATGATATACCGGGTTAGTTGGTTCGGGTCCGGAGTGGTTTCAGAGTGGAATAAGACACTTACTCTCTAAAGTAGAAGCTTAAGTTGGAAAACGTCAACTGGATCTTGACCTATGTGTAAACGATCTCATATTTGAATTTTTATGGTTCGGTTAGCTCCGTTAGGTGATTTTGGACTTAGGAACGCATTCGGAATGTGATTTGGAGGTCCGAAGTGGAATTAGGCTTGAATTGGCAAAAGTTAGAAATTTGGCAATTTCGGTCGGCAGTGGAAAATTTGATATCGGGGTCGGAATGGAATTTCAGAAGTTGGAGTAGGTTCGTAGTGTCATTTGTGATGTGTGTGCATAATTTGAGGTCATTCAGACGTGGTTTTGTTGGTTTCGGCATCGGTTGCCGAATTTGGAAATTTAAAAGTTCTTGGGCTTGAATCCGAGGGTAATTTGGTGTTTGGATGTTGTTTTGATTGATTCGAAGGTTCGACTAAATTTTTATGTTGATATATGACTTGTTGATATTATTGGTTGAGGTCCCTAGGGCCTCGGGGTGATTCCGAGTGGTTAAAGGATTTGTCGAAGTGGGAAAATGTAGTTGAAGTTGCTACTTCTGCTATTTCTGCACCTGTGGAAGGAAGAGTCGCAGGTGCGAGGCGGCTGGTGCGCATGGGAAGTACGCAGGAGCGGGCAGTGCTGGGCTAGGCAGGATGTGCAGGTGCGAGTTGGAGGTCGCATCTGCGAACCCGCAAGTGCAAAACCTGGGGCGCAGATGCGGAAAGGGGGACATTGTGCAGGCTTCGCAGAAGCGAAGGAAACGCGCAGGTGCGCCTTCCCAGGCGCGAGGGTTTTGAGCCGCAGATGCAGAACCTGGACTCCTAAGTGAGTTCCGCACCTGCTATGGATTTTCCGCAGGTGCAGTGGCGCAGAAGCGTGAAATTTGTCCGCAGGTGCGAAAAACCTGGGCAGAAACCATAAATAGAACCTTTCGCGAATTTGGTTCATTTCCAATATTTTCAAGTCGGTTTTTGGAGCTTTTGGAGTTATTTTAAATGGTGATTCAAGGACTATCAGTGAGGTAAGTTGCTTGAGCCCTAATACTCGTATGTATGGCGATTTCCCGCTGTTTAATCATGTAATTAGTGAAAATGAGGGGGTTAGGGCTTGGAATTTTGGAGAGTTTAATTTAAGGAATTGAGGGGCCAAACGACGTCGGATTTTGTTAAATTTCATATATATATGGACTCGTGAGTGAATGAGCTTCCTAGTTTTGCAAATTTTGTTGGATTTTGAGATGTGGGCCTGGGGGCCGGGTTGAGCCAATTTCGGATTTTGGGCTAATTTGATAGTGTTTTCTTGTGGAATTCATTCCATTAGCGTATATTGATGGTATTGTACTGATTGTGAATAGATTCGGAGCATTTAGAGGCCGAGTCGAGAGGCAAGAGCATTGCGAGGTAGAGATTTGACCGGTTTGAGGTAAGTAACGATTGTAAATCTAGCCCTGAGGGTATGAAACCTCGAATTTCGTATCATTTTACTATTTTGAAGTGACGCACATGCTAGGTGACGGGCGTGTGGGCGTGCACTATTGGGGATTGTGACTTGGTCTGTCCCGTAGCAATTGTGAAGTTGCATATTTTGTTGAAACTATATGATACTTATATGTTTTAGAAAGAGTTTCTGTAAATTCGGCTGAATGCCATGTATTGGGCCTTGTGCCAGTGCTGTTTGGACCCTTATGAGCCTTTTTCTTAATATCCTCTCACTGTTTTCGATTGAAAAGCTATACTCAGTCATGGTTATACTTGTTTACTGCATAACTCAGTTTTATGACTATATTTTGATGCATATAAATGGTTTTTTGGGCTGAATGCCCTGTTTTCACTGAAATGCCCGAGTGGCTTGAGAGGTTTATGACTGAGTGAGGCCGAGGGCCTGATTTGTGAGGATATTTATGGGATCGGGCTGCACGCCGCAGCATGTTCGATATAGGCCAAGGGCTTGAGTGATTTATGCCATTATTTGGTTTGATATAGTGTTTGGGTTGAAGGTGCCCCTCCGGAGTCTATACACACCCCCAGTGAGCGCAGGTACCTACTGAGTGCGAGTGCCGAGTGCCGAGTGACTGAGAGGCATGAGTGATTATGAGGTATGCCCGAGTGGCAAAAGTGATTGTGAGGTATGCCCGAGTAGCATGAGTGACTGTGAGGTTTGCCCGAGGGGCTGTATATGAGTGATATTTTGCCCGAGGGGCAGTTTATGATTTCATCATTTTTTTTGCTCACCTTTGCATTCAGCCTTTTTTTGAAAAACTGTTGAAAAATATCTTTAAATGATTTTTATTGGAACCGGGTTTAAACGAGATGATTTGATTCAAACGCTGATTTTTAAAGCATGTTGTACTTTACTGAATTTTTGTGATATGAACTTGATATGCTTTATTGCTCGTCACTACTGCTCAGTCTTTATTTATTATTATTACTTACTGAGTTGGCGTACTCACGTTACTCCATGCACCTTGTGTGCAGATCCAGGTGTAGCTGGGCACGGTAGAGGTTGTTGATTATTCTGGTTGTAGATTTTCTCGGGGATAGCAAGGTAGCTGTTTGGCGATCGCAGCCCCTGCTCTTCTCTCTCTTATCTTTATTTAGTTGTATTTAGCTATTTTACAGACTATGTTAGTCTTGATATTGTCAGACAAATAGTAGCAAATGCTCATGACTAGTTACACCCCGATGTCGGGCTTTTCGTTTCCGTACTTTTATTTTAGTTTGAACTCTTTTACGAAGGTTTTTATGTTAAATAGCATTGAAATTATCTTTGAAATGAAAATATCGGTTTGTTTTGGAAATGAGTCAACTTACCTAGTTCCACGATAGGCGCCATCACGACAGCAGTTAGTTTGGGTCGTGACATGTACCCAGTAAGTATCCAGTCTAACCTCGAAAAAGTAGTGACGAGGGGTCGACATCGACACTTACTAAGGGCCAACAATAAAATACAGGAATTCTAAACAGGTGTAAGCCATGGAAACAATAACAATAACACAATGTTAAGCAGTAAATAAATGACCCATTAACTGATAATAAATTTCAAAATCTCTAACCAACATCTTTAACCCCCATATCAATTTCTGTCATTTAATAAATTTACAACCTCTCGAGCCATAAAGTAATATCAAGTGAAGTCAGGCTCCGAGTATTATTACGCATGATTTATGCCGAGGTCATACGTCCCGATCAAAAAATTATATATATTGTGTGCACTGCCGAGGGTCAAACGACACGAACCATAGATGCATCTATTAACCTACCGAGGCGAACGACCCGCTCCAATTAGAGTAGAGAAGTTTACCTCGCTCGCGAAAATACTTGCGACGCGAGTGGACATGGATTTCTCAGAGTTATTATATATTCCTCAATTCTTCGTAAAAATATGAAATCAAATTGGAGGGTTTCAACCTTAAAATCCCTAATCTCTACTTCATTTAAGACAACTAATATGCATAATAAACATAACAGTACAATCAGGGCATGGTGTAATTCTAAGACTACCTGGACATCTCATGGAATATAGTTATGCACGTACTCTCGTCACCTAGTGCGTACGTAGCTCCCCACACAAGTAATTCACAACAAAAGCACACCTAAGGAGATGAGTTACCTTTTACAAGGTTAGTCAAGACACTTATCTCATTCTCAAGCTCACTTACTATCCACAATTATGCTTTAAATCCTCAACTCGGTGCCAAACAACCTGAAACTAGTCAAATGTTATATAAATTAATGAATACATGTTCAAAAGTTCATAATTTAACTATTAGAGTAATTACCCAACCCAAATTGGAAGATTCCCAAAATTCACCTCGGGCCCACGTGCCCGGATTCCGAAATTTTTCAAAGATAGTTATTACCCATAACCTCACGAACTCAAATATATAATTTTCATCCAATTCCATAATCATTTTCGAGGCTAAATCTCATTTTTATCAAAACCTAGGTTTTTCAATTAATTCCATAATTTTCACAATTTTACATGTTAAAATATACCCATAATCTATGTATTTAACTTACATTGGGTAGGAATCACTTGCCTTCAATAGATAGATGGAAATCCCCCTCTAAGAAGCTCCAAATATCGCCCAAGAAGTGAAATAAATGAACCAAAATTACCTAAGTCCCGTATTAAATGGACCTCACTGCCTCTAGCATTTTTGCTTCTACGAACCTGGGGCCGCATATGCGGCACCGCACTTGCAGAAATTCCATAGCAGGTGCGGTCCTACCCCAAGCTGGTTGACTCCACTTCTACGGACGGGGTCCCGCTTCTGCCGTCCCGCTTATGCGGAAAGTGGAGCGCATCTGCGGTCCAGGCCTGGCCAGCCTCTTCTCGCACCTGCGGCCTTTTCAACGCAGAAGCGAGGCCGCTTCTGCGGAAGTTCCTCAGCTCCAATAGACCACTAGCCACTCGCCCAAAACCTCTTATGTGGCCAAGAGCTCGCACCTGCAGCCAAAAGCTCGTAGGTGCGGGCACACCAGAACTGGTGCATCAGCAGCCCCTTTCAAGCTCAAACTCGATACGTGCATCGTCCGAGTAGCACCCGAGGCCCCCAAGGCCTCGTAAAAATATACCAACAAGTTTGTAAACATAAGACGGACTCGCTCGAAACCTCGGGATGCGTAAACTAACTTTAAAACTAAGAATCACAACCCTAAACCAATAGAATCAACTTATGAACTTCAAGTTCTTCCAACTTGCTCCGAACTCGCCGAATCATACTTAAACTACTCGGAATGATTCCAATTTTTGTGTGCGAGTCTTAAATCATGATACAGAACTATTATCGGGCACGGAATCGCAAACAGACCTCGATAATACCAAACCTACTCCAAACCAAATTTAAAGAACTTTACCTTCAATAAGCAAACTTTCAACTTTAGGGGCCGAAATACTCCCAGGTCATCCGAAACCCGGTACGAACACACGACCAAGTCCAAAATCATCATACGAACCTATTGAGACCGTCAAATCCTAATTTCGGGGTCGTTTACTACAAATGTTGACCCAAGTCAAACTTAACCATTTTAAGCCAATATTAAGGAACTAAGTATTCTGATTTCAACCCGAACCCTTCCAAACTCGCACTAACCGTCCCCACAAGTCATAAAATAGTTAAAGAACATACGGGGAGTCTTATTTAGAGTAACAGAGATCTAGAAAGCAAAATGAAAGATCGGGTCATTACATTCTCCTCCTTTTAAACAAATGTTCGTCCTCGAATGGGTCTAGAATCGTACCTGGAGTGCCGAATAAGTATATATATCTACTCTGCATGTCCGACTTAGTCTCCCAAGTCTCCTCCTCGACAGGTTGATCCCTACACTGAACTTTTACCGCAAAAATCTTCTTGGACTTTAACAGGAGGACCTGCATGTCAACAATGGCAACTAGCTCCTCCTCATAACCATGATCTCATCTAACTGAACCTTGTTGTAGTCTAACACATGCGACATGTCGGCATGATACTTCCGGAGCATAGATGCGAGGAAGATTGGATGAACTCCCGTCAGACTGGGAGGCAAGGCAAGCTCATAAGCAACCTCCCAAACTCGCCTGAGCACCTCAAATGGACCTATAAACCTTGGGCTCAACTTGCCCTTCTTCCCGAACCTCATGATTCCCTTCATCGGCGACACTTTCAAGAACCTTCTCGCCTACCATAAATGATAAATCACACACCTTCTGATCCGTGTAAATCTTATGTCTGGACTGTGCTGTGTGAAGTTGCTCCTAAATCAACTTTACCTTTTCCAAGGAATCCTTTACCAAATCGGTACCATATAACTTAGCCTCACTAGGCTCAAACCATCTGATGGGCGAATGACAATGCCGACCATATAAAGCCTCAAATGGAGCAATCTCGATGCTGGACTGATAACCGTTGTTGTAAGCAAACTTAGCCAAAGGCAAGAATCGATCCCATTGACCTTCGAAGTCAATCACACATGCTCTCAGCATATCCTCTATGATCTGAACCGTCCGCTCCGACTGCCCGTCGGTCTGCGGATGAAAGGCTGTGTTGAGCTCTACCCGGGTCCCCAACTCACTCTGTACTGCCCTCCAGAAATGCAAAGTAAACTAAGGGCCTCTATCTGATATAATGGAGAAAAACACACCAAGCAATCGAACAATCTCCTGAATGTAAATCTAGGCCAATCTCTCTGAAGAATACGTGGTCACCACCGGAATGAAGTGTGCCAACTTGGTTAACCTGTCGATAATGACCCAAATTGCATCAAACTTCCGCAAGGTCCGCAGCAACCCAACTACGAAGTCCATAGTAATTCTCTCTCATTTCCACTCAGGTATAACCATCTACTGTAGTAGGCCACCTAGCCTCTGATGGTCGTACTTAACCTGCTGGAAATTAAGGCACCTCGCTACATACTCAACTATGTCCTTATTCATCCTCTGCCACCAATAATGCTGCTTCAGGTCGCGATACATCTTCGTAGCACCTGGTGAATAGAATACCGAGAACTGTATGCCTCCTCTAGAATCCTTTCCCTCAATGCATCAATATTAGGGACATATAGACGACCTCGGAGTCGCAGAACACCATCCTCACCGATAGTAACCTCCTTGGCACCACCCTGTAGTACCGTATCCCTGAGAACCAATAAGTGCGGATCGTCGTACTGACAAGCCTTGATCTGCTCAAATCGTGAAGATTGGGCGACGATGCATGCAAGAACTCAGCTGGGCTCTGAAATATCCAACCTCACAAGTCTGTTAGCCAAGGACTGAATGTCCAATGCTAATGTCCTCTCCTCTGCTGAAATGAATGCCAAACTACCCATACTCTCCGCCTTTCTTCTCAAGGAATCCGCAACCACATTCGCCTTGTCCGGATGATAAAGAATTGTAATATCATAATCTTTTAGTAACTCAAGCCACATGCGTTGCCTCAAGCTGAGATCCCTCTGCTTGAACAAATATTTCAAGTTGCGATTATTGGTGTAAACCTCATAGGACACAACAATAACAACAACAACAACAACAACAATGACCTAGTAAAATCCCATAGACCCTCGGCTCAGGAAGATAGAAATAAAACAAGAAGAGACAATTCATCAGTAATGTCAGCAGAAATCATAGAAATAGTAATAGAAGCATAAAAAGCATAAAATAGATATTATGCAATAACAATAACAATAACCAGTAATTAAGACCCGAGGCTATGATAAATAGAAAGGATAGTGTGGACTCAAAATTAACACCTAATCATCTAAGATCAAACCGATCAAACTCGCCTCACCCCCGGTGTGAAGTAGAAAAATCTCGACTACCCCTAGCCTACAACCCTAATGCTTGACCTCCAGAACTTCCTATAAAGGGTCATGTCCTTGGAAATCTGCAGTCGTGCCATATCATGCCTGATCACCTCACCCCAATACTTCTTAGATCACCCTCTACCTCTTATCGTACCCACCAAAGCCAACCGCTCACACCTCATCACCGGGGCATCAAGGCTTCTCCTCTACACGTGCCCAAACCATCTGAGTCTCGCTTCTAGAATCTTGTCATCCATAGGGGCCACGCCCACCTTTTCCCGAATATCCTCATTCCTAATCTTATTTGTCCTAGTGTGCTCGTACATCCACCTCAACATCCTCATCTCTACTACCTTCATCTTCTGGATATGAGAGTTCTTGACCGGCCAACACTCTACCTTATACAACATGGTCGGTCTAACCACAGCTCTATAAAACTTACCTTTGAGTATCGGTGGCACTTTTTTGTCACACAGGACTCCAGATGCTAGCCTCCATTTCATCCAGCCTGTCCTTATACGGTGAGTGAAATTCCTCATAGATCTCTGCATCCCCCTGGATAACCGACCCAAGGTACTTGAAACTACCTCTCTTGGGGATGACATGTGATCCAAGCCTCACATCCCTTCCTACTTCCCTTGACTCAGCGCTGAACTTACACTCCAGGTACTCTTTCTTAGTCCTGCTCAACTTGAAACCCTTAGACTCGAGGGCCTGCCTCCAAGCCTCCAACCTATCGTTAACACCATCTCGCATCTCATCAATTAGGACTATCTCATCAGCGAATAACAAACACCATGGCACATCCCCTTGAATATGGTTTGTCAATGCATCCATCACCAATGCAAATAAGAATGGGCTAAGCGCAAAGCCTTGGTGTAGTCCCATAACAACCGGGAAATGCTCTGAGTCGGCCCTCACGGTCCTAACCTTAGTCTTAGATCCATCATACATGTCCTTGATCACTCTGATGTAAGCTACTGGCACACCCTTTTCCTCAAGACATCTCCAGAGCACCTCCCTAGGGACATTGTCATATACTTTCTCCAAGACGATAAACACCATGTGTAGATCCTTCTTCTTATTCCTGTACTGTTCCACTAACTTCTTAATAAGGTGGATAGCTTCCGTAGTCGAGAGACCCCGGCATGAACCCAAACTGATTCTCGGATATAGATATCGTCTTCCTCACCCTCACCTCTACCACCCTCTCCCAAACTTTCATTGTATGACTTAGTAACTTGATACCCCTATAATTGTTACAACACTGAATATCACCTTTGTTCTTGTACAACGGTACCGCTGTACTCCACCTCCACTCATCCGGCATCCTCTTCGTCCTAAAACTTTCATTGAACATCACAGTCAGCCACTCCAAGACTGCTCTACCCACACACCTCCAAAACTCAACCGGGATTTCATCTAGCCCAGGCGCTCTACCCCTACTCATCTTACGCAAAGCCCATGCGACCTCATCTACCATAATGCGCATGCAATACCTAAAGTCTCGGAGACTCTCTGAATGCCCCAAATCCCCTAGCACTATATCCCGACCCCCTCCTCATTTAGAAGACCATGAAAATACATTTTCCATCTCTACTTAATCTGGGAATCCCCCATCAATATTCTACCATCCTCGTCTTTGATGCACCTTACTTGGTCCAGATCCTCATCTTTGATGCACCTTTGATAGCCGAAAAAACTTCTTATCCCTGCCTTTTTCCCCCAATTCCTCGTACAGATGACCAAACGTTGCATTCTTAGCCTCCGTGACCGCCAACTTTGCCTCCTTCCTCTCTACATTGTACCTCTCTCTATTTGCTATCCTCTTTTCCTCACTTGTGCTCCCTGCCAACTTCATATATGCTACCTTATTCGTGTTCATTTTTCCTTAGACTATGCCATTCCACCACCAGTCGCCTTGGTGCCTGCCAGAGTAACCCTTCGATATCCCTAGAACCTCTCTCGCCACCTCCCTAACATAGTTTGCCATCGTTGACCACATAGCGCTCACGTACCCACTACTCCTCCAGGCTCCCAGAGCTGATAGCCTCCCCTCCAACTCCTGGGCTTTATCCTTAGTTAAGGCTCCCCATCTAATCCTCGGTCGACCACGAGCATGCATATTCTTTCTCCTTATCATAATACCAACGTTCATTACTAGGAGCCTATGCTGAGTCACAAGGGTCTCGCCCGGGATAACCTTGCAATCCTTGCACAACCCGCTAAAAATAATGCCTCCAGATCTTAAGAGCATGAACTGTCGCGGCCAACTCCAAATCGTGCACGGGATAATTCTTCTCATGGGGCTTCAGCTGACGTGAAACATATGTAATAACTCGCCTTTCTTGCATCAATACACAAC
Source organism: Nicotiana tomentosiformis (assembly GCF_000390325.3). Lineage (NCBI taxonomy): Eukaryota > Viridiplantae > Streptophyta > Magnoliopsida > Solanales > Solanaceae > Nicotiana > Nicotiana tomentosiformis. The sequence continues at coordinate 116,925,874 of NC_090819.1, forward strand.
CCAGGCCAATGCATGAAGCGTCGCAATACACAGTATTCATCCTTGAACCGAAAGGAAACACTAACACTGATGCTGAAGTCAAGACGGCCTTGAGCTTCTGAAAGCTCGCCTCACAATCGTTAGACCATCATAACGGAGCACCCTTCTGGGTCAATCTATTCAAAGGTGCTGCGATAGATGAGAAGCCATCCAAGAATCGATGATAATAACCTGCTAACCCCAAGATGTTCCTGATCTCGGTTATTCTGGTAGGACGAGGCCAACTCTGAACTGCCTCGATCTTCTTGGGATCTACCTTAATACCCTTGCTTGATACAACATGCCCCAAGAATGCTACAGAATCTAACTAAAATTCACACTTGGAGAACTTAACATATAGCTTCTGTACCCGCAAGGTGTGAAGCGCTACTCTCAAATGTTGCTCGTGCTCCTCCATGCTATGTGACTAGATCAAAATGTCATCAATGAAGACAATGACAAATGAGTCAATATACGGCCTGAACACTTGGTTCATCAAATCCATAAACGACGTCGAGGCGTTAGTCAGCCCAAAGGACATCACTAGAAACTCCTAATGGCCATATGTAGTCCGGAAGGCTGTCTTCGGAACATCCGAATCACGAATCTTCAACTGATGGTACCCCGATCTCAAGTCAATCTTATAGAATACCCTGACACCCTACAACTTGTCAAATAAATCATTAATACGCAGCAATAGGTACTTGTTCTTAATGGTAACTTTTTTCAACTGGCGGTAATCAATGGACATTCGTATAGTCCCATCTTTCTTCATCACGAATAACATCGGTTTACCCCAAGGCAATACACTTGGTCTGACAAACCCCTTTTCTAGCAACTCCTCGAGTTGTTCCTTCAACCCCTCAACTCTTTTGGAGCCATGCGGTATGGAGGAATATAGATAGGCTGAGTACCTGGAGCCAAATCAATGCATAAATCGATATCACAATCTGGTGGCATACTTGTAAGATCAAAAGGAAATACATCGAAGAACTCCCGGACCACGGGCACTGAATCAATCTCCGGAGGCTCTATGGTAGTATCCCAAACATAGGCTAGATAAGCCAAATAACCCTTCTCGACCATGTGTCGAGCCTTCAAAAAAGAGATAACCCGACTAGATGCACCAGACAAACCCTCCCACTCCAATATAGGCAAGTTTGGCGTCGCTAAGGTAACAGTCTTGGCATGGCAATCAATAATGGCATGATATGGAGATAACCAGTCCATGCCCAGGATGATCTCAAAGTAAGTCATATCGAGCAACAAAAGATCTACTCTAGTCTCATAACCGAATAAGGTAACAATGAAGGAACGATAGACCCAATCCACAACAATATAATATCCCACCAGTATGGACACATAAACAAGAGTACCTAAGGACTCACGGGGAACACCCAAGAAATGAGCAAACAGAGATGAAACATATGAATATGTAGACCCTAGATCAAATAGTACTGAAGCATCCCTACTGCAAACAGAGATAATACTTGTGATCATAGCATCTGAGGCCACTGCATCTGGCCTAGCCGGAAAAGCATAGAATCTAGCTGGAGCACCGCCTGCTTGTCCCGCGGCATCTGCTCTAGGCTTTGCTGACGAACACCCTCGATCCTTCGAGCTATCCCCACAACTAGCTCGTAAGAAGTCCCCATCTTAACCTCTCATGCCATAGTGGCATGGGTACCAGAGTGCAACCCTGCAACGAACTGTCACACTCTCTCTACATCGATGGAAAGTATCATAAGTGAATGGCAAGACAACTCAGAGAATCTCGCCTCATAGTCGGTCATTGATATTTGACCCTGTTGGAGCTACTCAAACTGAAACTGCAATTCATCCCTGACCTATCGCGCAATGCACACCTCAAAACAAGGTATGACATGGTCGATTGCAATTATAGTAACCCAACAAAGAGTCGGGATCGAATCCATAGGGAGTTAGATGGGAGTTAGGAGTATATATTCTGGTGCGTGAATTTGAACTATCTTAATTTGCATTTCCACAAATTGGTGTTGTTACTATTTCTATTTTAAAGCTAAGGATTGCAAAGTAATGAATTAAGACTAGGATAATTATTTTTTATGTTTCTCTAGTTTGTAAAACGGCCTAGGGCTATGACCATCGCCTAATGGGATAAAAACTTTAATGCTTGTTTTGTTGATTGGGGTGTATTATAACTATCAACTCTCAATTACCCACTCAGTATCTCTCGGTCAAAGAGTGGTTTTGCCCAGTCTGGCTTTCTCAAGTCCAAATTGGTATCACAAAAAATGGTTGATAAAAGCTCAAGTCGGGTTATTACTATCTCTAGGTTGAACCCTTTAATTGGGTTAATCAACCTCTCGATTGACCCAATTTCTTGTTAGCCAAGTTTTTCTAGACTAAGTCTCTCTTTCTCAAGAAGAGACTAAGTCAAATAGGCATGAACTAATGTTTGCAACCATAAATTTCACAAATTAAAGCATGAATTAGGCTAAATAATAAACACTCAATCATAAACAAGTACTAAATTAGATACCCATAAGGTTTACACACTAGGGTTGGGTCACAACCCTAGTAAAAATCTAGCTACTCATGCTTGAAATTGAATAAATAGAAGAAGAAATACTAATTAAACTCATATTGTAAAGTTAAAATGATAAAATCTATAGTAAAATATTCCAAAATATAGAAAACTTCCAAAAGAGGCAAAGAAAAACGGCTACAGGACTTGCTGATGTCAAAAGTTGACCTAATTTTGTGAAACTCGTCTATTTATTCAAGGCTGGAAATTTCGGATAAAAATTCCCTTTGAGGGGTTCTGCGGCCGCACAATTCCATGTGTGGTCCGCACAATTCTCAACTGCGACCACGAGGCAATGTTTCTGCGGCAGCAATCTGGTCTTCCGTTGTCCGCATCTTTACTTCTGCGGCTGCAATCTGGTCTTCTGCGGTCCGTATCTTTACTTCTGCGGCCACACAATTCTTGTGCGGTACGCAATTCTGAGGGACTTGGACTTTGGAAATTTTGTAATGCTCTGAAGTTGATCTCTAGCTCGTCATTTGCGGCCGCACAATTCCAGTGCAGTCCTCAGTTTGCTAGAAAGCCTGCTGTGATTTTCTTCATTGTTTGAGGCTGCAGATGGAATTATGCGGTCCGTACTTTGTGAGCTTCTGTGCCTTTTATTGCCTTGTGTTTATGTTACTCCTTCTTTAGTCGGATTTCATCTCGGGAGTCCAACATTCCTGCAATTTTGCACATTTCATCAGTTTCGGGAACACAATTCAATGCCTTTAGACTAAAACAAAAGTTAAAAGGTGATAATAAGTAGTCAAAATCCCCACTTATCAACTCCCCCAAACTTAAGTTTTTTCTTCTCCTCAAGCAAACAAAATAGTTCCCACCTCCACAAGTTAAGGGTTATTCCAGCCAGTCAAAGGTGAACCATTCATACATCAATTTGGACCAACAATTACCCACACTACTTATGTATTATCAACATGGCGACAAGTTAAAATTTTATGCATATATAGTTCTAATGTGACACTTTAGCATCCAGAGGTTACTTTATTTATCATGGAAGCTCGCTCTCTCATGTAGTTCATTATGGATCCCAAATTCCTCCTCCTCTACTCTCCGTTTGCCTAGCTCACTTAAGAATTTTAGCACTCAATCCAAAGATTTGCGAAAGATTCACGCATCCCTCTCAAGAGAATGTCTCAAGTACGGCTTCAAGTACCATAGGCTTGCCCCTCATGTAGATCACCACTAATGTAAGCTCACTCGTCTTGAAATCACGTAGGGCTTTTTCGGGATGTAATGAAGACTTTTGGACTAATGTTGGATACACTATGGTTGAGTGGGTTCACCTTTCCTTAAGCACTCCATTTTTTTTTATTCTCGGCTCATGCTTTGCCAATTCTTTAAGGCACTTTCTTTTCCTTGGAGAACTAAATAGACTTAACATCACTCTTTCTTGATCATGACATTCATTTTATCCCTCTTTGATTTCTCCATGCTTTGTATCATTACTTTTCTTTGAATCCCTTCAACTCCTCCACTTATTCACTTTCTTTTGCATTTTTCTTTTTGTTCTTTCCTTTTCTTCCCTTTCCTTCTCATCATTTCTTTTCTCTTTTTGTGCCTTGATACCTCTTTCAATTTCCTCGTCTCTCCCCCAAACTTACCTCGCAAGAGTGTTAAGGAAAGTTCGGGTGCCAAGAGAGGGTCACGATAAAATGAGCAAAGGCTTGTAACATGGTTATCAAATAAGAAAGGCTCGAGGATCAAATGGGTTTACTAGGGATAACAACATTGGTAGGCAATGGAAAAATTCAAGCAGGTCAAGGAAAGCTTGCAATCACTTCTCAAGCCAATCAAAACTTAAGATTTCGCCTTGAAACACATTTAGGACAAGTTCTAGACCATTTGCACGAGTACTTGGACTAGCAACAAAACATCTCACCCCTCACGCAACTGGATTGTTAAAGAGGATAGAGTCGAGGGACCACAACGACCACATTTAAGATTAAAAATCTCTATGGTTCGATTAAACCATTCGATGATTGCCTAAGTCAACTCAAGAGTCACAAAGTCACTAACTAGAGCTATTTCTTTCCAAAAACTTGTTTCTAACCATACGCACATAGTTAAGTGTGTTGGTACCAAGTGAAGCATGTTTGACTCTTCGAGCATGACTTAATTAGGTCTTTTTATTCATTACTACTACTACTATAATTCCTAAATACAAAAAATGGACTCAGTCCCTTAAGAAGGTTGTCACGTCATCCTTCATTGGGAAGAGTCACCCGGTTCACACAAAAACTACCTTTGGATAGAACCATTGCATTAAGAAAACCAAAGGCTTATTATCCACTAAAACATAAAAAAATTAGCTACTAAATCGAAAAGAAGCTACTAATTCAAAAGGAAGTTACTAAATAGAAAAGAAGCTACTAAATTAAACACTAACTAGTAAGAGAAACAAAAAAAAGAAGCTATAAGCAAAAACTATCGAAAGCAATATGAATACACATAATGAGAGAAGATATATACATAATGAGAGAAGAAAAGAGAGAATATATACAGAATAAGGAAACAGAAGAAAATACTGTCAGTTATTACAAACCAATTGTCTTAGAATCATCAAATTAGATCAAATAAACTCCACCCCCACCCCCCACGAATACAAATAAGCATTGTCCCCAATGCTTAACAAAATAAGATTAAAGGAAGGGTAAGAGTGAAGAAAACTCCCTATGGCTCCCTAGTTATATCTGTGTCCACAGTAGCATCACTGACCTCAGTCTCATCCAACTGGATCTCATCATCCTCAACTCTAGGAGTGACTAGGTTGGAGAATATCTGACGCACTACCTCGGCAGTGTCAGCAGCAAGGTTTGGCTCCTCAGACTAGCCAGTTGGGGCTGAAGGTGCTGCAGGATCTGGGCCTGGATGGTGTGGGTCAATCAGCATGTCAAAGTGAATGTCTTCGGCTATTGCAAGCTTGGTAACCTGTCTCTGGAGCTTGTCCATTGACTTCTTGGAGGCCTGGGACTTTCTCATCTTTTTCATTTCCTTTCCCGGCTCTTCTATCACTGACCCATGCTACACAAATGTAGCCATAATCGTGTTTTGGTTCTTAAGGAGCTCCTTCAATATTTCTTCCACTGTTGGGGGAATCTGAGGTGCCAGAATGGAGGACTGTGCTACAACAGTATTGGATATGTCATACATATTTGCAGTAGATGTCTATATCCAATTGTTGAGGCTCACCAATGTCTGGGAGACTCGCAACGCGGAGAGTGAAGCAGTAGGCATCGACACCGGTTTCAAAGCCGAGGTGAAACCTGTAATAGGGGTTGTTGAAGGCACTGAGGCTGGAGGTGGAGGCATAGTTGCGGAACTAGCTGAAGGCTCGGCTGAAGTGGATGGAATGTCAATTGCCTCTACAGCTACCACCGATGGCTAATCAGACTAGCCTATGGTAGTAGACGACTGACCCTTTGTCTTAGGGTTGTGTGCATCCATCAATGAGAACCATGAGAAGGGCTTCTTTGCCCACACCTTCGTATCAAAATCACTTGGCTCCACCCTCGCATTCGTAAGATACTATGTAATGGTGTTAGGATATGGGTAGGATGTGTTAGCTTGCCTAGCGACTACAGAGATGTAGGCCGACATCATGGCACCCACATTGATCGGGTACCCGGCCATGATGGAAGCCACTAGAACTACCCACGGGATAGGGAGATATGTCTCATTCTGGCTCGGGTCTAGTCAGTTGCATACAAAGGTTTGCCAACCCTTCGCCTCCAAACTCAGAGTGTTTCTATGAATAGACACCCCTGTTGTGATCCATGGTGGTGATGGCCCAGGAGATGCTAAAATCTCTGCTAGCCAAGTATGAGTTGCATCCCCAAGTGCACATTTCTCAAGGTACTCTATGGGCTCGACATCCTCAAACCCAAAATAGGTGTTCAATGTGTGCTAGTCAAAACGCACCTTGAGGTTCCTCACTTTAGTCACCTTTGTCCCTTTCTTGATATGCAGCACATTGGCATAGATCTCATAGACAAGGTATTCCTTCGCATCCACCACGCTTTGGGTGAACCACACACACCCCTTGCGCTCTTAAAACTACCTCAAAACTACAGGGTTGTACTTTTCTAGATCTCTTAACTGGAACTGTCACTCAAGAGTGAGCGACCTCACTGGCCATCACTCATGGAAGCTAGAAAATGCAGCCAAACTAATGAACCGGTCCTCCCATACCTCTTTCTTCTTCGACCGCTCAAGGCCGGCAACTGTAGCATCTCCCTCTTGACCATCATCTGGGATGTCTTGAACCGATGTCTCTGGTGCCTGGGGGAAGGTGTAGTAGAAGGCTCAGAAGCCTGACCGGTACTCTCCGAACCCTCACAGGTGCTATGTGATAAAGACGGCTCATCTCTGATCTGATATTTCCCTGGTGTCCTTGAATGCACGACCGGCTGCTCATGAACTGAGGCTGAGTTGCCCTCGAAGACGTCCCTAGATGGGACATAAAAACTGGTCTCCGAGAGGTCTGCACCTCTCCCTTTTTCGACTGCTAACTTCTTTCTACTTTCAGGTTGTTGGGCACTAGGTAAGGGTCTCTTCCCTCGTCCCCAAGAAGGGTCACCCCTTCCTTTTGAAGTGTCGCCTCATCTTCTAGATCGAACCATGTTCTGTACCAAGCAAAGGTGAATGTTAGTTGCATTGCAAGTTCAGACACAAAATGAATGCAAGGACACACCAGGGATTACAGTGAAAAATGCAGTAGATACATGCTTGCAGGGTAGGGAATTGCGGTCTGCAACATTATCATTACGGCTGCAAAATGGGCATTGCAGACCGCACAATTCTCATTACGACCGCAATTCAGACATCACCAATATACCAACTCTATGATGACATAGAATTGGCTATTTTGCGGCCACAACTAGTTTTCTGTAGTCCGCACAAATAGTCTTGCGGCCGCACTTGAGAGTCACCAAAATGACAACTCTCTAATCACAGAGATTAGGTTGTTCTACGGCAGCAATGGGATTTTTGCGGTGGTAGTCCGCACATTTTTCATTGTGACCGCAGAACCATGCCTTACTATAGTGTCCTAGACCTTAACTTCTGCGGACCGCACAATTTCTTGGGCGGCCGCAGATTCCAACAATTACGAACATATGGTCATTTTTTGACCTAGGGTTTGAACTTCTGGCATAATTTTGACATGGAAACAACATCTAAGCATGAAAATCAACTTACCCATTCCCCTTAGAGAATTTACCAGTCTACCCACTACATATTTACCCTACATGGTTGTTCAAATAGATTCAATCAGACAAATAGTCTAAAATTTCACTAAAAATCTAAAAATTAAAAGAAATTAATCAAGATGATGATGCATACCACATATGAATGAGTGAAAGAGATGAGTGATCAATAGTTGTTAGGCTTGTGAGCAGATAATTTAACAAGAAATTTCAATTTAGTGCAATTTGTGAGCTCAGAGAGGGGAAAAGGGAACAATGCCCTAGCATCTTCTATTTATAGTGATCGGTTTCTGGGAAGTAAAAGGGAGGTGAGTGGGTCCGCAAAATTCCACTTGCGGTCCACACTCTGTTACCTGAGGGCCCAGTTGTCCTGGCGTTTTGCGGTCCGCATAATTTGTTGTGCGGCCGCAGAATTTGGGTTGCGACCGCAGATTAGCCATTTCTCTGACTGACCAACTTCAGAGAGTTGACATTTTCCACCTTCAACTTGTGCTGTCTGCAATGCAATTGCGCATCCGCAGAGTACCTTTTGTTGCAGCAACCAAAATTGTGTGGTCTGCACAATACAATTGCGATCCTCAATTCGTTCCACACTTAACCAGATTTTTGGGCACTCTTCCTGTAAAACACACTCATTCCTACAACACACTTCAAATCCAGTTAGCACAAAAATAACACATATCTACAAAAGAAGAAAAGAAAAGAAAAGGAAACATGGGTTGCCTCCCAAGAAGCGCCTGATTTAATGTCACGGCACAACGCAGATTACCATCATTTGAATTGAATCACTGCCACAACGTGGCCATCACCAACCTTTCCCAAATAATGCTTCACCCGGTGACCATTGACTTGGAATACCTCATTTTTTTATTCTTCAAGTCCAATGCACCAAAAGGTGTCACACCCACAATTTCAAAGGGACCACTCCATTTAGATTTCAGCTTTCCGGAAAATATCCTCAACCGTGAGTTTAACAACAAAACAAGATCGCCCACCTTGAACTCTTTGCTCCAAATGTATTTGTCATGAAGGTACTTCATCTTCTCTTTGTACAAGGACTAACTTGCATAGGCATGGTACCGGAACTCATCCAATTCATTCAAATGTGCAACCCTCAAGTTAGCGGCCGCATCCCAATCAAGATTCAATTTCTTTAAAGTCCACATGGCTTTGTGCTCAAGTTCCACCGAAAGATGACAAGCTTTGCCGAACACCAACCGGTATGGAGTCATTCCTATAGGTGTCTAAAAAGAAGTCTGATAAGCTCATAATGCATCATCAAGCTTCTTTGACCAATCTGACGGTTAGCATTCACTGTTTTGGACAAGATACTCTTTATCTCCCAGTTGGAGACTTCCACTTGACCGCTAGCTTGTGGATGATAGGGAGTCGTAACTTTATGAGTGACACCATAATTTCTAAGCAAAGTATCAAAAGCCTTGTTGCAAAAATGCGACCCCCCATCGCTTATGATAGCCCGCGGAGTACCAAACCTTGTGAAAATATTCTTCTTCGAGAACGCCTCCACACTTCTTGCTTCATTGTTGAGTAAAGCAATGGCCTTAACCCATTTAGACACATAATCAACCACGACCAAGATGTAGGTGTTTCCACAAGAACTCACAAAAGGACCCATAAAGTCAATACCCCACACATCAAAGATATCAATCTCCAAAATGGTATTTAGAGGCATTTCATTCTTCTTCGAGATTCCACCGGCCCGTTGACATTCATCACATTTTTTCACCACATCACTTGCATCTTTGTAAAGAGTGGGAAAATAGAAACCACAACTTAGCACTTTGGCCACCGTTCTTCCTCCGCCATGGTGACCACCTAAGGCGAAGAATGAAAATCCCCAAGAATAACACTTTTCTCTTCTTCCGGTACACATCTTCTAATTACCCCATCCGTGCAAATTCGAAAAAGGTATGGCTCGTCCCAATAATAATCTTGACAATCTCGTTTGAGCTTCTTCCTTTGATTTGAATAAAACTCATCTGGGATGATTCCACACACAAGGAAGTTTGCTAGATCCGCAAACCATGACACCTCCGTCATTGAGATAGCCAAGAGTTGCTCATCGGGGAAGGAGTCATTGATTTCAAGACCATCATGCGGCCTCCCCTCTACCTCCAAACGAGACAAGTGGTTCGCCACTTGATTTTTACTCCCTTTTTGATCTTGGATGTCAATATCAAACTCTTGCAACAATAGCACCCATCGCATCAACCGAGCTTTTGAATCTCTCTTGATCATAATTTAGTGAAGTGTCGCATGATCCGTATGAAAAATAACCTTTGCACCGATCAAGTACGGGCGGAACTTCGCAATTGCAAACACAATGGCAAGGAGCTCTTTCTTTGTAATAGTGTAGTTGACTTGGGAACTATTCATGGTCTTACTAGCATAGTAGACCGGATAAAAAATCTTTTTGATGTGTTACCCCAAAACAGCCCCAACCGCTACAACGCTAGCATCGCACATGAGCTCAAAAGGGATACTCCAATTAGGAGAGGTGATAATGGGAGTGGTTGTCAGCTTGAACTTTAGCAATTCAAAGGCTCTTATGCAATCATCATTGAAGTGAAACTTTGCATCTTTCTCTAAGAGTTTGCACAATGGGTTCGCCACTTTAGAGAAATCCTTTATGAAGCGCAGGTAAAACCCCGCATGACCTAAGAAACTCTGCACGCCTTTCACCGAAGTCGGAGGGGGAAGTTTAGAAATCACCTCAATATTTTCCTTGTCGACTTCTATGCCATTCTTTGAGATCTTGTGGCCAAGGACAATGCCTTCCTCGACCATGAAATGGAACTTTTCCCAATTTAGCACCAAGTTTGTTTCTTCATATCTTGCCAATACTTTATCCAAATTTTCCAAGCAATCATCAAAGGAATCCCCGACCACCGAGAAATCATCCATGAAAACTTCAAGGTAGTCCTATACCATGTCCGTGAAGATCGCCATCATACACCTTTGAATAGTCGTCGATGAATTACATAGACCAAATGGCATCCGCTTGAAGGCGAAAGTACCATAGGGACATGTAAAAGTTATTTTCTCTTGATCCTCCGTAGCAATAAGGATTTGGTTGTACCCCGAATATCCATTTAGAAAGCAATAGAAAGCACGGTCGTCCAACCTATCAAACATTTGGTCAAGGAAGGGAAATGGAAAATGATCTGTCCTTGTGACTTTGTTTAGCTTGAGATAGTCCATACATACTCTCCACTCGGTCACTGTTCTTGTGGGAATCAACTCATTCTTGTCACTGGTGACCACCGTCATGCCCCCTTCTTTGGGATACATTGCACCGGAGAAGTCCACGAACTATCAAAAATGGGGTAGGCAACCCCGGCATCCAACCACTTGATAATATCCTTTTTGACCACGTCTTGCATAGCCTCATTAAGTATCCTTTGATGTTCAATAGATGGTTTGGCACCTTTCTACAAGTTAATCTTGTGCATGCAAAATGCGGGTCTTATTCCCCAAATATCCGCCAAAGTCCACCCAATAGCCTTCTCCTCTTGTGGAGCACCGCCAATGTAGAGTCAACCTCCACATTAGTCAAACAAGAGGAAAGAATAACCGGTAAAGTAGAATAAGGGCCAATAAATTCATACCGAAGATATGGAGGCAATGGCTTCAACTCCAAGGTAGGAAGCTCTTCAATTGAAGGCTTTGTAGGAGGAGTTTTCCTATTTTCAATATCCAAGAAACGTTTCCGGGGTGCATAGTTGTACGATCCCATCCCTTGTAAAGAGTTCACACATTCCATAAAGTCATCCATCTCGTCATCATCAAAATTGAGCAAGATGGACTCCAACATATCACCCACATTTATTGTGGCACTTGTATCATCAATAATCACATCGGTCACCAAGTCCACGAACGAACACACTTCATTACTATTTGGTTGCCGCATAGATTTGCACACGTGGAATACCACCTTTTCATCACCCAGCTGGAAAGGGAGTTCTCCGGATTCCACATCAAAAAGAGCCTTCCCCATAGCAAGGAAAAGTCTTCCAAGAATAATCGGCACCTCATAGTCCATTTCACAATCAAGAATGACAAAATCCACCGGAAGAATGAATTTATCAACACGAACCAATATATCTTCAATCACTCCCAACGGTCTCTTCATGGTACGATCGACCATTTGTAATCTCATATATGTGGGTCTTGGTTTTCCAATTCCCAAAGTCTTGAAAACCGAATAGGGCATCAAATTGATACTTGCCTCAAGATCACAAAGAGCTTTAGCAAACTCGGCACTTCCAATGGTACAAGGGATTGTGAAAGCACCGGGATCTTCCAATTTAGGAGACATTGAATGCCAATTACACTCACTTGATGAGTGACTTTGATAATTTTAAAATTCATCGACCGCTTCTTTGTCACCAAATCCTTCATAAACTTTGCATCACTAGGCATCGGTCTAAGGCTTCAACTAATGGCACATTGATTGAGAGACTCTTCATCATGTCAATGAACTTTTGAATTGATTCTCGCCATTTTGCTTGGAAAGCCTTTGAGGATACGGAGGAGGAGGCTTAGACAATGGTGCCTTAGACTTTTGCACCACAGGTCCCGGTATGTCAATAACATGATCCCTAGACGGGTTCACTTCCTCTTGAGTCTCTTCCACATTGTCATCAATATCAATCCGAAATTCATCATTTGATTGCATCACATTGCTCGGGGTCTCTTCTTCTTGTATCACTTGCTCATCATCCACAAGTTGCCTTTGACTTGAGGTGGGTGCATTCCCACATTTTCCATTTTTATAGTAATGGCTATGGCATGCCCCGTATTGTTCCCACCCTTTGAGTTCACCACCGTGTCACTTGGTAGTGCCCCCTTAGGACGATAATTTAGAGCTTGAGATATTTTCCCCATTTGCACTTCTAAGTTGCGGATCGATGTGTTGTGTGAGGCAAGTTGGGCATCGGAATCGGCATTTTTCTCCATTATTTGCTTGAGCATGTTCTCAATACGTCTCATTTCATTGTTGGAAGAACTAGGACCATGGGAAGAATAAGGTGGCGGGTTGCTCGGTTGTTGATTCATCGGGGGCCTTTGAAAACCCGATCCCCGATTTCCTTGATTGTTACTCCAACCTCCTTGATTGTTGCCTCCCCAATTGCCTTGGTTATTGTTGTTATGCCAATTCCCTTGATTATTGCCACCACTCCAATTTCCTTGATTGTTGTTGTTATTCCAATTGCTTTGATTGTTTCCACCACTCCAATTACCTTGGTTGTGAGAATTCCATTTTCCTTGATTGTTTTGAGGTCGCCATTGTTGTTGGCTTGGGCGTTGGAAGTTGTTTCTTTGCACTTGAAAGTTGTTCACATATTGTACCTCTTCTTCTTGGTCATTATAAGAGTCATCTTGATCAAACCCACTATCTTCTTGCATAAAATTGTCCACTCTTTGTTGCACTTGTGGACCCTTTGTCCTCCGTTTGTTCACCATCATGTTTACCCCTTCCATTGCATTGACTTACCTCGGGTATTGCACTTGTTGAAGTTGAGCCTTTGACAATTGGTTCATGGTGGTATTCTATTCGGCTATGTCTTGCCCATGGTCAAGCAATTCTTTGTGAAGGTGAATCACATTGGGATCTCCTTGTGGAACATTAGCCCGGGATTGCCACGCCGATGAAGTATCTATTATTTCATCCAAAATATCACACGCCTCCACATAAGGCATAGTCTTGAAGTTCCCACCGGTAAGTTGATTCACTACACATTGGTTGGTTGTGTTCATCCCCCGATAGAAGGCTTGTTGAATCATGTTCTCCGTCATATCATTGTTGGGACACTCTTTAACCATTGTTCTATATCGTTCCCATATCTCGTATAGTGGTTCATTGGGCTCTTTCTTGAATGCTAGAATTTCATCCCGAATTATAGCCATGTGCACGGGAGAGAAGTACTTAGAAATAAATTTCTCCGCCAATTCATCCCAAGTATGAATGGAATGGTTTGGCAAACGTTCCAACCAATTTAAAGCTTTCCCCCGTAGAGAGAAGGAAAAAAGGCTTAGCCTCAAAGAATCCTCGGAGACATTTGTTTGTTTACTCCCCCAACACATATCCACGAACCCCTTCAAATGTTTGTATGCATTTTGCCCCAGAACACCGGTGAAGAACCCTCGTTGCTCAAGCAAGGTGAGTATCACGTTGGTTATTTAAAAGTTGCCCGCCCTAATACGGGGAGGGACTATTGCACTTGCATATCCTTCATTCGGCAACACCCAGTGTGGAGCCGCTCTTGGTGGAGGTGGGGGTGGAGCGGACACATTGTCATGAGGCACTCGGCCTCGTCTATTGGCTTAAGGCTCAAGAGGAACCTCATCCATTTGATCATCCTCAACGTTCACATCCCCTAAACCAATGTTTCCGAGCTCATTGTTTGCCATGGTTGCACCTACAATTTCCCAACACATTAGTAACATGGAAGGAAAAGAAGATATTACAAAAACACACTCAAATATATAGCTAACACCGTTTTTAACTCCCCGGCAACGACGCCAAAAATTGACCTATCGCGCAATGCACACCTCAAAATAAGGTATGACACGGTCGATTGCAATTATAGTAACCCAATAAAGATTCGGGATCGAATCCACAAGGAATTAGATGGGAGTTAGGAGTATATATTCTAGTGCGTGAATTTGAACTATCTTAATTTGCACTTCCACAAATTGGTGTTGTTACTGTTTCTATTTTAAAGCTAAGGATTGCAAAGTAAAGAATTAAGACTAGGATAATTATTTTTGATGTTTTTCTAGTTTGTAAAAAGGCCTAGGGTTATGACCATCGCCTAGGTGTTTGCCTAATGGGATAAAAAAACTTAATGCTTATTTTGTTAATCGGAGTGTATTATAGCTATCAACTCTCAATTACCCACTCAGTACCTCTCGGTCAAGGAGTAGTTTTGCCCAATTTGGCAAGTCCAAATGGGTATCACATAAACGGTTGATAAAATCTCAAGTCGGGTTATTACTATCTCTAGGTTGAACCCTTTAATTGGGTTAATCAATCTCTCGATTGATCCAATTTCTTGTTAGCCACATTTTCCTAGACTAAGTCTCTCTTTCTCAAGTAAAGACTAAGTCAAATAGGCATGAACTAATGTTTCCAACCATTAATTCCACAAATTAAAGCATGAACAAGGCTAAATAATAAATACCCAACCATAAACAAACACTAAATTAGATACTCATAAGGTTTACACACTAGGGTTGGGTCACAACCCTAGTAAAAATCTAGCTACTCATGCTTGAAATTGAAGAAATAGAAGAAGAAATACTAATTAAACTCATATTGTAAAGTTAAAATGATAGAATTTATAGTAAAATACTCCAAAATATAGAAAACTTCCAAAAGAGGCAAAGAAAAATGGCTACAAGACTTGCTGATGTCAAAAGTTAACCTAATTTTGGGAAACTCGACTATTTATACAAGATTGGAAATTTCGGATAAAAATGCCCTTCGGGGGGTTTTGCGGCCGCACAATTCCATGTGCGGTCCGCAGAATTATTCATCTTGCAGGAGTTGGGATACTGCGGCCGCACAATTCTCAACTGCGGCTGCGAGGCAATGTTTCTGCGGTCCGCAGATTTATCACTGCGACCGCAATTTGGTCTTCTGCGGCCGCACAATTCTTGTGAGGTATGCAATTCTTAGGGACTTGGACTTTGGAAATTTTGCAACCCTCTGAAGTTGATCTCTAGCTCGTCATTTGCGGCCGCACAATTCCTATGCGGTCCGCAGTTTGCAAGAAAGCCTGCTGGGATTTTCTTCATTGTTTGCGGCTGTAGATGGAATTCTGTTGTCCGCACTTTGTGAGCTTCTGTGCCTTTTATTGCCTTGTGTTTAGATTACTCCTTTTTAAGTTGGATTTCATCTCAGGGGTCCAACATTCATGCAATTTTGCACATTTCATTAGTTTCGAGAACACAATTCAACGTTTTTAGGCTAAAATAAAAGCTAAAATGGGCTAATAAGTAGTCAAAATCCCCACTTATCATTACCTCTGAGAGGGAGGAATATACCTATCCAGAAAGATACGTATGAACTGGTATCAAGTCAAGGGAGGAGAACCTGCAGGTCTGTCGATAAGATAGGACTGCCACCATCTACAGGCCCTGCCCTCCAGCTAGAAAGTGGTAAAGTCCACCTCATGGGACTCCAATATCCTCATGTTGTGCAATCTGTCCCTGCACCGATCAATAAAGTCCCA
Organism: Nicotiana tomentosiformis; assembly: GCF_000390325.3. NCBI lineage: Eukaryota > Viridiplantae > Streptophyta > Magnoliopsida > Solanales > Solanaceae > Nicotiana > Nicotiana tomentosiformis. Next base: position 116,941,926 of record NC_090819.1, read on the forward strand.
TGGGTCCTCATGTTGCTCACCTCCAAAGACAGGAGGATCTAGCCTTGTCCATTTGTCCAATAGCTTATGCGGTTCTCCGGTCGCAACTGGTATGGGCTCAGCTATAGCTACTACAACTGGCTGGGCTCCACCCACGAGTAGTGTGTCCGGGGTCTAATATACGGCAGCTACATGCCTAGGAGCCTGAGCGGTAGGGATCTGTGCTCCCCCTCCCACCTGAGATGTGGTTGGGTCTGCTTGAAATAAACCAGCCTAAGTCATAGAATCCATGAATCGCAGAATACGGCCCATGACCTCCTGGAATCTCGGTGCAGACATGAAACCCACTGGGGCCGGCTCTACTGTAAGCACCTCACCCTGCTCTTCAATGATAGGATCCTCTACTGGATCCACTGGTGGCATGACTGGAGAAACTCTAGGACACGCCCGTCCTCTACCATGAGCTGGTACCCTCCCTCGACCTCTGCCTCGGCCTCTAGCAACAGGGGGAGCAGCTCCTCTATGATCGGGTACATCTGCCGCGCGTGTTCTCACCGTCTGTGAGAGATAAGAGAAAGATACTTAGCACAACATCAATTGCATGATAGGAGATGAACAAAGAGTAGTTTTCTAACACCCTATAGCCTCTCGAAGATAAGTACGAACGTCTCCGTACCGATCCGAAAGACTCTATAAGGCCTGCTCATAACTTGTGAGACCTACGTGAACCTAATGCTCTGATACCATATTGTCATGACCCAATTTCACCTATAGGCCGTGATGGCTCCCAACGTCACAGCTAGGAAAGCCAACGGTGAACTACCCATGTGTTTATTCTTTTTTTAAAAAAATAATTTCGAAATAGTGGATTTTTATTTGTCAAGTAAGTAAGAGGTGAAAAGTTAATAAAAGTAAAGCGTAAACTAATATAAGAACAAATGTGGTGAAATAAATACTCAAAAACCATCAAATGTCTACTAGCATAACTCCAAGACCTGGTGTCACAAGTGTATGAGTTACTAGTAGAATATACAAAACACTAAACTAATGTCTGAAATGGAGTAGACAGAAAAAAAAAAAAAAAAGCAAAAGAGAGACTCCCGGTGTTGCAGAATGGAGTCGGAAAGCAACTCACCACTAAGTCTCAAAGTATCAGGGGTGTGCGCTGGGATAACTACCAGATGCACCTGCCTCAGAACCTGCACGATTAGTGCAGAAGTGTAGCGTGAGTACATAAATAACATGTACCCAGTAAATATCCAGTCTAACCTCGAAGAAGTAGTGACGAGGGTTCGACATCGACATTTACTATGGACCAACAATGAAATACAGGAATTCTAAACAAGTATAAGCCATGGAAACAATAACAATAACACAATGTCAAGCAGTAAGTAAATGACCCATTAACTGATAATAAATTTCAAAATCTCTAACCAACTTCTTTAACCCCCAAATCAATTTCTGTCATTTAATAAATTTACAACCTCTCGGGACATAAAGTAATATCAAGTGCAGTCAGGCTCCGAGTATTATTACGCATGATTTATGCCGAGGTTGTACGACCCGATCCAAAAATATATATACTGTGTGCACTGCCGAGGGTTGAATGGCACGAACCATAGATACATCTATTAACCTGCCGAGGCGAACGACCCGCTCCCATGAGATTAGAGAAGTTTACCTCGCTCGCAAAAATACTTGCGACGCGAGTGGACATGGATTTCTCAGAGTTATTATATATTCCTCAATTATTCCCAAAAATATGAAATCTAAATTGGATGGTTTCAACCTTAAAATCCCTAATCTCAGCTTCATTTAAGACAATTAATATACATAATAAACATAATAGTATAATCGTGGCATGATGTAATTCTAAGTCTACCCGGACATCTCATGGAATATAGCTACGTACGAACTCTCGTCACCTAGTGTGTACGTAGATCCCCACACAAGTAATTCACAACAAAAACACACATAAGGGGATGAGTTCCCTCTTACAAGGTTAGGAAAGAGACTTACCTCGTTCTCAAGCTCACTTACGATCCACAATTATGCTTTAAATCCTCAACTCGATGCCGAACAAGCCGAAAGTAGTCAAATATTATATAAATTAATCAATACATGTTCAAAAGTTCATAATTTAACTATTAGAGTAATTACCCAACCCAAATTGGAAGATTCCCAAAATTCACCCCTGGGCTTATGATGTGTGGCTATAATTCCATAGTTTCGTACATTATGTGCCTTGCATTTTACATGCTTTAATGATAAATTACACTTTATTTGTGCATAATGGAGTCTATTTTATGTGTAGTTGAATTGGAGATGAAAGTAGAGCAAAAGGGATACTTAAACGTTGAAAGTGTGCTCGAGAACAGTGAAAAGGAGAGACCTGGCGAGGCCAGCCTAAGGACAGGATGGACCAGGCTTTAGCCTGGCAAAGCCAGCCTAAGTCCAGGCTGAACCAGGCTTTAGCCTGGCAAGGCCAGCCAAATTCCAAGCGTTAGCCTGGCAACGCCAGGCATGAGGCCAAGTCCAATCCGAGTTTTGAAGACTTAATTCGTTCCGGGTTTGACTAGGACTCGGCCCACACGTTTAGGGTTTCTTCTACACATATAAATAGACCTAACAACACCACTTGGAGAACGTTTTTCAGCAACCAGAGGCTGGAAGTCAGAGGCAAGGAGTGTTGGTGGAATCACCTCTTGGGAGTTAGAATCATCTATTTCTACATCTTTTCATCTTTACTCTGTATTTTAATTATGCAAAATATTTGGTATATTTTTGCTATGAGTATGAGTATCTAACTTCCTAATCTAGGGTGTTGATGGAACCTATTGAAGGATGATTTTCTTGTTACGTTAATATAGATTTGCCGTAGTATTTTCTCTATTTGTTCAACTATATTATTCTTGTGATTGATTGAAGGGCCCTCAATTAGTTGTGCCTATTTAGTATGTATTACTCGGGAGAGAGTGCATATTTAGGTAGTTGTTGAACAACATCACCCCTAAACGTATATGAGGGATCAATACGGAGGTTTAAAGGTGGATTTAGGGATAACGAAACCTTGATGCGATCTGAGTGAGCTGTACTTAATGCCAGCTAGCGTAATTCGGGATAATATGCCTAGTAAATTATGGTAATTACTTGGGAGAGAGTTACGACAGTTAGAGTGCTCATGGTCGATAGAGAAGACTTAGGCAAATTTGTAGGAAACGTAGCGGAAAAGATTCCGATAATTGGGGAAATCATAACTCTAGACCTCCTTAGTCTTGTCTAGAATTTCATCCATCATCCATGTTAGTTGATAATTTTACTGCTTTATAATATTTGCTAGTTAATTAGTAAAAATAAAAATCAAATCTTTATAACTAGAAAATTATTTGAACTTGTGTTTCTTTGCAATATTGAATAGCATTTGCTAAGCCTTAGTACTCTGTGGGATTCGACTTCGGACTTGTAAACCGTATTATATTTTCAACGACCGCTTAGTCCTTTTTATAAGGCATAGTTGGGCGTGATCATCCCACATGCCCGGATTCCGAAATTTTTCAAAGATAGTTGTTACCCATAACCTCACGAACTCAAATATATAATTTTCATCCAATTCCATAATCATTTTCGTGGTTAAATCTCATTTGTTTCAAAACCTAGGTTTTTCAATTAAACCCATAATTTTCACAATTTTACATGTTAAAACCTAACCATAATCTATTTATTTAACTTACATTGGGTAGCAATCACTTACCTTAAATATCTAGGTGGAAATCTCCCTATAAGAAGCTCCAAATATTGCCCAAGAAGTGAAATAAATGAACCAAAATGACCTAAGTCTCGTATTAAATGGACCTCACTGCCTCCAGCGCTTTTGCTTCTGCGAACCTGGGGCCGCATCTGCGGCTCCGCACCTGCGAAAATTCCATCGGAGGTGTGGTCCTAGCCTAGGCTAGCTGGCTCCACTTCTGCAGACGAGCTCCCACTTCTGCGGAAGTTCCTCCGCTCCTGCGCACCACTGGCCACTCGCCCAAAACCGCTTCTGCGGCCAAGAGCTCGTACCTGCAGCCAAAACCTCGCAGGTGCGGGCACACTATAACTACTGCACCAGCAGCCCCTTTCAAGCTCAAACTCGATCTGTGCATTGTCCGAGTAGCACCCGAGGCCCCAGAGGCCTCGTCCAAACATACAAACAAGTTTGTTAACATAATACGGACTCACTCGAACCTTCGAGACGCGTAAAACAACTCTAAAACTAAGAATCATAACCCAAAACCAATAGAATCAACTTATGAACTTCAAGTTCTTCCAACTTGCTCCGAAATTGCCGAATCATACTTAAACTACTCGGAATGACACCAAATTTGCGTGCAAGTCTTAAATCACCATACGAAACTATTCTCAAGATCGGAATCCCAAACGAACCTCGATAAAATCAAAACCTACTCCAAACCAAATTTAAAGAACTTTAAAACCTTTAATAAGCCAACTTTCAACTTTAGGCGCCGAAATGCTCCTGGGTCATCCAAAACCTGACCCGAACACACGCCCAAGTCCAAAATCATCATACGAACCTATTGGGACCATCAAATCCCGGTTCCAGGGTCGTTTACTATAAATGTTTACCCAAGTCAAACTTAACCATTTTAAGCCAATATTAAGGAACTAAGTGTTTCGATTTCAACCTAAACCCTTCCAAACTCGAATTAACCATCCCCGCAAGTCATAAAAGAGTAAAATCACATACAGGGAGTCTTATTTAGGGGAATGGGGATCTATAAAGTAAAACGACCGATCGGATCGTTACAAAAAGTAATCGAAATTTAGCCATTTTTTCATATAAAGATAAAATTTGAACAAAAACACCCTTAAAATACGGAAAATTCCAATATAATATGTTGGAGTTCGAATTTTTTACATATGATATTCCAGCATTAAGTGCTGGAATTTCATAATGTGCTAGAATTCCAACATAGTATGCTAGAAGTAGAAGTGTACAAAGGAAACTGACAAACCGCTCCAAACAGATAATCTGAGTGAAACCAGAAAATAAAAACCCGACTATAGTTTGGTTTGATTTGGTTTGGTGTTAGGGAAAAAACCCGACCATAATTGGTTTGGCTTGGTTTTAATTAAAAAAAGTCAAACCGAAACTAAACCAACCCGACATTACATGTATACAAGTTTTAAATATATTTTATGCATAAAAATAATTACTTCTATGTAATTTATAAATATTTTTTAAAACCTTTTCATAGTTCTCTCTTTTAATATATTATTTCAAGCTTGAACTTAGTATTTTTGAATGGTCAAATATGTTTTATAGCCCATAAAAGTTAGTAACTCAAATAAAGCCCAACGCAAAATCAAATCAATATTAATGCTAACAAAAAAAATTCAATTCAATATTAGGAATGACAATAATGTTTGATATCTATTTTTTTAGTTTTGCATTGGTTTAAACACTAAAAATGCATAACTTATTTTTTATTTAGTCATGTAAATAAAACTTATTACTTATTAGTCGTACTTATTTTAGCAAAATTTAGTACATTTGTATTATGTATATTTTTATTATGGCTTATTAATTAGCAATATTTATTCTATGCAATTTGTTCAGTATTTTAGTATAATATCATGACACACCTCACATTATTTTGTATTATTTTCTTGGATAACGTTTTATATAGTTTTATCCTACTAGGACCAAAGAAAGATTAGAGCCCCAGTTATATATTTTAAGTTATGAAGATTTTACTGGAAAAAAACCCGAAAATCCGAGATTGAAAAATCCAATTTTATTGGTTTGGTTTGGTTTATAGATTTAAAAATTCGAGCTAATTTATTTGGTTTGGTAATTGAAATATCTGAATCAACCCGGTCCAAGTACACCCCTAGCTGAAGGTTTATACGTTGGAGCTCCATAATCCAGCATACTATGCTAGAAGTTTCTGTGTGTTGGAGTTCCAACATAATATGCTGGAAGTTTATACACATGAGCTCCATAATCCAGCATATTATGCTGGAACTTTCTGTGTTTCAGCAAAATAGTGGTTGTTTTTCAATGACTTTATAAACGCTGACTATTTTTTAATTACCAGTCCGAAAACTGGCTAGCATGTGCTATTTTCACGATAGTATGTGGTCTGAAACCTAAACTTGTTGTATTGCAAAAGAATTTTTATTAGGGATTTTTACCTTCCTATACTATATATGAAACTTTATTACCCTTCCTAATCAAGCTTTAACTTAATTACATAGCCATATACAATTGACCAATTATATACAAATTAGTTTTAAATGAGTATCCCTTTAAATAAGGAATTGAATAAGAAATTAGTTATTTCTCATCCATGTTCTCTCTCTCTCTCTCTCTCCGTCTCTCTCTCATGCTCTCTCTCTCTCTCTCTCTCTCTCTCTCTCTCTCTGTGTGTGTGTGTGTGTGTGTCTCTATATCTCTCATTCTCTGTTCTTTCCCCAAATTTTCTTCCTCTGATGTTCTCTACTTTTTATCCTGTCATGTTATATATATTTTTAATGGAATTCATCAAAGGATTTCAATTGTTTTACTATAGAGTTTTAACTTAGCAATTTTCTTTCATGTTACACAATTGGTGTTCAAATTGAAATTATCAATCAATAAATTTTGAAGGTGTTTGACTCTCTACCATTAAAAGCCATTAAAAAGCTTTGAAGCTTTGAAATCGAATTTAGGTTTTCAAAAATTATTATTTGTTTGGATTGGGTGTTGTTGTAAATAATTGAGAATATTGTTTGGAGTTTATATCTCAATTTTGAGGGTGTTTGGTGGAGATTAGATTTGATTTTGGCTAAATTTCAGATTGAAACTCGAAGAAGAAGAAGAAGAAGAAGAAGAAGAACACATGACATACAATATACTTATGAAATTGTAGTAAAGTTGTATTTTAATTGTATGTAAATTGTATTCTGTTGTAGTTACATATTTTTTTATTTGAATGTTGTATTAAAGTTGAAAAATAGTTGTATAATGTATGAATTATTGTATAAAATTTGTATTTAAGTTATTAATACTATCTTTTTTACATAAAGTTGTTGATATGTATCAAAATTGTATTAAGAGAGTAAGTTTTGATTGGAATTTTAGAGAGGAAGAAGCACACACCACATTCAAAATATATACAAATCAGATTTAAAATATATACAAAATATACAAAAGACACATTGTATGAAAATTGTATTTAAGTTGTATGATGTTGTAGTTGTATTTAACTGAGTAAAAAGGATGTATGAAAGTTGTAGATAAGTTATAAATAAGTTGTATATTGTATAATTAGTTATATGAAATTTATTTTTATTATGTATGTTGTTATAGATATATCAAATTTTGTATTAAATTGATATGAAATTTATTTTTAATTTATATGATGTTGTACCGTGCATTATTCTTTTCTCAAAATAAGTAATTATGACAAAGAGAGAGAAGAGTGTAATGTACTCAACGGCTTCTCAATTTGCAGCTTTTTCTTGTCAAGGTTGTTGAAGTTAATACTACTTATCATTCTTTAGGACATTTAAGATCTCATCAACTACCACAGTCACAATGTCGAGGGGTTGTCCTCCACATAAAAGGAACTGAATTATAGAGAGCATGGATTCATAAGCAGCCCTAGTTCCCTTTGTTTTTGGCTGGAAAACTCCTCCTTCCTTTGTTTTCAAAGTAAGAACACTTTCTTCATGAATTCTATGTCTCTTCTCAGTGGGCTCGGAGACAAGTGGATGTTTTCGTTCCTTCTTCTGAATTTTCTTGGGAGGCTTACTCCTGTAAACGTGATCCCCAAAAGTTTGGGGTCAATTCTTCCATACATAGACTCTACTTCACTAGAGGTTGAATTGTCCAATATATAATTGTAGGTTTTCATTTGCTTGGTGGGCCTACACTTTTCCGATGACGGGAGCTGCCATTGCCACCATCAGATACTCAAACGTGGTTAACACCATTGTTCCATTCGGTTATGCCTTTTTCCAAGCAAAGAATCCCCTAATTTAAGGCGCTAATAATGGATTGTATATAATTTGTAAGTAATCCTTGTTTAGGGCGGGTAATATACAAAATTAGGACAAGTTTGATAAATAAGTTCAAATATTGTATAGGAGAGAAAAGATCTCTTTTTATTAATATTAATATTGCTGGCCAACTCTATCCTGGCATACCTAGCCCTTGGGCTGTTGAATGATTCTACAAGTCATGGGCTTTGCTATTTTAGCAAGCATTTCTATGACAAAGCTATAAAACTCCTGTTTTGAGTAGGCGAAACATGAATCCAGGCCCAAAGGTCCAAAGGCCTTATAACATTTCTTTTTTAATTAGAAGGACAAACCATTAGTTGCTCTTTTGTTTGTGAAAATAGCACGTGCTATCCAGTTTTCGGACTGGTAACTAAAAAATAGTCAGCGTTTGCAAAGTTATTGAAAAATAGCTATTATTTCGCTGCAACACGGAAAGTTCCAGCATAATATACTGGATATTGGTGCACCTGTGTATGAACTTCCAATATATTATGATGGAACTCCAGCACACGGAATATTCCAGCATAATATACTTGAGATTGGAGCACATGTGTATGAACTTTCAGCATATTATACTGGAACTCCAGTATATTATGTTGGAATATTTTCCTGATTTTGAACAGTGTTTTCGTTCAGATTTATCTTTACATGAAAAGTGGCTAAATTTCGATTACTTTTGAAACTGTGGCTATTTTCAAATTACCACTTGTAATTCTGGTTATTTTTGAATTTCACCTCTTTTGCTCAGCTGCAGACCTTAAATTGGTTTTTATTTTTGCTCCCCTTTTTTCCCTCCAACACCAAATTGTAATGCCCTCTACAGTAGTTGGCGAATACATACTTTATTTATCCTTTATTTGTTGTATCCTAGAATTAGAATGTATTGTTGAGTTACAAAATGGTTAGCTAAGTTAAAGGAGTAGTTAACTTCTTGTAATTTTCACTTTAATCATCTAATTCATCTATTATTACTTGCTTTTATTCCTCGTTCTTGGTGTTCTCGTAGGGTTAAAGAATCAATCCTATTCTTCCTACAAAACTACCTGGTTCAGTCTACACTACTATAATGGAAGGGACCATGTGTTCACATTTCAATGCATAAATTATGACGCAAAATCTTGGTAAGGAGGACTTTCTCTTTTTCTAAGCACTATGACGTTGCTGTTCAATCCTCTAAATGTATTGTATGTTCGGAGGATTCAAATAAGACAATATTTTAGAGAGTCCGTACTACATAGGAGTTGGAATTAGTTGGACAAGTGACTTTGAATGTGAGTGGCCAAACACAAAATTTATTTACTTGATTAGTAATCTCTCTATGCCAGCGGCGAGGTTCATCTATAAGTGTCTTTTGCTCAAGCATGCATTTTTCATATATTCAGCGTCAAGAATTTTGTACTTCAAACTTAGCCAACTCGAGTAGAAGATACCACCTCAAATCCCTTTCTAGACAGGAATGTAGTTGAAGAAGTTCCCGGACACCGCGCATAGCGGGAGGTTAATTCACGGGACTGCGTTTTTTTAATGTAGTTGAAGAAGGCTCCAAACGCGAGAAAGGTGGAGCAAACTGCAATATGTAGTCGTATGTTTTGTAATTGCACTTTGAAATTTCTCCTTTTGCTGAATTAATAGGGATAATCTTGATTACATATCTATGCTGTAAACTTCTTCTTTTATTGGTACAAAGATATGGTATATTCCCTAGGCTTATACTAAACGAATTCTCATATGAGGTTTTTGGTATTTTGTCTAGCTCTAGTTGAAATTATTGTAGGGTTTAGCTTTCTTTCTGGTATTAAACGGTCCAGATAGAGTGAGATGGATATAGAATTATAGATAATAGAGGATTAATAATTGGAATGTGAATTGAAGAAACAGAAATCAGCTGTAACAATAGAAGGTGAATTGAAGAAACAGAAATACTAACTACTATTTGCCATAAAACTATAGAAATCAACTACTCCTATAACATATGCATTTGGCAACCATGGGCATAAACTGAAGAAACACAGATGCATCCATTGCTATTTGCTAGAACATCGACACTAACTAGCTAATAATGAAAATAGTATGTAAACTTGTCCAATTCTCCAGCAACCTCTGCAGAGAAAAAATGAGAATGGAGAGAATATTAGTATTAAAAATAGAGAAAGAGCAATGGAAGCCAACATTAAAAAAGGAAGCCAACTACATGGTCAGTTCTTAAAGTATTAGAAAGAAAAACCAGCTAACAGAAAGACTGTTGTTCGCTAGGTTCAAAACAAAAGGTTTTAATGCGTACCTGATAAACTGCTAATTCATTCTTAAACCATGTCTCAATGTTTTTGATGTCTCTTCTTTCGCCTTCTCCGTTTCTTGACAGCAATTTCTTGAGCAATTTTTAGAGCAGTATCTTCAGCAAAGTTCACAATCCATTTTGGTTTTTCCAGTAGGAACATTAGGATACCCATGAACAATCCAAAAATTGCACCACAACCATACCCTATTACGACAGCTTCCCATGTGAACCCGCCGGCAAAAATTGAATCATCATCATCATCATCATCTTGTTCAAATGGTGGCTCATCTGACGTGTTTTCGTATCCACATTCCTTTGATAGTGGAAATCCACATAAATCAGGATTTCCACCATACGAATCATTTGAAAATGTATCGAATTGTTTCCCATGAGGGATGCGCCCAACAAGATGATTGTATGAAAGGTTTAAGACCTCAAGAAATGTCAAACTCGTCAATAGACCAGGAATTTCTCCAGTGAGTCTGTTCCGTGAGAGGTCTAATGCTTCGAGCTCATTCAACTTTGCGATTTCTGCAGGAATACACCCATTGAAGTTGTTGTGAGATATGTTGAGTAACACAAGCGAACTAAGCCTTCCAATGGATTTTGGTAAATCTCCTTCAAATCCGTTGCTTGATAAATCAATACTTGTCATAATTGACGTGATTCTCATTTCAAACTGATTACCTTTTATCACCAAACTAACATGGTAACTATAATCTATGTGATTGCTATTATTTTTTTCAGAGATTCCTGTTTTTTCATCATCCACTTTCATCATCGCTGTAAAGTTTTTGAAAAGATTAGATGGCAAAGTTCCAGTGAACCCATTGAAGGAAAGGTCAAAGATTCGTAACTCAGGAAATGGAAATTGGGACTTTAATTCACCAATTGGACCGTGAAAGAGATTTGATTTCAGTATCAGAACTTGCAGGTATGGAAGTTTCTCCAGCCATATCGGGAACGTGTCATTTATCTTGTTGTACCCCAAATCAAGAGCTGCCAAGCTTGTACAGTTAACCAAGGATCGTGGTATTAGTCCTCCAAATTGATTGCCAGTTAAACCAAGATATTTTAACCCTGTTGGTAAGAATCTCGGTATCTCTCCATAGAAATTGTTCATTCGCAAGTCTAAAACAGAAATGAAGCTACTGGAGTTACCCAAACATCCTGGGATTGTGCCACTGAAATTGTTATGAGACAAAATGAGGGCTTGAAGGTTAATCATGTCACAAATGGACTGATGCAAAGAACCTTGAAGAAAATTGTTCTCCAGATTAAGGTAGAACAAATCCGTTGAGCGCCATACTTGCTTTTCAAAGCCCGTGAGGAAGTTATGCGAGAGATCCAGGACTACCACGTTCATGGATGTCATCCAATCAGGGATTTCACCATACAGCTTGTTGTTCGAAAGCTTCAGGAGTTTCAAGTTCATTCTTGCAAATGTTTCGAAATTATGGCTCTTCAACACATGTGGCAATTTCCCAGTTAATTGATTGTCTTGAACTTGTAAATCAGTCAAGGATGGAAGATAGAATAACCAAGGGGGTGGTGCGCCAGTGAAAGAATTGAAGGACAAATCAAGCGTTTCTAGCTCTTGAAGTCCGCTTATATTAGAGGGAAGTGGACCAGTTAGTGAATTGTTTTGCAAGTACAATTTTCTAAGGCGAGTCAAGGTTACAATTGAATAAGGAAATGAGCCAGTGAAATTGTTTGTTGAAAAATATAAATAAGATACCTCTGAAAAGTCTGCAAAGATGTCTGGAATCTGGCCTTCAAAGTTATTGAAAGAGAGATCTAAGTAGCTAAGTTTGTTCAGCTCTGAGATAGTTGATGGAATATTTCCAGAGAAATTGTTATTTGAAAGATCCAATCTGCTTATTCTAGTAAGGTTGCCGATGGATTCTGGTATTGAGCCTTGGAAATGGTTGAAAGAGAGATCTAAATCGGTAAGTTTGTTCAGTTTTGAGATAGTAGAGGGAACATTACCATTGAAGTTGTTATTTGGAAGATGCAAAGTTCTAATTCTGGTGAGGTTGCCTATGAATTTTGGAATTGAACCGGAGAGATAGCAATGCGAGAGGCTCAAAAACATAATAGAATGGAGGTTGCCAATTGAATCAGGTACATTTCCAAAAATTCTAGTTCCAGAAAAGTCCAACTCTAAAATACTTGCACTGAAACTCCAGTTAAAATTTGGCAGAATGCCAGTAAGTTCAAGATTCTCTCCCAATCTTAGCACTTCTAAGTTTGGTAGATGAAAGAGATTAGAATCACTCAAGTCACCAAACAAGTTTGTTTGTCTAAGATCTAAATACCTAAGAGAAGAAGACATATTCTTTGGTAACTCAAATGGTGTTTCCATGAAGAGAAAAGACAATACCTCTAAATTGGTTAAGTTTTGAAGCAAACTTCTGAATGTGTTTAGGCCAATTTGAAGTTCGCAATAAGAGAGATCAAGTGAAACCAACTTTGACAAGTTGGATATTCCTGGTGGGATCATCTCTAATTCATAAGTTCCAGAAGCTGAAAGATTGAGATGCATCAAACTCGCGAGTTCACTAATACCATTTCCAAGTGGAAAGTCATCCATGTCATTGAAGGCAAGGTTGAGACTTTGAAGATGAACAAGTTTCTCGAGGCTGCTATTAGCATTGATGGTTCCTCTAAGAAAGTTGCAAGAAAGATCGAGGCCTATCACATGACCGGTAAATTCATCACAAGTAACGCCATCCCATTCGCAACAATCTCTTGTTACATTCCAGGATAAAGTCTTGGATGGAGCTTTGGTATCACACCAAGAAGCGTGCGCGGGATCAACTGTGAGGCCTTGCTTAAATTGAAGCAAATAAAAAGCTTCATCGCGAGCACAGAGATGTTGCCTAGCATATGAGAAGCCAGTAAGTTGAGATTGCAGGACAAACATTGTAGCAACTGAATAGAAGCAGAAAAGTAGCAATAATTGGTACTCCATATCTTATCTCTTGCAGATATCTAACTAGTAACTCCTACTCCAACTATATAGTGATCAATTGATCACTATTACTTCATACTTTGAAATGTGAAAATGAATTCACCTTTTTTATCTTGTCGGAATCTCATCAATAAAAGACATGTTCCTTTTATACTAATGTAAAATTTCCTTTTCTTTTGTTGTTGACCCAAGTCAATTTCCACAAAAAAGCTCCTTTTAAGTCAATAAACCAGTCATCTCATCGACTTTGTGTCAATTTCCACTAACCTATCCTTTCTGTGATAGCTCGTCAGCTCTTAATTTTAAAGTAAGTTCCTATTTTAATTGAGTTTTGCCACTTATATATCTTTTGAAACTTTTCGTACACGCTTTAATGTGAATAATTGAATCCATGACAGGAATCTACCTACTGTAGTCGCCCTTCAATGATTGAGCTCTTATTGACAGCATCACTTTCTTTGCAACTTCTATAGTGAGCTCTATACGGCGAGGATCGAAATTAGTCGACCTAAAAGATTGCGGATAGCCAATGGTTAAAAACAAATATTATTTATTCGGTTATTGATCTCTCCGTGCCAACGACCAAAGTTGAATGTTGCAAGTATTTTTTTCACAATGCTGAATGAACTTCCGGGGTTCAATAGAAGCCTGTGTAGCATCGAACTCTGGTGGCTTAAGATCCATGAAATTCTTAAGATCCTTAGACTGCCTGTATTTGCAACTGGCTGAACGACCTGTTGAGGGGCCATGTGAGGAGTTGCAACATGCAACTGAACTTGTGCTTGCGAAGTAGTCTGGGGAGCCGGAAGTCCACCCTGAGTACACTAACACCTCTAACACATTCAACAACCTCACCACTGCATCTGCAGGTAGGTAACAGTAGGCACATCTACTGGCACGGGTAGTGGAGCATCATGAACCACCTGTTCTTGCACTCGATCTGATATAGTAGCTTGGGTTGACCCGTGTTCACGACTTCAGGCTGAGGAGTGGTCTGTCTACTAGTCTGAGCTCTAATCTGATGAGCCCCAACTTGACCACCACCTCGGGTAGCCCCGTGTCCAGCACCACGTTCAGCAGATGAGGGTGTGCGTGTCCAAGCCATCTGCGAAAGAAGCAGTCCAAAGTCGAGGTGAAGTTATCTCAACGCACGATCAAGGAATGAAAGAAGAAAAAATATCCTAAATGCTTAGTAGCCTCAAGATCGTAAGTATGGACGCCTACATACCCATAAACAAGACTCTACTAAACACTGTTCCATGACCCGAGACATAAAGTCTAGGCTCTGATACCAACTTTGTCATGTCCCAAACTACCCTTAGACGTGATTGGCACCCAACTAACACCACCTGTCAGGCGAGCCTCTTTCTCAAACGTTTACCAATTTATACAAACAGTGAGAGAAAAAGTGCAGGCCTAAAAGTACTATTAATAATTAAAGAGAAAAATGATTATCACCCAATACCTTAGTCAATTGATTACTCAAAAAATAAAACTCTAGCCCAAATCCCACACTAAGACCATGGAGCATCTAATAGAGTAATATGAGTTTTACTGACAGGTATGCAAACCCCAAAGAAAAAGGAAATAACTAACACGAATTAGATAAAGCTGAAACGAAAGCCTCCACAAACAATGCAGTGGCTCACCTCAGCAATAGGATCCACTCGACCAAACCCGTCAGCCACTAACTCTATCTCCCGCAACGGTATCTGCATAGAGATGCATGTTATGAGTGAGTTAGACGTAAATATAATCAAATAAGATCCTCGACCCGCCACTTTAAATACCTCTAGAACAAGTATTCGGAAATACAAATACAGCACAACAAAAACGATATGATAAATACGATAATTATACAATAACTCAATATATATATATATATATATATATATATATATATATATATATATATATAGAGAGAGAGAGAGAGAGAGAGAGAGAGTTAATGAGAATTAACCAACAAGAGTACACACGAAGGACTTGTCATAATTGCAGTGAAAGAAATTAACCAACACATCTACGAGTTCACAACGACATCACAATGCCTCAAATATGTAAATCAACTGTTTGAGTTTCGAAATCAACTGTTATAGTTTCGAAATGCGTAAATTTTATCTCTAAAAAAGAATCATAAAATCGATTACGAAAGAAACTAAATATTTTAAAACCCCGTACACAATATGTTATTATCGACATAAGGGAGCGATAAAGTACGTAGCACAAGCATGGAAGAGTACCTAAAAGAAGGTAATGCGAGAGAGAAGGTTGAAAAGGACGAGTTGGCGCTGCAGTGGCATGGTAGAAATTACAAATTGAACTCGTAAATTATTAATATGTTTTTTCTAATATATGTAAGACAAGTATCTTAAGAAAATTGATGCAGGAATTTCAATCACATGATTAAATTCATACATACAACCTAGTTTGATGAAATGTTTTTACAAAAAAGACTAAATAGTAATACTGATTTTTTTTGGTTAGTCTACTTTTGTTGTCAACTTATATTATGAAAGGGAGGGGGGAGGTAGGATCTCTGACTTTAGTCTTTTTGATTCAACATTTAGTAGTTGTATTTCATCGTAAAGAGAGAGAGAGAAAAGGAAAGTGCATTTTAGGTATCATAACTTCACAAATTGCTACTCCCTCCATCCAAATTCATACTTCTTTTCCATGTTAAAACAACCCAAAATATTTAACACCATTTCATCAATAATGTGATTATACATAACTTGTACAACTTTCAATAATTCAATTCGTTTAACTATTGACAATTTTAACTTGGATTTAATACTTGTTTTCATATGAAATGAAAGTTTTTACTAATATTTTGATATTTTATTTTATTATTTCTAATAAACATTGGTAATAGGGGTGTTCGTCGACCGATACAGTGTTATATTTAAATATTCTTAAAATATTATAGCAATACCGTACCTATTTAATCTTGTTGGAATATCATCAAGAAAAGACATGTTCCTGTTATACTACAGAGAAATTTCCATTTTCATTTGTTGTTGACGCAAGTCAATTTCCACAAAAAAAGTTCCTTTTAAGTCAATAAACCAGTCATCTCATCGACTTTGTGTCAATTGCCACTAACATATCCTTTAGAAGGAAAAAAGAATGGTGTCCAACGACTGGCAAGTCTAGGAAGGCCTAATGGAAAGTTATCAAGAGGTGTTCACATTTAAGGTAGTGTATACGGTCGAAATAGATTTCGGCCTTCCTACGTTCGATCGAGTTCGAGTGTTAAAAATTCGGAATGAGATTTTGGGAGTGAGCTCCGAAGTCGGTACTAACGAGCCTCGAGCCCGAAGGTCGCTCGAGGAGTCGGCTCGATAACCCTATCGAGCCCGTGACCGAATCGATCCGCAAGGCACTGCTTCGAGGTAGAAAATGCGCGACGCCCATCTCGAAGGTCGAACTCAAGCCAAGATCGAAGGGCCCGACCCAGTAACGAGTTCGAGCCAGTGTCGAGCTCACAGACAAGAGCCATTGCGACCGCACCAAGAGAGAGAATCTTGGCGGGAATCAAGGAAGAGACAAGTCATCATGGGCCTTCCACTATATGTTTTATTTTATTATTTTTTATAATGACCCTCTTCTATAAAAGGGGGAATCATTGTAAGCTAAAGGGCAGAGACAAAAAATCACTTCTCAGACTGAAAGATATCCCTTAGTGTTTGCTTTACTTTATCTCATTCATTCTTATTGTCCATTATTTGTATTCTCATAGTCAAGAATATACGCGTCCCTATTTTTCTACACGATTTATATCAAATTGTATCGCATATCCTTAGAACCATACACAAAATCTAACGTTATCTGATTTTTTCGGTAAACAGGTAGAGAGCACTTTCTCCTTTAGCAAACTATATGCGACACGAATCGGAATAGTCGACCTAGAAGATTGCGGATGTCAATGGTTAAATACCAAAAAAAAAAACATTTACTTTGTCATTTATCTCTCTGTGCCAACGACCACAGTTTGCCGCCCACCGTGGGACTAAGGGTAACAGTGATCATTTGATACAAATCTAAAGTACACGCCAGCTTACAACTTCAAATCAACAATGGCTTAACTTATCGACCACGAAGCCGGCCTTCAAGATGAAACCAATAACTTGGCACCCGGGGCCGGAAGGCCAACTAACGATGGCACCGAGGCTCGAATCGAAGTACCCAAAATTTGAGCCGAAATACCATTGGATGTCAATTCACAAATAGCTTTGGAGGCGAATCAACGTTCCGAACCGGAAAGAAGCATTCAGAGCGGTACTCGATCCGTAACCCGAGACACCCAAAACGCGGGGGAAATCGGGGCCAGCTTACGTATGATCTTCGAGATGCTACAAGCCCAACAAGTAGCGATAGCTCGGTTACAGAGCCAAACTCGCGCACAAAGCAGGCCGGATTCCAATCCACTTCGAGAAGTCACCCCCAGAACAGAGCTCGCCATAGTGAAATCAAACGAGCAAGAATCGGGGACTACTCCCGAAATTACTAAATTGCTGGAGGAACTCACAAAACGAGTCGAAGCCAACGATAAGAGAGTGGAAACATACAATGCCAGGGTCGATCAAATCCCGAGGGCTCCACCAATGATAAAAGGGCTTGATTCGAAAAAATTCATACAAAATCCTTTTCCGTCGAGTGCGGCACCGAAACCAATCCCCAAAAAATTCCGTATGCCCGAAATTTTCAAATATAACGGTACGACCGATCCTAACTAACATGTCACCTCTTACACATGTGCCATCAAAGGTAACGATTTGAAGGACGATGAGATCGAATCCGTGTTGTTGAAAAATTTCGGGGAGACCCTCTCGAAGGGAGCGATGATCTGGTATCACAATTTATCACCAAATTCCATCGATTCTTTTGCCATGTTAGCAGATTCATTCGTAAAGGCACATGCTGGTTCCATAAAGGTTGCAACAAGGAAATCAGACCTCTTCAAAGTAAAGCAAAGGGAGAATGAAATACTGATGGAATTCGTATCCCGATTTCAAATAGAACGAATTATCACAGGTCACAGATGATTGGGCCGTACAAGATTTCACCCAAGGGTTGAACGAGCTAAGTTCGACAACATCACATCGGCTGAAACAAAATTTGATCGAGTATCCAGCGATAACTTGGGCAGATGTACACAACCGATATCAATCAAAAATTAGGGTCAAGGATGATCAGTTGGGAGCTCTGTATGGACCCGTGCATCAGAATAGGACAGCTACTAAAAACCAAAAGGAGATCGATAGAGAACAAAGGTCGAACAGAGACCGATATCGACCGTACATCGCAAATCGGGTGAATAACGGTTCAGCACGCAATATAGTTCAGAACAATCGAAGGATTGATCGATGGCAAAATTTTCGGGGACTTATGAGTAAGAGCGGCTTCGATAAATATGTCGATCCTATAGAAGCACCTCGATTATCAGAATATAACTCCAACGTTGGTGCATCCGCTATCCTGTCGGCCATCGGACGCATCAAAGACACTAAATGCCCTCGACCCATGCAGACCGATCCTGCCCAAAGAAATTCCAATCAAACGTGTGAATATCATGGTACCCATGGCCACAGAACGGAAGATTGCAAGCAATTAAGAGAGGAAATAGCCCGCTTATTTAACAAAGGGCACCTTCGGGAATTTCTGAGTGATAGGGCGAAGAACCATTTTAAAAACAGGGATTTCAGCAAGCAAAACGAGCAAGAAGAACCGCAGCACATCATTCACATGATCATAGGCGGCATCGATACCCCTCAGGTACCAGTGCTTAAACGTACTAAAACATCGATTGTGATGGAAAATCGATCTCGGACTCAAGATTACGCACCCATGGGGACTTTGTCCTTCGATGATGAAGAGGCAGAAGGGGTCATCCAACCTCATAACGACGCACTGGTAATATCTGTACTCATAAATAAAACTAAAATTAAGCGTGTGTTAATCGATCCAGGTAGCTTGGCCAACATCATCCGATTGAAGGTAGAAGAGCAGCTCGCCCTACAGGATCAGATCATACCCGCAACTCTGGTTCTAAACGGGTTCAATATGGCATGTGAAACCACCAAAGGCGAGATAATCCTACCAATAAACATGGCCGGAACCATCCAGGAAACAAAGTTTCACGTGATCGAAGGCGATATGAGATACAACGCCCTTTTGGAAGGCCATGGATCCACAACATGAGAGTTGTACCTTCGACCCTACACAAGGCCCTCAAATTCCCGACATTGAGAGGTGTCAAAATGGTGTACGGAGAACAACCAACCGCAAAGGAAATGT
This sequence comes from Nicotiana tomentosiformis, assembly GCF_000390325.3. Classification (NCBI taxonomy): domain Eukaryota; kingdom Viridiplantae; phylum Streptophyta; class Magnoliopsida; order Solanales; family Solanaceae; genus Nicotiana; species Nicotiana tomentosiformis. Next base: position 116,961,500 of record NC_090819.1, read on the forward strand.
TCACCGTCGAGGAAGCTAAACCAATGTCCTCACCTTCGCCGATAAAAGGATCAGGCTCGGAAGGAGAACGGGACACCAAATAGCAATCACAGACATCGACTTCGACCCAGCCAGATAACCAGAAGATCGAAGAGGATGATGATCAAAGGATCCCTCGATCTTTCATGTTTCCCGATGACTCCGATGCCACCAAATCAACAATCGAGGAACTAGAGCAAGTCACATTAATCGAGCACTGGCCCGAGCGAAAGGTATACTTAGGAACGGGGTTGAGCCCTGAACTCAGGAAGAAACTCGTTCAATTTCTTATCGATAATATCGATTGTTTTGCCTGGTCCCATTTAGATATTACAGGGATCCCGCCGGACATAACGAAGCATCGGCTAAGTTTGGACCCCAAGTTCAGACCGGTGAAGCAAAAGAGAAGACCCCAGTCTGAGGGAAAGCACGCATTCATAAAGGACGAGGTAACCAAGCTTCTCAAAGTAGGGTCTATTCGGGAGGTGAAATATCCCGAATGGTTAGCCAACGTAGTTGTAGTGCCTAAAAAAGGGAAAACACTTAGAATGTGTGTGGACTATAAGGATTTGAACAAAGCATGTCCTAAAGATTCCTTTCCGCTGCCCAACATCGATCGCATGATCGATGCCACGGCCGGCCACGAGATCCTCACTTTTCTCGATGCCTATTCCGGGTATAATCAAATCCAGATGAACCCGGAGGACCAGGAAAAGACTTAATTTGTCACCAAATATAGAACGTATTGTTATAATGTGATGCCCTTTGGGCTAAAGAATGTAGGGGCTACTTACCAACGCCTAGTAAATAAAATATTCGAAGAACAAATAGGAAAATCAATGGAAGTTTATATTGATGACATGCTAGTTAAATCCCTGCGCGCAGAGGACCATTTAACCCATTTGCAGAAAACGTTCGAAATTTTGAGGAAATACAACATGAAGCTCAACCCCAAAAATGTGCTTTCGGGGTCGGTTCGGGAAAGTTCCTCGGCTTCATGGTGTCACATCGGGGAATAGAGATTAACCCTGATAAAATCAAGGCCATCAAAGACATCGTCATTGTGGACAGTGTGAAAGTCGTACAAAGGCTAAAGGGTCGGATTTCAGCCTTAGGCCAGTTCATTTCAAGATCATCTGATTGAAGTCACAATTTTTTCTCTCTACTCAAAAAGAAGAACGATTTTGCTTGGACCTTGGAGTGCCAACAAGCATTAGAGGAACTAAAACGATATCTATCAAGCCCAACACTACTTCACACTCCAAATGCAGACGAAAAACTATGTTTGTACTTGGCAGTATCGGAAGTCGCCGTAAGTGGTGTCCTAGTTCGAGAAGAGCAAGGTACGCAATTTCCAGTTTATTATATGAGTCGAACCTTAGGAGAAGCGGAAACTAGATATCTGCTCCTAGAAAAATTGGCACTTGCACTGATAAGCGCCTCTAGAAAGTTAAGGTCGTACTTTCAATGTCATCCCATATGCGTATTAACCACTTACCCACTTCATAATATTTTGCAAAAACCCGAGTTATCAGGCCGACTGGCCAAATGGGCCGTCGAAATCAGTGGGTATGATATCGAATATCAACCCCGTACGGCCATCAAGTCTCAAATTTTAGCAGACTTCGTGGCCGATTTCACGCCAACCCTCGTACCCGAAGTCAAAAAAGAACTCCTATTGAAATTAGGTACATCATCGGGGGTATGGATCCTTTTTACGGACGGGGCTTCGAACGTGAAAGAGTCCGGGCTGGGCATAGTTTTGAAACCACCCACGGGGAACACTATTAGGCAATCTATTAAAGTTATCGGGTTGACTAACAACGAGGCCGAGTATGAAGCCATGATTGTAGGTCTCGAGCTAGCTAGAAACTTGGGAGCAGAAGTCATTGAAGCCAATTGCGACTCTTTGCTGGTGGTGAGTCAAGTAAACAAAACCTTCGAAGTTCGAGAAGGTAGAATGCAAAGGTATTTAGATAAACTACTTGTCACTTTGCACCATTTCAAACAATGGCCTTTACAGCATGTTCCACGAGAACAGAATAATGAGGTCGATGCCCTTGTGAATTTGGGATCGTCGGTCGAGGTAGATGACTTGGGCTCGGGGAATGTTGTTCAACTTTCGAGATCGATAATCGAAGAAGGTCACGCCGAGCTAAATTCTATAAGCTTAACCTGGGATTAGAGAAACAAGTATTTTGAATTCTTAAAGAGCGGAAAGCTCCCATGGGACCCTAAAGATTCTAGGACCCTACGGACTAAAGCTGCTCGATTCACGTTGACTTCGGACGGAACGCTGTACCGAAGAACATTCGATGGACCGTTGGCAGTATGCTTGGGTCCGGGAGATACCGATTACATCCTACGGGAAGGCACGAGGGTAATTGCGGGAATCACTCCGAAGCCGATACATTAGTTCGAAAAATAATCAGAGCAGGGTATTATTGGATCGATATGGGCAAAGATGCGAAGGAATTTGTTGGTAAATGTGACAAATGTCAAAGGTTTTCACCAATGATCCATCAACCCGGAGAGCAACTCCACTCAGTCATATCCCCATGGTCGTTCATGAAATGGGGAATGGATATCGTCGGCCCTCTGCCATCGACCCCAGGTAAAGCCAAATTCATTTTATTTATGACTGACTATTTTTCTAAATGGGTTGAAGCGGAGGCTTTCGAGAAAATAAGAGAGAAAGAAGTTATAGACTTTATTTGGGATCATATCATATGCCGATTCGGGATACCCACCGAAATAGTATGTGACAATGGAAAACAATTCGTTGGCAGCAAAGTAACAAGATTCCTCGAAGACCATAAAATAAGAAGGATACTATCGACGCCATACCACCTCAGCGGGAATGGACAGGCCGAATCAATGAACAAAACTGTCATTCAAAACTTAAAGAAGAGGTTGAACGATGCTAAAGGAAAATGGAGAGAAATCCTGCCCGAAGTCCTTTGGGCATATCGGACGACGTCAAAATCCAGTATGGGGGCGACCCCATTCTCCTTAGTATATGGGTCCGAAGCATTGATACCAGTCAAATTTGGTGAACCCAGTGCCAGATTTCGATTCGCGATAGAAGAATCAAATAACGAGGCTATGAATACCAGCCTCAAACTATCGGACGAAAGACGAGAAGCTGCTCTCGTCCAATTGGCCGCCTAAAAGCAGCGAATCAAAAGATATTATAATCGAAGAACCAAGCTCCGCCATTTCATGCCCGGGGACTTAGTGTTAAGAAACATTACCATCAATACCCGAAATCCGAATGAAGGAAAACTAGGACCGAATTGGGAAGGACCATATCAGGTGCTCGAGAACATCGGAAAGGGATCGTACAGGCTCGGCATTATAAACGGCAAACAGCTATCAAGCAGCTGGAATGTATCACATCTAAAACGGTACTACTGCTAAGGTACGACCTTTCCATATTCGTTTATATTTCAAAACTGACCCCTGCAGAAGTCTGAACAAGGCCTAAGATGGATCTTTCGCTTGAAAGCACGCGTTGCACTCTTTTTCCCTTAGACCGATTTTATCCCAAATAGGTTTTTCGGCAAGGTTTTTAATGAGGCAACCATTGATCGCGCTGCACTTACAACAATATCTGAGGCCTCTTTACAATAGTCCTCGAATACTGAGGGGGCATTAGGCCCTCAAACACATCGATTTCAGATGGAAGAGAGTTATTTCACAACAACAGGGTTCCAATAGGAAAAATTGTAAGACCTAAATGGTCGAAACGAACCATGCTCATGTAGATTGGCCTGAACCCAGGCGCGGAACATGAACACATGTGTAATAACATGTGAAGAAAGTTCTCTTCTTTATCGGCATCTTATATCCAAGGAAAATTCCTCTATTTTGAGATTTATTATGCAAACAGAATCAAGTTAAATTCGACCAATTACGCCTACGGGCTACATTACATCGAGTTCGAATCATTCACTCGACTACTAAGCCTACGGGCTACTTCTACCATTACGCCTACGGGCTACATTGCATCGAGTTCGAATCATTCACTCGACTGTTAGGCCTACGGGCTACTTCGACCGTTATGCCTACGGGCTACATTGCATCGAGATCGAATCATTCACTCGACTGATAAGCCTACGAGCTACTTTTTATTTCGAGTTCAAGCAAGCACTCACTCGACCACTAAGCCTACTGGCTACGTCGACCATTACGCCTACGAGCTGTATTGCATCGAGTTTGAATCATTCACTCGACGACTAAAGCCTACGGGCTACTTTTATTTCGAGTTCGAGCAATCACTCACTCGACCATCACGCCCACGGGCTATATTACCTCGAGTTCGAATCATTCACTCGACGACTAAAGCCTACGGGCTAATTTTATTTCGAGTTCGAGCAATCACTCACTCGACCATCGCGCCCACGGGCTACATTACCTTAAGTTCGAGTCATTCACTCGACGACTAAAGCCTATGGGCTACTTTTATTTCGAGTTCGAGCAATCACTCTCTCGACCATCATGCCCACGGGCTACATTACCTCGAGTTCGAATCATTCACTCGACGACTAAAGCCTACGGGCTACTTTTATTTCGAGTTTGAGCAATCACTCTCTCGACCATCACGCCTATGGGCTACATTATCTTGAGTTTGAATCATTTACTCGACGACTAAAGCCTACGGGCTACTTTTATTTCGAGTTCGAGCAATCACTCTCTCGACCATCACGCCATCAGAAGCCAAGGCTTTAGCTTCATCTTCGAGCTCTTTAGCCTTTTTATTTCTTCAGTAAGGTCGAAACCCCGAACATGTATCTCCTCGAGGGTCTCCCTCCGAGACCTACATTTGGCAAGTTCGGCAATCCAATATGCTCGGGTGTCAACAGTATCCGCCGCCTCTCGTGCCTCCATTTGAGCAGCCTCGGCATCAGCCCAATACACGGCAATGGACTTATCCGCCAAGATTTTCGACGACTCAACTTCGGCCTTGGCCTCAGCAAGTAGGGCTTCAAGCTCCTCGATCCTCTTAGCTTGAACCGAACTCTTTTGCTTAATGTTTCGAAGCTGGACATCGGCCGATAATAAGTTGGTCAAAATGGTCTCTTTTTCTGTAGCCAGGCGATCGATAGTCTCTTTCCACCAATTACATTCGGCTTTGATTTGATCGACTTCTTCCCGAAGTGACCCGATCATTTCAATCTTTTGTTGTAGCTGAGACAACGAAGGGTTAACTTCCACAGTCGAATCAAACCCAATACTTTAATAGAACGAGGCTCACCTGCTTGTCAAGTTTGGCCTCTTCTTCATGAGCCTTAGCCAAATCCGCTTAGAGGTCCTTTATAGCCTCGTCCTTTTGGCTGCAAAGAAGCCGCAAGGTGTCTCTCTCCCCCGAGACCTTATGAAGCTCGACCTCACACTGGCTAAGGTCGACCCGAAATCTACTAATGGCCTGCACAATAGAGAAAGAACATAAGTTAAATTCGGAAAAGAACAAAGAAACCAAGTATAGTAAAATCATTACCCGAGTAATGAAACGTTGGCATCTTCCAGTAGAAGAGAAGCTTCCCCGATATCGGAAGCATCACCAACTCCGGTAAAGCAATCCCGAAAGGGATCCCCTGCACTAGAGCCTCCGCCCATATCGGGGGTCTTCAATTCTTGAGCTTCCTTTAACGCCTCCTCAGAAAAGGTGGGAAGAGAAGGCGAATAACCCACTGTCATAGTCCCAAGTGAATCACTCGGGGCGTTCCGATCAAGACTCGGGATCCCGGAGTCAACCCCGACCGGTACAGCTGCCATCAGTTTAGGAGCTTCGGTGACCTCGATAGCTCTGGCAGATCGGGACACCAAGGCTGAGGCACCTCCTTCTTCCTCTTTTTCTTCTTCTTCTCTCAGTTGTTGGACCGAGTCAATCGAAAGGGCAATTGCCTTCCTCCTCACCCTTCGAGTTTCGGGCTTGGGGCCCTCTGATCGAGAGGCAGCTTTGCGCTTCTTATCTTTTCCCGATTTCAGGATCGGGGACTTGGTTCCTTCTTCACCGCTCGAAGGCCTCAAAACGGCATCCTTGGTTGCGCCTGCATGAAAGGAAATCGATAACGAATGGAGCACAAAGAGCGCTTCAAAGGAAACGAGAAGTAAAACATTACCATAATTTTTGGCTTCCCATCTGCCTTTAGCCAAATCACGCCAAGCGCGTTCGGTATAAGAAGAAGTCGAGGCAAATTTCTGAACCCAGCCCTCGAGGTCGGGCACTGCTTGTGGCATCCAAGGGGCAGCAGTATATCGGGAAGAAACATCAACAAAAAAAATCAAGAAAGAATACAAAAGGCAACGTCTTATGAGAACAACTTACGGTCAAAATTCCATTCCTCGGGGAATGACATCTACTCTTCCGGAATAAGGTCACGTGTCCTCACCCGAATGTAACACCCCATCCAACCCCGATCCTTGTCTTCGTCAATGCTCGACATCAAAGCCTTCGATGCTTGACGATGAAGTCTGATTAATCCTCGAAAGATTTGAGGCCGATACAACCGTATGAGGTGATTCAGGGAAAAATCCAGCCCCCGGCTTTGGTGGGGAAGAAGCGAAGTAGGATTACTATACGCCACAAAGAGGGATGAATCTGACCAAGGGTGACCTGATATCTCTTGCAAAAATCGATGATCACCGGGTCGACCTGACCCAATGTAAAGGGATAAGTGTAAATACTTAAAAATCCCTCCACATGGGTGACGACACTCTCTTCGGGGGACGGAATTTACAACACAAACTCGGAACCCCAGTTGCAGTCTTTTCTAACGGCCTCGAGATGACCCTCCATTATAGAGTACATATACATCGACACGTGCTCGCATCGACCCGAGACGGATGAAGGATTCTCAACCTTAAAATCGATCTTGAGAGTACACGGGCCGGGAATGTAGTCATAGGTGGACGGCTCCACCGGCGCCTTGTCGCCGGACGGCCATGAAGAAGAAACTTTCTCCTTCTGAGGCACAGTTTTTGAAGTCTTGGCCATTGATGTGGGAGGAAGAAAGACAAAGGAAAGTGAAAAATTGACGACACCAAAACTCTGGTAGCAACAAGAAAGGAAGAAAATATGAGAAAATTTGGGGGAGTGAACGCGTGAAAGAAGTAAATGATAAATGGAAGAGCTATTTATAGGCTCGCATCGTGATGGTTCAATATCACAGGTGGCCGACCGCCATCTGACAAGCATTAAATACCTTGAAAGGCTGAATCGATAGGACAGCTATCACACACGTCATAATCGATCCTTGTGAAAACGTCGGCTTATGACCCGATCAAACCACCAAAAATCACATCGATTCTCACCGCATCCTTCGTGAGAAACGAGGGGACTATCTGTATACGGTCGAAATAGATTTCGGCCTTTCTACGTTTGATCGAGTTCGAGTGTTAAAAATTCGGAATGAGATTTTGGGTGTGAGCTCCGAAGTCGGTACTAACGAGCCTCGAGCCCGAAGGTCGCTCGAGGAGTCGGCTCGATAACCCTATCGAGCCCGTGACCGAATCGATCCGCAAGGCACTGCTTCGAGGTCGGAAATGCGCGACGCCCATCTCGAAGGTCGAACTCGAGCCAAGATCGAAGGGCCCGACCCAGTAACAAGTTCGAGCCAGTATTGAGCTCACAGACAAGAGCCATTGCGACCGCACCAAGAGAGGGAATCTTGGCGGGAATCAAGGAAGAGACAAGTCATCATGGGTCTTCCACTATATATTTTATTTTATTATTTTTTATAATGACCCTCTTCTATAAAAGGGGGAATCATTGTAAGCTAAAGGGCAGAGACAAAAAATCACTTCTCAGACTGAAAGATATCCCTTTGTGTTTGCTTTACTTTATCTCATTCATTCTTATTGTCCATTATTTGCATTCTCATAGTCAAGAATATACACGTCTCTATTTCTCTACACGATTTATGTCGAATTGTATCGCATATCCTTAGAACCATACACAAAATCTAACGTTATCCGATTTTTCCGGTAAACAGGTAGAGAGCACTTTCTCCTTTAGCAAACTATATGCGACGCGAATCGGAATAGTCGACCTAGAAGATTGCGGATGTCAATGGTTAAATACCAAAAAAAAAAAAAAAACATTTACTTTGTCATTGATCTCTCTGTGCCAACGACCAAGGTTCATGTATCAAGAGTACAGTAAAATGAACTTGCCAACTTGAGAAATTTGAACATGTTCTTTAGTGTATGTATAGAGTAACCAAAGAATATGTGCAACTTTTTGCGCGGTATAGTCCAACAGGTTAAAGCGGACATGCCCAGAAAGGGATACAAGGAAACAAGAAAGTGCATGTATTCATCAGTTGTTACCAACAACCAAGTAGCCGCCCTAACCATTTTATATGACACTTATCATTTGAGAAATCGACTCTTCCTTTAGAAGAATGTTACTCAGTATTTATTTATAAAAAATAACTGTATGATTTGTAATATTTTCACGTGGTTTATAAACGTGTAAATTTATCTCTAATTTTTTTTAAATAAAACCAACGTCTGCTGTACATAGTCTATATGAACGAAATTAAATATTTTTATTGTTAGTGTACGATATGTTATTATCGGCAGAAGAGAGTGATAGAAGTGCGTAGCTAGGAGTGTTCAAAGAAATCGATAAATCGCACCAAATCGATAATCCGAGTTAAATCGGAAAAAAAATTCAGTGTGATTTGGTATTGAAAAAAAAAACCCGACCATAATTGGTTTGATTTGGTTTTAACTAAAAAAAGTCAAACCGAAACCAAACCAACCAGACATTATATTTATACAATTTTTAAAAATATTTTATGCATATAAATATTTATTATAATGTAAATTATAAATATTTTTTAAACTTTTTCACAATTTTATCTTTTAATGTATTATTTCAAGTTGGACTTAATATTCTTGAATGGTCCAATAAGTTTTATAGCTCATAAACGTAGTAACTCAAATGAAATTCAAATCAATACTAATACTAACAAAATAATTTCAATTCAACGCTAGAAATAACAATAGTGTTGGATATCTATTTTTAGTTTTGCATTGGTTTATAATTAAAATAAAAAACTTAGTTTATAATTTTCTTTAGTGTTTAGTCATGTAATTAATAGTACTTATTAGATGTACTTATTTTAGCATAACTTATATAGTACTTTTAGATTATGTTTATTTTTATTATGGCTTATTAATTAATAATATTTATTTTATGCAATTTTATTATCTTTGTTATTGAAAATTTTAGTACAATACAATGACTCATCTCATATTATTATATTATTTTATTAAAAAAATATATTATATAGTTGTATCCTACTAGGACTAAAAAATATTTGGAGCACAATTTTAATATTTTATGCTATGAAGACTTTGTCGGAAAAATTCAAAAACCCGAAAAATTCGAGAAAAATCAAGATTGAAAATCCCAACCTTGTTGGTTTGATTTGGTTTATAGATTTAAAAACCCAATACCGTTGATTGAGTTGGTAATTAAAAATTCGAACTAGCCCGACCTATGTACATCCTTATGCGTAACCTAAGCATAAGCATGGAAGAGTACCTAAAAAGGGAAGGCAAGAGAGAAAGTTGAGAAGGACGAGTTGGCGTTGCACCGACACGGTGGAAAATTACAAATTAAACTCAAAATTTATTTTATATATTTCTAGTGAGTATCAACTAAGTGTTCTAAGTAAATTGCTCCAAAATTTTCAATCATATGATTAAATTCATACACACAACCAAGTGTGAAGAAATTTTTTGACAAAGAAGGACTAAATAGCAATGCTGATTTTCTTTGTTTGCCTTACTTTTGTTGTCAAATTGTATGTATCAATATGAAAGGGTAAAAAGGGAGAAAAAGTAGGATCTACTTTATTCTTTGTGACCATCAAGTTGATATAACGTATTCAATATTTACTACTTGTATTTCATCGTAAAAAACAGAAGCAAAATGCATCTTAGGTATCATAACATCACAACTTGCTGCTCCCTCCATCCAAATTCATACTTCTTTTTCATGTTAAAAAAACCTACAATATTTAACACCACTTCACCAATAATATGACTATACGTGTAACTTGTACAACTTTCAACATTTCAAATTGAGAAAAGACATAAAGTACTGATTAAACTTGTTCGAAAAAAATTATTTACGGACCTAAACTTTACAGGTGATCTAGCACCCCACTATTATTTTTTGTTTAAAATAGAACTACTATCTCCTTGTTAGACCCAAAAACAGTCATGAGTTGAGCAGTGAAATACAGTAGCTCCACGTCACAAAATCTTCGAAATTCTTTATTTATTTTTTAAATAGTCCCTATTCTATTTTCTTCTTTACCCCCACCCCACCTCTTTCTCCTTTTTCCCAAAAGAAAATGTCTTTCCCAGAAAAGCGAAAATGAGAGTTACGGACATATGCTAATTGAGTAATAACACAGCACACCCATTGCTAAAGTTTCATTTCTAAATTTAATATAAAAAAACTCAGTTCGTACAAAAAGAGATGTTGTAAAGTCAATTTTTTCTATGAGATTTGTTTTTTATTTAGTGCTTTTTTCCGAAAAGGCATACAAGTGCCTATGTAGAGTTGTATTCATATCGGTTTTCAAGTTGTTTTAATCTTATTAGTTTTTAATAGGGGTGGCATGTGGGCCGGACCCGATCCTAAGTGGGCATCACATGCCCGGTCCTAAGCGGGCCGGTCCTAAGCGGTCCCGGACTTTGCGGGCTTCTTGTTGGAACCGGCCCGGGATCGGGACCACGAACTAACGGTCCCGGGTTAAGTGGGCCGGTCCCGGGCCTAAGCGGGCCTAAGTGGGGCTAACGGATACTTTTTATTTTTTAAATTTTTTTTTTATACAAGTTAGAAAAAAATAATGGTAATAAAAATATCTAAGGCAATTTGTAAATTATATTATAGAATTGTCACCTATATATATATATATATATATATATATATATATATATATATATATATATATATATATATATACACACACACACACAACAACAACAACCCAGTAGAATTTCATTAATGGGGTCTGGGGAGGGTAGTGTGTACGCAGACCTTACCCCTACCCCAAAAGAGTAGAGAGGTTGTTTCCGAAAGACCCTCGGCTCAAGAAAACAAAAAGACAAAACGACAAGAGGAGACAACATTAGTATCACCACAACAATCATAGAAAAAATAGGAACACCATGAAATGCAGAAGAAAGATGCAAAGCAAAAACGATAGCTAGTAAATAGGACATGCACTGAAAAGCGAAGTAGTAAAATATAACATTGTCACTAGCTACCCTAGACAAAAACCCTACGTGGCCAGTCTCACAATGGTACAAACTAAGTCGAGACTCAACTACATCCTAACCTACAACTATAATACTCGACCTCCACATCTTCCTATCAAGTGTCATGTCCTCGGAAATCTGGAGCCTCGCCATATCCTGTCTGATCACCTCTCCCCAATACTTCTTAGGTCGCCGCCCTCTACCTCTTCTCGTGCCCTCCACAACTAGTCGTTCACACCTCCGTACCGGAGCATCTGGGCTTCTCCTTTGAACATGTCCGAACCATCTAAGCCTCGCTTCCGCATCTTGTCATCAATGGGAGCCACGTACACCTTCTCCCGGATAACACCATTCCTAATCTTATCTATCCTAGTGTGCCCGCACATCCACCTCAACATCCTCATTTCTGCTACTTTCATCTTCTGGATATGTGAGTTCTTAATGGGCCAACACTCAGCCCCATACAACATGGCTGGTCTAACCACCGCTTTATAGAACTTACCTTTGAGTATTGGTGGCACTCTCTTGTCACATAGGTCTATAGATGCTAACCTCCACTTCATCCATCCTACCCCAATACGGTGTGTGATATCCTCGTCAATCTCCCCTCCCACCTGGATAACCGAACCAAGGTACTTGAAGCTGCCTCTACTCAGGATGACATGTGATTCAAGCCTCACATCCACGCCCACTTCCCCTGGCTCAGCGCTGAATTTACACTCCAGGTATTCCGTCTTCGTCCTGCTCAACTTGAAACCCTTAGACTCAAGAGCCTATCTCCAAACCTCTAGCCTCTCGTTAACACCGGCTCGCGGCTCATCAATCAGAACTATGTCATCGGCAAATAGCATGCACCATGGCACCTCCACTTGAATATAGTGTGTTAACGCATCGATCACGAGGGCGAATAAGAACGGACTAAGCGCAGAACCTTGGTGTAACCCCATTACAACAGAAAACTGCTCAGAGTCGCCTCCTACTGTCCTAACCCGAGTCTTAGCCCCATCATACATGTCCTTAATCGCCATAATGTAGGGAACCGATACACCTTTTGCCTCCAGGCATCTCCAGAGAACTTCTCTAGGAATCTTGTCATACGCTTTCTCATGGTCTTTTATATATATATATATATATATATATATATTCGATTTTTTATACAAGTTAGAGAAAAAAATAGTAATAAAAATAACTAAGGCAATTTGTAAATTATATTATAGAATTGTTTTCTATAAATATATATATATATATATATATATATATATATATATATATATATATATATATACATCTTAATATATGTAAGCTATATTCGATTTATATACTATATCACTAGTACTAGAACCTTGAGAACCCCTGAACCCTACCCAAGCACTAAGTGCTCTTACTCCCGCAGTTCTTTTAGATGATTGAGAACTAGAAGAAGAAGGAGTTGGAACGTTTAGTCTAGCATGATCTAATGCAACTTGATAAGCATTATAAATTGTTTGAACATTTATTTTAATTGAGGCTATTGCGTCCGGAAGTTTAGACAACTCCTCATCTCCAAGTGCTAAACCATTATAAACAGTTTCATACCAAAATTGAGAACCTCCTAATTTCATAGTAGGGTTTAACAATGCAGCAACACCGTAAATAGGGAGAATAGGGAAAAAATATTTTTTAAACTTTTTTCTCATAGAATCAATAGCAAGTTGGATTATTATTAGTTGGGTTAACTTCAGGAGCAGGACTAGTGGGTTTATCGTCATCCGGTTGCGTTTCATCAAAATCTATTTCTTCATCATCATTTTCATCAATAGTTGGATTACCATAAAGAGCATTCATATATTCATGGTTTAATTGTTCACCGGGTACAATATTATAGCAAAATTGACTCTCGGTAAATTATTTATCGCTATCAAGAATAGGAGATGTAGGACGGGTAACAGGTTTGGGTCGGGAAGCCGGGGGAAGTGGAGAAGGAACAGATTCACCACTCTTGGATTTTCTCTTATTTTTACTATACATTTTTTTTAAGGAATAAGCCATCTTAATTAATCAAGCAAAGTAAATAAAACAAACAAAACTATAATATTAAAACTTAAGAGTTGGAACGAGCTTACCGAATTGACGAACAATTTGTTGAAAATTAATTATCGTTGAAGACTTGAATACTTCAATTCACCAACTTCATAATTTTGCACAAAATGTAACAATTAAGTAAGCAATTATAGAAGAATATTAGAGAGAGATTGATGATTTTGTGAGAAAAATAAAAGAATGAGGGGGTATTTATAGTTGAAAATAGGGAAAAAGTATAATTATAAAAAGTTTGGGGTTAAAACAAAGTTTGGGGGGTTAAATGGCTATTTTACAAATAGCCAACGACTATTTTGGCAGACCAAACGGTTAGTTTTTAAATGGCCAAACGGTCAATTTTTTTTAAAAAAAATTATCCGTTGGGCCCGGATAGGCCCGTTTAGGACCGCTTGAACCGATCCACTTCTCAGCCGGTCCCGGTCTCGCGGACCTCCCCTATAGGACCGGCCCACTACCCAACCCACCTCCCCACACTCTCGGTCTTATCCGGTTAGGACCGTTTAGGCCCACCGCCCATTTGGGCTTGCGGTCCCGATCCTAACCGGTCCAATGCCACCCTTAGTTTTTATGTTGTAATTTTCTTTCCCTTTCATTGTTTCACCTGGGATCTTTGGCCGGAATTTTTTTTGACAATGTTTTCTTACCTCTGTCCTTCTTCGATGAGAATATATTTCGTCCATTCCTCTTCCACCCTTTTCCTATAAGACATCTCTACAGACCCTTAAAATAGAAGAGCTTGTATCATTGTTGGTAGCTCGGGCCAAACTTTTAACAGCCACTAGCCAGAAACAAATTTAACAGTCACTAGCCACTAGCCGACGTCTGAATTTACATATTTTATTACTGAAAACTAACTATTGCTCAAGTAGTAGGCCCGTCTTCACCTGCTATAATCTTCTATATATATATATATCAATGGGTTTCTTCAAGAAAATATTTTATTATAATTTTCTTGCCCTTTACTTCTATGCGGAAAGAACGGTGATTATAGTACCACCTTATGTAGGTATTAATATTTTAAATTGGGAAATTGTGAGTTGCATGTATAAAATTGATAGAATGGGAGGGTGCCCAATATCTAGAAAGATATGTTCTAGATTTATTTATTTAATACGCAATAATATGTTCTCCACTCTTTAAATCAAATACTCCTTTACGTACAAAGAACGTAAATGTACATTCAAATAAATACTATATAATAGATATAAATTGTCAATAACTATCATCATTGTAATTTTTAACAAAATATTAAATTCTAGAAAATCTTTCATATATATATTTTACTACATCACTACGTAGTAAAATGCACGATACACTTTATATATACTAAATTAATACATTGTAGAACATCCTATACACTTTGGATACACAAAAGCGCTCAGGATACATTAATGATTTATGATGAATACATTGCAAGATGCAAGATACACTCTATATACATATTTTATGCAATGTATATACTAAATAGACTGTCACTTTATAAAAAATATATTAAAATGGACTGTCACTGTACAATTTATATACAATAGACTATTACTATACAAAATATATACAAAATAGACTGTCACTATACAAAAATATATTAAATAGACTGCCACTATACAATTTATATATACTAGACTGTCACTATATAAAATAGACTGTCATTATATAAAATAGACAGTCACTATACAAAATATATACAAAATAGACTATCACTATACAAAAAATATACAAAATAGACATTTCGAGCTATTAGATGTAATATGTTTGGACCGAAGGGCCATTTCGTGTAAGTGGGATTACATGGGCTATTAAAATTTTGAGGGTTATAGAGAGTAGTTTTCTCAAAATAGAATTGCAAAGAAGACTAAGGACTTCATCAAAAAATAGAGTTGTCAATACGGGCCGGCCCAACCCAGCCTAAGCCAACTCACACGTGCTTTGGGATTTGACAGGCTAGGCTGGGTCGATCCACTATTTTGATGAGACTTAACATGATCAGCCCAACCAGCCCTACGTGGGTCACGGTCCCCCGTGGGCCGGCCCACTATTTTTATAAATTATTTTTCACATTTTTTAAAATTTACATTTTAATAAAATATGCAAAATATATATCGATAGAAAGCTTGTGCAAAACTTAATAACTTTTGACATTATACTAATTGATTACTATAAACACACAAAAAATGATGGCGATGTTTCATTCATTAAAAGTTAATACTCAAAAATAAACTACTTAAAAATATTTTTAATGTGCTCATGGCATATCCAACATCAACAAATCATCTTCATCAAGCACATTTGAATCCTCTTTGAAACAAAGATATCTTAACACCTTCGTTTTCATCTAAATCTATAATTATATGCAATATTAATTAGTTAAATATTAAAAAATAACTAAAATTTAAGAACAAAAAATATTTATATTCACATAAAAAATATTACTAGTTTGGGACTGGACTACTCTTCTTGTTATTTTTAGTTTCTTATATCTTTATTATTTTTAATTAAATACATTATTTAACCCACAAGCCGACCCAACACAGGGGCGGCTCAAGCACATACGAGGCCTAAAGCCTTAATTTAATATGAGGCCTCAATTTTTAAAAGAAAGTTATAAGATATATTGTTATTTGAAGTCTATTCTTCTAACTTTTTAAGATACAAAGTTGTTAATAATTTTTTTTATAATCGATTTTCTCTAATAGTTCATGTTCAATTGATAATATAACCAACTCATTTAATCTTTTTTGAGATATTGTTGATCTTAGATAAGATTTACAGAGCAATAGAAGTATAAAACTATCGAAAACTTAAAAGTATTATTGAACACTAACTAATGAAATCTTTGAGAAAGAAGGTGAGTAATGAAATTCTGGAGAAAAAAAGTGAGTAAGAATATAAAAGAGAAAGACAGAAAATATGGAGGAATTTTTGAAATATGAAGAGATTAGAACAAAGAAAAATTGACTTGGACAAATTAAGGAAGAGAAAAAAAAAATTTAATGGAGTAAAAAGTGAAAAACTAAAACGTGGGAAAAACTATTCATCTACCAATTTTTAAGTAAGTCAAATTATTACCTCATTTATATATTTAAAAAGTTTTCTTTTCTTTTATATTAAAAACTCTATTTTTGTATTAAAAGTACTAAATATTATTTTTAAAATACTTATAAAATTATTATTTTTTTAAAATGGGGCCCCCAAAATTGGGGGCCTAAGGCACAAGCCTTACCCCTCATAACTACGGAGTCGGCCCTGACCCGGCCCAGCCTCTATCAAACCTCATGGACTACGGGCTTACTTGGGCCGGACTTAAAAATTTTGTTTTTAAATGATTTAAAAAATCTTAGCCCAACCATGGACTGCACTGGCGGGTCAAGTCCATATCGACGGCACAATCGAAAAACCTTTGGCAAGAGAGGATTTAAGATTCTTAATCAAGTGCCATGTCATTCACATCTCTTTCTCTCTTCCAACAGATGTCAACCCCAAAACTCAAAATGAAAGGAAGACTTAACACAAAACTTTTTCTATGACTTTTGTTCAGTGGGGAGGTGAAAGTACTGCCGGTCCCGACGATGGGGTGGCTACGAAGAAAATGATGAAAGAGGAAGGAAAGAAAAGGGGAAAAAAATAAGAGAAAATAATTAACAAAGTAAAAAAGAAACGAAGCCACAAGCAATAATTGTTGTAATTAGTTGTATGACTTCCAATTAAAAAAGGACAAGTACATAATTTAATATGTCTTTAACGTTTCTTTTCACTTTAGATGCATATATAGGGAGGTGAAACTATTTTCTGTGCCACGTCACCGTTTGGAGGGGATAATAGTTCCACTTTAAACAAGAACTAGTATTATCACCTATCACACCCCTTTTAGCTCAAAAAATATATGTGTTTTACGAAACATTGTGGGTTAAAGAGTTTTTTTAAATAAAGTGAGCTATTCATATCTTCTATCTTTAGATATTAAACTTCCGTCAAAAGCATATGGGTTCTTCTTTCAAAATTCAACGTCCAACATACTTGACAATAAATTAAAGACCAACGAGAAATTAACAGTAAATAATCTCAATCGATCAAATGATGCCAACCAATTATAAATCCTCAAACCACTTAAGATGAAATCAGATATTCATAAGTATCATAAATGAACGAGAAAATAGAGGCAAGATTAGACCTTTATTACTGAACTTCTTTTCTCTATTGCGTACGTCGTACAGTGAAAACAAAACTCCGAAAGAAACAATAAAGTTAGCTATCCATCAGAACCGACGAACTCGACGACTTTGAACCCACTTGACTCAAATTCATTGGGAGCCTATGTTGTGCTCTATTATCGGTGTTTGGAGGTATGGTTGACGTTGGAATTTTGTTTGTTTTTTCTAAGGTGGTTTGGTGGCTGAATTTGCAGCTGGTTTCAACTGAGTTTTGGGGCTGGAGTTTGGATGTTTTTAGCACTGTTTTCAGCTCGTTTTTGAGCTATTTTGAGGGAGTTTTGTGGGTGAATTTTGAGGTTGTTTTGTTACCTTTTGAGCTGGAGTTTCCAGCTGGTTCCCATGGTGAAAAAAAACATGAGTGAGTAAAAAATGGATTATGAGTGGGAGAGATAAGCATGGGGGGCAAGGGAAAGTGGAGTGAGAAAGATGGAGTAAGAAGTGAGATGAGTGAAAAAAAATTCAAGCACGGTCAAAAATTAGGTGCTCACAGCATGCCCCTCTTTGCTTGGAAACATGAAGAATTTTCAGGAAAAGAAAAGATGAGCGATATGACTAATATTTGGCCATACCGTTATTCAAAAAGGAAGAGGTAAGAGAAAAGAGTGCGACCGATTCTTAGTTATGGACAACCTACATATCCCAGGTTATAAAGAAATTACGCCGCGTGTAGTTCAAGAAAAATGATGGAATGCTGAGTTGGAGAGTCGAGTGAGGCTCCATCGAGGCTCTGATCTGTAGTCCAGTTATTACATAAAAAATCAAAAAGAAACTAAACAAACCTACTAGCTATGAGTTACAAGATTCCTATCTATAAGTCTTCTAAAACTTGATCTTGAATCTTGACTGGTTCTTCACGGAGACTCTGATCTGAACCTTGATGCTTGCTAGTTGTTGGTGCTAGTTCATTCTTCTACGACTTCTTCTAATAAAAACGGGAGATGCAATGCTCGTGACTACAGTCGTCTTGAGCAGTCCATATCCTTTCCATCTGCTTTTGCATTGGGATTCACTTCTCTCTCTTTTTATTCATTTATTTTGGTTTGAGACTTCTTCTTTTGTTCATCTCAAACCATGTGCCTCGAGGTAAAACCTGCTCAGACACCACAACAAACAAGCGAATAAAATTTTTCTGCCCCAGTTTTCACTAGAAAAATTTTGTGAGTTATTGTAACAAAATTTTAAACTACTTCTTTATTGAAAGTAATAAAAGATTGGGAATGGTGTACCCTAAAAAGGTCATGATAACCCTTTTTTTATAGTGTTTCTTTATTGTCCAAAAGAATGTCTCAACTAAGGATTGATGTACCTTATGTTGGAAAAATATAGACAAGGAATGGGATACCCTATATTGGCAATGATATCAGGGAGTGGTGTATCTTACATCTAAGATCAAATCAACTAGAGAGTGGTGTACCCTATGTTGAAGAACACAGCTAGGGATTGGTGTACCCTATACTAGTAAGGAGATCAGGGATGGTGCCCTGTATTACTGAAAAGGGAAATGTAACCAAGGGTTGGCGCTCTGTGTTACTAAAAAGGAAATGTAACCAGGGGTTGGCGCCCTGTATTACTAAAAAGCAAATGTAACCAGGGGATGCTGCCCTGTATTAATGAAAAGGAAATGTAATCAGGGGTTAACGCCCTATATTACTAAAAAGAAAATGTGACCAGGGGTTGGCGCCCTATATTACTGAAAAGGAAATGTAACCTGGGGATGGTACCCTGTATTACTGAAAAGGAAATGTAACCAGGGGTTGGCGCCCTATATCACTGAAAAGGAAATATGACCAGGGGTTGGCGCCCTGTATTACTGAAAAGGAAATGTAACCAGGGGATGGTGCCCTGTATTACTAAAAGGGAAATGTAACTAGGGGTTGGCACCCTGTATTACTGAAAAGAAAATGTAACCAGGGGTTGGCGCCCTGTAATACTGAAAAGGAAATGTAACCAAGGGATGGTGCCCTGTATTACTGAAAAGAAAATGTAACCAGGGGTTGGTACCCTGTATTACTGAAAAGAAAATGTAACGAGGCGTTGGCGCCCTGTATTACTGAAAAAGGAAATGTAACCAGGGGTTGACGCCCTGTATTACTGAAAAGGAAATGTAACCAAGAGTTGGGGCTCTGTATTACTGAAAGGGAAATGTAACCAGGGATTGACACCCTGTATTACTGAAAAGGAAATGTAACCAGGGGTTGGCGCCCTGTATTACTGAAAAGGAAATGTAACCAGAGGTTGGCGCGATGTATTAATAAAAAGGAAATGTAACTAGGGGTTGGCGCCCTGTATTACTGAAAAGAAAATATAACCAGGGGTTGGCGCCATATATTACTGAAAAGGAAATGTAACCAGGGGTTGGCGCCCTGTATTACGGAAAAGGAAATATAACCAGGGGTTGGCGCCATGTATTACTGAAAAGGAAATTTGACCAGGGGTTGGCGCCCTGTATTACTGAAAAGATGTTGAATACCTTGGATGAAAAGGTTCTACCTAGTTTAAACTACGAAAAACAAACTTGGGCGAAGAGTGCTTCTACCCGGATTAAGCTACAAAAAGCAAACCTGGGCGAAGAGTACTTCTACCCGGAAATATGAGTTGGATCCCCCTAGGTGAAAATGTTCTACCTGGATTAAGCTACGTAAATGAGAGGTATGGACAATAGTGGTGCATGCTGAAAATAAAATAAAATGGAGATTTTGAGGGACATACCTTTGGTGACATTCGTCCTTTAGGGATCTCCATTCTGTACTGCTTTGTTCTTGCTGCAAACAAAGAAAAATTGTAAGTTTTAAAAGTAGTGGTCGGTTTGTGGCCTTGATGACTTTGGCGGCTTGGCTTTGTGCCCATCTTCTTTTGATGATGATTTCAACCTGTCGATTGGTCGTGTGGGACTTAACTTTTTCAACTTTATTTTGCCTTTGTGGCATTTTACTTTCCACTTATTTCCTCCAAAACTTTCAATTTCAGAGAATTGGGGAATATTTAGCTTTTCAAACTTTGCCAAAAGGATTATCCACTTGGGACTTAACATTTTCAACTTCATTTTGCCACTGTAGGCACTTTCAATTTTATTTCCTCCTTTCGAGAGTTTTTGATTTCAAAGCATCAAGCACCATGGCCAGTCGGGGTTGACTTGATGCCCCTGCCGAGGTTAGGTGCCTTTTTAATGTATCTGTTCTCTTCAAATGAAAGCCTTGTAATCGGTCTTACCATCCTTTCTTTGCCTTTATTTTTGACACGAAGTTATACCGAAAGGGATTCAAAGAAAACAACAATGGAATGGAGAATGAGTTTAAACAAAAGGTGTCCCTTTCGGGGAACAGAAGTTAAAGAAAGACTTATCTGGGAGTACATGCGAACTCCAATGAACATGACACGCCTTTTGGACTAGATGCCTGATCTGTATAAACCGTCCGACTCTCAGAAATTCAACACAACTCTTGCCTCGAAACCGAAAAACCTTGCCCAGGACTGTGTCTATGCCAATGGCTTTTTGCGGATTTTCACTAGCTGACCTCTCTCATTTCTCTTCTCATCATCGCCTTATAGTGCCCTTTGTCGGTTTTCACTAATAAGACTCTCTTATTTTTATTTTCTCTGCTCGGCATTGCCCTACGATGGCCATGAGGGTTTTCACCAAAAAGACTCTCTTATTTTATGTCTCTCATTTGGTTGTATCAGATCCAAGTAATTGTATCCTCCAATTCTTGAACATTCTCGTTGATTGATCGGAAGGACTTAAAAAGGATTTGGGTAAAAAGGATTTGTATTGTATTATAACTTTGGAACCTTTAAGGCGAAACCATCGCCGAACCATTGTAACATCTATCCCAGATTCAGTATTATTTTTTTTTATTTTGGAATTATTGATTATTATTTTAGTGTGACTGAACCCCAGAGAGAGGTTGCCTACAAATCCTTTTGGCATCAAGTTGAGCGTAGTTCAAGTAACTTTGTTTTGATTTTCTTTTGTTGTTTTTTTAATTTTTTTCTTCTTTTTTTTTTTCATTTTCTTTTTTCTTTTTTCATAAAACTTCCAGGATCCAAAGAGGGTAATCAAAGAAAAGTAACCGGCTCAAAAGGGTTTGCAAATGGTTGATAGTGTTTGGGTAACGAGAATGAAAGCTTTCGTCATCCCAATCAGAGAACACTAATGATGCGTAAAAGGGTCAAACATAATACCTTTTGACCGTGTCTGTCTAGACAATTGTCTCGGAGAGATTTCCTTCGATATCTCCCAAATACAACGCTCCCTTTTGGCAGTAATCTTGTTACAATGTATGGACCTTTCCAATTTAAAACCAATTTTCCTTTGGCTTCTTCATGATGCGGGAGGATACGTCTTAGGACGAGTTTCCCCACTTCGAACTTTTGGGGCCGCACTTTCTTGTTGTAGGCACGGGCCATTCTTTGTTGGTACAACTTCCCATGGCAAACTGCGACCATACATTTTTCATCAATCATAGTCAATTGTTCCAAACCGGTTCTTGACCCAATCTTGGCTTCAACAATGATCCAAAGAGAGAAAATTTCAACTTCTTCCGATTTCATTTGGATCTTGACTTAAGCCTAATGTTTCAATTCTTTGCTTATTTTCTCACAAGCCTTATCTCCAATACATTCTGCTTCTTAATTCATGATTTTGAGGTCTGACAGTGTTTTAGGATCTGGACATGAAATCCGAAAGCATGTCATGTTATTAAAATCTGCATTAACAGAACTGAAAAGAGAATAAAAAAGGTGACAAGATTAGGAAAAGAGACATTCCTAGACAATGAAATATTAATTTAATTTAATTGATTTTTTTTTAAATTTTAAAGATAGAAAGGTTTTCATCGAAAAGTAAGACAATAATGTAAAACATTTGAATTGCATCTTGAAGTAATCTGGACGCAGAAAAGATGGCAAGACTGACTACTAAGACTTCCGTCTGATGGGGGACTTTCAGGCTTGACGAAAGTTTTTTGGCTTTTCTTCGGTCTCGGCAATGGCTGCAATGGCCTTCAGTGCCGGATCAAATTCCTCATCCTCACAGATCATTCCGACTACTGGCCTATTGGTGTGAATAGGCAGAGGATTGTTCATCATATTATGGGCCTCTTTACCCCTAAGCATTATTGCCTTGACCTCGATAAGGTCTTCCACTGCTCTCTTAAGAGTCCAACAGTCTTCTGTATCATGTTACACTGCCATAGAGTGGTATTCACATCTAGCATTAGCCCGGTGCGATGGGGACTCAAAGTTTGGCATGTTCGGGGCTATTGACTGCAGTAGACCTAGCCTGACTAGCTTTAGAACAAGCTTAAGTATGATTTACCAACAGGGGTGAACTGATTCCATCTCGGAGGGCTCTCTTTTTTTCTTTTTTCTTTTTTCTTTTTTTTTGAATTGTTTTTTTGATTTTTTTTTCTTTCTCTTTCTGTGTTTTTCGCTCTTTGTTTTTCTCTGTTATTTTTTGTCATTCTTTTCTTTTTCACTCAATTTTTTTTTTGTTCTTTCTTTTTTTCGGTTTATTTTTTCACTCAATTTATTTATGGCTATGATCGAATCTGATGGGGATTTTCTACGTATCATGACGCCGCATGAATCAGATCATTACGTAGTTAAGGAAAATCAGGAATGGCGTACATAAACTAACTTATTTTTTTAATTTTATTTTATAATATGCAGACCATGAAAGCGTTTAGAAAAAGAATATATATTTTTGCATTCCGTTTTTTTTTCTTTTTGGAATTTTTGAAATAAAGGCTTTTAAATAGGAAAGAAAATATTTTTGAAATTTTGGTTTTGATTTTTTTTTTTTGAAAGTTTTTGAAAGAAAGACTTCTAAAGAAGAAAGAAAATATTTTTTTTGAATTTTTGCTTTTTCTTTTTGAAATTTTGGGAAAAACAAACTTCTAAAAACAAAAGTAGAAAATATTTTTTGGATTTTGATTTGATTTATTTTCTTTTTTTTCGAATGAAAGTCTTCTACAAAGAAAATATTTTTGGGTTTAAATTTTTTTATTTATTATTTGTTGGGAATTTTCTAAGAAAAGACTCCTAAAAAGAATTAAAGGAAAATATTATTTGTATTTTTTTTTTAAATTGGGGTCTCAAAAAAAGACTTTTCTAAATAAGGAAGTAAAGGGAAATAATTTTGAATTTTTTTTAAAAAGTAATTGTGGGCCGGAACCGATGAGGTTGCCTACGTATCTCATATCCGGTGAGAATCGGACCCACGTAGTCCGGTCGGTGTTGACATAACAGAAAAACATAATTTTTTTTTGAAAGTTTTTGGCTTATTTTTGAAATGACTCTTCTTTTCGTTTTTTAAAATTTCAGTGGGTCGGTCCTAAGCGGTCCTAGGCAGTCCCAAGCTTTGCGGGCTTCTTGTTGGAACCGTCCCGGGATCGGAACCACGAACTAACGGTCCCGGGTTAAGTGGACCGGTCCCGGGCCCAAGCGGGCCTAAGTGGGCCCAACGAATACTTTCTATTTTTTAAATTTATTTTATACAAGTTAGAGAAAAAAAATGAGCGGGCCTTAGATATTGTTTTTACCATTTTTTTAAGATGTATATATAATTTACTTATATATATTAAGATGTATATATATAGTATATCTTAAGATGTATACTATCGCATATGGCTTATATACTATGTATATATAGTAAGATGTATATATAGTATAGTATATTATACTATATTATACTATATATACAGCTTAAGATATATAAAAAGACAAAAATATTTTAAAGAGATATTCAAAGTAATGCGTTATAATTTTATTATAGCATTAAAAAATTATGGCAATATCTTTCTTACTCTTCCCCCCTCCCCCCTATAGAATGAGCACAACAAGGTGCTAATACCACCATTGAGAAGAAAAAGAAACTAATCAAGATGTACCAAAATACAAGTTACATATTAATTTACATGGTATCTCTTACAAATTTCATAAATCATTCAAGGTCCGGAGGAATTTCCGTTGGTGGTGACGGAAAAGAAGCTTGGTCATCACCGCTTCCAGATGAAGCATCATCCTCCGCAAGTTCAGCTAGCATTTCTTCGTAAGCTTCGTCTACCTGTGGTTGTGATTCAGCAAGTCCAAAATTTCTTCTTTCCAAACGGATCCAATCTATGAAAAGTACTGAGTTTTTCAAGCTCTCCCTCATAGACGCTCTATAATCACCGAGTTGAAGTCTTGCTTGACTGAAAGCGCTCTCTGATGCCGCTGTTAAAGCTTGAATAGTTAAAATATCTCGGGCCATCCTTGAAAGAATCGGAAAGTATTTTTCTTTGTCCTTCCACCATTCCAAAATATTAAAGGAGCAGTCGGGATTCACTTCCTCAATTTCCTATGACAAATAAACTTCAAGCTCATTTAGTTGTAAAAAATTACTAGTACTAGAACCTTGAGAACCCCTGAACCCTGCCCAAGCACTAAGTGCTCTTACTCCCACAGTTCTTTTACATGATTGAGAACTAGAAGAAGAAGGAGTTGGAACATTTGGTCTAGCATGATCTAATGCAACTTGATAAGTATTATAAATTGTTTGAACATTTATTTTAATTGAGGCTATTGCGTCCAGAAGTTTAGGCAACTCCTCATCTTCAAGTGCTAAACCATTATAAACAGTTTCATACCAAAATTGGGGACCTCCTATTTCATAGTAGGATTTAACAATGCAGCAGCACCGTAAATAGGAGGAATAGGAAAAAAATATTTTATAAACTTTTTTCTCATAGAATCAATAGCAAGTTGATAAATTTTTTCACCCTCTAAAAAATGATCAAATAAATTTTCTAAACAATTAGAAATAGTAGGATAATATTGCCCAGAAAATTCATTTGTAGTAATATAAAATTTTTCTAAAAAATCTACAAGCATTTTAACATTAACCCAATCCGCATTTTAACATTAGCCCAATCCGATTTTTTCTTATTTTTACTAATTATATTTTTAAGGAATAAGCCATCTTAATTAATCAAGCAAAGTAAATAAAATAAACAAAACTATAATATTAAAACTTAAGAGTTGGAACGAGTTTACCAAATTGACGAACAACTTGTTGAAAATTAATTATCGTTGAAGACTTGAAGACTTCAATTCACCAACTTCACAATTTTGCACAAAATGTAACAATTAAGTAAGCAATTATAGAAGAATATTAGAGAGAGATTGAGAGAGATTGATGATTTTGTGAGAAAAATGAAAGAATGAGGGGGTATTTATAATTGAAAATAGAAAAAAATGTAATTATAAAAAGTTTGGGGTTAAAACAAAGTTTGAAGGGTTAAATGGCTATTTTGAAAATAGCCAACGGCTATTTTGGCAGTCCAAACGGCTAGTTTTTATATGGCCAAACGGTCAAAAAAAAATTTTAAAAAAAAATTATTCGTTAGGCCCGGATAGGCCCGTTTAGGATCGCTTGAACCGACCCACTTCTCAGCCAGTCCCGATCTCGCGGGCCTCCCCTATAGGACCGACCCACTACCCAACCCACCTCCCCACGGTCCCGGTCCTATCCGGTTAGGACCGTTTAGGCCCACTGCCCATTTGGGCTTGCGGTCCTGGGCCGGTCCCGGTCCTAACCGGCCCGCATGCCACCCTTAGCTGCGTACAGTGAAAACGAAACTCCGAAAGAAACAACAAAGTGAGCTATCCATCAAAACCTTGAACCGACGAACTCGATGGCTTTGAACCCATTTGACTCGAACTCATTGGAAGCCTATGTCGTTGTGCTCTATTATCGGTGTTTCGAGGTATGGTTGACGTTGGAATTTTGCTATTTGTTTTAAGGTGGTTTGGTGGCTAAATTTGCAGCTAGTTTCAGCTGAGTTTTGGGGGTGGAGTTTGGACATTTTTAGCACTGCTTTCAGCTCGTTTTTGAGCTATTTTGAGGGAGTTTTATGGGTGAATTTTGAGGTTGTTTTGTTGCCTTTTGAGATGGAATTTTCGGCTGGTTTCCATGGTGATAAAATGTGAGTCAGTAGAAGAAGGGTTGTGAGTGGGGGGACAAACATGGGAATAAGGGAAAGTGGAGTGGGAAAGATAAAGTGAGAAGTGAGATGAGTGGGAAAAAACTCAAGCACGGTCAAAAATTAGGTGCTCACATTACCCGCGAGGATGCGCGAATACTAATCATGTCAAATATTTGAGTTATTTGAATTATATATAAATAATATTAAAATTTAAACCTTCTTGATAAATATAGATAATCATTGGGTATTAATTAAGAAACATGCCGTGAAAAAAGATTAATTCTTTTCTCAAATCTCCTAGTTATAATTCTATTTTTTTTTTGGTACCATTCTCGCCGGTGTCATAGATCCTAAAAATAGTCAGGAATCAAATCAATAACACATATTTATCACAAAAGAATTAAATATTTAGACTATGAAAGACTCTTTGGATACGACTTGACTCTTTTACTACTACTTGAACTCTTATTTGGTGTGTTGATATTTTCCAAAAATATTTCTATTTTAAAATTTCAGCTTCTAAAATTTTATATTTCAATAATAATTATTTTCATAATAATGTAAGTGAAAATATTATCCTTAATTCAAAACTCATTTTAGTCGTCTATCTAAAATTTACAAAATTCTTTAGCCAATGAATTTTCTTTTTTTCAGTATGACTCCATTTAGATATCTGACATTAACCATTTAAATATCTGAGTTATTTGAATTATATGTAAATAACATTAAAATTTAAACCTTCTAGATAATTATAGATAATCGTTAGATAATAATTAAGACACACTATATGAAAAAGATGAACGTTTTCTCAAATCTCGTAGTGATAATTTCATTTTTGCATCATTCTCATTGGTGTCATTGGAACCTAAAATAGCCACAAAGCGAAATAATAACTCGTATTTATGGCAAAGCACAAAGGTTGACACAATATGAACGATTCTTTGCTTATGACGTGATTCTTTTACTAAGACTTGAAGTCTTATTTGGTATGTTGTTATCTTTCAAAAAATATTTTTATTTTAAAATTTCAATTTCTAAAACTTTATATATATTTCAATAATGATTATCTTTATAATGATGCAAGTGAAGATATTATTCTTAATTTAAAATTCACTTTAATCGGCTATCTAAAAATTTGAATGATTCTTTAGCCGGTGAAACTTTATTTCAGTATGACTGGCAAGGCAATATGAACGTTCTATCATGTTCCATCAATACTCTAAAGGGGTTATACAATATATCCGGTGTGGAAGTAGGCCAATATTTCTATTGAAAAATAGGGGGTTTCGAAGTACATGGCCAATGACTCCATTTTAAGTTTATCGATATCTCTAGCCACAGATTTTGAATTTTGAATACCCTATGTATACATGTTTTTTATTCTTCGAATTATTAAATATTAAATTAATTGATTGTTATTATATAACATTGCATATATTGTCTTAAAACTGCCAAGTAGTTTTTTCTCGACACCATACTTGGCTTAACCTCAACGCAAACTACTCAAATTGTATTTAAATTCAATTCGAATATCATATAATTTTGTTAGTAATAGTGATGTTTTAAAAACGACACACAATGTAAATTAAAAAAAGTATTCTAAGATATCCTTATCTTATAATCTATGTATTTGAGTTGAATTCTTTTTTTGAAATTGATGAGATCAACTTCCAAATTTTTTATACTCAAAAAAGCTAAAATAGAAGAAGAAATTCGTTGTCATATCTTATTTCTGGTTTTTACATTTTTCATACATTTTTTTCTATATTTATTTTCTTTTATCTTATTTTTATGCGTTTCTTTATTTTTTTAAAAAAAATAATTTATTTAGCTATAAAAGGATGAGTTTTAATAGAAATTGTCTACATAAAAACTTTATTTATATTTTGTCTTTGGTTCAAATTCTTTCATATTTTTTTTGGCGTTATCTAATCAACATAAACAGGTGCTCACCCAATCACTTAAATTAAAATATTGAAGGATGTGTAATTTATATATAATTCATATATAATATGTGTATAATCGTGTGTTGTCGGTATATCATCTATGCATATTAGCTATAAAAAGTAAATAATAAAACTGGCCGGATATTTTTGTAAATATTTCATAAGATTTCGGTTTCTTTATTTTATCTATGATATGACTTCTATTATAATAATTTTAAAAACTCTCTACTAAATTCAAAAATATCTTATATTTTTTTAAAAAAAATTACATTATATTTTTTAAAAATAATCCTATTTCGAATAATTTGTTTATATTTTAAAATATATATATTTCACGGAATACCAATTATTTTTAAATATACTTTTTGTTACACTTGAAAATCACTATAGAAACTATCAATTAAAAACCAATATCCCTCTTGTTGAATTCGAGAAAAAAATCTTTCACATTATTTAATGATTCCAAACTAATATTCTTTAACGAAAAAAATATTATACCCTTGCAATATTAGCTTGACTGCAGCTAAATGAAGAGGTTTCAGCTTATACTCTTTAATTCCTAAAAAGTGCTAAATTGAAATTAATGATAACAATTGTATAGCCAAAGTTTTGTTATTTGTTTGATATCCATTTATACAAATTGACTATTCATAACAAACATTCTTCCAATTGTTAGTGGAAATCCACATAAATCAGGATTTCCACCGTACAAATCATTTAGAAATGTATCGAATTGTCTCACATGAGGGATGCGCCCAACAAGATAATTGTAGGAAAGGTTTAAGACCGCAAGAACGTCAAACTCGTCAAGGGAACAGGAATTTCTCCAATGAACCTATTCCATGAGAGGTATAATGCTTCGAGCTCACTCAACTTTGCGATTTCTGCAGGAATATAACCATGGAAATTGTTGTGAGATAAGTTCAGTAACACAAGCGAACTCAGACTTCCAATGGAATTTGGAATATCTCCTTCAAATCTGTTACTTGATAAATCAATACTTATCATAATTGAAGTGATTTCACAATCTAACCCATCGCCTCTTATCACCAGATGAACTTCATAAGGGTAATTTGCCAGTTTTTTCTTCATCCACTTTTCATCACACCTATAAACTTTTCAAAAAATTTAGATGGCAAAGTTCCAGTGAACCCATTGAAGGAAAGGTCAAAGATTCGTAACTTAGGAAATGGAAATTGGGACTTCATCAAATCACCAATCGGACCGTGAAAGAGATTTGATTTCAGAATAAGAACTTGTAGGTTTGGAAGTTTCTCCAGCCACATGGGGAACATGTCATTTATCTTGTTATTCACCAAATCAAGAACTTGCAAGTTTGTACAGTTAACCAAGGATCCTGGTACTTGTCCTCCCAATTGATTGCCATTTAAACCAATAAGTTCTAACCCTGTAGCGTAGAATCTTGGTATCTCTCCATAAAAAATTGTTCATTCGCAAGTCTAACACAGAAATGGAGGAACTGGCCAAACATGCTGGGATTGTACCACTGAGATTGTTATGAGCCAAACCGAGGTCATAAATGTTAGTCATGTCACAAATGGACTGATGCAAAGAACCTTGAAAATAATTAATCTCCAAATTAAGGGACGCCATAGCTGTTGACCGCCATACTTGTTTCACAGATCCCTGATTGGACGTCATCCAACCAGGGATTTCACCGTGCAGCTTGTTGTTCGAAAGATCAATTTCCATCATAATACTGCTCAGATTATTTGATGAAAGATCGTCTGAGTAATGGCTCTTCAACACGTGGCAATTTCCCAGTTAATAGATTGTCTTCGACATGTAAATCAGTCAAGGATGGAAGAAGGAATAAGCCAAGGGGTGGTGCGCCAGTAAAATAATTGGAGGACAAATAAAGGTGTTCTAGCTCTTGAAGCCCGCTTATATTATAGGGAAGTGGACCACTTAGTGCATTGTTTTGCAGCTCTAATGTATTAAGGCGAGTCAGGGGATTGAGCCAGTGAAATGGTTATCTAAAAAAAATTAAATCAGTTAGCTCTGAAAAGTTGGCAAAGCTCTCTGGAATCGGGCTAAGTTTGTTCAGCTTCAACTCAAATGGTGCATCGATGAAGGGATACAACAGTACCTTTAAATTGGTTAAGTTTTGAAGCAAAGTTCTGAAGGTTGCTAGGCCAATTTGGTGATAATGAGTTCCAGAGAGATCAAGAGAAACCATCTTGGATAACTTGAATAATCCTGGTGGGATCGTCTCCTTTACATAATATCCAGAATTTGAAAGATTGAGATGCCTCAAATTGGTGAGTTCACTAATACCATTTCCAAGTGGAAAATCATCCAATTCGTTGAAGGCAAGGTTGAGTCTTTGAAGATGACCAAGTTTCGTGAGGCTGCTGTTACCATTGATGGTTCCTCTAAGAATGCTGCAAGAAAGATCGAGGCCTATCACATGACCTGTAAATCCATAGCAAGTAACACCATCCCATTCACAACAATCTTCTGGTATATTCCAGGACAAAGTCTTGGCTCAGGCCTTATTGCCACACTCAGAATCGTCTACAGTATCAACTGTGAGGCCTTGCTTAAATTGAAACAAATAAAATGCTTCATCCCTAGCACAGAGATATTGCCCAGCGTATGAGAAGCCAATAAGCTGAGATTGCAGGAAAAACATTATAGCAACTGAATAGAAGCAGAAAGGTATTATTAATATACTTGGTACTCCATATCTTTTTTCCTTTGATATATCTTATAACTAGGATCCACCTATATATATATAGTGATAAAAAATTGATCACTATTCCTTCCAACTTTGAATGTACTGCAAATGAGTTAGGAGTAACTTTTTTTTTCTTCCTGAATTTCACATGTTCCTTTCTACTGCATTATGTAATTTCCATTTACTATGCTGTTGTTGACCCAAGTCAATTTCCACACTATTCTTTTTTAGTAACCTCTCTATGTGGACAACCACATATATCAGTTCATTTCCTCAAGTAATGCATTTTACCTATGTTCCAAGTCAATAATTTTAGTACATTATAGTTTTACATGCCAACTCGAGAAAGGTTACATAGACAGGTCAAGGTTTTCCCTTTTTTGGAGATGCTATCAGGCAGAATCTTTGTGCTATATCAATAAAACTTACCATTTCAAAAATTCTACGCGTTTGCGTTTCCAATGAAAACTTACCAACTCGAGAAATTGCAGGATTATGAGCTTGACCAGAAGATGGACAGCCAGAGACAACCACAGGAGAAGTTGCTTCCAATGAAATTACATGGAAACCAAAGAACATGTGCAACTTTTTCCCTGTATAGTCCAACAAATTGATGTGGACATGACCACAAAGGGTTACAAAGGAAACAAAAAATAACACCAGATGCACCTATCACCACTATCCATATGGTCGCCAACATATCCCAAGAACTAATTTCTCCACCAAAACTGCACAAAAGAAAGACCCAAGACTCAAGAGCACAACTTGTTCAACAGCAGCACAGACTGTCAAGTGACAACAGTATTATGCCAAGTATAGCTGAGGCTAACGTATACCCACGGGAGAGACCGGATGCAAATTTAGGATAATTTAGAGCCAATGAGTTTATAATGAGTGTGATTTTATTATATGTATACATTTAAAATCTTTTTTTGGCATATGTACACAAAGTTTGAACAGAAAACAACACGGTAGATCAACCGTTTGAGCATGAATATGTTTCATGCCGAGACGGATTCAGGATTTTAGCTCTATGAGTTCAGTCTTTAAGGTTTTTACTATTAAACCCATTATACTTTGAAGTTATGGTTTCATAGTACTATTTATTATAATTTTAGTGGAGTTTTACACATAATTTTTTACTCTGCATCAATAACTCGTAAGTATTGGATTAAGATGAACTCAATACCCTAAATTTGCATCCGCCCCTGGTTTCACGCCCTATTGACATGCATGCATATATGCTACAATGCGTGGATATATAGGTGATAGGTCCTACTTGAGCTAATGGAAAATTTGGGATAAAGACGGCATCAAAGCCACATGCGATGAAGCCTCGTCTGAAAATTATACTCCGAAAATTAGGGTAAAATTAATGTGTGTTTATATATATTGAATCCCCTTAACATAAAAGAAATACAGGTCTTGGATCAATGTGACATTTTTGAATTTTTTTCAATTCCCTTCTGGCACTGGATAAAGAAACTGGCAACGTATATATTTTTAAACAAAGTAAGGACTCCCGAGATATTTGGCACCTATTATGTTCGTAAACTGAAAATAATAAGGAGCTTGAATAGATATTTTTTTTAAAATTCCTACAATGTAATAAAGGGTGCAACCTCATTTCCCATTAGCTTTTGTATACGATCGAAACTGATTTCGGCATTCGTACGTTTGATCGAGATGGGAACAAAATAGACCGAAGAAAATCTTCATAATATCGAGATGGGATCCGAATAAGGCACAAACGAGCTTCAAATTTCAGGGACAGGTCAAGTACCGAGCTCGAAGTCATTATCGAACTCGAGTCCGAATCGAACTATGATGAAATATGATGGAATCGAGCTTAAGAGCCAGAGGCCAACCAATACCAAGCCCAAGTCATTACCGGACCCCGAGTCGGCATCAAGCTCAAGCCCGCATCGAGCTCTAAAACTGGAAACCGACCAATACTGAGTCCGATCAAGATCGAGCTCATAGACAAGAGTCGTTGCAGCCGTACTAAGGGAGAGAATCTCGGCGGGAATTAGGAAAAAACTGATTTATCATGTGTTCCCCACTATATATTTTTAATTATATCTAAAGTAGGATCCCTCACTATAAAAAGGGATGACTATATTTCTGTAAAGGATCAAGTTTGGCATACATTGTAATTGAGATATCATACACTCCTATATTGAAGAGTTATCATTTTTTAGCTTCATAGATTGATTCATGTTGTTTAATCCATAAATCATCCTCTTTTCAACTTTACTTATTTTTGATTCTCTACAGTCAACACTCGATATTTCTATTTCCTCTTACGATTTGTGTCAAGTTATACCACATACCCTTAGAACTACGTACAAATTCAACTCTATCCGTTTTTTGGGTAAACAGCTTTTATAAATGATCTATTAGAAAATTGTGTGAATTGTAGTGCGTGTTATGCACCTTCTAAGTACGTAAATTTCACTTTTAGAAGAATTATAAAATCAACGTCTGATTTGAGTCATACATAAGCTGAAAGCTAATTTTTACTCCATCAATTCAATTTAACCAGCTATAAGAAGTGATTGCTTTTTAAATTAGTATATCAGACTTTGCAAGAAGGCTTCCTGTTATTGTAGATCAATTTAATTTGATATAGTAAAAGAATATACACTATAGTTTCAAGATTAACTAATTCTTCTTTGCGGTACCCAGTGTGATGAATTTTTAACAAAACAATAATGATGTTAATTATTTAGTTCTTCAACTTACTTTTGTTGTCATTTTAGATCAATATAGAAGAAATAAAGAAAGGATCTTTTCGCTTTAGTATTCGTGACTCAAAAATCAACTGATGCCGAAATAAATGACTAACAAAGCATAACTTTACTACTTGTACTAGTCAAACTATTTGCACTTTGTGCGATTATAAAAAATATCAATGAATTTAAAATAATATTTTTATATTCAGTCACGATAATATTTTTCATGCATATGCATATAAAAACAACTTTATATATTGCTGATATCTCAAATATACATTAACCATACGTGATGAGTGTGTGCATGATTCTCTTAATTAAATCATAGTATGTTAAATACATGTATATAAGTACTTAACATTCTTGTTCATTAGATAGTAAAATCTTCTAAATTCCAGTTTTATCTATTTTTGAATAAAAGAAAAAAAATGAATAAAATTTAAAAGTACAGAAACTACAAATAGAAAGAAAACAAAACAACTGTCCATTACTGTAATGCACTCGTATTTCCTTTCCACTATTATTATTTTTCCTTTTACATTTTTTTTGAATTGCTCTTCATCTCAATTCTCCATTCACTTGTATTTCAGAAAAGGTCACATTACTTTCCTCTACATAAATTATAATTCTGCTTCCTCTCGTGCCTTCTTAGCTATTTTTCTGTGCCAACTCATCCGCTTTCTTCATCGTTCAAATTTCCTCTTCACTATGAGGCTCTTGTGGCTTGTTAAAATTATTACTAATCTTGACTATGTTGTTGCTTTGTTCGCTTGTAACTTGTTATATTTTATTTATGTCTACCTTAAATATCATCTATATATGTGGGTGTTCCCCTCCTGCAAGCACAAAACAGAAAATACACTTGTGTTATATTACGTTGAAAAGTTCTAATTCTAGGATTATTAAGTTATTATCAAGATAAGTTTGCTTACTTAGAGATCAAGTAGAAACTCCATACAAATCGGCTCGTTTTGGTTCCTTGGAATGCTTCTTTCCCCTTCAAACACCTAAAATTACATTTGTTAACTCAACGAAAAAAATAGGAGAAATTAGATATTCACGTAGTTTAAATAACTATACCTCGGCAATTGTACGTCTCACTATCCAAACTCAATGGAGTAATTCAACAACAAATATTTTCGCGATAATCATATTTATACTCATTGTCAAACAGCAAGTCCATGAAATCTTTGTGTTCCCTATGCTTGTTTTCTCTCCTTTCCCAAGTGAAATATTGTTGTTGGTTCTGGAGGAAACTCCATGGATGTAACAGGTGATGTTTCAACAACCACAAGCTGTTATATATAGCCCGCCTTTAAAACCAACTCTTCATCTTCATAACTTCGGCCAAATATATATTGTGTGTTTATTACAATTATAAAAGCTTCTGCCCACGTTCTTCCGTTTTTCTCCTCCACATTCATATCATATTTGAACAGTGCTCCAGATATGATGAGTTGTCAACTATCTTCGGTTAATAACTTTTCACAAAAAAGACATTATTGTTATGAAAATATTAATGTGTATGTCCATTTATTACTCCACTGTAGATAATCTTCCTTATCCATATAGTACTCTATTGAAGTTTATCAGCTGATGCAGACAGGTTGCAAACAACTCAATGAAATGACTTGCAACAACTTCTTATTAAACAGACAGGTTGCGAGCAGCTCATGTAGACAGCTTACAAACAGCTCAAGAAAAGCCTCGCAGCTCATTCCTGAAAAGCCTTACAACTGTTTCCTTTCTTCTATAAATAGAGGAGATTTCAGTTCATTATGGACATCATTTTGAAGTTGATTAATATATCAATCTCTCTCAATACTTGTCTTAAGTTTATTTACTTTACAGTTTTTATTTTATAACACGTTATCAACATGAGACTCTGCCATTTTGAGCACTTACTTCGAATTTAATTTCTATTTAAGTGTTTATCTCCGATGTAAGGGTATCCGTGGTTAGATCTTGTTCATTTTGAGCATCATAAGGTAGATTATAACCTTGAGGTGGTAAGTTCTTCTTCTTGACATTAGTGATGTAGATATCACTTACGTCTAGAGTGACCAAATTTGTGTAAAGTAATTTGAGCCTTTTGTATATATTTGGTTTAATATCTTTATCATCAATTGCTTGGTTATGTGCTACGTATAGAGTACTGTAACGACCCGACCGGTCGTTTTGAGCAATTATACTTCGCTCGATAGTTTATGGGCATGAGTAGCTCTGCATGATGTATTATGACTTATGTGAATCGTCTGTCTTGATTTTCAATGTTATTCGAAATTGATTTGGGAGAATAACTCTCAACTAGGAAGCTTTAAATTGGAATAGTTGACCAAGTTTGACTTTTTAGTATTTGACCTCGGAATAGAGTTTCGCCGGCTCCGTTAGCTCCGTTGGGTGATTATGGACTTAGGAGCGCGTCCGGATTGTGATTTGGAGGTCCGTAGTTGAATTTGGCTTGAAATGGCGAAAGTTGGATTTTTGGAAAGTTTGACCGGGAGTGAACTTTTTGATATCAGATTCATATTGTGGTTCCGGAAATTGGAATAGCTTCGTTTTGTCATTTGGTACTTGTGTGAAAATTTTGTATTCATTCCGGGTTGATTTGCTATGTTTCGGCATAAATTATGGAAGTTAAAAAGTTCAAAGTTCATCAAGTTTGAATTGAGGTGTGATTCGTCGTTTCGATGTTGTTATGTGTGATTTGAGGCCTCGAGTAGATTCGTATTATGTTATGGAACTTGTTGGGATGTTCGGAAGTGGTCCCGAGGGGCTCGGGCAAGTTTCGGATTGATTTCGGGCTATGTTTCTTCATGTTTTCATTGTTGGTGTCTAGTGTCATATTTCTTCATCGCGATCGCTAAATGCAGAATGTGATCGCGTAAGGGAAAAATCTGAGGCTGAGTGTTTCTTCTTCGCGTTTGCATAGGTTAGTGCAGACTGTGCATCGCGTTCGCACATGAATTCACGTGTTTGCATAGGGTTGAGCTGGGAGCTAGAGGCCTTTCTTCATCGCGTTCGCATAGTTGGAACCGCGTTCGCATAGTTCTGTCTAGCCGCGAACACGTTGAGTATTTTGGTGGCATTATTTTTTTGGTCATCGTGAATGTGATGGTGTTCCCGCGTTCGCTTAAGAGGATGCCTGGGCAAAAGTATAAAGTACTCTATTTCGACGGTTTCGATCATTTTTATATTTGTTTTGAGCTATAGAGCTCGGATTGAGGCGATTCTTGGAGCAATTTTCACCATGTGGACTAGGGTAAGTATTCTCTACTCATTTTTGATTTTATATCACGAATCTATCTTCATTTTCGACATTTGATTGAGGTCTCCAAAAGAGAAATTGGGGGATTTTTGCCTAAGGTTGCATAATGTGAATTTTTGAGTTTTGAACATCGATTTGGAGTCGGATTTGAGTGAAACTAGTATGGTTGGACTCATAATTGAATGAGTTGTCAGATTTTATGAGTTTTGTCGGGTTTCGAGGCATGGGCCCGAGTTGGACTTTTTGGTCGATTTTTGGGCTTTGATTAAAGATTCGACTTTTATCGATTGAGTTTGTTTCCTTTGGCATTATTTGATGTACTTGAGTTAATTTTGGCTAGTTTTTATCCGTTCAGAGATCGGTACGTGCGAGATGGCATTTTTGGAGCATCGCCCGGCTTGCTCGGTAATGAAATTGGCTTGTTTGAGGTAAGTAACACTTCTAAACTTGGTGCTGAGGGTATGAAACCCTGAATTACGTGTCATGTGATTAGTGTTGTGGTGACACACATGCTAGGTGGCGGGCGTGTGGGCGTGCAGTGTGTGAATTGTGACTTCGTCATTTCTGTGGTACTGTGTAGTTACGTGATCTTACCTGTAACCATGAAATTTCTACGTACTTGAGCTATTGAGATGTGATCCATGTTAGAAACCATGACTAGGTTACGTGCTTATCCTGTTGGGACCAACTAAGGTCATTTCTGTTATTGAGCTATCTTCTTTCATTGCATTACGAGCTCAGTCATACTCATTCATATGCATATCGTATCTCAGTCTCTGTTACCATTTATTGATACATCACATTATTATTTTTGGGCTGATTTTTTATGACATTGAGAGCCCGAGAGACGGGAGAGATTGATGACTGAGTGAGGCCGAGGGCCTGATGGTGAGGATGTTTATGATGGGAACGGGCTGCACGCCGCAACATATTTTATTGATTTATGCCATGATTGGCTTGTTATAGTGCTTGGGCTGAAGGAGCCCCTCCGGAGTCTGTACACACCCCTTGTGAGCGCAGGTACCTACTGTCGAGTGCCGAGTGCTGAGTGATTGGGAGGATTGAGTGACTGTGAGGACTGAGTGACTGTGAGGACTGAGTGGTTGTGAGGACTGAGTGACTGGGAGGACTGAGTGAATTGATACTCTGAGAGTATGCATATGGTTTTATCACTGAGTCGCATCGCATTA
The DNA here is from genome assembly GCF_000390325.3 of Nicotiana tomentosiformis. Lineage (NCBI taxonomy): Eukaryota > Viridiplantae > Streptophyta > Magnoliopsida > Solanales > Solanaceae > Nicotiana > Nicotiana tomentosiformis. The sequence goes on from NC_090819.1 coordinate 116,999,897, forward strand.
GTATGCACACTAGACATACATGCATAGAGACACATTTTTCCTCATGTTGTACGATATCATGTCATTCATGACTTCTCACACATATTGACATATGGGTATAGAGATGTATTTTACACTTGCTATCTGGAAAGAAAATGAAACATCTTATATACTGCTGAAAGGATTTTTGGGGAAAAAAATTACAGTTTTCAAATTTACTCATATTTTGGCAAATTTTCGGTAAAAGACTTGGGATTTCACTTATATATGTGAAAAGTGGAACTATTTTTGGGAACTTTGAATAAGCTGACCATTTTATATCTGAGTTACTTCTTTTATTACTTGCTTTATGTTGTTGTGAACTATTGTTGGCTATTGGTGTTGGACCCGACCTTTGTTCCAACTCGTCACTACTATCAACCTAAGGTTATGTTTGTTACTTATTGAGTACATGGGGTCGGTTGTACTCATACTACACTTCTGCACCTTGCGTGTAGATGTTGACCGTTGATGTTGTTGTGTTCGATGGGAGCTAGATTTGAAGGCATACTTGCGTTCCGGTTGTAACTGCCTCTTGTTCATGGTAGCCTTAGATTCATAAAACTCTGCTTATGTACTTTTCGAACAGATGATGTATTTATTTCATACCAGCTTTGTAAATTCTAATCTTAGAAGCTCATGATTTGTACTGTCAGTTCTTGGAGAATGTATAAGTTTCAGATATTTCCTTACTTAAATGCCTTATTATTTTCATTTGAAATTGGATAATTGTTAACTGGCTTACCTAGCGGGTTGAGTTAGGTTCCATCATGACTTGTTAGATTTTGGGTCGTGACAAGTTGGTATCAGAGCTCTAGGTTTATAGGTTCTACAAGTCATGAGCAAGTGTCTGGTAAAGCTTTGCGGATTGGTATGATGACGTCCATACCTTTCTTCGAGAGGCTACAAGACATTTAGGATATACTTCCTATCTTTCTTTCTTTATCGTGCGGCATTAATTCGGCTTGAAGCGTAACTCTTTGAATTCCTTCCACACATTCGTATGCGCATGTGAGCGCTCGGTATCAGCTCTGCATTACCGACTTGTGATTCCATGGATGAGGTGCGAGATGTGATTTCGGTGTACAGATGGCGGGACAGTCTGGAGGACTTGAGGCCAGGTTTTGAGTATAACTTGAGCACACAGATTTTGGTTGTGTGAACACGTGCTTTTGGACTTATATGTCTGGTAGTGTCCCTATTAGTGGAATTTGTGGTTGGATGACTATGTGATGAGTATGATGTGACTACGAGATGTGTTCATATGGTTTGAATGTGATGAGAAGATTTGCTTGAGATGTAGAAAGGACTATTGGTTGCTTGATTTCTGTCTTGAGGTGATGTACAGTCTCGAGTTATGAGTGTATTGGAAGATTATTCATGATTTTCTAATTGTGGAGCGAAGTAGATTTTCATGTCTTGTTAATGAGTTCAGAATCAAGAAGATTAAGTGATTGCATTGTAGTTATGACTGTAGAAGGGTATATAGAGATGTCAGTTTGAGGCAAATCAGGTGGGTTATCTCTTGTGGGGTGTCCTGAGGTTGCGTGATCCCTGTGTTATTTTTGTAGAGAGTTCCCCTTTACTAGTGAATTATATATGTTGCAATTCGAGTTTGGACCGCTTGTGGAAGTTGGCTTAACTGTCACGAGGATGAATGCAAGATTTACAAATAATTTGAGGTATTAGATAGTTTGTTTTACATGAGCTTATGAAGGATTTAGTTGAATCTCACTACGGTATTATGGTGGTAATAGGGTATGATTATTGTAAGTTATTAGATGTTTTATTTCATGGCTTTGAGCCAAGTGGAGGAGTTTGCTATCGACGAGTTGATTGCACGGTTGTGTGTTATAATGGTTTCGGTTAAAGGTATACTTGTGAATCAGTTATGACTTGCAGAGGTTGAGATCAAGGATGGCTCGAGTAAGAAAATTTCTGGATACGGGTTGTATTACATTCTATGGGTATATGGAAATTATGGAATGATTTAGTGGTTATTTGTGAAGGATGTAGTGTGCATGGAGTAGGAATTTGTTTAGTTGCATTAAGGTGGGGTTACTTCCTTGGGTGTTAGTGTACTAATGGGGCATATGTTATTCGGTTAGTTTGGTCAGTTTTAATTGAGATTTGAGCAGAGTCGAAGGCTCTCGAGAATGGTTCTAATGGATGCAGGATTTAAATGTAGCAATTGGGAACTTTCAAGATTTGTATATGGCTAGAAACTGAGATTTTCATTGGAGGGTGTCGAGACTCGCGGTATTTCTATATCATTATAGATTCTACATTTCAGTATCAGGAAGGGGAAGGAAACAACTTTAGATTCACGGAAGGTCTCTTCAGAGTAGGTATCTCGGTTGTGGTACTTTTGGGGTGCTTAAAAGGGAATTCAGTGGCTTATGGGCCTTATGGTGGTGTGATTCTATGCTGGAGTTCGTGGGGTGAGTTTTGGTTAAGGATCGTGGTGTTCTAGCAAGGAGAAGTATCAATTTGAAGGCAATTCGGAAGGAACTCGAAGAAGTAGGACAATTTGATAGTATGTTGGATCAGCACAGTAATGGATATGATCAGTTCTTTGCATACTTATGATGTGACGAATCTCTACAGGTGTTTCGCAGTAATGCTCTTGGGTTTTGGTAACCTGCATGGCTTGGTTGAGTTAGAGGGATTCGATTTTGATAGTTTGGTTATGTGCAAATGGATTCCAAAGAGTTCTCAATGGTTTCTACCACAGTTCGAGGTGCATATTTCCTACTGGTGTGTGGAACATGTTGCGTATTGTGATTTTCTCCTAGATGAGATCAAACAGAATAGTTCCTGGCTAATTGAGTATGTAGTCTGCTTGTGACTCAGAGTTGATTATGAGATTCTCGTACTTTTCAGATGATGGCATGATTGATGCGGTGTGTGGTGTGAGATTAAGATTGGTGTGTGCAAGGTCACAGATCAGTTTTGAAGGGAAGGTCATGAATTTTTAGGCAGCACAAACGGTTCAGATGACTAGGTGGATGATATTACTATTAGGTATTGCTTGAGAAGAGTGTACATTTTAGCACAAACAGTTTTGATTATTTCATTGGTATTTCGGCACTCTCCCGGTTGATCGACTACCGATTTTCAGATATTGCTATGTGGCACAGAAGAATTGGAGAATAATTCCTCGTGGGATGATCGTATATGAGAGATGTGTTAGACATTCAAGCGGTGAAGTTGGGATCAGATATGGTGATTTGTGTGCTCTATGAATTTGGGGACTGGGAGTTCTCAAGAGGAGATTGTTTCGTGGTTGTGGACTATGAAAATGTGGCTAGAGCTAGTCAGAGGATGGTACGTGTTAGGGTTAAGTCATTGTGGACCTTCGGAGGGTTATTTATCTATTTTTGGATGACCATAGTTGATTTGGGGCCCATTGGTAGGCCCAATGAGGATGTGTATTCTATACTGGGTCAGATTCGTCGACTCCATACTGTTGTTGTTAAGATATGTGCCATTCGGTTATTGTTGAGCTTATTCGTGTTCTGATATGTTCTGTGAGTTACTCTTCTACGCTACGAGGGGTTGTGATTTGTTGGTTATATGCACACATGCGCAGTTCTATTGGGGCCTTACAGCGGAATTTGAGGGAGATATGTATTTGGGTGATGCATGATTGATTGCGCATTTGTTATGTTCTTTCGGGCTTGTGTGGAATTGTGTCATTTGCTTCTTCGTGTGTTATGGTTCTATGGTGCGTGATGGGTTTTTAGCATTTCGTTGTGGCGGTACTATTGAGCTTGCGGGACGGTCCTCTCGTTTGAGTCATTTTTCATGTTTGAGTACATTTGAATTGTTGCATATTAGTGCACGGATTGCATGGTTTGTGACTCTGGGTACTATTGGTGTGGCATGTCTGTAGACTAGTTGGTATTTGATAAGACGAGGTCGTTGGATCTAGGATGAGTGCTATCGTATCTGATTGCGGTATATTTGGAAGGATAATATCGGGAGTCGATTTAGAGATTTGGCTATAGTTCTTGTCGAAGGTGTGAGAGTTCCATGATTTGTTGAGCTGATGAATGGTTATGAGTTCTACGTATTTCTTTCATCGTCGGCAGTGTACGAAGGCTTTAGAATGAGGTTTCGTTTGATATAAGGTTTATTGCCGGTATTGGGTTATTTTGAGCAACTACTGTGATCGAAAATTTTGCTACGAGTATGCGAGTCGTGTAGTGTGTCATGTGATTACATCTTGGGTTATGGATATGGCTTGATACAGCTTGTCAGGCTTATACATTGTGTAGATGCGAGATTCTGATCTTATAGAAAATTTCGGATGTTGGAAATTGGATTTAGCTTATGGGCTAGGTTGAATTAGGAAATTTCAGTTATGTTGTGTTATCAGACCTATATGGGATAGGGTGACACGGGATCATCCCCGAGTATGTGCATGGTAAGGTTACACGGCGGTTTGGCAACTTTGGAATAACTCTGGGCACGTTCGAGGACAAACATATGTTTAAGTGAGGGATGATGTAACGACACGATCGGTCGTTTTGAGAAATTGCACTTCGCTCGGTAGTTTATGGGCATGCGTAGCTCTGTATGATGTATTATGACTTATGTGAATCGTCAGTCTTGGTTTTTAGGTTATTCGGAATTGATTTGGGAGAATGACTCTCAACCAGGAAGCTTTAAATTAGAAGAGTTGACCAAGTTTTACTTTTTAGTATGACCTCGAAATGGAGTTTCGTCAGTTTCGTTAGCTCCGTTGGGTAATTTTGGACTTAGGGGCGCGTCTGGATTGTGATTTGGAGGCCCGTAGTTGAATTTGGCTTGAAATGACGAAAGATAGATTTTTGGAAAGTTTGACCGGGAGTGGACTTTTTGATATCGGATTTAGATTGTGGTTCTAGGAATTGGAATGGCTTTGTTTTGTCATTGGGGACTTGTGTGCAAAATTTGGGTTTATTCTGGGTTGATTTGCTATGTTTCGGCACGAGTTATGGAAGTTGAAAAGTTCAAAGTTCATCAAGTTTGAATTGAGGTGTGATTCGTCGTTTCGATATTGTTATGTGTGTTTTGAGGCCTCGAGTAGGTTCATATTATGCTATGGAACTTGTTGGGATGTTCGGACGTGGTCCCGAGGGGCTCAGGCATATTTAAGATTGATTTCAGGCTATTTTTCTTCATGTTTTCATTGTTGGTGTGCTCTGGTGTCTGGTGTGACATTTTTTCATCGCGACCGCGAAATAAGGAATGCGATCGCGTAAGGGAAAAATCTGAGGCTGAGTTTTCTTCTTCGCATTCGCGAACAATGGTCCGCGTTCGCATAGGTTACTGCAGACTGTGCATCGCGTTCGCACATGCATTGACATGTTCGCGCATGGTTGAGCTGGGAGCTGGAGGCCTTTCTTCATCGCGTTTGCGTAGTTAGAACCGCATTCGCGTAGTTCTGTCTCCTTTGTGTGTCGCGTTCGCGAGACTTGTGCCGTGAAAGCATAGAGTATTTTGGTGGCATTATGTTTTTGGTCATCGTGAACGCGATGGTTTTCCCACGTTCGCGTAAGAGGATGCCTGGGCAGAAGTATAAAGTACTCTATTTCGAGGGTTTCAACCATTTTTACATTGTTGGAGCTATGGAGATCGGATTGAGGCGATTCTTGGAGAAATTTTCACCATGTGTACTGGGTAAGTGTTCTCTACTCATTTTTTATTTTATATCACGAATTTATCTTCATTTTTGGCATTTGATTGAGGGTTCCAAAAGAGAAATTAGGGGGTTTTGCCTAAGGTATCATAATGTGAATTTCGAGTTTTGAACATTGATTTGGAGTCGGATTTGAGTGAAACTAGTATGGTTGGACTCGTAATTGAATGGGTTATCGGATTTTATGAGTTTTTCGGGTTCTAAGGTATGGGTCCGGGTTGGACGTTTTGGTTGATTTTTGGGATTTTATTAAAGATTCGACTTTTATCGATTGGGTTTATTTTCTTTGGCATTATTTGATGTACTTGAGTTGCTTTGGGCTAGTTTTGAGCCGTTCGGAGGTCGGTACGCGCGAGATGGAATTTTTAGAGCATCGCTTGGCTTGCTCAGTATTGGAATTCGCTTGTTCGATGTAAGTAACATTTCTAAACTTGGTGCTGAAGGTATGAAAACCTAAATTACGTGTTGTGTGATTAGTGTTGAGGTGACGCACATGCTAGGTGACGGGCATGTGGTCGTGCACTATGTGAATTGTGACTTCGTTATTTCTTTGGTACTGTGTAGTTACTTGATCTTATCTGTAACCATGAAATTTCTACGTACTTGAGCTATTGAGCTGTGATCCATGTTAGAAACCATGACTAGGCTACGTGCTTATCCTGTTGGGACCCACTAAGGTCATTTCTACTGTTGAGCTATCTGCTTTCATTGCATTACGTACTCAGTCATACACATTCATATGCATATCGTATCTCAGTCTCTGTTACCATTTATTGATACATCACATCATTATTTTTGGGCTTATTTTTCATGACATTGAGAGTCCGAGAGACGGGAGAGATTGATGACTGAGTGAGGCCGGAAGCCTGATAGTGAGGATATCTATGATGGGAGTGGACTGCACGCCGCAACATGTTTTATTGATTTATGCCATGATTGGCTTGTTATAGCGCTTGGGCTGAAGGAGCCGCCACTCCGGAGTCTCTACACACCCCTAGTGAGCGCAGGTGCCTACTGAGTGCCGACTGATTGGGAGGATTGAGTGACTGGGAGGACTGAGTGAATTGATACTCTAAGAGTATGCATATGATTTTATCACTGAGTTGCATCGCATTCGCATGCACACTTGACATACAGGCATAGAGACGCTCTTTTCCTCATGTTGTACGATATCTTGTCATTCATGAATTCTCACACATATTGACATACGGGTATAGAGATGTATTTTACACTTGCTATCTGGAAAGAAAATGAAACATCTTATTTACTGCTGAAAGGATTTTTTTTGGGGGGGGGGGGGGGGGGAATTACAGTTTTCAAATTTACTCATATTTTGGCAAATTTTCGGTAAAAGACTTGGGATTTCACTTATATATTTGAAAAGTGGAACTATTTTTGGGAACTATGAATAAGCTGAGCATTTTATCTCTGAGTTACTTCTTTTATTACTTGTTTTACGTTGTTATGAACTGTTGTTGGCTATTGGTGTTGGAGCCGACCTTTGTTCCAGCTCATCACTACTATGAACCTAAGGTTAGGTTTATTACTTATTGAGTACTTGAGATCGGTTGTACTCATACTACACTTCTACACCTTGCGTGCAAATGTTGGCCGCTGATGTTGCTGTGTTCGACGGCAGCTGGATTTGAAGACGTACCTGCGTTCCGTTTATAGTTTCCTCTTGTTCATGGTAGCCTTAGATTCATAAAACTCTGTTTATGTACTTTTTGAAAAGATGATGTATTTATTTCATACCAGCTTTGTAAATTCTAATCTTAGAAGCTCATGATTTGTACTACAAGTTCTTGGGGAATGCATAAGTTTCAGATATTTCCCTACTTAAATGCCTTATCATTTTCATTTGAAATTGGATAGTTGTTAAATGGCTTACCTAGCGAGTTGGGTTAGGTGTCATCACGACTAGTTGGATTTTGAGTGGTGACAAGTGCCTATTTGGTTTTTGTTTTCACCCTAATTATCTTAATAAAGGATTACAAAGTGGATAACATTGTTAGATTCACTTAAACTCCAGCAAAGTTTGCAAGAAATATACAACTATCAGAAATGGTTATGTTTTGTATATCTCATTGTAACTAAATTTTGTTTATCACTAGATGTAATAATTTTGGCTTGCTATGGTTACAATGAAGATAAGTTAGAGAAAACTCCCTATATTAAATACATACCGCAATTTGCTCATGAATTAGTGAATCTATTAAAAGAGGCCATACGCCATCACAATTTAATGTAGTTATTGCACGTTCAGATAATTATGTTCCATATCCTAAAGGAAGAGATACTTTTGATAATATTAATCCATTCCTGAAGTGAATGTTACAATATTAATAAAGCTTATAAATATAAACATGCTCTTAATGTAAATATATTATGATTCGCCTCCATAAGAGGTAATATGATTGAGAGAATATTTACTCAATATTTCGTATTTAAAATTTGCTCATGAAGTAGTAAAACAATTGAAATTTTCTCCTGAAGCGGGAAAATATTATGAAACTGTGCCTTTCTGTGCTTAAACAAAATAATGAGCTATTCAAAGTTATTTTTGAAATACATTTTCATTCTCTGAAGCGAATGGAGAAATACCATAACTCACCTCCTTAAGAGTTAGAATAACAGAGGATATAAATATTATTTTTGTGGCATATCATTGTCGCACGTACCTGTTGTACGTAAAACATCTTGAATAATTTTATTAAGTACCATTATAAAGCAAAAAAAAAATGCTTTCTACTACAACTACATTAATATATTATGGTTAGTTATTGAGTTTCCCGAAGGAAATAACAACTCGTGTATCTTTACTTAAAGGATGCATGACTATATGGTTGCCGTATTGATATAAAATATTCAGATGTTAATGGTATTTCTCCTTGAAGGAGATATTTGTCACAAAGTTAGTGGTAGAAATATTAAAATTCTTAATTTTCGACATTTATAAATATTGAATTGTCTTTATATTGTTCATTTGATTATGATTTTCTCTCATGACACCAGAAGTGTCTGAGCAATATTTGGTAGTACAAAATTTATCAAAAGCTCTTGAAGGGCTAACTTTTTATCTAGAAGACACATGGCACAAGTAGTGTCTGAATAATATTTGATTGTGGACAGTAAATTAAAGGCTTCTGAAGCGCTTATTTGTCATTATTGTGGTCAAAACATATGTTAAACTCAAAGTTTACTAATACAAATGACTATCATACTCAGACCAAAAAATGATTGAAAGATTGAAAATCTCCATGTTTCCACAATCATAGGGGGTAAATATGTATGTGAGAAGTTACATGCCTTATTCTTCAAATTGTACTACATCATGTATCACAGTAAACCGAAAGTTTTTACTGAGGCAAAAGTAGCTACAGTAAATCAAAAATTTACCTATACAAAAATAGCCACAGTAAATCAAAAATTTACAAATACAAAAGTGTATGCCATTGTCACGACCCAAAACCCCAACCTGTCTTGATGGCGCCTAACGTGGTACTAGACAAGCCGACATTTCCAAAATTTAACAAAAATGAATAAAAGTAGTTTTTAAATGACAAAATTCTCATAAACGGGGTAAAAATCCAAAACACAAATACGGAAAATAACTCCAAAATCAGGGTGTTACTGAGCTCATGAGCATCTAAACATCACCAATCTAGAGGAAAAAAATGACTATGAAAGTCTGGATCAAAATACAATAAAAGAAAAGATAAGGAAGGAGAAACAAGGACTGTGAACGTCGGGCAGCTATCTCGTAGTCTCCAAAGATTAGTCGTGCATGATATCAACACCCACCGTGTCCGGAAACACCTGGATCTCCACACGAAGTGCAGGGTGTAGCGTGAGTACAACCAACTCAGTAAATAATAAGACTAAATAAAGAACTGAAGATAGTGACGAGCTACACAGTTATAGTTCAATTTCAGTAGTCTCAACAAAGAAAGTAGACATGTTTTCAAATCCGCCAATTTAAGTCAAATCAGTTTATATATGCTAAGTTCAAGTAAAACCGGATAAAATATCTTTCAGAAGTTTTCAAAACAGTGATATATGGCAACTATGTGCAACAACAATGAAGTCATATACAACATCTCAGAGCAACAGTCACTCAGTCCTCCCAGTCACTCCAACCTCACAATCACTCATTCCTCACAACCACTCAATCCTCACAGTCACTTAGTACTAGGCACTCGCACTCAGTAGGTACATGCGCTCACTGGGGGTGTGTATAGACTCTGGAGGGGCTCCTTCAGCCCAAACACTATATCAAGCCAATCATGACATAAATTAATGAAACATGCTGCAGCGTGCAACCCGATCCCATAAACATCCTTATAATCAGGCTATCGGCCTCACTCAGTCATCAATCTCTCCAATCTCCTGGGCTCTCAGAAATCATAAAAATCAGCCCAAACAGCAATGATATGATGTATCAACAAGAAATAATAGAGACTGAGATATGATATGCAAGTAAAAACTAAGACTGGATACAAATAACATTTAGTAGGTAATTCAACATGTAACGCGGCCTCTATGGGTCCCAACAGTACCAACACATACCCTAAACATGATTTCTAACATGATTTACAATCAAATTTCTATAACACATGTAGAGCATATAGCTAACAACAAGTTATTCAACTTTGCAGTTTCACGGAATGGACTATGTCACAATTCCTACGGTGCACGCCCACACGCCCGTCACCTAGCATGTGTGCCACCTCCAAATCAATCACATAACACATAATCTGGGGTTTAATACCCTCAGAACCAGATTTAGAACTGTTACTTACCTCAATCCAAGCCAAAACTCTACTCCAATACGCCTTTGCCTCGCAAATCGGCCTCCAAATGTCCCGAATCTAGTAAAAACCAAAAAAATACAATCAATACGGGCTAAAGAAATCAATTCCACAAGAAAAATATGAAATTATAAGTCAAAATCCAAAATTGGCTAAAAGCCGGCCCCCGAGCCCACGTCTCAAAATCCAAAAAAAGTCACAAACCCCGAAAGCCCATTCACTCACGAGTCTAGTCATACCAAATCCATCAAAATCCGACACCAAATGGTCATTCAAATCCCCAAAATCAACTCTCCAAATCCCTAGCCTCAAACCCCCAAATTACACCTCAAAACCACACCAACTAGGTGGGAAAATCAATGGGGAAACATAATTATTGAATAGAAATGAACACAAGGAACTTACCTCAAGAATTCCCTCGAAAATCCTCTCAAAAATCTCCAAACCCGAGCTAAAGAACGGTAGAAATGGTGAAAATCCGAGAAACCCTTGTTTTTGAATCTTTTTATAGTTCCCACGTACTCCTCCTTCGCGAACGCGGAAGAACCCTCGCATTCGCGAAGCACAATATTGCCTCTGACCAAAATCCTTCTACGCGAACGCGTTAAACCACCCGTGAACGCATAGCTTAACTGACCCCTCTCATCGCGAACGCGACCTCAACTCTGCGAACGCGTAGACCAATTGCATAGGGTCCCCAACTGCCTTTTTTCTTCTTCGCGAACGCGTCCTCCATCTCGCGTTCGCTATGTACTCTGGGACCAAACCTTTGTGAACATGTCCTCTTCTTCACGAACGCGAAGAATAAATCTTCCCCCGCTACCAGATGGACTTCGCGAACGCGAGACAACTCTCATAAACGCGTAAAAGGAAACCAGAACAATTGAAACCAGAAACTTCAGCATTTTCCAAGTCACATTTCCAACCCATTAACCATCCAAAACTCACCCGAGGCCCTCGAGACCTCAACCGAACATACCATCAAGTTCCAAAACATCATACGAACTTAGTCGAATCCTCAAACCACCTCAAACAATATCAAAAACACGAATCACACCTAGATTCAAGCCTAATGAACTTTAAAATTTCCAAATTCTACAAATGACGCTGAAACCTATCAATCACGTCCGATTGACCTCAAATTTTGCACACAAGTCACAAATGACACCACGGGCCTATTCCAACTCCCAGAATCCCAATCCGACCCCGATATCAAAAAGTTCACTCCCGGTCAAACTTCCCAAAAATTCAACTTTTGCCATTTCAATCATAATTCCATTACGGACCTCTACATAACAATCCGAACACGCTCCTAAGTCCAAAATCACCCAACAGAGCTAAGGGAGCCATCAAAATTCAATTTCGGGGTCGTTTACACATCAGTCAACATCCTATCAACTTTTCCAACTTAAGTGTTCCATTATGACACTAAGTGTCTTAATTCATTCCGAAATCCTTCCGGGCCCGAACTAACTAACCTGGTAAGTCATATAACAGCTATAAAGCACATAAGGAGCAGAAAAATAGGGGAACGAGGCTACAACTCTCGAAACGACCGGCCTGTTCGTTACATCCTTCCCCTCTTACACAAATATTCATCCTCGACCGGTTCTAGAAACATACCTAGAGTCTCAAATAGGTATGGATATCTGCTCCATATCTACCGCTCGGTCTCCCAAGTAGCCTCCTCAACGGGCTGACCTCTCCACTGCACCTTCACTGAAGCTATATCCTTTGACCTCAACTTTCGATCCTGCCGATCCAAAATGGCCACTGGCTCCACATCATAAGTCAAATCACCATCCAACTGAACCGTGTTGAAATAAAAAACATGGGACGGATGGCCGACATACTTCTGGAGCATAGAAAAATGAATTACTGGATGCATACTCGACAAGCTAGGTGGCAAGGCAAGTTTGTAAGCCACTTCCTCAATCCTTTGAAGTACCTCAAACGGCCCAATAAACTAAGGGCTCAACTTACCCTTCTTTCCAAACCTCATAACACCTTTCATGGGTGAAACCTTCAGTAGAAGGTTCTCCCTAACCATGTAAGGAACATCACGGACCTTCCCGTCAGCATAGCTCTTCTGTCTAGACTGCGCCGTTGCGAAGCTGCTCTTGAATAACCTTGTCCAATGAATCTTGAACCAAGTATGTACCCAATAGCCTATCCTCACCCGGCTCAAACCAACCCACCGGAGATCTGCACCATCTCCTATACAAAGCCTCATACAGAGCCATCTGAATGTCGACTAATAGTTATTGTACGCAAACTCTGCAAGCGGCAGAAACTGGTCCGATGAACCCCCGAAATCAATGACACAAACTTGTAGCATGTCCTCCAATATCTGAATAGTGCGCTCGGACTGTACCTTTATCTGAGGGTGAAATATTATACTTAACTTAACCTGGGTGCCCAACTCTCGCTGTACGACTCTCCAAAACTATGATGTAAATTGCGTGCCTCTATCTAAAATGATGGAAACTGGCACACCGTGAAGGCGTACAATCTCTCTAATGTAAATCTCAGCCAACTGATCTGAAGAATAAGTAGTACCGGCTAGAATGAAGTGCGCGGACTTGTTCAACCGATCCACAATCACCCAAATAGCATCGAACTTCCTCAAAGTCCGTGGGAGCCTAACTATGAAATCCATGGTGATTTGCTCCCACTTCCACTCTGGAATCTCTATTCTCTGAAGCAATCCACCCGGTCTCTAATCCTCATACTTTACATGCTGACAGTTAAGACACCGAGCTACAAACTCCACTATATCTTTCTTCATTCTCCTCCACCAATAATGTTGTCTCAAGTCCTAGTACATCTTTGCGGCACCCAGATGAATGGAATACCGCGAGCTGTGGTCCTCCTCAAGAATCAACTCTTGTAGCCCATATACATTGGGCACACATATCCGGCCATGCATCCTCAACACCCCATAATCTCCAATAGTAACATCTTTGGCATCACCATGCTGAACCTTGTTCTTGAGGACAAGCAAATGAGGGCCATCATAGTGGCGCTCTCTGATGCGATCAAATACTAAAGACCGAGAAACCACACAAGCTAGAACCCGACTGGGCTCCGATATATATAATCTCATGAACTGGTTGGCCAAGGCCTGAACATCAACTACAAGAGGTCTCTCGCCAACAGGAATGAATGCAAGGCTACCCATACTCACTGCCTTCCTACTCAAAGCATCGCCCACCACATTGGCCTTCCCCATATGATAAAGAATAGTGATATCATAGTCCTTTAGCTGCTCCAACCATCTCTGCTACCTCAAATTTAGATCCTTCTATTCGAACAAGTGCTGGAGGCTCCGATAATCTGTAAATACCTCATAAGACACACCATAGAGATAGTGCCTCCAAATCTTTAACGCATGAACAATGGCAACCAACTCCAAATCATGAACAGTGTAGTTCTTCTCATGAGGCTTCAACCGGTGCGAAGAATAAATGATCACTTTACCCTCCTGCATCAAAATACACCTGATATCGATCCGAGAAGCATCACAATAAATTGTATAAGAACCAAAAGCCGATGGTAGAAATAGAACTGGAGTTGTGGTCAAGGCAGTCTTGAGCTTCTGAAAGCTCTCCTCACACTCATCCAGCCACCTGAAAGGAGCACCATTTTGGGTCAATTTGGTCAAGGGCGATGCAATAGACCACAAACCCTGCACGAAGCGACGGTAATAACCAGCCAAACCAAGAAAGCTCAAAATTTCCGTAGCTGAGGACGGTCTGGGACAATTCTGAACCGCCTCTATCTTCTTCGGATCCATCTGAATCCCCTCACTGAACACCACGTGCCCCAAGAATGCCACTAAACTGAACCAACACTCACACTTGGAGAACTTGGCATAAAGTTTCTCCTCCCTCAACTGCTGCAACATAATCCTCAAATGCTGGGCATGATCCTCCTGGCTACGAGAGTACACTAGGATATCATCAATGAAAATAATGAAAAATGAGTCGAGATAAGGCTGAAATACACTGTTCATCAGATGCATGAACGATGCTGGGGCATTGGTCAGTCTAAAAGACATCACAAGGAACTCATAATGACCATAACGGGTCCTGAATGTTGTCCTTAGAATATCCGAGTCCCGAATCTTCAACTGGTGATACCCTGACCTCAAATCAATCTTGGAGAACACCCTCACTCCCTGAAGCTGGTCAAATAGATCATCAATACGCGGCAAAGGATACTTGTTCTTCATTGTGACTTTGTTCAACTACCTATAATCAATGCACATTCTCATAGTACCACCATTCTTCTTCACAAATAGAACCGTTGCACCCCAAGGTGACACACTAAGCCTAATAAACCCCTTATCAAGAATTTCCTGAAGCTGCTCCTTCAACTCAGTCGGTTCCATACGGTACGGAGGGATAGAAATGGACTGAGTGCCCGACACCAAGTCAATACCAAAGTCAATATCCTTGTCGGGATGCATGCCCCGCAGGTCTGTAGGAAACACACCCGGAAAATCTCGCACCACCGGAACAGAATCAATAGTATGGGTCTCAAAACTAACATTCCTCACAAAAGGCCAAATAAGATAAACAACCCTTCTCAACCATCCTCTGGGCCTTCAAGTATGAAATCAATCTACAGGGAACATAGTCTAGAGAACCTCGCCACTCAATCTGTGGCAACCACGACATCGCCAACGTCACGGTCATAGCGTGACAATCCAGAACAGCATGACATGGAGACAACCAGTCCATACCCAAGATCACATCAAAATCAACCATACTAAGCAACAAGAGATCAACTCTAGTCTCCAATCCCCCAATAGTCACTACACACGACCGATATACACAGTCCACAACAATAGTATCCCCCACCGGCATAGATACATGAACAGATAAAACTAGAGACTCGCGAGGCATATCCAGATAATGAGAAAAATATGATGATACATACGAATAAATGGAACCAGGGTCAAATAATACAGAGGTATCCCTGTGTCAAACTAAGACAATACATGTGATCACTGCATTTGAAGCTATGGTATCTGGTATGGCGGGAAGAGCATAGAATCGGGCCTGACCGCCACCTGATCGGCCTCCCCCTCTAGGGTGACCTCTAGCTGACTGCCCCCCCCCCCTCCCCGAGCTGGCTGAGTGGGTGGTGTAGCAACTGGTGCGGAAGTTGTAGCCTGGCTCCTCTGTTGCACTGGACCTCCCTGACGATGAGGACACTGCCTCCACATATGCCCAAACTCCCCGCACTCAAAACAACTCCCTGGTTCTGGTGATGGGGACTGAAGGGAGCCTCGAGCACCGGATAACTGGTAGAAGGACCTGGCATAGATGAACCCTGAATCAATGGAGCACGGGATGAACTCTGAGCTAGAAGGGCAATGAGAGATGACTGGCCCTGATGAGAACTGCAAGAACCCTGGCTGGATGATGCACCACGGTGAGCTGGACGAGCCATCTGAGCATGCCTGAAAGAACGACCCCTGTCGTGGTAGAACTGACCACCAGAAGGAACACCGCTGAAACCTCTCGATCCATGAGGCCTCTTGGACTCCCTCTCACCCTACTCCTGGCTGCGGACCAACTCTATTTGTCGAGCAATGTCAACAACCTCATCGAAAGTAGCACCAAATACCCTCTCTCGAGTCATAAGCAACCGCAGCGGATATGTGACGCCGTCAATGAACCTCCTGATCCTCTCCCTATCAGTGGGAACCAACCAAACTGCGTGATGGGCCAACTCATAAAACCTCATCTCGTACTGCGTCACAGACATACCCTCCTGACAAAGCTGCTCAAACTGTCTGCGCCCTATCTGCGGGACTGAGGCACAAACTTCTCCAAGAAGAGAACGGAGAACTCCTGCCATATGAGTGGTGCTGCACTGACCAGCCTACGCCTCTCATAAGCCTCCCACCATCTGAAGGTAGCCCCAGTGAACTGAAAAGCAGTGAACGAGACCCACTGGTCTCCAAAATATTTGTTGTAGGAAGAATCCTCTGACACTTGTCCAAGAAACCCTGGGCGTCCTCTGACTCTACCCCACTAAAAGATGGAGGCTGGAGGCTCCCGAACCTCTCCAGTCTCCGCTACTCATCATCAGTCATAACAGGCACCACATGGGCCCAAGCAGCTACAACCGGCTGGGCTGGTAGTGCCCCCGGTGTCTGGAGTCCCTGTATCACCTGCTCTGGTGTGCCGATGGCGGAAGTTTGAGTACCTCTCCCAGCCTCAGAAGTGGTTGTTGTGGCCGAAATAGAGACCGCCTGAGCAAGACTGGTGCACACGGTCAGAATTTGAGCTAAGGCCTCCAGAAGGCCTAGGATCACAATAGGCACAACTGGTGCCTGATCTGGCCCCACTGGCTCCTCCATAACTGGAATTTGCTCCTGAACTAGGGCAACTGGTGGATCTATAGGTGCTGTCCTAGCTGCTGTACGAGCTGCACCTCTTCCCCTACCGCGGCCTCTACGCGACCTAGGCCTCTCGCGGCCCTGACTGGTGGTACTGGTAGTTGTCCATCTTGTCCAGCAGTACGTGTCCTCACCATCTATGAGAGAATAGAATAACAGAAGTTTAGTTACCAAAATCAACAGATTCGCACGACACGAATTCAAGAATGTGAAGTTTTCTAAGGGTTCGGCAGCCTCTCGAAGATAAGTACAGACGTCTCCATACCGATCTGCAAGACTTTACTAAACCTGCTTATGACTCGTGAGACCTATGTAACCTAGGCTCTGATATCAACTTGTCACGACCCAAAACCCCAACCTGTCGTGATGGCACCTAACATGGTACTAGGCAAGCCGACATTTCCAAATTTTAACAGAAATGAATAAAAGTAGTTTTTAAATGACAAAATTCTCATAAACGGGGTAAAAACCCAAAATACAAATGCGGATAATAAATCCCAAATCGGGGTGTCACGGAGCTCATGATCATCTAAACATCACTTGTCTAGAAAAAAATAAATGTCTATGAAAGTATGGATCAAAATACAATAAAAGAAAATATAAGGAAGGAGAAACAAGGACTGCGAACGTCGGGCAGTTACCTCATAGTCTCCAAAGATCAGTCGTGCACGATATCAACACCCACCGTGTCCGAAAATACATGGATCTGCACACGAAGTACAGGGTGTAGCGTGAGTACAACCAACTCAGTAAGTAACAAGACTAAATAAAGAACTGAAGATAGTGACGAGCTACACAGTTATAGTTCAATTTCAGTAGTCTCAATAAAAAAAGTAGACATGCTTTCAAATCCGGCAATGTAAATCAAATCAGTTTATACATGCCAAGTTCAAGTAAAATCAGATAAAATATCTTTCAAAAGTTTTCAAAACAGTGATATATGGTAACTATGTGCAACAACAATGAAGTCATATACAGCCTATCAAAGCAACAGTCACTCAGTCCTCCCAGTCACTCCAACCTCACAATCACTCATTACTCACATCCACTCAATCCTCACAGTCAACCTGCACTCCGTACTCAGTAGGTACCTGTTCTCACTAGGGGTATGTACAGACTCTGGAGGGGCTCCTTCAGCCCAAGCGCTATATCAAGCCAATCATGGCATAAATTAATAAAATAGGTTGCGGTGTGAAGCCCGATCTCATAAGCATCCTCACAATCAGGCCCTCGGCCTCACTCAATCATCAATCTCTCCAGTCTCCCGAGCTCTCAGAAACTATGAAAATCAGCCCAAACAACATTGATAGGAGGTATCAACAAGAAATAATAGAGACTGAGATATGATATGCGAGTAAAAATTGAGACTGAGTACAAATAGAATTTAGCATGTAATTCAACATGTAACGCGACCTCTGTGGGCCCCAACAGTACCAACACATAGCCTAAACATGATTTCTAACATGATTTATAGTTTAATTTCTATAACACATGGAGAGCATATAGCTAACAACAAGTTATTCAACTTTACAGTTTCACGGAATAGACCAAGTCATAATTCCTACGGTGCACGCCCACACGCCCGTCACATAGCATGTGCGTCACCTCCAAACAATCAAATAATACTTAATCTGGGATTTCATTCCCTCAGAACCAGATTTAGAATTGTTACTTACCTCAATCCGAGCCAAAACTCTACTCCAATACGCTTTTGCCTTGCAAAGCGGCCTCCAAATGTCCCGAATCTAGCCACAAGAAGTACAATACAATCAATACATGCTAAAGGAATCAATTCCACAAGAAAAATACGAAATTATAAGTCAAAATCTGAAATTGGCTAAAAATCGGCTCCCGGGCCCACGTATCGAAATCCAACAAAAGTCACAAAATCTGAAATTCCATTCACTCACGAGTCTAGTCATACTAAATCCATCAAAATCCAACACCAAATGGTCATTCAAATCCCCAAAATCAACTTTTCAAATCCCTAGCCTCAAACCCCCAAATTACACCTCAAAACCACACCAACTAGGTGGAAAAAATCAATGGGGAAACATAGTTATTGAATAGAAATGAACACAAGTAACTTACCTCAAGAATCCCCTTGAAAATCCTTTCAAAAATCTCCAAAACCGAGCTCAAAAACATTAGAAATTGTGAAAATAACGGAAACCCTCGTTTTTGAATATTTTTATAGTGCCCAAGTACGCCTCCTTCGCGAACGCGGAAGAACCCTCACGTTCATGAAGCAAAATATTGCCTCTGACCAAAATCCTTCTACGCGAACACGATAAACCACTCACGAACGCAGTTTTACTGACCCCTCTCATCGCGAACGTGGCCTCAACTCCACGAACGCGTAGACAAATTGCATGGGATCCCCAGCTGCCTCTTTTCTTCTTCGCGAATGCATCCTCCGTCTCGCATTGACAATTCACTCTCGGACCAAACCTTTGCGAGCACCCTCTTCTTCCCGAATGCGTCCTCTTCTTCGTGAATGCGAGACCACTCTCGGGAACGCGCAAGAGGAAACCAGAACAATTGACACCAGAAACTTCAGCAATCTCCAAGTCAAATTTCCAGTTCGTTAACCATCTGAAACTCACCCGAGGCCCTCGGGACCTCAACCGAACATACCATCAAGTCCCAAAAAATCATACGAACTTAGTCAAATCCTCAAACCACCTCAAACAACATCAAAAATACGAATCGTACCTAGATTCAAGCCTAATGAACTTTAAAATTTCTAAATTCTATAAATGACGCTGAAACCTATCAAATCACGTCTGATTGACCTGAAATTTTGCACACAAGTCACAAATGACACCACAGACCTATTCCAACTCCCGGAATTCCAATCCGACCCCGATATCAAAAAGTCCACTCCCGGTCAAACTTCCCAAAAATTTAACTTTTGCCATTTCAAGCCTAATTTCAATATGGAGCACCAAATCAGAATCTGGACGCGCTCCTCAGTCTAAAATCACCAAACGAAGCTAACGGAACCATCAAAATTCAATTCCGGTATCGTTTACACATAAGTCAAAATCTGGTCAACTTTTCCAACTTAAGCTTTCCATTATGAGACTAAGTATCTCAATTCATCCTTCCGGACCCGAACCAACTAACTCGGTAAGTCATATAATAGTTATAAAGCACATAAGGAGCAGAAAAATATAGGAACGGGGCTACAACTCTCGCAATGTCCAGTCGGGTCGTTACAACCATAGTAAAATATAAGTTTATTAAAAGATAGCACATGCCAAGATAAACTGGAAGTTTTTATTTGCATTTGGTTTATATATAATGAGCTAATTGAGAATTCTGATAAGCATATATTGAAGAACCAGAAGATTCTTCAAGAATCCTCTTGTGTTGCTTGTTCTCATAATAAATTGATTATACCAGCTAAAGTTGGGACACCCATGATTCTGAAATATATAAAAGGTGAATATGGGCTCATTCACCTATCATGTGAACTACTTATAGATGCATATATTAGATGGTTACATGTGAGATTATTATCAACCTGCAGTTTGGCATTTGAAATTGCTTTTCTCAATTAAGAGCATGATTTTCAGATTATGAAATCAAGACAGTTCATCTTGATAATGCTGGTTTATATTCAAGCTGGTTTAGCATTGAATACCTCTTATTAATGGCTAAACTATTGTTTATGAGAACAAAGCTTCTTCATGTGTTGGTCTAAGGTTTTCTAAATTGCATACAACAACACTTGTATGCATCAGACCAACAATATATGATAAGCCCTCCCCCACCCCCACAATTAGTTTAGGATCAGAACCCAAATATTTTTACTATCTAATAACTTTTTATGTGTGGTATATGATTAATTTCTCTAACACAATGTACAAAGATAAGTTTTCCAAAGAAGATTGGGGATATATGTTAGTTTTTCTAACATTTGGGGGATGAAATAAGCAGCTAAAGAATATGCTATATGAATCGAATTATCATTAATAAGACCCTCATTCAAAAGATAATTCAAGTCAAATGCGAGAAGCATTTGCTGATCCAAAATTAAATATCATATTTCAGCTACAAATGCTTCTATTAAAATTAAAGTCCCTGAAGGATAGAGTTTACTGCACGCATGAAGCGTGGTAGACCAATTGGTTCCAAATGTAACAATCCATGATTAGGATAGGAGCAAATGATCAAAATAATCATAATAAGGAGAAAATGAGCTCTAGAAGAGCCCGCAACATAACAATTCATGAAACTCCTGAAGAGTTCAGGTACCTGAAAATAAAGAAAGTGATGAGATCTCATTAAGTTATGTCGCTTGGGAACTGATACAAAATGATCGTCGACGATATATTTGATACAATATAGTGCATAATATTGTAAAAGATTGTGAGGATCGAACCTGTAGTCTAGACACCTGAAGATGTCATGCCATTTAAATATAAATCATAACTTATATGACTCATTTGATCAAAATTAAAGATCCCTGAAGGTTTTGAAATGCTTGAAGCATATAACTCAAAGTCTCGAGAAATGTATTCAGTCAGATTACAAAGATCTTTGTACGGTTTAAAGCAATCTGGACGCATGTGGTATAATCGCCTCCGTGAATATTTGATGAAAGAAGGTTACATAAATGACGTTATTTGTCCATGTATTTTTATAAAGAAAATGGCATCAGAATTTGTTATACTTGTTGCTTATGTTGATGACATAAATCTTGTTGGAACTCCAAAAGAGCTCCAAAAGGCAATTGAATATCTTAAGAAAAAAATTTAGATGAAAGATCTTGGAAAGACAAAACTTTGTCTTGCTCTGTAAATTGAACATTTAGCAGATGAGATCCTTATCCATCAATCTGCCTATACAGAAAGGATCTTAAGCGCACCTATTTAGTACACCAATGGTTGTTCAATCACTTGAAATGAATAAGTATATGTTCCGACCTCCATAAGAGGATAATAAACTCCTTGAACCTGAAATGCCCTATCTCAGTGCAATTGGTGCATTTATGTATCTTGCTAATGCTACAAGGCCTGATATTGTGTTTTCTATTAATTTACTAGTAAGATATAGCTCTTCTACTACACGGATGCATTGGAACGGGATTAAGCATATATTGCGATGCTTAAAGGGAACTCTTGATATGGGTTTGTTTTATGCTAACAAAGGTAGTACAGATCTTGTTGATTATGCAAATGCAGGTTATTTATCTCCCCATAAAACTTGATCTCAAATTGGGTATGTATTTACATGTGGAGGTACTGTCATATCATGGTGCTCCACAAAGCAATCTATTGTTGTTACTTCTTCAAATCATGCTCAGGTCATAGTTATTCATGAAGCAAGTAGGGAATGTGTATGGTTGAGATCAGTGACTCATTTTATTCGAGAAAAATGTGATTTGGAATATGATAAAAGACCCACAATTTTATACAAAGACAATGTTGAATGCATATCCCAATTAAAGGGAGGATTCATAAAAGGAGATAGAACAAAACATATTTCACCAAAGTTATTCTTCACACATGATCTCAGAAGAGTGATAATATCGATGTGCAGCTAATTTGTTCAAGTGACAATCCGGCAGATCTATTCACTAAATCTTTACCAACTTCAACTTTTGAGAAGATGGTATACAAGATTGGAATGTGGAGACTCAAATATTTGATACAAGGTTTTCATAAGGAGGAGTAAAATTCGCGTGGTACTCTTTTTTCCTTATTAAGGTATTCCCCACAGGGTTTTTCTTGTAAGATTTTTAATGAGGCAGCTAGCAATATGTATTACTAAATATGTAGAGTTTTTGACCAATATTGTCTCTTATCTTTGACGGTGGGTCTATTTTGATCTCTCAAATATAGCCCTGAGCATATTTAGTCCCTTAAGTATGCTAAAGTGGAGCACATTTAGTCTCACTGACACAATGTATTCAAAAACAAACGGTGTTACCCAACTCTGATTCATGAAGCAAATCTTCTGCTCTGAAGCAAAACGTTTCCCCTCCTTTTATTGGATAACGCAAATTATCACTTTAATTCATCATTTTTAAATAATGTCTTCTAAAATTTTGACCTTGAAAATATCCTCTTCTGTGCTAGTTTCAATGAGAAAATGACACTGTATAGCTGCTGTAAAAATAATAGCCGAAAAAATGTATAAAATTTATATATTTTTTGTGTATATATATATATATTTTTATTTTATTTTTTTGTATATTAATATACAAAAATTATACAAATTTTATATACTTTTTCCGCTACAAGATGTAAATAGTTTATGCCACGGGCTAAAAGTGATAGTACAACCTGGTTATTCGTTTGCTTCAATAATATGCCTAGAAGTGATCCTGGCAGCTTTATTTTTTTCAAATTTTAACTTTTCTTTTTGGAAAAATCAACCGAAATTTTTAAATGTATATATCTACTAAAAATATATAAATTTTATACTTTTTCGGCTATTATTTTTACAGCGGCTATACAATGTCATTTTCTCATTGAAAACTGGCACAGAAGGGGATATTTTCAAGATTAAAATTTTAGAATACATTATCTAAAAATAAAGAATTAAAATGATAATTTGCGTTATCCAATAAAAGGAGAGGAAACGTTTTGTTTCAGAGCAGAAGATTTGCTTCATGAATCAGAGTTGGGTAACACCGTTAGTTTTTGAATATATTATGCCAGTTAGACTAAAGGTGCTCCACTTTAGCATACTTAAGGGACTAATATGCTCAGGGTTATATTTAAGGGACCAGAATAGACCTACCATCAAAGATAAGGGACAATATTGGTCAGAAACTCTAAATATGTACACTATTTTTCCTTCACTGAGATTTTTTTCCACAAGGTTTTTCCTAGTAAAGTTTTAACGAGGCACTTAATAATAAACATCCAAGGGAGAATGTTATGAAATATCCATTTAGTACTTCATTGAAATTTATCTCCAAGCAGCTGATGCAGACAGGTTGCAGGCAACTCAATGAAATGACTTGCAGCAGCTTCTTATTAAACAGACATGTTGCGAGCAGCTCATGCAGATAGTTTACAAGCAGCTCAAAAAAAGTCTCATAACTATTTCCTTTCTTCTATAAATAAAAAAAATTTCAGTTCATTATGGATATCAGTTTGAAGTTGAATAAATCAACCTCTTTCTATAGTTGTCTTCGATTTATTTACTTTACAATTTTTATTTTATAACAATTATATTTCTTTTTGCCTTTCAAATTAGAATGTTGGGTGCTTGAGATTTAACACCAAGAGAGAAGAGTGAAATGAATGTCCACACTCCACTTATCAAAAATTTAATATACTGCCTTTTCAGCTCTCATTATTAAATACAATAATTAAAATTCAAAAATTGTTATAAAATAAAGACTGTAAAGTAAAGACAAGTATAGAGAGAAACTGATATATTATTCAACTTCAAATTCATGTACATAATGAACTGAAAACTCCTCTATTTATAGAAGAAAGGAAGCAGCTGCGAGGCTTTTCAGGAAGCAGCTGCAAGGCTTTTCTTTAGCTGCTTGTAAGCTGTCTGCATGAGCTGCTTGCAACCTGCCTGTTTAATAAGAAGCTGCTGCAAATCATTTCATTGAGCTGCTTGCAATCTGCCTGCATCAGCTACCTGTAGATAAACTTCAACAGAGTACTAAATGGATAATCTTCTTCAGGAAGATTATCTATAGCGGAGTAATAAATGAACATTTACAATATAATTATTTTCATAACACTCCCCCTTGGATGTTCATTAAAAGGTACTGTGCCTCGTTAAAACCTTACTAGGAAAAACCCAGTGGAAAAAATCCTAGTGAAGAAAAAAGAGTACACATATTTAGTAATATGCATTTCTAGATACCTCATTAAAAACCTTATAAGGAAAACCCTGTGGGAAAAAACCTTAGTAAGGAAAAAAGAGTACATCGCGTATTTTACTCCCCCTGATGAAAACCTTATTTCAAATATTTGAGTCTCCGCATTCCAATCTTGTATACCATCTTCTCAAAAGTTAAAGTTGGCAAAGATTTAGTGAATAAATCTGCCGGATTGTCACTTGAACGGATTTGCTGCACATCAATGTCACTATTTTTCTGAAGATCGTGTGTATAGAATAATTTTGGTGAAATGTGCTTCGTTCTATCTCCTTTTATAAATCCTCCCTTCAATTGGGCTATGCATGCAGCATTGTCTTCGTATAAAATTGTGGATCTTTTATCACACTCCAAACCACATTTTTCTTGAATAAAATGAATCATTGATCTCAACCATACGCATTCCCTACTTGCTTCATGAATAGCTATTATCTCAGCATGATTTGAAGAAGTAGCAACAATTGACTGCTTTGTGGAGCGCCATGATATGACAGTACCTCCACATGTAAACACGTATCCGGTTTGAGATCGAGCTTTATGGGGATCAGATAAATAACCTGCATCTGCATAACCAACAAGATCTGCACTTATTTGTTAGCATAAAACAAACCAATATCAAGAGTTCCCTTTAAATATCGCAATATATGCTTAATCCCGTTCCAATGTCTCCGTGTAGGAGAAGAGCTATATCTTGCTAGTAAATTAACAGAAAATGCTATGTCAGGCCTTGTAGCATTAGCAAGATACATAAGTGCACCAATTGCACTGAGATAGGGTGTTTCAGGACCCAGGAGTTCCTCATCCTCTTCTGGAGGTCGGAACGGGTCCTTATTCACTTCAAGTGATCGAACAACCATTGGTGTACTCAATGGGTGCGCTTTGTCCATGTAAAAGCGTTTTAAGACCCTTTCTGTATAGGCAGATTGATGCATAAAGATCCCATTTGCTAAATATTCAATTTGCAGTCCAAGACAAAGTTTTGTCTTTCCAAGATCTTTCATCTCAAATTCTTTCTTAAGATATTCAATTGCCTTTTGGAGCTCTTCTGGAGTTCCAACAAGATTTATGTCATCAACATAAACAGCAAGTATAACAAATTCTAATGCCATTTTCTTTATAAAAATACATGGACAAATAACATCATTTATGTAACCCTCTTTCAACAAATATTCACTGAGGCGATTATACCACATGCGCCCAGATTGTTTTAAACCGTACAAAGATCTTTGTAATCTGATTGAGTATATTTCCCGAGATTTTGAATATGCTTCAGGCATTTTAAATCCTTCAGGGATTTTCATGTAAATTTCATTATCAAGTGACCCGTACAGATAAGCTGTAACCACATCCATCATATGCATTTCAAGCCTTTCACGTAAGGCTAAACTGATGAGATATCGAAATGTTATGGCATCCATAATGGGTGAATATGTTTCTTCATAATCAACTCCAGGTCGTTGTGAGAATCCTTGTGCGACAAGGCGAGCCTTGTATCTTTCAACTTTATTTTGCTCATTCCTTTTTCGCACAAAAACCCATTTATGACCAACTGGTTTTATACCAGCAGGTGTTTGGACTACTGGTCCAAAGACCTCTCTTTTAGCAAGTGCATTCAATTTTGATTGAATTGCCCCTTGCCATTTTGGCCAATCAGATCTTTGTTGACATTCTTCGACAGATTGGGGTTCAAAATCCTCACTATCTTGCATAATGTTAAGTGCAACATTATATGCAAAAATATTATCCACCACTATTTCAGATCGATTTAAATTAATCTCATCACCAGTAGAACTTATTAAAAGTTCCTCGCTCACTTGAGCCTCGGGTTTATTGATTTCTTCAGGAATCTCATAACTAATCAGATCTTGGGTCTTTTCAGGAGATCCTTTCATAATATCATTTTGATCATTTGTCGATTTTCTTTTTCTAGGATTTCGATCCTTAGAACCCATAGGCCTACCACGCTTCAGGCGTGCTTTAGGTTCATTAGCTCTCATGCTAATAGATGGTCCTGCTGGGACATCAAT
Organism: Nicotiana tomentosiformis; assembly: GCF_000390325.3. Lineage (NCBI taxonomy): Eukaryota > Viridiplantae > Streptophyta > Magnoliopsida > Solanales > Solanaceae > Nicotiana > Nicotiana tomentosiformis. Next base: position 117,026,715 of record NC_090819.1, read on the forward strand.
TCGGATAGGCACATTCTCTGCAGGGATATGTGACTTAATTATCCTTTTCAAATCAGTAAATGCGTCTGGCATTTGATTTGCTATATTCTGTAAATGGATGATCTTCTGGACCTCCTGATTACATATAGGGGTACGTGGATCAAAGTGAGATAATGATGAAACTTTCCATATAATTTCTCTTTTGATTTCCTTTTTCTCTCCCCCTAATTGTGGGAAATTTGTTTCATCAAATCGACAATCTGCAAATCGAGCAGTAAATAAATCTCTCGTCAATGGTTCAAGATAGCGAATAATAGAGGGTGATTCAAACCCAATATATATTCCTAACCTTCTTTGGGGGCCCGTCTTACTGCTTTGTGGTGGTGCTACTGGCACATATACAACACATCCAAAAATTCGTAGATGGGCAATATTTGGTTCATGACCAAAAACTAATTGTGACGGAGAATATTTATTATAATGTGTTGGTCTGAGACAGATAAGTGATGCTGCGTGCAAGATAGCATGGCCCCAAACAGTAGTGGGCAATTTTGTTTTCATAAGTAGTGGTCTTGCTATCAATTGTAGTTGTTTAATGAATGACTCTGCAAGGCCATTTTGAGTATGAACATAAGCTACAGGATGTTCAACTTTTATCCCAACTGATAGACAGTAATCATCAAAAGCTTGAGATGAGAATTCTCCAGCATTATCAAGGCGAATAGCCTTTATAAGATAATCTGGGAATTGTGCCCTTAATCGAATTATTTGGGCTAATAACTTTGCAAACGCCAGGTTGCGAGATGATAATAGGCACACATGAGACCATCTTGAAGATGCATCTATTAGGACCATAAAATATCTAAACGACCCACTTGGTGGGTGAATAGGTCCACATATATCCCCATGTCTACGTTCTAAGAAGGTAGGGGACTCAATGCCAACCTTCATTGGTGATGGTCTAGTGATCATTTTGCCTTGATAACAAGCATCACAAGAAAATTCATTATTTGTAAGAATCTTCAGGTTCTTTAATGGATGCCCACTCAAATTTTCAGTAATTCGTCTCATCACTATTGACCCAGGATGGCCCAAACGGCCATGCCAAAGCACAAAAGTATTTGAATCAGTAAACTTCTGGTTTACGATAGAGTATGATTCAACTTTACTAATCTTTGAATAATATAAGCCAGAAGATTAAGTTGGTAACTTTTCTACAATGCATTTCTGGCCAGAAATATTCTTTGTAATACAAAGATATTCCACATTCATTTCATCTATTGTCTCAACATGATACCCATTTCGGCGGATATCTATAAAACTCAACAAGTTTCTTCGGGACTTGGAGGAGTATAATGCATTGTCGATAATAAGTTTTGTTTCCTTTGACAGAAATACAATAGTTCTTCCGGAGCCTTCAATCAAACTTATATTACCAGAAATTGTAGAAACATTTGCTTTTTCCTTATGCAAATAAGAAAAGTATTTCTGATCTTTGAATATGGCATGAGTTGTTCCGCTATCAACTACACAAATATCTTCATGATTGGTCTTTGATCCAAACATAATTTGAGGATTATCCATATTCTTCAAAATGACATAAACAAAATAAATATGATAGTAAACATTATAACTTTTATTTATGTACAACAATTACATAACTATACTATCTACTACAAATAACAGAAATTAAAATATTTACATCTCTACAGATTCACTATCGATCACATGACTTGTTTCTCCTTCTGGGAGTGCAAAGTAATCAGCTATATCCAAATGCATGAAGTCTAAATTATCTTCAGAAATAAAATTTGCTTCAGCATTTTTCTCTGTCTTCTTCAGGGAAGCTTGATATAGCTCAACCAGGTGCTTTGGCGTACGACATGTACGTGACCAGTGCCCTTTTCCTCCACATCTATAGCATGCATTTTCTGGCTTTGCTGCTTGCACCGCTTCATGCTTTTGTTCCTTCCTTTTCCACTGCTGGTGGTGAGGAGGGTTCTTTGGTGCATTATTATTACCACGATTAGAGTTTTCTCCCCGACCACGGCCATGACCATGACTGGGGCCACGTCCTCTTTCACGTTTAGCTTGGTGGAAGTTCGTCTCATTCACTTTTGGGAATGGACAAGAACCAGTAGGTCGGCTTTCATGGTTTTTCATTAATAGCTCATTATGTTGCTCGGCTACAAGAAGATGTGAGATAAGTTCAGAATACTTTTTGAATCCCATCTCTCGATATTGCTGCTGCAGGAGCATATTCGAGGCATGAAAAGTGGTGAAAGTTTTCTCCAACATATCATGATCAGTAATATTATCACCACATAGTTTCAATTGGAAAATAATTCTGAACATAGCAGAATTATACTCACTGATAGATTTAAAATCTTGTAGCCTTAGATGAGTCCAATCATAACGTGCCTGTGGAAGAACGACCATCTTCAGGTGGTCATATCTATCTTTCAAATTGCTCCACAGTATGACTGGATCTTTAATAGTAAGATATTCCATTTTCAGGCCCTCATCAAGGTGATGACGTAGGAATATCATTGATTTGGCACGGTCTTGGTTTGATGTCTGATTTTTATCTTTGATGGTGTCTGCCAGACCCATCGCATCAAGATGAATTTCGGCATCAAGCACCCAAGACATGTAGCTTTTGCCCGATATATCCAGGGCTACAAACTCAAGTTTAGAAAGATTTGACATTATTTAGAAAAAGAAAGTTCGTACCTCTGATACTTTCAAAGTATTTGCTCGAGATGGCAGAGTCTCGTGCTGATAACGTGTTATAAAATAAAGACTGTAAAGTAAAGACAAGTATAGAGAGAAACTGATATATTATTCAACTTCAAATTCATGTACATAATGAACTGAAAACTCCTCTATTTATAGAAGAAAGGAAGCAGCTGCGAGGCTTTTCAGGAAGCAGCTGCAAGGCTTTTCTTTAGCTGCTTGTAAGCTGTCTGCATGAGCTGCTTGCAACCTGCCTGTTTAATAAGAAGCTGCTGCAAATCATTTCATTGAGCTGCTTGCAACCTGCCTGCATCAGCTGCTTGTAGATAAACTTCAACAGAGTACTAAATGGATAATCTTCTTCAGGAAGATTATCTATAGCGGAGTAATAAATGAACATCCACAATATAATTATTTTCATAACAAAAATTAGATTTTCTTATGTTACTATTAGAGAAAAGGCAAAAAAAAGGAGAAAAAAGACAAATAAGTTTCTTGACCAAAGAGAGGTGTCAACGCAAATTGCATTTTATGTATTTACGCTGCAGCATTCTCAAAACCAAAACTGACAACGATCTAACTTCATCATTGAATTCCCATTGGAAGTACAAATGAGAGAACTCCCAAGACAAGAAATACACAGTTCAAAGAACAAAATTGAGAATTCCAATTTTTGTAGCCATTTCGGTTAACTTTTACACTGTTCCCAGTTTTGGAGAACTGGAAAGGAGGATTCCGCTGCCCCTTACAATTTAACTTGGATAACGCTCAATGTAAACAACTGTAACGAAGGTGAATGTTCTTGCATCTAAAAAACCTTACAACTGATTACAGTTGATACAAAAATTCCGCAAACGAAAGGGGGAACGTCCTTACTCTTCAGCGAACAGCCCTACGTTATAGATTTGTTACCACCTCAAAACCATTTATGAAGAATTTGATCATCCAAAATAGGTACTATAACTGTTGAACATGGTCCGTTATTGCATCAGGGCAGGACTGAGCTTGAAGAAGCTCCAAACGCGCAGAAGGTGGAGCAAACTGCAATATGTAGTCTTCATCTGAAGATTCACAACATTGTAAATAAACAATCAGAGCTTTGAAAGCATTTCAAATTTCTTGTTTCTTTCCTCCAAGTAATCAAACTATATTCCGAACAAGTAAAAGAAAAAGTACACTTAACAAAAGCTTTTACTAGTGTTCTTACTTTCTTTAACTGTCCCGTAGAGCCAGCATAATACTTCATCTGCAAATGCTAAGCACACTCCACCCTACCACAGCAACAGCCAAGAGACATGAGCACTGGAACCTAATTGCTAACTTGACAACACTAGGAAAACTTAAGAGAAACCAAAGCGATAAAAGACTTCTCACAATGTCTTTCATGTGTAAGGCTCATAAGCAACAAGAGAATTTTTTTTACCCAGTGCAAATTGATAAGAAACTGCTTGGTTTCCATTACGGAGCAGGTAGTGCTCCAATTCCTATGAAAGCTAGGTGCAGAAAACAGGTCACTATTTTTTCTCTTTTTTTTTTAAACTTCTCTTTTTGTTTTTTCCTTAGGAGTAGATCGATAAGAAAAACAAGACGGGAACTGCCCTTGGCAGCGGAAAAGGGGCGGAGAAGGCCAATGGGAAAATCCTATGATCCCCGATTGAAGTATGCAATGTCAATAACTAGGCTACTGGTGGATGACCTTCAATATTGTCAACTAACTGAAGCATAATGTTATGCAGAAAACCGCTATTAAATTTCACTATTGAGCTATAAAGGTCTTGGGTTGTTTCACCCATTATCTTTGAATTTCTAAGTTGGATGCTAATGCTTAGGTACTTTCAGAGCCAACTCTTGGCAAGCTTATTCCCACACTTGTAACTCGGATATTAAAGTTTGAGTTGAACCCCAAACCATGTTATACATGCCGGAGGCTGTTGAGCTATACAGTTCTCCCACATGATTTTGTGTAAGGGCTTCCTTTATAAAGGTCTTGTACACCTCTATCCACTACCTTAAGGTTTTAGGTTGGATGTTCAAATTCTTTCAAACTCACTATGTTGAACATTCATATGAAAATGAGGAGCAAAATCTAATTCACCCTCGCGACCCCCCCCCCCCCCCCAAAAAAAAAAAAGCAAAAGAAAGGAAACATAACCCACCAAAAAGACTGAAACAAGAAAACAAATCTAAAAACAAGAAATAAATGCCTTTTTAACTCACTCAATCTATCAGACAGAAGTATAGGCATTTATGCATATCTCAGAACAAAGAGATTAATTACCTGCCAATAATTTTTCATTTTTACTCTGTGAGTGATATCTTTAGTTCTCAATCTTTCCGTGCGGACAAGACGACCAGCATCATCCCTACAGTATAAATCAATTACAGATTCATAAAGTTAACCTTGGATCACTTGTCAAAAAATAACTGAACAAATTTGACTTGGGTCATGATCAGTCACTGAAAGAACACAACTGAAATCTTGTGAAGATTACTGAGCATTTCTTTTTTTTTTATATAGGTTACATGTTTTATTACTAAATACCAAGATGGTGCCAGAGATATGTACAAGACATCTATATGACTCAAACTAGTCATCCACTGGCATATATCAAATTTACCACGGTCCTCTGTTTATACCTAAGTACAAAGAAAGATCTTTTAATGTTTTCAACAACATTCTCATTACTGTTGAACATTAATGGAGAGATGAAAGAGAAGAAACCATGGCAAGATCTGTCCCCCGAGCCTTTAGAAAGGAAAAGGAAAAGCACAGATGGAAGAGTACAGCACGTAAATTTACCTAAAACCAACAACAATATAAGGTACACCAGCAAGAAATGACTGGATCTGCAACAAAAGAGAATAGACATAAGTGAAAGTAATATACTATTTGAAAGCTTCAAACAAAGGACAATCTAGAAACAGTTGATAAACAAAGTTGAAAGTTAAATTTAGGTATTTCATTATTTAGTTTTCACTTGGGATAGAGCTTGCAACATAGCAAAACTTAACCTTGTGTTAATGCATTATAAGTTTGGTATTTCAAACACAAAGAAATAATACACATAAGAAGCATGGAAGAATCTGCATAGAGCATGGAATGTGTTTCCATTGTCAATACCCAAAACTTGAGCAATTTCTCCCTCTCGTATCTTTCCTCAGTATGATAATCCAGCTGTAAATAGCAGAAATGAGGTGTATAAGTGAAAAATCAGAAAGAATGGAGAAGGGGAAGAGAACCCAATAGGCAGGCATACCTCGCGACTAGTCTTCAATTCCACATAAAACCTCCTCCCATCATCAGTTGAATCACAACAGTCCATTTCAGCCCCCATTAAAATACGATGTGCCCCTAATTTGGTCTTAACTACAGCACAGTATTCAACATTGGCATCAACATGGTGTATCCCTTCTCCATCAGAGCGTGCTGGATCTTCTGTTGCAAGGCTCTCGAAACAATATCCCCAGTAACACCTAAGATTAAAGGGTGAAAAAGAAGCATTTTCAAACAAGAAGAAAGACAAGCAAGCAAAGCATATTCAGTTGTCTCTAATGATTAACAAATTTACACTAATCAACTTTGTTACTACTACAAAAATTAATATTTCTAATAAGTATAACTGATACTTTTTAAATAAAACTGATGTAGTAGTATTGACTATTAAAAAGAAAAAAGAGACTACTTTTATGTTGTCAAAAATTTTAAGATATGTGGGGATATTTTGATCACAACATAGTTTGTGACCAACTAGAATTATTTGATATCTTATCATTGCCCCTTGTACTAATTTATTTTCGAAGAATGAAAACAAATAGAAAAGGAATAATTACTCTAATAGACATCTTCATCGTGAAAACAATACAACTGGTTTATAAATTACATGTAGTGCTGATACTCCAATGACATTGTAGTTAATAAGTTTCTGTCGCCCAAATATTAATTATAATAGAGCCAAGTGAAACAAAGTGTATAACTTATGCACAAGGGATCCCCCCACCCCCCGCCACCACCAAAAACAAACACCAGGGTCTGGTTCCCCAAAGTAGGAAAAGGAAAATGGAAAGGTGGAGAAAAGGAGAGAAACTGCATTCAAACTCCATTGCTAATCCAGGAAAATGGAAATCAGCAGCTCTTTTGTATGGTGAGCTTCTAAATTTTTTTTTTTGGCTGGAAAGTAACTATAAAATCTGAACTCAACAACTGAAAGTTATAAACCTTCTAGGACGGTTCGCATTGTCCACAAAAAACATGCAATTTTTTTCTTAAAAGCAAGAATTTGGAAGCACGCAAGAACCTTCTCCGATCCAGCTCACTCTTTGGCCTTTCTGGCAGTTTATGTACGTCAAGATAAACAACCCCTTTTCTTTTGTGCACTCCCATTTCCCAAGGTTCATGCCTGAGATAAGCAGTAGCCATTATCTGCAGACAAACAGGATACCCGAGACACGTGTTAACAGACTCAGTATCATGGGAACTGAACAATTATATCTGGATCTGTTTACCAAGGATACCAGATGAAGAGTGCATACAAATGCATATTAGTTTGTGTCAGTTCAAAAAGCAGTTATTGCTGACAAAATGAACTATTAATATATCAAATCAAGGGTCTCCTGTTTTGAACTGGTGAACCAAAAATATTGCAGATTAATGATCTTCTCTGTAATCAACATTTGATACTCTGAAACTGGTCATTCTGCATTATTGAAGCATTAGTCAGAGGAGATTCAACGTTACCTTGTTGAGGTTGTTGCGATAAGTCTGTCACAAGGGAAAAGGAAAAAGCAATCCGTTAAATCAACTGCCAAGCACATGGAGTTCAGATAACTTGAAAAGACGACAAATCCTTACCACAAAATGCATTCTATCAAGCGGTATATTTTTATTCCTGATACTGGCCAGTAAGTCACCAAAACCTTGAGAACCCAAATCTTCCAAAGAGACATATCTGTCAGATAATATACACAGGTGCAGATAGAAAACACAAGAAACTATGAGCCTAAGCATCAATCATCTGGAAGTTTCATATTCTCTACTTTCATCCCTCAAGAATATACCTTTCTTCTCAACAAAAGTGTCAAAACCTTCATTCAGGTCTGCTCCAACATCTTCAGTAATTAGACGCTTGAATAACCTCTGATAATACAAAAGGGATGTGCTATTGTGAATGGTCATTCTGGGGTTTGTTATACTGAAATATCAATGAAAAGTAAAAGGAAAGACAATAGTTACCAAACTGCGGTCATCAAAGTAGACTTCTCCACCTTCAACTCGACTGAAGCACGCGAGTTCACATGGCTATTATCCCAAAAATAGATTACAGTAAATTAGAAGAAAATATGCAAGCAGCAAAGAGGCACAATATTTCCCACCTTCCCTTCCCTCTACACCAACATAAAAGGAATCAATCTCTCTTTCAGTCTCTCACACGCACTGAGTGGTAAAGTATCAAGGCACCAAGAAAGTCTTTTTCTCTTTTTAATAAAGCAAGGTACCAAGAAGGTATTAATTGTAAAGGATATGGAAGAGGGAAAGAAAAGGGCGGGCGATCATACAAAGCCACAATCCATCTCTGCTCCAACCATTCCCCAGTTCATCCATATGATAAAGAACAAGCAAAGATTTTGGGGAGAATGTAGTGTTCGATGACAAGGGGGCCGAGCTGAGCCCCTACAGTAGCGAATTATTAAAAATATTAGATAATTACGCTTTAGAAAAAAAAGATATAACATTGTGTAGAGAATGAATGAACATGTAGCACACTATAGAATCCCTAATTTGTCTGAAAACCACTTAGTATTCGAATGGAGTACAAATAAGCGGAAAAGATATGGAAGACTCATGTAGTCCACCCAACTAATTTAAGATTGAGGTGTAATTGTTGTTTAAACACAATGGAGGAACCCACTTGGAACAGCAGTGAAACCCCAGCACACTAACAAAGGCATAACTTGAAGTTAAGGCTGTGCATTCGATCAGCCCAGGTACCCCTAAAACCGGCTTGGCAAACATCCGTTGAGCTTAACTAGGTAGTTTGACATCAAAAAGGAGGAAAGATGAAAAAACAGGGAAAGAACTTACCTCTTGAAATGCTATACATTTTCTTGCTAATGTTTCTTCACTCTTTGCAAACTTTAATTCAGAGACAAAGCGTTCATCACGATGGCCGTTGAAAAACTTGGGACCATAACCATAATTCTGCCTTGGGGGATAAGGTCCAGGTCGCGGAAGGATGCCAGCTCCTCTATCGTTTTGCCATCGACCCCGGCCAAAGCCTCCTCTTGTGTGGTGGTTAGTGTTACGTATAGGGGGTAAAACTGCAAAAGAGAATGAGAAGAGGAGCTTAAACAACAATCGACCCGATAATATTTAACTAAACAGTGGCAATTGAAACGAATGTTAATTAAGCTTAAAATGGTGTTAAGCTTTGCATTCTTCTTTCACAATTCAAAACCAAACACTAATTATTCAAATGCATTTAGCTATTCATCAGAGTGCCAACATGGTCACATCTCCATGAGTGTAAAGTTATATATGGACGTTAAGCATACTTTTCAGGAAGCAGTAAAATCAAGGCTATCTTGACCCTCTTTGAATTCTGTATACTTCTGATTTAGATCTCTCATAAAAACAGCAAACATGAATCATGTTAGCAATTTGAGTAATTTAGAGTATTTTAGCAGACATTTTCTACTTAGAATCGTGAACATCCACAACCCTTTGATAGCTCACTATGCCAATTCTCTTAAAAAAAACAGATTGAGTTATCTCCGTGAGATTCCAAAATGAAGAACTTCAAGTTAAATGCCAAGTCAATGAAATGCAGATCACTTCCAAAAGACTCATCAGATGATACCTATCACTAAAATAAGAGCATTAACAAGCTACTACAGTACCACATATCAATCAGAAGAACAGCAACAAAAGATGCTCGGCAGCAACAATGGTAGTAATTACATTTTCTTTGGAGTCTATTTGGTTGGGTTCAACTGTTTCGGAGTTGGGATTATGCAATGAGAGTAATCAGTTTCATCAACAAAAACTAAATTATTTCAAATGCAAATGAATCAGCTTAAGGCTTATCTCTTCTACAATTGCAATTCATGGATTGAAAAGCATGGGCTGAAAACCCCATCTTTCTCTTCCGCTCAATGAACAAATGGGAGGGTTAAGAAAAAAGACCATTGCCTCCCTGTCTGCTTCTTCGTGAAAAAGGTTCAGGAGAACAAGAAGGAGAAGTACTCAGGTGTCAGCATCGATAACCAATCCATAAGGAAATGCAAAACTAAAACCGGGAAGAATGACTCTTCAGAAAGATTATCTATTTGGGTTGCACAAGCAGATTACAATTAATCATTTCCCTTAAGCTTCATATCCTAAAAGGTAATTAGAAGTGCTAATACAAGAATGCACTTAAAACACCCGCACAAACAGCCAAATAGTAGCATACCAAAAACGAAAAATGTAGAACTCCATCATCCTATACACTGCAGAAGACACCCAGTATACAATCTTGGAAAGAAACTAAACATTGAGTATTTTCCAAGTCAAAGAATTTATTTATTTTTTTCATAAAATTTTCCAAGTCAGAAGAAATCAGACTCACAGAATTAAAGTCCTCAAAAGTTCCAAAATTAGACGTTTAGAAACATATAAAATGTACCCCATCACTTGGAGCAAACAAAAAGCAAGTTTAAATGTCCAAAAGTCAGCTTAATAAATCCTAGAAGCAAAGTGTTCAAATCAATCTAACAGAATCAAAACCTGCAAAGTTTCAATATTTAACCCTCAAAGACATTTCAAAATATAAACCCATCTCTTAAACCAACCAAAACCCAATACAAAATGGCCCAGAAGGAGCTCCAATCCTAGAAATAAAGTGTTCAAACAAAACCAACTGAGTCAAAAACCTGAAAAGTTCCAAACTTTAACCCTCGAAAACACTTAAAAAGATAAACTCATCTATCACACCAACTAAAAACCCAATTCAAAATGTCCCAAAAGGAGCTCAAATCCTAGAATTAACTGTCCAATATAACCAACTGAGCTGAAAAGTTGCAAACTTTAACCCTCAAAAACACTTCAAAATTTAAAACCCGTATATCAAACCAACTATAAAACCCAATTTAACATTTCCCCAGCTCCAAAACCTAACAGCAAAATGTTCAAAGAAAAAAAAAACAAGAATAGTAAGTAAGAAATTACCAGGAACAGGGAAAGGACTCTTAGAAAGAGTTTTAACATAATCTTCATTATCAGACCCAAAAAGATCCTTATCATCATCATCCTCTTCTTCTTGAAAATACCCACTACTACTATTATTATTATTATGAGAAATTACTTCCCCATTATCATCATCTTCTTTTCCACTGCCACTTCCACTACCACTGCCGCCACTACTACTTCTACTCCTATTTGATGATGATGAACCCGATGAAGATGACGATGATGATGACGCGGCGGCTGATGACGATGATGATGATGATGGTGATGACGGTGATGATTTATGATGTTGATTCTCTTCTCCTTCTTGTTGTTGGTTTGAATAATTTTCTTCTTCTTCTTCTTCATCTTCGTCTTCTCCAAATAAGCGTTTCAAATTCATGGGCATTGGTGAGGGTATAGCCGGACTAGTAGGTGAGTATCTTTTTTATTTGATCTCAGGCGTATGTTTGCGTATCAAATTTGTTCTTGTGGATCTTTTGGGTGTTTGTTTAATATATTTTGGGGGTATAGTGCAAAGTTTGTAAATGGAGTATAGTGTTTTGAGTCACAAGTCATTGTGTGGGAAAACCATTTTTGGGCTTTGACAAGTTTAGGCTTAAGCCCAATAACTTTTGGGCCCAATCAGAATTATATGTTGGGCCATTTTGGTTAGAGCAGACAGAACTATAAATTAACCCGAATAGCTGTCCACCTAATCTCTTAAATTAAAAACAGCAGACGGATGTATAATATAAGTATAATTCATGTATAATATATGTATAACTATGTATGATTAATATATAATCTATGTATATCGGCCAGAAAAGATAAACATTGAATCTGGCCGGTTATTTGTGTAACAATCCCTTTTGATTTTTCACGAGTGATATGATTTTTTCTGAAGAATTAACCAAAATAGCATACGTATGGTATATATATTATTCATATATAATATGTACATAATTATGTATACGGATTTAAAAAGTAAATAGTGAATCTAATTGACTATTTGCGTAGAGATTCTTTTTTTGTATAATGATACTGACGTGCTGTTGGAGTTCCGAATTCACATATCTTTTTCTTTCTACACGAAGAAAAATACTTACTACTAATAAACAACGAGGAAGAGAAATGAAATAATTAAATAACAAGTGACTTATCACAAATTTGAATAACAACAACTGACAACTGACTTCAACATCACCCCACTACACTACGCTTCCGCTATGCGCGGGATCCGAGGAAGGACCGAACCGTAAGGGTTTATTGTACACTTCTGCAAGAATTTGTTTTCACGACTCGAACCCGTGACATCCTACTCACATGACAATAACTTTACCGATTACGCCAAGGTTGCTTCCCACAAGACAACAGCATCGGCCAAAAAATGGTTAATGCTCCAAATGAATCTATGTGACAAACCTGATAACATATCCATTTATGTATATAGTTGAGTACAGGTATACAAAACTTATATATGTGGAAACAAACACATGCTATAATAAATCTTCAGCAGCGCTTAATTAGACTGGAGGCCGCAGTAGATAAGTTGTTTGAGTTTGGGGCTGCTGGTTCATATTATTGTTGTCAAACTCTGCAGTGACGAAAATGCTAAATGCTGGAATTGTAGAGAAAATGCGTAGAAACCATTGCCGAAAACTAGTCCAGGTATTGGAATAAATCCAAGAAGAAAGTGTAATGATAATGAAGAAAGTATACCAATATAACACTTGGGGTAGTAGAAGTGAAGCTAGAGATAAGATATTCAAGGAGTTGGAGAAATATCCTGAACTTATGCGTATTGTCATTGGATGATGATGAATTGTTATAGAAGTGATAGAGAAAATGAAGGAAAATAAAAAAAGGAAGAAGAGCCTAACAATGAATGTCATGAAACTAGGATAGGGATAGCAAAATATATGGAAAGGATCCCAATGATCAGAAGGTGATGAAGCAATGAATATGGACTTGAGAATGTTAACTAAAATCAAGATCAAGTACCTGAGATCAAATTCCATTCTTTTTAAGTTTTTTAATCTCTCTTCTTCTCTGGCTTATATTCATATATATATATAGCTAGTCGCAGGGGCGAACTAAATTTGCATATGCTTTATTTTCACCAGCAAAATGAAAAACCGTGTGTGTTTTGGGATCACGTGTCTTGTCTATCAAACCCCACCACTTATGACCCGTTGGCCATAGATTTTGCCAAAATAAATTTGGATATTATTTGACAAATACATGTTTGGTCATAGATTTTGTCTATATTTTGGCAAAATCCCAAATTTCAAAACCAGCTCAATAGCTGATTTTGAGCCAAAATATCACTATTATATTTTTTAAAAATTGCCCCAAACTTTTGTATTTTATAAAAGAGCCCGCCATTTATTATTTTGTAACAATGTTGCTTTATCTTCCCGGTCATCTGATAGTATATCATGTAGTTCATTATTCATTATAAAAATGATAATTTTGTATCAAATTTATTTATGTTCAGGATTATGGTTTGCGATAATATAATGAATGTTATTGATAATGGTATTGTTGAGTATTTGTGATAGTTTTTAGAACTTGTGGGTATAAGTCATGTTTCATGTTTTCCAAAATAAATTTGAAAAATATATTTTAAAAACTAATGTCCAAACACATTTTCATTTTCAAACCAAACTTCATCTAAATCGAATTTTTCAGAACAAATTTAAGAATCTATGGTCAAACACTATGTTAGAGTGTCGTGGGCCCTTTAAATCTTGACTTTGGAACTCATTACCTAACTGTGGGCCTTTTAGAAAATCGCCGAGGCTGCCAAAACGTCAAACATGTAGTATTTCTCTTTTGAGAGAACGGTAGTGTTGTCCCTCGTCCTTATATTTTTCTTTTCTGCTTAGGCCAACTTGTCATGCGTATGTTCCAATAACCTCCGCCAAAGTCGAAATATTCGTAATCGGGTAAAAGTCGAGCTTGAAGTTCTATCTTACGTCCAATACAATCAGCCAAGATCGAAATATGGTAATTAAGATCGGACCTAAAACATTGCTAAAATTAGTCATCGACACCACCAGATTTGCTCTCGAGTTTACCGAAGTCATAACCGGTCCCGGTTATAACGGTCTCAAGGAATATATTGACAGCTTATTCGAAATTCCCGCAATTAACCGGACATTACGGCAGAAATCACGAAATATACCAAAAAAGAACCAACAGTCAACAAATCAAGGACATTTTTACCTTTTATGAAATAATAGTATAATACCTAAAAAGTAGGTTCCTCTAATATATACATGGGGCCTCACAATTCATGAATACATTGTAGCATACACTCATAAGCAATACATTCTCTAAGTTCTTACTATTTGGTATCTTTGTGTCAATAAAAGTGCATTCAACTCAAGGGCGGCTAGCTTTCCTAAGCTGAAATCATCCAATTCACGTGAATTGCAGTTAATTTATCGTTATTTATTTCAATTGAAATCTAATCTATCGCTCTGTATGTTAATCTGCATATCCTTTAAACCACTAAATAATTCAATTGTTATCTAATTTTGAGGGAAAACAGTTTGGCGCCCACCGTGGGGCTAAGGATAATAGCGGCAATTTGATACTAATCATCATAACACACCCCATTTTACACTTGTTCTTTGAAGTGTTTCTGATTTCAAGTCAGGATCGAAATGTCAAACCCACAGTCTGTCCCTCTAAACATAGACACAGAATCTGGCCACCACGCCAGGAACAATAATGCATCACTCGATAACGAGGCAACACCAGTCGATCTTGGTAGGATCCTCGTGGTGGTTCCCATCGACGCATGTTCGCATATGGCCATCGACACAAACCAACCCACCGACCCCGAAAATAGCGTGCGCAGGGAAGCGCATTTGATTGCCCAAAACACTCACGACGGCGAAAATGATGGGATCAACTTGCGTATGATCTTCGAAATGCTACAGGCTCAACAGATGGCGACATCTCAATTGCATAACCAAGGTCGAACACTGAGCAGGAATGAACCCGAGCTCCCCCGGGAAGCCATCCGTAGAAACGAACCAATCTCGAAAAAAAATGAGAGAGAGTGAATCGGGGACTAACCCCTGAAATACGGAAATTGCTCGAAGAATTGACGAAACAGATAGAAACAGGGGAAAAGAAAATTAAAACCAATGATAAAAAGATAGAAACCTACAATTTTAGGGTCTACCAAATCCCAGGAGCACCCCCGATATTGAAGGGCCTGGATTCCAAAAAATTTATTCAAAGGTCTTTTCCCCCGAATGCGGCTTTGAAGTCGATCCCCAAAACGTTTCGTATGCCCGAAATCTCTAAGTACAACAGAACGACCGACCCAAATGAGCATGTAACCTCTTATACATGTGCCATCAAAGGGAACGTCTTGGAAAATGATGAGATCGAGTTTGTCTAAATAATTCGGAGAGACCGTGTCAAAGGGAGCTATAATATGGTACCACAACCTTCCTCCTAATTCTGTTGACTCGTTTGTTATGCTTGCAGATTCCTTGGTAAAAGCACACGTCGGTGCTATAAAGATCAAGACCAGGAAGTCAAACCTTTTCAAAGTAAAGCAGAGGGATAACGAGATGCTTAGAGAGTTTCGTTTCTCGATTCCATATGGAACAGCTGGATTTTCCCCCGGTCACGGATGATTGGGCCGTTCAGGCTTTCACCCAAGGACTCAACATTCGAAGCTCATTAACTTCGCAACAGTTGAAACAGAACTTGGTAGAATATCCAGCCATCACTTGGACCGACATCCATAACCGGTATCAATCAAAAATAAGGGTCAAGGATGACCAAATCGGTACCCCTTCCGGATCCATACACCCCATCAGAATCACCGACCGAGTCAAGAGAGACATCGATCAGGAACCTAGATCAAACCGGGATCAATATCAACCATATAATAGGGACCGAAGAAGCAGTGGGTCCGGGCGAAACCCTATGAGAAATGAAAGAAGGAATGACCGAGGACAGAACAACCGAGGACTCATTAGCAAAAACAACGACAAACCCATCGGGCCTAAAGAAGCATCAAGGCTCTCAGAGTATAATTTCGGCATCGATGCCTCTGCTATTGTGTCCGCCATCGGACACATCAAAGATACCAAATGGACTCAACCGTTATAATCCGATCCAGCCCAAATGGATCCTAACCTTATGTGCAAATATCATGGCACTCATGGACACAGAACGAAAGATTGTCGATAATTATGGGAAGAAGTAGCCCGGATGTTCAACAACGAGCATCTCCGAGAATTCCTCAATGATCGGGCCAATAACCATTTTCGGAACAGGAGTTCTAATAAACGAACCAAACCAGAGGAACCTCAACGTGTCATAAACATGATCATCAGTGGGGTCAACATCCCCCAGGGACCAATGCTGAAGCATACCAAACTTTCCATCACAAAGGGGAAACGGACTCGAGATTACTTACCGGAAGGAACCTTGTCGTTCAACGACAAAGACGCAGAGGGGGTCGCACAGCCCCACAATGATACACTGGAAATATCAGTACTCATAAATAAATATTGAGTTAAATGTATGTTGATTGATCCAGGTAGCTCAACCAACATCATAAGGTCGTGAAACAACTCGGCCTACAAGATCAGATTGTACCTGTTGTCCAAGTCCTAAACGGGTTCAATATGGCCTGTGAGACCACTAAAGGGGAAATAACACTACCGGTGAATGTCACTGGAACTGTTCAGGAAGCCAAGTTTTATATAATCAAATGGGATATGAGATACAACGCTCCGATCGAAAGGCCGTGGATTCACAACATGAGGGCGATACCCTCGACGTTACACCATGTGCTAAAATTCTCGACGCCCGAAGGAATCAAAATGGTTTACAGGGAGCAACCGGCCGCGAGGGAGATGTTTGCAGTCGATGAGGTGATCTCGACATCCACACTCTCAGTACTGAAGGATCTAAATCCAGTGATCGAAGATGGGGCCAAATAGCAATCACTGATACCAACCTCGACAGAATCAGAAGAGCGGGGGATAGACGAGGGTACCGACTACGGAGTCCCGAGATCTTACATAGCCCCCGATGACTCCGACGCTACAAAATTAATGGTCGAGCAACTAGAGCAAGTCAAACTGAGTGAACATTTGCCCGATCGATAGGTATACCTGGGCACGGGGTTAAATACCCAGCTCAGGAAAAAGCTCATTCAATTTCTTATAGCTAACAAAGATTGTTTTGCTTGGTCCCACCTCGATATGACAGGGATACCGCTGTATATAACCACTCACAAGCTAAGCTTATATCCAAGGTTCCACCCGGTCAAGCATAAGAAGGGGCCCCAGTCCGAGGTCAAACATGCTTTCATCAAAGATGAGGTATCTAAACTTATTAAAATAGGGTCCGTTCGGGAATTTAAATACCCGAATTGGTTAGCAAATGTAGTGGTAGTTCCTAAAAAGGGGGTAAATTAATAATGTGTGTAGACTATAAGGATCTGAATAAAGCATGTCCCAAGGACTCCTTCCCTCTGCCAAACATCGGTCGCATGATCGATGCCATAGCTGGTCACGAGATCCTCAGTTTTCTCGACGCCTACTCCATATACAAATAAATATGGATGAACCCGGATGATCAGGAAAAAACCTCCTTTATCACTAAATACGGCACATACTGCTATAACGTAATGCCATTCGGATTAAAAATGATGGTGCCACTTACTAACGCCTCGTAAATCGAATGTTCAAAGAACAAATAGGAAAATCAATGGAGGTTTATATTGATGATATGTTAGTTAAATCCCTACGAGCAGAGGACAATTTGAAATACTTGTAGGAAACCTTTAACGTATTAAAGAAATACAACATGAAGCAGAACCCAGAAAAGTGTGCGTTCGGAGTTGGATCGGGTAACTTCCTCGGATTCATGGTATCTAACCGGGGAATCGAGATTAACCCTGATAATATCAAAACCATCGAAGATATCACGGTCATAGATAACATAAAAGTCAGGCAAAGGCTAACTGGACGCATAGCCGCCTTGGGACGATTCATCTCGAGGTCCTCCGATAAAAGTCATTGATTCTTCTCATTATTGAAGAAAAAGAGTAACTTCTCATGGACTCTGGAATGCCAACGGGCCTTGGAAGAGCTCAAACGATATATATCGAGCCCACCGTTGCTCCACACGCCAAAGATAGACGAACAGTTGTACCTTTACTTGGCGGTCTCGGAGATAGCGATAAGTGGAGTCCTGGTACCCGAAGAAAAAGGTACACAATTTCCAATTTACTATGTTAGAAGAACTATAGGTGAGGCCGAAACTAGATACCCTCACCTAGAAAAATTGGCGCTTGCCTTGATAAGCGACTCTAGGAAGTTGAAACAGTATTTTCAATGTCACCCCATACGTGTTGTGACTACTTACCCATTGAGGAATATAATGCATAAACCCGAACTCTCGGGAAGATTGGCCAAATGGGTCGTTGAGGTTAGCGGGTACGATATTGAGTATCGGCCCCCGAACCGCCGTCAAATATCAAATTTTGGCAGACTTTGTGTCCAATTTTACGCCGACGCTAATACCCGAAATCGAGAGAGAATTATTATTGAACTCGAATACCCCTTCAGGAATCTGGACCCTCTTTGCAGACGGTGCCTCAAACGTGAAGGGGTCCGAACTTGGCATCGTGCTAAAGCCACCAAAGGGCAGTATAGTTAGACAATCTATTAAAACTATAAAATTGACTAGCAACAAGGCCGAATATGAGGCCATGATTTCAGGTCTCGAACTAGCAAAAAGGTTGGGGGCATCTAGGATTAAGGCTAAGTGTAATTCCCTCCTTGTGGTAAACCAAGTTAATGGGACGCTCGAGGTAAGATAATAATGAATGCAGAGATACCTGGATAAATTACAGGTAATATTACACCGATTCAAGGAATGGACTCTACAATACATGACTCGTAATCAAAACAATGAGGCTGATACTCTCGCTAATTTGGGGTCTTCGGTAGAAGACAATGAGCTCAATTCAGGGGCAGTAATACAACTAATGGGATCAGTAGTCGAAGAGGGCCATGCCAAAATAAAACTCAATGAGCCTAACATGGGATTGGAGAAACAAATACATAGAATACCTAAAAACAAAAAATTGCCCTCAGATCCAAAAGAATCGAGGGCCATGCGTACGAAGGCATCACGATTTAGTTTGTCTAAGGATGAAAGCTTAGTCAGAAGAACGTTTGATGGAGCGATCGTGATATGTTTAGGACCAGGAGATACCGAGTACGTTTTAAGGGAAATTCACTAAGGCACCTGCGAAAATTATTCAGGTACCGAAGCATTGGTCAGTAAAATAATCAGGGCCAATTACTATTGGATCGACATGGAACAATATGCGAAGGAATTCGTGCGAAGATATGATGAATGCCATTTACATGCTCTGATGATTCATCGAGCCGGAGAGTTGCTACATTCAGTATTGTTACCATGGCCATTAATGAAATTGGGGATGGACATCGTTGCCCCCCTTCTACGGGCACCCGGTAAGGCTCAATTTATTTTATTTATGACTAACTATTTTTCTAAATGGGTGGAAGCACATGCATATGAGAAGGTTAGAGAAAAATAAGTCATCGATTTTATCTGGGATCACATCATATGTCGGTTTGGAATATTGGCCGAGATCGTGTGTGACAACGGAAAACAGTTTATTGGCAGCAAAGTAAGCAAGTTTCTCGAAGACCATAAGATCAAAAGAATATTATCCACTCCCTATCACCCTAGTGGGAATAGACAAGCAGAATCCACCAATAAAACCATAATCCAAAACCTCAAAAAGAGGTTGATCGACGCCAAAGGAAAATGGAAGGAAATCCTGCCCGAAGTCCTTTGGGCATATCGTACAACTTCAAAGTCTAGTATCGGGGCCATCTCGTTCTCCCTGGTTTACGGTGCCGAATCTCTAATGTCGGTCGAAGTCGGAGAACCGAGTCTCGGGTTCTGATATGCTACCGAATAAGCAAATAACGGGATCTGGAACACAAGTATGGAACTACTAGATGAGAGACGTGATGCCACCCTCATTCGAATGGCAACCCAGAAATAACAAATTGAGAGATATTATAATCGAAGAGCCAATCTTCGACACTTATATGTCATGGACTAGTATTAAGGAAGATCACGTTAAACACTCGGAATCCGAACGAAGGAAAACTGGGACCAAACTCGGAAGGTTCGTATCAGATTATTAAGATCATCAGAAAAGGGTCATACAGACTTGGAACAATGAACGGTGAATAATTACCGAACAACTGGAACATAACCCACTTGAAACGATATTACTGCTAAGGTATGGCCCCGATCACTTTCTCCTACTCAGCTACATTTTTTTACTAACACTTGCAGGTACCCAACATAATTTTTTAGGCCTGAAAGCATGCGTTGCACTCTTTTTCCCTTGATCCGATTTTGTCCCAGAAGGGTTTTCCGGCAAGGTTTTTAACGATACAACAATGAAATCGTGTTAACTTAGAATCGAAGTCAACAGTATTCGAGGCTTATCTACGACAAACCCCGAACACTAAGGGGCATAATCGTGGGAAGAGGGGGATATTTTTGATTCTTGTGCTCAAACAATCTAGGCTCGCTCAATAATAAGATTTTCTGTAGAGAACAAACAGTCAATTGAACCGTGCCCACATAGATCACCCGAGCCCGGACACAAAATATAAGTTTAACTTTGTATATTACGCACAAAATTGAAAGGAAGTCTATGCCTTTTGAATAAAAATTCATGTACTCTCAAAGATTTTTTCATTTGGTTCCCCGAAGATATTGAGCCCAAGAGCCACTTTCACTAGGGGACTGCGACTTAGGCATTGCCCAAATTCAAATGCCAAGGCCATTCCCGGGTTAACAATACCCGAGGCCGTAAAACTTATTTAGCATTGCCCAAATTAAAAGGCTACGGCCATTTATGGGTTAACAAAACCCAAGGGCATAAAAGCTTATTTGACATTGCCCGAATTAAAAGGCTAAGGTCATTCTCGGGTTAACATAATCCAAGTGCACAAAAGCTTATTTGGCATTGCGCGAATTAAAAGGCCAAGGCCATTCTCGGGTTAACAAAATCCGAGGGCACAAAAGCTTATTTGGCATTGCCCGAATTAAAAGGCTAAGGTCATTCCCGGGTTAACAAAACCCTAGGGACAAAAGCTTATTTGGCATTGCCCGAATTAAAAGGCTAAGGACGTTCCGGTTTAACAAAACCCGAGGGCACGAAACTTATTTGGCATCGCCCAAACTAAAAGGTTAAGGCCGTTTCCGGGTTAACAAAACCCGAAATTACAAACGCTTATGAAAACCTGAGCAAAGCACACTTTCGGCAAGTTATATTCTAAAACGTATAAGTGTTTTGGGAAAAACTTCCTGGACATGCCGGATTCCAAGACGCCTTAGAGATTGATTCTATCAAAGGTAAAATCCTGTTCGGAATTCCAAACAAGACTAATTAATACTAAGGCATTTCAATCTTTGTAAAACATAAAAAGAAAAACAAAGGAAGAACTCAAGAATTTTCAAAAAGAAATGGAAAATTTATATTTACGAAATATTATCTTTACAAAGGCAGAATGGCCTCAACAGAAAGTACTAAATACAAAAAGAAAAAAGACAAAATCAGACAGAGGCATTAAGCGGCTTGATCTTGGCTAGAGCCCGCCTTATCGCCTGGATTACCGGGTCTTCTCCACCTTTGGACCTGCTTGAATCCTCGGAATCTTCCTCCTCGGGAAAGAACAGCGTTCTGGCCTCGGCTTCGAGTACCTTGGCATTCTCGATTTCAACCGATAAATCAAAGCCTCGAGCGTGGATTTCCTCGAGGGCCTGCCTTCGGGATTGCCATTTCATATGCTCGACTATATTTTTTGATTGATATTGAGCTTCTTCGGCATCGGCCTTGACTGGGCCACCATTTTATCAACTTCGGTCTTGACCACGGCGACCTCCGACTTGGCCGTTGTTAGCTCCTTGGCCAAATTATCTCGATCTAAGACGGACGAACCTAGCTGAGATTGGAGCTCCTCAACCTTTTTTGTTTAAACCTCGGACCTTTCTATTGCCGTTATTAGCTGGATTTCAGCCGAAGTTAATTGTGCCCGAGCAACCTCTTTCTCCGAAGCCAAACGGTCCATTTTGCCTCTTCATTCATCGGTCTCAGCTTTGACCATATCCATATCGGCTCGGAGCTGATCAATTCGATCGAGTTTTTGCTGGACCTGTGAATTTTGACCATTAGTCACCGAATCAAATTCATCATCACTTACTTCAAAAATTTTAACCTGCTCGACAAAGTCAGCATGATCCTTCCGGGCGACTTCTAGCTCGGCATGGAGGTTTTTGGCCTCCCCTTCGAGCTGCTCATTAAGAAGGTTAGAGACGTCCCTCTTCTCAGTAAGCTCTCGAACTTCGGATTCGAGTTGTTTCAGGTCATCCCGGTACCACAAAAAAGCCTCGTGGTAAAGAACCAAAGCCTACGAACAAGAAAAGAAACGCTAAGTCAATTAAAAAAAAAATCTAAGTGTAAATCAAAATTTCACTTAGGAAAACATGAAGTTACCCAGTTCAACACATGTTGCGCTTTATTAAAAAGACAAGGTGCACCCATCTCATTCATCTTAGCTTGATCATCCTTGGTCACCAGGCACCGAAGATAGTTGGCCACCCTCACGAGGGGGGGGGGGGAGGAAGAATTCGGGCATCCTCCGGAAGGGAAAATATAATGGTACATTTCCGATCGGGGTATGTACTCAGGGCAGGAAATTTACCTACCAGTCTCGAGCTCGAAGAGGGCCCTCTTGCTTTCGGGGATTGGCTTTTCCTTGGTATATCTAAATCCCCCAACCCGGTACCATCTTCTGTGGCCATCGAATCAACACCATCAAAGATACCACGGAAAGGGTCATTCGTTCCATGAGTCATTTCGGCAAGGCATTCTTTAGCAGTTTGTGCCTCGATAAAGATTGATTCCATGAATGAAAGTGACTCGGCAATCTCTATTATACCCAGTGCTTCCTTCGAAGCGTTATCCGCATCTGGTGAGGCTTCGGTCCCGGCCGCCTCGATTTCTCTAAATTGTTGAGGGTCAGCCCCACCCCCCTCCGGCTCGAAAACTCCTTGCCCTTCGAGCTGAGGCGGTATGCTATCCATCAGGTCATAGGCCCCTTCTTCCCCATCGGACTCATCTCTCAATCGATGGAGTGAATCTGGAGGCGGTGCTCGAGCACTGGTGCTTTCCTTGGGTTTTCGCACCAATCGTCTCTTCGGTTTGTCCTTAATAGGGCACGAAGACTCGAATCTTTTTTTCTTTTCTTATCTTTATCCTGCTTTGAAGCAGGGGGCTCAGTGAAGACATCATCGTCACTAGATGGAGGCCTCATTTTAACATCTTTTGGTAAACCTGCAAAAAGAAAGTAAGACAAGTTAGAAATCAACAGCGTGAAAGTGAAGTCAAATGTAACTTAGAAGAAAAATCTCACCATGAGAACGGGCCTCCCATCGGCCCTTCGAAAGCTCATGACATGAGAGCTCGGAGTATGATCTTTATGTGGCGATACCCTCAACCCACTCCTTGAGTCGAGGTACTGCTTCCGAAATCCGAGCAATAGCTGCACCGCCACAAGGCACAAATGAGAAAAGAAAAATAAGGGAAAAGTAGTGGGCAAAACTTTGAAACTAATATTGTACTTACGTGACATGTTCCACTTCTCAGGAAATAGCATGTACTCAGCAGGGATTAAATCTGAGGACTTCACTCGGACGAATTGGCCTAACTAGCCTCGGTCCCGGTCTTTATCGATGCCCGAGAACGGGGCCTTACTGGACCGACGTGCAAGCTTGATTAATCCCCCTCGATAAAGTCAGGGAATTTACAAATGCATTAGATGATCGATGGTGAAGGGACACTCCTCGATCTTGCTCATGAAGAAGTGAAGGAGAATTACTATCCTCTACAACGAGGGATGAATTTGACCGAGGGTCACTTCGTACCTCTTACAGAAGGTGATGATGACCGGGTTCAAGGAGCCCAACGTGAAGGGTTAAGTGTAAACACTCAAAAATCCCTCCACGTGGGTGGTAATGGCTTCCTCGGGCTTGGGTACTACCACGTGCTTGTCATCCCAATTACAATCTTCTTTGGCCTTGGAGAGGACATCCTCGATGACCGAGCAGATATATCTCGAGTCCGACTCACACCGCCCCAGTACCGAGGAGGTTTTCTCGACCTTAAAATCAAAACCGGTTGGGCACCCCATAGGTATGAACATTTTTAGACGGGGTTCCGGTGTCAGTTCCTCAGCAACAACAGACGAAACGTTTTCCTTAATAGATGGTCATGAGGAAGAAGGGTTTTCTTTTTGGGGAACGAATTTTGAAGTCTTCGCCATTACTTTTAAATTGGAAAGAAAAATGAAGGAAGGAAGGTGTAGATGAAGGAGAAATAGTGATTAGCAAATAAAAACTCTTGTAGAAAATATCAGAAAACTAGAATAAGAGAACTTAAAGGTGTTGAAATCCCTGAGATACGAGGGAAGAAGGTTTGATGTAAAGTTTGAATGAACAAAGGAGGAAGTATTTATAGTTTCTAAACAACGGTTCGCATCTAGGAGTGGTCGACCGACGACTGACAAGCATTTGATGCCTTGAAAACTAGATCGACGGGACGTTTTAACTATTCTTATCACTTACGTCATGATTGCATTGTCATGATTTATCGAAGTGAGAATCGGAAGCTCGTATCGTTTCTGATCATTTACTCTCCGAAAAATAAAGGGGATTTTACGTCATGATTTTGTCACTTACGTCATGATATATTGAAGTGAGAATCGGAGGCTCATATCATTTCTCGTCATATACTCTCCGAAAAACTAGGGGACTATCTGTATACGGGTAAAGCCGGGCTCGATGTTTGATCGAGCTTCCAACCTCCCTAATTAAGGCCAGGGTCGAAATACCCGTAATCGGATAAAAGTCGAGCTCGAAGTTCGATCTTACATCCAACACAATCAGCCAAGATCGAAATATGGTAATTAAGATCGGACCCAAAGCATTGCTAAAATTAGTCATCGACACCACCAGATTTTCCCTCGAGTTTACCGAAGTCATAATCAGTCCCGGTCATAACGGTCTCAAGGAATATATTACCAACTTATCCGAAATTTCCGCAATTAACCGGACATTACGGCGAAAATCACGGAATATACCAAAAAAGGAACCAACGGTCAACAAATCAAGGACCTTTTTACCTTTTATGAAATAATAGAATAATACCTAAAAAGTAGGTTCCTCTAATATATAAAGAGGGTCTCACAATTCATGAATACATTGTAACATAGACTGATAAGCAATACATTCTCTAACTTCTTACTCTTTGGTATCTTTGTGTCAATAAAAGTGCATTCAACTCTAGGGCGGCTACCTTTTCTAAGCTGAAATCATCCAATTCACATGGTTTGTAGTTAATTTATCGTTATTTATTTCAATTGCAATCTAATTTATCGTTATGTATCAAGTTAATCCGCATATCCTTTAAACCACTAACAAATTTAATTGTTATCCGATTTTGAGGGTAAACAATATCTATACAAATATTATACATTGTTAAAAATATAAAATTTAATGATCTTTATTTATTTCTTAAATCGCAAGCATAGTTAAATAGAGTCAAATAATTTTTTTATTTTTTTTTAAAAAAATGGATAGTTTAAGTTTTTCTTTTTTAAAAAGAGTACTGAAATGTGTGCATATTTGTCCTCGTGACGTGTGTTTGAATTTTTGGGGGATGACTATGAAGAATTTGTCTTGTTCTTTATATATATTGCGTAGGTGAATGAATTGGTTAGGGAAAAGGTAAGAGAAATGTTGAGGGGGAAGCTATAAGATGAAGTAGAAGGAATAGAGGTGAGGTCATATCGAATTTCTTTTCTTTTCTTTTCTTTTAAACGCATGGAAGCTGATCACTACAAAGATGAAATAACATTAGGTAGCCAGAATGGTATTACTACAAAAAGGCAGCTTAAAATTATTCAATAAAACTATCTTTCGTTATAAAATTACATAATATAAAGTAATAACGTAACTTTGAACTTTATTAAAGACACAATTTCCGTTACTTTTGTAGAAGGTACAAGAAATGGTGAGGTGTAGGTTGGGGGTGAGGTCACATCGAATTTCTTACGGAAACTGATCCGGAAAAATAATAACTCCTCTTGTTTAAGTGATTTTTTTTTTGTCCGTTCCAAAAATAATGATTTTTTTTTAAATTTGAAAATAATTTAGCTTAAACTTCTAATTTTATCCTTAATAAATTTTTTTTATAACCATACAAATACTCTGGACCCCCTTTTGACTTATTTAGGATCACAAATTTCAAATTTTTTATTTTTTCTTAAACTTCATACTCAATCAAACATATTCACATAAATTGAAACGGAGGGAGTAGTAAAACATCATTAGAGAGCTAGAATAGTAGTACTACTAATATAGTTAACTACAGATTTTCAAGAGTACGTAGCTAGCAGTTACCCTTACATTATAAAATTACATAGTGTCTCCTCCAGTAGAACCCAAAATTGGTTGAGGTCCAAGATTATTTTGCATCTATAATAATTCAAGATAGAAGGGAAAAAGAAAAGTAAAATTGCAGAAATGAACGAAAGGTGAATAAAACATTAAAAGAATAAACTAAGGAATCCTATTCACCAACGCGGATAGACAAGTACGTTAGCCTGCTTTTGCTAATATTTTTGCTATTTTAACCAAAGGGAAAACAATTTTTTAGTCCTCGAGTTATTGCTATATTATAATTTTGATTCTTGTGTTATTTGATATAGCACATTCTTTAATTAAATTATATGTGCAATTTTAGCCCATATAGCTAACGGAAGTTATATAACTAGTTATTTTATAATTACTAAAATTCCTTATATGTTGTTGTTTTTTGTGGTTTAAAAAGCCAGAACAAGTTTTAAAAAAAAAAAAAAACAACTCAAAAGACCTAAACTGCAGCTCCTGTTGTAAATTCGATTTCTCTTTTTGATGGGTCAAGTAATTACTAGTTTCCAATTGCTTTTGATCGACAACAAAAGGTTTGCAAAAATCACTCTATGACGACAACTACAAGTCTACACCTTTGCCTTTTTTCCAGCTGACTTGATCAAAAGTTCAAAATTATCCTTAGCTCAAACTAACTCTGTTAAGTTACCGTTAGCTTGAGGACTGAAACACGCATTTGGTTAAATTGAAGGTAAAATATGTTGCCTTTGATAACATAAAAACGGCAAGTCCGTGCACAAAACATTTCTTATTCATGCAGAGTTTAGAGAAGGGCCGCATACCCAAGTGTGTAATGTAAACTAGCATTAACGGCTGCTTCTATGACTCGAACTCGTAACCTTAGGTCACACGAAAACAACTTTATCGTTGTTCCAAGACTCCCTTTTTAGCTACCTTTGATAACATAAGGACTATAATTGGAATAATATAATAATCCAAGGATTAAAAATGTAATAGTGCGTCAGCCAACTTTTGTTATATTAATATATACTAGTATTTGCTGTTTTAACCGGAAAAAGAAAAGTGCGTCAGCAGAAAAATATCAGGAAACCAACAATTTCTAAAAGTAAGAAAAACCTTTGCGCCGCCCTACCACTTTATATACTGAGCTTCCTTAAACTAGACTAGAATTTACATATCCCCACCAATCTTTTTCTCCTTCCTTATAAATCCAAGTGAGGTGAACTCATTTTTTGAATAAACCAAAAAAATAAGAAGAAAAGAAATGAGATTCGTAGACCTAAGGTACATTATATTGATATTAATAAACATCTTCAAATCTATGATGAGATCGTCTTCTGATTGGGATCCTTTCCACATATTAAGCCATAATCCTTTTCCAAGTTTCATGGTCTTCATTAGTAGAATCCTTTTTCTTTTATTATTTTCCTTTATTTTCTCCATCACCTCTATAACAATTCACACAACTTCTCGTCCTATCAGTATACACATGTGCATTGGAAATTTTTCCAAGTCCTTTAATGGTTTATTTCTATCCTCATTTGTAATCCCGCAAGTGTTATATTGGTACATTTTCTTCATTACTATTATACTTTCTAGGGTTTCTAATACATGCAACCGTTTTTGGGACTGGTCTCTGGGCATACTCTCCACAATTCCAGTGCTTAAAATTTTCATCAATGCTGAAATTGACAGCAGTGGGAACGAAGATCAGCAGTCTCCAGTCTAGTTAACTAAGATTTGGTCCTCGAGTTATTGTTGTATACTGTAATAATTTTGATATTTCACTTTGTTTTCAAATATATATACTACTAGTGGCTGTTTATCAACCTTGTTAATTAGATAGTACGTGCTTAGGTCTCATTTATACTTCAACAATACGTATCCCTTTATTTGCCTTTTATTATACAGGAAGGGCTATGCCTAGCATATATAGTTATTTTGAGACAATTTTATGCAATATGTAATATGTATTCTTACTCTTATATATGTTTATGTATGTCAGTAATTCTGCTTGCCCTTCTCTTCGTTTCCTCTTATAATTATTCTGTGTAGGGTATAATTATCTTCAATGGATGAACAAGAAAATCTGTAAAATGTGGAACTCCAAGTGCTCTAGCATTATAAACATAATACGTACAAGGGAGGTTAATAAGTTGGGTTGGTTCGGATTTTTTAGTTACCAAATGGAACCAATAGTTTCGGATTTTTAAATCTATAAACGAAACCAAACCAATAAAGTCGGGTTTTTCAATCTCGATTTTTCTCGGGTTTTTAGATTTTTTCAGGTTTTCGAATTTTTTTCCGGTAAAATCTTCATAGCACAAAAATATGTAACTTGTGCTCCAAATATTTATTTAGTCCTAGTTGGATAAAACTATATAATGTATTTTTCAAGAATATAACATAATAATATGAGATGAGTCATAGCATTGTACTAAAATATTCAATAACAAAGATAATAAAATCGCATAAAGAAAATATTACTAATTAATAAGCCATAATTAAAATTAACATAATTTAAAAATAATATATAGGTCATGCTAAAATAAGTACAGCTAATAAGTACTATTAATTACACAACTAAGCAATAAAGAAAAAAAAATAAACTAGGTTATGCATTTTCATTATAAACCAATGCAAAACTAAAATATAGATATCCAACATTATTGTCATTCCTAGTGTTGAATTGAATTTGTTTTATTAGCGTTAGTATTGATTTGAAATTTATTTGACTTACTACTTTTATGGGCGATAAAATTTATTGGACCATTCAAGAATGTTAAATCCAAACTTTAAATAATATGTTTAAAGATAAAACTATGAACAAGTTTAAGAAATATTTATAATTTATATTTTAATAAATATTTATATGTATATAATATTTTTAAAAATTATATAAATGTAATGCCGGGTTGGTTTGGTTTCTATTTGATTTTTTTAGTTAAAACCAAACCAAATCAATTATGGTCGGATTTTTTATCCAACACCAAACCAAATCAAATTAAACCAAATTACAGTCGGATTTTTTTCCGGTTTGACTCGGATTATCGATTTGGTACGATTTATCGATTTTCTTTGTACATCCCTAATACATACAAACAAAACAGCTAATTAAAGTAAATAAGAAGATTATAAGACTGGTGAAAAAATAAAATTTGCCACACTGCCCAGTTTAGTTCTACTCTCTAACCAACTTGGTCTCGCAAATAAATTTGACTAGGCTAATCCTCAAGTTCGGTCCAAAGAAAATAATTAAGAATTATTTTCGGGAATTTGATCTCAGCACATCTACGTTACATTTTTTTGTACTTTTTCTATCCCAATTTAACGTTAACTTTTTTTTTTTCCTTCCAAAAGAATTGACCAGGAAGGACAAGTATAAGAAAATCAGCTTAGATGGATCATGAGGAAGGACAAGTATTCATCATGTAACGTTGGTAAAGGATAATATATGTTAAGTTGATCTTTAGGTGGCTTTTAGAAACTATTTTGGAGAAATTTCCAAGTAAGTGTTCCTAAAACGATTTTTGAGGACAGTTCTAAAATTAGGTTTTGAAAGGAAAAAAAAGGAAAAGAGAAAAGAAACTCATGCTATGGTTATTAAAGTCTATCAACGACAAGAATGGGAAAGTATAAGTCAGATACTTCGTGAACCATATTTAATTTTTAGACATTTCGTTGCACTTTAATCACCCTCATGATAAATTGACGCACTAATTTCCATTAGCTTTTATAGTAATGGTTAGATCTACTATTACATCATCCATCGAGTATAATAGAGCAAATGATAGCCTATAAAGTTGGTTGAAAAGAATTATGTCGACTCTTAAGCTTTAAGTTGAGGGTGAGGGGAGAAAATATATGCCAAAAGTATCAATGCTGAAGTCAGAATCGTCATGTTGGAAACAAAAAGAAAGTTAGAATGGCAAATAAAGAATCTTAAATGACCACCACTGTCACCCAATTAGAAAGTTGCTTACATTCGTTACTGGTGCTTAAGATCTTTTAGATACTTTTTAAAATTAAAAAAAAGGTTAAATACCATAATATATTCATATGAGTTGAAGAGTTAAAATTTGCCTATGAACTTTATGGAAATTAATCACCAATCCATCGGTTAAAAGTGTGATTTTAAAAGGATCTCGCCGTTATCCAAACGTATTATGTATACCTGCCTTTCATTTTTAATGAAACTTTAACTGACATATTATTTTTTTGGTAATTTCTTTCCTTAAGTTTGACTTTGTAAAATTAATTAATTAATTTTATACTTATTTTTCTTTTTAACCCTTTTTTTTGTAACAATTTTAACATATCGTTTAGAGTCCCTTTGAACAAAGCGTATTATGTATACCTGACTTTTGTTGAGAAGAGCAAAACGGTTTCTGACCAAGCAGTTTGAATTCAGGTTAACCAAAGTACAATCACGATAACTTTAATAATTAAAGTTAAGGAAAAAAATATTAAACAAACGTAGAGTCATAGCAGGAATCATTCAAACTTAAGGTATACAAAGACAACTTAGTGATCCGTCACAAATGTATAGTATTTGTGACGAACTTATTTGTCAAACAAAGTACTATAAATAATTTGAAGTTGATAGTACATTTTCATCACTAAAGAGGCCATTAATAGCGACGAAACTACCTTGTCACTAACTATTTAGTTTAACTAGTTTCAGTATATATATGTATGTTGTACGTGAATTTTGTGTCTGTCAATTAGTATAAATATAGAACAAAAAATCAATGAATATAGACTTGAACTCATAAAAAGGATTGAGCACATTAGAAAAATTTATTACTTTATGCATTAATGTCACAATATATAGTAATTAGTTCACATGAGTTGAACAACACGCACCACCATTCTTCACAGTTTGCCCAATGTTTAAGTGTAATATTTACAGATTTTTTCCTAATACCAAACAAAGGTTTATTTACACATTCACATATTAATATCAAATATAGAATATTCAAAAGAAAAACTTGAACAAAAAATAAGGATTGAGCATATTAGACATTTTTATTTCCTAATTAGTTCACATTAGTTGAATAACACAAGCATTATCATTCGGCAAGTTTGCCCAATATCTATGTGTAGTATACAAATATTTTTAATAATAACAAATAAAAATATATTTATCTACATAATAAAATCAAAAATAGATTCAAAAGAATAAAATGAACCAAAAATAAGGATTAAATAGATTAGACTCCGATCCACAATATATAATAGTTAGTTTACATGAGTTGAACAACATACAAATCATCATTCTTCAAGTTTGTCCAGTAATTAAGTGTACTTTATTTATAAATTATATAAATTAATTTACTTATCTACATATTAACACCAAATAAAGATTTATGTATAGACTTTTCACGAGTAGTTTATCTACAACTGTCTAAATTCAATAAATGAGATGTAACTTTCAAAGTATTATGTTGTAAAGTGTTTTAGTGCGCAAAGTAATTATATTAATTAGCAAAATTTTATATTGTAGACAGAAAAATCATGCACCATACCTTAAAATTAAAACTCCTTGAAATATTTATGATGAAGAACGAGAAATAGTCCAAACGGGAATAATTATTTTTCATGAGATAATATAAATTGTTTGGCTAAACTGATGAAATTGTCAAATTTTAGCTACATGCAAAGGATGTCAATTGCCAATCTCTATTCTTTAATTAACACAATTTTTAATAAAATATTTAATTGATATGAGTTAGAACGCCTAATTAATTTTCTGTTAGGAAATATAATGACCCTAATAATTTCTGTAAAATTTGTAATTGCGCCAACCTTAATAATAGATAAACAGAAACTACAATTACTAACCTTTTAATTTGTGACTGTCTATCAAGAGTAAACATATGTATGTTATTATATAACTTCAAGAAAAATCCAAAGATTAGAAATGTACCTCAAATCACAAGCAAGTACCTTCATAAATAGCAATATTGGAACAAGAATGAACAACGCAAGAAACTTCTAAGGCACTCATGGCACACGCTTCAACCTCGCAATCACAACGAGGTCAGAGAGCTCAAACTGCTACAGTTGGGGAACAAGCAGTTGGTGCCCTAATTGAAACAAAATTGAATGAAACAGTACCAACAAAGGCAGTTGTCGAGAAAATTCAGAAATCGCAGGTCCAAAAACAATGGGAAGAAGTAATTTAATCTTCGAGTAAAGTAGAGAATAAGGAGAAAGGAAGCTCTAGCAAGAAATCGTGGGTTGGCTAGGTAGATGAAGAGGAAGAAGCAAGGAAGAAGGCATCAATTTGGGATAGCTTTGATATTTCAAAATTTTCAAATGGAGGCTTCAAATTAGAGTATATCTCTCCTACTTTGCATAGAGATACACCTATTATTGAAATTGAGTCGGAGGATATCGAATATGAGATTGAGTATTGGCGGAATTCTATAGTTTGCTATGCATTGGGTGCTCATCCTCCATTTGTTGCTATTAACGGGTACATACAAAGAATTTGGGCAAAGCATGGACTGAATAAAATAGTTATACTTAAAAATGGGATCATATTGGTTAGATTTGATACTGAAATGGGGAAAATGAAGCTATACAGGGGGTATATACCACTTTGATAACAAACCATTTATAGTTAAAGGTTGAAATCCAAAAATGGAGTTTACAAGAGAAGAATTACTCATTGTTCCCATATGGATCAAGTTCCCTGGGCTGGATTTCAAATAATTGAGCCCAAAAAGATTGAGTAAG
The DNA here is from genome assembly GCF_000390325.3 of Nicotiana tomentosiformis. Classification (NCBI taxonomy): domain Eukaryota; kingdom Viridiplantae; phylum Streptophyta; class Magnoliopsida; order Solanales; family Solanaceae; genus Nicotiana; species Nicotiana tomentosiformis. The sequence continues at coordinate 117,059,938 of NC_090819.1, forward strand.
ATTGGTAGTTTGGTGGGGAAGCCTTTAATGGTGGACCACAATACAGAAAAGAAGGTTGGATTGAACTTTTCTAGATTGCTCGTTGAAGTTAACATGGATGCAGACCTGCCAAATGAAGTATTATTCAGGAATGAGAAAGACATCGTAATTGAACAAAGGATTGTGTACGACTGGAAACCTATGTTGTGCAAATTTTATAAGAAGTATGGTCACTCAGAGCAGGCATGTAGGAAGAAGAATCCTCCGGCAAAAGAAAGAGGAGGAACATCTAACAACAATACTTCAACAGAAGAACAATGAAGGAAAGGATAAACAAGTTCAGGAGAAACAACCACATGCTAACCAGGAGTCCAAGTTGACTGAAGGGAGCACTACTAGCTGGATTACACCCTTGAGGATTGGTAGGAGTCAGCTAAAGCAAGGCCAAACTATAATGAAGGTTAATTCTTTCCAGGTACTAAATAATCCTGGACTAACTAAGCAAGGAAGTGAGACTGAAGGCAATTTGGGAGGCCAAATCATTCCACATACTGAGAATAGTCAATTGCCTACTTTGGAATGTTAGGGGGCTTAATGCCCCTAATAAGCATAGGGAAGTCCAATGCCTCTGTAGTGAAGAAAGGGTAGGACTGATTGGCTTGTTAGAAACAAAAATAAAAAAGGAGAAAATCAAACAAATAGTAGATGGATTGTTCAGTGGTTAGAACTACATTACCAACCTCAATGTCCACTATAATGGGAGGATATGTGTAGTCTAGAGACCTGACTATTACAGTGTTAAACCTGTTAGTACTACCCCACAAATGATAGCTTGTGAGGTTCAGCACATCCCTCAACAACTTATGTTTGGGATGGCCTTTATATATTCTTTTAATACAAAGCAAGAGAGGAAGGAGCTATTGGATGATCTGAGTAATAGTACTATGCCTTGGGTGGCTGTGAGAGATTTCAATTTTGTCCTGAATATGGAAGATAGAATTAGAGTAAATCCAGTGAGTTTGGCAGAGGTAGTATAGTTTAGTAATGTATTGAATCATGTGGACTACTTGAGCTACCACATCAAGGAAAAAAATATACTTGGAATGATAGGCATGGTGAGCAGAGAATTTATTCTAAGATGGATTGGCCTTTTATTAATGAGGAATGGCTAGACAATATGCCATTATGTAAAGCTACATTTCTCACATAAGGTATTAGTGATCATTACCCAATAAAGATAGTTTTAGCTGAAGAGAAACAAAGATCCAGGAAGTCATTTAAATTCTATAATGTGTGGGCACAACACCCTCAATTCCTTGAGATGATTACCAGAAGATGGGACACTCAAACGGAGAGATACCAAATGATGCAGGTTGTGAAAAAACTAAAATTGTTAAAGAAGGACCTTAGATCACTGAATGCTGCCTACTTCAAGAATATTGAAACAGAAGCTAAAGAAGATAGGGAGGCATTGCAGGCAATACATGAGAAGCTACCAAATATTGGTAATCTTCTTATCTTGCTGGGGATCCCATAATGCAGAAAGAGGAACATGAGAAATACCAAATATTCAGGCAATCTTCTTATCTTGCTGAGATATATCTTCAGTAAAAGAACAAAGCTAATTGGATCTAACTTGGGGATGATAACACAAGATATTTTTACTTCATCATTAAACATAGAAGGTTGAAACAGGATGTTACACAGTTGAAGGATGAGCAAGGAGAATGGCAGTCTGATCCTCACATAGTTGCTCAATTTTTTGTGGATTATTATACTAACTTGCTAGGGAAAGAGGCAAGGACTAGATCAAAAGTATTTAGTGGATTTATAAGGAAAGGACTCATCCTCTCAGTTGAGAAACAGGCTGAGATTCTGAAACCTTTTACTGAGAAAGATGTCAAGGCTACTATATTTCATATAGATAAAAACAAGAGTCCAGGGCTGGATGGATATGGAAGTGGATTCTTTCAGTCAGTATGGCCAATAATAGGAAAGGAGATAACTGCAGCAGTGCTGGAATATTTTCACAATGGACAGTTGACGAAGCAGATAAATGCAACATGCATAGCACTAATTCCTAATATCAGTGCTCCTGAACAAGCAAGTCAGTTTAGACCTATTGCATATTGCAATATTTTGTACAAATGAATCTCCAAAATGATGTGCTCTAGACTTAAAGAAGTTGTGAGTTACCTTGTTGTTGATAACCAATCTACATTTGCTTCTGGGAGGTCAATGTCGCATAATGTGCTCATCTGTCATGATATTCTCAGACACTACAATATGAAGATATCTCCAAGATATTTAATGAAAATTAACTTGAGAAAAGCGTATGATATGGTTAATTAGGAGTTCTTGGAGGAGATATTAGAGGGATTCAAATTCCCACGAAAGTTCATTAAGTTGTTGTTGACATGTGTGACTACTCCCAAATTTTTAATTAATGTAAATGGTGAAAATCATGGGTATTTTGAAGGTAGGAGGGGACTTAGGCAAGGAGATCCAATATCCCCCTTGCTATTTGTCCTAGTAATGGAATACCTTTCTAGAACATTTAAGTGTATGAATGAATTGCCTGACTTTGAATTTCACCCAATGTGCGAGTAGTTGGAGTTAACTCATCTTATATTTGCTGACGACCTTATGGTGTTTTGCAAAGGAGAACTGAACTCTGTAAATAGAATCATGGAAGCTCTGTCTCACTTTAGTTCTACTTCGGGACTTGTGACAAATATGAAGAAGTCAAATTTATTTTTTGCTGGTGTAGAGGACTCCACAAAAGAGCAACTCTTGATGGTTACAGGTTTCTCCAAGGTACCTTCCCAATAAGGTATCTTGGATTGCCATTGTCTCCTACAAAGTGGAGTAAGCTGAAGTGTCATCAATTGGTTGAAAGAATAACTAGCAGGACTAGATATGGCTATGCTAAGCAACTCTCATATGCTGGCAGACTTCAAATAATAAACTCCATCCTATTCTCCATTCATAGTTTCTGGGGTTCAATATTCATTCTGCCACAGAGTATATTGAAAGAGGTTGTCCAAAAATGCAAGGACTTCCTATGGGGTGGGTCTGAAGAGCAGAGAAAAGTTCCTCTGATTGCATGGGATAAAATTTATAGACCTAAGAAGTGTGGAGACCTAAATATCGAAGCATGCAAAGAATGGAACAAGGCTTCTGTTGGGAAACTTCTATGGCAGGTGATTGAGAAGAAATATACTCTATGGGTTAAATGGGTGCATGGGGTCTATATAAAAAAGGAGACCAATATTTGGAATCATAAACCTCAACATGATATCAGTTGGTATTGGAGGAAACTCAAATTTTTAAAAGAGGAAATGAAGGATTGGTACCAACATAACAGGTTCACCCTAAGCATAGGAGGTGGGTATTCTATTTCGAACTGCTACAATGCCATCATTGGGGGTGCATGGAAGACTGGAGATAACAAAACTTCTTTGGACTGTTGTAGCTCAACCTAAGCACAGGTTCATAGCTTGGCTTGCTTTACAAGGTAGTCTGTTGTTGAATCAGAGATTAATCAAATTATATATTTCAGTGGCAGATATTAATTGTTGTTTATGTGATGATAATGCTGAGGAATCTCATCAACACTTATTTGTGGACTGTAATTAGGCAACAACCATTCGTAATTCCCTGTTCCAATGGACTGGTATTCACATCTAGATTGGTGATTATCCGCAAATATTGGCTAACATAAAAAAGAAGCACCGGAAGCAAGGTAAAAAGGAAGTGGTAGCTGCAATATGGGAAGCAAGTATATATCATACATGGAGGGCTAGGAACCGGAGAATCTTTAGAGGGTAAACTGCACAAAAAGAGCTGGTAATTGCACAGATTAAAATGGAACTTTTAGGAAGAATAGAAAAATTTAACAAATCCAGGAAGATGAATAGAAGTAGGAGGTTCATACAAAGACTTTTTGTGTAATTAGTAGATTGATGTCTGAGATCTAGATCATTTTTATTGAGTGGCAAGGTGCTATTTAGTTATTATACTTCATTGTAGTTATTAATGGTAATTCACAGTGTTACCAAAAATAAATAAATAGCAATATTGTCAAAAGTTTATGATAAAGAATATAGAATACTTGACTCTTTATAAGAGTACTAGTAAATATGGCCGCGCTTCGCGCGGTTAAATTAACGATATGATATTTTTTCTAATACCGAAATATTAAAAGAATTGCCGATATTAAACACTTACTTTTGTATTTCCATCTCAATTATTTTCTAAAAATTTCTAGTTGATACGTTTAAGTAAAATACTTTTATTTTCACAATTTAAGAATTTAATAAGTCTATACTCAAGTAATATTTTACTTTTCTTTACCTTTATAAAAAGAAAAAAAATTAGTTCTAATTCTCGAAATACCAAAAAACAACAATAATAACAATCCAGTAAAATCTTACAAGTGGGGTCTGAGGAGGGTACAGACCTTACCACTATCCCGGAGAGAATCTTTCTAAGAGACCCTCAGCTCAAGAAAACAAAAATAGACGAAATAACAACAAAAAAAAAAACAAAAATAATTTATCATTTACTACTTCCCATTACCTTGACATTTTAAATTATTATTTTTTTCCCCATGCATTTTTGAATTCCCCATCTCCCTTTTTGTCATTTTTCTTGTTGATAATCTATCCTTTGGTTTTTTTTTAAAATTTTTTTCTATCATTTTTTATTTTGATAATTTTCGCCATATACTCGTACCTTATATTTATTTTAATTCATTCCATCATTATCTCCCCGTTCCCACCTTTCCTCAGCTTCTTTTCATTTTTTTCACCTTGCTTTCCTTTATTTTTTCTTCTTTTTTTTTCCTCATACTCATATCATTCAATTCCTCCAGTAAAATAATCAATCTTTTCTGATTAATTAATTGTGCTTTTATACGAAGTGGAGAACAAAGTTTTTTTACATAAACAATTAAAGAAAGGAAATACAACTTAGAGTCATAGTCCAGAGATGGCCCATGCAGCAAAAGTTTTTGAAGAAATATTGCAAGATGCAATCTAAACTTGCAATACAAACATCATTTCTCAAGACAAAGGATAGCTTCCGTACCATTAAAATCTACCAATAATAAAGTTGTTTTCTTAAAAAGGTCATTGAAGTTACATCTATATTTGAACCTCCACCTTTCCTAAGAATAAAGCACATTACACGCTAGTAGGGTGTTCAAAATCAAACCGAAATCGAAACTTAATGGCTTATTGGTATCGGTTTAACGGTTTAACGGACGGGGAACGGATTGAAATTTTTTTATTAACGGCTTATCGATTTGGGGGCGAATTATTCAATTTTCTTAACGGATAATCCGTTAACCCGTTAAGAATATATATATATATATATATATATATATATATATATATATATATATATATATATATATATATTAAATATAAAAAAACCCTTCCACTTCTTCCAGTACTCTATCTCTAAGTTCTAACGCTTAATTCCTAAATAATCAGAATCCTTACGTACTATGCATCAGAAGATCCCAGGCTTGGCTTAGCTTAGCTTATTCTCCCACCCTACAACAAGATTGTTTAAGTTGATGTCTGTGGTTTACCTCTGCTTTTATTTTTTAAAACTAACGCATGTTGTCTATGTTTAATAGAAGAATAACAGTATTGTGCCACATCTTTTTTCACTCTACAACACATGACACTACATCATTCTTATGTAGGCGTTAAAAGACATGTATGTCTGGACTCAATGTATAATTTTCTATTCTGAATTTGTATGTTAGGCGGTCAGCAAACAATTAATACACGCAATATAGATTGAATTAGGCCGATAAACCGCCCAATAACCGCCCGATAAGAGCTAAACCGATACCAATCCGCCCGATATCTTATCGGGTGGCTAGCGGATTAATACATTTAAAAACCGATAACCGTTAAGCCAAACCGTTAAGAGTAATTAACCGCCCAATCCGCCCGATAAGCAGCCCTACACGCTAGACACCATGCACTCCCCCTCTGCAATTGAAAACGCTATGAATATATACACAAGCTCAAGCCCTTACAAGAATAAACAATAAAATGGAAGCTATTTTAGATACATTTTGTCTCACTTGATCTACAGAAAATATATAAGCTTTATCAAAGAATAAGATGTGTATATGCCTGTAGTTCACAAGGAAAAGGACAACTTTCTTTTTTCGGCCACCTCATACCCCATTCCCTTCCAAAAATGAAGCTTCAACAGAAATTTTGTTGAGGTAGTAATACTTGTTTTTTGGCTTGGTCTTCAACATCAAGCATAACTTGTAGCGCGTAACTGGAGCTGTTTTCACCATTTTGTGGACCCTGATCCCTAATCGTTGCACCAATATTAGTTAACTATCAAATAAACTAATCCCTATTTCAAACACTTGCCTCCATTCACATGCTCCTGAAGAGAAAACATATGCTAAGTCTGGTAAAACTGTTTACCTGAAAAAACGGATAGAGTTGAATTTGTACGTAGTTCTAAGGGTATGTGGTATAACTTGACACAAATCGTAAGAGTAAATAGAAATATCGAATATTGACTGTAAAGAATGAAAACTAAGCAAAGTTGAAAAGAAAATAATTTATGGATTAAGTAAGATGAATCAATCCGTGAACCTAAAAAGGATGATTCTTCAATATGGGAGTGTATGATATCTGAGTTACAATATATGCCAAACTTCCTCCTTTACAGAAATATAGTCATCCTTTTTATAGTGGGGGATCCTATTTTAGATGTAATTAAAAATACATAGTGGGAACTTATGATAAATCAGTTTTTCTCTAATTCCCGCCGAGATTCTCTCCCTTAGTGCGGTTGTAACGGCTCTTATCTATGAGCTTGATCTTGATCGGACTTGGTATTGGTTGGTATTGGTCGGTTTCCAGTTTTAGAGCTCGATGCGGGTTTGAGATCGATGCGAGTTTGAGCTCGATGCCGATTCGGGGTCCGGTATTGACTTGGGCTCGGTATTGGTTGGCCTCTCGCTCTTAAGCTCGATTTCGTCGCTTCTCAGTATAGTTCGATTTGGACTCGAGCTTGATGATGGCATCGAGCTCGGTATTTAATCTGACTCCGAAACTCGAAGCTTGTTCATGCCTTCTTCAAATCTCACCTCAATATTATGAAGATGATCTTCGGTCCATCTTCACCAGTCGTACAAAGGTTGAAAATGATTTTGACCGTATACAGATAGTCCCCTCGTTTCACGGGAAGGATGTGGCGAGAAACGATATGATTTTCCTGCAGCTCGATTAGATATACGCTGACGTTTGCATCAAGTTCGATCATGACGTACGTGATAGTTGTCCCGTCGGTTTCATTTACCAAGGCATTTAATGCGTGTCAGACGATGGTTGACCACTGTTGATACTGAACCGACGTTGCTCAATCTATAAATAACCCTTTTCTTTACCATTTATCACTTTTACATCTCCAATCTCCAAATTCTCTAAAGTTCTTTCTTGCATCTTCTGAGTTCATCTGTAAATTTGTGGTTTTTCACTGTAAAGTCTTTCTTCTGTGATTTTTTACTGCAAAATCTTTCTTTAAAACATCAGATCTTTGTTATCTCCTTTCTTTTTCGATTCTTAAATCCAAAAATGGCGAAAACATCAAAAAACGTTCCTCAAAAAGAAAAAGCTTCTTCTTCACAGCCTGCCGTCGACAAAACACCGGTGGAACCACGACCTGAGGAGTGTGTTCTCGGGGCGTGTGTTCTTACTTCCGATTTTAAGGTCGATAAAGGTTCGTCGGTTCCCGGTCGATGCGAGCCAATATCGAGGTATATGTGCTCGATAACCGAGGGGCATCTCGAGCAGCTGAGGAAAGATTGTAACTGGGAGAAAATAAAAGTGATAATCGAGGCTCCCGAAGAAGATATCATTACTTATGTGGAAGGGTTTTTAAGTGTGTATACTTAGCCTTTCACACTGGGCCCCCTCGACCCTGTCGTCATTGATTTTTACCTCCAATACCGAATAACCCTAGGCCAAATCCATCTTTTATTTTGGCGGATCATTATTCTGATCCGCTTCTTCGTGAACAAGATCGAGGGGATACCTTTCACCCTCGACCACCTCATTTGGTTGTACAGCCCCTGCCTCTTTCGAGGCGGGTTAATAAAACTTCAGCGTCGGGCCACCAAGGTTTTGTTCTCGAGTATAGATGAGGACAAGGACCGAGGTTGGATGGGTAGGTTCGTTCGAGTGAAGACTTTGGACCTAATAACATCCGAGAAGATGCCATTTCCTGAAGAGTGGAACATGAAGCATAAGTGTAACTCTGTTATTTTCTCCTAATATTTTGTTCCTTCGTTTCTTTCTCACTGATATCTCCTTTTGTGATGCAGCGATTTCTTGGATGCCCGGTGCAGTTCCTGACCTTAAGAACTGGGTACGGGACCTGGCTTCGACTTCTACATATGCCGAGCGCTCATGGCGTGATTTGTCAAAGGGCCGATAGGAGGCCAAAAATCATGGTAAGCCTTTTTCTAGTATCTTTGATAGTTCAAACTAAGCGTTTTCCATATACTTAATCAATTTTCTTGTGTGTAGGCCTAGGCAAAGATGCTGTTTTGAGGCCCCCGTCCGACGAGGAAGAGACTTCGGCCTTTGTTTCAAAACCGGTGAAGGATAATAAGAGAAAAGGGTCCTCTACTTCTGAAGATCCAAAATTGAAGACGAGGACGACTCCTAAACCGAGGAAGAATACCATCCATTTGACCGAAGAATCAGTTTGGCATCTAATAGATGAAGATGAGGAAGAAGAAGTCGACGGGTCCGTACTGATGGCCCGAGTGAAGAAAACCATCGATGCCTCAAAGGCAGCTGGATTGATGGTGGTTTGTGTGTCTCCGCCTCGAACTGAGGTAGTATCGGAGAAAGATTTAGGCAGAGTCTCCAAATTGTTAGAGAACGAGGATACTTCCCACCGAAGTTAACAAACGGTGGGTATATCTGAAGGGGCTAGTCTTGAAGCTCTCCAAAGTGAGGAGAACGCCCCAAGCAAGTCGCTTGGGGCAATAGTAATCAGAGACTCACCCACTCTCCGTGCTTTTTTCGAAGGGGCTATTCGGGAAGCCCAAGCTTTGGGGGCCCTCTAGGTAGACCGGTCTTATGAAGAGGAGGACCCCTTTCATGATTTATTTATTGGTGTCGAGGATGTTGTTGGACCTATTGATGTGTCAGGCCTTTTCTGTGAAGTGCAACAAGCTCTGAATCGGGTAAGTTCTAACTCCCTTCGTTGATACCACTTTCATGTTTGCTATTCTTTTCTAACTTCTTTTCTTATTTCTTCGTAGGCCGTAGCGGTTCATCGAGAAGCATGTTCTCGGTCTAGAGCTGAGCTGCGTCGATACGAGGCCGACCTCCGACAGGTCACGGAGGAGAGGAACACCCTTAGACTTATCTTCGGACAAAGGGAAGAACAAATCAAGGACCTTCGAGCTGAATTGGCCAAGGCTTAACAAGACCAGACCGACCTGACCGAGCATGTAATGGTAATCTTAAAAACCCATGAGCTCAATTCTGGAATGGTGGATAATATTTCGATCTCACACCTGCAGCAGAAGCTTGAGGTGATTGGGAAGCTTCGTGAGGAGGTCGATATGATAAGGGCGGAGACCTTGGGATAGAAAGATGGCATAGATTGTCTTGCCGCAGAAAAAGAAACTGCTCGAGCCCAATTATCATCGGTCGAAAACCAACTAGCATGATAGAGAAGAGTTCGGTTCAAGCAAGAAAAATAGAGGAGCACGAGGCTCGGTTGGCCTCCGAACTTGCCAAGGCCAAATCTGACGCTGAAAAAGCAAAGGCTAAAGCGGATGCATTCGTGGCCGTCTATCGGGCCGATGCTGAAGTTGCTTAGGTACAAGCAAGAGAGGCAGTCGAGACCACTAAAACTCGAGCACATTGAGTTGCTAAACTTTCCAAATGCCAATCTCGGAGGGTGACCCTCGAGGAGATCCATGCTCGAGGGTTCGATCTCACTGAAGAGATAAAAAAGGCTAAAGAGCTTGAAGCCGATACTGAAGCCTTGGATTTCGATGATGATGATGATGGGAGCGAGAGTGGGTACGAGAGCGGGGAGGAGACCGATGGAGAAGAGACCGTCCCGGGAGATAACCAAGAAACTTAGCCCTTAGTTTCCATTTTGGCTTTTTGTGTAGGGTCCTGTTCGGACGTTGTAAACACTCTTGTATATATATATATATATAAAGATCTTTTCTTTTCCCGATTTGACTCTGTTTTATTCTCTGCCTTGTCAAGATTTTGTTTCATTCATGCCTTATGAAGGTTTTCATAAGGCTTTAGGCAATTTGATCGAATTCGGACCTTGTAGCCTTTATAACCGAGTGAGTGCTTGCTCAAACTCGAAATAAGGTAGCCTGTAGGCTTAGAGGTCAAGTGAGCGATTTCTCGAACTCGAAGTAATATAGCCCGTAGGCTTAGAGGTCGAGTGAGAGATTGCTCGAACCCGAAGTAATATAGCCCGTAGGCTTAGTGGTCGAGTGAGGGATTACTCGAACTCGAAGTAATATAGCCCGTAGGCTTAGTGGCCGAGTGAGTGATTGCTCAAACTCGAAGTAATATAGACCATAGGCTTAGTGGTCGAGTGAGTGATTGCTCGAACTCGAAGTAATATAGCCCGTAGGCTTAGTGGTCGAGTGAGTGATTGCTCGAACTCGAAATATAGCTTGTAGGCTTAATAGTCGAGTTAGTGATTGCTCGAACTCGAAGTAAGGTAGCCCGTAGACTTAATAGTCGAGTGAGTGATTGCTCGAACTCGAAGTAAGGTAACTTGTAGGCTTAATAGTCAAGTGAGTGTTTTGCTCGAACTCGCAAAAAAGGTAGCCCTAGGATTTATAACCGAGTGAGTGCTTGCTCAAACTCTAAATAAGGTAGCCCGTAGGCTTAAAGGTCGAGTGAGCGATTTCTCGAACCCGAAGTAATATAGCCCGTAGGCTTAGTGGTTGAGTGAGGGATTGCTCGAACTCGAAGTAATATAGCCCGTAGACTTAGTGGCCGAGTGAGTGATTGCTTGAACTCAAAGTAATATAGACCGTAGGCTTAGTGGTCGAGTGAGTGATTGCTCGAACTCGAAGTAATATAGCACGTAGGCTTAGTGGTCGAGTGAGTGATTGCTCGAACTTAAAGTAAGGTAGCCCGTAGGCTTAATAGTCGAGTGAGTGATTGCTCGAACTCGAAGTAAGGTAGCCCGTAGGCTTAATAGTCAAGTGAGTGCTTTGCTCAAACTCGAAGAAAGGAAGCCTGTAGGTTTTATAGCCAAGTGAGTGCTTGCTCAAACTCGAAATAAGGAAGCCCGTAGGTTTAGAGGTCGAGTGAGTGATAGCTCAAACTCGAAGTAATATAGCCTGTAGGCTTATAGGTAAAGTGAGCGATTGCTCAAACCCGAAGTAATATAGTCCGTACGCTTAGTGGTCGAGTGAGGGATTGCTCGAACTAGAAGTAATATATCATGTAGGCTTAGTGGCCGAGTGAGTGATTGCTCGAACTCGAAGTAATATAGCCCGTAAGCTTAATGGTCGAGTGAGTGATTGCTCGAACTCGAAGTAATATAGCCCATAGGCTTAATAGTCGAGTTAGTGATTGCTCGAACTCGAAGTAAGGTAGCCCATAGGCTTAATAGTCGAGTGAGTGATTGCTCGAACTCGAAGTAAGGTTGTCCATAGGCTTAATAGTCGAGTGAGTGCTTTGCTCGAACTCGAAGAAAGGTATCCCATAGGCTTTATAGTCGAGTGAGTGCTTTGCTCGAACTCGAAGAAAGGTAGCATGTAGGCTTTATAGTCGAATGAGTGATTACTCAAACTCGAAGTAAGGTAGCATGTAGGCTTTGTGTTGGCCTCGTTGATTCTTCGTTTAGCAGTCCCCGATTAATAAGCTAATGGTTGATCCTTGAGCCTGTTTGCGTAATAGATCATGAAATAGAGGATGGGTTTTGAGACTTGAGATATAGGCAAAGAAATTTCCTTTTATGTCATTATACATGTGTTTATAATTTGTACCAGAGATCGAGCAACCTACACGAGCATGGTTCGTTTTGACCATTTTGCTCTTATAATGTTTTCTATCGGAACCCTGTTGTTATGAAGTAACTTTCTTGCATCGAACTTGATATATTTGAGGGTAATGCCCCTAATTCCCCCCCCCAGTATTCGAGGTTGATTGTAAAGAGGCCTCGGATACTGTTGAATTGTTCTAAGTTAGCACGATCAATGGTTGCCTCATTAAAAATATTGCCGAAAAACCTATTTGGGATAAAACCCGGTCTAAGGGAAAACGAGCGCAACGCGTTCTTTCAGACCTAAGGCTTCGTGTTGAATAATCCATCCTAGTTCCTGGTCAAACTCCTGCAAGGTTTAGTTTCGAAATATAAACGAACATGGGAGGGTCGTACCTTAGCAGTAGTATCGTTTTTGGTGTGACACGTTCTAATTGCTTGGTAGTTGTTTGCCGTTTATAATACCGAGCTTGTAGGATCCTTTATCGACGTTTTCGAGTACCTGATACGGTCCTTCCCAGTTTGGACCCAATTTTCCTTCATTTGGATTTTGGGTTTTGAGTATGGCTGTCCAACGGGACGGGACGTCCCGTCCCGTCCCGGTCCCGTCCCGCGTCCCGTCCCGTCCCGTCCCACTTAATTTTAAACGGGATGGCCCCATGTTAAACGGGACACGGGATGGCCATTTTGTCCCGTTTATCCCGTCCCATTTCATCCCGTCCGTCCCGTCCCGCCCATCCCGTCTGTCCCGTCCCGCCCGTCCCGTCCGTCCCGTCCCGTCCCACCTCCCTTTTTTTATAATTATAGCGGTGGGGCAACGACTATAATTACAAAAATAGTCGTTCCCAACGGCTATAATTGTAAAAATAGCCGTTCCCAATGGCCAAAAACGGCCATATTTGGCCCCCACTCCCACCAAAACACCCCCTACCACCAGACTTTTAATATAATCCCTAAGTTTATTAAATTATACTTTGGCCCTATTTTCTACTATAAATATCCCAATCCTTCTTCATTTCTTTCCACAAAAATAAATTATTCTCTCTCAAATCCCTTTCATTCTATCTATATTATTCTCTCAATTTTCTCGCAATCAAGTGATAAGTTTCAAGTATTTGGACAAATATTTGGAGTAACTTTCAAGCTTCAAATTAATTTATCAAGTATTTGGAGCAATAGTTTGGGCAATTTCTTCAAGTTTCAATATTTAATCACGGTGCACTCGTTCCATCTCCTAATTTTAATATATATTTTTTGCGCATTATTTTAGTGCTTAATTTTTGTGTTTACTTTACGTGTTCTATTTTCGTATTTTATTTGTGTTTTTAATTTTTGTGTTAACTTTTTAAATTTAATTTCGTATTTAAATTATGGCACCTAAAAATGTATTTGGCATATTTAAAAAAACTAGTAAAAAAAGTAGTAAAGGTGAAAGTAGTAGTAATCCTAATCCTAGTCCTAATCCTAATCCTAGCCCTTCTCCTATAATTAGAAAACATATAGATGAAATAACTCATGTTGATGAAACTTCATTTTTCCAACCCCCCCGCATGTTATAATATTAATTTCGGAGAATAACTAGATCATGAAACTTTACAAAGACAATTTGACAAGGATATTTTTATTGAGGACGAAGAAAATGAGGATGAAGAAAATGAGGAAGAAGAATTAGATGAAACACCCACTAGTCCCGCAACACAAGCTCCAACTCAGAGTCAATCTCGATCTGGAGCTTTACCCCCTGTACCTCCTGTAAGGGGTAAGCCTAAGGGTGAACGTCCCAAAACATCACTTGTATGGAAATTTTTTAAACATGATAAAGTCAATCAACGTGCTACAGAGATTGGATTGTAGGCTTTTCCAACACTTTCCATAATGACCCGAGATATCCTTGCTATTCAAGCATCATCAGTAGCATCGGAGAGTACTTTTAGCGCGATAAGATTTTAAATCGGAGATCATAGACATTCATTAACGGAGGACAGCCTAGAGATTTCCGTATTATTCAGAGATTGGATTAATTCAGAAAAAAAAAATCTTGGTTTTGAAAAATTAACCACTACGGAAGAAGAAGAATACAATGAGATACTTAGCACTGGGAGCGATGACGGCATGGAACTCATGGAACATCAATCAACATTGTCAATTCCAGAACAATGTCCGAGAGAAATTATAGATAAGTTACAACGAAGTTATATAGGAGCTTACAAATATTAGTATGATAATTTTTTATTGGCTACTAAGAGGCCTAGTTCAAAGTTCAAACAGAACCCTTTCTAGAAGGTGGCTGCGTAGATTAGGTGCTCTTCAAAAGAATTATATTTGTATGTGAGATTTGAAAGTTCTATTAATAAAATAAAAGGCTCTAAGCGTTGAATTTATTTTATGAATTCTCTTACACTCTTACTTAGTTACTTAATGGATTGAAATTATATTAAATAAATTATAACTCTATTATATATTTATAATTGCTAGAATATTTTATTACAAGTCTTTTGTTTTAATATTTTATAATTCTTTACTTAGTTTCCTAATTTTTGTTTAATTTTTAAATTTATTGAATAAGTCAAAAAATTAGATGTTGCAAACTTTAAAAACTTAGTCATTGCCAAAAGAATATCTGTTGTCAAACTCAATGCTTAAATAATTTTTTTAAAAATGGCACTTAAGGCCCGCGAACCCGTCCCGTCCCGTTCCGTCCCATCTCATTTGTTAGCGGGACGGGATGGGCCTACCGTCTGTCCCGTCCCGTTTGTTAGCGGGACGGGATAGGCCTACCGTTTCGTCCCGTCCTGCCACCGTCCTGGCTAAATGTCGCCCCGTTCCGTTAATTTTGTCCAGTCCCGTTGGACAGCCATAGTGCTGAGGGTAACTTTCCTTAGTACTAAGTCCCCGATTTTAAAATGGCAAAGATTGGTTCTTCGATTATAGTATCTTTCGATCCGCTATTTTTGGGCGGCCAATTGGACGAGAGCGGTTTCTCATTTTTTCATCCAGTAATTCGAGGCTAGCATTCATAGTCTCGTGGTTTGACTCTTCTGTTGTATATCGAAATCTTGCACTGGGTTCCCCGATTTCGACTGGAATCAAGGCTTCAGAGCCATATACTAAGGAGAACGGGGTTGCCCCCATACTGGATTTGGATGTTCTTCAATATGCCCAAAAGATTTCGGGTAGAATTTCTCTTCATTTTCCCTTAGCATCGTTCAACCTTTTCTTTAGGTTTTAAATGATAGTCGTGTTTGTTGATTCGGCATGTCCGTTCCCACTAGGGTGATACGGTGTTGATAATATCCTTTTTATTTTATGATGTTCGAGGAATTTCGTCACTTTGCTGCCAATAAATTATTTTCCATTGTCAAACACTATTTCGGCGGGTGTCCCAAATCGACATACAATATGATCCCAGATAAAGTCTATAGCCTCTAGTTCTCTTACTTTCTCGAACGCCTGTGCTTCAACTGTAACACCCCGAAAAATTTCGAAGTACTTAAGTGTAAAACCCCGTAAAAGTTTGCAAAAGAAAGTAATGTTTCGTGGTGTCGATTTGGTTTTACGTAGTGAAAAAGAAAGTTTGCTCGGACTTTTTGGGTTGAACAATGCACCAAAAAGTAAAGAAAAATATTTGGCAGAAAAGTGTATTTCTGCGGTCCATTATGCGACCACAGAACCACTCTGCGGATCACATAATGGCCGCAGAATGAGGCAGTTAATTGGGTCAGTTGGAAGCAACTATGCGGTCGACTATGCGACCGCATAAATGTTATGCGGTGCATTATGCGACCGCATAATAATTATGCGGACCGCATAGTGACCGCATACACAAACAATTCTTTTGGCTATTTTGTAACCAATTATGCGACCGATATGCGGTCCGCATAACCATTATGCGGTCGCATATGCGACCGCAGAACCTATTCCGGAGCTTCATTTTTGGGTTTTTATAACCCGACCCTACTTCATTAAATACACGTTTTGGGCTATTTTTCATACATAATCTGATATTTTAGTGTGAGAGAGAGTGCCCTAGAGTGAGAAGGTATTCTTCAATAAATTTTCTTCAATTCTTGCTCAAGTTTTGGAAGATTAAGAAGGGAAGCTCACTAGGTCTTCATCCTAAAGGTAAGATTCTGCACCCTAAACCCTAATTTCGAAATCATCTGAAAATGGGTAATTAGCAAGATAATTTTTGGGCATGAGAGTTGATTATTTTATATGCATGTGATATCAAGGGGTGTAGGAAGATTGTTGAACTAAGCATGGAAAAGATTGGGTTGTGGGATGATGGAATCCTCCATAAAAAGACCTTAAAACCTTGTGCACACCTAGTGTTTGATAAAATACTCAAATAAGCTAGAACCATGAACATCTTCCTAATTTTGATTCAATTTGTTATATTTCTAAAATAGATTGAAGTTTCTAAGAATTCCGAAATATTTTAGAGTTTAAGGAAGCTCAAATGAGGTATGTTGGCTAAACTCTTCTCTTAGAATTGAATCCCACGATATTCATGTAAATTATGTAAGTCCCGAGTGATTCATTATGAAATTGGCTATTCCGAGTAAGATTGAGTTGAAAGATATATGTTCAACAAGCATCCCAAATGCTTTATTCATGTTATGTTACCAATTGAGGATGTGTTAAAATATGGGCTGTGCATTAATAATGTTTCGACTTTAAGTCACGTATAAATGAAGGCTATTATGCCAAATTTTGTGAAATATCTCTATGTACCTTAGACTCTAAATTGCTCACATGTGTACTACACACCTTGATTTAAATTGTACTTGTTGTTGATGATGATAATGATGTTTGAAATTGATAATGTGAGCATGAAATACTGAATATGGACAACGTGCCAAGAATGATCTTATAATTATGGCCACTAGTGCCAATGAAATGAAAAGATGTGAAAGTATTATGAAATGCGATGATTGATATAAAAAGATTGATGTCTCAAATAAGACAGCCTAGTCGATCGGGTCATGATCGGGCTCTGTACTAAATTTACGGTGGTATTGGTATTGATAGTAATTATGGTTGATATCTCTAATGAGATGGCCTAGCCGATCGGGTCGTGATCAGACTCCGTACTAAATTTACGGTGGTATTGGTATTGATAGTAATTATGGTTGATGTCTCTAATGAGATGGCCTAGCCGATCCGGTCGTGATCGGACTCCGTACTAAATTTATGATGGTATCGATATTGATAGTAATTGTGGTTGATTCTCTAATGAGATAGCCTAGCCAATCACGTCATGATCGGATTCCGTGCTAAAAGTGCGGTGGCATTGGTATCGTGGACATGGTATTGTGAACAATGGTATATTGATACTAAAAATCTCCCAATGTAAGATATGGAAATTAATTTGAACACTGTCTTGATCCTGAATTGAGGTTTGATGTTGATTAAGGCTTTCATTGATATTATGATAATCTTGTTGTATTATTTGTCATTCTATTGAGAGGGTATTTAGTTATATATACTAGTACTATTCAACGGTACTAACGCCCCTTTTGCAGGGGGCGTTGCATCTTTAAATGGATACAGGTGGTTCCACAGCAGGAGATATTGATCAGTGATAGTAGTGCACCTTCTCCCAAGCTGACTTAGTGAGCCCCACTTCATTCCTGGGTCATGAATCTTTTGTACTTTATGTATTCTATTTGAGGTATAGCCGGGGCCTTGTTGCCGGCATTATCATTATACTCTTCTTTATTTATAGAGGCTTCGTAGACATAGTGTGGGTTGTGTATTAGTGCTGGGAAAGTCAAAATATATATATCATGTTGTGGGTGTATTACTTGTTCAATTGGGACTTTAAAAATGATGAAACTGTTGGAAATGAATTGGTATTGTAGACGTGAATACTTTTTGTCTAATTAAGGAACATATGCATTATCTCCATTCGTGGATGAGTTTGGGTAGAATAAAATCTAACATACTTGCTCGGTCGGGTTCACTCGGTTGAGCGCCGGTCGCGCTTCTCGGTTTTGGGGCGTGACATCAACCCATTTAGAGAAATAGTCAGTCATAAATAAAATGAACTTAACTTTACCTGGGGCCGATGGCAGAGGCCCGATGATATCCATTCCCCACTTCATGAATGGCCATGGGGATAGGACTAAGTGAAGTTGCTCTCTGGGCTGATGGATCATCGGTGCAAACCTTTGACATTTATCACATTTTCGAACAAACTCCTTTGCATCTTTGTCCATATCGATCCAATAATATCCTGCTCTGATTATTTTTCGGACTACTAAATCGGCACCGGAATGATTTCCACAAGTGCCCTTGTGAATCTCACGTATGATGTAGTCAGTGTCTCCTGGTCCTAAGCATACTGCCAATGGTCCATCGAATGTCTTCGGTATAACGTTTCATCTGCAGTCAATGTGAATCGAGCAGCTTTGATTCGTAGGGCCCTCGAATGTTTAGAGTCCGATTAGAGATTTTCATTCTCCAAGTATTCAATATACTTATTCCTCCAATCCCAGGTTAATCTTGTAGAATTCCTTATCAACTTCGGGTATGAGAGTTGGCGTAAAATCGGCCACGAAGTCCGCTAAAATTTGAGACTTGATGGCCTTCCGGGGTTGATATTCGATATCGAACGAAGTAGGTAAGTGGTTAATACGCATATGGGGTGACATTGAAAGTACGGTTTTAATTTTCTAGAGGCGCTTATCAGTACAAGTGCCAATTTCTCTAAGTATGGATATCTAGTTTCTGCTTCCCCTAAGGTTCGACTTACATAATAAACGAGAAATTACATACCTTGCTCTTCTCCAACTAGGACACCACTTACCGCTATTTCCGATACCGCCAAGTACAAGCAAAATTTCTCATCTGCCTTCGGAGTGTGAGTCAGTAGTGGTCTCGATAGGTATCGCTTCAATTCCTGTAATTCCTGTTGGCATTTCGGTGTCCAGGCGAAATCGTTCTTTTTTTCTAGTAGAGAGAAAAAATGGTAGCTTCGATCTAACGACTTCGAAATGAATCGGCCTAAGGCAGCTATCCTTCCGGTTATCCTCTGCACGACTTTTACACTGTCTACGATGGTGATGTCTTCGATGGCCTTGATTTTATCGGGGTTGATCTGAATTCCTCGATTTGATATCATGAAGCCAAGGAACTTTCCCGAACCGACCTCGAAAGCACATTTCTCGAGGTTGAGCTTCATGTTGTATTTTCTTAAAATTTCAAACGTTTCCTGCAAATGAGCTAAATGGTCCTCTGCGCGTAGGGACTTAACTAGTACATCATCAATATAAACTTCTATCGATTTACCTATTTGCTCCTCAAACATTTTATTTACTAGGCATTGGTAAGTAGCTCCTGTATTTTTTAGCCCGAAGGGCATTACATTATAACAATATGTTCCATACTTGGTGATAAATGAAGTTTTTTCTTAGTCCTCCGGGTTCATTTGGATTTTATTATACCCGGAATAGGCATCGAGAAAAGTAAGGATCTCGTGGCCAGACGTGGCATCGATCATGTGCTCGATGTTAGGCAGCGGAAAAGAATCTTTGGGGCACGTCTTGTTTAGATCCTTATGATTTACATTCATTCTAAGTTTGTTCCCTTTTTTAGGGACTACAACTACATTGGATAACCATTCGAGATATTCCACTTCCCGAATGGACCATATTTTGAGAAGTTTAGTTACCTCGTTCTTTATGAATGCGTGCTTTACCTCGGACTGGGGTCTTCTCTTTCGCTTCACCGGTTTGAACTTAGGGTCCAGACTTAGCCGATGCATCGTTATATCTGGTGGGATCCTTGTTATGTCTAAATGGGACCAAATAAAATAATATATATTATCAATAAGAAATTGAATAAGCTTTTTCCTGAGTTCGGGGGTTAATCCCGTTCCCAGGTATACCTTTCGCTCAGCCAGGTACTCGATCAATATAACCTGCTCCAGCTCTTCGATCGTTGATTTGGTGGCGTCAGAATCTTTGGGAACAATAAAAGTTCGAGGGGTCAAAAAATCCTCATCTTCTTCTTCTACCTCCTACTTCCTCGATTCGGTCGAAGCTGGTGGCTGTGATTGCTATTTGACTTTCTGTTAACCTTCGATGTTCGACATTTCCGAGGTTGATGGTTTTGATATCGGTGTTACATCATCGACCTCAAACATTTCCTTTGTAGCATGTTGCTCCCCGTATACTATTTTTACACCATCCAACGTTGGGAATTTCATCATCTGGTGGAGAGTCGAAGGGACTGCCCTCATATTGTGGGTCCAAGGCCTTCTGAGCAGGGCATTGTACCTCATGTCACCCTCAATTACGTGGAACTTGGTAGCTTGAATGGTTCTAGCCACGTTCACTAGTAAAGTAATCTCCTATTTATTTGTTTCTCTGGCCATATTGAAGCCGTTTTAGACCCGAGCTGCGGGCACGATTTGATTTTGTATGCCGAGCTGCTCCATGACCCTTGATCAGATGATATTCGTCAAGCTTCCTGGATCCACTAAAATACGCTTAACTTGAACTTTATTTAATAAGATAGAAATTACCAGAGCATCGTTGTGGGGCTGAGAAATGCCTTTTGCTTCTTCGTTGATGAACGATAAAGTGCCTTCGGGCACATAATCTCGGGTCATTTTTCCCTGGTGATTGATACCTTTGTGCGTTTGAATATGGGTCCCTGTGGAATGTTGACCCCACCGACGATCATATGAATGACATGTTGGGGTTCCTCCTGTTCATTTTTCCTGTTGGTGTCCCTTTCTCTGAAATGATTCTTGGCTCGATCACTGAGGAACCCTCAAAGGTGTCCCTCATTGAATAGATGGACTACCTCTTCCCTTAATTGCCTACAATCTTCGGTCTTGTGACCATACGTGCCATGATACTTGCACATCAAATTCGGGTTTCTTTGGGAAGGATCTGTTTGTATGGGTCTGGGCCACCTAGTATCTTTGATCCTTCCGATTGCCGACACAATGTCCGATGCATCGATACTGAAGTTATATTCCGATAACCGAGGTGCTTCTATGGGATCAGCATACTTGTCAAAACCACTTTTGCTCATAAGTTCTAGAGAATTTTGTACTCGGTCACTTCTTCGATTGTTCCGGGCGGAATTGCGTTCTGAACCATTATTCCTTCGATCTGCGGTATATGGATGATATCGGTCTCTGTTCGACCTTAAATTCCTGGCGACGTCCCTCTGGTTTTTAACTATCGACCTGTTTGGATGTACTGAACCGGAAGGGGCTCCTAATTGATCGTTCTCAACCCTGATCTTCAATTGATATCATTTGTGCTCATCTGCCCAAGTTATAGCTGGTTATTCGATCAAATTTTGTTTCAGCTGACATGATGCTACCGAACTCCGCTCGTTCAATCCTTGGTTGAAAGCTTGAACGGCCCAATCATCTGTGATTGGTGGCAATTCCATGCGTTCCATTTGAAATCGGGACACGAATTCTCTCGACATTTCATTATCCCTTTGTCTTACCTTGAAAAGGTCTGATTTCCTCGTTGCGACCTTTATTGCTCCTGCGTGTGCCTTTACGAAAGAGTCTGCTAACATGGTGAATGAGTCGATGGAGTTTGGTGGTAGGTTATGATACCAAATCATCGCTCCCTTCGAAAGGGTCTCTCCGAATATTTTCAATAGCACAGATTCGATTTCATCGTCTTCTAAATCGTTACCCTTGATGGCACATGTGTAAGAGGTGACGTATTCATTGGGGTCGGTCGTTCCATTATATTTAGGAATCTCGGGCATGCAGAATTTTCTAGGGATCGGTTTTGGAGCTTCACTTGGTGGAAAAGGCTTTTGTACGAATTTTTTGGAATCCAACCCTTTCAACACTAGTTGTGCCCCCGTGATCCGATCAACCCTGGAGTTATATGTTTCCATTTTTTTATCGTTTGCCTTGATCCTCCTTTCTCCTGACTCTATTCGTTTGATCAGTTCTTCGAACATCTTAGTAATTTCGAGATTAGTCCCCGATTCTTGCTCATTTGACCTTACTACAGCTGGCTCCATTCTGTGGGTAACTTATCGGGGTGGACTGGGCTCCGGCCTGCTCGGTATCTGGGTTTGACTCTGTAACTGAGCTATCGCTACCTGTTGAGCTTGCAATATTTCGAAAATCATATGCAAGTTGATTCTGTTTTTCTCAACGTTATGGGTATCTCGAGTTGCAGATCAAGTACCACCATGAATGTTATTTTCAGGTTTAGAATGTTGGTTTGTCTCAATGGCCATATGCGAATTAACGTCTAATGGTACTTCGACTTGAGCTCCAACGGTGTCGACAATCGGCATTCCGGCCCTGGGCGTCAAGTTGTTGTTCTCACCTTGAAGGCCAGCTTCATTATCGATAGGTAAGGCCATTTAATTTGAGAGCTCGTCGATGCTAATCCGAAATCAAAGGCACTTCCGAAAACAAGCGTAAAATGGTGTGTCTTGGCAGATTCGTATCAAATAATCACTATTATCCTTAGCCCCACAGTGGGCGCCAAACTGTTTACCCGAAAAAATGGATAGAGTTGAATTTGTACGTAGTTCTAAGGGTATGTGGTATAACTTGACACAAATCGTAAGAGTAAATAGAAATATCGAATATTTACTGTAAAGAATGAAAACTAAGCAAAGTTGAAAAGAAGATGATTTATGGATTGAGCAAAATGAATCAATCTGTGGTCCTAAAAAGGGATGATTTTTCAATATGGGAGTGTATGATATTTGAGTTACAATGTATGCCAAACTTCCTCCTTTACAGAAATATATTCATCTTTTTTTATAGTGGGGGGGGATCTTACTTTAGATATAATTAAAAATATATAGTGGGAAATCCATGATAAATCATATTTTTCCTAATTTCCGCCGAGATTCTCTCCCTTAGTGTGGCTGTAACGGCTCTTGTCTATGAGTTCGATCTTGATCGGACTTGGTATTGGTCGGTATTGGTCGGTTTCCAGTTTTAGAGCTCGATGCGGGTTTGAGCTCGATGCCGACTCGGGGTCCGGTATTAACTTGGGCTCGGTATTGGTTGGCCTCTGGCTCTTAAGCTCGATTTCGTCGCTTCTCAGTATAGTTCGATTTGGACTCGAGCTTGGTATTTAATCTGATTCCGAAACTCGAAGCTTGTTCGTGCCTTCTTCAAATCTCACCTCGATATAATGAAGATGCTCTTCGGTCCATCTTCACCAATCGTACGAAGGTTGAAAACGGTTTTGACCGTGTACAAAAATTTTTGCAGAAAAAAAAAAAAGGAAATCATTTTACTGCTTATGGTGGAGGGCTAATAATATACAATGACAGTAGACCAATAGGATATACATTAGTAGGGCTTAGACCAAAAATAAGACATTTCTTGCGATTTGGCTACTTAAAAGAGCTTGTTGAATAATTCTTACTATCCATTGTGGCTGTAAACATCATTGTCTGAAACTTCGGCGGAACATATTCTAGATTTCAACATCCTCTGCAAAGCCCTCATAATATAAAGCATCTGATCAGCTTCACTCGAAAAATTAGAAGACCGCCTATTTATATTTAGCTATTACTAAAATAAATCCAACAAAGAAAAAATAGGTCTAGTAAATATGGTTTTACTTCTTTCAATATGGTTTCGGTGGAATGAAAAAGAAAGGAAAAAATGTCAAAAAAAAGGAGATAAAAGAAAAATAGATTTGATGGCCACATCATCTCTTCTAAAGTGACATCAATTGATGAGTCTTTAACCTACAGAATCTAATTCTTCTACTTTTTTTAATCCAACGGCACTGTTACATTAAATGGTTGATTCCTACACCTAAAATGACAATTTAGAGTTGAAAGTGGTTGAAAGTTTTAACTAAAATATTTGTAATTAATTAATTGGTTAAAATTTAATAACAAACAAAAAAACTCCTAAACCTAAAAGGAGCTCAAAATGCTCCAAAGTTTCCTAACAGTAAATTAACGTGATTGATTGTGTTACTATTTTCATTTTACAAATTTGTTAGATTACCAACTTCTAATAAGGAAAATTTTAATAACTCAAATTTTAGTTAATTTTAAAGTCTTAAATATTAAAAGAACAATTAAATAACTATTTTATCTAATGTGAATTCTATTTTTAAAGGGTAAAAAAGACGAACGATATTTCGTTAAGGGTTTTCATTCTTTTAATATAGTATAGATATAGATAGATTAGTGACAACATTAATTGTCTCTAAAGTTATATATATTTCGTAGTTGAACAAATGTAATTTCGTCACTAAAAACTACATATTATATACAAAAAGATATTTCGTCCCTAAATATAGAAATTAGTGACAATTTTACTTTAATAAAATTGGCTTACAATTTTGTAGCTAAGACAATCAATTCATCACTACAAACATCGCTTTTACTGACAAAATAAAACTGTCACTATAAATTATCATGATTCACGACAATTACAATTGTCATAAAATACAAAAATAATTTGTAGTCAATAAGGCAATTATGAGAAATAGAAATATATAAGAACTTTTCATTGCTAAAAAGTCAAACAACATAAAGTATTCTAATATACATTATAATATATTTTCTTTGTATATATACATGACCAAAAAATAACATAAAATGTCTCTAAACTATTCCTTTGCCTTCAAACTCCTCCAAGTCTGTGGTTGACTTTATTTCTTGTTGTAACGTAAGGGGTCGTATGGTAGGATGTATTAGAAAAAATATTTCAAGTATTAGCTTTGTGCATTACTAATACCTTGTTTGGTACATTTTTTCAACCTATATATAACTAATACTTGCATTAGTTATACATCATACTTGGTATTAGCCTATGTATAAGTAATGCATAGAAAACCATGACATTAGTAATACCAAGGCTATTAATGCAATGTATTAGTATGGTTAAAGATAAAATTGTCCTTAAAGTCCCTTAAAGCTAGAGAATATGGAGGGCATTTTTGTAAACAACTATTTTTCTTAAAAATTATGCAATGCATTATAATTTTTAATACACCACACCAAGCAGTTTATAAGAAATAATATCTGCATAACTAATGCTTGCATTACTAATTCATGCATTACTACAATGTATTCTGCACTATTCTTATACACCCTACCAAACGACCCCTAAGTATGCAACCGAAGGTCAAGATAATCTTTGTTCCCAATTAAACAACTTCTTGTCCTTTAAATTTAATACTCCCATATCCCCTCCTTTGTCATTTTACTATTTCACTTTACCCTTTTTTTTTTCTTTTTTTTTTTCTTTTTTTTTGTTCTCTTCTCTCTGCAAATTACAACTTCTTATTCATAACAAGGAAAATTCTAGGTCTATTTAAATATCTTAGAGTTAATAAATATTTGTTAACTTAAATTTTTTGAAGTAAAATTTGTTAAATTAAATAGATAAATTCTTAAAATAGAGATAGATAATTTTTTTAACCTTCTTAAAAATATTTTCTACTTTGTTAAAATAGAGTGTCAACTTTAAAATGACTTCATTTTGAGATTGTATTAAGAAAAAAAGATAAAACACCCTACTTGTCATACCCGACACTACTTATACTATTAGGCACGTTCATTTTTTATCGAACCCATGTATGTAAAATTCTGAATCCGCAGTTGTTGATTATGAGTAAGAACTCTTTTAAAACAGTTAATCTATCATAGACAAATTATCAGCAACATGTCTTTATTCTAAGGCGAAAAAGTTTTTCCATCACATGTAATTTGAAAAAGTTTTGTTCAAGTTTGCGTCATACCAATGATACATCAGTCTTTTTTCTTTTTCTCTTTTTTTGAGTTGAAAAGAAGATTAGATTATAATTTCATTATCTAATTGATACGAAAGTTTTGTTTTTCAGGAGTCATTACAATTACATTCAAATCTTCTAGGGCAAATTGTCAAATGATGCCCAACGAACTAGAGGCAGATTAAGTAGGGAGGGACTGCAAAAAAATAAAAAGATAAAAGTTGGAAATTAGGATGATAGCATATTGGTAAGTGGTTATTCCTTACCAGTAATTTTGGTATGGGACTTTTTCGTATATATACAAGATTTTAAATTTATTTACCCGATTTTGTCTAAGTTTTTATATTTACAGAAAGCAACAAAAGTTTTTTACAAAATATATACAAATCCGGTCAAAATCTACAATTTATCTACAACATAAGTACATATTTTTTGTACAGAATCCGATCAAAAACTACAATTTACATATAATTTATATACAACTTATATACAATTACGTAAGTTATAGATATTTTGTATACCGTTTCTACATTCGACATATAAAATATATACAATTTGTTCATGTCTTCTTTTTCGAGTTTCAATCTGAAATTTCAACCAAAACCACCTCGAATCTTCACCAAATTGTCTCAAATTTGAGATATTAACTCCAACGGATCATTTGCAACAACACCCAATCCAAAAAATAATTTCATAAAATTTTATTTTTGAATTCAAAGCTTTGAAGCTTTTTAATGGCTGTCAATGGAGTTTTTAATGGATTAACATAGTATCCAATTCAATCTACTCATTTCTAATTAATACTATTTTGTTTGTTGGTTCCAAAAAGCTAAAAGAATGATAACTAAAATGATTCTCTTCATCATAGCTAATTTGTTTCTTATTTACTTCCTCGTTTTCGTAGGATCTGAAGCAAGAACTTTGCTAGGTACTAATCTTTTCTCTTTTTTTCACTTAACATCAGTATCATTTCTTCAGTTAATCCACATAAAGATATTAATATAAGAATACTGATAGAGAATGTGTGTGTGTGTGTGTGTGTGAGAGAGAGAGAGAGAGAGAGAGAGAGAGAGAGAGAGAGAAGAGGGAATTCTCTATTCAATTCCTAATATAATAAGATACTCATTAATACTAATTTGTATTATAATTGATAAATTGTATATCAACTTGTAATTAAGTTAAAGCCTAAACAGTGAGGGTAAACAAATTTCTAATGTAGTACATATAGGTAAAATTACCTTTTGGTATTAGTCTAGTTTTGTCTTGTTCTTAGAATTCAACTACCATCTGATGTTGCTTATGCTTGCTGTTAATAATGATTATGTTTGATTTGAGCCGACGGTATATCGAAAACAATCTTTTTATCTACACAAAGTAGGGGTAATGTCTGCATACACACTACTGAGCCAAGGATCTATCGAAGACAATCTCTCTATCCGCACAAATAAGGGTAATGTCTACATATACACTACCATCCTCATTCCCCACTTGGGTAATGTTGTTGTTTGTTGTTGTTGTTTTATTGTCCGTCAATACTGGAGCTTACTTTACTGGAGCCAATCCCAACCCCACTTTGATGAGTTTTTCTAGTTTAGAAATAATTGCGAGAATTTATCTGTAACGTGCAGTGGCAACAAAAATTTGACAATTTCTTGACTGTTTGTGCCAGAGTTGCGCAAGAACCATTCCGGGCTCCCTTTCCTCCCTATGGTATGCTCCCCCGGCGCAGGCCTACCACGCTTCGCGCCTGCGGCGTTTTCGCCAGACGGTCTTTGCCAGTAGAGCCATCATCCTCGCTGGCTGTATGGGCGGGTTGTCCCTCACTGCTGCGTTCTTTTAAGCTATGGATTAAAGGAATAAATGTAGTTGAATGGAACAGCATGCGTATCGTTCCAATTTATCAGGTATCCAAAAAAAGACAACCTAAAACGTATGAATTACAATCATCTTGCATGAGGATTGATAAAAAGTGCACGATAACTAGACCGAATGGTGACTTCACTATCAATTGGCATACTTGGCAATGATAAAATCACTTTGCAGAGGCAGGCTAGCATCCTCCCCACCCAATGTGACACTCTTAGTATTATCATCAGCCTCAAATTTCCTATACTCTAAATACTCCAGTACTCGAACAGCATTTCGTGCATCTAATACTAAGAGAAAAAAGAATAATCTGAATTACATTTCCTAATAATTATGTAGCAACTTCATCAACTTCAGAATGGAACACAAAACTAGGAAAAGTAGTTGTAATATCCCTGCATAACAAAAACATAAATCTCATCAGAAGACAGCATCAGCCAATGTATTCCTGATATATTAGTTGAGAAACTATGCTACCTTAGATAGGGAAGTGTCATTATCTTTAGCAATGAAGGATTTCGGCCAACGAAAATCTGCCATTCAGATTTGTCAATCTTTCCGTCCTCATTTGTGTCTGCCTCAACAAAAGTCTACATATAGAGGTAACAATCTATGGTTATTCAAAATTCCATGAGATCGATAAACAGTTCTGTGAATAAAAACTGCCCTAATTTTAATCTTGAAGTCACCTATCTCTCAGTGACACAAAATGCATTGGTCTCTTAACCTCGGGACCTCGGCTATGTTTAGAACGGTGGAACTGTGGAAGTTTATTTAGTCATTTAGTAAATTACCTTATCGAGTATACTCTCTATAGTCTCATCAGCCAACTTCATCTCAGACTCGCATAAAAGTGCAATCAACATTTGTTTAACCTGCCAAAAATTGCAGATAATTAAGAAACCTGCACACATATCACAATGGAAACAAAATTTTAATTATAACATTGAGTAATCTTGGCATAACCCTTCATCAACTGAGAAATAGTCTTGCAAAAAAGCTTCTTTTACCCTTTTTGATAAGTGCCTCTTGTGTGAAAGCTATTATAACTTGAAATAAGGCAGAAAGCAACTGAGAAATAGACTAACAGCGAAGAGAAAATATTGAATGGTCTCCTATGCCAAGAAACAAAAATTCATGTTGCCCTATGCAGAGGGACACTACACAATTATCTAAAAGCAAACATGTCTTCAAACTAAAATGCTCCTCTCACCTTTCCTGACCCAAAAGGAGATTAATAAATAATAGGAGAGCATATTGCAACAGTAAACAGTTAGAAAAAGCCAATAGAATGAGAGAGGAAAAAAAAAGAGAAGAAGAAGAACTACGCAACTTTCTAGAAGTGAACATGTCTTCAAACTAAAATGCTCTTCACGTTTCTGACCCAAGAGGGGTATAATAAATAAGAGAGCATATTGCAAGAGTAAACAGTTAGAAAAAGCAATGCTGAAAAACAGGAAGAACTGCTAAAAACATCACACTAGATGATTACTGAGTTTTGTTTTCTTTCTGAGTTTCTGAGATTATGTGAGTTAAGAAGAGGACTAGGATTGGAAAGAAAACTTGCCTAGGAGGTGTGCCATTACCTAGAAGAGTTGGATAGTCTTAGAGATTCTTCTTTTGTACTGAGAGCAGCAATCAGTGTGTTGTAACTTCTTACTTGGTGATTAATGAAATGTTTAATTACCAAAAAAGAAAACATCACAGTAGGTAACATCATTACTTCGCTTGTTTAATCCAGAATGAACAAGACACCACACCGAAGGCATACATATAGTGGTACAGACGGCATTAGTTTGACCGATCATCGCCTTTGTTTCAATTAACGCCCCACATTCGTTGAGGGAGTAGATTGTAGTCTTTTTGTTTTTGAATATGTAGTCTCATTAAATGGTCTTTTTTTTTTGGGATATGCACTCTCTTTATATGGTCTTTAGCTAATTGTTTTTATTGAGTTAGATCCAAGGCCCATCTTTCTTAATATGGTACTAGAGCAACCAAACTTCTTGAGTTGAGGGAGTAGATTGTAGTCTTTTTGTTTTTGAATATGTAGTCTCGTTAAATGGTTTTTTTTTTTTGGGTTATGCACTCTCTCTTTATATGGTCTTTAGCTAATTGTTTTTATTGAGTTAGATCCAAGGCCCATCTTTCTTAATATGGTACTAGAGCAACCAAACTTCTTGAGTTTAAGTCTCATTGTCACCCATTATCAAAAAAAAGTTCCAATTGCTTGCATATAAACAAGAATCTAGCCCCCACGTGGCACGTGAGAGGGCATATTGAAGACATAACTAAGCAGATAAAAATATACTCTCTTTAATTACTAAAGATTTTAGATGAGGGTGATCACATGGCTAACATTTGAACAAAAGAAGATCAGAGTAACAACATAGTAGAACTTGAACATGATGATAGCATAGCCAGACTCATCCATGATGTTACCCGTAATGGGATCCCATGTTAGTTTATCCATGCTCCATATGCTCAAAATTGTGCTAGCAGGGGGCCTTACAATTCAACATTATTTGAGGGTATGAGTTGTTGTATCTTTATATGGTCTTGGGGCAGCCTCACTTGAGCTAACTTTTGGGTTGAGTTAGGCTGAGAGTCTATTTCTTCCTAAACAGTTTCATACTCATTTTTTGGTAGAAAAAGAACAAGTGAGCTGCAGTCAACCCTTTGTGCATGGTCATAAAGTATCTCAAAGTGATTATCCACTGTTAAAAAAGCAAAAGGTAATGAAGAATTTTCGGCCTTTTAACTATCATCCGTGGAAAATTAGGGGAGCGCTGATCATTCTTCCCAGACAGTAAGATGAAAGGCATCCTAATCGTGTCAATGGAAAGCACTACATTCAGTCACACGACGAAATTAGGCAACATAACAGACAACTCCAACTCTTCAGCAAGTTAAACAATAACGAGATGCTTATAGATGTTTTTCCACATAGGAGAAAGAGAAAATATGTAAAAAAAAGTATACCTCTTGCCTCTCAATGAACCCTGTGCCATCTAGATCATAAAGCTTAAACGAAACTGCAAGACAGGGAAAAGTTAGGTTTCAATGAGACTATTTTTAAGCTAATAATGCAGTAAATCGAACAAGTCAAAGAACTATATGGTTACGTCATCTTCTCTATAACTTACAATTCATCTTCTCTTCTTGTGGGGCATTGGGGTGGAAGACATGAAGCCCCCTTACAAAATCACCAAAATCAATGAGCCCTTTTTGCTTCACATCAAAGAGATCAAAAATCTACGAGCAGAGAGTTCCAAAGGGAAATTAATATCCCAGAATTCAATAAAATTTA
The DNA here is from genome assembly GCF_000390325.3 of Nicotiana tomentosiformis. NCBI lineage: Eukaryota > Viridiplantae > Streptophyta > Magnoliopsida > Solanales > Solanaceae > Nicotiana > Nicotiana tomentosiformis. The sequence continues at coordinate 117,090,859 of NC_090819.1, forward strand.
GTAGCTGTTCATGCAAAAATATACATTAGCTCAACACGTTTTCAACTCAGCACATCCCATAATCACCAGAATTTGGGATACCACTGTAGGTATTCTTATATACAGAATACATGTTTGCTTGAGAAACTGTAATATAGAATACTTAAAGTCCCATAAAGAGCTAATTAACCAGTACTATATGAAACAGAACTGAAGCAAATAATCAATCAAATATCGTACCCGATTTGCGAAAAGGTTTTCTTTCTTTCTGTTCTTGAATAAAGCCAACTGAAATTCTTCCTGCACATCCAACATGATTTTCCATAAGAAAAATTGAATTTTGATAATAACAATTAAAAGTAATTATAAAAAACAATTTCGGTAACAACGCAGTTTCAAGAGCCATTATTGGAGAACACCATTGTAGACATATTGAAGGTCTTCAATTGTGATTCCTTTGATGAACCCTAATTTTTCAGCAATGGTGATTTTTTAATGGGAGAAGAAGCCTAGATTTCATTTTGGTGGAGGTAATCTCTGCAATGGAAAAGGTAAAGGGAAAGAATGGGAAAAAATGAAAAAGTGTTGGGAAAGGATTTCTTTTTTAGGGGGTGGGGTAAGGAGATTGTACGGGGAAATGAGAACTTTTTTTGGTCAACTAAAAAACAAATAAAAATAGGCTTATGACTCTTACGTGACATCTTAATTGAGGGGCCATGTGCAACCGTTAGAAATGGGAGTAAATTTGTTTACTTCTTTAACGATAAGGATAAATTTAGACGGAAAGTATAACGGAGGATAAATGTAAACTATAGTACAGGGGTAAATGTGGACCTTTTCCCTTTGCAATAAGCTAAAAGATCAGCAAACAAAACTAGAATATGATGCTTCAACCATGTTTCTGAGGAGATGGTCAAGGGTTGATTCAGGGGCACGAAAAACTTGGAGGTTCCAGGTTCTAATCGCACCTACAATACTGGGTGCGAACATGTGCTTGTGGGACAGACAGGATATCTAGTCAATTAGTCGAGGCGTGCACAAACTAGCTCAAACACTACCAATATAAATAAATGACGCTTCAACCACTACTACCATGCATTTTGAGCAAATATTTTTTAACTTCCAAGGAGGATCCTTTCTTTTTAAAATAACAATGGTGTAATCCATTCGATACCTGCAACCTCTCACCACTGCAGGTACAACTTCCTAGGACCTTTAAGTGTATATTCTGATAGACCACACGAAACTCAATAACTAGGAAAAGAAAATTGTGTTTTATTCGATAAAAAAAAAAGAGAAGAAAATAAATAAGTAATTACATAACAATGCGGTCACTAATTATACAATTAAATTGCCTCCAAAGAAAATAGATTACATGATATTATGTAACAGTAATGCTGAATTTGCTGCAAGACATGAACAAAGCCCGAGTATGATGCTGCAACTATCTACTGCACTACGGTTTTAGCAACCACAACTTTTCAAGAACCTTACGTATGGGATGTGATAGACCACACAAAACTAAATATCTAGGAAGTAAATAACTTTAACCTTATCCTAGAGAACAATGACAATAAAAGAAAACAAGATTCCCCTTAGGGCATTGTCAAGAGAACTTTCTCAAAACTTTTCTTTCTAGAAATGCATGTTTTGGAATACCCCGTAAATAACAAATGCCTTTTCAAATTCTTGTCACCAAGCCTAAATATTCTCCAAAACCTACCCCTTTAAGCGATCAACCACAAATGAAAAAAAGGGAAAAAGAAAAAGAGAAACAAAACAGTGCCTAGCTGATGATCAGAGACACAGAGAACATATGCCTAGTTAACATATGCCTAGTTCTGCAAGTAATAACTCGTAAAACTCATCTGAGAGGATGCACCAGGAATCACAACCCTTACACTAAAAGCCAACAAGACAAGATTTACCAGTTCAGCAGAATTACCTTGCTTATTAGCCCATCGTCAATTACCGAACTACTAATACTCTTGAACAGCTCAAACAATGCTTCTACTTCACTAACACTAACTGCAAAAGCAGAAAAACAAGAGAAAGGCAGAACAAATAAGTAAAGTAATCAGATACTCGAACGGAATCCCAATTGGAGAGCTTGGGGAAAATATAAGCACCACAACCTTTTTCTTAAATAAGTGTAAGTACCAAAACTATTTTTGAGTCACATATGTGATAACCAAATAAAACCAGACACGAAGCTGAAACTACAGCTGTCTAATGTTTTAGCTCTCCGACTTTAAGCAGTTAAAACCAAAAAAATAAAAATAAAAAACAATCAAACGGATGGTAAGTGCAAAACCAACGAACCTAAGGATAAAGCCAGCACCGAAAGATAATAGGCCAACTACCTTTTGATTTTATTCCTCAGTACAACGCAGGAAATCTTTTAGACAGATCACGAGAAGTCCATGTTTCATTATTTATTTTTTAAACATGAAATCTCATTCAAAATTTTAAACTTTCTAAATAGGTTTTCGAGGGAGAAAAGGCGTACGATAAAGTTCCGAGGGAGGTTTTGTGGAGATGTTTGGAGGCTAGAGGTGTACCTGTTGCCTACATTAGGTTGATTAAGGACATGTATGATGGAGTAAATACCCGAGTGAGGACGGTGGGTGGGGACTCTGGTCATTTTCCGATAATGATGGGGTTGCATCAGGGGTCGGCACTCGGCCCTTTTTTGCTTGCTCTGGTGATGGACACACTGACGCGACACATCCAAGGAGAGGTGCCGTGGTGCATGCTATTAGCAGATGATATTGTACTGATTGACGAGACGTGAGACAGTGTGAACGCGCAATTAGAGGTATAGAGGCAGACCCTGGAATCTAAAGGTTTCAAGTTGAGGAGGACCAAGACAGAATACTTGGAGTGTAAGTTCAGTGGCGAGACTCAAGGAGGGGAAGGGGAGATGAGGCTGGACTCGCAGGTCATTCCTAAGAGAGGGAGTTTTAAGTACCTTAGGTCTATTATTCAGGGGGTAGGGAGAATGATGAAAATGTCACACATCGTATTATGGCGGGATTGATGAAATGGAGACTCGCTTCCGGTGTTTTGTGTGACGAGAAGGTGCCACCGAAACTTAAGGGTAAGTTCTACAGAGTGGTGGTCAGACCAACAATGTTGTATGGGCCGAGTGCTGGCTAGTCAAGATCGCTCATGTACAGAAGATGAAGGTAGCAAACTTTGCACAAAGTTCTATTACTATTAATGGGTGACTCCGCAATTTCTTATGGGCACAGGCATCCCGGATAATTCAGTCTTATGGTTCTTCATTAACTGCATATGGCCTTTTTTTCCTAAGTGCTCATTTTGTCTAGAGACGAGGATGTTGAGATGGATGTGCGGGCACACCAGGTTAGATAGGATCAGATATGATATTATTCGCGACAAGGTGGGTGGTGGCCCCTATTGAGGACAAGATGCGAGAAGCACGGTTTAGATGGTTTGGTCATGTGAGAAGGAGGAGCACAGACGCCCCGGTGAGGAGGTGTGAGAGGTTGACATTGGAGGGCCTACGGAGAGGTAGAGGTAGGCCAAAGAAAAGGTGGGGAGAGGTGATTAGGCAAGACATGGAGCAGCTTCAGCTGACCGAGGACATTACCCTTGATAGGAAAGTATGGAGGTCGAGTATTAAGGTAGTGGAGTAGGTAGTCTAAAGTGTTCATAACAATAGTATTGGCACGCAATCTCGCTTTCTGTTGGTAGTAGGTTCTTCTGATTAACCGTCGTTTTCTTTCATTGTTGATCACCTTACTATCTTATTGTTTTTATTCTGCTTTTATATGGCTTTGTGGTACTGTCCCTTCTTATCTATATTTACATTAATGTGGTGCTTATACTTTCTTGAGCCAAGGGTCTACTGGAAACAGCCTCTCTATCCTCACAAGGTAGGGGTAAGGTCTGCGTACACACTACTATCCCCAAACCCCACATCGTGTGATAATACTGAGTACGTTGTTGCTGTAAATAGGTTTTCTGTTGCCTCCCCTTCTTCATATGTTTCCTCATCATGAATCTCACAAACTCATCTCACCTTGCACATGAATAAACCTCAAGCTATGGTCCCACCTATACAGGAGAAAGCTACAGTAACCTCCTTGCCCAATACAAGAGGCTAACTACTGTAACGACCCGGCCGATCATTTTGAGTATTACAACCCTGTTTCCCCATTTACTTCTCAAATTGGGCTTTACAGTTGTTGTGCGACTTGCCGGGGCAATTTGGTTCGGGTCCGATGAGGTTTTGGAATGAATTGAAACACTTAGTTCCAAAGTTTAAAGCTTAAGTTAAAATACTGACCGGATGTCGACTTATGTGTAAACGACCTCGGAATTTAATTCTGATGATTCCAATAACTCCGTAGGGTGATTTTGGACTTAGGAGCATGTCCGAAAAAAATTATTTGGAGGTCCGTAGTGGAACTAGGGTTGAAATGCCGAGAGTTGAATTTTTGGGAAGGTTGACCGGGGTTTCACTTTTTGATATCGAGGTTGGAATCATATTTTTTGAAATTGGAACAGCTTTGTTATTCCATTTATGACTTGTACGCAAAATTTGAGTTCATTCCGGATTAATTTGCTATGTTTCGGCATCGAACCTAGAATATTCGATGTCGATTCTTCAAGAATATGTGGTATCACATAAAGAAAATGAGCTCCAAATTCAGTTTTGATTGAAGTATTAGATCCGTATTGAAATTACGGAGCCATAGCAAAAAGAATCGTTAAATTCGGACATCTTATGAGAGAGTTATGCCTATTTCCGTGTCGGGACCGATTTTTCCGTCGCCGCGAGCGCCCAGGGTAGCGTGGGGCGCTAGCCCTGGCGCTGGGAATTTTGGGATGCTGGAAACTGCGACACAGGCAGCGCCCCACGCTACCTGTGACGCTCGAAACAGCTGAGGGTCTATAAAACGGGGTTCTTGCCATTTTTACTCATTTTTGAGTTTATGGAGCTCGGTGTAGGCGATTTTTGGGCGATTTTCACGGGAAAACATTGGGGTAAGTGTTCCTTATCCTATATTGATTATATTTCATGATTCCATATTCATTTACATCATGAATCCGTGAATTTATGGAAGAAAAATAAGTTTTTTTATAAAATCTTCCAAAAATGTAAAATCAAGATTTGAAGGTCAATCCGATGTCAGAATTTGATAATTTTTGTATGGTTGGACTCGTATCGGAACGGGTGTTCAGATTTTGTAACTTTTGTCGAGTTCCGATACGTGGGCCCCACGGGCGATTTTTGAACTAAATTTCAAATTTTTATGGAAAATTAGCATTTTCATATGGAATTGATTCCTATACCTCGTGTTGATTGTATCGAATTATTTTGACTAAGATTCGAGGCGTTCGGAGGCCGAATCACGAGGAAAAGGTGTATTGGAATAAAGAATTTGCTTGGATTGAGGTAAGTAACTCTTCTAATCTTGGAGTTGAGGGTATGAACCCTGAATATATGTATTTTGTGAATTGTTGGGAGGTGACGCACATGCTAGGTGACGGGCGTGTGGGCGTGCACTATAGAAATTGTGACATGATTATTTATGTGAAATTTTATAGTTAAATAATCTTGGCATTTTCCGAGCGGTGTTATGTGTTAAAGCAATTGAGCTGAAAAGCATATTAAAAATCATGTTGAGGCTATGTGCCAGTATTATTGGGACCCACAGAGGTCATATTGCTGTGAATTATTGTGTTAAATTGAAATGTCATACTCAGTCATATTCATTTCATTGCATATCATAACTCAGTTTTATGACTCTATTTTGATGCATAAAAATGTTTTGGGCCGAATGCCCTGTTTTACTGAGATGCCCGAGTGGCTTGAGAGGTTTATGACTGAGTGAGGCCGAGGGCTTGATTTATGTTTCATATTCATGGGATCGGGCTGCACGCCGCAACATGTTTGATATCGGTCGAGAGCCTGATTGGTGAGGATGAGTGTGGATCGAGGCTGCCCGCCTGCAGCATACTTTATTATTATCGCACGTGAGTTGTCCGTGCAGGTTATAGCGCTTGGGATGAAGGATCCCCTCCGGAGTCTGTACACACCCCCAATGAGCGCAGGTACCTACTGAGTGCGAGTGCCGAATGCCGAGTGCCGAGTGTTGAGTGACTGGGAGGCATGAGTGATTGTGAGGTATGCCTGAGTGGCAAGAGTGATTGTGAGGTATGCCCGAGTGGCAAGAGTGATTGTGAGGTATGCCCGAGTGGCACGAGTGACTGTGAGGTTTGCCCGAGGGGCTGTATATGAGTGATGTTCTGCCCGAGGGGTTGTTTATGATTTTATTAATAAATTGCATCGCATTAGCATGCACACATGACATACAGGCATAGAGATGTATTTTTCCTCATGCTGTACAACATCACATCATTCATGATTTCTCACACAGTTTTGACAGATGGGCATAGTGATGCATTTGTTTTACACGGGTTATCCGGAAGAAAAATGAAACATCTTATTTATTATTGACAAGATTTTGGGAGAAATTTATTGTTTTCAAACTATTTATATTATTGGAAACTTCGGTAAACAATTTGGGTTTTTTAACTGATGTATTTTAAAGAAAGAACTACTATTTTTGAAATCATTATCTGGCTGAATATTTTATCTCTGAGTTACTTTTGGTATTATTTGCTTTATGTTGTTGTGTACTATTGGTTGTGGACCCGACCTTGGTAGAAGCTCGTCACTATTTTCAACCTACGGCTAGGTTTGTTACTTACTCAGTACATGGGGTCGGTTGTACTGATACTACACTTCTGCACATTGCGTGCAGATGTTGGCTGCTGTTGTTGCTGTGCTCGCTGGTTGCGGGACTTGAAGATGTACCTGCGTTCCTGTTGTAGCTGTCTCTTGTTCAGGGTAGCCTTAGATTTATAAAAGCTCTGTTTATGTATTATTCAAACAGATTATGTATTTATTTCATTTCCGATTTGTATACTCTATTCTTAGAAACTCATGATTTGTACTACCAGTTCTTGGGGAGATGTATCGGTTTTAGATATTTTCTTTTAGTTAATTTCATTGGAATTGGATAATTGAAAGTTGGCTTACCTAGCGGGTTGGGTTAGGTGTCATCACGACTAGTTGGATTTTGGGTCGTGACAACTACAGACGCTCCAAAATAATGCATGAATTACAAGATCATTACTTGACACTTACCTTCACGATTTTCTGTTTGTTCATTACAAGAGCGTAATCACGAGACGAGTTCAAAATGTGTCACACATTATGTACACACTTAAAGAATCAAATTAGTAACTTACAAGCTGTTTGGGACGCAAGGGCTACAGGATCTTCGTGTCCACGTAACTGCTTTTTCACCTTAGAATGAAAGCAGCCCATTTACTGAAGAATGGTCGACTGAAGAGGAAGCACACGGACTAGACAAGTGCCTAGTAACCAGCTTCACTACAATATATCATCAAAACCATCTTAACCTTGCAAATTACACGAACCAATGTACAAAACAATTCGTATATTAGCTCATATAAATCCAATATAACTTATTTCGCCACAACAAAAGATAGAAAAAGAATCAATAGAAATCAATCCCATAATTTCTTCCATAAAAAATCACTGAACTGTAACAAACTTTATGATACTATACAAACTCATAATTTTCTCTCTTCACCAACTTCATTTATATCTTGTAAAGATCCAAGCTTTAACTATAATTTATTTTTTAAGCAATAAAATTAGTAATTAAAAAGTAAATTAGCCCTAATAAAAATCACCCCACCATCACCACCAATAGAGCCACCAGACCACCCCCATTGGAATTTCTGGAATATCATTACTTAATATGAAGAAGAAAAAAATCAAAATTTTAACACGAAATCTTCAAAATTGATCTAAAAATCCAAAAGGGGTCTTTTATTACTTTCTATCGTTTCTTCGCTCAAACAAATGAATATAACCTTAAATTTTGCCAGAAAAGAAAAAAGAATGGAACCCTCAGAAATTCACATACCTAAGAAACCCAAAAAAAGATAAATATAAAAGAAAATAAAAAAGGGGAATTTGGAAACATACCAATAAAAGGGATTGGCAGAGAAAAAGCTAAATCTTGGTAAGAGAAAAGAGGCAAGGCTTTTCAAAGAGGTTTAGTGTAATACAGGATTAAATGTGTGTGTATGTGTATTTATACACACACATCTAGACCTGTAATTATGATCAACGGCTGTGATTAAAGAAGCGCTGTTGAAGAAGAAGAAGAAGCTGAAAGAGAGAGAAGTTGAGTTGGAAACGGCGAAGAGGAGGAGTACAGAAGAGGGACAAGAAAATAAACACAGTGGTGTACGTGATATACACGCGCACCTAAAAGCTCGTGGAATTGAACTGATTTTCACGGGGACAATTTTGTCTGTCGCTTTTATATATGGCAGATATTTAAAAAGAAAACTTACACCTTTTATAAAAGGGAAAAGGTCCAAAAATGACCATGTGGTATTCGAAATGGATCAATTATAATCCTGTTTAAATTTGAATTCAAAATTGATCCTGCCATTATAAAATGGGTCTAATAATACCTTTGTGTTATTCAAAATACATCAATAATGCCCTGTAATTTTTTTAAAAAAAAATACTTTTAAAATCTAAAAAATATATATTCTGTAAAACTAGAAAAAGAAAATAATTTACAAAATATATATTTTTAAGTCTTTTCAGTTTTTTTAAAGTATTTTTTATGTAAAAACTGGAAAAAAAAATTAAAAAACTGGAAATTTTTTTTTTTTTAAAATTAAAAAATTGGAAATTTATTAAAAAAAATCGACATATAACTGTAAATGAATATTTAAAAACCGACTAAACCGACATAATCGTACCGTGCCGAACCGATTTTTAGGTTTTTTTTAATAAAACCGTATGTATTTATATAAATCTATAACTGTACCGATAATTATGGTAGATTTTTTATTTTATAAAAATAAACCGAAAAAATATTGAACCGTCAAATTGAGAAAACAAAGATTTTGCAAAATATTTTTATTTTTTTAAAAGTAATGCATATGTAGTCCACTGCTTTAGGTAAGTTTGTTTTTCCAGTTTTTTAAATTTTTATTTTTTTTCAGTTTTTACAAAACAAATACTTTAAAAAAACTGAAAAGACTTAAAAATATATATTTTGCAAATTCCTTTCTTTTTCTAGTTTTTACAGAATATATATTTTTCAGTTTTTAAAAGTATTTTTAAAAAAAATAAAAAATCCAAGGCATTATTGATCCATTTTGAATAACACAAGGTCATTTTTTGATTCAAATTTAAACAGGGGTTATAATTGATCCATTTCGAATAGCACAAGGTCATTTTTGGGCCTTTTCCCTTTATAAAATAAAGATTGTAAAAATAAGACAAGTACAGAGAGAAACTGATATATTATTCAAACTTCAAACTTATGTACATAATGAACTGAAAACTATTCTATTTATAGAAGAAAGGAACCTTGTAAGCTGCTACTGCAAGCTACTGTGTAAGCTGCTTGTAAGTTGCTTGTAAGCTGCTACTGTACCAAATATAGATAATCTTTTATCGGGTTTAATGTTTATCCATAACGGAGTACAAAAATGATAAGCTTCTTCAGGAGGCTTATTTCCAATAGAGTATTAAATAGATAAACATATTTACGACGGAGTCTCATATGGATAAACTTCTTTAGAAAGCTTATTTACAACGGAGTACTAAATGAACATCCATAAATGAATATCCATAATATAGAACCAGCTTTTAAGCAGTTTTTAACTTGTGGAAGTGTTTGGTAACCAAATAATAGGCTTAAAAAAAGTTAAAATCTGCTTTTAAAAAGCCAAAATGTCACGACCCAAAATCTCACCACAGGAGTCGTGATGGCATTTAGTCTCTAAGATTAGGTAAGCCGATTTTCATTGCATTTTTTGAAGCTATTTGTTTTTTGAATTAAATAAATAATCAAAACTAACAGCGAAAATAATTACAATATACAACCTCCCAAGACTGGTAGTACTGAGTTACGAACTCTAATTGAAGACATAGAATGATCACGAGGACCGAATATATAATACTGTTTGATTACAAATTAACAGTACAACGAAATGAAAAGACTCCAAGGGACTGCGACAACCAAGCAGCTCTACCTTGAATCCTTACGATCCCGCTTTAACTCTGCTCAAGTCCTTTATCTTCAATACTTGGCCCTACACAAAAATGTGCAGAAGTGTAGAGTGAGCATACCACAGCGGTGCCCAGTAAGTATCAAGACTAACCTCAATGGAGTAGAGACGAGGTACAGTCAAGACAGTCACTAGTCTAATAACCTGTGCAATATAATATACAAAATAATAGGAAACAAATAATCATAAAGGCAGGATAAAATAACCAGTGATATGCACAACAGACAACAAGAATACCATTAATATCACTCAACAATTAATAAACATAATTACACCCAATTAAATCAAGCCCTTCAAATAAATGTCTTTCACGTAGTTCTTCCAGATGACTCTCTTTCAAATATAATTTTCTCAAATAATTATTTTTCAAATATAATTCTTTCAATAAATCTTTTCAAATACAATTTCCTCAAATAAATATCTTTCAAAATACAATTCTTTCATATAATACTTTCTAAGTAAAAATCCTTCCAAATAAATATTTTTAATATAATTCTTTCAATTAAAAAGTCACCATGTGACACTTTATTTCAAAATCATCAAAATACGGGTCTCAGCCCATTTTTATATTTTTCGTAAATACGGGTCTCAGCACATTTTCATATTTCAACGGCACCTCGTACCCATAATTAAATCATCATATCTGTCCGGTACCTCGTGTCCTCATTTTATATCACAACTGCACGGACAATTCACGTGCCAAATATCATTATCATTTTATTACAGCACCTCGTGCCGCCATTTTATATCATAACTGCATGGACAATTCACGTGCCAATATCCCCATTTCATATCACAATTCACGGCATCTCGTGCCCACATTTCATTTTATAAACCGCCTGGCAATAGCCACAGGCTCCCAATTTCAACATAAATCAGATTATTATCAATTTACTAACAACAAGACAAGTTGCACAAGGTATAAAAATAAACACAAGAAAATCACAACATCACATGAAAATTGTCAACCCCACAACCCTACATTATCACTTATCGTCCCTGACAATAGCCACCCTTATCGCTCCTATTGCCACCCTTATCGCTCCTATAACCACCCTTATCGCTCCGCCCAGACAATACCAATAGCCACTCTTATCGCTCCTATTGCCACCCTTATCGCTCCTATAGCCACCCTTATCGCTCCGCCCAGACAATATTCTAACAAACACAACAGTGAAATGCCACCTTTATAACCACATAATATAAACGATGAAATGCCACCCTTATCTTCCAAAATAACAACTCACACAACACAACAATTTACACAGAAAATTATCACAGCAACATAATAAAATCAATTCATATCACAATTTGCCCAATGGCCACAACCAAATTCCAAAAGATACGACAAAATTAATTAATTTCACAACAAATAGACGAAGGCTCCACACAATGTATATAACACCCAAAAACAATCAATAGAGATAGAAATTACTCAACATAAAGCAAAACCTTCATTAATGCAAACTTAGATAATTATATAATCACTTATTCTTAAGCTCGCTTAAATTAATTATTTGCATAAGAAGATTCATATTGGAATTAATTTTCAAGAAATATTAAACCAACAATACTCACAAAATTTCATAAATATTTCAAGTAACAATCACATCAACTTATCATATAAAAACAAATTCAACAATAAGGATTTAGGCATGGCAAACAGATGATTTAATATTTTTCCACAATTTTCCAATTTACTACACAATAATGCCTAAGACTTTAATTCAATGAATTTTGCACGTATAAGCCCGAGTACGTACTCGTCACCTTGCGTATACGGCTTTTCACATTTCACAAATGGCATATAAGACTCAATGCCTAAGGGGTAATTCCCCCACTCGAGGTTAAGCAAGACACTTACCTTTTTGAAGTTAGGTCGATATTCCAGAATAGCCTTCTTGCTTGAATTGGCCTCCGGACAGCTCAAATCTATCCAAATTAATTGTATAACTTCATTAAAATTCATCGGAAATAATTCCGGATAATAATACGTCGACTTAAAATTTTATTCCAAAAAGTCAACAAAAGTCAACGCGGGGCCCGTCCCTCGGAACCCGACAAAATTTTCATGAAATCCGAACACCCATTCCGATACGAGTTCAACCATACCAATTTTATCGAATTCCAATAACAACTCAACCTCCAAATCTTAATTTTTCGTTTTGTTATTCCTAAGTTCAAACCCCCGATTTATACCTCAAAAACATGTAATCTAATCGAATTATTCGATGATAATTCAATATTATGCAGTAGAAATGACCACAAGGGACTTACCTCAAGTTTTTCCGTGAAAACCTTGCTCAAATATCGCCCAACCCGAGCTTGAAATGCCCAAAAATGGCAAAAGCTCGGAACCCCTCTGTTTTTGTATTGCCCAGGAGTTTTCGCATCCGCGGTAATTTCTTCGCACCTACGGTAAATGTTTCGCATCCGCGGCGAATTTTTCGCACCCGTGGCCTTCGCATCCGCGGCCAAGTTTTCGCACCCGCGGCAAATTTTTCGTACTCGCGGCCTTCGCATTCGCGGCATATTTTTTGCACCCGCGGTGCCTGGCCAGCCCATGAATTTTCCGCTTCCGCGACTCATTTCTCGCATCCGCGAGCTCGCACCTGCGGCCCTTTTCGCACAGGTGCAATCATACGAGATGCTTAGCTGCTTCAACTCCTCCTCCAAATCCAAATTCGATCCGTTAGGTATCCAAACTCACCCGAGGCCCCCCGGGACCCCAACCAAATATACCATCAAATCCTAAAACATCATACGAACTTAGTCAAATTCTTAAATCATATCAGACAATATCAAAATGATGAATCGCACCTCAAATCAAAATCTATGAACTTTGAACTTTCAAATTCTTTATCTTGTGCCAAAACACATCAAATCAATTCGGAATGACTTCAAATTTTGCACACAAGTCATAAATGACATAACGGACCTATTCAAATTTTCAGAATCGAATTCCGACCTCGATATCAAAAAGTCAACCCCCCGATCAAACTTCTCAAAAATTCAACTTTCGGCATTTCAAGCTTAATTCCACTACATACCTCCAAATAATTTTTTCCGACACGCTCCTAAGTCAAAAATCACCATACGGAGCTATTGACATCATCAAAATTCTATTCCGGAGTCATTTTTATTTTTCAAAAGTCAACTCTCCGGTCAACTCTTTCCATTTAAGCTTCAAATTAAGGATTGTTCGTTTAATTAAATTCCGAATCTTTAGTAAATCAAACTCGACTACACCCGCATGTCATAATACATATTGCGAAGCTGCTCGAGACCTTAAGTCATTGAATGAGGCGTAAATTCTTAAAAGCGACAAGTCGGGTTGTTATATTCTCCACCTCTTAAACAAACGTTCGTCCTCGAACGTGCTAAGAATCTTTCTGAGAACTTTAAATTACTGAGTATATTCTTGCACACATACTTGTGGGTGATTCTACATTTCCGTAATTTAACACGGGTCTGACAATACCATCTCAATTGAGATTATTTCTTTTCTCCATTCTTATAAGCTTTAGAGCAAAAATCCCTAACTCTCCATTCATTTCCAAAATACCTGATTTTCATTTCGACGCACGGTATTAGTCTCAACTGGCTATAGCAACTCATGCCTATGCACACATCAACTTCTCTAGGGTATTTCATTCTTCCCCTCTTAGGATCATTCGCCCTCAAACACACAACATAACTTATCTCTTCTTTCGCACATCTCAATCCCCCAAATTTTTCTAACTCTCAAATTTTTTTAGAAAATTTCGGCTGTCTCCCCTGTAATTGGGCCTATCCACCTGCCAGAGTAACACTCAAACAACTCCTAACAACATATCCACAACCCAACAAAATACCACAGGGTATATATCAATAATATTAATCTCGACATCACAAGCACTGCATTAACATAATGATATCAGGATATGAAGCACATCATATGTATGCTCATCACCACATCTCTGGTCTTAAAAACTGCTCATAATTAATTCTAGCATCATCAATTAATCTCATATTAACCACCACCTCATTCCGAATTTTTACAACACTGACAACGGAATGTGAGGCATGAAGACCTCATGATTACTTACTCGGATTAATGAGTCACATTTAACGCCACATGGGCACTCACCTCATAGGCTAAAACTTAATATTTACAGCACGAAAATGGCTGAATATAAACAGAAAAAAATGGCTTCAAAAAATGCAATGAAAATCGGCTTATTGGTTTTGTGTCACGACCCAAAATTATTGGTTTTGTGTCACGACCCAAAATCTCACCACAGGCATTTTGATGGCACCTAGTCTCTAAGACTAGGTAAGCCAGTTTCAATTACATTTTGAAGCCATTTTTTTCTTTTAAATTAAAGAAGTAATTGAAACTAACAGCGAAACAAATATGAACATACAACCTCCCAAGACTGGTAGTACTGAGTCATGAACTCTAACTGAATGCATGGAATGGTCACGAGGACCGAATATACAATATTATTTGATTACAAATTAACAGTACAATGAAATGAAAAGACTCCAAGGGACTGCGACGGCCAAGCAGCTCTACCTTGAATCCTTACGATCGCGCTTTAACTCTGCTCAAGTCCGATATCTCCAATACCTGGCTCTGCACAAAAATGTGCAGAAGTGTAGTATGAGTACACCACGGTCGGTACCCAATAAGTATCAAGACTAACCTCAGTGAAGTAGAGACGAGGTACAGTCAAGGTACTCACTAGTCTAATAGTCTGTGCAATATAATATACAAAATAATAGGAAACAGATAACAATAGGGGCAGGATAAAACAACTAGTGATATGCACAGCAAGACAACAAGAATACCATAAACATTACTCAACAATTAATAAATACATGTACGCCCAATTAATTCAAGTTTTTCAAATAAATATTCTTCATATACAATTCTTCCAAATAACTCTCTTTCAAATACTTTATAAATAAAAATCCCTCCAAATAAATACTTTGAATATAATTCTTTCAAATTAAAAAGTCACCATGTGACACCTTATTTCAAAATCATAAATTATACGGGTCTCAACCCACTTTTATATTTTTCGTAAACACGGGACTTAGCCCATTTTTATATTTTCACGGCACTTCATGCCCATCATTAAATCATATTATTTCCCCGGCACCTCGTGCCCTCATTTCATATCACAACTGCATGGACAATTCACGTGCCAATATCCTCATTATTTACTCACAGCACCTCGTGCCCACATTTTATTTTATATTCCGCCTAGCAATAGCCACAGGCTCCTAATTTCAACATAAACCTTATTATTATCAATTTACCAACAATAAGATAATTTGCACAAGGTATAAAAATAAACACAAAAAAATCATAATATCACATGAAAATCACCAACACCACAACTCCACATCATCACATATCGTCCCTGACAATAGCCGCCCTTATTGCTCCTATTGCCACCCTTATCGCTCCTATAGCCACCCTTATCGTTCCGCCCAGACAATATCAATAGCCACCCTTATCGCTCTTATTGCCACCCTTATCGCTCCTATAGCCGCCCTTTATCGCTCTGCCCAGATAATATTCCAACAAACATAACAACAGTGAAATGCCGCCCTTATACCCACATAATATCAACGGTGAAATGTCACCCTTATCTCCTCAAAATAATAACTCACACAACACAAAAATTTACGCGGTAAATTATCACAGCAACATAACAAAATCAATTCACATTACAGTTTGCCCAATGGCCACAACAAATTCCAAGGATATAACAAAATCAATTAATTTCACAACCAATAGCCCAAGGCCCACACAATGTGTATATAAAACCTCAAAAATAATCAACCGAGATAGACAAATAATCAACATAGGTCACGCCTTCATTAAATTCAGATTTAGATAATTATATTAACACCTCTTCTTAAGTTCATTTAATTAATCATTTGCATTGGAAAAATTTATATTGAAATTAATATCCAAGAAATATTTAACCAACAATTCTCACGAAATTTCATAAATATTTCAAGTAACAATCACATCAAATTTTCATATAAAAACAAATTCAACAACAAGGATTTAAGCATGGCAAACAGATGATTTAATAATTATCCACAATTACCCAATTTACTACACAATAATGCCTAAGACTTTAATCCAATAAAGTTTGCACATATAAGCCCGAGTACGTACTCGTCACCTCGCGTACACGGCTTTTCACATTTCACAAATGGCACATAAGACTCGATGCCTAAGGGGTAATTCTCCCACTCGAGGTTAAGCAAGACACTTACTTTTTTTGAAGTTAGGCTGATATTTCAAAATAGCCTTCTTGCTTGAATTGACCTCCGGACAGCTAAAATCTATCCAAATTAATTGTATAACTTCATTAAAATTCATCGAAAATAGTTACGGATAATAAAACGTCGACTTGAAAATTTATTCTAAAAAGTCAACACGGGGCCCACCTCTTGGAACCCGACATAATTTTTACGAAATCCAAACACTCATTCCGATACGAGTTCAACCATACCAATTTTATCGAATTCCAATAACAACCCGACCTCCAAATCTTAAATTTTTATTTTTGGAAGATTTTGCAAAAATCATGATTTCTTCCATTTAAATCCGAATTAAATGATGAATATAATCATGGATTCATGAAATATAAACACTTTAGGATATAGAACACTTACCCAAGTCAAAGTCGTGAAGAACTCCTCCAAAATCTCAATCGAAAATGACAAAGTGACTCATTTTCAATCCTTAAGTTTTTGCCGAGGTTCTCATTTGCGGAAAAACACTTCGCATTTGTGAATGAACAATGTTTTTGCATTTGCGGACCAAAATTTCGCATTTGCGAATGAACAGTATTTTCGCATTTGCGGATAAAACTTCGCATTTGCGAATGAACAGTATTTTCGCATTTGCTGACAAAACTTCGCATTTGCGAATGAACAGTACCGCACCAGAAACCAGCAAAACCCAAACTTCTCCGAAATGATCATAACCCACCCCGAAACTCATCCGGAACCTCCCGGACACAAACCATATATGAATTTCAATCATAAAACACGCTACGGACCTGCTCGCGCACTCAAAACACTGAAAAGAGGTCATCTTAACCCGATATTGACCATGGTCAAACTCCCAAATTTCTTAACTTTACTAGTCTCTCAACCAATGATCCAAAAATACACCTAAGCCCCTCGGGACCCGTCATATCATACCAACAAGTCCTAAAACATCATACGACTTTAGTCAAAACTTTAAATTACATCAAACAATGCTAGAACCACGAATTATACCACAATTCAAGTTTAATGAAACTAAAAAATTTTAACTTCTACATTTAATGCCGAACCCTATCAAATCACGTCCGATTGACCTTAAATTTTGCACACAAGTCATAAATGATATAACAGACCTATATAAATTTTAAGAACAGGATTCCGACCCCGATATCAAAAAGTCAACTCCCCCGTCAAACTTCCTAATAAATCTATTTTTACCATTTCAAGCCAAATTTTACTACGGACTTTCAAATAATTTTCCGGACATGCTTCTACGTCCAAAATTACCATACGGAGCTACTGGAACTATTAGAATTTGAATCTGAGGTCGTTTACTCAAAAGTCAACTCCCCGGTCAACTCTTTCCATTTTTGCTTCTAAATAAGGATTGTTCTTTTAATTTAATTTCGAATCTTCCGAAAATCAAACTCGACCGCACCCGCGTGTCATAATATATATTGCGAAGCTGCTCGAGACCTTAAGTCATTGATCAGATATAAATTCTTAAAACGACAAGTCGGGTCGTTACAATATCTTGCTAGTAAATTAACAGAAAATGCTATGTCAGACCTTGTAGCATTAGCAAGATACATAAGTGCACCAATTGCACTGAGATATGGTGTTTCAGGACCAAGGAGTTCCCCTTCCTCTTCTGGAGGTCGGAACGGGTCCTTATTCACTTCAAGTGATCGAACAACCATTGGTGTACTCAATGAGTACACTTTGTCCATGTAAAGGCGTTTTAAGACCCTTTCTGTATAGGCAGATTGATGGATAAAGATCCCGTCTGCTAAATATTCAATTTGCAGACCAAGACAAAGTTTTGTCTTTCCAAGATCTTTCATCTCAAATTCTTTCTTAAGATATTCAATTGTCTTTTGGAGCTCTTCTGGAGTTCCAACAAGATTTATGTCATCAACATAAATAGCAAGTATAACAAATTTGGACGCCATTTTTTTTATAAAAATACATAGACAAATAACATCATTTATGTAACCCTCTTTCAACAAATATTCACTGAGGCGATTATACCAGATGCGCCTAGATTGCTTTAAACTGTACAAAGATCTTTGTAATCTGATTGAGTACATTTTCCGAGATTTTGAATATACTTCAGGCATTTTAAATCCTTCAGGGATTTTCATGTAAATTTCATTATCAAGTGACCCATACAGATAAGCTGTAACTACATCCATTAAATGTATTTCAAGCTTTTCACGTAAGGCTAAACTGATGAGATATCGAAATATTATGGCATCCATAACGAGTGAATATGTTTCTTCATAATCGACTCCAGGTCGTTGTGAGAGTCCTTGTGCGACAAGGCGAGCCTTGTATCTTTCAACTTCATTTTTGTCATTCCTTTTTCGCACAAAAACCCATTTATGACCAACTGGTTTTATACCAGCAGGTGTTTGGACTACTGGTCCAAAGACTTCTTTTTTAGCAAGTGCTTTCAATTCTGATTGAATTGCCCCTTGCCATTTTGGCCAATCAGATCTTTGTCGACATTCTTTGACAGATCGGGGTTCAAAATCCTTATTATTTTTTATAATGTTAAGTGCAACATTATATGCAAAAATATTATCCACCACTATTTCATATCAATTTAAATTATCCCATCACCAGTAGAACTTATTAAAAGTTCCTCGCTCATTTGAGTCTTGGATTCATTGATTTTCTTCAGGAATCTCAGAACTAATCAGATTTTGGGTCGCTTCAGGAGATCCCTTCATAGTATCGTTATCATTTGTCGATTTTCTTTTTCGAGGATTTCGATTCTTAGAACCCAAAGGCCTACCACGCTTCAGGCGTGCTTTAGGTTCACTAGCTCTCATGCTAGTAGATGGTCCTGCTGGGACATCAATTCGGATAAGTACATTCTCTGCAGGGATATGTGACTTAGTTATCCTATTCAAATCAGTAAATGAGTCTGGCATTTTATTTGCTATATTTTGTAAATGGATGATCTTCTGGACCTCCTGATTACATATAGGGGTACGTGGATCAAAATGAGATAACGATGAAACTTTCTATATAATTTCTCTTTTGATTTCCTTT
This sequence comes from Nicotiana tomentosiformis, assembly GCF_000390325.3. NCBI lineage: Eukaryota > Viridiplantae > Streptophyta > Magnoliopsida > Solanales > Solanaceae > Nicotiana > Nicotiana tomentosiformis. The sequence goes on from NC_090819.1 coordinate 117,110,353, forward strand.
ATCTCTCCCCTAATTGTGGAAAATTTGTTTCATCAAACCGGCAATCTGCAAATCGAGCAGTAAATAAATCTCCCGTCAATGGTTCAAGATACCGAATAATAGAGGGTGATTCAAACCCAACATATATTCCTAACCTTCTCTGTGGGCCCATCTTACTGCGCTGTGGTGATGCTCCAAAAATTCATAGATGGACAATATCTGGTTCATGACCAAAAACTAATTGTGACAGAGAATATTTATTATAATGTATCGGTCTGAGACAGATAAGTGATGCTACATACAAGATAGCATGACCCCAAACAGTAGTGGGTAATTTTGTTTTTATAAGTAGTGGTCTTACTATCAATTGCAGGTGTTTAATAAATGACTCTGCAAGGCCATTTTGGGTATGAACATAAGCTACAGGATGTTTAACTTTTATCCTAACTGATAGACAATAATCATCAAAAGCTTGAGATGAGAATTTTCCAGCATTATCAAGGCGAATAGCCTTTATGGGATAATCTGGGAATTGTGCCCTTAATCAAATTATTTAGGCTAATAGCTTTGCAAACGCCATGTTGCGAGATGATAGTAGACACACATGAAACCATCTTGAAGATGCATCTATTAGGACCATAAAATATCTAAACAACCCACTTGGTGGGTAAATAGGTCCACATATATCCCTATGTATACGTTCTAAAAGGGCAGGGGATTCAATGCCAACCTTCATTGGTGATGGTCTAGTGATCATTTTGCCTTGATAACAAGCATCACAAGAAAATTCATTATTTGTAAGAATCTTCAGGTTCTTTGATGGATGCCCACTCGAATTTTTAGTAATTCTTTTTATCATTATTGATCCAGGATGGCCCAAACGGCCATGCCAAAGCACGAAAATATTTGAATAAGTAAACTTCTGGTTTATGATAGAGTGTGCGTTAATTGTACTAATCTTTGAATAGTATAAGCCAGAAGATAAAGTTAGTAACTTTTCTACAATGCACTTCTGGCCAGAAATATTCTTTGTAATACAAAGATATTCCATATTCATTTCATCTATCGTCTCAACATGATACCCATTTTGGCGTATATCTATAAAACTCAACAAGTTTTTTCGGGACTTGGAGAAGAATAATGCATTGTCTATTATAAATTTTGTTCCCTTAGACAAAAATATAGTGGTTCTTCCGGAGCCTTCAATTAAATTTATATTACCAGAAATTGTTGAAACATTTGCTTTTTCCTTATGCAAATAAGAAAAGTATTTTCTATCTTTGAATATGGCATGAGTTGTTCCACTATCAATTACACAAATATCTTCATGATTGGTCTTTGATCCAAACATAATTTGAGGATTATCCATATTTTTTAAAATGACATAAACAAAATAAATATGATAGTAAACACTATTATCAAAGCATAACTTTTTTTTTATATAGAACAATTACATAACCATACTATCTACTACAAACAACAAGAATTAAAATATTTACATCTCTACAGATTCATCACTGATCACATGACTTGTTTCTCCATCCGGGAGTGCAAAGTAATCAGCTACATCCAAATGCATGAAGTCTAAATTATCTTCAGAAATAAAATTTGTTTCAGCATTTTTCTGTGTCTTCTTCAGGGAGGTTTGATAAAGCTCAACCAGGTGCTTTGGCGTACGACAGGTACGTGACCAGTGCCCTTTTCCTCCACATCTATAGCATACATTTTCTGGCTTTGCTGCTTGCACCGCTTCATGCTTTTGTTCCTTCCTTTTTCATTGCTGGTGGTGAGGATGGTTCTTTGGTGCATTATTATTACCATGATTAGAGTTTCTTCCCCGACTATGGCCATGACCAAGACTGGGGCCACGTCCTCTTCCCCGCTTAGCTTGGTGGAAGTTCGTCTCATTCACTTCAGGGAATGGACAAGAACCAGTAGGTCGGCTTTCATGGTTTTTCATTAATAGCCCATTATGTTGCTAGGCTACAAAAAAATGTGAGATAAGTTCAAAATACTTTTTGAATGCCATCTCTCGATAATGCTGCTGCACGAGCATATTCGAGGCATGAAAAGTGGTGAAAGTTTTCTCCAACATATCATGATCAGTAATATTATCACCACATAGTTTCAATTGGGAAATAATTCTGAACATAGCAGAATTATACTCACTGATAGATTTAAAATCTTGTAGCCTTAGATGAGTCCAATCATAAGGTGCATGTGGAAGAACAACCATCTTCAGGTGGTCATATCTATCTTTCAAATTATTCCACAGTATGACTGGATCTTTAATAGTGAGATATTCCATTTTCAAGCATTCATCAAGGTGATGGCATACGAATATCATTACTTTGGCACGGTCTTGGTTTGATGCTTGATTTTTGTCCTTGATGGTGTCTGCTAGACCCATCGCATCAAGATGAATTTCAGTATCAAGCACCCAATACATGTAGCTTTTGCCCAATATATCCAGGGCTACAAATTCAAGTTTAGAAAGATTTGACATTATTTAGGAAAAAAATCCGTACTTCTGATACTTTTAAAGTATTTGCTCGAGATGGCAGAGTCTAGTTCTGATAACGTGTTATAAAATAAAGAATGTAAAGTAAAGACAAGTATAGAGAGAAAATGATATATTATTCAAACTTCAAATTTATGTACATAATGAACTGAAAACTCCTCTATTTATAGAAGAAAGGAAGCTGCTACTGCAAGCTGCTTGTAAGATGCTACTGTATCAGATATAGATAATCTTCTACCGGGGGTAATGTTTATCCATAATGGAGTACCAAAATGATAAGCTTCTTCAGGAGGCTTATTTCCATTAGAGTACTAAATAGATAAATATATTTACGACATAGTCTCATATGGATAAACTTGTTCAGGAAGCTTATTTACAATGGAGTACTAAATGAATATCCATAATATAATATATTTATAACAACCCTTTCATTTTATAATTTTATTGTACTGTAATGGGAGATTATGAATGGGAAATTCAAATAATAATTTTGATGATTTCTAATCGGGAAAGATTAAACACAAGAAAAAATGAGTATAAATAATAAAATTAATTTTTAATTTTTATAATTTTAAATATATTACATTTCTCAGATCTCACTTGTGCAAATCCATTGGGTTTGTTGTTATTATAATTAAATATATCATATTATTTCTATAAGGAGTGCTATTAAGATAAAAAAAAAATATTTGATTAAAAAAAATTAAATGTATATAAAAGTTATTGTTGGATTAAAACCAAACAAAATATAGAAAGGTAATTTTTTTAAAACAGATTTAAAAAAATAAAACGTGTAAATAGAAATAAAGAGTAGATTAGATTTTGTTAACAGTTTAGCCCATTTAAATTTGGTTTTGGGAAATTATTACTAAACGAATTGGTTTTATATTAGGTTCTCAATGAATAAATGTGCCAATTTGGATTTTATTAGAAAAATAAACTTACATGGATTTATAAATTGGAAGAATTTGTTTTGGGAAAAGATTGCACTCGACTGTAATCTTTTAATTTTTTTTACTCTATCTTCTTGAGAATTGCTAAAACCGTTAACAATATAGACGTTTTATGTAATTAAAAATTATAAGAAAAAATGATTAAACATATTTATTTTTTAGTGAACATGAAAAACAAGAAATAAAAGATTATTCTTCCTCAAGGTATCAATAGTCAATAAGCGAAAATAATCCCGTTTTTCTTCCTTTAAGAAAAAGCGAATTATAAGGGTTAATTTCACTGATGGTCATCCAACTTATCATTTATTTCACAAAAGTCACTTAACTATTTTTCATCACTTAAAAGTCACTCAACTTTACCTTTGTAACTTAAAAGTCATTCTAGTTCAAAACCTACAAAATATCCAATAAAAAATATGACATGACATTATATTTAATTAAAAAATCTTACAATAATGCCACATAAGCTTAAATAGACCATATCTAAGTTAGACCCATATCTTCTTCAGCCCGATTTGACCTATAATCAAAATAGATTATTAATATTTGAACTATTAACTAGACTAGCACTTTGATTTTGTGGTTAATTTGTAGAAAAATAAGTCTAAGAAATTTAAGAAAAATTAGGTCTTTTGAATTTATCTTTAGGTTTTGGTAGTACATTTACGGTCAATGACACAATACATTGTCTCTTTCTTTTGTCCAAATTATCGCTATAGGTTGTCTACGATTGTGGTGTGTATTGACAATTTCTATTATGCAATTTCATGGTGGGTGTTTCTTACTAAGCAGTATTTTTGTTTGTTATTATTGCTTAATAAGCAATATTTTGACTTTAATGGAATAGTAATTTGTGAAAATAGATTCTTATTAGCTTGTTGTTCTTGTCTGTTAGTGATACATTTAATTGTTATGTGAGATTGATATGGTAGTATTTTAACTTTATGAAAAATTATAAAATGATATAAAGGATGCAAAAACTGATTATGTGCTAGTTATGTTCATATTTTTAATGAAATTATAGGTGGTGGTATTAAGGTCATTACGTAACAAATTAAGTAAGATATTTTTTGTACAAAATAATTGTTCTCTTCTTTTCCTTCTAATTGTCAAAATATTAAAACTCATTTTGGTTATAGGTCAAATCGGGCTAAAGAAGAAATTGGTCTAACTTAGATATGGTGTCACGACCCGAAATTCCCACCTCCGGACCGTGATGGCGCCTAACATTTCACTTGCTAGGCAAGTCAACGTTAGAATAACATTATCCATTTTTAAAATAATTTTTAAATTTATTAATAACAAGGAAGCAAATGCGGAAGCAATTTTGAAATAATCCATAATAATAACGGTGTCTAAATACCATCCCAGAATTGGTGTCACAAGTGCACGAACTTCTAGAATAAATACAAATAAAGGTCTGAATAAAATAAAGCTGTATGGAAATAAACACACAGCTAAAGTACAATAGACGGGGACTTCAGAACTGCGAACGCCATGCAGTTATACCTCAAGTCTCCTCTGATAGCTCAAATCCGAGTAAGTCTATGGTACGCCGCTGGGACCAACTCCAAAATCTGCATAAGAAGTGCAGAGTGTAGTATCAGTACAACCGACCCAATATACTGGTAAGTGCTGAGCCTAACCTCGACGAAGTAGTGACGAGGCTAAGGCGGTTCACTTACATTAACATGTACGCAATATTAGTAACAACAACAATAATAGAAATAAATCAGGTAATTCATTTATAATAATTGAAGGCAACTTAGCAGTCATAACCAATTATCATTTTCATTATTTCTGTTGCAACGTGCAACCTGCTCTCATAATATATCCACATTCAGTTCTGTTGCGGCGTGCAACTCGCTCCTCCAACATATTCATTTTAATCAAGTCTGTTGCGGCGTGCAACCCGATCCTCCAATATTAACTTTTTAACAAGTCTGTTGCGGCGTGCAACCCGATCATCCAATATTGACTTTTAATAAGTCTATTGCGGCGTGCAACCCGATCCTCTAATATAGACTTTTAATAAGTCTTTTATGGCGTGCAACCCGATCCTCCAATATATTCATTATAATCAATCATGTTGCGGCGTGTAACCCGCTCCTCCAATATTTTTATTTATCAATTCTTATAGAAGAAATTTTCCCAGTAAATATAACAATTAATATAAAATTACAAGACAACAAGCATACAATAATTATGGTTTAATTATGAAGCAAACAATGACAAATAGCAAATTATTATGAAAATCAGGGAGCAAATAGGTAGTTTAATATTTATTATGCTAAATGTCAAATAACAATTAAGGCACATAATTCAAATAGCATGTAACAATTAATGCAGAAAATCAAGAATTTATATTTGCAAAGAATAAGAGAGAAATAATTATTATAATAATTAATTTAAGATTAAAAATAATTTATGATTTTTCAAGAGAGCAAGCAAACAATTAATTTGATAACGTATAGACACTCGTCACCTCGCCTATACGTCGTTTACATGCAATTCATATAACAAACAATTTAAGGGTTCTATTCCCTCAAGTAAAGGTTAACCCCGACACTTACCTCGCTTTGCAAATTCCAATCAATTATTCAACCACAACTTTTTCTTTTAAATTTGCCTCCGAAAGTTTCAAATCTATTCATAAACAATTCAATATATTCAATACTAATCATAGGAATTAATTCCATATGAATTTATAATTTTTTCGGATAAAAATTCAAAATTTATTAAAATATTCGGCAGTGGGACCCACGTCTCAAATCCCGAAAAAACTCACAAAATTCGAATACCCGTTCCGATACGAGTTCAACCATACCAAATTTGTCCAATTCCGATATCAAATGTACCTTCAAATCTTAATTTTTCGTTTTTGGAAGATTTTATAAAAATCTGATTTTTCTTCCATAAATTCATGGATTCATGATATAAATGAGTATGAAATCATGAAATATAATCAATATAGGATAAGGAACACTTACCCCAATGTTTTTCCGTAAAAATCGCCCAAAAATCGCCTTACCCGAGCTCAAAAAGGGAAAGAATTGAAAATAGGTCGAAACCCCATTTCGAGAACTTAAGTTCTGTTTCTAGGATTTTTACCCTTCGCGAATGCGGTCAGTGCCTCGCGTTCGCGAAGCACAATTATGTGCTGTCAAATTTTACTCTTCGCGAATGCGAGGGCTACCTCGCGAACGCGATGCATGCCTGGCTTGGCCTTCGCGAACGCGAGATGCCCATCGCGAAGGCGAAGGCTAATTTTCCTTGCCAGTCTCTTTCCCTTCGCTAACACGAGGCTTCTATCGCGAAGGTGAAGCTTTGAACCTCAAGCCTTCGCGAACGCGGTTACTATGTCACGAACGCGAAGCACAAAACGTGCCAGCCTAATTTGCTCTTCGCGTTCGCGAGATTACCTTCGCGAACGCGAAGAAAAACACACCAGAAGCCTGAAGTCTGCAGAAAACCAGATCTTCTAAGTCCAAAATCAACCCGCAGCCTATCCGAAACTCACCCGATCCCTCGGGGCTCCAAACCAAAATAACACCTAGAACTACGAATCGGACACCAAATCAAAGGAAGTTTTCAAGAAAACTTTAAAACTTATATTTTTACAACCGGACGTCTGAATCACGTCAAATCAACTCTGATTCTCACCAAATTCGGCAGACAAGCCATAAATGTTATAGTGGACCTATACCGGGCTCTGGAACCAAAATACAGACCCGAGGTAAATAAATTCAACATCAGTAATTTCTTAGAAATCATTAAGCTTTCAAGCTTTTAATTTTTCATCAAAATTCCATAACCCGGGCTAGGAACCTCAGAATTCGATTCCGGGTATACGACCAAGTCCCAAATTATGATACGGACCTACAGGAATTTTTAAAATACTGATACGGGTCCGTTTGCTCAAAATATTGACCAAAGTCAACTTAGTTGAGTTTTAAAGCCCTATTTCCCATTTTAATCCATTTTTTACATAAAAACTTTCTGAAAAAATGTACGGACTGCGCACGCAAGTCGAGGAATGATAAATGGTGCTTTTCGAGGTCTTAGAACACAGAATTACTTATTAAATTTAAAGATGATATTTTTGGGTCATCACATTCTCCACCTCTAAAACAAACGTTTGTCCTCGAATGGAGTTAGAAAAAGTACCTGAGCTGGAGAAAAGGTGTGGATATTTACTCCGCATGTCCGACTCGGACTCCCAGGTAGATACCTCTACCGTCTGACCTCTCCATTGCACCCGAACTAAAGGATAACTCTTAGACCTCAACCGTCGGACCTGCCGGGCTAGAATAGCCTCCGACTCCTTCTCGTACGTCAAATCTTTGTCCAATTGGACTGAACTGAAACCTAACACATGGGACGGATCACCATGATATTTCCGGAGCATAGACACATGGAACACCGGATGAACCACTGATAAACTAGGTGGTAATGCAAGCCTGTAGGCTACTTTACCCACCCTTTCAAGAATTTCAAAGGGTCCAATATACCTAGGGCTCAACCTGCCCTTCTTTCCGAACCTCATTACACCTTTCATAGGTGAAACCCGGAGCAATATTCGTTCTCCAGCCATGAATGCAATATCACGAACTTTACGATCGGCATAACTCTTTTGCCTAGACTGAGTTGTGCGAAGTCGATCCTGAATAATCTTGACCTTATCTAAGGCATCCTGTACTAAATCGGTACCCAACAACTGAGCCTCTCCCGGTTCAAACCAACCAACTGGCGATCGGCATCACCTTCCGTATAATGCCTCATATGGAACCATCTGAATGCTCGACTGGTAGCTATTATTATAAGTAAACTCCGCAAGTGGTAAGAAATGATCCCAAGAACCTCCAAAGTCTATAACACAAGCGCGAAGCATATCTTCCAATATCTGAATAGTGCGCTCTGACTGTCCGTCTGTCTGTGGATGAAATGTTGTACTCAACTCCACCCGCGTGCCTAACTCGTGTTGTACAGCCCTCCAGAAATGTGAGGTAAACTGCGTATCTCGATCTGAATTAATAGACACAGGCACACCGTGAAGGCGGACAATCTCACGAATGTAAATTTCAGCTAACCTCTTTGAAGAATAGGTAACTGCCACTAGAATGAAATGGGCTGACTTGGTCAACCTGTCCACAATGACCCAAACTGCGTCAAATTTTCTCTGAGTCCGTGGGATCCCAACAAAAAAATCCATAGTGATACGCTCCCACTTCCACTCAGGAATTTTCAACTTCTGAAGAAAACCACCAGGTCTCTAATGCTCGTACTTAACTTGCTAAAAATTCAGACACCGAGCTACATGTACAACTATATCGTTTTTCATTCTCCTCCACTAATAATGTTGCCGTAAATCTTGATATATTTTAGCGGTACCTGGATGAATAGAATACCTAGAACTGTGTGCCTCTTCAAGAATTAATTCATGAAGCCCATCCACATTAGGCACACAAATATGACCCTGCATTCACAGAACTCCATCTTCACCCACAGCAACCTGTTTGGCATCACCGTGCCGCACCGTGTCCTTAAGGATAAGTAAATGAGGATCATCATACTGCCTCTCTCTGATGCGCTCATATAAAGAAGACCGAGCGACTGTACAAGCTAGAACCCAACTGGGTTATGAAATATCTAACCTCACGAACTGATTAGCCAAAGTCTTAACATTTGTAGCTAATGGCCTCTCACCAACCAGAATATTCGCAAGACTGCCCATACTCACAACCTTTCTACTCAAAGCATCGGCCACCACATTGGCCTTTCCGGGGTGATACAAAATGGTGATATCATAGTCTTTCAACAACTCCAACCATCTTCTCTGCCTCAAATTAAGATCTTTTTGTTTGAACAGATACTGAAGGCTACGATGATCAGTAAATACCTCACACGAGATACCGTAGAGGTAATGCCTCCAAATCTTCAGCACATGAACAATGGCTGCCAATTCTAAGTCATGAACATGATAATTATTCTCGTGAACTTTCAACTGCCGCGACGCATATACAATTACCTTTCCATCTTGCATTAATACTGCACCAAGCCCAATGTGAGATGCATCACAATATACCGTATACGATCCTGAGCCTGTGGGTAATACCAATACTGGCGTCGTAGTCAAAGCGGTCTTGAGCTTCTGAAAGATCAACTCACACTCGTCTGACCATCTGAATGGAACACCCTTCTGGGTTAGTCTGGTCAATGTGCTTTCTATAGATAAAAACCCTTCCACGAACCGACGATAATAACCTTCCAAACCCAGGAAACTCCGGATCTCTGTAACCGAAGTAGGTCTAGGCCAATTCTGAACAACCTCAATCTTCTTAGGATCCATATTTATGCCTTCTACCGATACAACATGTCCCAAAAAGGCAATTGAGTCTAACCAAAACTCACATTTTGAAAATTTGGCATATAACTGATTATTCTTCAAGGTGTGAAGCACACTTCGAAGATGCTGCTCATGCTCCTCTCGACTGCTGGAGTAAATCAAGATATCATCAATGAATACAACCACAAAAGAATCCAAATAAGGCTTGAACACCCGATTCATCAAATCCATAAATGATGCTGGAGCATTTGTGAACCCAAATGACATCACTAGGAACTCGTAATGCCCATAGCGAGTCCGAAAAGCTGTCTTAGGGACATCAGATGCCCTAATATTCAACTGATGGTAACCAGATCTCAAATCAATTTTCGAAAATACCTTGGCACCCTGAAGCTGATCAAATAAGTCATCAATTCTTGGCAGCGGATATTTGTTTTTGATAGTGGCCTTGTTCAACTGCTGATAGTCTATACACATCCGCATCGATCCATCTTTCTTCTTTACAAATAATACTGGTGCACCCCAGGGCGAGACACTGGGTCTAATGAATCCCTGATCAAGCAAGTCTTGTAACTGCTCTTTCAATTCTTTCAACTCTGGCGGGGACATACGGTATGGTAGAATAGAAATGGGCTGAGTGCCCGGAGCCAAATCAATACAGAAGTCAATATCTCTGTCGAGTGGCATCCCCGGCAGATCTGCAGGAAATACTTCTGAAAATTTACGAACAACTGGTACTGAGTCCATAGAAGAGACATCCGCACTGGAATCATGAATATAAGCCAAATAGGCTAGACATCCTTTCTCTACCATACGCCGAGCTTTCATATAAGAAATAACCCTGCTGGCAGAATGGCCAGGAGTTCCTTTCCACTCTAATTGAGGTAACCCCGGCATATCTAGGGTCACTGTCTTGGCATGATAGTCCAATATAGCATGATAAGGAGACAGCCAATTCATACCCAAGATGACATCAAAATCTACCATATCAAGAAGTAGAAGATCTACACTAGTTTCAAGATTACCAATAGTAACCACACATGAACGGTGGACATGATCTACTACCACAGAATCTCCCACCGGTGTAGATACACACATAGAAGCACTCAGAGAATCACAAGGCACAACCAAATATAAAGCAAAATAGGAGGACACATAGGAATAAGTAGATCCTGGATCAAATAGAACTGAAGCATCTCTATGGCAAACTGGAATAATACTTGTGATCATAGCATCAGATGACTCGGCCTCAGGCCTATCTGGAAAAGCATAAAATTAGGGCTGGACCCCACCACTCTGAACTGCGTCTCTAGGACGGCCTCTAACTGACTGGCCTCCACCTCTAACGATCTGACCTCCACCTCTAATGGCCTAACCCCTACCTCTAGCTGGCTGAGCAGGCGGTGAAGCAACCGGTGCCGGTATAATGGCACGAGAATCTTGCCGAGATCTGTTACTCGCCAATCTAGTGCAATACCTTATGATGTGACCAATGTTCCCACACTCATAACACCCATCCTGATGCCGTGGCTGCTGAAGCTGAAGCTGAACCAGATGGGCCGGATAACCACTGTAGTAACTCTGGAGTGGTGGTGCACTGATAGGAGCTGAATGTGCACTGAATACTAGCTGCCCAGAGTAAGGCATAATAGGATCGTGACTCCCTGAAGCACCGGGAGATACATGAAGTGCTGAATAAAACGGTCTGGGAGGATGACCCCTACCAAAATTACCCCAGCCTCCAGACGAGGCACCACTGTAACCACCGAACTGACGAGGCCTCTTATCGGACCTCTGCCCTCTTTCGTGTGCAAGAACCATCTCGATCCTCCTTGCGACATTAGCAGCCGCCTGAAAAGAAATCTCACTTCTGGTCTCTTTGGCCATCTGAAGTCTGATAGGGTAAGTGAGTCCCTCAATAAACCTCCTCACTCTCTCTCCCTCCGTAGGTAGTAAAAGGATAGCATGACGGGCCAAATCCACAAAATGGGACTTATACTGAGTAACAGTCATACTGCCCTGCTGTAGACGCTCGAATTGCTTGCGGAATTCCACTCTCAGTGTGATAGGGAGGAACTTCTCTAGAAATAGCTGAGAGAACTGCTCCCAGGTAAGTGCAGGTGATCCGACTGGTCGGGTCAATGCGTAATCTCTCCACCACCTCTTGGCGGAACCCCTCATCTGGAATACAGCAAAATCAACCCCATTGGTCTCAACTATACCCATGTTCCGTAGCACCTCATGGCAGCGTTCAAGATAATCCTGTGGTTCCTCAGAAGGTGTACCACTAAAGTGAACTGGAAAGATCTTAGTGAACTTATCTAGTCTTAATAAGGCCTCAAAAGACATGGCGGGCCTATCACCGGTCTGTGCCGCAACAACTGGCTGAACTACCCCAACTGGCGGGGCTGCTAGAGCCTGATTCTGGGGAGCCATCTGCTCCGGGGCGGAAGTAGTAGGAGTTTGTGCTCCTCCCCCAGCTTGTGAGACGGCTGGTGCCACTGAAAATGTACCATTCTGGGCCACACCCTCCATAAGACTCACCAATCGGACTAGAGCGTCCTGAAGCACTGGAGTGGCTATGAATCCTTCCGGGACCTGAACTGGTCCAACTGGTACATTTTGAACTGGGACCTCCTCCTAAAAGTCTATCTGAGGTTCTTCAACAGGTGCAGCTGCTCGAGCTCTGGACTGAGCTCTACCTCGGCCTCTTCCTCGGCCTCTAGCACGACCTCGACCTCGACCTCTACCCCTGGCCATAGTTGCCACCGGGGGTTCTGGTCCCTGTCCATTGGTAGAAGTATTACGCGTTCTCACCATCTGTGAGAGAATAAGAGTAGAATGGTTCAATCATCGATGATAGAATAAAATCGCACGACAGAATAAAAAAGAAGTGATATTGTTCCTAAACTTCATAGCCTCTGAGAGATAAGTACAGACGTCTCCGTACCGATCCTTTAGACTCTACTAAGCTTGCTTGTGACTCGTGAGACCTATGTAACCTAGTAATATGATACCAACTGTCACGACCCGAAATTTCCACCTCTGGACCGTGATGGCGCCTAACATTTCACTTGCTAGGCAAGCCAATGTTAGAATAACATTATCCATTTTAAAAACAATTTTTAAATTTATTAATAACAAGGAAGCAAATGCGGAAGCAATTTTGAAATAATCCATAATAATAACGGTGTCTAAATACCATCCCATAATTGGTGTCACAAGTGCACGAGCTTCTAGAATAAATACTTATAAAGGTCTGAATAAAATAAAGTTGTATGGAAATAAACACAAAGCTAAAGTACAATAGACGGGGACTTCAGAACTGCGAACGCCATGCAGTTATACCTCAAGTCTCCTCTAATAACTGAAATTCGAGCAAGTCTATGGTACGCCGCTGGGACCAACTCCAAAATCTGCACAAGAAGTGCATAGTATAGTATCAGTACAACCGACCCCATGTACTGGTAAGTGCTGAGCCTAACCTCGACAAAGTAGTGACGAGGCTAAGGCGGTTCACTTACATTAATATGTACGCAATATTAGTAACAACAACAATAAGAAGAATAAATCAGGTAATTCATTTATAATAATTAAAGGCAACTCAGCAGTCATAACCAATTATCATTTCCATTATTTCTGTTGCAGCGTGCAACCAGCTCTCACAATATATCCACATTCAGTTCTATTGCGGCGTGCAGCCCGCTCCTCCAACATATTCATTTTAATCAAGTCTATTGCGGCGTGCAATCCGATCCTCCAATATTAACTTTGTAACAAGTCTGTTGCGGCGTGCAACCCGATCCTCCAATATTGAATTTTAATAAGTCTATTGCGGCGTGTAACCCGATCCTCCAAAATTGACTTTTAATATGTCTGTTGCGGCGTGCAACCCGATCCTCCAATATAGACTTTTAATAAGTCTGTTGCGGCGTGCAACTCGATCCTCCAATATATTCATTATAATCAATCATGTTGCGGTGTGCAACCCGCTCCTCCAACATATTCATTTACCAATTCTTATAGAAGAAATTTTCCCAATAAATGTAATAATTAATATAAAATTATAAGACAACAAGCATACAATAATTATGGTTTAATTATGAAGCAAACAATGATAAATAGTAAATTATTATGGAAATCATGGAGCAAATAGGCAATTTAATATTTATTATGCTAAATGTCAAATAACAATTAAGGCACATAATTCAAATAGCATGTAACAATTAATGCAGGAATTCAAGAATTTATATTTGCAAAGAATAAGAGAGAAACAATTATTATAATAATTAATTTATGATTAAAAATAATTTATGATTTTTCAAGTAAGCAGGCAAACAATTAATTTGATGACGTATAGACACTCGTCACCTTGCCTATACGTCGTTTACATGCAATTCACATAACAAACAATTTAAGGGTTCTATTCCCTCAAGTAAAGGTTAACCCCGACGCTTACCTCGCTTTGTAAATTCCAATCAATTATTCAATCACAGCTTTTCCTTTTAAATTTGCCTCCAAAAACTTCAAATCTATTCATAAACAATTCAATATATTCAATACTAATCATAGGAATTAATTCCATATGAATTTATAAATTTTTTGGATAAAAATCTGAAATTCATTAAAATATTCGGCAGTGGGACCCACATCTCAAATCCCAAAAAAACTCATAAAATCCGAACACCCGTTCCGATACGAGTTCAACCATACCAAAATTTGTCCAATTCCGATATCAAATGGACCTTCAAATCTTAATTTTTCGTTTTTGGAAAATTTTATAAAAAAATTAATTTTTCTTCCATAAATTCACGGATTCATGATATAAATGAGTATGAAATCATGAAATATAATCAATATAAGATAAGGAACACTTACCCCAATATTTTTCCGTAAAAATCGCCCAAAAATCGCCTTACCCGAGCTCAAAAATGGGAAAGAATTGAAAATAGGTCGAAACCCCATTTCCAGAACATAAGTTCTGTTTTTGGGATTTTTACCCTTCGCGAACGCGGTCAGTGCCTCGCATTCACGAAGCACAATTATGTGCTGTCAAATTTTACTCTTCGCGAACACGAGGGCTATCTCGCGAATGCGATGCATTCCTTGCTTGGCCTTCACGAACGCGAAGGCTAATTTTTCCTGGCCAATCTCTTTCCCTTCGCGAACGCGAGGCTTCTATCGCGAAGGCGATGCTTTGAACCTCAAGCCTTCGCGAACACGGTCACTATGTCGCGAACGCGAAGCACAAAATGTGCCAGCCCAATTTGCTCTTCCCGTTTGCGAGAGTACCTTCGCGAACGCGAAGAAGAACACACCAGAAGCCTGAAGTTTGCAGAAAACCAGATTTCCTAAGTCCGAAATCATCCCGCAGCCTATCCGAAACTCACCCGAGCCCTCGGGGCTCTAAACCAAACATGCACACAAGTTCTAAAACATCATACGGACTTGCTCGCGCGATCGAATCAACAAAATAACACCTAGAACTACGAATCAGATACCAAATCAAAGGAAGTTTTCAAGAAAACTTTAAAACTTATATTTTTACAACTAGACGTCCGAATCACGTCAAATCAACTCCGATTCTCATCAAATTTGGCAGACAAGTCATAAATGTTATAGTGGACCTATACCGGGCTCCAGAACCAAAATACGGACCCGAGGTCAATAAATTTAACATCAGTAATTTCTTAGAAATAATTAAGCTTTCAAGCTTTTAGTTTTTTATCAAAATTCCATAACTCGGGTTAGGGACCTCAGAATTCGATTCCGGGCATATGCCCAAGTTCCAAATCACGATACGGACCTACCGGAATTTTCAAAATACTGATCCGGGTTCGTTTGCTCAAAATGTTGACCAAAGTCAACTTAGTTGAGTTTTAAAGCTCTATTTCCCATTTTAATCTATTTTTCACATAAAAACTTTCCGAAAAAATATACGGACTGCGCACGCAAGTCGAGGAATAATAAATGGTGCTTTTTGAGGTCTTAGAATACAGAATTACTTATTAAATTTAAAGATGACATTTTTGGGTCATCACATATGGTCTATTTAAGCTTATGTGGCATTATTGTTAGATTTTTTAATTAAATATAATGTCATGTCATATTTTTTATTGGATATTTTGTATGTTTTGAACTAGAATGACTTTTAAGTTATAAAGGTAAAGTTGAGTGACTTTTAAGTGATGAAAAATAGTTAAGTGACTTTTGTGAAATAAATGATAAGTTGGATGACAATAGTGAAATTACACCAACTCTAGCCTAGAAAATAGAAATTGGTTAGTTTTGATTTTAATGTTTAAAAACCAACTCTAATTCTTCATGTTTGTTAAAAGCAAAAATAGATTTCAACCACTTATTCTATGAAAGCTCCAAGTTTTGACTTTTTTCAGTTGACTTGTCTTATACATATGTTCCTAAGACTATTACATCAAAATTTAGACTCCAAAATGGTTAAGCCTCGTCGTAAATGGATATAAGCAAAGATATGCTATTTCCATTTCAGTTTATACGGTCATATTTATCTTAAAAAGAATGTTTTTTTAAAAATAAATTGGAAACTATTTTAACTTAAACTTCATATTTTACTTTTAATGACAATGTTATGTCTAAGTCCCTAAGATAATAAATTTTCAAATGCTTTAATCTTTCTTAAACTTTGTGTTAATTAAATAGGTTCACAAATATTCAATTGAATATGTTTTTTTTTTTGAAAAAGGAAAACGAAGAGTTGTCCCTAGTCAAATAAACTTATTGACATGTAAAATACATATTGTTCCATACAAACCTAGGGATCGTTTGGTAGGGTGTATAAGAATAGTACATAATGCAATATATTAGTAATGCAGGGATTAGTAATGTATGGGTTAGTAATGTAAGCATTAGTTATGCAGATATTATTTCTTATAAACTGTTTGGTGTGGTGTATTAAAAATTATAATGCATTGCATAATTTTTAAGAAAAATAGTTGTTTACAAAATTGCCTTCCATATTCTCTAGCTTTAAGGAACTTTAAGGATAATTTTGTCTTTAACCATACTAATGCATGCATTAATAGCCTTGGTATTACTAATGTCATGGTTTTCTATGCATTACTTATACATAGGCTAATACCAAGTATGATGTATAACTAATGTAAGTATTAGTTATACATAGGTTGAAAAAATATACCAAATAAGGTATTAGTAATGCACAAAGCTAATGCTTGCATTATTTTTTCTAATACCTCCTACCAAACGACCCCCTAGTGTATTCCTATAAATGGGGTGTGGGAGGGTAGTATATACACAGACCTTATTCCTACTTTATAGAGATAGAGAAGTTGTTTTCGATAGACCCCGACTCAAGAAACACTGAAGATAAAGCAACAAGTAGCAAATAATAGTAACGATAATATATCATGGTAACGGTGCGAATGCCACAACAAATAATAGTAAAGAATTTCAGCTTATTTAGGAAAAGAATAAAAACTTGGATTTTATTTCTTCTTAAGAAAGCAAAAGGAGGAAGTCTTCATTGACCTTATAAAAAGAAAATATCAGATTTTGGTTCAACCTACCGTCTTATGACTATTCCAATTAAAGAATATATTATACTAAGCAAAAGTAGATTTTAAGTTGTTTATCCTTAAACTGGTCATCAAGGTTGAATTCTAAAGTCCCCACATAATAACAACCTGTAAAAAGAATGTCAAATTCATATTAAAAATCAATTATGCTAAAAGAAAAAATGGGAAAGCTCAAAGCCTAAGTAGATTACGTTTTTCCAACTACTGAAATTTTTGTAACAGTTGTTTCAACTCCTAAATAAACAAGAAACATAAGAAACAAGAATTATGCGACAATACAATTATGTTCAACAATATTTTTATGAGCAATGTCATGTAATTTGAATTTAATATTCATTAAAGAGTTCAATTACATCCACTTAATCTAAATATAATATTAATGGTTTATGTATACGGTCGAAATCGGGCTTGACTATTGTATGACAGATCGGGCTTGGAACGCGAGGGGTTGCAGATCGACCCCCAGTCTCATTGAACCAGAATACTATGTAAGGATGTCCGTCCTCGAGAACATTGAGCACACGCTCCCGAAATCGATCCTAACCCCGAATTAGTTCGAGGAAACATTGTTGGTATAGCCACCTAAGGCCGAAATATCCGTAACTAGTCAGATATTTTGGCGAAAATCTCGGCACGTATCAATAAAGAACCGGCACATCAGCAAACAAGGAGATTTTTACCTTTTATAGAACTGTACCTAAAGTAGGACTCACCTACTATATAAATAAGGCCTTATTACTTGTAAAAAGATATTGTAACACGCATCCCAAAACAATATATTATTATTCTCGTCAAGTTCTTAATTATTCTCTCGTTGTTCTGTTCTAACATCAAGTAAGGCATTTTTGGCCTAAGGGTGACAACCTCCCAAGGCTAAGACTATTCAACTCAAGCGGTTTGCATTCACTTTTCCGTTACTTATTTCAATTTCATTATAATTAGTCGTTTTGTACCAAGTTAAATCGTGTATCCTTAAAATCACTTATAAATTCAATTGTTATCCGATTTTGAGGGTAAATAATTTAGTTGTACGTATAACTAAACAAAAGATTATCATTTTATATGAGAGGCGAAGCAAGAATTTGAAGATTATGTGTTCGAGATTTTAAGTCTTTAAGTTACTGGGTTCTAAAATAATAATTTAGACATATTTAATGAATTTCTTAAGACAAATACATGATTTGCACCAAAGTCACTGGGTTCTGCCCAACTTGGAGTTCCTACTCGCCCTCCGTTCGTGTTTCATGTTTCGGTATTTTATTTTACGGCAAAGGGCCAAATATATCCCTCTACTTTCGAAAATGGTCTAAAAATACCCCTCGTTATACTATTGGGTTATCTATACCCCTACAGTTATACTTTGGGTTCAAATATACCCCTCATTTAAACGGCGGGACACATGTCATCGTCCTGTTGGTCAATTCTAAATATCTCCTAATTAATTAAAAAGACTCATTATCCATACCCGAATAATAATATTTTTTTTGTAAAAATTGGAAAAAACTAAAAATATTTTTTTACTAAAAACTGAAAAAAACAAAAATATTTTGTTTTTCAGTTTTTACAAAAAAACTGTTTTAAAAAACTGAAAAATATTTTCTAAAATAATATTTTTGTAAAAACTGGAAAAAAAATTGAAAAGCAATTTTCTAAAGCAATTAAAAACTGGAAAAAACTGAAATATTTTTAACTAAAAACTGAAAAAAAAAGAAAATATTATTTTTTCAGTTTTTATAAAAACATTGCTTTAGAAAATTGATTTCTAGCTCCTTTTTTCAGTTTTTACAAAAATATTATTTTAGAAAATATTTTTCAGCTTTTTTTAAAGCAGTTTTTTTCTAAAAAGTGAAAAAAAAAAATTCATTTTTTTCAGTTTTTAGTAAAAAATATTTTAGTTTTTTCTAGTTTTTACAAAAAAAATTGCTTTAGAAAATTAATTTTCAGTTTTTTTTTCTTCAGTTTTTACAAAAACATTGTTTTAGAAAATATTTTTCAGTTTTTGTTAAAGCAGTTTTTTTGTAAAAACTGAAAAAAAAATATTTTCGTTTTTTTTCAGTTTTTAGTAAAAATTTGTTTTAGTTTTTTCTAGTTTTTACAACAAAAAAAAATTATTTTTCGGGTATAGATAATGAGTCTTTTTAATTAATTAGGAGATATTTAGAATTGACCAACATGACGATGATACGTGTCCCTCCGTTTAAATGAGGGGTATATTTGAACACAAAGTATGACTGTAGAGGTATAGATAGCCCAATAATATAACGACGGATATTTTTAGACCATTTTCGAAAATAGAGTGACATATTTGGCCCTTTGCCCTTTATTTTAAATTAAAGAGATTATAGAATGGTCCTACGAGTAACATGCAATTTATATATTGTTTAATTTTCTAGTACTTATGTGGGGTCCATGCATGATACCGTTTTTTCCGTCCTTTTAATAACAATTTCTCGAGCTTAACAGTAGGTGTGGAAGAAATGGAATCATGATTGTACTAGGTGTGAAGAAAATTAAACTAATAATGTTAAAACTCGTGGTACAAGATCTTGATAAATTCCTAGGGAAAAAACGGACCAATCAAGCGATAGTAAATATATATATATATATATATATATATATATATATATATATATATATATATATATATATATATATATATGTACGCGCGCGGGCGCTTATACGCGTGTGTGACATGCACAAATCCAAAAATGTTATAATTTCATTTTAATAAGAAACGAAAAGCAATTTTCTAATTAAATTTACGTGCAAACGTTTTTCACCAAATATATTTTTGTTGGTCTATTAATAAGTGGAAATTAAAGTACATCAATATCTTGGTTCGTTAGCTTCTAGACAAGGAAAGAAGCACGATCAACAAATCTATTATTATGGGCATAATAGTATCCCGAATCTCAACTGCTAAATTGACACGTCGAACAATTTCACTTAAGTTTAAGTTTTGTTTGACTGGCTACTGTTTATTGAATAGAATAATATTTTCAAAAATCTAAGAATAACAATAATGATATCCAGATGTCAATAATTCATGCAAAATATTTCGGTTCCTAATATATAGTCTTCTAACTTTATGAATGCTCCAAGTCAAAACAACTTGTTCAATATATCTTTTGTTATCTTTTGTTTTAAGTCAATAAAATATGATCATTCACAGTAATAATGTCCATTATATGTCGGCAGTTAGAAGGTTAAGACGTGAAGCTTCAAAGTCTAAATTCAACCTGGCAAATCCATATAATGATTATTAATGATAAATTTAGCTTATGATATTTTAACTGTTAATCTACGTTGGTTATAGTCTATCTTCTATTTATTATTATTATTATTATTATTATTATTATTATTATTATTCGTCTTAGAGCACGCGCTTTCAGTGACGTACGCAGGATTTTTTATAAACGGTGTCACAATTTGAAGAAATAAACAAATAAATAACTTAAGCGATGTCATTTTCTATATTTATCCCTAATATTTTTACTTTTCTTATACATAACTAGTAAAAATTTCGGTGAAGCGGTGTCCCGTGACACCACAAAGAACAAGGTGTATACGCCTCTACGCGCTTTGCGAGTGCACTCTGTCTTAATAAATATATATTTTGAAAAATTACATAAATAATATATTAACAAATTACGTATAATAATCCTTTTCTACCCCCAAAAAGATAATGTGTGTGATTGTGGGTTAAATAATTTTTTTAATTAAAGTGTCAAACTTGAGTTGGGATTATTTTATTGTTCAGAGTCGCCACTTGAAATTGATTTTTTTGAGGTGTTCCAAGTCACCTTTTATTTGAATCCCTAGTCAAAGGAAGGTTTGACTCTATTATTATTGGTCTGCGAAAATAAAGTTCAGGTAAGGAATTCTGTTGACCGGGGAGAAGGTGTAAGACATTCCCCGAGTCCCGTGGTTCTAGCACGGTCGCTTTATTGACTTAAAACTTGGCTTGAATTAATTTTGGACAAACTGTGATTTATATTATTTTCATGTTTTACCTATCCGCTTTTAATACTTACTTTATTATTGAAAGACAAAATTACATTGTAAATAACATTATAATTTTATTATGACTTTGCATTTAAGGTCAAGTTATACAAGCGTGCACTCGAATTTAGAATTACGTACCATGATTATGCCACGGAAACCGTACCCATAGTCACGATAATGTATTATTGGCCACACCTAAAGCACACTACGTTATTTAAAGTTGTTTAATTATTTGCTAAGTTTGAGATTATTGTGAGGCTCAAAGATTACGGGGTAGAATTACAAAAAAGGTAAGATTAATTATTAAAGATTACTAGAGGTATCAATTATGTCGGGTATAGGTATGATAATGTGACAAGAAAATAAATTCTACTTATTCATTCTACTTCATCTATACTTAAGAAAATTAATGGAATAAAGTGAAAGCTTGCTAAACTCCAACGTGATCTCTACCAAATCAAACAATAACTCATTTGACTTTTCGAATTCATGATTATACTCACACCCAACATAAAGCTATAAGAACCCCACTTGACAAAAATAACTATTAAACAAGATATGCACTTAGTAAAATATTGATTCAAAACAGAATAGCATTTGTCGTTAATGAAGCAGAGAGCAATAAATCACTCAGACTTTCACATTGATTCAACAGTTAAACACACCACATAATCACACCGATAATCCAAAATATAAAACTTTAATGGAAATACTGATAAGAGCATGGAAACGAACCTTGAATATTTTAACGGTTTTCAAATATATTGATAAGAAAAAATCTCCTACTCGTACATAATCTCGTCCAAAGTGAATAGATCCAGAAACAAAAACGAGACCTTCGTCGTCAACTCGTAACTAACAGTACGCCGGAACCTCGAACCAAGACCTCGTCGGGGACTTTTTTCGGACTGTTTTCACTCAGATTTTAGCGACCAAGAATAGCTTTTTCCTGCTGGTTTTGTGATGTTTGCGAGCTGATTTTTTTGGAGGGAGAATCACTGCGTTTTTGCGACAGTTTTGAAGCTAAAAATTGGCACGTTTTGCAGCTGTTTTGCTGCATTTTTGGGCAGCTTTTGCTGTAATTTCGGGCTGCTTTTTGCTAGAATTCAGGGTGAGATTCGTTGCTTTTTTTTTTTTTAACTATATTTTGGGGGTAGTTTCAGTTGGTTTTTATAGCTAAAAGGGTGCTGGATTTTGAGGGTAGTTTAAGGCTGATTTTGAGGTGAAAATGGGACTGTTTTATGGGTGGAAAAAGACGATGCAACAATATGGTATTAGAGCTAAAAGACGTAAAAATAGAAGGAGCTTTTTTTTTCCTCTTGTTTTTATCTATCCTTTTCAGATCTATCTTCCCCCTCTGCTTTTCATGTCTTCTTTTCTTCCTCACGTGTGTACATATAATAAGAAATATTGAGAGGAGTGTTGAAAATAAATAATGGAAAAAGGGGTGGATGTGACAAGTGAATAGCGTAGTAGGTGGTTGATGTGATAAGGAAATAGTATAGGAAAAGTAGAAAGCAATTTTATTAGATTTGGTCTGTGATTTAAAATAAATTCTTCCGCCCTTTGTGTAATAGACTTTGTTAAAAATATTACATATTCTCTAATAAAACCTACTAATAAAATAAATAAAAGTTAAAATATCAAGATTAAACCTAGAAAATACTAAATAAAAAAAGTAATAAAAACTCAAATATGGTAAAAAATTAGGTGCTCACAGCATGCCCCTCTTTGCTTGGAAACATGAAAATTTTTTAGGCAAAGAAACAGGTGAGATATGTGACTAATTTTTACCATATCATTATTCAAAAGGGAAAAAATAAGAGAAAAAGAGTGAAAGAGTGCAACCGAGTCCTAGTTTTAGACAGCCTACATATCCAGGGTTATAAGGGAATCATGTCGCGTGTAGTTCAAGAAGAGTGATGGAATGATGAGTTGGAGAGTCGAGTGAGGTTCCGTCGAGGCTCCGGCCTGTGGTCCTGTTATTACATCAAAATCAAAAGAAACTAAACAAGCCTATAAGCTATGAGTTACAAGATTCCTATTTATAAGTCTTCTAAAAATTGATCTTGAGTCTTGACTGGTTATTCACGCAGACTCTGATCTGAACCTTGATGCTTGCTCGCTACAGGTGCCGGTTCAGTCTTCTACGTCCTCTTCTGATGAAAACGGGAAATGCAATGCTCGGTATTCAGTCATGTCTTGAGCAGTTCACATCTTTTCATCCGCTTATGCATTCTGGATTCACTTCTTTTTGTTTTCTTTCCTTCATAAAGAATTGAGACTTCTTCTTTTGGTCATCTTGAACCCTGTGCCTCAAGGTAAAACCTACTCAGACACCAAAACAAACAAACGAACGAAATTTTTCTACTCCAGTTTGTACTGGAAAAATTTTATGAGTTATTATAACAAAATTCTAAACTACTTCTTTATTGAAAGCAATAAAAGGGTGGGAATGGTGTACCGCAAAAAAAAAAAAGAGTAGGGAATGGAGACCCTATATCTAAAATGAAAGAAACTAGGGAGTGGAGACCCTATGTTGGAAAAGAGACTAGGGAGTGAAGACCCTATATCTAAAATAAACATCAACTAGGGAGTGGAGACCCTATGCTAGAAAAGCAACTAGGGAGTGGAGACCTCATATCAAAAATAAAATCAACTAGGGAATGGATACCCTATGTTGAAAAAGTGACTAGGGATTTGTGTACCTTGATACTGGTAAGGAAATGTAACCAGGGGTAGGTAGTGTGTATTACGAAAAAAGAATGTAATCAGGGGTTGGCACCCTGTATAACTGAAAAAAATATAATCATGGGATGACGTCATATATTACTGAAAGAAAATGTAACCAGGGGATGGCACCCTGTATTACGAAAAAGAAATGTAACTAGGGGTTGGTGCCCTATATTACTGAAATTAAAATGAATCCCATTGGCAAAAAGGTTCTACCTGGGTTAACATCGAAAAGCGATCCTGGGCGAAGAGTATTTTTACCCGTAATATGAGCTGGATCCCCCTAGGTGAAATGGTTCTACCCGAGTTAAGCTACATAAAACACCCTGAGCGAAGAGTACTTCTATCCAGAACTATGAGCTGGATCCCCCTAGGCGAAAAGGTTCTACCTGAGTTAAGCTATGTAAAAGAACCTGAGCGAAGAGTACTTCTACCGGAACTATGAGCTGGATCCCCCTATGCGAAATGATTCTACCTGAGTTAAGTTACGAAAAATACCCTGAGCGAAGAGTACTTGTACTCGAAAATATGAGCTGGATCCCCCTAGGCGAAATGGTTTTACCTGAGTTAAGCTACGTAAAACATCCTGAGCGAAGAGTACTTTTACCAGAAACTATGAGCCGGATCCCCCTAGGTGAAAAGGTTCTACCTAGGTTAAGCTACGAAAAACAACCTGAGCGAAGAGTACTTCTACCCGGAACTATGAGCTGGATTCCCCTAGGTGTAAACGTTCTACCTGAGTTAAGCTACGAAAAATAACCTGAGCGAAGAGTGCTTCTACCTGGAATTATGAGCTGGATCCTCCTAGGCGAAACGGTTCTACCTGAGTTAAGCTACGTAAAACACCCTGAGCGAAGAGTACTTCTACCCGGAACTATGAGCTGGATCTCCCTAGGCGAAAAGGTTCTACCTGGGTTAAGCTATGAAAAACAACCTGAGCGAAGAGTACTTCTACGCGGAACTATGAGCTGGATTCCCCTAGGTGTAGACGTTCTACCTGAGTTAAGCTACGAAAAACAACCTGAGCGAAGAGTGCTTCTACCTGAAACTATGAGCTAGATCCCCCTAGGCGAAATGGTTCTACCTGAGTTAAGCTACGTAAAACACCCTAAGCGAAGAGTACTTCTACCCGGAACTATAAGCTGGATCCCCCTAGGCAAAAAGGTTCTATCTGGGTTAAGCTACGTAAAACATCTTGAGCGAAGAGTACTTCTACACGGAACATGAGATAGATCTCCCTAGGCAAAAAGGTTCTACCTGGGTTAAGCTACGTAAAACATCCTAAGCGAAGAGTACTTCTACCTGGAACTATGAGCTGGATCCTCCTAGGCGAAAAGGTTCTACCTGAGTTAAGCTACGTAAAATAACCTAAGCGAAGAGTACTTCTACCGGAACTATGAGCTGGATCCCCCTATGCGAAATGATTCTACCTGAGTTATGCTACGAAAAATACCCTGAGCGAAGAGTACTTCTACCCGGAACTATAAGCTGGATCTCTCTAGGCGAAAAGGTTCTACCTGGGTTAAGCTAAGTAAAATAACCTGAGCGAAGAGTACTTCTACCCGGAATTAAAAGCTACATCCCCCTAAGCGAAAAGGTTCTACCTCGGTTAAGCTACGTAAAACAACTTGAGTGAAGAGTGCTTCTACTCGAAAATATGAGCTGGATCCCCCTAGGCAAAAAGGTTCTACCTGGGTTAAGATACGTAAAACATCCTAAGCGAAGAGTACTTCTACCCGGAACATAAACTGGATTCACTAGGCGAAAAGGTTCTACCTGGGTTAAGCTACGCAAAACAACTTGAGCGAAGAGTACTTCTACCCGGAACTGTGAGCTAGATCCCCCTAGGAGAAAAGGTTCTACCTGGGTTAAGCTACGAAAAGCAAGCCTGGGCGAAGAGTACTTCTACCCGAAAATATAAGCTAGATCCCCCTAGTCGAAAAGGTTCTACCTGGGTTAAGCTACGAAAATAATTCGTAATAGTGATGCATGCTAAAAATAAAAGAAAAATAGAGATTTTGTGAAACTCACCTTTGGTGACATTCGTTCTTTAGGAATCGTCATTCTGCACTGCTTTGTTCCTGCTTGCAAACAAAGAAAAATTGTGAGTTTTAAAAATGGTCGTTGGTTTGTGGCCTTGATGTCTTTGGTAGCTTGGCTTTGTGCCCATCTTTTTTTATGATGATTTCCTGAATACCACGGTTGGCCGCGTGGAGCTTAACCTTTTCAACTTTATTTTGACTTTGTGGTATTTCACTTTCGACTTCTTTCCTCAACACTTTCAATTTCAGAGCATTGGGGAACCTTTGGCTTTTCAAACTTTGCCAAAATGGTTAGCCACTTGGGACTTAACCTTTTTAACTTTATTTTGCCCTTGTAGGCACTTTCAATTTGATTTCATCCTTACAAGAGTTTTTGATTTCGAAGCATTGGCCGCCATGGCCAGCCAGGGTCAACTTGATGCCCCTGCCGAGTCTAGGTGCCTTTTTTTGCATATTAGCTTATATCAAACCGGAGTCATGTAAATTAGTCTTGCTATTCCTTCTTTACCTTAGTTTTGGAACAGAGTTAGACCGAAAGGGATTCAAAGAAAAACAAACAATGGAATGGACAATGAATTAAGACAAGAGGTATCCCTTTTGGGGAAGGAAAGAAGGACTTATCTGGAGTACATGCGGACTTCAATAAACATGACATGCCTTTTGGACTTGATGCCTGATCTATGTAAATCGTCCGACTCTTAGAAATTCATCACAACTTTTGCCTCAAAACCTAGAAACCTTGCCCAGGACTGTCAATACCAATAGCTGTAAAGATCCTCTTTTCGATCAGTAGTGCCCTTTGCGGGTTTTCACTAGCTAATCTCTCTCATTTCTCTTCTCACCATCACCTTATAGTGTCCGTTGCGGGTTTTCACTAACAAGACTCTCTCATTTTCATTTTCTTTGCTCGTCATCGTCTATGATACCCGTGAGGGTTTTCACCAATAAGACTCTCTCATTTTATTTCTCTCATTTTGGTGGCATCAGATCCAAGTGATTGTATCCTCCAATTCTTGAACATTCTTGTTGATTGATCGGAAGGACTTGAAAAGGATTTGGGTAAAAAGGATTTGGATTGAATTACAACTTTGGAACCTCTCAGGCGAAACCATCGTCGAACCATTGTAACACCTGCCCCAGTTTCAAATTTTGGGGGAATGTAGATTTTTATTTTGGTATGAATTAACCCCAGAGAGATGCTGCCTATGTATCCTTTCAGAATCAAGTTGAACGTAGTTTGATTCACTTTGTTTTGATTTTCTCTTCTTTTTTTCATTTTTTTCTTTTTCTTTTCTCTTCTTTTTTTCACAAAACTTCCAGGATCCAAAGAGGGTAATCAAAGAAAAGTAATCGGCTCAAAAGGGTTTACAAAGGGTTGATAGTATTTAAGTAGTGAGAATGAAAGCCTTCGTCATCCCAATCAGAGAACATTAAAGATGCGTAAAAGGGTCAAGCATAATACCTTTTGACCGTGTCTGTATAGACAGTTGTCTCGAAGACATTTCCTTCGATATCTCCCAAATACAACGCTCCCTTTTGGCAGTAATCTTGTTACAATGTATGGATCTTTCCAATCTGTATAGACAGTTGTCTCGGAGACATTTCCTTCGATCTTTCTGGGCCGCAATTTCTTATTGTAGGCACGGGCCATTCTTTGTTGGTACAACTGTCCGTGGCAAACTGCGGCCATACATTTTTCATCAATCATAGTCAATTGTTCCAAACCGGTTCTTGACCCAATCCTTATCCTCAATCTCGACTTCAACAATGATCCAAAGAGAGGGAATTTCAACTTCTTCCGATTTCATTTGGATATTGGCTTAGGCCTAGTGTTCCACTTCTTTGCTTATTTTCTCACAAGCCTTATCTTCAGCACATTTTGCTTCTTGATTCATTATTTTGAGGTCTGACGATAGAGCTGTCACACCCTTTTTCTACCCCCAAAAAGATAATGTGTGTTGATTGTGGGTTAAAAAAATTTTCCAATTAAAGTGACAAACTTGAGTAAGGATTATTTTATTGTTCAGAGTCGCCACTTGGAACTGATTTTTTTTGGGTGTTCCAAGTCACCTTTTATTTGAATCCCTAGTCAAAGGAAGGTTTGACTCTATTATTATTGGTCTGCAAAAATAAAGTGTAGGTAAAGAATTCTATTGACCGGAGAGAAGGTGTAAGTCATTCCCCGAGTCCTGTGGTTCTAGCACGGTCGCTTTATTGACTTAAAACTTGGCTTAAATTAATTTTGGACAAACTGTGATTTATATGATTTTCATGTTTTACCTATCCGCTTTTAATACTTGCTTTATTATTAAAAGACAAAATTACATTGTAAATAACATTATAATTTTATTATGACTTTGCATTTAAGATCAAGTTACACAAGCGTGCACTCGAATTTGGAATTACGTACCATGATTATGCCACGGAAACCGTACCCATAGTCATGTTAATGTATTATTGGCCACACCTAAAGCACACTACGTTATTCAAAGTTGTTTAATTATTTGATAAGTTTGGGATTATTGTGAGGCTCAAAGGTTACGGGATAGAATTACGGAAAAGGTAAGATTGATTATTAAAGATTACTAGAGGTATCAATTATGTCGGGTATAGGTATGATAATGTGACAAGAAAATAAATTTTACTTATTCATTCTACTTTATCTATACTTAAGAAAATTAATGGAATAAAGTGAAAGCTTGCTAAATTCCAACGTGATCTCTACCAAATCAAACAATAGCTCATTTGACTTTTCCAATTCATGATTAATACTCACACCCAACATAAAGCCATAAGCCCTACTTGACAAAAGTAACTATTAAACAAGATATGCACTTAGTAAAAGATTGATTCAAAACACAATAGCATTTGTCGTTGATGAAGCAGCGAGCAATAAACCACTCAGACTTTCACATTGATTCAACAGTTAAACACACCACATAATCACACCGATAATCCAAAACATAAAACTTTAATGAAAATACTGATAAGAGCATGGAAACGGACCTTGAACATTTTAATGATTTTCAAATATATTGATAAGAAAAAATCTCCTACTTGTACATAATCTCGTCCAAAGTGAAGAGATCCAGAAACAAAAACGAGACCTTCGTCGTCAACTCGTAACTAACCGTACGCCGGAACCTCGAACCAAGACCTCGTCGGGGACTTTTTCCGAACTGTTTTCACTCAGATTTTAGCGACCAAGAGTGGCTTTTTCCTGCTAGTTTTGTGATGTTTGCGAGCTGGTTTATTTGGAGGGAGAATCACTGCATTTTTGCGACAGTTTTGAAGCTGAAAATTGGCATTAATGGAGGTAGGTTTTATAGCTATTTTGCTGCATTTTTGGGCAGCTTTTGCTGTAATTTCGTGTTGCTTTTTGCTGGAATTCAGGGTGAGATTCATTGCTTTTTTGGGCTATATTTTGGGGGTAGTTTCAGTTGATTTTTTATAGCTAAAAGGGTGCTGGATTTTGAGGGTAGTTTAAGGCTGATTTTGAGGTGAAAATGGGATTATTTTATGGGTGGGAAAAGACGTTGCTACAACATGGTATTAGAGCTAAAAGACGTGAAAATAGAAGGAGCTTTTTCTTTCCTCTTGTTTTTATCTATCTTTTCCAGATCTATCTTCGCCCTCTGCTTTTCATGTCTTCTTTTCTTTCTCACGTGTGTACATATAATAAGAAATATTGAGAGGAGTGTTGAAAATGAATGATGGAAAAAGGGGTGGATGTGACAAGTGAATAGCGTAGTAGGTGGTTGATGTGACAAGTAAATAGTATAAGAAAAGTAGAAAGTAATTTTATTAGATTTGGTCTGTGATTTAAAATAATTCTTCCGCCCTTTTTGTAGTAGACTTTGTTAAAAATATTACATATTCTCTAATAAAATTTACTAATATAATAATATAAAAGTTAAAATATCAAGATTAAACCTAGAAAATACTAAATACAAAAAAGTGATAAAAACTAAAATATGGTCAAAAATTAGGTGCTCCCAAAAATTAAAGAAAAAAATATGGGTTCCTAAAAATGGTGATTATTGATCATATTTATCTAACTCAAGAAATAAATAAACGGTGATATTAGAAGTCTTCAATCATCTTAGTCAATATTTTATAGTTTTGTTCCAGCTTTATAGTTTCATATATATTATAATTTCACACTATATAAAATAGTCCTTTTTACCCTTAGTTTTGTTCCAGCTTTATAGTTTCATATATATTATAATTTCACACTATACAAAATAGTCCTTTTTACCCTTTAAAAATATAGTTCACACTATACAAAATAGTCATTTAATTAATATCAAGGACTTTAAAATTAACTAAAAATTTAGTTATTCAATGTTTCCTTATTAGAATTATGTAATATATCAAATTTGTAAAAGGAAACTAATAACGCAGTGAATTACGTTAGGAATCTTTCAACCCCTTTGAACTCTTATTCGGTTTAGGAGTTTTTTGTTTTGCTAATAAACTTTAACCAATTAATTATTCATAAATATCTAGGTAAAACTTTCGACAACTTCCTAACTCCGAATTGTCACTTTAGGTTTACGATGCAACAACTAATACAAATTGCCGTTGAATTAAAAAAAGTAAAAGGATTAGATTCAACGTTCTATAATTATAAAACTAAAACAATTTAGAATAAGGGGTTGAATACTTAGTATATAAAAGAAGCAACCAAAACAAAAAAGGTATTGTATGTTCTTTATCATAAAATTTTGATAGAATAATCGCCTGATATGAAAATTTACTTGTAACTTAAGGTAAACTTTCTTATCTTCAAGCTCTTCTTGAAGTTACGTGATAATAGACGTTCACGTGATAATTTATTTGTAACTTGAGGTAAACTTTCTAATCTTCAAGCTCTTCTTGAAGTTACGTGATAATAGACGTTCATTAATTTATTCTTGATATAGAATTACAAATTAAAAAGTTATCAATTGTATTTTTTATTTATCATGTTTCATTTACGATTATCAATTTAATGGTTAACGCATTTATAAATTTTGTAGACATTGTTAGAGTCACTGCATTCCATAAATAAGACGCTAACTCATATCAATTAAAGATCTTATTAATTCAGATTAATTTTGTCTAATGTTTTATTATTATAATTACTAATTGCTAAGTAAGTTCAAGTTTTTCATATTACGTAAGAAAAAAATAAATTTGATTAACTATTTTGATTGATTGTATTATATACATTACATGATTTAAGAATAGACATAGCAATTAACTTTTTTGCATCTAGCCGGAATTTTGACTGTTTCATTAGTTCGTGTAGTAATTTTTATTATCTCATGAAAAATGATTGTTATAGAATCACTTTGATACTATTTAACATTCTACATCATAACTATTTTAAAGAGTATTTTTAAGGTGTGGTGCAGAATCTTATTGTCTCACTTATATAATATAATTTTTTTCTAATCACTATAGTTGTATTGCGTACGAAAATAATTTATTATGTTTTAAAAGTTATATCTCATTACTTGAATTTATAGAGATGGTAAATAAACTACTTTAAAGAAGATATTTAAATATATAAATCTTTATTTGGTATTAACATATAAATTTATAAATAAACCTTTATTTGATATTATAATAAATAAATAAATTGAAGTACACTTAACTACTAGACAAACTTGAAGAATAATGGTTTGTCTGTTGTTCATCAACTGATGTAAACTAACTATTGCATAATGTGGCATCAACGCATTTTCCATTTTTTTCAATCCTTATTTTTTGTCTAAGTTATTCTTTTGAATCTATATATTTCGTTTTAATATGCCAAGTTGTAAATAAATTTTTGTTTGATATTATCAAAAAGAAAATGTAAATAAACTACAATTAGATATTGGGCAAACTTGAAGAAAAATGGTTTGTGTCATTCAACTTATGTGAACTAATTATTATATATTTTGCCGTCAGTGCATTAGGAAATAAATTTTTCTAATATGTTGAATCATTATATTTTGTTCAACTCTTCTTTTGAATCTATAACCGATATTAATATGTAAATCTATAATCAGGGGCGGTTCAAGCGCACGTGAGGCCTAAGGCCAAAGTTTAATTATGGGGCCTAAGTATTTATAAGAATGTTATAATATATATTTTTATTTAAAATCTATTCTTCTAAATTTTTGAGATGCAAAGTTGTTAATAATTTTGTTATAATTGATTTTTTCTAGTAATTCCTTTTCAATTGATAATATAGCCAAACCATTTAATCTTTCTTGAGACATTGTTGATCGTAGGTAAGATTTTATCAATTTTAATTTTGAAAAATTTCTTTCTGCTGAAGCAACTGTTATAGGAACTGTTAACATTATTCTATAAGCAATATAAGCATTTGGAAAAGAATCAAGTCTTTTTATTTGATTGAGTATATCAATTAGAGTATTATCTTCTACTTGTACTATTTCTCTTACCACTTTTAATTCGAATAAATCTAAACCATCAATATCAGAGTGACTGTTATGATTTAAGGAACATTCAAGGTTAAGACAATATTTTTTCAAATTATCGTCATCGAATGATCTCAATTTTTTACCACTACATAGGAAACCAAAGATATTTTCATATACTTCAAATTGTTCAAATCTATTTTGAAGTAAAAAAATGGTTTGATCTACTATGTATAAGAAGTAATCAACTCTAAAAGATTCTTCAAGAGACTTTGTGATTTCATTATCAAAATTCTCATCAAATTGTCTCTTTCTATGTATTACACGTTTATTACAAAATTCAAGTTCTATATTCATCTCAAATGCAATTTCCTTAGCTAAAATCATAACATTTGTAAATCCTTCTTCTCTATATTTTTAGAAAAAAAAATTAGACCTCTTAGTTGATCTATGGCAAATTGGCAACATCAATATGCATATCTTTTGATTGTAAACTTTTGCTAACTAAATTAACAACAAATAATATATCATACCAAATAGTCATGCCCAATAAAAACTCAAAATTTTCAAGCTCATATGTTGCTAAATAACTTGCTTCACTTTTTTGTTTTTGGATCCTCACTAACTTCTACTAATTTTATTAAAGCATCTCTTATTTGTGGAACCTGGAATCTTATTATTTTAATACTTTCAATACGACTTTCCCAACGCGTTTCTATTATTTTTAAGTAAGTCAAATCTTTACTTTATTAATATATCTAAAAGGTTTTCTTTCCTTTTATATGAAAAGTACCCGAAATTAGGGGCTAAGGCATTAGCCTTGCCCCATACACCGTTAGAGCCGGCCCTGTCTATAATAAGCCTTTGTTTGGTATTATAACAAACCTTTATAGTGTGATAGTTTGTGTGTTCAGCTAAACTAATTGCAGTAGTACATTGTGGCTTTGATGAATAAGGTAATAATTTTTTTTAATTTGTTCCATCCTTATTGTGAATTCAAGTTTATATTTATAATTTATTTTTATTTTATATTCTATAGACTTTTATTGAAAGATAACAAAATTTACGTGCAACGCACGTACCCTAAAGCTAGTTATCACAAAAATACCCGAACAATCTAAAAGTTAGAATTACCTCAAATATTTTTTTCCTTATTTAACAACAGTAACCTACGAAAATTTTGGTGTTGCACTCTTTGTTAGTATTAAGAATACAAATTAAAGAAGGAGTTTCTTACTTCTTCTCTTCTTGATTTTCTTTATGCTACGGCTTTATTTAGTTTATTTGTATTTATTATTTTATCCATTATAAAGTACATTAATGGAGTATAAAAAAGAAATAATATTTCGTTAAAGATTTTTGTGTTTTTAATATTATTATTATTATTGTATAGATAAACCTTTTGTCATAATGTCAATCGTTTGATATATTAGGAATCTGTGGACGTGACCTTAATCTTGTGTGTTATCTTGGTTCTTGAACAAAGTAACATGGTGGAGCATAATAATGGCACCCACATGTTTCCTAAATCACGCCTTGACTATCCACTCTTTTTTTTTTTTATCAAAGCCCACACTTTAGAATTTAGACTGTCAGTCTTTAACAGTGGAATCTAACATTTAACAACCTTATCGATTCTGAGTTAGAGAATATAAATTTTGAATACACAAAGCACAAAGTTTAAGAAAAAAGAGAAGACTTTTGTATCAATCTATATATTTTACCTCCCTAAAAGTAATTAATCAAGAAAGTTCATAAATACTAGTATAATTTAAAAGATTACTCCTTCATGTATATACAAAATTACTTTCAAAGAGTAAAACAATAAAAGCCTGATAATTTAAGACATGAAGACCAATGGCAATAAGATACAATTTTTACTATCTAATTTAGAAAAAATAGTCTAATGATATTCAAACTCACGATATTCTCAATTAGTAAATATGCAATTATGTGGCACGTTATTTGAGTTATTCTCGAATAAAAGTTTAATCATAACTTTGTTAAAGAATTGAGCATCAATAGTGTTAATTAGATAATTTGACACATGATTTGAGTAGGAACTACTAGATAAGCCCTTACCATTAAGCGTTATGCTTGTTTTGGGTGCACAGTCACACACTTTGGGGCGTTAGCTCACATAACTAAGCTCCACACATATAATTCGGGACTTTTTGAATAGTGCCCCGTCCAGGTATGGCTAACCCCGAACGTGCCCCAAAAGAGTCTTTAAACACTATATATATTAAATAAAAAATTTAATAATTAGAACTTTGTTACTTTTATCTAATTTATGAGTTGTAGTAATTCTGAATTTTAGATGAACTTGTAATCGTTTTTGTAAATTTTTCTATATTTTCGTTTGTCGTTGTTTTGGATTTTTGTTTTGTCCTTACTTTCTTATTATTTCTTGTTTGGTAGATAAATGAACTGTGTTTAAGTAAGTTTTACCAAATATATGATATCTATTTTCCAAATGTGCTTCTATTTAAATAATTATAATAATATATCTATCTATCTATCTATCTATCTATCTATCTATCTATCTATCTATCTATATTATATTAAAGAGTAATTTTCAGAAATGACTATTGTTCAATGGCTATTAACTTCTTATAGCTACCATATACATAATTACTTTCCGTAGCTACTTTTCAGTTGTTATGATAATGTATTTGGTGTATTCGAGCTATTGTATTCATGAATACAGTAGCAAAAATCGGCTAAACAGTCCAACTATCAGTTGCTGTATTCACATGTATTCATACCATGTATTCATATCATGTATTCATGAATACAACGTAATAATAGGTCTCTTCAGTTGTTTAATAATAGAAAACTGCAAATTTAACGGGATACACTCCTAATATAACTCACCTAAATCAATTATAACATACAACATTATCAATCCGAATTAATGATAAGATTTATCAGACGCTAAACACCAAAAAATAGAGCATTATATTCTTCAGAGTTTCAGTCCCTCTTTTTTTTTTCTGATACAGTTCGAGTTTTTGTTTTCCTGACTTTGTTCGAGGTTCTGCTCAGAATTGATACAAGTATCTACAAAAATACTTTAAAATTTGATTTTATGTATATAAATACATCATGTGTATTTATGCCGGATACAACCTTTAATAGTAACCTACAGCCTGCATATTTCATAATAAATCTAGTGCTTGTATCATGTTGTATCTAATAGTTGTGTTCAATGTATTCAAGTTTATTTTTGTATTCACAATATTTTATTTATTCCTAATACATAATATTACTGCTTTATTGAGTATATTCTATTGATTGTATTAATTGATTTTCTATTTGTATTGAGAGTGTTTTATTGTATTTCATTGTATTGTTGTTTTAAATACAGATGGATACAATTAGGTTGAAAATACAGATTAATACAGTTAGATTGAATGCATAACTAATTGATGAATAACATCAAAATAATAGAAATATCAATGTATTTAAATATGTTGTTGTATGAAATCAAATACATCTAAATACAACAGTCAAAAATCACTATATAAAATAAAAATTAGTGTATGCCTTATCGAATACATATAAATACTTCTAAATACAAGAAGAGAAACCCACAAACTAAAAATTAATGTATGCGTACCCCAATACATATAAATACATCTATAATTAGGGTCATTGCATATTTTTGTTCTCCTTTCGACTTCAATGGTTGCTGATGAACCTGCAAATACAATTTCATTGTTATATGTGAATGGTTTAACCCATTTCCCCAAACCTAATCCTAATCTCATTAGTCGCTGCCACCCTCTCCTTTGTCCTTTCCTCTTCCATGTCAACATTCAAAATCAATTCAGCTATGAATAGACCATGTCCGCTCCACTTTGGAAAAAGATACAACTCATATCAGAAACTTTGTTCAAGATATTTTGAAACTCATGTTAACAGAGATGAAATCCAGCAAATTGAGATCTAGGGTTTGAGAACAATCTAGAGAGAGAACGTGCAAATAAAGGAGAATCGTGGTTCAACAATGTGATGACCCAAAATGTCATCTTTAAATTTAATAAGTAATTCTGTATTCTAAGACCTCGAAAAGTACTATTTATCATTCCTCGACTTGCGTGCGCAATCCGAAAAATTTTCCGGAAAGTTTTTATGTGAAAAATAGATTAAAATGGAAAATAAAGCTTTAAAATTCAAGTGAGTTGACATTAGTCAACATTTTTAGCAAACAGACCCGGATCGGTATTTTGACAGTTCTGATAACTCCGTATCGTGATTTGGGACTTGGGCGTATGCCCGAAATTTAATTTGGAGGTCCCTAACTCAAGTTATGACCATTTAACGGAACTAGCAATTTAAAGGCTAAATGTTCCAAGTTTGACCACGGGGTTGACTTTTTGATATCGGAGCCAGAATCCGATTCTGGAATTTTAACTGCTCCGTTATGTCATTTATGACTTGTGTGCCAAATTTGAAGTCATTCCGGATTCATTTAATATGTTTTGGCACGAGATTTGTAAATTAAAAGTTTAAAACTCAAAGTTCGAATCAGGGTGTGAATTGTAATTTCAGTGTTGTTTGACGTGATTTTAGACCCCGAGTCAGTTCGTATTATGTTACGGGACTTGTTGGTATATTCGAGCGGGGTCCCGAGTACCCCTAGAGTAAAACAGATTGAAATCGGAACAAGAATTGGACTTAAGCAAAATCTGAAATTTTGAGTTCTGGTGTAATTGCACCTGCGTAATTTTGACCGCAGGTGCGAGCTCGCAGAAGCGAGACTTCTATCGCAGATTCAGTCTTCGCAGGTGCGGCCCTTTTGCGCAGAAGCGGACGTCGCAGGTGCGGCATTTTGTCCGCAGGTGCGGAACCTCGCCTGGCAGCCCCACTTCGCAAATGCGAGCTTTGTCTCGCAAATGCGAGACCGCAGGTGCGAAAATATAGCCCGCAAATACGAAAATGCTGGGCAGAATACATAAAATCGGGTCTTAGCCATTTTTACTCGTTTTTGAGTTTTAAGTCTCGGATTTGGGCGATTTCAAGGGGGATTTTCACGACTTTGAACTGTGTAAGTGTTCTTTATCATAAAGTGATTATATTTCACAAATCCATGTCTATATTCATCATTTATTTCGGATTTAGACGGAAGAAATTGGAATTTTTGTAAAACTTTCCAAAAACGAAAAATTTAGATTTGAAGGTCCATTTGATATCGGAATTGGACAAATTTGGTATGGTTGAACTCGTATCGGAACGGGCGTCCGAGTGCTTCTTCATCTAGCTACAGTGCATCATCTGCAACATATAACCATTTGCAACAAAAGCTTATGCGTGTGGAATCCCAACTAGAAGGCACCTTAAATGCGCTGAAGGTTTACGTGATGTCAAAGGAAGGTTCGGTTCCCGAAGAATTTGCTGGTCTGTTTGCTCTTCAACCACATGTAAGGAGTAAATATAGTTTGCACTTCTTCTATTACAACACCTTTTGATCAGTTCAATAGCTAGCATTGTATTTCTATGTGATAACAAAATGAAATCAACAAAAATTATTAAACATAGTTCATTAGATCAAGCTCTTTTGTGGAAGAGATTCACTATGTCTAAATACTGCTCTTACAATAAATATACTGCTGATTCTTTAGTGTTTTTAGATGTCCCAGTCAACGAGTTTTGACAAAGAGCATCTACTTATTAAAGAAAAATGAAAAACTTTGGATATAAGGCATGCTTCTCAATTGAATCAAGAAAACACTTATATTTCTGTTGTTATTTGTGATAAAGCAATGAAAATTAGTTCATACTGGAATATGTGATTTGCCTGGTGCAAGGTGCCTTTTTGCTTCTGTGGAAGCGATTAACTATGTCTAATATTGCTAGAGAAGTCATACTATTACTGGGTTGAGTTGTCTTCCCACTGCTGGTCCTGTCTACTGTTGCCATTTGATATCATTAAGATGGTGTGAAAATTAAACATTCTATAACATGGCAATGTCCAAAGACAGATATTTGGTTTTATACCTGCATAATTAATTAGTACAATATACAGTTCTATATCATCTAATTCTAGTAAAACTTGTTGCTAACTTTGCTAAAGATGGAGATAGTGGCAAGGAATTTCCATCTCCTTGCAGAAGCTAAGGCTTTGTTTCGGAACTTTAGGATAAGGGATACCTTTGATTCAATCTTGTTTTCCGATCTTGTTTGGGATTAATCTAAATAAGCTTCTCACCGAATATCATTTTTATTGTTTCAGCCTGATGATGCAGAGAATGAACGTACTTCACCAATGGATGTAAGAGGATCATCGGCGGATAACAACGCAAATCACCAATCAAATGCTTAATGTTTTCGTTGTGGACTACTTTTGCTTTCTAGGAATTTAAATTTGTAATGGTTGTCTAGACTTGTGTTTATATTGCTTTAGTTAATGCTTAATGTTTTCGTTGTGGACTGCTTTTGCTTTCTAGGAATTTAAATTTGTAATGGTTGTCTAGACTTGTGTTTATATTGCTTTAGTTAATGCTTAATGTTTTCGTTGTGGACTGCTTTTGCTTTCTAGGAATTTAAATTTGTAATGGTTGTCTAGCCTTGTGTTTATATTACTTTAGTTAATGCTTAATGTTTTTGTTGCGGCTATCTAGACTTATGTTTATATTGCTTTAGTTTAATGGACAGTACTTAAATTTCTGGCTTTTGCTTTTATGGATACAAGTTAACGAAGCCCCTTTACGCCACTGGCAATGTTTTGCACTGAATTTAAAAGGAAGATACTAATGTAGTTCATGAAGATACTAATGTAGTTCATCACGTATCTGATTTTGTAAAAAATGGTTTGTATTTGTCTGTATCAGCATATCAGGTTACTTGGCAATATCAAAATGCTTTCTTTATAATGAATAGCTCAAACTTTGACCTTTACTTCACCTTGTCATTTATCTACCCTGAATGGTACCAACGTTGTGTGAAAATAGGATTAGAAGAACCTCATCTGAGTGGATAGCACCTGCTTTGATGTAGAAGTCCCATTCTTTAGCAGGGACATATAAGGCAGTACTTGTTGCATCTACTTCTTTGTTTCTATGTGATAGCTATTTGTGATTTGCAATATTTAGTGTTTTATGAGAATAAATACAACTCTTATTTTCTTTAATTGCACATTTAGAAATCTTAGAGAAAGACTGCTTTCGAATACCTTGTGCAAAGCCACCCTCATATATCTTAGACGTGTCTAGTCTTACGATATGCTGTACATTATCTCAATGGATAAAAGAATTCTAAAAAGTCATATAAATATTATATTGAAATATTGTGTCTAAGCTATAAAATAAAAGTTTATTTTCCTAAAAATGATAAATGTTGATCCTCTGTACTTAACTCAAGAAAAGAAGAAACTACTCCATAGAAGTTCTCAATAATTCGTCAATGTGTTCAGTCAAAAAGTTATTCTAATTTTATAATTTTATCACTTAAAATTCAAAAATTATCATTCTTCCTTCGCAATTTCAACAAATAGCGCTTTTAAAATCCTAATTTAACAAGTTCACTAAAAATAAAAATAGGTTGATGAATACATTGACCAACAAGGAAACTAAACCTTAGTGTCCATAGAGAACAAATTAAAAAGTGAGATATTAACTAACGGTTTCCTATAAAGATATTTTATAAATATATTGGTTTTCTTCTTGTTCTTTTATTCTTTTATTCTTTTTTCCTTTTGAACCTACGACAATTTTGAATTTCCTTAATAGGGATATTAACTAATTTCTTTTCCTTTTTTAAACCAACGACAATCGCTCTTTATTAGGGATATAGTTATTGAAGGAGTTTCCACTTATTCTCTTCTTCTTTTTCATTTTTTGTCATATGGCAGCTTTGTTTTTTGTAAAAATTAAACTGTATGTGTATTTACTAGTTTGTCCAACCAAAAATATACTTATGAATTTCGCTATACGAGAGAGATAAATATAAAAATAAATAAATAAATAAATATATATATATATATATATATATATATATATATATATAAATTTATCTAGGATTTGCATAATTATAGAACAAAAAAAGTTCTTAAAAAGGGATTGAGTAGGAATATAATTGAGTAGGAATACTTTCGGATTATGTAAGTCCTTTTAGATTTCGTATGACTTTTATGGACCTTAATTTTTGCTCTAAAATATTGTATGTTAAGATATTGTTTTGTTAAGGAATATGATTGTATTCCTAATATTGAAAAATATAAATATACGATAGATAAATCTTCTATTGGATAAATATCTTAATATGAGGATTCGTAAATATAGTTTGTGATAACATACTTTAAATAAGGAAAAAATATTTATAAATTAAAATTTTAATTGATTTTAAAGTCCTAAATTGTAGGACCTTTTTTTTACATAGTTCAAATAAGGAAAGATTTAGTAATTACGATTTTAGTTGTTTTTACTGTCCTAAATATTAGGAAAAAATTATTAAATAACTATTTTATCCCGTATAAACTCTATGTTTAAATGGTAAAAAAGGCGAATAATATTTAGTTAAGGGACTTCGTGCTTTTAATATAGTATAGATTTTTAGTGAAAATTTATTTATGTTTTGTAAGTCTCAGTAAATTATTTATGCATATGATTATATAGGCTTATAGCATGCAAATTTGTATTGGGATCTAGAATATCAAATTCAACATGCAACCTCATGAAAAATGAAATAAATAAAAATTAAAAAAAATATAAATATTGTGTAAATTGGACAAAAATCTAATATATTAGAACTAATTGAATATCTATATATCCATATTTTACATATTGTTAAGCACTTTTCCAATTTAGAGCCACTAGAACAAATCCAAAACAGAAACAATTGAAGAAGTCAAATATAGAACTCATTACATAAACTGCTCCAGGCTGAAGTTGACATAAAAAACATCAGTTGCGACTCTGAAGGAGACCGGCAAACGGCAGCCACAGAGGCAGCCGAAATGTTTGGTAAATTCGAGGTCCTCCAACAGGAGCGTGCCGAGGATTTAGCCCACAGGGCACAAGAGGCAGACAGGGTGACTGCCATGCAACAAAGTATAGACAACTTGGCATGCCAGCTCAACATTGTCAATGCTGCTTTACAAGGCCTGCTTCGAGGAGGCGGAAATCAAATCGGGGGTATTGTGAACCTCGCCCCTGTGCACAAAAACTGAAAATTCCTGAGCCAAAGCCATACAGTGGAGCTCGGAATGCCAAAAAAGTGAAAAACTTTATTTTCGATATTGAACAATACTTCGATGTCGTGGGTGGCCTAGAAGAAGCTAAGAAGGTAGCAACTGCTGCCATGTATCTTCAGGGTGATGCCAAACTCTGGTGGCGGGTGAAATACGAAGCCATCAGGGCCGGTGAAGATGCCCTCGAGACATGGGCGGAACTGAAGGCAGCCATACGCCTACAGTTCTTCCCCGAAAATATTGAGTACAATGCAAGGAGAAAGCTACGGGAGCTCCGCCAGACCAAATCAGTGCGGGATTACGTGCGGAAATTCTCTGCGCTCATGCTGAACATCCGTGACAAGGGGGACCAAGAAATCAAACTTTCTTAGCAAGCAAACAATTCTCTGTACTGGTGTCTCTCCCCCCGACACCGTGTTGTTTTTCTGTAATAGCTTTCATTCAATGCAATTAAGCTTTCTTTCATTCTCAATTCTCTTTTCCGCTCTCTCTCAATTGCTCATGACATTGGTTTTTTCGTATGTCACTAACAATCTAGTCTAGCGTACGGAGGGGATCTCAGTTGGCGGACAACAATCGCACTGACATCGATTGCTTATACTTTTTTTTAATTTGTATTTAATAACTTAAATATGTTATTTAATATTTTTTATTTGATTTTTTAATTATATACTTATTTTTATATAGATACATCCGTAAAAGCGTATCCTAAAATTAGTAAGAATTAAAATAAATGAATAGAGGAAAAGCTATTTAGTGCCCCAAAGTTATTCTTTATTAACTCTAAGGCCTAAACGTTATTTTTCCATTCAGAATTAAAATCTTTTTGGTTTCACAAATTTTAAAAACTTTCTACCTTCTTTAAAGCAGTTATTTATCATAACTCATAAGAGTGGAAAGTTCTCTATTTTAATATAATACTATTAATTCTCATAAATTGTTAAAGCTTTAAATAATTAGAAGTACTGACGGTTTATTTTAAGCAAGAAAAGCAGCAAGTCCATCCTCCATAAGCAGTAACAGTGGGAAATATTGAAATTTCTTCTGATTAGGTTTGTCTTCGTTTGTAGTTTTGACCCTTTTTTTGCCTACTGCTTGTTATCCTTCGCTATATGAACGAACAGATATAAAAGGAGTCCTTTGTAGGAATTCTTCATTGGTTCTTTCTGTCCTCTGTCAGTTTCTGGAATTAACTTTGTTTGTAAGAGCATTTGAAATTCTTGGAGTAGATTGGAAGTATAGCCAAATCTGAAGATACTCGTAGACTTGGATGATTGCTTTTGGAGGTATATTCTAATTGATTCCTGTTAATTTATTTCATACTTTCCAATGGATAAATCATGGATTGGAAAGCCACGGAACACAAATGAATACTTGCTTGGTTTGGATGAATTTCTTTATTTTGCGTTTAAGAATGCGGCTGTGGAAGATACAATCAGATGTCCATGTCCTAAATGTGGTTTTGACAAGTGGCAAACTAGAGAAATAGTGCAGGATCATTTGATTTGCAAGCCATTTCCTCAAAATTATGTTATTTGGCATCTTCATGGTGAGAAACAGGTAGTAGAGCCTTCTGGAGATAGAGACATTATGCAAGAGATGTTTCACCCAGAAAATCCAATAGAAACAATGCTTAATGATGCATTTGGGTACTATAGGCACCAAGCGGCTGATGTAGGGATATCTCAACCATTGGATTCAAATAAAATATCAAATGAGGGGCATAGGGAGGATACTGGCGACTTTCATAATTTTCTCAAACCAAGAGCAAGAACTCGAACAGTTTTTTGGTGATGGTGATGAGTATGTACAACTAGCTACGGATCATAAAATTGATGATGTAGTAGAGAAAAATGTTGCTACTAACTTAGCAGCAGATACATACATGTTTGAATAGAAAATTTGTTTAATATGTTACTTTATCTGAAGGTAATAGTATTGCATAACTAAGTAGTGTTTATTTTATTTATTTGATGTATAAGTATGTTTAAAAATGGTATTCATATTTGGTTTGAAGGCATATTTAAAATGATAATCATATTTGATTCGTGTTGCTATGCTCTTAGTTATGAGCGAATGCTACCTAAGATGCGAAATTCAGCTTACCTCTGCTGGGGGAAAGAAAATACAGAGGCACCATTGAGAACTGCTAGCCCTCCAGGAGTTGCAGATGGTCTTGTAAGCCATTTTGAAATTAAAGCATTTGATGCATGCGCAAACCCGTACCTGGGTCTTGCTTCTTTAACTATGGCTGGGATTGACGGCTTGCGAAAAGTTTAAGTCTTCCAGAACCAGTAGGTAAGTGAAACAATCTTTTAGTATTACCTCTACTGTATCTTCTAACTATGTT
Organism: Nicotiana tomentosiformis; assembly: GCF_000390325.3. NCBI lineage: Eukaryota > Viridiplantae > Streptophyta > Magnoliopsida > Solanales > Solanaceae > Nicotiana > Nicotiana tomentosiformis. The sequence goes on from NC_090819.1 coordinate 117,154,462, forward strand.
TTTGCCTTTTAGGTTCTTTTCCTTATGCTATATGGTTAAGCCTGGAACACCTATTATATCTGTTATGATGGTTCACTATGAGAAGCTAAACAGCATGACATCTTTTTTATGTTATATATTTCTGTTATTTTATGTCAACTCAATCAAGATTTTGAAGTGTGCTGCATGCCCAATTTAGTATATCAGTAGTCTGTACCAAAGTTTGGCAATTTAAATATGCACAAAGTCCTACCACATTTTCCATTTTAAATCTTCCTATCTCTATTGCTTACCTTTTGGAAAATTCTAGTGCATCACTGTTGTACATATCTTCTTCTAAATGAAAGCAGATGAGATTGTGAGTAGAAACCATGTGAATCAAGATGGTACCTACTTCTACTGTCTTTGGATCTCTCCACGATAAGTTGCAGTAGCAGGTGGTGTTAGTATGAGCTACTCTCAAAGTATTGGAGTATTCACTTACTTACAGACAACAAAAGTAAAAAGGAAATAGAAGAAGAAACTAACAAGGAGTCTTAATTTGGAGTGTTTCATTGAGAACTTTTAATGTAGGAAAGCGACCACAAACTTTTGATCCATATGGAGTCTCAATTTGATGGTCTTACTTATTTTAGGAGTTGTCTATATTAAAAATTTGGATTAGATAAGGTATCTTGTCTTTAAATAGTTGCTAAAATCTTATCATTTTGGACGATTTTCATTAGTATTGAATATTTCTCCATTCTTTGAGTCTCTCTTTCTCATGGTCTGAGGACCAGTTCTTCTTTTCCTTGTATCAATTTGATAGCTTTCTCTCTATCAAGCGGTACAAGAGTCTCGTTTTCTTTAATCTGATTGCTAATACATAACAATTAGGATGGATGCTACAATAAAAAGAATCAGGGCAAAAAATGCTCAATTTCATCAGAGAATGAGTGACTTTGATCAAGAGATGTGTGGCTGATAATTTCTGAGGGAATTTAACAAAATTATCTCCTAAAAATTTTTAGACATCAATATATACTATGCTATTGTAGTTGGCAAAAGTAGGAATCTGGCAATATTGGGCATGCTTGTGACGGTGCTTTGCCTCCTATCCGACATTCCATTAGTTATGATCCTGGTGTGTTACGTGGGTTACACAAGCTGGTTTTGCATTGGATAGTAATTATTATTCAAGAAAGGAGTTAGAGCATGGCCCTCATGGTCCCCCTCATTCTGTTGTTGGATGTAATTGTGGAGTGATGATACTGAAGATCAAATGTTGGACATAACATCTATACCGGTAAGAAAAACTATATCAGGATTCTACTTTTGTGCTTGAATAACAAGGTTTCTACAGTGTATTAAATTGGTTAATGTGGTAACAATTCAAAAGGGAATTGATTAAAGTGATAATTTTCTTTTCTGCTTCATATTTAGCCGGATATGGAGCTAGATAAAGTGTTGGAAATTTTTTGTGACCCATCAACGCAGCCTCTAGATTGGAAGATCTTCTCCTCGTTGCACTCACAATTACATGTGAGTAGTCCTTTTATTCAAGTTAGAGAAAGTGTTGGGAAACTATTCCCATTATTCAAGTTGATTCTTGGTATCATCGGTTTCCCTCGTAGAATAAAAAGCTTTGGCCTATCTGGGTTTGATTCTTTTCACAATTTTTCTTTTTTCCCTTACTATTCTTCTTCAGATAATTCTTGGAATACCCTTCTTTTTTGTCTAGTTTTCCAGTTAATTTTGTTCTAAGAAATGCTTTCACCTCTTCAGTCACATTATTTCTAAATAATATATGCAATCATTTTCTAACATATTTTTCTCTTGTTATAGCTCATCATGTTTTCTCTTCTTATTTTGAAATATTGTAACATAATGTGGGTGAGCTGCGTTGTTAACAGGAAGTTATTTTCACAAAGACTTCATCTGAATATGTATGTTCTTACATTCCAAAAAGTTTAAAAATATTATATTGAACTAGTATTACTCTTAAAAATATGAAACCATGATGTTGATATAAAGGAATGACAAATTTGTGCTTCCTATATATATAGGATGGACATCTGTGTTGTAGCTTATGGATCTTGTGTCTTGTAAGAGCATCTAGTAATTTCTTTATGGTACCTCCCTGTTATAGTTTTATAAATCTTTGCTTTTCGATCCTGTATATGAGTTTGTTTATTCTGCAGATATGGCACTCTTTGTTTTCTTTTCAGGATAATAAACGATGCAAATATGGAGCATAGTTACGAAGGTCTCTTGTAGACATTGAGGTGTGTTCTGCCTGATTTTCATCGATATATTAGCTTTATTACGTTGTACTGGACATGTGGCACTGACTAGTCTTCTATTATATATTATCACTGTTTCTGTTACTTCCATTTACTGTTGGTAATTTCTATCTTTGATGGTACTGCTCCATAAGATTCTGCATTAGAATGCTAATATACAGGAGTACTCGGTTTCGTTTTTACATTTTCTTCTGAATTCTACTCTCAACCCATCTAGGAGTCTTCAAGGACTTTCTTTGATATTGTGGTTTCCTGTTCCGGCACTGCAAACGTCTTCAGAGTTGTCATCCATATTTAATGGGTTAACAGTCTGTTCTTTCAAAATGTGTTGGCATATTCAAGTTTTTGACACCTTGGTGACCTGTTTGGCCTTTTGCTGTTAAATATAGAGAACTTTTTGTTGCCTTATAGCTGGTAAGATTGTTGTTTCAATATTTGAATTATTTGTATCTTTAAGCTCTATCTTTCTTGTAGTGTGTTCATAGTTTGTCAAAAGCTGTCAACTAAGAACTTAAAATCGGGAAAAATAGAACACAATTAAATGGTGCAAAGATAGAAAGATGAATTTTCTAATTTAAATTTGATAAAGTGACCTTTCTAACCTTTCTTCTTTTGACAATGGGGGAATTTGAGGGCGTGTTTTTGCAAGAGTGATAGACTTAAATTAAGTACACCAATTAGCTTGCTCTCACTTTTAAATGTTCTGCCTTTTGTCCTTGAAGTAGTTTTAAATTTGAGCTGTTACTCTGTTTTTGGATTGAGATACTTTATGGGGAATGTAAGAATGTTCTTTTCTTGATTATTCCATATTGAATTTCTTTTAAATTTGAGACAGATTTCTTTCCTAGAGCCTACATCAAGGAAGATGAAAGAATGTAGGATTTGCCATGATAGTGATGAAGATTCAAACATGGAGATTCCCTGCTCTTGCCGTGGAACCCTCAAGGTTTATTAAGCTAACTGTTTTACTCATTTGTTATATATGTCTCATCAGTTACATAGCAGAAACTCTGCTCGCTGTTCTCATTGTAGGGGTATATTCATTCTAAAAGTAGCACATATGGATCACAAATACAACACTCTAAAAATGTGTTAATTTTGAAATTTGTAATTAGGAGTTTTTATATTTGGAATTGTTTTACCTACTAATGCATTAGTTTTAGGTGCAGCTCTCGGTAAATTGCGCGTTCTACTAGAGATTTGTAAATCTTCAGAGTTTGGATTCCAATTGCTCTTGTTGCTTTTTTTCCTTTTATACTCTCGTATTACTTAGTGTTTTCAAATAAAGAACAGAAACTTGTGCTCTCAAGTCTCAATGAAGGGTTTTATGTTGCATAGAGTTTGATTTGACATCAGTAGTGCCTATAATAAGCTTTATGCAACCATTGGGCCTTTGCAATGAAGATATGCTACATCTGTGAGGCAGAAGCTTTTTAGGTATTCTGGTGTAATGAATTTTTCATGATTACTGTCCTAAATGTAGCTGGAATAACATCGTGGATTTCATCAGATTAGCCAAAATGTTACTGTTGCTAATTAAGCAAGGTGTGTCTTGGATGCTTGTATTTAGTGATATTTTGTTCTTAATGAATTTTTTCTATGCACAGTATGCCCATCGCGAATGTGTACAAAGGTGGTGCAATGAGAAGGGGGACACTGTCTGGGAAATTTGTCGCCGCATTTGTAGGTCCAATATTTTTGTCCTCTGTTCATTCTTCAAGACCTAAATGTTGCTATTGAGTAGGTTGATCTTATCCATGCTTCTCTTTAATGTGAGATTACAGAATTTTAAGCCAAATTATACAACACAAGCTCCTCTGCTTTGGCTTATCACAGTTACAGGCCAGTAGTCCTATTATTCTACATATAGAATATTTTTCGATATTTGGTAATTATGTACTTACCAATCAACCTTGTAAAATTGTGTGCAACGCAGCACTGCTTGAAATATCTCTATGTTTGGCACAAGATGAAGAATGCTCCTATTGGCACGAGGTATATGTGTTTATTCTTACTTATCTGTATCTTCCTATTTCATGTATGCTTGGTTAATTCTTTACATTCGAGTTGTAGAATTCATCTATATAGAGTTACTAGTATTAAAAGAAATCTGATGTATTTTTGACTGAATAACTAGATCTTGTTTCGTGACTCATGCAAGTGTAGGGAGAATATGCTCTAGTATTGCTAATGACTGCTGACACTAATTGCTTTCAAGGTGTTCCCAAATATGTTCTTCCAAAGCAATAAATAACTTTGAAATAGTCATTAGCTAGTTGGCATAACATTCTATAAAATAGTCACTCAAAATGGGATAAGACATATATTATTTGGTTTTTCTTGTTTGGTAGGTTTAGGGAGGGTGAATTGAATCCCATGGATGCAAAGCAATAGACAGAGTATGGTCACAAGATGGTGAATTTTATTGTTGATTATTACAAGAACAATGAGAACTCACTGTTCTCAATCAAGTTCAGGTTTTCACAACAACCTATCAATTTCTTTTTGTATCCTTACCATGCACTTGCCAAGAATTAGTTGCCCGTAGAAAGTTTAGCCCTTGCATGACAGTGTTATTTTGGCAGAGTTTGTAGAGACTTAGCTAGAAAAAAGTATTCCATTATATTGCGAATGAAATTAGTAAAGCTCAATCTTTTAATGGATACATTTTTACTATCCTAGCTGGTTGGTGATCATATCATATATCATTGCGCATGATAAAAATTTATTTAGTTCCATGAGGATTTGAATTTGTAATATTTGTCACTATGGTTAAATTTTATGAAATTTGATTTATGTTGTAAGTTATTTGATAAAATTATTTCTTTAATCCTACAAATAAAAATATTCAAATAGAAAAAGAGTTTTCAACAACAAAATATTGTGGCAGAAATAAACTGCCACTATTTTTTTAAAACACTAATATTATATTGTAGCGGTTATAAACCCCCACATAAATGTTTTTAAAAAAAATATTTTAATCATTTTTTGGGAGTTTATAAACCCCCACAATATATTTTCTGAACCATTATGATCATATTGAGGGGGTTTATAAACCCTCGCAGTATTTTTTTTTTTGACACATCGAAATCATATTGCGGGGGTTTTAAACCAGCACTAATTATCTTTCAAAACCCCTTCATAACTTTTTCTTAAAAAAATATTTAAATCATATTTTAGGGGTTTTTAAACCCCCCACAATATCATTTTTTGAACCATTATGATCATATTGAGGGGGTTTATAAACCCTCGCAATATTGTTTCTTTGGCACATCGAAATCATATTGCGGGAATTTTAAACTAGCATTATATATCTTTCAAACCCCTCACAAATTAAAAATTCATTTTGTGGCGGTTGGCATGGAGGTTTTAAAAATCCGCCGCGATAATGCTCGTGGCAAAGGTAACTGCGGCACTTCTAGAAACCGCCACAATTCTTTTTGTGGGAGTCAAAAACTGTCACAATTTGACAAAAAATCCCCCACAAAGTAACTGTTTTCTTGTAGTATAAGAAAATTGATCATTTTTTTTTTGCACGGACTAAAAAGAAAATAAATTCATATAAATTGAAACGGAGAAATTATAACTTTATCGTTATATATATGGTTCGAATCGAAACCATAGGCTCTATTGAATTTGCAAGACCCGTGCTCTGCTACATCCTCGAGTTGGTGGGATGCAATTTGCCATTAGTTTTGGAGGAAAGTAATTAGTAGGTCGTAATTAAAGTAGGTTTTCACTTTTTACCTGTGATCTTTTTTTCCCTCTAATTTTCTTTTCCTCGGTGCATGTATTACCTTTTGAATGTTGCATTGACACTAGAAGCAACGAATATACAAAGATTCTAGATTATATTCCATGCAGGAGCATAGCTACCTGTCAATTGAATACTTTTGAGTGAAAACAATATATTGCGTATACATGTTAAATATATATTTTTTCATATATATTAAATTTTGGAATAATCTTACCCTTAACATATATTCTGTCGCCAAATTTCCATGGCCAATGTCAAAGAATAGTTATGGGTTTATAGCATGTTTAACGAGTTTGTTGGCGTGCCTGAATTTATGTAGTAGTTGAATTATGTGAAACTGAAACATTTGTGGCGAAAATGGCTGAGCTTAGTCAAATTGCCATCTTTTTGCTATTCTTTTTCCACAATAAGAAAAGAAATTACTTATTCAATTTCTTCTCTTCTATTTAGTTTAGCAGTAAGTCTTGATGGTATAATAATAGTGTACTTCAGGTTCTTATAAATTGTCGGTATTCACCTTTGATTGTGCTTTGAATTCACCAATTGAGATGTTGGTGCATCAATTTACATACAAGCACAGTAATCCTTGCTTCAAAAGCATAAAGATATAAAGCCTTTGTAGGGAAGGATAATTCTTTCAGTAATATTATTGCAACAACAACCCCATAGAATCCTACAAGTGGGGTCTAGGGAAGATAGAGTGTACGCAGACCTTATTCCTACCCCAGAGGGATAGAGATATTGTTTTCGGGAGACCCTCAAAGTAATATTATTGTAAGAAAATACAAAAAGATATAGCCATTCAGGAAACGATAAAATAAATTTAAAAGTAAATGATAAATGATGAAAAGTACATATTTTTTAGTATATTTGCATATTAATTATTGTGAGAGTCGCAGGAGATTACGTGATTTTTGAAGTGAAATATGCTCATTATGTGTTTCTCATGTGTAGGAACGAGTTTGGATGATAAATGATCAAAATATGACAATTTGACACAAAAAGGAAAAGATGGAAAGAATTGGGAGCTCGTCCTATCTCGTGCGTGGCACGAAAACGGACGCGAAAAAGGAGAAAACTGAAGGCACAAAACAGCGAAGTGAAGCGCAGGCACGGATCGCTTCGTGAACTGAAAAATTGCAAAAGATGAGTCTGCGTCCATGGGCGCGCAACCCGGGAAGGCATACACAGATTCCAACTCTCCTATCTTAGATTGGATTTTATTGGACGACCCTCCACCATACCAAGGTCATATAAATACACACTAAACATGATTTTTACAATAATTTTGGAGGAGGAGATACTGCTTTAGGGTTAAACAACACCTTTGAAAGCTCATACACTAGGAGGAAGGAGGAAGATTCAACCACGAGTTTTTTCTTTCTTCTTCTGGTTTTCTATTGTTGGTTATGAATTTTAGTATTACGCTTTCACATACTATTATGAGTAGCTAATTTATTATTTAGGGTTTTGATGAACCTTTTGGAGGATGAATTTTTGTTAAGTTTGAATATAACTTAGCCTTTGAATTTCTTTACTTGTTCAACTATGTGCTTATTTCTGTTGATTGAATGACCATCAATTGACTGTGCCTATTTATTATGTATTGCTTGGGAAAGGGTACATATTTAGGTAGTTGTCGAACAACGCCACTCCTAACGTATATGAGGAATCAATATGACATGTTTAAAAGTGGATTTAGGAATAACAAAGTTTTGACGTGGTCATAGCGAGCGGTAAGATTGTGCCAGCTAACGTAGTTCAGGAGAATATATCTAATAAATTATTCTAGTTACTCGAGAGAGAATTACGACACCCGAAGTACTCACGATCGTAGAGAATACTTAGGCGAAATTGTAGGAGACGTAGCGGGAACGATTCCGACAATTGGAGAAATCATAACTCTAGGCCTCCTTAATATTGTCTCCAACCCTTAGTCTTGTTAATTGATTATTTTACTGCTTTTAGTATTTGTTAAAAATTACAATATTTTTAGCTAGGAAATTATTTGAACTTGTAATTCTTAGCAATATTGAACAGTTGTAGCTAAGCTTTAGTTTTATGTGGAATTCGACTCCGGACATTTAGACCGGATTATATTTGCAGCGATCGCTTATTGATGGTAGGCTAGAATCCCGTATTTTAGTCAAAGTTTGCACTCCAATTACTGTATTTTACTTGTGTTTGAGCTTAAATGTTAGTGTATTACACTCATTATGTATTTTATGCCTTGTAGGAAGTGACTCCGAGTTAAAAAGATAATCGGGAGCTAAATCGAACAAGTTTGAGCTTTGAAGTCTGAGTAAAAGCCAAATAGATTAAACCGGGATCGTATTCGGGGGTCGGGAGCCAAGTTTGGATATAAAATATGGACGAAAATAATTTACTCTGTGAAAACTGCACAGCCGTGCCGCATGGGGCATCGCGGCATTGCTTTTATGCTGATGTCTGTTAGAAGTTTCTCTCTCAACTTTCCCACTAGCGCCTCGCATCGGGCAGAGCATGGCGCGACGCGCCTGTGTGATTTTCTCAAAGTACTTTTCTGTTTCTTCTTGGAAAAGGTAAGTTCGCCCGAGCCCAATTCTACGTGGTATAAATACACCAAAAAGACGTTTTTAAAGGGAATTTTGTCCTTGGAAGCTTTGGGAGAGCATTGGATGCTGCAAGACACGATATTTCATCATCTTTCCATCGGTGTTTTAAAAGGCGTGGCCATAAGGCAAGGCGTTTTACATATACCTCAGCGAGGCGTAAGCCCCGAGGCACGGGACGTAAGTCCCATGGGTATTTAATTTTTAATATTTTATAAAATAATATAACTACAATAAATATTTATAAACACGTAAAAATGCATAAAAATTGAAGAAAACTATATATATATATATATATATATATATATATATATATATATATGTGTGTGTGTGTGTGTGTGTGTTCCTTGCCATAAAAAACTAGTTAAAACAATATATTATACGGTACTTACAAGCACAAGTAACTTGAGTCGAAAAGAATAAAGTTTTCTGCATGGAGGAACAAAAAGGACGACTAACGTGCAATTTGAACTTAGAACTTGCTGCTATGAAGGAGAATGGAGTTCTCTTTGTATTTGTAAAAAGAATTGAAATTCGTCGCTTTTGGAAAATATTAGCAGACTAGCGGACAAGATAAAAAATTGGGAAAGACCATAAATTAGGGATTCAATCAATAAAAAAAATCTTGACTTTTAAATTTAATATATTTTAGTTCCTTTTCAAAACTTTTGAATAATTACAAGCTAACTATAATGACCCGACCGGTCGTTTTGCTTTCTAAAACCCCGTTCCCTTAAATAACACTCCTTGTATGTGCTTTTACTATTTTATGACTTGCGGGGATGGTTAGATTGGGTTTGGAAGGGTTTTGTGATGACCCGATATGTCATTTTTAATTTTAACTTTCATTTATGTATTCCGAGACCTTGAATAGCTCCATTCAGCCTTCCTCAATTTGCGTGCGCAATTCGTATCTTTTTCCCGAAAAATCTTAATGTGTAAAACCAAAAAATGTGAAATTTTGCCTTTAAAACTCATTTGAGTTGACTTCGGTCAATGTTTTGAGCAAACGGATACGGATCAGTATTTTGACGGTTCCGGTGGGTCCGTATTGTGATTTAGGACTTGGGCGTATGCCCGAAATCAAATTTGGAAGTCTCCATCTTGAATTATTGCCACTTGACGGAAATTAGAAATTTAAAGGTTCAAAGAATTCTTAAATTTGGGCATAATTGGATATTTATTGATACTAGGTCCCGATTTGGCTTCCGAGAGTTCGATTAGCTTCGTAACAATATTTATGACTTATGTATAAAATTTGAAGTTATTCCGAAGTGCGTAGGCACGTTTTTCGTTAGTTTTTGAAAAACTAAACTAAAATAAAAGGTTTGATTTTATAAAGTTTGACCGGAATTTGATTTTTGAGCAAATGACTTCGGAATGGAATTTTGATGATGTCAATAGTTTCGTATAGTCATTTTGGACTTAGGAGTATGTCCGGATATTTATTTGGAAGTCCATAATTGATTAGGCTTGAAATGAAGAAAATAAGAAGTTAAGTTAGGAAGTTTGACCGGTGAGTTGACTTTTTGATATTGGGATCGAAATCCAATTCTGGAAATTGGAATAGCTCAGTTATGCCATTTATAACTTGTGTGCAAAATTTGAGGTCAACCGGACTTGATTTGATAAGTTTTAGGATTGAATATAGAAGTTGGAATTTCTTAGTTTCATTAGGCTTGAATTGGGGTGTGAATCGTGTTTTTAGCGAAGTTTGATGTGATTTGAGGCCTCGACTAAGTTCGTATGATGTTTTAGGACTTGTTGGTATATTTGGTAGGGGTCCCGGGGGCCTCGGGTGTATTTCAGGTGTGTTTCAGTTCATTTTGGGCTACTTTGGATGCTGATTTTCTGATGTCTGGTGTTGTTCTTCGCGTTCGCGAGGATTCGCGACGAAGGATTTGGCTTCTAGGATTTTGTTCTTCGCGTTCGCGAAGAAGGAAACCTCTGTTGCGCTGGTCTGACTTTGGAGGCTCATATCTCGCAATCTATAAGGAATTTGGAGATGATCCAGAACTGAAAGTTGTATTCCTTTGTATCTAGTTTTCAGAAAAGTAAACTATTTGGCATTGGAGTTATGTACAAAAAGTTATGGTGGATACACTATAGGCTGTCTAGGAAGAGTTTGGAAATCTCTGTTGCACATGACTGACTTTGGAAGCTTATATCTCGCAATATATAAGGAATTGAGCGACGAGCAACAAATCAAAGTTATAGCTCTTGGAGTCTAGTTTTCAGAAAGTCAAACCATTCATCATTTGGAATTTTGTACAAAAAGTTATGACCATTATACTATAAGTTGTCTGAAAAGAGTTTGAAAATGGTTGTTGAAGAATTTGTTCTTCGCGAACGCAAGGGAAGGGTCGCGAACGCAAAGAACTAACCCCTGGGCAGCAGAATGAAGTCCAAATTCATCTCATTCTTCCATTTTTGGACCAAAGAAGCTTGAGTGAGGCGATTCTTCGAGAGTTTTTCAAGGAAAATATTGGGCTAAGAATTCCTAACTTGATTTTGGTTAAATTACATGAATCTATTGTTGTTTTTATCACTAAATTAGTGAATTGGGTTGAAAATGGTAGAAATCCTCTAGACTTTAATTTAAGATTTGAATGGCGATCCGTTATCGGAATTTGATAATTTTGGTATGTGTAATGACCCGGCCGGTCGTTTCGAGAGTTATAGCCCTGTTTCTCTCATTTCTGCTTCTTTTATGCTTTACAGTAGTATTATGTATTACCGGGTTGGTTGGTTTGGGTCCGAAGTGGTTTTGGAGTGAATTGAGACATTTAGTCTCTTAATTGTTAGCTTAAGTTGGAAAAGTTGACTGGATGTCGACTTGTGGAAAATGACCTTTGGATTTGAAATTTTATGGTTCCGTTAGCTCCGTTAGGTGATTTCGGACTTTGGAGCATGTCCAGAATGTGATTTGGAGGTCCATAGTAGAATTAGGCTTGAATTGACGAAAGTTAGAATTTTGGCGATTTTGGCAGACAGTGAAAATTTTAATATCGGGGTCAGATTGGATTTCCGAAAGTTGAAATAGATTCGTGGTTCATTTTTGACTTATGTGTAAAATTTGAGGTCAATCGGACGTGGTTTGGTAGGTTTCGGCGTCGTTTGTGGAATTTGAAAGTTTAGAAGTTCTTTAGGCTTGAATCCGGGTGTAATTGGTGTTTTGATGTTGTCTTGAGTGATTCAAAGGTTCGACTAAGTTTGCATGGGGTTATATGACTTGTTGGTATGATTGGTTGTGGTCCCGGAGGCCTCGGGGTGCAACGTATTGATGAGAGTTGAGGAATTGCAGCTGAAGCTGCTGCTACTGGTGTAACCGCACCTGCGGAGTGGGAACCGCAGGTGCGAGCCCGCAGAAGCGAAGGAGGAGCCGTAGATGCGGCTAAGGAGGATCTGGGCAGAGGACGCAAGTGCGATGGAATACCCGCACCTATGATGGTCGCAGAAGCGGATTTATGGGCGCAAATGCGAGTTTGGACCGCAAGTGCGATATAGTCCTCGCACCCGCGAAGAGTGCAGATGCGGTCACTTGATCGCAGGAGCGGAGGAAGTATTTAGGGATTTTTCCGCATAAGAGGGGCTTTGCCCGCAGATGCGGCTCCGAAGATATGGAAATGGAGCCGCAGGTGCGAGAAGTCTGGGCAGAACCTATAAATATAACACTTTGAGATTTTTCACCATTTTCATCATTTTTGAGCTTGGATTTTGGGGATTTTGAGAGAGATTTCGGAGTAATCACTGAGGTAAGTTCCTTGTGCCTATTTATCTTCAATAATGGTGTTTCCCCACTGAATTTACACCTAGTTGGTAAGTGTTTGAGGTGAGATTTGGGAGATTAGGGCTTGGGAATTGGAGAGTGAATTTTGGTGTTTTGGAGGGGAAATTGAGGTCGGATTTTGATAAATTTGGTATGGTTAGACTCGTGAGTGAATGGGCTTTCGGGTTTTGTCACTTTCGTCGGGTTTCGAGATGTGGGCTCGGGGGGCCGGGGGGCCGGGTTGAGCTGATTTCGGATTTCGAACTATATTTTAGTAGTTTTCTTGTGGAATTGATCCTTTTAGCCAATATTGATTATCTCGTACTGTTTGTGGCTAGATTCGGGGCATTTAGAGGCCGATTCGAGAGGCAAAGGCATTTCCGAGTAGGATTTCTGCGCGGTTGAGGTAAGTAACAGTCTTAAATCTGGTTTTGAGGGTATGAAACCCCGAGAATTGGTATGATGTGAATATTTGGAGGTGACACACATGCTAGGTGACAAGGGTTTGAGGTAAGTAACATGAGGGATTGTGACTTGGTCTGTACCGTGAAACTGTATAGTCGAATAGCCATTGTTATTACTTGTTTATCCTTATCTTTGAGCAATTGACTACCTTTCATGTTAGAAACCATGCTTAGGCCATATGATATCACTGTTGGGATCTGCAGCGGTCGAATACTTGTTGAATTGACTGCTAATTGTTGTCTTGTACTCAGTCACAGTCTTACTTGTGTGTTATATCTCCGTTCCCTCTCATTTCTTGTTGATACGTGTTGTATTCTCTGTTTGGGCTAATTATTGTGATATTCTGTGAGCCCGAGGGGCTGGAGAGGTTAGTGGCTAAGATAGGGCCTGAGTGCCAAGCTGCGAGCTGTGAGGTATTGGATCGGGTTGCATGCCGCAACAATATTGGATCGGGCTGCGCGCCGCACCAATATAGCGCTTGGGCTGAAGGAGCCCTTTCGGAGTCTGTACACCCCCAGTGAGAGCAGGTACCTATTAAGAGTGTGTATTGAGGGTTGAGAGCCGAGAGTATGAGCTATTGAGATGAGTTGAGTGACTGCTGCCTTGAGAGGCTGTACTTGCTTTTATTTATTATTGCACTTAATTGTTATTTGTTATTGTTGTGAAATTTGTGGAAGATTCATATCTGTTTTACTTGAGCTCGAACTGATTTGACTTATACCACCGGATATGAAAGCATGTTCATTCTTTACTGAAAACTTTTGAAATGTTCTGTATTTTTATAGTTCGTCACTGTTTCTCAGTTCCTTATTTAATTATGTTACTTGCTGAGTTGGTTGTACTCATATTACACCATGCACTTCATATACAGATCCGGGTGTGTACGGTTCTGGCAATCGCTGAGTTCGTGCGCAGGCTAACTATCGGAGACTTACGAGGTAGCTGTCGGCGTCCGCAGTCCTTGTTTCTCCTTTCTTATTATCTTTTTCTCTCTTGTATTGGCATTTGGCACAAACTGTAGTAGACTCAGTTTTCTAGATTGATTGTTAGATGCTCATGACTTGGTGACACCCCGATGACGGGCTATCATTCCGCACTTGTGTTTTGGGTTTTTACCCCGTTATTATGTAAACCTTCAGTTAGTTTAATTTCTTTGCTCACTTTTGTTATATATTGAATGCATATTGAGAATGTCGGCTTGCCTAATTCCACGATAGGCGCCATCACGACTGGTTAGGTATTTGGGTCGTGACAGTATGGTTGAACTCGTATCGGAATGGGTGTTCGAATTTCATAAAAATTCTGTCGGGTTCCGAGGGGCGGGCCCCGCATTGACTTTTTAGGATAAATTTTTAAGTTGTTATTTTATTATCCGTAATTTGTTTTCGATGAATTTTATTGAAGTTATACAATTAATTTGGATAGATTTGAGATGTTCGGAGGTTAATTCAAGCAAGAAGGCTATTTTGGAATATCGGCCTAACTTCAAAAAGGTAAGTATCTTGCCTAACCTTGAGTGGGAGAATTACCCCTTAGGCATCGATTCTTATGTGCCTTTTGTGAAATGTGAAAAGCCGTGTACACGAGGTGACGAGTACGTACTCGGGCTTATATGTGCAAAATTTATTGGGTTAAAGTTTTAGGCATTATTGTTTAGTAAATTGGATAATTGTTGGCATTTATTAAATCCTCTATTTGTCATGCCTAAACCCTTGTTTGTCGAATTTATTTTTATATGACAATTTGATATGATTGTCACTTGAATATTTTTGTGAATTCCGTGAGTTTGTTGATTTGATATTTCCTGGAAATAATTATATTATGGATTTTCCATCTGCAAATAATTAATTAAATAAGTTTAAACTGAGGCGTTAATATAATTATCAAAAATTTGGATTAATGAAGGTGTTGCTTTATACTGAGTATTTTCCATCTCTGTTGCTCGTTTTGAGGTTTTATATACGTTGTGTGGAGCCTTGGGCTATTTGTTGAGAAATTTATTGATTTTGCTACATCTTTGGAATTTGGTTGTGGTCAATGGACAAATTGTGATATGAATTGTTGTATTGTGTTGTCATTTAAACACTCTCCTTGATGTTATTTATGCTTCCTACCTTGCTTGTTAATGATATACATGTGCTGGGTAAGGAAGAGTGTAAAGCACGAAGGGTGATGCCATGCCATTTCATTTATATTATCAGGTGAGGATGAGAGTAAAAGCACGAAGGGTGATGCCGTGCCATTATTTTTATATTATCATATATTCATGGCACGAAGGGTGTTTTCGTGCAGCGAGGACGAGGGACATACATTATATTGTGATATCTTTTTGTTGTGTATACATTCATGCCTTTATTTTGAGCTGTTATTGTGCACTTATGTTTTCTGTGTGACTTGTAGTCGTGGTTGCTTCTGTGTGCCTCCCACTTTATTTATTTTATTGTTATTGGTATTTTTTCCACCTAGTTAGTACTGTTATATGTAAGCACAGTGAGAAAGAGATAAATGCACGAAGGGTGTTGCCGTACCAATTGATTTGATCTACATATATACATTGGGTGAGAATGAGACAAGTGCACGAAGGTATTGTCGTGCCATTTGATGTGATATATTGAATATATTCCTCACATCAGGAAAGTTAAATGAGGTATCACATGATGGCTTTTACTTGAAAGAATTATATTCGAAAGATATTTATTTGAAAGAATTATATTTGAAGATATTTATTTGAAAGAATTGTATTTGAAAGAGATTTATTTGAAAGAATTATATTTGAAGATATTTGAAAGAATTGTATTTGAAAGAGATTTATTTGAAAGAACTATATATGAAAGATATTTATTTGAAGGGAGTATATTCGAAATATATTTATTGGAAAGTATTATATCCTGAAGATTTTTAGTTGAAAATCATATGGGCAAAAGGTTTATATTTGAAGGACTTGATTAATTGGTTGTACTTGTACTCATTATTTGTTGAGCAATATTAATGTTGTTCTTGTTGCCCTGCTGTGTATATCACTGGTTGATTAGTATTGCCATCATTATTATTTGTTTCCTATTATTTTTGTATACTATATTGCACAGGTTATTAGACTAGTGAGTGTCTTGATTGTACCTCGTCACTACTCCACTGAGGTTAGTCTTGATACTTACTGGGTACCGACTGTGGTGTACTCATACTACACTTCTGCATATTTTTGTGCAGAGCCAGGTATTGGAGATATCGGATTCGGACAAAGTTAGAGTGTGATCACACGGATTCATGGTAGAGCTGCTTGGTCGTCGCAGTCCCTTGGAGTCTTTCCATTTTATGGTACTATTAATTATTAATCAAACAGTATTGAGTATATGATACTTGATATCATTTCATATATTCAGCTAGAGTTCGTGACTCAGTATTACTAGTCTTGGGAGGTTGTTTGTAATTATTTTCGCTGTTAGTTTCTACAAAAAAAGGCTTGGATTGTAATTATAATCGGCTTACTTAGTCTTAGAGACTAAGTGCCATCAAGACGCTTGTGGTGCAATTTTGGGTCGTGACAGGTTCGGGTAGAAATCGGAATACTTAGTTCCTTAGTATTGGCTTAAAAGGGTTAAGTTTGACTTGGATCAACATTTTTAGTAAACGATCTCGGAATCGGAATTTGACAGTTCCAATAGGTTCGTATGATAATTTTGGACTTGGGCGTGTGTTCGGATCGGGTTTTGGATGACCCGGGAGTATTTCAGCGCCTAAAGTTGAAAGTTAGCGCATTGAAAGTTTTTAAGTTCTTTAAATTTGGTTTGAAGTAGGTTTTGGTGTTATCGAAGTCCGTTTGGGATTCCAAGCCTCGAAATAGCTCCATATGGTGATTTAAGACTTGCACACAAAATTTGGTGTCATTCTGAGTAGTTTAAGTATGGTTCGGCGCGTTCGGAGTAAGTTGGAAGAACTTGAAGTTCATAAATTGATTTGATTTGATTTGGAGTGTAATCCTTAGTTTTGATGTTATTTCAGGTGTTCCGAGGGTTCGAGCAAGTCCGTTTTGTGATTCCAAACTTGTTGGTATATTTGAACGAGGCCTCTAGGGGCCTCGGATGCCATTCAGGCAATGCGCGAAACTCGTTTGGACTTGGACGAAAGGCTGAAGCAGCATGGTTATGGTGCAATTTCACCTACGAAGAACCTGCCGCAAGTGCGAGCTCGCAGAAGCGAGCTAATTCCCGTAGAAGTGGCCAGGCGTGGGCTGCCAGTGATTGCAGAAGCGGAGCATGAGCTGCACCTACAAACGCGTAGGTGCGTAGGAGTTGATTGCATAAGCGGGGGAAGGTCGCAAGTGCGACGCGGACGCCGCAGAAGCGGGCTCGCAGAAGCGAGCCGTTGTACGCAAAAACAAAGGAGGCGGACCTAGGCTTGGTCTGCTCCTGTGAGATTTTGTCTGCAGAAGCAGAGCTGCAGGTGCGACAATGGCATCGCAGGTGCAAAAAACGCTGGAGGTAGTGAGGTTTCTTTAAGACAAGACTTAGACCATTTTGGTTCATTTATTTCACTTCTTGGGCGATTTTGTTGCTTCTTAGAGTGGGATTTCACCTAGATATTGAAGGTAAGTAATTACTACCCAATGTAAGTTAAATACATAGATTATGGGTAGATTTTAAAATATAAAATTGTAAAAATTATGGGTTTAGTTGAAAAACCTAGGTTTTGATAAAAATGGGATTTAACCACGAAAATAGTTGTGGAATTGGGTGAAAATTATATATTTGAGTTAGTGAGGTTATGGGTAACAATTATCTTCGAATATTTATGGAATCTGGGCACGTGGGCCCTGAGTAAAGTTTAAGAATCTTCCGATTTGGGTTGGATAATTACTCTAATAGCTAAATTATTAACTTTTGAGCATATATTGATTATTTTACATAACCTTTGGCTAGTTTCGGATTGTTCGGAAACAAGTTGGGTCCTTAGAGTGAATTCGTGGCCGGAAAGTGAGCTTTGAAACGAGGTAAGTCTCTTGCCTAACCTTGTAAGAGGGAATTTACCCCATAGATGATTTAAATTGCTATTTGATTTTAATTGTGGGGGCTACGTACGTACGAGGTGACGAGAGTTCGTACGTAGCTACTAATTATGCTTAAGTCCGGGTAGTTTAGGACCCAAATCATGAAATACTTATGATGTGTGCACCCTACTTGTTAATTAAAGTGCTTAAATTATATTGAAACTTGTTAAAGGATTTGTAAAGACCGAATTTCACTCGCTTGAATTTTGACGGGTCACTTGACCGTTAATAGAGATTGTGCTTCTTTGTGTATTAGCCTTATAATAGCTTTTAAATCGGATGTTCATAAAGTAATCTCTCTTCTTGTGGAGCGGGCCGAAGGCCTCGGCAGTATAATAGATGCATCTATGGTTCGTGCAGCTCGACCCTCGACAGTGTACACATTATTCTCGATCGGGCCAAACGACCTCAGCATAAATCGTGTGTGTTGATGCTTGAAGCCCGAATACACATAATATTATTTTTGATGATTTGAGAGGTTATAATTTATTTATTTGTTCGAAATTTACTTAGGATTAGTACACTGTTAGTGAAAGACTTTTGGAATTTACTGTTAGTTAAAGAATCATTTAATCATTGTTGCCATTGTGTTAATATTATTATTCACATACTCTATGCTTGTTTAGCATTTCTGTATTTTATTGTTAGCCCATAGTAAGTGTCGACATCGACCCCTCGTCACTACTTCTTCGAGGTTAGACTCGATACTTACTGGGTACATGTTGTTTATGTACTCACGCTACACTTCTACACTAATCGTGCAGGATCTGAGGCAGGTGCATCTGGCAGTCATACCGGCGCGCACACCCGATACCTCGAGGCTTAGTGGTGAGTTGCCTTCCGAATCCGTTCTGCAGCACCCAGAGTCTCTCTTTTGCATTACTTTCTGTCTACTCTATTCCATACAGTAGTTTAGTGTTTTGTATATTCTACTACTATCTCATACACTTGTGACACAAGGTCTTGGAATTATGCTAGTAGACATTTGATGGCTTTTGAGTATTTATTTCACCGCACTTGTTCTTATATTAGTTTACACTTTATTTTATTAAATTTTTCACCTCTTACTTACTTAATAAATAAAAATCAACTATTTCAAAATTGTTAAAAAAAAATTAATACATGGCTAGTTCACCGTTAGCTTGCCTAGCGGCAACGTTGGGCGCCATCACGACCTATAGGTGAAATTGGGTCGTAACACTGACTTTTGAGAATTTGGGTATTATATGAAAGACTTATTCAACAAATTTTGTTTTAATTTGAAAAAGTCTCTGGGGCTTACTCCTCACTACAAAAACATGACTCAAACGCTTGGGCGTACGCCTCAAACACCGCCGGGCTTCGATATATTGGAAGGTTCAGTGGTGCCCCGACTGGGGGAAGAGGTAAGTTTGTGAGGGGTCAGTCTAGCAGGCCCACATATCTAGAACCACCGCCTCCTTGGGGTGCTCTAGTGCGGCCTTATTTCGACGCCATTCCAGAGAGCTCCTACCATCCCTCATCTATTCAGGGTCAGACTTCAGGTCAGCAGTCCACCGTACCGAGGGTTTGTTTTGAGTGCGAGGATCTTGGTCATGTGAGGAGGTTATGTCCCAGGATTCAGGGCAAGGCAGTGCAGCAAGGTCAGTAGCCTAAGATTATAGCACCAGCTGTCACACCAGCCATCTGGCCACCCAGAGGCGGAGGGCAGGTGGGTAGGGACCGTCCTAGAGGTGGAGACCATCTAGGTGGCGCTTCTATGACTTTCCATCCAGACCAGATACAATAGCCTTAGATGCCGTGATCACATGTATTATTTCTGTCTGCGGTAGGGATGGTTCATCACTATTTGATCCACAGTCTACATATTCATATGTTTCATTTATGTTTGCTCATTCCCTAGGTGTTCCTCGCGTGTCCTTGGGTACTCCTATTTATGTGTCCACTCCAGTGGACGAGTCTATTATTGTGGATCAGGTCTATCGGTCTTGTATCGTGACTTTCTGTGGTTATAAGACTAGAGCGGATCTTCTATTGCTTGATATGACCGACTTTAAGGTCATCCTGGGCATGGATTGGTTGTCCCTATATCACGCCATCCTTGATTGCCATACCAAGACTGTTACCTTGGAGATGCCAGAGCTTCCTAGATTGGAGTGAAATGGTTCATTTGTCAGTACATCTAGCTGGGTTATCTCTTTTCTGAAGTCTCGACACGTGGTCGAGAAGGGTTGCTTCTCTTATCTAGATTATGTTCGGGATACTACTGCAGAGACTCCGTCGATTGATTCAGTGCCCGTGGTTCGTGAGTTCTCTGATGTGTTTCCTTTTGATCTTCCAGGCATGCCGCCAAATTGTGATATCGATTTCTGTATTGATTTGGCTTCAGGTACCCAACCTATCTCCATTCCACTGTACCGTATGGCTCCAAAAGAGTTGAAGGAATTGAAAGAACAGCTTGAGGAATTGCTAGCAAAGGGGTTCGTCAGACCGAGTGTGTCGTCTTGGGGTGTACCGGTGTTATTCGTAAAGAAGAAAGATGGGAATATGCGGATATGCATTGATTGCCACCAGTTGAACAAAGTTACCATTAATAACAAGTACCCGTTCCAATGTATTGATGATTTATTTGACCAGTTGCAGGGTTCCAGGGTGTTTTCTAAGATCGATTTGAGATCGAGGTACCATCAATTGAATATTCGTGATTCGGCTGTTCCGAAGACGGCTTTTCGGACTAGATATGGCCACTATGAATTTCTAGTGATGTCCTTCGCTTTGTCTAACGCCCCGGTGGCGTTTATGGATTTGATGAACTGGGTGTTCAGGCCGTATATTGACTCATTTGTCATGGTCTTCATTGATGACATTTTGATCTACTCGCGTAGCATGGATGAGCACGAGAAGCATTTGAGAGTGGTGCTTCAGACCTTGCGGGAACATAAACTATATGCTAAGTTCTCCAAGTGTGAGTTTTGGTTAGATTCTGTGGCATTATTGGGGCATGTTGTATTAGGTGAGGGTATTAAGGTATATCCCAAAAAGATCGAGGCAGTTCAGAGTTGGCCTCGTCTTACCATAATGACCGAAATCAGGAGCTTCTTGGGGTTAGCAGGTTATTATCGTCGGTTTGTGGAGGGCTTTTCATCTATTGCAGCACCTTTGACTAGAATGACCCAGAAGGGTTCTCCATTCCGATGGTCCGATGATTGTGAGGTGAGCTTTCAGAAGCTCAAGACTGCCTTGACTTCAGCATCGGTGTTAGTGTTGCCTTCCAGTTCAGGGATGTATACTCTGTATTGCGATGCTTCACGCGTTGGCCCGGGTTGTGTATTGATGCATGAGGGGAGAGTTATTGCATATGCTTCATGTCAGCTGAAACCCTACGAGAAAAATTACCCCATACTTGATTTGGAGTTGGTCGTGATAGTTCATGCTCTTAAGATATGGAGGAATTATCTTTATAGGGTGTCATGTGAGGTTTACACCGATCATCGCAGCTTGCAGCATTTGTTCAAGCAGAGGGATCTCAATTTGAAGCAGCACAAGTGGCTTGAGTTATTGAAAGATTATGATATTACCATCCTTTATCATCCGGGTAAGGCAAATGTTGCTGTGGATGCCTTGAGCAGAAAAGTAGAGAGTATGGGTAGTTTGGCATTCATTTTAGCAGAGGAGAGGTCATTAGCTTTGGACATTCAGTCCTTGGCTAACAGACTTGTGAGGTTGGATATTTCAGAGCCCAGCCGAGTTCTTGCATGCGTAATCGCCCAGTCTTCACTATTCGAACAAATTAAGGCTCACCAGTACGACGATCCGCACTTATAAGCTCTCAGAGAGACGGTACTACATAGTGGTGCCAAGGAGGTTATTATCGGTGAAGATGGTGTTCTGCGACTCCAGGGTCGTCTTTGTGTCCCTAATGTCGATGGATTGGGGGAGAAGATTTTAGAGGAGGCATATAGTTCTCGGCATTCTATTCATCCATGTACTATAAAGATTTATCGCGACCTGAGGCAGCATTATTGGTGGCGGCGGATGAAGAAGTACATAGTCGTGTATGTAACGAGGTGCCTAAATTGCCAGCAGGTTAAGTATGAGCATCAGAGGCCAGGTGGCCTACTCCAGCAGATGGTTATGCCTGAGTGGAAATGGGAGTGCATTACTATGGATTTCGTAGTTAGGTTTCCGCGGACCTTGAGGAAGTTTGATGCAGTTTGGATCATTGTTGTCAGGCTGACCAAGTCAGCACACTTCATTCCGGTCGTGACCATGTATTTTTCAGAGAGATTGGCCCAGATTTATATTAAGGAGATTATTCGGTTGCAAGGTGTGCATGTTTCCATCATATCAGATAGAGGCCCTCATTTTACTTCGCATTTCTGGAGGGAAGTACAGAGTGAGTTGGGGACCCGAGTAGAGCTCAGCACAACCTTTCATCCGCAGACTGACTGTCAGTCGAAGCGGACGGTTCAGATCTTGGAGGATATGCTCAGAGCATGTATGATTGACTTCAGAGGGCAGTGTGATCGATTCTTGTCTTTGGCCAAGTTTTCTTACAACAACAGTTATCAGTTCAACATCAAAATGGCTCCATTTGAGGCTTTATATAGTCGGCGATGTCGTTCGCCCATCGAATGGTGAGAGCCCGGTGAGGCTAAGTTATATGGTACTAATTTGGTGAAGGATGCCTTGGAAAAGGTAAAGTTGATTTAGGAGCAACATAGCACAACACAGTCCAGACGGAAGAGTTACGTGGATCATAAAGCGCGTGATTTATCATTTATGAGGTTCGGGAAGAAGGGCAAGTTGAGCCCAAGGTTTATAGGTCCATTTGAGGTGTTGAAACGAGTTGGGG
This sequence comes from Nicotiana tomentosiformis, assembly GCF_000390325.3. Taxonomy (NCBI): domain Eukaryota; kingdom Viridiplantae; phylum Streptophyta; class Magnoliopsida; order Solanales; family Solanaceae; genus Nicotiana; species Nicotiana tomentosiformis. The sequence continues at coordinate 117,177,183 of NC_090819.1, forward strand.
ATGTTGCTTATGAGCTTGCCTTGCCTCCCAGTCTATCGGGAGTTCATCCAGTCTTTCATGTGTCTATGCTCCAGAAGTATCATGCCGACATGTCGCATGTGTTAGACTACAACACGGTTCAGTTATATGTGAGCCTAGGTTATGAGGAAGAGCCAGTTGCCATTCTTGACAGACAGGTTCCCCAGTTGAGGTCCAAGAAGATTTCTGCGGTAAAAGTTCAGTGGAGCGGTCAACCAGTCGACGAGGCATCTTGGGAGAATGAGTAGGACATGCGAATCAGATATCGACACTTATTCGGCACTCCAGGTACGTTCAAGACCCGTTCGAGGACGAACGTTTGTTTAAGAGGTGGAGAATGTAACGACCCGGTCGATCGTTTTGCTTTCTAGAATCCTAATCCCTTAAATAAGGCTCCCCGTATGTGCTTTTACTATTTTATGTCTTGCAGGGATGGTTAGATCAGGTTTGGAAGTGTTAGGGTTGAAATTAGAACACCTAGTACCTTAGTATTGGCTTAAAAGGGTTAAGTTTGACTTGGGTAAATATTTTTAGTAAACGACCTCGAAACCGGGATTTGACGACCCCAATAGGTTTGTATGATGAATTTGGACTTGGGCGTGTGTTCGGATCGGGTTTTGGATGACCCGGGAGCGTTTGGGCGCCTAAAGTTGAAAGTTGGTGCATTGAAGGTTTTAAAGTTCTTTAAATTTGGTTTGAAGTAGGTTTTGGTGTTATCGAGGTCCATTTGGGATTTCGAGACTGGGAATAGCTCCGTATGGTGATTTAAGACTTGTATACAAAATTTGGTGTCATTCCAAGTAGTTTAAGTATAGTTCGACGCGTTCAGAGTGAGTTATAAGAACTTGAAGTTCATAAGTTGATTTGATTTGATTTGGAGTGTAATCCTTAGTTTTGATGGTATTTCATGTATTTCAAGAGTTCGAGCAAGTCCGTTTTGTGATTTCAAACTTGTTGGCATGTTTGGACGAGGCTCGGGGTGCCTCGGATGCCATTCAGGCGTTGCGCGGAACTCGTTTGGACTTGGACGCCCATTCAAGTCAAACTCGTTTGGATGCCCATAGTAAGTGTCGACATCGACTCCTCGTCACTACTTCTTCGAGGTTAGACTGGATACTTACTAGGTACATGTTGTTTATGTACTCACGCTACACTTCTGCACTAATCATGCAGGATCTGAGGCAGTGCATCTGGCAGTCATTCAGGTGCGCACACCTAATACCCCGAGGCTTAGTGGTGAGCTGCCTTCTGAATCCGTTCTGCAACACCCGGAGTCTCTTTTTTGCATTACTTTCTGTCTACTCTATTCCAGACAATAGTTTAGTATTTTGTATATTCTACTAGTAGCGCATACACTTGTGACACCAGGTCTTGGAATTATGCTAGTAGACATTTGATGGCTTTTGAGTATTTATTTTACTGCACTTGTTCTCATATTAGTTTTCCCTTTATTTTATTAAAATTTTCACCTCTTACTTAATAAATAAAAAGCAACTATTTCGGATTTGTTAAAAAAAAATTAATACATGGCTAGTTTACCGTTGGCTTGCCTAGCAGCGACGTTGGGTGCCATCACGGCCTATAGGTAAAATTGGGTCGTGACACTGACTTTTGAGAATTTGAGTATTATATGAAAGACTTATTCAATAAATTTTATTTTAATTTGAAAAAGTCTAGGCTTACGCCTCACAACAAAAACACAACTCAAATGCCCGGGCGTACGCCCCGAACGCCCAGGCGTACGCCCCGAACGCCCAGGCGTACGCCCCGAACGCCCAGGCGTACGCCCCGAACGCCCAGGCGTACACCCCAAACGCCCGGGCATATGCCCTGAATTACTGGGCATATGCCTCTTGAGACTTTCGCCCCACACCATCGCCTCGAGGCATTTTTGGTGCGCCTTGCCCCAGGGCTCGCCCCGAAAATGCCTTTTAAAAGACTGCTTTCCATCAATTCAATACGGGAGTTTGGATTGTAACGTTAGATTGATGCTTCCTTATTCTTTAATTATATGTGTGTTGAGTTCCTCCATGATTATGGAGTAGTTTACCTTCGGGGTTGATGGATATGGTGTTTTAATAAATATTTGTGGATTTTAACTCTAATTCTTGCTTGAATTCATTTTTGGAGTTTTGAATTATTGCAACTTTATTCACCGGTTTATTTAATCGAAAGAGGATTATTTTGGTGATTATCTTTAGGTTATTTTATTTGGTTTAATTCAGTGATTCTCTTAAGTAATCGAAAGAGCTTGTTGAATTATTGATTAAATCAAGTTAAGAGAATATTCGAGAGACGTTTTCCTAAAGACTAATCCATTTACGCATGATTGCATACTTTCATAGTACTTATATTAACCTCGTAGAGTTAAGATTTAATCGAGAGAGGAGTCTTGACTACACGTTTGAACTAATCACAGAGTAAATTCGTGAGAATCATTAGAACATTAGATTGAATTAAACTAGAGTTAAATCCCAAATAGTTATCTTGCACCTATCTTGTTACGGACCTTATTCCTCACATTGATAAGAAACCAACTTTGTTAATCTCTAGTTGTTGCAGTCAATCGTCAATTGCCTTACTTTAGTAGTTAATCATAGTTTGTAATCATTCGAATCAAGTTTTGATTATCTTGAATATCAGTTAAACCAGGAATTACTAGAGAATTATTTAAATCCAATCCCTCTGGAGACGATAATTTTACTATACTATCTTTGGCTAGCGAGCATCAATTTTATGGTATGTTTTGTGCTCGTCACTTATCCTTTTTAGGACTAGAGTTGGGCATGATCAAATTTTGGTGCTGTTGCCGGGGAACTAACGGTTTAGTTGTAGGTGTGCATATTTCTAGGTTTCAAGTTTGAACTTTTATTTTGTTTTCTAGTATTTGATCTTTTTTTATTTTAGATTTATTTGTTAATTTGAAAAACATGGCATCGTGGAATTATGAGAGTTTTGATATTGGTAATTCTATTGTTGATCTTCCTTGTGCGTACTGTGGAGGAAACCACCTGTGGCAAAATTGTCAAAATATTCCCTAGAGCGAGTTATGTGTACCAACTCAATCTTATGTGTGGCATGTATGTGATGTTTATGGTGGTCAAGAGGGTTACTTTTATGGTTGTACTTATATGTCTTATCCTTCCCCAACCCCTTATTATGATGGTTCTACTTTTTCTTGTGAAGTTAATAGGAACAAAGAACCAGGGGAAGCTGACCTGAAGGATATAAAAGATATGTTAAAGTGCCTTGTAGAACAAAATGATGTAAAACAACTACAAATAGAAAGGCAAGAGGCAACTATTCGCAATTTGGAGGCTCAAGTGGGTCAACTGGTTGAAGCTTTTAATGATCAACAAGTCAATATTGTAGATAGTAGCCAAGAAGAGCATGAATTAGATACCGAAATTGAGGTGCTAATGGAGGAGGTCAGAGTAGAACACCAACAATCTATCCAACTAGAATTTGAGGATGTCAATATTGAAGAAGTAATACTAGAGTCAACCAAGGATATTGAAGATACAAATTTAGTTGACTCCAATGTGATTGGTGTTGAGAAGGTCAAAAATCTTGAAGTTCATGTATTTGAGCGCGTTGGACCTCATTACAAACACTTCTCTACATTATGTTTTAATGGTAAAATGAGAATTGATCCTTATAATCATAAAAATGAGTGAAAGGAAGAGGTAGATGAGACTTATATTTTGAAATGTTTAAGGCCGTCTAGGCAAGGTGACACTCCTCGGTCGAGAGATAAAAAGTGCACGAGAATTTATTTAATTTTTGGCTCGCAAGAATTTGTACCGCCCCAAAAGCATAATCATAAGCTTGAATCAAAACTTGGGTTCAATTCATAAGCTCGAGGTGGAGGCAAAAAGTGATTCGCGTCGTGCCGCGACGTTAAATCAAGCGCTTGTTGGGAGGCAACCCAGCTTTACTGTTTTCTGTTTTTTTTATTTTTTATTTTTTATTGTTGTATTATAATTGTAATGTTATTTTTTTATTTATCTAGGAGCATGGGAAGCAAGGCTATCGGAAGAAAGCAAAGAAAGTGAGATGGTTAGAACTAAGTGTGAGGTTCCCGCAAAAGAACCAAGTTTGGGAGAAGTCAGAGTACCTCATGAGCTGCTAATGCTTCGGCCTTTAGCCCATCGAGGAGTTTCTTTTACCCTTTTATATTTATGGGTGTGCATTGGGGACAATGCGCAATTTTAAGTGTGGGGTGAAGAGACTGTTTGGGTAATTTTCTATGCTATTTCAGTTGTATTATTTTATGTATGTTGAAAAAACATAATAAAAAATAATTAGGTAGAAATAATCCCTCTTGGTTTTTCTTATGACCGTGGTTCTTTTTCAAGGGATGACTCTTTGAACTGGGTAGTAGTTTTTTTTTTTTGTAGGTAGAATTTTCAAAAGGTTTTGGACTTTTCCCAACGATGGACTTCCTAAACCGTTTTCTAGAGGGTTTAAAGTCCAAATAAAATAAAAATAAAAAGATGTTTTTTTCTTTTGAACTCATAATGAATGGGGAGAACTTCAGTATATAACGACTCGATTGGTCGTTTTGAGTCTTTTAGACCTGATCCCCTAAACTATGCTTCCTTTATGCTATATTGTAGTTATGTAACTTGCCGAGGTAGTTGTTTCGATTTCGGGTGAGTTTCGGAGTAAAATGGGACACATAGTCCCTAATTTGGGAGGTTAAGTTGTAGGAGTTGACCGCAGTTCGACTTGTGTGAAGATGACTCCGGAATAGAGTTTTGATGGTTCTGATAACTCCGTACGGTGATTTTTGTCTTAGGAGCGGGTCCGGATATAGATTTGGAGGTCTGTAGGTCGTTTCGGCGTGAATTGGCGAAAGTTGGAAAATGGAAGATTTTGGAAAGTTTGACCGGGAGTTGACTTTATTGATATCGGGACCAGATCCCAATTCCGGAAGTTATAATAGGTCAGTAATATCATTTATGACTTGTGCGCAAAATTTGGTGTCGATCGGAGTTGTTTTGGTATGAATCGGCATGCGCTTCAGAATTTGGTAGTTCATAGTTCATAGGCTTGAATTTTGGGATGTGATTCGTAGAATTTATGTTGTTTGATGTGATTTTTGTCCTCGAGTAGGTCCGTTAGGTATTTTAGAACTAGTTAGTATTTTCGGACGGGGTCCCGGGGGCCCGGGTGTGATTCTAATGGAATCCGGATAATTTGGACTTGTTGAATTTTGCTGAAGAATTGCAACTTCTAGTGTCTTCGCACCTGCAGAGGAATTGATCACAGGTGTGGGCTCGCAAAAGCGAGTTGGATATCACAGATGTGGAGCTGGCCTAGCCTAGCCTAGTTGGGATCGCAGGTGTGAAGTGTTGATCGCATATGCGAGTCCGCACGTGCGGAGAAGTGGTCGCAGATGCGGAAGAGGGATGCTTGGTCGATCATCGCAGATACGAAGAATCCTCCGCAGGAGCGCACTCACATATGCGAAGCTTTTTCCGTAAAAGCATAATTTGCCTGGGTAAGTGAAATCTGCACCTGCGATGGAAGTTCCGCAGGTGCGGTGCCGCAGAAGCGGCAGTTGGGTCGCAAGTGCGACTTAACTGGGAGCTCTTTAGGAGATGAATTTTCGAGGGTTCTTCAAGGAAGCTTTGGGGTAAGGAATTCTAACTCGTTTTTGATTAATCTACATGAATCTATTGATGATTTCATCATTTAATTAGTGCTTTGGAGTTGGAAATTGGGAAAATTTGTAGAAACTCCTTAGGCTAAATATTTTAGTTTTGAAAGACGAATTGAGGTCAGATTTGAGTAATTCTTATATGGTTGGACTCGATTTCGATTGGGTGTTAAGATTTTGTAATTTTGGTCGAGTTCCAAGACGCGGGCCCGGGTTGACATTTTGGGTTGATTTTTCAATTCTTTGCAAAGATCGTAATTTTATTATTTGAATTAGTTTCTTATAGTGATATTTATAGTATGAAATTGTTTTGGCTAGATTCAAGCCGTTCAGAGTTGGAAAATCGAGGAAAAGGCCTTCTAGTTAATTGATTTAGCGTGGTTTGAGGTAAGTGACTTGTCTAACCTTGTGTGGGGGAAATTACCCCTTAAATTTGGTATTGTTGTGATAATTGTGATATGTGAAAGCCGTGTACGTAAGGTGACGAGTGTGTACACGGGCTAAATGTTGCAATTTCCGTTTTTTACCTATGTAGATTCTTTTCATGCTTTAATTGAGATAGACAGATCTACCTTGAGTCTTCGGACAACGGACCAATAGCAATATCTCGATCAACCCGAGTCGGTAGCAAAATCTGCACAGAAAGTGCAGAGTGCAGTATCAGTACAACCGACCCCATGTACTGGTAAGTGTCGAGCCTAACCTCGACGAAGTAGTGTCGAGGCTAAGGCAAGGCACCTACAAATCAACCTATACAATTTAACAGTGTATATACAAATAACATAAATGAAGAACTAAACAGGAAATGTCGGGAGGGGAACATACTGAGGGGAATACAAGATAAAGAAGTACAACATAATGATCACCGGAGCAGTCAATATACCATGAATCAACAGGAATAGTGAATACAGTAAGGAAAAATGCATGGCATCACCTTTCGTGCTTTTACTCTCAATCTCACACTAAAATTAATAGAAACGACACGGCATCACCCTTCGTGCATTAACTCTCATATAATGGTACGGAATCACCCTTCGTGCATTAACACTCACAATATGGCACGGCATCACCCTTCGTGCATTAACACTCACAATATGGCACGGCATCACCCTTCGTGCATTAACACTCACAATATGGCACGGCATCACCCTTCATGCATTAACACTCACAATATGGCACGGAATCACCCTTCATGCATTAACACTCTCCCTTACCATAATGCAATGCATAAATAACAACAGGGAGATAGAATAACAAGTACAAACCTTACTTCAACATTTGGTTCCATAATATCAATCTCAACTTTGAAATAAAAACTTAATTATCACCAGAAAATCCGTAAACATGATAAGAACGATAAATTGAACAACACTAGTATAACACGTAGCAATTAGGCATAGAAATGAGACAATATAAGAAAAACAGAGAAACATGGAAAACAGGTAAATTGGCGGCGCATAAGTACTCGTCACCTCACATATACGCCGCTCACATGAATTTCACTTAGCAAGTAATCTAAAGTTCCTAATTCCCTCAAGTCAGGGTTAGACACAACACTTACCTCGCTCCAAAAGCCACTTAATTCTCAATCACAGCTTTTCATTTGGAATTCACCTCCAAACCACTCGTATCTTTCATAAATGAATCAATAATATCAAATATTGCTAAAGGAATCAATTATATTGCATAAATTAAATTTCTCAAAATTTCCTCCAAAAAGTCGAAAACATCGGCCCCGGGCCCACTTGGTCAAAATCCGAGGTTCGGACCAAAATCCATTTACCCATTCATCCCCGAGCACGAATATATAATTGGTTTTGGAATCCGCCCTCAAATTGAGGTGTAAATCCCCAAATTCCCGAAATCCCTAGTTTCTACCCTAACCCCTAATTCTACCATGAAAACTCTAGATTTTAGGTTGAAAATTCAAGAAATGTAATGGATAATTGAAAGAAAATGGTTTATAATCACTTACCAATACTTTGGGAAAGAAATGACTCTTAAAAAAATCGCCTCACACCGTTTGGTTTTTGAGACAAATGAATTTTTGGCTAAATCCCGTGTTTGGATTCTGTTAAGTGCTGGGCGATAGCGTTCGCGAGAGCACTACCGCGTTCGCGAAGAGTATAGGCTACCAAGCCTTCGCGTTCGCGAGAGAGTGCTCACGTTCGCGTAGGCTACCCTTCCCTGGTCTTCGCGTTCGCGAGACAGTGTTCGCGTTCGCGATAAAGAAAAGGCTGACTCCCCCTCCCCAGTGCCTAACACTACGCGTTCGCGATGGGCTTGTAGTGTTCGCGAAGGGTAACGCCCCCATCGCTTCGTGTTCGCGGCCAAGCCTTCGCATTCGCGAAGAAATCCCTGCCTCATCAGTTTACTCTTCGCGTTCACGAGAGGACCTTCGCGAACGCGAAGAAGGACATGCCAGAACCCAGACTCTGCTGGAAAATAACTAGATTTTCCAAAGTCCAAAACATCATGTGGCCTATCCGAAACTCACCCGAGCCCTCGGGGCTTCAAACCAAACATGCACACAAGTCTAAAAACATCATACGGACTTGATCACGCGATCAAATCGCCAAAATAACACCTAGAACTCTAAATTTAGTATCAAATCTAATGAAATTCTCAAGAACACTTTAAAGTTACTATTTTCTCAACCGAATGTCCGAATCACGTCAAATCAATTCTGTTTCTCGCCAAATTTCACAGACAAGTATTAAATATCATAATGAACCTATACCGGGCTCCGGAACCAAAATACGGACCCAGTACTAAAATGCCAAACATCAATCAATTCTTAAAAATAAATAATTTCCAGATTTTTAATTTTCATCAATTTGAGCTAGGGACCTCCGAATTCGATTTCGGGCATACGCCCAGATCCTATAATTCGATACGGACCCATCGGGACCTTCAAAATATGGATTCGGGCCCATTTACCAAAAATATTGACCGAAGTCAACTAAAATCAACTTTTTAGGCATAAATTCTTATTTTCATCAATTTTCAACATAAAAAGCTTTTCGGAAACTTGCCTGGACTGCTCACGCAAATTGAGGAGGGTAAAAATGAGATTTTTAAGGCTTAAGAGTGCAGATTCGAGTTCTAAAATATAAGATGACCCTTTTGGGTCATCACATTCTCCACCTCTAAAACAACCGTTCGTCCTCGAACGGACATAGAAAAGTAACTGAGCTGGTGAAAAGGTGGGGATATCTACTCCGCATATCAGACTCGGACTCCCAGGTAGCTGCCTCAATAGGCTGACCTCCCCACTGCACTCGAACTGAAGGGTAACTCTTTGATCTCAACTGGCAAACTTGCCAGGCTATTATTGCCACCGGCTCATCCTCGTAAGTCAAATCCTTGTCCAATTAGACAGAGCTAAAATATAACACATGTGACAGATCGCCATGATACTTTCGAAGCATGGACACATGGAATATCGGATGAACAACTGCTAAACTAGGTGGCAACGCAAGCCTGTAAGCCACCTCTCCCACTCTCTCCAGAATCTCAAAAGGTCTGATATACCTAGGGCTCAAATTGCCCTTCTTTCCGAACATCATTACCCCCTTCATGGGTGATACCCGAAGTAACACTCTCTCTCCGACCATGAATGCAACATCACGAACTCTACGGTCGACATAACTCTTCTGCCTGGACTGAGCTGTGCGGAGTCGATCATGAATAACCTTGACCTTATCCAAGGCATCCTGTACTAAGTTTGTGCCCAACAATCGAGTCTCTCCCGGATCGAACCACCCAACTGGCGACCGACACCGCCTACCATATAATGCCTCATAGGGAGCCATCTGAATGCTCGACTGGTAACTGTTGTTGTAGGCGAACTCTGCAATGGGCAAGAGCTGATCCCAAGAACCTCCAAAGTCTATGAAACAAGCACAGAGCTTATCCTCCAAGATCTAAATAGTGCGCTCGGGCTGCCCGTCCGTCTGAGGATGGAATGTTGTGCTCAACTCAAACTGCGTACCCAACTCACGTTGTACTGCCCTCCAGAAGTGCGAGGTAAACTGCGTACCTCGGTCAGATATAATAGACACGGAAACGCCGTGAAGACGGACGATCTCCCGTATGTAAATCTCTACCAACCGCTCTGAGGAATAGGTAACTGCCACAGGACTGAAGTGCGCTGACTTGGTCAGCCTGTCCACAATGACCCAAACTGCATCGAACTTCCTCTGAGTTCATGGGAGTCCAACAACAAAATCCATAGTGATACGCTCCTACTTCCACTCAGGAATTTCTAACCTCTGAAGTAAACCACCAGGTCTCTGATGCTCACACTTTACCTGCTGACAATTTAGGCACCGAGCTACATATGCAACTATGTCTTTCTTCATCCTCCTCCACCAATAATGCTGCCTCAAGTCCTGATACATCTTGGTAGCACCCGAATGAATAGAATACCGGGAACTGTGGGACTCCTCAAGGATCAACTCACGAATTCCATCCACATTAGGCACACAAATACGAACCTGCATCCTCAAAACTCTGTCATCTCCAAAAGTAACCTTCTTGGCACCACCGTGCCGCACTGTGTCTCTAAGGACAAGTAAATGAGGATCGTCATCCTGCCGATCTCTGATATGCTCAAACTTCACGAGTTGATTGGCCAGGGCCTGAACCTCCAATGCTAGTGGTCTCTCACCAATTGGAATATAAGCAAGGCTGCCCATACTCACTGCTTTTATACTCAATGCATCGGCCACCACATTGGCCTTTCTCGGATGGTACAATATAGTGATATCATAGTCTTTCAATAGCTCCAGCCACCTCCTCTGCCTCAAATTTAGTTCCTTCTGCTTGAACATATACTGCAAGCTCCGATGATCAGTGAATACCTCACATGGCACGCCGTAAAGATAGTGCCTCCAAATCTTCAGCGCGTGAACAATGGCTGCCAGCTCTAGATCATGAACAAGGTAATTCTTTTCATGAACCTTCAGCTGCCGTGAAGCATATGCAATAACCTTGCCACCCTGCATCAACACCGCACCCAGACCAATACGAGATACATCACAATATACTGTATATGATCCTGAACCTGTGGGTAACACCAATACCGGTGTCGTAGTCAAAGTTATCTTGAGCTTCTGAAATCTCACTTCACACTCGTCTGACCACCTGAACGGGGCACCCTTCTGGGCCAATCTGGTCAACGGGGCTGCTATGGATGAAAACCCCTCCACAAATTGTGATGACCCAAAATGTCATCTTTAAATTTAATAAGTAATTATGTGTTCTAAGACCTCGAAAAGCACCGTTTATCCTTCCTCGACTTGCGTGCACAGTCCGTAAAATTTTCTGGAAAATTTTCATGTGAAAGATGAATTAAAATGTGAAATAGAGCTTTAAAATTCAAGTGAGTTGACTTTGGTCAACATTTTTAGCAAACGAACCCGGATTAGTATTTTGACAGTTCCGGTAGCTCCAAATCATGATTTGGGACTTGGGAGTATGCCCGGAATTTAACTTGGAGGTCCCTAGCTTAAGTTATGACCATTTAACGGAACTAGCAATTTAAAGGCCAAAGATTTCCAAGTTTGACCACGGGGTTGAATTTTTGATATCGGGGTCGGAATCCGATTTGAAAAATTGGAATAGCATCGTTATGTCATTTATGACTTGTGTGCCAAATTTAAAGTCATTCCGGATTCATTTAACATGTTTTGGCACAAGATTTGTAAATTGAAAAGTTTGGAAACTCAAAATATCGAATCGTGGTGTGAATTATAATTTTAGCATCGTTTGACGTGATATGAGACCTCGAGTAAGTCCGTATAATTTTTTAGGACTTGTTGGTATATTTGGTTGAGATCCCGAGGGTCTCGGGGGGATTTCGGGTGGTCAACGAAATTTAATTTTGGCATTTCAAGAACGTTCGACGTCGTTTCTTCAAGAATAAGTGGTATCTTATTAAGAAAATGAATTCCAAATTCAGTTTTGATGGAAGTATTAGATCCGTATTGAAATTTTGGAGCCATAGCAAAAAGAATCATCGAATTCGGACATCGTATGAGAGAGTTATGCCCATTTTAGTGTCAGAAAAAATTTTTCGTAGCCGCCAGCGCCCAGGGTAGCGTGGGGCGCTAGCCCTGGCGCTGGGAATTATTGGTGTACTGGAAAGTGCACCACAGGCAGCACCTCACGCTACCTGTGGCGCTCGAAAATGCCAGAAACCCCATAAAACGGGGAGTTTAGCCATTTTACTCATTTTTGAGTTGGGGGAGATCGGTTTAGGCGATATTTGGGCGATTTTCAAGGGGAAAAATTGGGGTAAGTGTTCTTTATCCTATATTGATTATATTTCATAATTCCATACTCATTTACATCATGAATCCATGAATTTATGGAAGAAAAATCAGATTTTTACACAACCTTTCAAAAATGTAAAACGAAGATTTGAAGGTCAATCCGATGTCAGAATTTGATAATTTTTATATGGTTGGACTCGTCTCGGAATGGGTGTTCGGATTTCGTAAGTTTTTTCGAGATTTGAGATGTGGGCCCCACTGTCAATTTTTAAAGTGAATTTCATATTTTTATCCGGAAAATTAGTAAATTCATATGGAATTAATTCCTACGATTTGTATTGAGTATATCGAATTGTTTGTGAATAGATTTGAAGCTTTTGGAGACAAATTTAAAGCGAAAAGTTGTGGTCGACTAATTTATTGGGATTTGCAAAGCGAGGTAAGTGTCGTGTTTAACCTTGACTTGAGGGAATAGAACCCTTATATTATTTGTTATGTGAAATGCATGTGAACGACGTATAGGCGAGGTGACGAGTGTCTATACGTCGTCAAATTAATTATTTGCATAATTATTTTAAAATCATAAATTGTTCTAAGACACGAATTAATTGTTATAATAATTATTTCTTTCCTATTCCTTTATAAATATTAATTCTTGAATTCCTGCAATAATTGTTACATGCTATTTGATTTATGTGTATTAATTGCTACTTGACATTTAGCATATTAAATATTAAACTGTCTATTTTCTTCCCGATTTTCATAATAAATTGCTAATTGTCATTGCTTGTTTCATAATTAAATCATAACTATTGAATGCTTGTTGTTTTAAAATTTTATATTAACTGTTGCATTTATTGGGATAATTTATTCTATAAGAATTGGTAACGTCCATATTGGAGGATCGGGTTGCACGCCGCAACAGACTTGTTTAAAAGTCCATGTTGGAGGATCGGGTTGCACGCCGCAACAGACTTGTTTAAAAGTCCATATTGAAGGATCGGGTTGCACGCCGCAACAGACTTGTTTAAAAGTCCATATTGGAGGATCGGGTTGCACGCCGTAACAGACTTGTTTAAAAGTCCATATTGGAGGATCGGGTTGCACGCCGCAACAGACTTATAGAGAAGTCAATATTGGGGGATCGGATTGCACGCCGCAACAGACTTATTTAAAAGTTTATATATATACTTGATTGAAATAAATATATGACATACTTGATTAAAAGGAAAATATTGGGAGAGCGGGTTGCACGCTGTAACAGAATTGAATGTGAATATATTGTGAGAGCGGATTGCACGCTGCAACAGAATTTATGGAAAAGATAATTGGTTATAACTGATGAGTTGGCTTCAACCATTATAAATGAGTTACCTGATTTATTTCTATTATTGATGTTGTTACTAATATTGCGTACAGGTTAATGTAAGTGAACCGCCTTAGCCTCGTCACTACTTCGTCGAGGTTAGGCTCAAAACTTACCAGTACATGGGGTCAGTTGTACTGATACTACACTCTGCACTTCTTGTGCAGATTTCGGAGTTGGTCCCAACGGCGTACCATAGACTTGCTCGGATTTCAGCTACTCAGAGGAGACTTGAGGTATAACTGCACGGCGTTCGCAGTTCTGAAGTCCCCGTCTACTGTACCTTAGCTGTGTGTTTATTTCCAGACAGCTTTATTTTATTCAGACCTTTATTTTTATTATTCTAGAAGCTCGTGCACTTGTGACACCAATTCTGGGATGGTATTTAGACGCCGTTATTTTTATGGATTATTCACTATATTTCAGACCTTACTTCCACATTTGTTTCTTTATTATTAATAAATTTAAAAATTATTTAAAAATGGCTAATATTATTTTAATGTTGGCTTGCCTAGCAACTGAAATGTTAGGCGCCATCACGGTCCGAAGGTGGGAATTTCGGGTCGTGACACAAATCGACGGTAATAGCCCGCCAAACCCAAAAAACTAAGGATCTCTGTAGTTGATGTGGGTCTAGGCCAGTTCTGAACTGCCTCAATCTTCTTAGGATCCACCTGAATACCCTCTGCTTATATAATGTGACCCAAGAAAGCAACTGAACTTAACCAAAACTCGTACTATGAGAACTTAGCATATAACTGGCTGTCTTTCGGTGTCTAAAGAACGATCCGAAGGTGCTGCTCATGCTCCTCTCGACTGTGGGAGTAGATCAAGATATCATCAATAAACACAACCAAAAAGGTATCCAAGTAGTGTTTGAACACCTGGTTCATCAAATCCATGAATGTTGCAGGGGCATTTTTCAGCCCAAATGATATCACTAGAAACTCATAATGCCCATACCGAGTCCGAAAAGTTCTCTTAGGAACATCGGATGCTCTAATCCTAAACTGATTGTAGCCAGATCTCAAATCAATCTTTGAAAACACCTTGGCACCCTGAAGCTGATCAAATAAATCATCAATCCTCGGCAATGGATACTTGTTTCTTGATGGTGACCTTGTTCAACTGCCGATAATCTATACACATCCTCATCGATCCATCTTTCTTCTTCACAAACAACACGGGTGCACCCCAGGGTGAGACACTAGGTCTAATGAAGCCCTTATCAAGCAAATCTTGCAACTGCTCCTTTAATTCTTTCAACTCTGGCGGGGCCATGCGATACGGCGAAATGGAAATAAGCTGAGTGCCCGGAGCCAAATCAATGCAGAAATCAATATCCCTGTCGGGTGGCATCCCCGGCAGACCTGCAGGAAACACCTCTGGAAACTCACGAACAACCGGTACCGAATCCATGGAAGGAACCTCCGCACTAGAATCGCAGACATAAGCCAAATAAGCTATACACCCCTTCTCGACAATATATCGAGACAACCCCTACAAGGCTAAGGTCACCGTCTTGGCGTGACAATCTAATATAGCTTGATAAGGTGATAGCCAATCCATACCCAGTATGACATCAAAATCAACCATATCGAGAAGTAGAAGATCTACACGAGTCTCAAGACTCCCAATGGTGACCGCACACGAACGATAAACACGATCTACAACAATAGCATCTCCCACTGGTGTGGACACATACATAAGAGCACTGAAAGAATCACGGGGCACAACCAAATAGGAAGCAAAATAGGATGACACATAGGAGTAAGTAGATCCCGGATCAAATAGAACTGAAGCATCTCTACTACAAACTGAAACAGTACCTGTGATAACAACGTCAGATGACTCAGTCTCAGGCCTGGCTGGGAAAGCATAACACCGGGGTTGGGCCCCACCACCCTGAACTACGTTCTTGGGACGACCTCTAACTGACTGGTCTCCACCTCTAACGGCCTGACCTCCACCTCTAACAGTCTGGCTTCTACCTCTGGCTGCCTAACCCCTGCCTCTGGCTGGCTGAGCAGGTGGCGCAGCAACTGGTGCCGGAACCATGGCACGAGAACTCTGATACTGTGAGCTGCCCGTTGCTCGAGGGCAAAATCTAGCAATGTGCCTCGGATTACCACAAGTATAACATAACCTCGGCTACTGTGACTGCTTGTAGGCTAGCTGGTCGGAATAATGTACCTGAGGGCCATGACTACTTGAGGCACCGTGGGATGCCTAGAGCGCTGAATGAAATGTCCAGGGAGGATGGCCTCTACCAAAAGTACTCCTGCATCTAGATGAGGCACCGCAGAACTCACCGGAATGACGATGCCGCCTGAAAAGAAATCTCACTCCTAGTCTCCTTAGCCATCTGCAATCTGATAGGCTGAGCAAGTCTATCAATAAACCTCCTCACCCTCTCTCTATCTCTCTCTCTCTCTCTCTCTCTCTCTCTTGGTGGGAAGCAGAAGAATAACATGATGGGCCAAATCTACAAAATGGGTCTCATACTGAGTAACAGTCATACTGCCCTGTTGGAGACGCTCAAACTGACGGCGACACTCCTCTCTCAATGTGATAGGCAGAAACTTCTCTATGAAGAGCTGACAGAACTGGTCCTAAGTAAGAGCAGGTGACCCAGCTGGTCTGGTCAACAAGTAACTCTCCACCACTTCTTGGCGGAACCAGTCATCTGAAATGCAGCAAAATCGACCCCATTGGCCTCTACTATACCCATGTTTCGTAGAACCTCGTAACAGCTGTCAAGATATTCGTGGGGGTCCTCTGAAGGAGCATCACTGAAGTAAATAGGAAAGAGCTTGGTAAACCTGTCCAATCTCCATAAAGCCTCAGAAGACATAGTTGGCCCATCTCCGATATGTGCCGCAATAACCGACTGAACTAATCCGACTGGCTGAGTTGATGGAGCCTAATACTGGGGAGCTATTTGCTCCGGAGCGGGAGTGGTGGGAGTGTGGGCTCCTCCTCCAGCCTGAGAGACTGCTGGTGCTATGGAAAATGTGCCAGTCTGGGCCACACTCTCCATAAGGCCCACCAAATGGACCAAAGCGTCCTGAAGTACTAGGGTAGCAATGAACCCCTCCGGAACTGAGGTGGTCTGGCAGGAACAGTCTGGGCTGGAACCTCCTCGTCAAGCTCTATCTGAGGCTCCACTGCCGGGGTTGCTGCTCGGGCTCTAGGCTAAGACCTGCCCCTGCCTCGGCCTCTGGCACGCGTAGAAGCTACCACTGGAGGCTATGGCTGCTGCTCAACTGCGGAAGCGGTACGTGTTCTCGCCATCTACGAGATAATAAGAGTAGATGAGTTCAATCAGCATTGAGAAAGCAAAATCGCACGACAGAGAAGAATAGAAGTGAAACTTGTTCCTAAACTTCATAGCCTCTGGAAGATAAGCACTGACGTCTCCGTACCGATCCTCTAGACTCTACTAAGCTTACTCGTGAATCGTGAGACCTAGGCAACCTAGGGCTCTGATACCAACTGTCACGACCCAAAATTTCCCACCGACGGGACCGTGATGGCGCATAACATTTCACTTGCTAGGCAAGCCAACGTTAGAGAATCATTAAACCAATTACTTATTCCCATTCAGTAATTAACAATAATTAACTAAGATGAAATATAATAAGTGCATAATATCATAAAATTGTACTAATTACTACCACCCGGATCTCGAGTCACAATTCACGAGCATTCTAGAATTTACTACAAGTAATAGTCTGAAAGAAATACAACTGTCTGAATGAAAGAAACAGTAGAACAGAAAAGATAAACGGGGACTTCAAGGTCTGTGAACGTCGAGAGATCTACCTTGAGTCTCCGGACAGCGGACCAATAGCAATATCTCGATAAACCCGAGCCGGTATCAAAATCTGCATAGAAAGTGCAGAGTGCAGTATCAGTACAACCGACCCCATATACTGGTAAGTGTCGAGCCTAACCTGGACGAAGTAGTGACGAGGCTAAGGCAAGGCACCTACAAATCAACATGTACAATTTAACAGTGTATATACAAATAACAGAAATGAAGAACTAAATAGGAAATGTCGGGAGGGGAACATACTGAGGGGAATACAAGATAAAGAACTACAACAGAATGATCACTGGAGCAGTCAATATACCATGAATCAACAGTAATAGTTAATACAGTAAGGAAAAATACACGGCATCACCCTTCGTGATTTTACTCTCAATCTCACCATAAAATTAATAGAAATGGCACGGCATCACCCTTCATGCATTAACTCTCATATCATGGCACGGAATCACCCTTCGTGTATTAACACTCACAATATGGCACGGCATCACCCTTCGTGCATTAACACTCACAATATGGCACGACATCACCCTTCGTGCATTAACACTCATAATATGGCACGGCATCACCCTTCGTGCATTAACACTCACAATATGGCACGACACCACCCTTCGTGCATTAACACTCTCCCTTACCGTAATGCAATGCATAAATAACAACAGGGAGATAGAATAACAAGTACAAACCTTACTTCAACATTTGGTTCCATAATATCAATCTCAACTTTGAAATAAAAACTTAACTATCACCAGAAAATCTGTAAACATGATAAGATCGATAAATTGAATAACATTAGTATAACATGTAACAATTAGGCAAAGGAATGAGACAATATAAGAAAAATAGAGAAACATGAAAAACTGGTAAATTGGCGGCGTATAAGTAGTCACCACCTCACATATACGCCACTCACATGAATTTCACTTAGCAAGTAATCTAAGGTTCCTAATTCCCTCAAGTCAGGGTTAGACACAACACTTACTTCGCTCTGAAGGCCACTTAATTCTCAATCACAGCTTTTCATTTGGAATTCACCTCCAAAACCACTCGTATCTATTCAAAAATAAATCAATAATATCAAATATTTCTAAAGGAATCTATTATATTGCATAAATTAAATTTCCCAAATTTTCCTCCAAAAAGTCAAAAAATCGACCCCGGGCCCTCTTGGTCAAAATACGAGGTTCAGAGCAAAATTCATTTACCCATTCATCCCCGAGCCCGAATATATAATTGGTTTTGGAATCCGACCTCAAATTGAGGTCTAAATCCCCAAATTCCTGAAATCCCTAGTTTCTAGCCTAACCCCTAATTCTACCATGAAAACTCTAGATTTTAGGTTGAAAATTCAAGAAATGTAATGAGTAATTGAAAGAAAATGGTTTAGAATCACTTACCAATACTTTGGAGAAGAAATGACTCTTGAAATATCGCCTCACACCGTTTGGTTTTTGAGAAAAATGAATTTTTGGCTAAATCCCGTGTTTGGATTCTGTTAAGTGCTGGGCGACAGTGTTCATCGCGTTCGCGAGAGCACTGTCGCATTCGCGAAGAGTATAGGCTACCAAGCCTTCGCGTTCGCGAGACAGTGCTCGTGTTCGTGTAGGCTACCCTTTCCTGGTCTTCGCGTTCGCGAGACAGTGTTCGAGTTAGCGATGAAAAAAATGCTAACTCCCCCTCCCCAGTGCCTAACACTACGTGTTTGCGATGGGCTTGTCACGTTCGTGAAGGGTAACGCCCCCATCGCTTCGCGTTCGCGACCAATCCTTCGCGTTCGCGAAGAAGAAATCCCTGCCTCATCAGTTTACTCTTCGCATTCGCGAGAGGACCTTTGCAAACGCGAAGAAGGACATGCCAGAACCCAGACTCCCCAGATTTTCCAAAGTCCAAAACATCCCGTGGCCTATCTGAAACTCACCCGAGCCGGCTTCAAATCAAACATGCACAAAAGTCTTAAAACATCATACGGACCTGCTCGCATGATAAAATCGCTAAAATAACACCTAGAACTCTAAATTTAGCACCAAATCAAACGAAATTCTCAAGAACACTTTAAAGTTACTATTTTCTCAACCGAAGGTCCGAATCACGTCAAATCAACTTTGTTTCTCACCAAATTTCACAGACAAGTCTTAAATATCATAATGAACCTGTGCTAGGCTCCGATACCAAAATACGGAGCCGATACTAACAATGCCAAACATCAATCAATTCTTAAAAACAAATAATTTCCAGACTTTTAATTTTCATCAAAAATTCATAACTTGAGCTAGGGACCTCCGAATTCGATTCTGGGCATATGCCCAGATCCCATAATTCAATACGGACCCACCGGGACCGTCAAAATACGGATTCGGGCCCGTTTACCAAAATTGTTGACTGAAGTCGACTAAAATCAACTTTTAAGGCATAAATTCTTATTTTCATCAATTTTCAACATAAAAGCTTTTCGGAAACCAGCCCGGACTGTGCACGCACATCGAGGAGGTAAAATGAGATTTTAAGGCTTAAGAGTGCAGATTCAAGTTCTAAAATATAAGATGATCCTTTTGGGTCATCACAGCTATAGTCATAATATCTAGTCTAATTACACATGTCTACTTGTCCTATCTCTTACTTGCTAATTAATCCACTTATTTAGTTGAAATTCTTGTTTCCTTATTCCATATTCACTATTTAACTATTGAATTCTTACTTGAAATTGTTATTCCTTGGAATATCTTATTGTTGAAATTGGTATTGAGTTACAAAGGTCATGATTCCTATTGAGGTAAAGTGTTAAGTTGTTAAATATCATTCTAATGAGTTATTCTTCCGGTTATTATTGTTGAGAATTTGTATACATTGTGGTTAAGCCGTGAGCTCCTTATTGTGAAATTTTGTTAACGTTTGGTTTCTCTAGCAAATTGTGATATTGGGCACTTGACCTGCGATTTGTATTACGTTGTGATATTGATACGCATGCGGTTGTATAAGGTCTAGGTATTGAAACACATGCGGTGATATAAGGTAGGCTTGATACGCGTGGCTAGTAAGGTAATTACTAGAAACCATGCAATGTGATAAGGTGGGCTAAAACGCGGGACGTTATTTCGGGAAAAATTGATTTTCAAAACTAAATGTAAAGGCTCCCGCGGTGATATAAGGAAAGATTGTGACTTATTTTATGATTTGAGACTACGAGACGGTACCT
Organism: Nicotiana tomentosiformis; assembly: GCF_000390325.3. Classification (NCBI taxonomy): domain Eukaryota; kingdom Viridiplantae; phylum Streptophyta; class Magnoliopsida; order Solanales; family Solanaceae; genus Nicotiana; species Nicotiana tomentosiformis. Next base: position 117,197,535 of record NC_090819.1, read on the forward strand.
CGGTTGTGACTCTAGTTGACATTTCCCCATTCTTTGTACTTGTCGTTGATCGTTGCTTCCTTAGCATACTATTAATTGTCTTTCTCCGTGTTACACGATTTGCTTAGTTTTGTGTAACTAATCTAGTTATACTATTCGTTGTTCAATTTCATTATTTTCTTTATTACACTGCCTACATTTGTTCAGTCTTTTATTATTTTCAGTAGGGCCCTGACCTACCCTCGTCACTACTCTACCGAGGTTAGGCTTGACACTTACTGGTTACCGTTATGGTGTAATCATGCTACTCTTCTGCATATCTTTTTGTGCAGATCCAGACACTTCTTACCAGCCCACACATTAGTTGGGATTCTGTTGCGGAGACTTCAAGGTATACCTGCCGGCGTCCGCAGGCCTCAGAGTTCCCCTCTCTATGGATCTCTTATTTCATTATCCTTTATATAGACATGATGTATAGGATTATCCAATATTCATACTTAGAGCTTGTGACTTGTACTACGCCGGGTCTCGGGATTTGTATTATGCTGAGTTATAACGTTATTTTATTAAGTTGTTGAGTTTGAGACTTATATATCTATTGTACTTTCAATTATTTCGCATGTTGTTAGGCTAACCTAGTCTTAGAGACTAGGTATCATCACGACGTCCTATAGAGGGAAATTGGGGCCGTGACAGAGTATCTATGCATTTTGACTTGTTTTATATCGGGGCTTAGAGGTGGATCATTTGCACTAAGTACTTTCTTCGTGGTCTTTGAAATCACATGCCTTGAAAATATGTGTGGCTTTCTTTTGACACCGAGGCTCATCTTTTGACTCTTGTGATTAATTCTCGTGTGCTTAAATTTTATGATGATTGTGCTAGTTGCTTTAACTTGAGGATCGGGTCCGAGTCGTCCTGAGTGAGTCATGTGTATTGTGTGAGGTGAGATTTTGGTGTACTTTGTGCCATCCTTGCTAGTCGAGAACTTGCCCCGTGTGTGAGTCGAAGAAAAATGATAAGTCTTCTAAGTTTAGGAAATGATATAGGCTTTCTTTGATTGACCATTTAGCCTATTTGCCTACTAGTGCTATTATTATCCGTAGTCAACCTTTTTGAGCATGTAGACCTTTTTTTTGGAAACCACAATACAAGCTGAATTCCCTTTGTTCTTAATCATATCTTGTTGAAGCCTTACCTCTGAAAGCACTTAAGTGGCTAGAAGAGTAAATAAAGAGATTGGGTAGATTTTGAGAGGAACCATAGAAAGACCGACAAGGTGCACGCGTGTTTAAAAAAAACAAAAAAAAAAGGAACTAGCCGAAAGTACCAAATTAAGGAGAGTGAAAAGAAAATGAATAACACCTCACAGATCTTTGTCTGGGCTTATATGTTGATGCGCTTAATGAAAAGGGATTAAATTTGTATGGTTTCATGGCAAAACATTGAATTGGTCATGACAAGAAGGTGCATGGAAGTGAAGTGTAGTGTTGTATTAAAGTGATTAGGAGGGTTAGTCACTATTTTATCAAATATATCCTACCCGTCCCTTAGCCTATATTACATCCTATAAAGTCCTACTTTATCCTAGACTTTGCAAGCTTAGATTAGTCAAGTCTTATATTATGGGCAAGACTATGGTATGAGCTTTGGGGGAACATGAGTTTCTTTGCGAGAGTGAGTGAATTCTTTTATTATGTGAGTCCTTAAATTATACTTGAATTCATATTTGAGTGTGCGGACTGATTAATCTCTTTGTTTTATTGGTGAGGGCACATGCTTTACAATGGATTGGTAAGGAACTCTATCTTTAGTTGGCACAAAAAGTGAGTCACAAAGAGGAATATACTGGAGTCATCTTTTGAGGCTGTTAGAAAGAGTCACACAAATATTTTAAAATAGTCTTGGCATCATTTTAAACCTTGAGAAAAAGTATAAATAGCGCTTATGCTAGGTTCTAAGCATTGATATAAACCATTGTCATTGGTAGGATGCTTGAGTATGTTTTGAAATGTGTTACTTGCCGACGTGCTTAATTTTAAGTTGCTCGAGGACGAATAAGAGTTTAAGTGTGGGGTGGTGATAAATGATGAAAAGTACATATTGTTTAGTATATTTTCATATTAATTCTTGTGGGAGTCTGTAACGACCCGACTTGACAATTTGGGTTATTACTCTCCTTTATACAATTTGAAGTATTGAATAGCTTCATATGATGTATTATGACTTGTGTGCAAAATTTGAGGTCAATCAGACTTGATTTGCTATGTTTCGGCACCGAACCTAGGATATTTCGACATCGATTCTTCAAGAATACGTGTTATCACATTACGCAAATGAGCTCCAAATTCAGTTCTGATTAAAGCATTAGATCCGTATTGAACTTTTGGAGCCATAGCAAAAAGAATCGTCAAATTCGGACATCGTATGAGAGAGTTATGCCCATTTCCGTGTCAGGAATAATTTTCCGTCGCCGACAGCGCTCAGGGTAGCGTGGGGCGCTAGCCCTGGTACTGGGATGTTTAAAGGTACTGGACATAGCGCCGCAGGCAGCGCCCCACGCTACTTGTGGCGCCCAAAACAGCTGAGGCCATATAAACGGGGGATTTCTACCATTTTTGACAAAAATAGAGTTGGGGAGCTCGGTTTGGGCAATTTCTGGGCGATTTTCACGGGTAAACATTGGGGTAAGTGTTCCTTATCCTATATTGATTATATTTCATAATTCCATACTCATTTACATCATGAATCCGTAAATTAATGAAAGAAAAAACAGATTTTTATAAAATCTTCCAAAAATGTAAAATGAAGATTTGAAGGTCAATACGATATTGAAATTTGATAAAATTGGTATGGGTGGAGTCGTAATTGAATGGGTTGTCGGATTTTGTGAGTTTCGTCAAATTTCGAGACGTGGTCCCTACGGGCAATTTTTGAGTTAAATTTCGGATTTTGTTGGAAAATTAGTATTTTCATATGGAATTAATTCCTATAATTAGTATTGACTGAATTGAATTAATTTGGATAGATTTGAGCTATCCGAAGATCAATTCAAGCAAGAAGGCAATTCTGGAATATCGGCCTAACTTCAAAAAAGTAAGTGCCTTGCCTAACCTCGAGTGGGGAAATTACCCCTTAGGCATTGAGTCTTATGTGCCATTTGTGAAATGTGAAAAGCCATGTACGCGAGGTGACGAGTACGTACTCGGGCTTATATGTGCAAATTTTATTGGGTTAAAGTCATAGGCATTATTGTGTAGTAAATTGGATAATGGTTGGCATTTATTTAATCATCTATTTGCCATGCCTCAAACCACATTTATTGAAATTGTTTTTATATGACGATTTGATGTGAATATTACCTGTATATTTATGTGAATTCCATGAGTTTGATGGTTTGATATTCTTGGAATTTAATTTCATTATGAATTTTTCCTCTGCAAATAATTAATTAAATGAACTTAAGAAGAGGTGTTTATATAATTATTGAGAATTTGGATTAAATGAAGACGTTGCCATATACTGAGTATTTTCCATCTCTGATGTTGTTTTTAGGTTTTATACACATTGTGTGGAGCCTTGGTCTATTTGTTGTGAAATTAATTGATTTTGTTATATCTTTGAAATTGGTTGTGGCCATTGGGCAAATTGTGATATGAATTGATTTTGTTATGTTGTCGGGATAATATTTCGTGTAAATTGTTATATTATTTGACTTATTATTTGAGGATATAAGGGTGAATTTCACTGTTGATATTATGTGGGTATAAGGGTGGCATTTCACTGTTGTTATGTGTGTTGGGATATTGTCTGGGCGGAGTGTTAATGGTGGCTATAGGAGCGATAAGGGTGGCTAATGATATTGACAGGGCGGAGGGATAAGGGAGGCTATTATATGAGTGATAAGGGTGGCTATAGGAGCGATAAGGGTGTCTATCGATATTGCCAGGGCGGAGGGATAAGGGAGGCTATTATAGGAATGATAAGGTGGATATAGGAGCGATAAAGGTGGCTATTGATATTGTCAGGGCGTAAGGATAAGGGAGGCTATTATATAAGTGATAAGGGTGGCTATAGGAGAGATAAGGGTGGCTATTGTCAGGGATGATATGTGATAATGTGGGGTTATTGCGTTGGTAATTTTCATGTGATATTGTGATTTTTCTTGTGTTTATTTTTATACCTTGTGCAATTTGTCTTGTTGTTGGTATATTGATAATAGTATGATCTATGTTGAAATCGGGAGCCTGTGGTTATTGCCAGGCGGATTATGAAATGAAATGTGGGCACGAGGTGTCGTGAGTAAATAATTATGATATTGGCACGTGAACTGTCCGTGCAGTTGTGATATAAAATGTGGGCACGAGGTGCCGTGAGTAAATAATGATGATGTTGGCACGTGAATTGTCCGTGCAGTTGTGATATAAAATATGGGCACAAGGTGTCGTGGTTAAATGAATGATGATATTTGACACGTGAGTTGTCCGTGCGGTTGTGATAGAGAAATTAGCAGGAGGTGCCGTGAAAATATGAAAGTGGGCTGAGTCCCGTATTTTATGATTTTGAAATGTTGTGTCACAAGGTGACTTTTATTCGAAAGAGATTTAGTTGAAAGAATTTTATTTGAAAAATATTTATTTGAAGGAATTATATTTGAAAGGGATTTATTTGAAAGTATTATATCCTAAAGATTTCTATTTGAAAAATATATAGGCGAAAGATTTATATTGGAAGAACTTGATTAATTGGTTGTACTTGTATTCATTATTTCTTGCGCAATATTTATGGTGTTCTTGTTGTCTTGTTGTGCATATCACTAGTTGATTTATGTTGCCCTTATTGTTATTTATTTCCTATTATTTTGTATATCATATTGCACAGGTTATTAGACTAGTGAGTGTCTTGACTGTACCTCGTCTCTACTCCATTGAGGTTAGTCTTGATACTTACAGGGTACCGACCGTGGTGTACTCATACTACACTTTTGCACATTTTTGTGCAGAGTCAGGTGTTGGAGCTATCAGACTCAGACAAAGTTAAAGTGAGATCGCAAAGATTCAAGGTAGAGCTGCTCGGTCGTCGCAGTCCCTTGGAGTCTTTCCATTTTATTGTACTGTCAACTCTTATTCGAACAGTATTGTATATTCGATCCTTGAGATCATTTCATGTATTCAGTTAGAGTTAGTGACTCAGTATTACCGGTCTTGGAAGGTTGTTATATTTGTTTCTGCTTTTGGTTTAAAAAAATGGCTCGAAATGTTACTGTAATCGGCTTACCTAGTCTTAGAGACTAAGTGTCATCACGACGTCTGTGGTGGAATTTTTGGGTTATGACAAGTTGGTATCAGACCTCTAGGTTCATGGGTTCTACGAGACATGAACGAGTCTAGTAGAGTCTTGCGGATCGGTACGGAGACGTCGGTACTTATCTTCGAGATTCTACAAAACTGTTAGGATATTTCCACTTCTTCCATTCCTATCGTGTGGAATGTTTTGATCTTGGAATTTGAGCCTATGTATCTCTATTCTCTCATAGATGGTGAGGACACGTGCTACCGGGTCCACTGACCAGGCACACGTGCATTTTGCTAGGCCCGCAAGAGGCAGTGGCCGAGGTAGAGGCCGAGGAAGGGCACGTGCCGCGACTAGAGCAACTGTCAGAACATCAGTTGTGGAGCCGCCAGTAGCTCCAGTTGGGGGACAGGTACCAGAAGCACCTCTTGTTACCCCCGGAATTCAGGAGACTTTAGCACAGTTCCTGAGTATGTTTGGTACATTAACTCAGGCGGGATTGATCTCTGTTGCACCAAATATTTCGCAGATTGGGGAGTAGCTCAAACTCCTACCACGACTCTAGAGGAGAAGGTTCGCATTGGTCAGGTTCTGGATGTAGTACCGGTACAACCTGTTATTCTGGTTCAGCCTGAGGTCAGGCCAGGGGCATCAGAAGAAGAACAAAAGAGACTTGAGAGGTTTAAGAGGTATAGTCCAACTACTTTCAGTGGCATAGCTTCCGAGGATGCACAAGGATTTCTAGAAAAATGTCACTGCATTTTCCGCACCATGTGTATTGTGGAAGTGAGAGGAGTTGCCTTTACTACATTTCAGCTATCAGGCGCAGCGTATCAGTGGTGGAAAGTTTATGAAGAAGGTAGAGCAGCCGATGCAATACCACCAACTTGGGCTCAATTTTCGAAAATGTTTTTGAAAGAGTTTGTTCCCCAAACTCTCTGAGATGCGTGGCGCACAGAGTTTGAACGGTTGCCTCAGGGCACTATGACATTGTCAGAATATGCTATCATGTTCAGTGAATTAGCCCGTCATGCACCTATCTTTGCTCCAACAATTAAAGAACGAGCCCGCAGATTCATTGAGGGGCTCGATTATGATCTTAAAATATTCATGGCTCGAGAGTTGCAAACTGATACTCCATTTCAGCAAGTAGTAGAGATTGCGAGGAGGATTGAGGGTGTTCTAAGTGAGGAAAGAGAGTCTAAGGATACCAAAAGGTCTCGAAGCTCTGGAGGGTTTAGTGGATTTTACTCTTCATCTATGACCCATTATGGCGGAGGCTCGAGCAGTCGGCCAGCTCAGTCTGCACCTCAGATTACTCGGGGTTGCTCAAGTAAGTTCTTGTAGTGCACCACCGACACAAAATTCTTACAGTGGTTATTCCAGTTATCCGGCACAGACTCAGTACGGGCAGCTATGACCTCAGAGGGGTTGTTATGAGTGTGGTGATACTAGACATATCATGAGAGATTGTCCCAGACTTGGGAGAGGTGGATTTCATCAGAACACTCAGGCTCTGGGCCCCAATACAGTTACTACCCCATGTACACAGCCAGTTAGAGGTGGAGTACATACGGGTAGAGGGCACCCTAGATCGGGAGGCCCAGCCCATTGATATAATCGCTATGGTGTGGCTGAGGCCACTATACCAGATAGTGTCATTACAGGTATGATACTAATTTGATATAAAAGAATGTTTTTTCTTAATTTGATTCGGTTCTGAATATTGAGGCGAGTCCTCCTATTATGGTCCGCTTATGGGTGAGCTTCATAATTTTGTGACCCACTTATATGTTGATCCATGTCGGGAGATTCGATGATGTTATCATGTGTCTATCATTTTTATTTTGTACATTATTGAGGACTATAAGTCCAAAAGTGACTTTCTATTACTCTATACAATGGTTTTTGATGTGATTTCGGAATAACTGATTTCAATTTTATGAATTATATGCCCTATTGGTATGGGGGTCCATTATATATTGTGAAAATTGTTTACGAAATTTATTGAAAAGAAGAAAGAGAGGAAATTGAAAATCTCGGTTGTCACAATGTGCAAAATACTTGTGATTCAGAGTTGAGAACGAGGTCCTTGCATTTTTTTATAGTGTGAAATATTTAAACTGGGCTACAAGCCGCGGTGAAAGTTATATAAGGACGAGGTCCTTGTGGTAAAAAATTTATGAGTATAAATTCTCCCTTTGTGAAATTTAAATTGTACTATAGTACTTATAAGGAGTCATGCCCGTTAGGCTTATTTGAAAATTCTTGTATGAATTTCTCTATGCCTAATTTACCATATTTGTGTTATAATTATTGAGTTTTAGCATACGAGGTGAGTGCCCAGGTGACGTTAAATATGACTCGTTAATTTGGATAAATAATTATGAGGTCTTCGTGCCTCGTGTCTCGTTATTAGTAAAGTGGAGGTTTGAAACAAAATTTTGTTAACATGAGGTTCATTGGTGATGTTGTAATCGATTATGAACAACTATTAAGACCATAGATGTGGTGATGGACATACATATGAGGTAATTCATGTCTTGCTATCATTGTGATAATGCAGTGCTTGTAATGCTGAGATTAGTATTAATGATATATACATTGTGGTACTTTGTTAGGTTTTGGATGTGTTGTTAGGAGTTATTTTGGTGTTACTCTAGCAGGTGGATAGGCCCAATTACAGGGGAGACTCTGTCGAAATTTCTGAAAAATTTGGGAGTTAGTAAAATTTTGGGAATTGAGACGTGCGAAAGAAGAGATAAATTATGTTATGTGTTTGAGGGCGGAGTCTACTTCTCATTCAAGGGCGAATGATCCTAAATGGGGGAGATTGTAACACCCCGAAAAAATTTTGAAGTACCTCAACACTATCAAGAAAGTTGATGTGTGTGTAGGCACGAGTTGCTATAGCCAGTTGAGACTAATACCGTGCGTTGATGTGAAAATCAGGCCTTTTGAAAATGTTTGGAGTGTAAGAAATTTAATCTTAAAGTTTACAAATATGGATAAAAGGAATAATCTCAATTGAGATGGTGTTGCCAGGCTTATGTCGAATAGGGTGGCGTGGGATCATCCCCCAGGTATGTGCGCGGTAAGATGGAATAGTGATTTGATGGCTTGGAAAACAACTTTGGCACGTTCGAGGACGAACGTATTTTTAAGTGGGGGAGAATATAAAGACCCGACTTGTCGATTTGAGTTATTACTCTTCTTTCTACTATTTGAAGTCTTGAATAGATTCATATGATGTATTACGACTTGTGTGCAAAATTTGAGGTCAATCGAACTTGATTTGCTATGTTTCAGCATCGAACCTAGGATATTTTGACATCGATTCTTCAGGAATACGTGGTATCACATTAAGAAAATGATATCCAAATTCAATTCTGATTGAAGCATTAGATCTGTATTGAAAGTTTGGAGCCATAGCGAAAAAGAATCGTCGAATTCGGACATCGTATGAGAAAGTTATGCCCATTTCCGTGTCAGGAATAATTTTCCGTCGCCATCAGCGCCCGAGATAGTGTGGGGTGCTAGCCCTGGTGCTGGGATGTTTAAAGGTACTGGACATAGCACCACATGAAGCGCCCCACGCTACCTGTGGCGCCCGAAACAGCTGAGGCCCTATAAACGGGAATTTTCTACTATTTTTGACAAAAATAGAGTTGGGGAGCTCGGTTTGGGCGATTTTCACGGGTAAACATTGGGGTAAGTGTTTCTTATCCTATATTGATTATATTTCATGATTCCATACTCATTTACATCATGAATCCGTAAATTTATGGAAGAAAAATTAGTTTTTTTTGTAAAAACATCTAAAAATGTAAAATGAAGATTTGAAGGTCAATCCGATATCGGAATTTGATAAAATTGGTATGGGTGGAGTCGTAATTGAATGAGTTATCATATTTTGTGAGTTTCGTCAGATTCTGAGACGTGGTCCCTACGGGCGATTTTTGAGTTAAATTTCGGATTTTGTTGGAAAATTAGTATTTTCATATGGAATTAATTTCTATAATTAGAATTGGCAGAATTTAATTAATTTGGATAGATTTGAGCTATCCGGAGGTCAATTCAAATAAGAAGGCAATTTTGGAATATCGGTCTAACTTCAAAAAAGTAAGTGTCTTGCCTAACCTCTAGTGGGGGAATTACCCCTTAGGCATTGAGTCTTATGTGACCTTTGTGAAATGTGAAAAGCCGTGTACGCGAGGTAACGAGTATGTACTCGGGCTTATATGTGCAAATTTTAGTGGGTTAAAGTCTTGGGCATTATTGTGTAGTAAATTGGATAATTGTTGGCATTTATTTAATCATATATTTGCCATGCCTCAAACCACATTTATTGAATTTGTTTTTTATATGATAATTTGATGTGAATGTTACCTGTATATTTATGTGAATTTCGTGAGTTTGATGGTTTGATATTATTGGAATTTAATTTCATTATGAATTTTTTCTCTGCAAATAATTAATTAAATGAACTTAAGAAGAGGTGTTTATATAATTATTGAGAATTTGGATTAAATGAAGACGTTGCCCTATACTGAGTATTTTCCATCTCTGATGTTGTTTTTAGGTTTTATACACATTGTGTGGAGCCTTGGTCTATTTGTTGTGAAATTAATTGATTTTGTTATATCTTTAGAATTGGTTGTGGCCATTGGGCAAATTGTGATATGAATTGATTTTGTTATGTTGTCGGGATAATATTCCGTGTAAATTGTTATATTATTTGACTTATTATTTGAGGATATAAGGGTGAAATTTTACTGTTGATATTATGTGGGTATAAGGGTGGTATTTCACTGTTGTTATGTGTGTTGGGATATTGTCTGGGCGGAGTGATAATGGTGGCTATAGGAGCGATAAGGGTGGCTAATGATATTGACAGGGCGGAGGGATAAGGGAGGCTATTATATGAGTGATAAGGGTGTCTATAGGAGCGATAAGGGTGTCTATCAAAATTCCAGGGCGGAGGGATAAGGGAGGCTATTATAGGAGTGATAAGGGTGGATATAGGAGCGATAAAGGTAGCTATTGATATTGTCAGGGCGTAGGGATAAGGGAGGCTATTATAGAAGTGATAAGGGTGGCTATAGGAGAGATAAGGGTGGCTATTGTCAGGGATGATATGTGATAATATGGGGTTATTGCGTTGGTAATTTTCATGTGATATTGTGATTTTTCTTGTATTTATTTTTATACCTTGTGCAATTTGTCTTGTTGTTGGTATATTGATAATAGTATGATCTATGTTGAAATCGGGAGCCTGTGGTTATTGCCAGGCGGATTATGAAATGAAATGTGGGCACGAGGTGCCGTGAGTAAATAATTATGATATTGGCATGTGAACTGTCCGTGCAGTTATGATATGAAATGTGGGCACGAGGTGCCGTGAGTAAATAATGATGATATTAGCACATGAATTATCCATACAGTTGTGATATAAAATATGGGCACGAGGTGTCGTGGTTAAATGAATGATGATATTTGGCACGTGAGTTGTCCGTGCGGTTGTGATAGAGAAATTGGCATGAGGTGCCGTGAAAATATAAAAGTGGGCTAAGACCCGTATTTTATGATTTTGAAATGTTGTGTCACATGGTGACTTTTATTCGAAAGAGATTTAGTCGAAAGAATTTTATTTGAAAAATGTTTATTTGAAGGAATTATATTTGAAAGAGATTGAAAGAGATTTATTTGAAAGAGATTTATTTGAAAGTATTATATCGTGACGATTTCTATTTGAAAAATATATAGGCGGAAGATTTATATTGGAAGGACTTGATTAATTGGTTATACTTGTATTCATTATTTGTTGCGCAATATTTATGGTGTTCTTGGTGTCCTGCTGTGCTTATCACTGGTTGATTTATGTTGCCCTTATTGTTATTTGTTTCCTATTATTTTGTATATCATATTGCACATGTTATTAGACTAGTGAGTGTCTTGACTGTACCTCGTCTCTACTCCACTGAGGTTAGTCTTGATACTTACTGGGTACCGACCGTGGTATACTCGTACTATACTTCTGTACATTTTTGTGTAGAGTCAGGTTTTGAGGCTATCGGACTCGGACAGAGTTAAAGTGAGATCGCAAGGATTCAAGGTAGAGTTGCTCGGTCGTCGCAGTCCCTTGGAGTCTTTTCATTTTATTGTACTGTCAACTCTTATTCGAACAGTATTTTATATTCGTTCCTTGAGATCATTTCATGTATTCAGTTAGAGTTCGTGACTCAGTATTACCAGTCTTGTGAGGTTGTTATATTTATTTTCGCTTTTGGTTTTTTTTAAAAATGGCTCGAAATATAATTGTAATCGGCTTACCTAGTCTTAGAGACTAAGTGTCATCACGACGCCTGTGGTGGAATTTTTGGGTTATGACAGAGTCGCGGGAGATTACGTGATTTTTGAAGTGAAACAAGCTCATTATTTGTTTCTTATGTATAAGAACGAGTTTGGATAATAAATGATCAAAAGATGACAATTTGACACAAAAAGGAAGAGATGGAAAGAATTGAGAGCTTGTCCAATCTCGTGCGTTGCACGAAAACGGACTCGAAAAATGAGAAAACTGGAAGTACAAAACAACGAAGTGAAGCGAAGGCACGGATCGCTTCGCGAACTGGAAAAATGCAAAAGTTGAGTCAGCGTCCATGGGCGTGCGACGCGTGAAGGCAGACGCGGATTCCAGCTCTCATATCCGAGATTGGATTGTATTGGACGGCCCTCTACCCTTCCTAGGTCATGTAAATACACCATAAACATGTTTTTTGCAATAATTTTGGAGTATCACTACTTTAGGGTTACACAACACCTTTGGAGGCAAGAATACACTAGGAGTAAGGAGGAAGATTCAACCACGAGTTTTTCCTTTACTCCTTCCCATTTCTTCTTTTATGATCTTATCTACTTGAAATGCTTACCTGTAAGTGCGGAGAAGGTACCCAGGGGACCAAACGAAAGGGCACTGAAAGGTCTTCAATTAAAGCTTCGCCAGTACTTGAAAGACTCGAAAGACCTACTTGATGAGTTTCCTTATGAGTGAGTTCGTAGGTGCCTTTAAGTCGAGTGTAGCGAAGGGATTCTCCTAAGAGAAGCTTTAGCCCTTGAACCTGAAACGACTTTTATGAGCTGTCTCAGTAGTGACCGACTTTATTTTATTAGCTGTATGATTAGTGGCTTAGCTGTTAGCTGTCTAAAAGCTACGGTAAATAAAATCCCTTTTGAAAATAAACCACTAATCCGCCTTAGGTACTCTTTTAAGTCCGTGTAAGGCGGAGGGAATGAAGGGACCTGCAGGAGGCTGAAAAGCCGTAGTGCGCTAGCGCTAGCGAGTTAGCGCAACAACTTAGTGTCTTGTTTTCTTCGCTGCTTTTTTTTTACATAAGGTCCGCAGGAAAGCGGTTGCTAAGGCTTGTAGCTTGCTTCTGTCCTTAGTCAATTTTGGACTGAAGCTGTTCTGACTGCCGTATCTTTTTTGAACCGAATACCTTCCTCTGTCATCTCTGGTCTATCAGTAAATATAAATGAAATAAGAAAAAATATACTAGATTCACTTTGGATAAACTTTATTTCCCGTAAAAAAGAATTTTGTGGAAATAGAAAATTGACTTCTCTTCCTCTTCATACAAAGAAAAATATTCCTAAATACCGCTAACCAAACTTTTTGATCTTTTAAATTGTACCCACTGAATTTTCCTCCATCATTTGAGGTATCTATTCAACCAAAGAATATTCTTTGGACTACAAAATCTAATCTTAAAAAAGGGAAAAGTAGGAATAGCAAAAACTCTTCACGGACTTTGGTCCTAACAAAGTTGGTACTCGCTAATTAATATTCAATATTTTAAAAAAAAATATTTTTAGTGAGAAATAATTTGTATTTGATTAATTAATTTAAAAAATATTTTTAAACAGCAATAAGTGTTTGACCAAGTTTCTAAAAAATATTTCTGGATATATTTTTCTCAAAAATATTTTTCGGAGAAACTACTTTTTTCACCCTAAAAAATTGCTTTTGGTTTTACTGAAAAATATTATTTTTTTCTAATAACTTGGCCAAATACCTTTAACTTTGGTAAAACAACACATTTAGCAACCAAAAAAAAACAAAAACAAAAAAAAACGTAGGCCAAAAAGGCTATTAAACATTGGTACATGCATGCATAAATTAAAATCTCGAGTACCAAAAATCAGCTAGCCAGAAGTATCTCTAAATAAATTGAGTGTACTTTGCTTTTATTTCAAATAAAGCAAGCAAATCAAAAGGCCTTCGAGATAAAGTTTTTTACCGACTTACTTTACTTGTTCTGGAAACTACAGGAGATAAAAGGTGAAAGTGGCATGATAGAATAGCAAACAGGTAAAAAAGAAAATGAATAGACTGTCTTGCTACAACCCCAAAAACTATTCTGTCAATTAATACAAATATTCTTAACAAAAATCCCTAGAAGAAAATTAGGCAAAGTATAAAACCTATCATGTTAAATTGCATGAGATGTCAAACGGTAAGAGATGACTTAAATTGGTTCTAGCTCCAAAGAACACATGGAGATATGTCAATTTACATATATTTTGTTGATTAAGCAATCAGGTATACCAACTTATTCAGACGTGTCCTTGATGACCTGGCGATTCTTCGATCTCCGCTTGTGAGGGCGGGAGTGCTTGGTCGATGGGGTTCCCTTTTTTCACGATCCAATTTCACATATAGGTCGTGATGGCGCCCAACACTACAGCTAGGCAAGCCAACTAATAAGTCAAACGTACATTGGTTAAACTTTTATTCCAAGAAAATAATAAAATACCAACTTCTACCAATGTGTGTGTGCCAAGACCCGGTGTCACAAGTGCATGAGCAACTAGTAGATTATACAAAACTCCAAATACTGTCTGGAATGAAATAGACAGAATATAAATATAAGAAGAGACACTAGTAGTTGCAGAACGGCTCAGAAAGGCAGCTCACCAGTATGCCTCGGGATGACGTGGGTATGTGATGATAGGTCCTCCACTAGTATCTGTCTCAGATCCTGCACAAAAATTGCAGCAAGTATAGTATGAGTACGTAAACAACGTATACCCAGTAAGTATCAAGCCTAATCTCGAAGTGGTAGAGACAAGATGGCCGACTTTGACACTCACTATGGGTCAATAATAATAATTGAAATAAAACTAGGATATTTAAATCAGCATGATTTACAGAATTTACAATAATTTATTTAACCAACAGAAATAATCAAATTCCTTCAAATGTAACAATTCTCAATATATTAATTAAATTCCTTCAATTCAAATAATTTCCAATTTATCAATTAAACCTCATTTACAGGAGTAACAATTAATTCCTTAACAAACAAGAATAATAATTCATTAAATTCCAAGAATTTTTTAATTTTATTAATTAATTTCACAAGCTGAAATAAATTATTAAAGTATCGTGTAATTATTATTATTAAGCACGATTTCTGCCGAGAACGTACGGGCCGATCCAGAGTGTCGTGTACACTGCCGAGGGACATGCGGCGCTATCCATAGATGCATCTATCCTGCCGAGGCGTTCGGCCCACTCCACAAGAAAGGAGGACATTTTCTTATGTGTCTCCGGATGGAGAGTATATTTATTATAAGATGAATTTGGGAGGAGAACAATTTCTTTTAACAATTAATTGATTTAAACAAAAATTAAGCATATGAAAATTTTATATTTTTCTACTTTTCATAACAACTCACAATATATACATCAATTATTTTAATTAATAAAGAATACAATTCACACAAGTAATTCATGCTTTGAGTCTTAAACTACCCGGACTTTAGCATTAATAGTAGCTACGCACGGACTCTCCTCACCTCGTGCGTACGTAGCCCCCGCAATTAGCAATAATTATTCAATTTAATCCCTATGGGGTAATTTTCCCCTCACAAGATTAGACAAGAGACTTACCTCGTCTTGCTCCAATTAATCCACTATAAGGCCTTTTCCACGATTATCCAACTCTGTCTGGCTCGAATCTATCCAAAATAATTCTATACAATCACTAAAACTATAGGAATCAATTCTATAAGAAAATACTACATTTTTAATAAAAATCCCGAAATTAATTAAAACTTTATCTGTGGGACCCACATCTCGGAATCCGGCAAAAGTTACGAAATTTGACAACCCATTCAATTACGAGTCCAACCATACCAGTTCACTCAAATCCGACTCCGAATCGATACCGAAATCTCAAAAATTCGTGTCTATGAGATTTCTAAAAATTTCCCAAATTTAAATCTCAAAACACTAATTTATGGTGAAAATAATGATATACTTATATATGTAGACCAAATCCGAGTTAGAATCACTTACCTCCAATGTTTTTTCCCTTGAAAATCTAACAAAAGTCGCCTTTGCTCAAGCTCAAGTTCGTCAAAAATGGCAAATGGGACGAATATCCTCTATTTTTATAATTTACAGCTCTGCCCAATTCGATCAAGGAGCTCGATCTCGGGAGCTCGATGTTGGGTGCTCGATCTCGGGAGCTCGATCTTGGGAGCTCGATCTCGGGCCTCGAGCCTGGGACATGGTCATGGCCTCGATCAAGTTCGATCTTGGGTCTTGAACCTGGCCCTCGAGCCTTGCCTTCGATCGAGGCTTCGATACTGAGCCTCGTCCCTGGCTTCGACTCAGGCCTCGATCGTGGGCTCGATATCTGGGTTCGATCTGGGGCTCGATCACAGCCCAGAATATACAGCAGAAGAGAAAATTACAGCAGCTTTTTAAGTCCAACTTTTGTTCCGTTAACCATCCGAAACTCACCCGAGGCCCTCGAGACCTAAACCAAATATACCAGCAAGTCCTAAAACATCATACGAATTTAGTCGAACCTCTAAATCACATCAAACAACGCTAAAACCATGAATCATACCCCAATTCAAGCTTAATGAAACTAAGAGTTTTCAACTTCTACATTCGATGTCGGAACCTATCAAATCAACTCCGATTGACCTCAAATTTTACACACAAGTCATAAATTATATAACGGAGCTTTGAAAATTTTTGGAACTGGATTCCGACTACGGTATCAAAAAGTCAACTCATCGGTCAAACTTCCAAACTTAAATTCTTGTTTTTAGCCATTTCAAGCCTAATTTAACTGCGAACTTCCAAATAAAATTTCGAACACGCTCCTAAGTCCAAAATTACTATACGGAGCTGTTGGAATCATCAAAATTTTATTCCGGGGTCGTTTTCTAAAAATATTGACCGAAGTCAAACTTAGCACTTTAAGGCCAACTTAAGGAACCAAGTGTTCCGGTTTCACCCCAAACACTTTCAAATCCCGAACCAATCATACCCGCAAGTCATAAATCATTACAAGTACCTATGAAAAATTTTATTTTAAGGAACGGGGTTCTAAAAATTAAAATAACTGGTTGGGTCATTACACCTTTTCCTCAACCAATTAGATTGTGTCAGCCCTGAGATTGATCTAATATTTTGTTATGAGCTGACTGAATTGAAAGCCAGATAGATTTCAGTTCAATATATCCCCTCTTTCCGTAGGAGATCAATAAAAATTAACGTCAAGCTCATCCTTCGTCTAAGGAAAAATTATTTGTAACAGCAATCTTGGTAATAGAATATATTATCAACACTTTTTATAAAGGTAAAAATCTCGAGATATTGTATTATTAATAACAGTTGCAATTGAAATGCAACATTTATAGCTCCTTAATGAAGATCACTCGTGAGTCATGACCTTAAGTTTGTTGGTTAGGTTATCGTAAGGGATTTTTTCATTTTTATACAATATTTGAATTTTATTTATCAAAATTGTTCTAATTTTGTATATTACCCGTCCTAAACAAGGATTACTTACAAATTATATACATTTCACCTTAAACGCCTCTCAATCCATTAATAGTGCATTCAATCAAGGGATTTAGTTACACCCTTTTTCTTTTTTCTCTCCTCTCTCACCTCTTCTCTCCATATCGAAAATATTTAGCAATCAAATCCAGTAGCAGCTTTCATCACAAAAATTCAAGGATTACGACACAACAACTGGGTTAGCAACAATTAACTTAAAAAAGATAGGATTTTTCATCCAAAAATTTAAAACGGGGAAATTGATTCAATCATTAAAGTCGATTACTTCAATTGTCTCAGCATTGAAAGTCATTGTATTGGTGAAGTCGAGAAAGGAAACTAAAATTTGTAAAGTTTCAATTAAAAAATCTCAGAATATTCAACTTCAACTTTGAAATCTGAAATTTGTTAGGTTTTGTTGAGTGGGTGTGACTGGAATTTATCGAAAATACTTGGACAAAGTTATATATAAAAGTTGAGAAAAATTGAAAGTGATTTGGACTGGTTTGAATCAAAATTCGTAACTGAAATTGGTTGAAAAGTGTCTTTACGACACATGTATCTCAATTGATATCCATGTATATCCCATACACGAATATACATATATTATATATTATAGAACTTATTTATAACTTATCTACAACTTTCATACAATATTTCTACACAGTTAAATACAATTACAATATCATACAACTTATATACAATTTTTATACAATATGTAGTTCGTATGTATTTTGTATCTGATTTGTATATATTTTGTATGTGGTGTGTACTTCTTCCTCTCTAAAGTTCCAATCAAAACTTACTCTCTTAATACAATTTTGATATATATCAACAATCTTATGTGAAAAGATAGTATTGATAACTTAAATACAATTTTTATACAACGATTCATACATTATACAACTATTTTTCAACTTTCATACAATATTCAAATATATATATATATAATATAATTTACATACAATTATAATACAACTTTACTACATTTTCGTAAGTATAGTGTATGTCATATGTTCTTCTTCTTTCAATATAAAATTCAGCGAAAATCAAGTCTAATCTTCATCAAAACACCCTCAAAATTGAGATAAAAACTCCAAACAATATTTTCAATTATTTGCAACAACACCCATTCCAAACGAATAATGGTTTTTAAAAACCTGAATTCGATTTCAAAGCTTCAAAACTTTTAAATGGATGTCAATGGTAGAGAGTCAAAACCTTCAAAATTTATTGATTGGCAGTTTCAATTTGAATATCAATTGCAACATGAAAGGAAACTGCTAAGTTAAAACGATTGAAATCCATTGATTCATTAATATTCTATACAACAAGAAAGCATAAAAAACAGATAACATCAAATGAAGAAAATTTGGGGGAAAAATAGAGAAGGAGAGAGAGAGAGAGAGAGAGAGAGAGAGAGAGAGAGAGAGAGAGAGAGAGAGCAAGTATAAAGGGATAAGAAAATAACTGATATTCCTTATTCAATTCATAATATAAAGGGATACTCAATTAAAACTTATTTGTACATAATTGTTAAATTGTATATGACCATATAATTAAATTGAAAGTTGAGTAGGGAAGGTAATAAGGTTACAAATAGTGTATAGAAAGGTTAAAAAAAAACCTTATTGTAATACCCCAATCTGGTAATACCCCATTCTAGTTTATGGGCTTAACAATACTCATCGTTTTTATTGGGCCTTCTTACCTTGTCAAGGACCTGTATTCTATTCATCGACACAAGTTTGAAAATTGTTCACAGCCGAAAAAAGTTTTTTTTTTCTTTTCTATAATAAATTGCATAAATCGCATTTACGATTGCGACATATAAATCATTTTTGTGATTGCGATTTATAAATCATATTTGGTAATTCCGACTTATAAAATGCACATTTGTGAAATGCGAATTACAAAGTAGCAATTGGAAAATGTAACTTATAAATTGTATTTGCTAATTGAGACTTATACATCCAATTTAGTAATTGCGACATTGAATTTGGTAACTGCGATCGCAACTGGTATTGCGACTAAAAAATTGCATTTAGTAACTGCGACTTATAAATCGCATTTTATAATTGCGAATTATAAACTGCAATTAAGACTTATAACTCGCATGTATTAATCGAGACTTATAAATTTTATTTATTCATCATACACGACTTATTCCGTCTATTCTTTTTTGCTTGTTTTTTTTATATTCCTTCAAAAGCAACACAAGATTAAATTTTTTGAGCCCAAAAGTGCATTTTGGGAAAATTCGAATCCCGTTATGTAATATTCTTTGCAGTTAGAAGCACCTAATTTAAAATGGATATCTCTTCAAAATCAAATAATATCCGGGGGGGGGGGGGGGGGGGTGTACACTTAATTTGGACATAAAACGAATACAGTAGCTGAGTAGCATCATCAAACGGAATGAAAGCTACTAACCGACCAGCAATTGTAGGACCCAAAAGTTTCTAACTCATTTGTTCATAACTTCCACTTCCTATTCTCTTTTTTTCAGTGAAAAATAAGTTTTCTTTTTTGCATCATTCCCCATCATACACATATTATAACATATACAATGAGTAAAAGACAAAATTAATCTTTTAATTTTAATATATTATATGCACATTTGCTAAAGAACTTGCCAAAATGTACAATTTTCATTAACTACCATAGGCACACTAATGAGTATATGGTGGAATGAATATGATCTATTCATAGTTAATCGGAGTTCCAACGATTAAAATGAAGAAAATTTTAATAGAAAATTATTTCCTTTAAATCGCCCTATACTTTTCAAATTTGAATTAATCAGGATAGAGATTCTTACATAAATAGTATGTCAGATTCAATATTTATTTTTTCGAGCCGCTATGCATGAGTTATACATTAAGAGGTCGTTTGGTAGCTGGTTAGGAGAAAAGTTATCCATGTATTGGGGGCAACATAACTAATACAATGTTTGGTAATCATTAGTTATTTTGCACAAAATTCAGTATAACTAATACCGTATTTGGTTGTCATTTTACAATTCTACATAAATAATACATGTACAAGTTATGAGCCAATCTGTGTATATTTTATACGGGGTAGAAGATGGAATAGCTAATACATGGATAAAATATTGAAATGGCAAATTTACCCCTTTCACTTTTTGCATAAAGGTTTCCTTCGATAGATTGATCTATACCAAAACATTTGGAGAGCAAGCATAGAGATACTGATGTCTCACTACTAGGCTCTTCCTCTTCTCAATCTATTAGAGGCAAAATCAGTAAATAAGTATTTTACTATAAAATTTATATAATGTATATCAATTTCTAATACAACAAACCAAATATTCAAAAAAAAAAATCTCTGTCTAACTAATTCAAGTATAACTAATACATGCATAACTAATGTCATGGGCGGCGTTCCAACCATGCCCCATGACCCCTTGGACGCGCCCCGTGACGTCCTGGCCAGCCTCCCAACACCCGTCGCCACGGTCGACCCCGTGGTCTCGGCAGCTCCAAGTGACAATCGCGCATGTGCCTCTGTCGCCCCACCGATAGCCATCGCCAGCGCCCAGCCACAGGCAGATGCCAACAGCGCCGCGCGTGTAGACAATGCCACGCGCGCAGACCCTGATGCTAAAGACAAAGTTGCTGCCAACGGACTTGTTGCTGCTTTGTAGAAGACTAAGTCCTTTTCATTGTAAATATAGAGTAGTTTTGCTGCATTTTCTTTAAGTGTGATTTTTCAGCTTTCATATGTCTAGTCATGTAACTTTGGTTTATTTTTTTTAAGCATTATTAAGGGGGACCAAGCAATCAAAACTTTCAAGCAAGCAAACAATTCTCTGTATTAGTGTCTCTCCCCCCCGACACCGTCTTGTTTTTCTGTAATAGCTTTCATTCAATGCAATCAAGCTTTCTTTCATTCTCAATTCTCTTTTCTGCTCTCTTTCAATTGCTCATGACATTGGTTTTCCCGTACGGCACTGACAATCTAGTCTAGCATACGGAAGGGACCTCAGTTGGCGGACAGCAACCATACTGACATCGGTTGCTTAGCCTTACGTCGCCCTTCCAAGGAACTTCAGAAAGGCGCCGCGTAACAGTTGGTATCAGAGCCTAGGCTCTACATCGGATGAGGGATTATATTGCAATCACCACCATTTCTGACCATGGTGAATTATGGGGATCGCATCGCGACCCTTGAGGGAACGGTTGACGCATTACGGCCCATCGTGGAAATGGTGCCTTACCTAAAGACCAGCCTAGTGCAAATGTTGGACGACCTGGACCGCAGACTGATCCAGGCCGAAGTTGACATAGAAAACATCAGCCGCGACGCTGAAGGAGACCGGCAAACGGCAGCCATAGAGGCAGCTGAAATTTTTGGTAAATTTGAGGTCCTCCAGCAGGAGCGTGCCGAGGATTTAGCCAACAGGGAACAAGAGGCAGACAGGGGTGACTGCCATGCAACAAACTATAGACAACTTGACAGGCCAGCTCAACGTTGTCAATGCTGCTTTAAAGGCCTACTTCGAGGAGGCGGAAACCAAATTGGGGGTGGTGTGAACCTCGCCACTATGGCACAAAAGCTGAAAATTCCTGAGCCAAAGCCATACAGTGGAGCTCGGAATGCCAAAGAAGTGGAAAATTTCATTTTCTACATCGAGCAATACTTCGATGCCGTGGGAGGCCTAGAAGAAGCTAAGAATGTAGCAACTACTGCCATGTATCTTCAGGGTGATGCCAAACTCTGGTGGCGTGGTGAAGTATGAAGCCATCAAGGCTGGTGAAGATGCCCTCGAGACATGGGCAGAACTGAAGGCAGCCATACGCCTACAGTTCTTCCCCGAAAATGTTGAGTACAATGCGAGGAGAAAGTTATGGGAGCTCCTCCTGACCAAATCAGTGCGAGATTACGTGCGGGAATTCTCTACGCTCATGCTGAACATCCGTGACATGGGGGACAAAGACAAACTCTTCACCTTCCTAGAAGGGTTAAAACCTTATGCTCGAATGGAGTTGTAAAGACAAAGGGTAGACATGTTGCCTAAGGCAATCCAAGCAGCAGAGTGCCTTGGGGATTACCAAGTGGAAGGCCGGAAGGATAGGCCACAACAGCCTGTCCGAGGAGGATACAAAGGGGGCCAGCCAAACAATGGTGGCCCTAGCAAAAGTGGAGGAGACCAGAGTGCACCCAAATCTAAGGCTCCCTCTTTAGGCAGTACTAGTGTTGCATCTAACAACAATGATTGGGGGAGGAAGCCCCCCTCAGGATGCCGTCATTGCGGCGGGCCATATTGGAATAATGAATGCCCACATGCACAGATGAACGCCCATCAAGCTTTTGAGGATGGGACGGATGACGACGCCGATGATGCAGACCAGACCGAGCCAGTAGGTGCATTCAATGCAATTGTTGGCTCCATTTCTGAGCCCTTAACGGGAACCAGTGCCGGTATCAGCAAGAAGAAGGACCCCTGTCCAATTGCCAGGAAAGGAAAAAAGAAGGCGAATAAGAGGACTCCTCCTCATCAAGAGAGGACCTTAATATTCGTTGACATGAAGGTAAATGGCAAGCCCATTCGGGCAATGATAGACACGGGTGCCACCCATAACTACTTAGCCTCGACTCAGGTGGAGCACCTTGGACTAGTTGTAGGAAAGGGAAAAGGTCGTGTGAAGGCTATCAACTCACCACCTTAACCAGTGGGTGGAATAGCCAAAGAAGTACCAGTGAAGCTTGGCCCTTATGAAGGAAAGTTCAACCTGTGCGTAGTGATCATAGATGACTTTGAGTTAATAGTGGGGTTGGAATTTCTGAGACAGACCAATACCATGCCCGCACCGTATGCAGACATGCTACAGATGATGGGAGCAAATGGGGCCAAGCCCTGCATTATTCCGTGCATTCCCATGAAGATGGCAGCCGAGAACATCTCGGCCTTACAGTTGAAGAAGGGGTAAAAAGACATGAACCCACGTTCCTGGCTACCCTCTGCATGGAAGATATAGAACGCTCCTCGGGTCCCATTCCTGCACCCGTGAAGGAGTTGCTTCTGGAATTTGAAGACATCATGCCACAAGATATGACAAAGCGTCTTCCGCCTAGGCGAACTGTGGACCATGAGATTGAGTTGGTGCAGGGTGCGAAGCCACCAGCCCGGGCGCCGTACAGAATGTCACAACCCGAACTCTCCGAGCTTCGGAGACAATTGATAGAAATGCTAGACACAGGGATCATCGTGCCCTCCAAGTCCCCATACGAGTCCCCTATGCTATTCCAAAAGAAACATGATGGTAGTTTACGACTCTGCGTGGATTACCGGGCTCTAAACAAAATCACCGTGAAAAACAAGTACCCTATTTCGCTAATGGCAGACTTGTTTGATAGACTGGGTGGTGCGACGGTATTCACCAAAATAGACCTGAGGACAAGTTATTGGCAAGTTTGGATTGCATATGGTGATGAGCACAAGATGACCTGTGTGACAAGATATGGGTCGTACGACTTCCTGGTTATGCCATTTGGCTTGACTAACGCGCCAGCCACATTTTGCACCTTGATGAACCAAGTCTTCCAAGAATACATTGATGAATTCGTTGTGGTTTATTTGGATGACATTGTGGTATATAGCCAGACATTGGAAGAACACCTGGAGCATTTGTGGAAGGTCCTAGCCCGATTGCGGGAGCACGAATTATATGCGAAGCTATCCAAGTGCTCCTTTGCTAAAAACAAATTGACTTCCTCGGACATGTCATAGAGGAAGGGAGGATCAAGATGGACCAGCAGAAGATTCAGGCCATTACAGAATGGCCGCCTCCTAAGGATATCCATGCCTTGAGGTCGTTCCTTGGTCTATGCAACTTTTATCGGCGTTTTGTGAAAAGTTACTCCCTCATTGCAGTGCCGCTGACAGAACTTCTCAAGAAGGCCACCCCGTGGGATTGGGGGCCCAAGCGAGCAGAGGCCTTCGACGCATTGAAGATGGCTATGTCTAGTAGCCCAGTCTTGGCCCTCCCTGACTTGGCCAAGCCATTCGAAGTGCAAACGGATGCCTCCTACTATGCACTTGGTGGAATATTGCTACAAGAAGGGCATCCCATAGCGTACGAGAGCCGAAAACTGAATGATGCAGTGCAGCGCTATGCCTCCCATGAGAAAGAATTATTGGTTATCGTTCATTGCTTACGCCTTTGGAGGCATTATCTACTGGGAGCCCCATTCGTGGTCAAGACAGACAACACAGCCGTTAGCCATTTCATGACCCAGCCAAAGCTGAATGGTCGACAGGCTAGGTGGCAGGAACTCCTAGCGGAATTTCACTTCAACCTGGAGTACCGAAGTGAAAAGACCAATCATGTTGCTGATGCACTCAGTCGGAGAGTTGATCTAGCATCGATGTGTGTACTCGCCGCCCTAAAGGGAAGTGAAGTAACCACCACCATAAAAGACCAGATACAGGATCTACTCATCAAGGATCCTGCTGCACAGTATGTGGTTGATTTGGTAGGACAGGGCAAGACTCGCCAGTTCTACGCCGAAGATGGTTTCCTGAAAGTGAAAGGGAACCGACTTTATGTTCCTAAAGGAGGAGATCTGCGACGGGCTCTTCTTGCGGAATGCCATAATACTTTGTGGGCCGGTCATCCCGGCGAGGAACGCACCATGGCATTACTTCGCCGTGCATATTATTGGCCTCAAATGGGCGATGACGTCGCTCAGTATGTGAAGAATTGTCTAGTATGCCAGAAGGATAAGTCAGACCACTTGACGCAGGCAGGGCTCTTGGAACTACTAACTGTCCCAAAAAGACCTTGGGAAAGCGTTTCCCTGGACTTCATCACCGGATTGCCCAAGGTCGGAGATCTCACAACTATCTTGGTTGTGGTGGATCGGTTTTCCAAGTATGCTACCTTTATAGCAGCCCTACAATATATCTCAGCAGAAGATACAGCTCGAATATTCTTCTCTCATGTCGTCAAATATTGGGGCCTACCTAAAGACATTGTTAGTGACCGCGACTCACGATTTACTAGCAATTTTTGGACCCAACTCTTTAAGTGCCTCGAGTTAAAATTGAGTCATAGCTCAAGTTTTCATCCGCAATCTGATGGCCAGACAGAGCGATTCAATGGCATGCTAGAGGAATATCTCCGGCACTTTGTGACCGGATCACAGAAGAATTGGGTGAAGCTTCTGGATGCTGCACAACTGTGTTTCAATTCAAAAAAGAGCTCAAGTACCAATAAAAACGCTTTTGAAATTGTTACCGGACAGCTACCGCTACTCCCACACACAGTGAACGCACCAAACATGTCAAAATCTCCTCGGGCTGCTAGCTTCTCAAAAGAATGGAAGCAAAATTTGGAGATAGTGCGGAGCTATCTTGTCAAAGCCCAAAAGCGGATGAAGAGGCATGCTGATCAGAATCGCCGCTTTGTTGAATACCAGGTGGGAGACAAAGTGATGGTCAAAATCCCAAAGCGGTACTTGTTTGCAGGGGTCCATGACCCTCGCCTATTGCAAAAATATATTGGACCCTTGTCCATTGAAAGGCGCATTGGGAAAGTTGCATACCGGGTGGATACCCCAGCTTGGTGGAAAATCCATCCTGTTTTCCATGTCAGTCTCCTGAAACCTTTTCGGGAAGATGTGGAGGATCCTTCACGAAGCCAACTCACAATACCAAGTATTCGAGGCCCCAATTCAACCGGAAAAAGGCGTGCTGAAGCTATTCTTGATGATCGAGTGATTCACGCCTCAAGAAAAGATCACCAGGAGTTCTTGGTGAAATGGCAGGGATGTGATGCAGAGGAGAATACTTGGGAGAGGGGAACAAACCTCAAAGCCTACAAGAGCCTGATTGATGATTACCTTGCAAGGAAGGCGCCGAGGACGTCGCCAACTCAGGTGGGGGAGAATGTCATGTGCGGCTTTCCAACCATGCCCCATGACCCCTTGGACGCGCCCCGTGGCTTCCTGGCCAGCCTCCCAGCGCCCGTCGTCACGGTCGACCCCGTGGTCTCGGCAGCTCCAAGTGACAAGCGCGCATGTGCCTCTGTCGCCCCACCGATAGCCATCGCCAGCGCCCAGCCACACGCAGATGCCAACAGCGCCACGCGCGTAGACAATGCCGCGCGCGCAGACCCTGATGCTAAAGATAAAGTTGCTGCCAACGGACTTGTTGCTGCTTTGTAGAAGACTAAGTCCTTTTCATTGTAAATATAGAGTAGTTTTGCTGCATTTTCTTTAAGTGTGATTTTTCAGCTTTCATAGGTCTAGTCATGTAACTTTGGTTTATTTTTTTAAGCATTATTAAGGGGGACCAAGCAATCAAAACTTTCAAGCAAGCAAACAATTCTCTGTACTGGTGTCTCTCCCCCCGACACCGTCTTGTTTTTCTGTAATAGCTTTCATTCAATGCAATCAAGCTTTCTTTCCTTCTCAATTCTCCTTTCTGCTATCTTTCAATTGCTCATGACATTGGTTTTCCCGTACGGCACTGACAATCTAGTCTAGCGTATGGAGGGGACCTCAGTTGGCGGACAATAACCGTACTGACATCGGTTGCTTAGCCTTACGTCACCCTTCCAAGGAACTTCAGGAAGGCGCCGCGTAACACTAATCACGCATTACTTATTCCTACATAATTAATTCACGCATTACTTATTCCGTATAACTAATCTATGTATAACTAATACCTGCATAACTCTAACTCACAACCAAACGATCTCTAATTATACACAGTTATACATAAATCAACGTATATATATTTATATATGTCAGCTATATTTAATTTAAGAGATTAAGTACATAATTATTTGAGTTAATTCTTTTTTTCGATAACATGATTGAATGAAGCAAAAATAAAGTAGTACCGACTAATAACACAATTTGCTAGATAGAAAGAAAAATAAGGAAGAACAACGCGTGAATTTCACGAAATTTAAAAAGTCGTTTCAACCAATCATTTTAAACCAAACAAAAATGGCAAACGAAACAAACTGCAAGGAAAGGTCGGCAGACTTATAATTTAACAGAAGCTTATGATTGGATAATATATTCTTAAATGCTACACAACTACCCCCCCAAAGTCACTAACAAGGGTCCCACTATTGCCGCACGTTTACTAAAATAGCATGAATTCAAAAGTTTATCTTATGCCCATTTTACACACTAAAATAATACATCCACCTCAGCCATGACCAAGTGTCAGATAATCAGTCACTTCAATATTTATTGAACTTTGAAGCCAACCCCTTAATATTAAATTAATAATATACGTGTCGTTTAGTATAACCAATGGTGCGTTAGATTCTCTATTGTTTTATTACATACTTTTAATTATTTTAGCATTTTGTCTTCATTTATAAATAGTTGTACTACTAAGAATTGAGATTGGTCAACAACTGTACTTTGCTTGTTAAAAGGAAAAAAGGTAGAGTCTTTTTGTCTTTCTTGATTTGGGTATAGAATGGAGGAAAAATATGAGCTTTTGAAAGAACTTGGTGCTGGTAATTTTGGAGTGGCAAGGCTAGTTAAGGACAAGAAGACAAAGGAGCTTTTTGCTGTCAAATATATAGAAAGAGGGAAGAAGGTAAGTCTACTTTTTTCAAAAAGGTTACTTTTGTAATATTATCTTTTTGTTTGTAGATACTGTCATTATTTTTTCACTTTGTTAGGTTAAGGATTGTGCTGGATTTGCTCATTTGGTTGATATTTCTAGTGAACTCTTTATTTGATTAATTTTGAAATTTGTTTCATTTATTCTTCCATGTAAAAACTTGAACTTGATTTTAGTTTGGGAAGATTTTATACGCCAGTTGCCTTTTCTACTTAACTTTGGCAAACAAATTAGGTGGCCTTTGTTTGAAGTTTCTGAATTTGCAAACTCAGTTCTAGCAGTACCGTAGCAATGGTTATCTCTTTTGATTCTGTTAGCCTGATGTAAAAGTTATTTTGTTCTTTTCTTGTCTCAGATTGATGAAAATGTGCAGAGAGAAATTATAAATCATAGATCGTTGGGACATCCAAACATTATCAGGTTTAAAGAGGTAAATACTTCCTTTATACCTGTTTGTTATGAAACTGAGAAATGATATCTTCCCTTGTACCTGTTTTTGTAAGCAGATTGTATATTTCAATAGTTCTGTTTATGCAAGAGGGAGAGCATATTAAGTAATTCCGTGCAGTTTTAAACTAAAACATCAACAAACAATCGACGTGTCCTTTTGTAGTCTATGCAATTGCTACTCCAATTACATAAGCCTTTTTTGAGTAACTGTAATATTGACTCTTATAATGATTTTATGTGGAATGTCAAATGACGAGTTCATGGTTCTTAACCTAGTGGCGGAGCCCGAAATTTTGCAAAGGATGTTCAAGGTTTACTATTCTTCTTGTGCCGAGGGTCTATCGGAAATAGCCTCTCTACCCCCAAGATAGGGGTAAGGTCTGCGTACACACTACCCTCCCCAAACCCCACTTGTGGGATTATACTTGATTGTTGTTGTTGTGTTTTGATGGTTTACTATATATATATTTGTAAAAAGTAACTCTTGACCTATATACTCCGTATAATTTTCTAATGAAGGGTGTTCAACTGAACACCTTTCACAGGTTACGCCACTGCCTTAACCTTTAGTTGGAGCTCTTTGGTTGATCCAATTTTTGATGTTAGTGGGAATAATTGGATTGACTGTTTTCTTGCGCACACTATCTGATGTTGTCCGATGATGATTCTAGAATGCTGAGAGCTCCGCAATCTCATACACCAGTTTATACTTGATAAGTCACAGTTCTATATTCCATTTAGCACCATTAGTCTTACCTTAACATGCTGATTATGTGTTCAGTTTCCCTGCATTTCGCGCTGTTTCATGCAATATTTGATGCTGACGCTAAAAGCAACTAATCTATAATAGAGTTCAGCTGTATCTTCTGTATGGTATAACGACAAATATATCAAGGACCAAGGTTTAAATTTTAAGTGTCGCTCCATTTTGTTGAGCATATATATATAAGATTTATTGTCATCACAACTGCATTTCATGGGCTAAAAGCCTTACTTTGATCCTTTATTACTTGTTATTGCTTTTTTTTTTTAAAATCTTATAATCCTTTTTTCCCTTTGTTATTGTCATCTGTAACTTTCTTTTCTTGGCATCTTACACAGTTGATTACTGTCGAAGATATGATTAAGTAAATTAAAGTGTACCCTTAGCTTTTAGATGTGATGATTACACACTACAACATGGTTTTAGAGCAGTTGTCTCTTGATAGCCATAGTTAATATGGCTTCCTTCCTTTTTTATTTTGGTAGGTCTTGGTAACTCCATCGCATTTAGCAATTGTTATGGAGTATGCAGCAGGTGGAGAACTTTTTGCTAGAATTTGCAGTGCTGGCAGATTTAGTGAGGATGAGGTTATACTTTTATCTCCAACTCCATTGCATTGTACCTGTGTTTGATGAGAATGAGTTGCCGTACTTATCATCTTCGTATTTGTATCAATCAACAACAGGCTCGTTTCTTCTTCCAACAGCTAATATCCGGAGTCAGCTACTGTCATGCCATGGTATATTTGAAAATACACCGACATTTCGTACAATAGTCATGTTCTTTATACTGAGTTCGACAAGAGTGGGTTGCTCTAGTGGTGAGCACCCTCCACTTCTAAACAAGAGGTTGTGAGTTCGAGTCACCACAAGAGCAAGGTGGGGAGTTCTTGGAGGGAGGGAACCGAGGGTCTATCGGAAACATCCTCTCTACCCCAGGGTAGGGGTAAGGTCTGCGTGCAAACTACCCTCCCCAGACCCCCACTAGTGGGATTATACTGGGTTGTTGTTGTTGTTGTTTATACTGAGTTCCTAGTCTCAGTCATACTTCTATTTTCCTGTAGGAAATTTGTCACAGGGATTTGAAACTAGAAAACACTCTTCTTGATGGAAGTGCTTCACCACGTGTAAAAATATGTGATTTTGGTTATTCCAAGGTTTGTTCTTCTTTTCTCGTTGAAAAGCTTGCTTGCATTAAATCTAACATGATGTTATTTTAATTATATGTACTTTTTCATGCAGTCTGGATTGTTGCATTCCCAACCAAAGTCGACAGTAGGAACACCCGCTTATATTGCCCCTGAGGTCCTGTCACGAAAGGAATATGACGGGAAGGCAAGCTCTCTTCTTGAACCATGATCTGGCCACAAAAGAACTCCTTTTTTTTTTGTGTGTGTGTCAACGGATTTCTTTATCGCCTTCATGCCTATGACACTAGCTAAAAAATACCCTTAACTATGATCACACACATTACATTGGCCTAATAATATTCTACTATATCATTTTCCCCCTGTAGTGGCTGCTGTGAAGAATGCATAATTTTCTTTAGGCATTGGTCCCTTTGGACTGTACGTAAGAATTTTAGGGTAACTTTTATTTCTCTATGGTGAAAGACTCATTTCAAGCAACTTAAACAATAGAGAAAGTAACAACTATACTACCTTTGTGAAGAACTTTACTGCTCATGCGGCCTTTAGAATATCTGAATACTTAGTTACGTGATTGTGTTTTTTTTTCTTCTAGTTGTTTCACTTGAATATTATTTTCTTTGCTTTATTTCTGCGACTTTGCTGGCCTGAGCCGAAGGTTTTTTGGAAACAACCTCTCTACCTGGACAAGGTAGGGGTAAGGTCGGCCTACGCATTACCCTTCCCAGACCCCACTTGTGGGATTCCACTGAGTTTGTTATTGTTGTTGTTGTTGTTGTTGTTGTTGTATTACTTTGAATATTCTTCTCATGTTATAGTAATGCATTTTCAGATAGCAGATGTGTGGTCATGTGGGGTGACACTGTATGTGATGCTAGTAGGAGCTTATCCTTTTGAGGATCCTGAAGATCCAAAAAATTTCAGGAAAACCATTGGAGTGAGTTCATATTTAAATTTGATGTTTGACTAAGTAGGTAAAGAAGGGGAGCCTTGGCTTAACCAGTAAAGTTACTGCCATGTGATCATGAGGTCACGGGTTCAAGCCATAAAAATAGCTTTTTGTAGAAATGCAGGGTAAGGCTGTGTACAATAGAACCTTGTGGTCCGGCACTTCCTCGGACGCATAGCGGGAGCTTAGTGCACCGGGCTACCTGTTTGACTAAGTAGGAATATGTTGAAATTTTGAAAGGGGGTCGATCTACTGTTCTGTCAATTAGCTGCTTAAGATTGTTTTGTTTTGTTTTCAGAGAATAATGAGTGCCCAATTCTCCATACCCGATTATGTACGAATATCTGCAGATTGTAAAAACCTCCTTTCGCGAATCTTTGTTGCAAATCCCTCGAAGGTAACATTCTCCTAACTCAACTACTCATCAAAAAAGAAGAAGAAAAAAAAAACTTATCCTAATCATGACTCGAGTATCGTTCATTAACATAACATGTATTGCAATATGCACAGAGAATAACTATTCCTGAGATAAAGAAACATCCTTGGTTTTTAAAGAATCTGCCAAAAGACTTAATGGATGGTGAGCATTCCAAATATGAAGAGGCTTCAGAGCAACTACAGCAAAGTGTGGAGGAAATCATGAGGATAATACAAGAAGCTAAGATACCTGGAGAAGTGTCAAAACCAGAAGGACAAGTTACTGAAAGGACAACAGAACAAGATGATACAGAGGATGATCTCGAATCGGAAATTGACAGCAGCAATGATTTTGCTGTTTATGTCTGAGGATGACATTATCAACTGGACTTCGAAAAGAACTTTAAGTATGTAACTTCTTGAGTTGTTTATTATGGTGTATAGAAAACTAATTGTCTGGTGGCTTATACAATGGTTATGCAGAAAACTATATTTATGAGTTCTAAGGTGTGCACTCAAATTATTAGATGGATGTAATATTGCAGAAAACAGATTTCTATTTTGTACCTATCGATGATATTCTCCACTCCTATGTGTTAACAATCAAATTTAGTCTAGCTTCTGTTTTTAATTCTTACTTTCAGCTATTATCCTAACGTAAGATCTTCCATTAAACTCCTGAAAATTAGTGGTCACTCTTAGCTATTGCCTGTGAGCTAGATTTTTTTGATTTAACCATTCGATATCCTGAAGTCAGCTATCCCACTAATGAGGGTTTTGTGCCGGGATGCCCACTAAGGGGGTAAAGCGCTTCCTACCAAAGTGTCTCCATTCCAAGCTCTCTAACCCGAAACCTCTGTTTATGGATGGAGGGATCCTCGTCACATCCACGAGTACTTGCCAGGACACGTTTGGAGAAAAAACTGTGTGGTAGTAGTTACTGTTTGTTAAAACTGATTTACCTTCTCAAATAGTAATTACTTTTTGAGAACTATGCATAATGCATCATCTATGCTACTTTTACCCCTTTCCAGGCTAACAGAATGTTAATAATCAAATTAAGAGGGTGAACGTAAAAAGATCTACCTGAGAGTACGAACTGTTTTATAAATATGTTGAAAGTTTTCAAGTCTTGCCACACCTTGAAGTAATTTACCGCTGAAAATAATAAAATGCAAGCTTAACTAAGGAGATAAATGTTCTGCCTCATACCATTCCCATTGACTAATTACATGTCCATAAGTGAATGACCTTCAATTAATTTATGCTAATAATTTATCGAATACTCCTAACTGAGCATCAAACAATAAAGTAGAAGCAACCTATTAAAGGATGCACAATAGTTTTTTGGAACTAATACTAGTTTATGAATACTATTTTTTAAGTAATACCAGCCTTGTCATTTTTATCTCTGTCAAATATTTACCTATGAAATATACCAGAAATAGCAAAAACTGAAAAAATGCACCTCTAGTTGTGAATTCGTGTTAAACCCTAATCAAAGTTTGTTACCAAAAACTTTCACTTTTGGCAAACTTAAAGGACTAAAACTGCTTATGAATATTATATAAGGGATCATTTTAAACCTACTTAAAATATAGGAAACCATCGTGTCATTTCCCATTACTATTATTCTTGTTCACTTTCCAGAAGAAAACAGAGCCGATCCCGAGATTTTCCTCCTGCAGTTTAGTCCTTACCATCTCCTTCTCCGGAAAATCCATTTGTAAGTTCTTCTTTCTCTAATCTGCCTCTTATTTTTCCTATTCAAATTTCAGTCAAACTCTATTTCCTCTTTCCTACAAACTTTTACTTGTAGAATGCGAAATTTCGAATTGGATTTAGTTGTGTTCTGAATTAGGTTGTTATGATGTGTAATTTTTATATTAACTTTGGAAAACCTTCAGGGGATAAAAGTTTAAAAAAGAGAAAATTATTGTAGCGTGGTGATAGGAGGCGGCATGGATTCAGGGGATTCATCAATGTCTAAGGTGTTTCATTTTTCTTCTGGAAACCCTCGCATCGAAGAAACCAGGGGTGTCATGCATCTCTTCTCCAATGAACAACCTTCTTTTTCCTCTCACCTACCTGTAAGTATTCGACCGAATCCTTCCATTTCTGTTTTACTGATTGTAGTGTTTGTTACTACACTGGAGGAGGACCATTTCGTTTGGGCTTGTTTGATTGATTTTGTTGAAACTTAGTTTCTGTTCTATCTGAAAAATAACTGTTAAGTACGGAACGATATAGACCTGAATAGAATAGAACAGAATACAATAACAATAGAAATGATTTTTTACATTCATGTAGCCGACCCTGACTAGTTTCAGCTTGATGCAATAGTTGATTGATATTAATTGTTTTTTGTGCTTCAATCTGATAATTTACTCTCTTTTAAGCCTTGAATATGCATACCAAGTTCAATGTGGATCCTCCTATAATTCTAACTCATATTATTGGGCAATTGTGTTTGGGTCCGGCATCTCGCAAAATGTAATTTTATATTTGACAATAACAATTGCTCTAAATAAAGTGCAATTTGCTATGTTTGATTTATAGAAGGTTGGGGGCTCTATTTTTCTTTACTTAGGTGTGAGAGGCTGGCATGGGAGGGCCAACAGAGAGGTAGAGGCATGCCGAAGAAGTATTTGGGAGAAGTGATTAGGCAAGATATGGCGATGCTCCAGCTCACGTAGGACATGACCATGGATAGGAAGGTGTGTTAGGTGGTCGAGTGTTGTCCTTGTTTGTAGCAGTAGCTTTGACACACCACTTGGTGTCTTTTTTTTTTTTTTTTCCGTACCCCTAGTCTTCTGTTACTACTTGTTGTTGTCTTGTGTTTCGGTTTTCTGATTGCATTACCTTTTGCTAGTTTTGTATTTTGCTTTGGTTGTCAGATCGGTTTGCTTGTTATTGCCCCTCCCCTCTCCCCTTCCCGAGCCAAAGATCTTTCGGAAACAACCTCTCTACCTTTTTAAAGGTAGGGGTTAGGTCTGCGTACACTCTATCCTCCCCATACCCTACTTGTGGGACTATACTGGGTATGTTGTTGTTATTGGAGCTTTAGGTGTCATCTAGAGGGAAGTTTATCACATGACACGCACAAATTTTTGAAGTCCATGTGGATTCAAGAAGGATAGAAAATATTGTGAGCAGAGTGTGTGTAGAGGCGATAAGATTAGTTGGGATTAAGGTTGGTCGATGTCTCTTTGACGGGAGTCATTTTAGCTTGATGTTTTAGGGATATTTGTAAAATTTATAGCGTCCCTAGAGAACCCTTAGCCCGAGGGCTCGTTTGGTACAAGAAATAAGGGATGATTTATCCCGAGATTAAATTTGAGATAAGTTTATCCCACGTTTGGTTGGGATAAAATCGCGACGTAGTGTTATTTTTATCATGGGACAACCTGTTTCCCAACCAAACTGCCCCTTAGAGTGTTGTTATCATTTGGAGTTTTAGGTGGTAATGAACTGATTGATTTATAGTGGGTGATTGATTTGTAGTGGATTATCTGGACAATGTCGGTTAGTTACAGAGAAAAGATGAAAGAACCTTAATATCTGATAGAAGGAGATCCAATTGCTGAACTATGAGTGAAGTATGAAAGAATTCTTTGCTAGGATTTTTACATTGAAACTACTTATGCTTCCTTTTATTATTGCGAGAATTACGTGGAATTCTATGTGACATGTGACTTACATTTTGCTTTGAAGAAGTACTATGTAGTGGTGAAGTTTCTGATAATCTGGAAAAGGTCAAAGGTTGTAGAGGCCATATGAAATTAACAGTTCTATTGATTATTCTAAACCTCCAAACCAAAATGCATTTGGGAGAGTTTGTTTGATTGGTGTGCTTGGACACGTTAATAAGAAAAAAGAACAGAGTCAGATAAACTTTACTCTGCCTAGAGATATAGCTTTGGGCTGACTTGTAATAGTTTGCTTTTCTTGCTTGAGGGTTCGAATTCAATAACGTTTTGACTAGAAATGTGTAGATTCATCTGATAGCTACACATGAAGCTGTTTGTGCAACTATCATATGTTCAAATCTAGTAGCTTTTGAACTTTGAATTGTTTGTTTCTTGTTTCCCTTAGTATACAGATTTTTGATCTTATTCTATTCTATTACTCAAAACTGTAGAACAATAATAGGTCAAAATGTGTAATTAACGACAAAAAGCTTCAACCCCAAGCTAGTTGGAATTGACTATATGAATCCTCACCATCCATGAATCTAACAACTAATCTAGTGCTATTGTGTTGTCTTTAGGTGGGAAGAAAGCCTCTCCTCTGCGTGCTCAGTGTTCCAAATCACATGACATATGCAGACTTTTGTCAGTTTTGTGGTTCATTTGTTCAACATATGTTGGAAATGCGAATTGTCAGGTATTCTCTCCAAGTATTATGAGATTTTTGTTTAACTGGTTGTCTGTGATTCCTTCTGAACTTTGGTGTCTTGTGTGATCTTGTGCGAGGCTTTAGGAATGATGGAATGGAAGATTGTTACAGTATATTGATCAGGTTTGATGAGCAGAAAGCTGCAGATACTTTTTACAAGCATTTTAATGGTAGACGATTTTCATCTCTTGAGGTATGGTTGCTCCAATATTTGTCTTCTGCTTTGGCATCATAATAAATATCGCATAACATCAAATTCCAGTTTCATACTCCATTCTTGTTTTTGTTTCTTTGCTTGCAGGACGAGACCTGCAATGTGCTTTTTGCTGCTGATGTTCATTACACTGGTTCAATTGAACGCACCCAGTCCATACCTGCAAGCTCTACAGAGCAACCATTCTGTCCTGTTTGTCTTGGTATTTTTCCTAATCTAGTTTCAAAATGTTTAATTATATTTTGGAAATGGCACATTTTGGAAATTTGTAGCTTACTTATTCAACCCCTAAGCACATCTAAAGTGAGATTCACTCCAAAATGTTAGAGATGTTCATCTTCATTCGTTCACTTTCCTCCAAAATGTTTGTAACGTCCGCTTTAACCTCCAAATTTAAAAGTTTAACGTTTGCAAGAAATTTCTTATGTTATGTTTCCTTGTAACTCAGAGTCATGGCACTTACGATCTGAAATGTCCTAAAGTAACTAAATTCATATACACTGATAAAAAAGGTAACTATTTATTCATATATGGTAGACGTATGCCAGATTGCTCTTGCGAGCGTTTTAATGAAATCTAGTGTTCCTCTGCAAGCTGTGTTCATTTACCAAAAGCATACATCTAGTGTATGCGCAACCAGTCACCGAATCTCATTATGCCATATTTCTAGGATTGAATATGCTCTTACAGCTTGGACTTCATTTAAAAACTTACAAAGTCTTGGGGTCCTAAACTGATGCCTTGGGATGCTCAATTAGTTACAGTTTGCCTACACAGCTGATAATGCTTCTGTCCCAGTGGCACTAAATCTGATCCTCTGTTCTTAAGACTGTAGACGTACTTGCACACAAAGTCTCATTATGATATCATGGTGGACCAAACTGCTCATGAACTTACTAGTCAGGGCATCAACAACGTTTGGCCTTACTTGAATTATGTAGGATGGTGTAGTCACAATCCTTTCGTAACTCCATCATTCCTTACAAATGAAGTCTGAAATTTTTCTACTAGATTTACTTATTTAATTAAGTAATCCTAATTCCTAACTTAACTCTTAGAAAACAAACTGGATACCACTTGGTAGCTTAACTCTTAGGAAACTGAAGTGAGTGGTCGGCCAATGGTATCAAACGATATGAGTGTTTGAACTTAAATTATATAAAAATAAAATGAGTTGGTGTCAAACATGTGACCTGGTGGTGTTATATATTTTAATAACTTTGAACAGAGGCTGAACTCCAAGAAGTCGTAGGTTATAGTGTGCGCGTGCGTGCGTACTAGTGTGTCTATATATCTTGTATGCTTCATGTGATACATAAACACCCGCTACTCTGCACAAAAGAAAGTTACTTGTCACAATATACTACATTTACCAGATCGATGAGTTTTGGCTAATTATCTGATGAAGCTAGATGATCCCTTATAGTTAAAAGTTTTTCGTCCTCAAAGCATTTACGAGTGATTCGAGTCACTTGATAGGAAATTGATGTCCATGGTCCATGTGGATCTGGATATAACTCTTGTTCCACCTGTATGCTGCCTCTTGGATTTGCAATATTAAAATTTCAGTTATTATTTAAAAAAATCGAATCAATTTATTACAGAAGTTTCTCGCCACCACTTCAATAAATGGAATGCTAATTAATCTGTATGTCTTCATTTAGCATACTGCAAATTCAACATAATGCAGAAGTCCTTGTTAATATTGCTTTGAGTTTAACCTTATAAATTAGTTTGGTATTTTATGAGGATGTGCAGCCAGAGATTTCCAATGTTTAGCTGGATTATATTGGCGAGTTTCCTCTCATATGTATTTTAATTCCTGTGCAATTTGCAGAGAGACTGGACCAGGATACAAGTGGAATTCTCACAACCATTTGTAATCACTCCTTTCATTGTTCATGTATTTCTAAATGGACAGATTCTTCGTGCCCTGTAAGTAATACTTTCTATCTTTCAACCATACGCTTGAGCGTCAACTTAGACATGGTCTGGAAAACTGAATTGGTCTTGATGCTCTAGTATTCATATTCATGTAAATGTCATGGACCATAACTTATACAGTTGTTTGTGTCAGGCTTTTAGATTTAATCCAACCTGTAAGTAAGTAACATGTTGTTATTGATATTGTTTACTATGTTTCTTACTAATATTTGCATTACCCTATTGTCACATTGCCATGTCTTCAATAATGTTTGCTTCTAACATCCATTGTTCTTGTTGAATAATTGCTTAGCTTGAGGTAGTGCCTTATCGGCATTTTATGTCTTTAGTTACCTCACTTGTTTGCTTGAGTTTTCTGTCTTAATGTTTTTAAAAATATGGCCTTCTGCAACATTTTCAAGATGATATTAGGTCCACTTCACAATTTGCTTTGTGTGTGCATGTGCAGTTTTAGTTTTGTATTGGACGTAATTTTTTTGGGAATTTAAATTAAGTACCTTTGAGTCTTAAAATAGAAGAAAAGAGTCACAAGTTTTAATTTTTAGGTAGGAGGAACACATTTATCGTTATTGTTAATTATCTAAACACAAGTTAAAAGAAGCCCCAAAATTTCCGTGTTTGCACTTAGGCCAGCTTGTGCGTATTTGGACTATTCCACCATTTACTGCTACCTTTCACCAGCAATCGGGTAACTTTGCCCTCCAAGGCGTAGGCAGATGGAAGAGATCACCTAGCTTTTTATCTCTCTGCTTGGATTTGACTGCTAGGCCACATCCTTGGGTGCTTCTTCGTAAAACTTTGGCTAAGAGAAATGGTTTTCAACATTTTTCCCACTTATATCTGCTATCAATTGCCTGGATTGGTGCCTATTCTTAACATGAGTTGTTTCTTCCTCTTCAACTTAGCAATGAACTCTGAAGCAAGTGTGGCTAATATAGGGTTGAATTTTAATTAAGGCGGAATACATATACGGCTCCTTAAACTTGCCCGATATTTTAACCTAGTTACTTTAATTAAGTCTTGTACCGATTAGATACTTCAACCTCAGTCAATGTGTATCTATTAAATACATAGCTGACAATCTCTCATAGATAGAAGGGGCGTGAATTTCAAACTCAATGACTTGGCAAAAATGACAAATTAGAACGTGACACATGGAAAATTAACTTTAAAAAAATCTTTTCCACAAAAAAAAAAAAGAAATTCTTTCTCCTCCAACCACTTCTTCCCGTCATCTTCCTCAACCACACTAAGCCCACTTTCCATCTCCATTTTCAACCAAAATCAACATCACCCATTTCTCCATAACAACTCTACCAGACAAATTAAAGGTTGCTAATCAACGAAACGGGTTTTGTCATTTTTATCCATTCTCAGCCATTATTTTAGCCATTGATTCAAACCCATTTTTTTCCGGCCATCTTCGAACAAGTACTTTTCTATTTAAAATTTTTTCTCAAGAAATGTTTATAATGGTAAAACTTAGCTAGACTTGTTTGAAGGACTTTGAACAATTTGTATGCTGGAGTGTCATGGCATTCACTGCTTTTGTTTTTGGTCATTGAAGAGAGAGGTCGACGTCGCCGGAGAAATTCTGCCGCGGACGAAGTCGGATCTTGCCTTCTTGGAAACAACGTTCAATGGAAACCAATTTCTTTGTCAAAGTAAAATATTCACAAGGTTGAATCACTGGAACTAACTTAACAATGTATATGGAATCTAACAAATGTCCAAAGGCAGAGTTCCTTGTTAAAGCCTTCGCCGGAAAGCTATTGTCCAGTTAACTTCTTTTCCTTCTCTTCACAATCAAAGAATGAGCAAAAAAAGTTAGTGAGAGGGTGGTTATGGTAGTTCTCCGCTAATGGTGGTCGGCCGACGATGGTGGTAGCGAGAAGTTGTTTTCTTCTTATTA
Source organism: Nicotiana tomentosiformis (assembly GCF_000390325.3). Taxonomy (NCBI): domain Eukaryota; kingdom Viridiplantae; phylum Streptophyta; class Magnoliopsida; order Solanales; family Solanaceae; genus Nicotiana; species Nicotiana tomentosiformis. Next base: position 117,237,484 of record NC_090819.1, read on the forward strand.
TAACCATTAGGAGAAGGGGGAGACCTACAAATGGAAAAATGTGATTTTCTTAGAAATAAAAAATAAAAAAAAAGTAAGATTTTGGACATACCCACCCGCCTAAGGGGGTGTGAGAAATATTTTTTTTGCCATGTCAGCTTATTGTGTTTAATAGATACACATTGAATGAGGTTGAAGTATCTAATAGGTACAAGGCTTAAGTGAAGTAGCTAGGTTAAAATATTGGGCAAGTTTAAGGAGCCGTATATGTATTCCGCCTTTAATTAAATTGGCACTACAGTAAGTTTTTCGAAGTTGCAAGTGTTTTGGTTCTTTTACAAGTTACAATAACAACAACAACAACAACAACAAGCCCAGTGAAAGTGGGGTCTGGGGAGGGTGAAGTGTACGCAAATCTTACCCCTACCTAATGAAGGTAGAGAGGCTGTTTCCGAAAGACCCTCGGCTTAAAAGAAGTGAAAATACAAGTTACAATGACTTTCTTATATTCAAGAAGTTATTTGGTAAATTATCATGATCAGATTAAGTTAGACCGTTTGATGAAATTATATACCCCTGATGCTTAGTGAAGAAAAATCTCATGGACTTGAAAAAAATGTATATATCTAATAGCTGAAAACAGTATAAGTAGGGTCTTATCAGCTGATTAACAGTGAAGGAAGAATTCTTTTCCTTATTTAGTGTACTGAGAGTTAGGCTGATTTTTAGACATCATATACCAGTGTTAGTTCGAAAATATGTTTTTCAAGTGAAGTACTAATAGAAATTAGCTGACTCAACTTAAACATGTTCTCTCAGGTATGTCGATACTGCCAGCAGCAGCCTGGAAACTCAACGTGTTCTATCTGTCAATCACCAGAAAATCTATGGATGTGTGTTATTTGTGGTTTTGTTGGCTGTGGAAGGTGTTAATACTATCTCTCTTGGTATAACTAAATCGACTTGAAGACTAATTTTATCCCAAAACAATTTTTAAGAACTAAAAGATGAATGATCTTTTTGACTGCTGGGTAAGTATAGGTTTTAGTAATTGATGTTCAACATGTTGATTTTGCTATAGATACAAAGAAGCTCATGCTATAAGGCACTGGAAAGAGACACAACATTGCTATGCACTTGAACTGGAAACGCGTCGTGTCTGGGACTACGCAGGGGACAACTATGTTCACCGTTTGATTCAGTCTAAAACTGATGGCAAGTTGGTTGAGCTCAACCACCATTGTCATCATGATATTGATGGCTGCTGCAGCTGCGAATGTGCTACAGATCCTGGATTTAGTGAGACTCTTGCAAACAGCAAAGTTGAAGCTGTACGTCTCTCTCTTCATTTACAAATTGTTTTTATTTTGCTTTTGCTTTTTTACTCTTATTCATCTAGTCAAAAGCTTAATCTTTGCATGGCTTTGGTCCTTCTGCTACTTGATCTGGGAATACTTGGTAATCTTCAAAAATTTTAACTGCAGATTGTGAACGAGTACAATGAGCTCCTGACTTTGCAACTGGAGAACCAAAAAATGGTTAAGCTTCTTACTTTTTAGCTAGACTAGATAATAAGATTGTTAATCTGAATTTCTTCAGTTCTTTCAAGTCTGGTTATTCATTTGAATGCAGAGATATTGATTAACAATTTAGGACCATGACATTCTATTTACCGTATTAACAGCTTCTGCTTTGATAATAGTACTTCGAGTCCTTACTGCAAGAGGTTGAAGAAGAAACTGATAGGGAAATTAAGGAAGCTGTTGAGAAATCACTTTGTCAGAATCCAAGGTTGATGAAGTTAAAAGTGCGTTTGGACAAATGCATTGAAGAGAAGAAATTTCTTGATGATGTGAGTTCTATTGAAGTCTATTAACCATTATTGATCTCTGAGCTGTTACCAGTTTATCATTATTTAGCTCTGTATTCCCTTTTAAAGTCATTTGATTTCTCCTGATTCTGAACTTGAATTGTTTGGTGTTGAACCCTCTAGATCAATGACAATCTTACCAGAAACAAGGATATATGGGAAGCCAAGATATCGGAGATTGAAGAAAGGTATCATTCTTTTCCTTGGTTGTTGTGTGTCATCACTCTGAGGCAATGGTAGGCAATTATTTTCTCAGAACTCTTCCATCCGACCAACCTGCTTTCCTTTAAATGTTTGCTATTTTATTTTCCACAAAAGTGCTATTATTTCAAACTTTGAGCACAGGTAGATCACAAGAACTGCAATTTTGTGCCAATTGACCATCAACCTCATTTTGCATGTTACTTCATCATGATCGTCTAATATAATAATAATAATAATAATAAGTAATAAACTCCATGAAGCTTTGGTAGTTTCTTTCTTATCCAATAACCATATTCTCTCAATGTTCCAAATCCTGCAGAAGCATGTATTGTCATTCACTCAAAATTTTTACCTCTTGCCATTTGACAAGTGGCTTTAATAATTGTTACAAGAATTGCTTCTTTCAGATAAGTATTGGCTTTGATAAACTTGTTTTTGTTGCTGTGTTAACTGCTTCTCAATGATCTGGTTGAAGGAAAATCTGCCCCTAGTGTAAAATTGCAACATTGACGACGGTTTACTTGCAAAGTTGATGTACTCTATGCATTGTGGTCTTTTAATGAGGAAAAGCTTCACTCAGCTGTTGGCAGAGGTTTTTTGTCTTGTAGAGTTAGTGTTGTTCATGTAATGGATGATCTCTTTCTTAGACCAACTTGACATACATATCGGCCTTCATATTATTCCAGGATTGCTAAATTACTTCCTAATCTTGTCAAAATATATCATGCTACCGCTCTCATGTAGTATCCTATTGTGTCTTTTAACATCTAATTTTTAGGGAGAAGAGGAAGTTGAAAATGAAGGATGAGAAGATACACGAATTGGAGGAACAGGTAAACTTGACCTAACAACTGGACTAGCATATTTTTAGTTGTTATCTAGGAGTAAATCTGATTGCTATTATGTTTGAGTTGCAGCTTGCAACTCTGATGGCATCCATCGAAACGGAGAATGCAGTTCAATAGATGCCTTAGTGAAATGGGGCAACAGCTGACCTGGAGTCGAAGCCTAGCACCTTGAAGTTGTGTCGGGAGAAGCAGCCGGGATCATAAAGTAGTTATTTTAGGCATCATACAGTAGTGTCTTACAAATGTGAAAATGCCTCTCTTGTATATATGACGGATATTAGGTGTTGTCCAGAAAACCCTGTATAGTGACCTCAATCGAAAGTAGTTCCCAGCTTTTAGCCGTTGATTGTGGTTAACCTCTTTTGTGTATGAATGTATCGGAAAGAGCAGCACATTAGTGAATGATCTGAATATGCCTAACTGAACATCAAACAATAAAGTAGAAACAACCTATTAAGACATGTACAAGTGTTTTTTGCAAGTAACATTACGTTATGTGTTCTGTTTGTCTATATATCCCCATGAATGAGTAATCCGAAACATGAATACTATTTTCCATGTAATAAACCAGTTAATGTACCTTGTCATTGCCTAGTCTATTATTCCCGAGAATTTTAAGTCATCCTTAGGACTACGAAGACGCAGAGGTAGGCCAAAGAAGAGGTGGGGAGAGGTTATTAGGCAAGACATGGCGCAACTTTAGCTGATCGAGGACATGACCCTTGATAGGAAGTTATGGAGGTCGAGGATTAGGGTAGTAGAGTAGGTAGTCTAGAGTGTTCATAACAGTAGGATTGGCACATAGTCTCGCTTTCTGTTGGTAGTAGGTTTTTATGACTAACCGTTGTTTTCTTTCATTGTTAATCACCTTACTATCTTGTTATTTTTATTCTGCTTTTATATGACTTTTTGGTACTGTCCCTTCTTGTCTATATTTTCATTAATGTGGTGCTTATATTTTTCTGACCGATGGTCTATTGGAAACAACCTCTCTCTCCTCACAAGGTAGGGGTAAGGTCTGCGCACACACTACCCTCCTCAGACCTTACGGTGTACGATAATATGTTGTTGTTGTTGCAATTTTAAGTCATCCTTAGCGGCCAGAGGCGGTTGTAGCGCTTAACATACAAGATCATCCAAACGACTCATTATATTTGTTAAAAAATGTGATCACCCAAAATGTCATCTTTAAATTTAATAATTAATTTTGTATTCTAAGACCTCGAAAATCACTATTTATCATTCCTCGACTTGCGTGCGCAGTCCGTAAAATTTTTCGGAAAGTTTTCAGGTGAAAAATGAGATATTGTAAATTTGTTTATGATTTGGGACTACGAGGCGGTACCTCGAAAGTGTCTTTGTTGATATTAATTTATGGCCGCAGTTGCCTTTGATTATTGTGTGATTTTCTTAAAGTTGAAAAGAATTCTGTTTTATTTCCACGAGGTATTTATTTGCCATTATTTGATGTAATTAAATGTGACATACTACTTGATTCATTTCCATTGTCATTTTATCTTATAATATTGTTTAAACATTTTACCATGCCATTATTTATTCTCCAGTAGGGCCTGACCTGACCTCGTCACTACTCTACCGAGGTTAGGCTTGGCACTTACTGGGTACCGCTGTGGTGTACTCATACTACGCTTCTGCACATCTTTTTGTGCAGATCCAGGTACATCTTATCAGACCACGCATCAGTAAACTAGCTATACGAGAAGATTTCGAGGTATATCTGCCAACGCCCGCAGACTCCGGAGTCCCCTTCTATTCTTGTGATGTTGCTTCCTTATTTTCTTTAGACTCTGTTATATAGAAACATCGAGGATAAATTCTTAGAAGCTTGTGACTTATTTCTACCGGGTTTTAGGAGTTGAAATTGTTTGAATTGTAGTTTAATTATTTCAGATATTTATTATTATTCCACATTGTTAGGTTTACCTAGTCTTAGAGACTAGGTGCCATCACGACATCCTACGGAGGGAATTTGGGGTCGTGACAAGTTGGTATCAGAGCTCTAGGTTCATAAGTGTCATGAGTCACAAGCATGTTTAGTAGAGTCTTGCGGATCGGTACGGAGACGTCTGTACTTATCTTCGAGAGGCTATGGAATTGTTAGGAAATATTCACTTCTTTGACTCCTTATCGTGCGACATTGATTTAGCTTGAAATATATATCTTATATTCCTCTGTATCTACTCGTGTATGACATTGCGCACTCGGTATCAGTTGTGCGTCGATGACTCGTGATGCCGTAGATGGACTATGAGGGAGCCAGAGATGCTCAAACATTGCCTCAATGTGTGGTTCCGACTGAAGATGCGAGCGTATTGAGAGATCACCTAGTAAATTATGCGGGGGTGCAATGGACATTGGAGTCTGGTTGATTTATACAAGTTGTGAAGGTTATTATTGTGGATCATCGGACGTTATGACCTATGACTTCGCGCCGAATGGGGGGAGTCCATTATCAATGGGTGGATTGCGGGGTCATGTGTTATATCAGTTTTGACCTGAAATGTATATATGTGGTACTGAAAGGTTCCCTAAAATTTACACATGTTTAAGACTTGAGATTTTGTAGAGGATAAGGTTGGGACTTGCGGTATGTCCACCTCCTTAATAATCATATACTTCAGTACCAAAGGAGTTATAGAAACAACTCTAAATTTATAGAAGGTCTACTCAGCATGGACGTCACGGTTGCGGATTTTGGGGTGCTTTGGAGGAAGTACAGTTGTTGACGAGGTTATGGACTATGTGGTTCGTGCCAAGATTTGTCTGTATGGAGCTCTACTTTTGTGATCGTTGTGTATAAATAGGGGTAGGGGTTACCCCAAGGAAGAATCGAAGAGTATGTTAAAAAATGGGTCAGCTCAACAGTGTTGAGTCAGTATAACAAAAGAAGAAATTTGCCTTGGGAGAGATAATTCTCCACCGGTGTTCGTGTCAAGCCTATGAAGAGGGCAGACCGGCCAATGCAACACTATCCACTTGGCTCAGTTCTCAGAAACGCTTTTGAAAGAGTTTTGTTTCCCGGACTCTCCATAATGCATGGCGCATAGGGTTTGAACGGTTGCGTCAGGTCACCATTAACGGTGTCAGAATATGCCATCAAGTTCAATAAGTTAGCCCGTCATACTCCTACTTTGCTTCCTACAACTAGAGGGCGAGTCCACAGACTCATTAAAGGACTCAATTATGATCGTAAAATTTTGTACGACTCGGGAGCTACAAGCTGATACTTCATTTCTGCTAGTTGTACAAATTGCCAAGATATTAGAATGTGTTCGGGGTGAGGAAAAAAGGAAACTAAGGAGACCAAGACATCTCGAGGTTCTGGGGGATTCAATGGATTCTACTCTGCAAGTATAAATTATTATGGAGGGGGCTCGAGCAGTCGGCCAACTCAGTCCGCACATCGGATTATTCGGGGTACTCTAGTAAGTTCTTTTAATGCACCACCGATATAAGTTCCTATAATGTTTATTCCAGTTATCTGGCACAGACTCAATATGAGCAGCCTAACCCGCAAAGGGGTTGTTATGAATACGGTGATACTAGGCACATCATGAGAAAATTATCCCAAACTTGGGAGAGACTTATTTCATCAAAGCACTCAGGCTACGTGCCCCATTGCAGTTACTACACCACCCACACGACCAGTTAGGGGTGGAGGACAGACGGGTAGAAGGCGTCCTAGAGGTAAAGACCCAGCCGTTGATATATTTGTTTTACGGTATGGCGGAGGTCGCTACATCAGATGGTGTCATTACAGGTACGACATCGATTTAATATAAAGTAATAATTTCCTTAACTTGATTCGGTTCTCAGTATCGAAACGAGTCCTCCTATTGTACTCCTCTTATGAGTAAGCTTCATAATTCTATAATCTACTTATGTGTTTACCCCTGTTGGGAGATTTTTATGGAGATAACTACGCCTATCATTTCGTGTTGGTCACTAATAAGAGCTGCGAGGCTAAATGTGGCTTTCTGTTACTCATTTCGATAAATTTTGATGTAAATTCCAAATAATTAATTGCAAATTGTGAATTATATGCCCTACCGGTGTGAGGTTCATTATGTGTTGTGATTTGGTGTAACCGAAATTATTTAAAAGGAGAAAATAGAAATTTTCAATTGGCACGATGTGCATATTACTTGTGATTCAGAACTGAGGACGAGATCCTCATATTTTTATATAAATTGATATGTTTAAACCGGGCTACGAGCTGCGGTGGAAGTTATATAAGGACGAGATCTTTGTGAGGAAAATTCTTGTGTTTAAGTTCTCCCTTGTGAAATTAAATTTGTACTTTAGTACTAATGGGGAGTCATGCCTGTTAGGCTTATTTAAAAATTCTTATATGAAATTCTCCGTGCATAGGTGTCAAATTCATGTTGTAATTATTAATTTTTAACCTACGAGGTAGGTGCCCGCCTAGGTGGCGTTAAATATGACTCGTTAATTCGGGTAAATAATTATGAGGTCTTCATGCCTCGCATCTAGTTATCAGTATTGTGAAGGCGCAAACGAGATTTTTGTTAACATGAGGTTAAATGAAGATTCTGTAATTAATTATGAACAACTATTAAGACCAAATTGATCCAAGAGGGTGCCCCATTTACAGGGTCAGACAAGTGTGAGTTGAGCTTTTAGAAGCTCAAGATCACTTTGACTCCGACACAAGTGTTGGTATTACTTACATATTCAAGGTCATATACTGTGTATTATGACGCGTCACGTATTGGTCTCGGCGCGATGTTGATGTAAGACGGTAGGGTGATTGCCAACGCGTCCAGACAGTTAAAGGTACATGAGAAAATTTTTTCGGTCCACGGCCTTGAGTTAGCAGCTATTGTTCGTGCCTTGAAGAATTTGGCGGCATTATTTGTACAGTGTCCATTGTGAGGTTTACACCGATCACCGAAGTCTACAACATCTGTTTAAACAGAAGGATCTTAATTTGCGGCAGCGGAGATGGTTGGAGTTGCTTAAGGATTATGATGTCACCATTCTCTATCATCCTGGGAAGGCCAATATCGTGGCCGATACCTTGAGTCGTAAGGCGGAGAGTTTGGGCAGCTTAGCATATTTACCGGTAGCAGAGAGGCCTTTGGCCTTGGATATTCAGGCCTTGGCTAACTAGTTTGTCAGATTGGATGTTTCCGAGCCGAGTCGAGTTTTGACTTGTGTGGTTTCTCAGTCTTCTCTTTATGATCGTATCAGGGAGCGTCAATATGATGACCCCCATTTGCTTGTCCTTAAGGATACAATTCAGCACGATGATGCCAAAGAAGTCGTAATTGGAGATGACGGTGTATTACGGATGCAGGGCAGGCTATGTGTGTCTAATGTAGATGGTTTTCGTGAATTGATTCTCCAGGAGGCTCACAGTTCGCGGTACTCCATATATCCGGGTGCTGCGAAGATGTAGCAGGACTTGAGGTAACATTATTGGTGGAGGAAGATGAAGAAAGACATAGTGGAGTATGTAGCTCGGTGTCTAAATTGTCAACAAGTGAAATATGAGCATCAACGACCGAGTGGATTGCTTCAGAAGTTAGAGATTCCATAATGAAAATGGGAGAGGATCACTATGGATTTCGTTGTTGGGCTCCCACAGACTCAGAGGAAGTTCAATGCAGCTTGGGTGATTGTGGATAGATTGATCAAGTCAGCTCATTGCAATCCTATGATTACTACCTACTCTTCCGAGCAGTTGGCTCGAATCTATATTCGCGAGATTGTCAGATTTTACGGCGTACCGATATCTATCATCTCTGGCCCGGGTACGTAGTTTACATCACGGTTCTGGGGGGCAGTACAACGTGAGTTGGGTATTCGGGTAGAATTGAGTACAACATTTCACCCTCAGATGGACGGGCAGTCCGAACGCACTATTCAGATACTGGAGGATATGCTTCGTGCGTGTGTGATAGATTTTGGAGGTGCTTGGGATCAGTTCTTACCACTTGCGTAATTTGCTTACAATAACAGTTGCCAGTCAAGCATTCAGATGGCTCTGTATGAGGCCTTGTATGGTAGGCAGTGCCGGTCCCCAGTGGGTTGGTTCGAATCGGGCGAGGCTAGGCTATTGGGTACAGACTTGGTTCAGGATACCTTGAAAAAGGTTAAGTTGATTCAGGATTGACTTCGTACAGCCCAATCTAGACAGAAGAGTTATGCGAATCGGAAGGTTTGTGATATTGCATTCATGGTTGGTGAGCGGGTATTGCTCCGGATTTTGCCTAAGAAGGGTGTGATGAGGTTCGGGAAGAAGGGCAATTTGAGCCCTAGGTATATTGGGCCTTTTGAGATTCTTGAGAGAGTTGGAGAGGCGGCTTACAAACTTGCACTACCACCTAGTCTCTCTACGGTTCATCCGGTATTCCATATTTTCATGCTTCGAAAATATCACGGCTATCCGTCTCATGTGTTAGACTTCAGTTCGGTTCAGTTGGACAAGGATCTATCTTATATTGAGGAACCAGTTACTATTTTGGATAAGCAGGTTCGAAAGCTGAGGTCAGAACATTGCTTCCGTGAAGGTTCAGTGGAGGGGTCATCCGGTTAAAGAGGTGACTTGGGAGACCGAGCATGATATGCGCAGCTGTTATCCACACTTATTCACCAGCTTAGGTTCTTTTTCTAACTCCGTTCGAGGACGAATGTTTGTTTTAGAGGTGGAGAATGTGATGACCCAAAATGTCATCTTTAAATTTAATAATTAATTTTGTATTCTAAGACCTCGAAAAGCACTATTTATCATTTCTCGACTTGCGTGCGCAGTCCGTAAAATTTTCCGGAAAGTTTTCAGGTGAAAAATAAGATATTGTGAATTTGTTTATGATTTGGGACTACGAGGCGGTACCTCGGGAGTACCCTTGTTGATATTGATTTATGGCCGCAGTTGCCTTTGATTATTATGTGATTTTCTTAAAGTTAAAAAGAATTCTGTTTTATTTTTACGAGATATTTATTTGTCATTATTTGATATAATTAAATGTGACATACTACTTGATTCATTTCTATTGTCATTTTATCTTATAATATTGTTTAAACATTTTATCATGCCATTATTTATTCTCCAGTAGGGCCTGACCTGACCTCGTCACTACTCTACCGAGGTTAGGCTTGACACTTATTGGGTACCGCTGTGGTGTACTCATATTACGCTTCTGTACATCTTTTTATGCAGATCCAGGTACATCTTATCAGACCACGCATCAGTAAACTAGCTGTACGAGGAGACTTCGAGGTATATCTGTCAACGCCCGCAGACTCCGGAGTTCCCTTTTATTCTTGTGATATTGCTTTCTTATTTTCTTTAGACTCTGTTATATAGAGACATCGAGGATAAATTCTTAGAAGCTTGTGACTTATTTCTACCGGGTTTTGGGAGTTGAAATTGTTTGAATTGTAGTTTAATTATTTCAGATATTTATTATTATTCCGCATTGATAGGCTTACTTAGTCTTAGAGACTAGGTGTCATCACGACATCATACTGAAAGGAATTTGGGGTCGTGACAAAAAATATTCACTAAGTAAGTAAAAATAATAGATTTCGAGCAATAAATCGACAAGTTGTGGTGGAACTCCAAACTCGAACCGACAATATTCAAGTTCTGAATTTGTCTCTATTAGCTGTGTGCATTCCACAGTTAGCGGGGGAGAAACAGAAAGATGCAGGGCAGATCTCAAACTAATTTACTTCAGCATTATTATAACATGAAATCCTAGCCTCCATAAAATAAAGATTGCCATCCAACAAAATAAATTGTTGTAGGATGTTATTGAAGGAAAAAAAAAAAAACAAGAATGTTGACATTCTATGCTTTATTGGTGTAAGTACAAAATTTACAAGCTAAAGCCTATTCAAATTTTGACTACATTAGTAAGTGACAAAATTATCTAACAATCTTTGAAATAGGTGAAAATCGTGAAATTAAAGTTCCTACATTAGTATAAACAAAAAAAATGTGATTTTTTTTTCATCTGAATAAAACTTTATGGATAGAATTATCCGACACTTGTGTTGATCAAGTGATAGTTTGCCAAGCCATCGGGCCAACACATACATTTAAGTTCTTAACGGTCGTTTTTGGTTTGAAGATATGTTATGTTGAGAGTAGTTATACTGAAATTAGTTATCTTGGTATTATTTTTTATTAACTGTTTGACATGTTGTATTAATCCTGAGAATATCAATTTTACTGTTTTATCCTTGGATTACTATTCTATCCTCTTGCAGGTATAAGTTATCTCGAAATTATTTTTAATTCTGGGATAATTTATCCCAGAATTAGTAACCAAAAAAGAAATAATACGGTACTAAATTTTTATCCAAGAATTATTTTTATTTATCCATCGTACCAAAAGACCCTTCAAATAATGACTAGCTAGGAAGGAATTCTCGTATCTCATTCGACCCTATAGCATCCTGGCATCTTCTTTGGCTAATAGGTCAGCAACTTGATTTTGTTCCCTGGACGATAAGGTGCTCCTATCGGTTAATTAATATCCTGCCATCATTGAAAATGCTAACATAAATAGAATTATCATTATTAAGATACTTAATCAAGTTACATTTGTTTATAAGATATGGAGTAACTGTTACCATATATTATTCATATCCTATTCAAGGTAAAAAAAAAATAAATTAAAAATTCCAACTGAAATTTCTAATATTTCTTGCAGAGTTGGCAGGTGTCACCATTTCTAGCTTCTGGTCTCGTCAGACGTATCAATACTATGCTGCTAATTATGGTTTTCAACAACTACGAGCTAGAAAGAGGTTGTCTCGTATCTTTTGCTTTGCTTTTCTTTTCGTTACTATTTACTGTCGTGAACCCGTGTGACTCAGTATGGGATTATGAATCAGAATTGTGCAATAAAACTGATCCAATTGAGAGTATTAGGCCTGAAGATAAACTGAGAAGAGGCCCAATGACTAAACAGTTGAATAGATTGCCAGGACATTATATTTGGGATCAAGTGGGAATACAAGACATGAAAATTATGTTAAGTTTCGGCTCAAGTCTATGCTTCTCGTCTCCTCTTCTGAATCTGTATCTAATCCCCTTTCTTCTTAGCTTGCGGTTGTAGTTTCTTTTTCTCATCTCATCTCTATTCAATATTGTTTTCTATTATTCTACGGACATTTGGTTATTGTAATTCCATTTGGTAAGTTAATACAATCAATTGGTTTGGGTATAATATCGGCTTTGTTACACTGACCATTTGAATAAAGATGGTACTCGTGTTGTGTTAGTTCTGAAAATCTTGGTTCAGTTCTTTGTATTAGGGGTGGGCATAATACCGACCGAACCGCAAATTTCGGTTTATTCGATTTCGGTTTATTCGGTCGGTTTGCGGTTTATATTTTCTATAATTTCGGTGTTCGGTTCGGTGCTCGATTTTGCAATTTCGGTTTTCGGTTAAACTGAAAAACCGAAATTTTCTAATATGGGTCCTAACCTCTGGGCTCCTTTTAAGTTGTCTAACCCAACATTTCCACATATTTACATTATAAAATTTGAAGCCCAAACACAAATAAAGTCCCACATTCAAAAATTATCCCTTTTTATTTGGAGGAAGTTTTAAAACTAGGCACGGTTTCAAACAAAATCACATAATCCTAGCATCATAAGGAGATTTACATAGATGACAACAGAATATTTCTTTCCATATCAGAAACTTATAACAAACAAAATCTCTCACTTAATCACGCTTTTTTCATATCCCATCCAAACCCTTTCTCTTTTTTTTTTTCTAAATAAGTATTAATTATACAAAATGGCATAATGACAGAATAATACCAATATATTTATGATAATTCTGGTATTTTCATATTTTAATTAGAAATATTTTATTATATGAATGATATAATCGCGTTTTTGAGTTTTAGTTGCACTAAAACATGAAATTAGTCATATTTTTTAGTAGAAAAAGTTCGATTTAAAAGCTCAATATGACAAAACCAAATCAACCGAATTGAACCGAAAATCGACCGAACCGAATTAGCAAAAATCGAAGAAACCGAACTAATTTTGGTTCGGTTATTGGTGCATCAAATAGAAAATTGAAAATCGAACAAATCGAACCGAACTTCATAAAAACCGAACTGAACCGGCTAGTTTTAAGTATTAAGTGGAGAACTCTCACTTCAATAATTCCCCTCACAATTACATGTGTTGGAGAAAAAGCTCAAAAAATCTGTTTTTGTCGTAATTAGTTGCAAAATTTAAGCCCTTTGGTAAAAGTTGAAGGAGGTATCAAAATTTAAAGTACTTCTATTTTTAAAACAGTATTTTAAAGGAAATTACTCAATGTGATGCAATATCAAGTAAGAAGGGAGGTCTTATACTATATATTTCTCAAATATAAGAGATGGGAAATGACTTTTGTCGATTGGAGGAAAAACCAAGTAATTGTCTTTCATTTCAAAGTAGTATACATAAATGCACATATATACACACATATATACTCCCTCCTTTTAATTTACTAGGTTCTTCTTTCTGTTTTGGAAATGTTATTAAGATAATAATATTAGTCTTACTGTATTCAAATGCATGTGGATCTAAAAGTATAAACCGAAAGCTACTATAATTTTTTCAAAGCTGAGACTTCTTTAATATATAAAAGAAGTGGTCACCATACTTTTTTTTTTTAATAAAAAGATATAGAATATTAAAAAATTGTGTTAAGACTACGTCTTCTTTTGGAAAGTAAAAATAATTGAAAATGACTAACAAACAATTAAATTGAGATGGATGAACCGGAATTCCTTCTATATATTTTGCACCCTTAATGTGACTGGTTTTTTTGCCATAATATACTATTTAGAAAAGAATAGTGTTTTTATAGTAAAACAACAACAACAAAATAATGTTTTTTAATGTTTTTATATTAAAAATTTTTTAAAAAATAAAATATATTTTACTCTTAATAAGGTGTTTTTATATTAACAATTTTATGACATATTTAGGAAATAAATTCAATTTTTCTTTCTGTTAAATTTCATGTTCAATTAATGAGGGAGTGCTATTCTTTTGGCACAAGGTGTAATAAAAATGAAAAAGAAAAGTCAACTTCTCCAATCAAAACAACATGATTGTATCAGTTATTTGCAATTCGTAGTGTACCTTCCAAGCCGCCAGGCAACTAATGGTAAAAGATTGGCAGAAAAATCCAAAGAAAATTCACTCTGTCCAAACCATGATACTAGCTAGATTTTTCATTGTACTATTCCCTATATTTCAATTTATGTTAATAAATTATTTTTTAGTCTGTGAAAAAATATTTCTTTTCATATTTAAAAATAATATATAATAATTTAAAATTACACAAAAAATATATATTTTATTATACACCACAAGTTAAATTTTTTTATTTATATTGTAAGCACATACTACACCTACTAGTTATACAGCCTCTATGATCAAATTCCAATTGTAACAATTTCTTAAAGATTATTTAATTCATTTCCATAACTTCTCCCAATATTAAACTTCTTACTATAATAATAAATTACCTCAAAATTTCAAAGTCTATAGTTCAATATCTTCCGGTCAACTCTACCACCAAACTAATAATCAAAATTCTCACATAGTAAACCGAATCAGCCAAATCCATTTCTGGGTTTTGATCTTTACACATCAATCTCAAATGGGTCGGAAGCCAAATGATTCCGAACCCACTCGTTATGCCACTATGATCCTTCTTTTAATGGGTCTTGTTTCTTGTACCGCCGTGTACATTTTCATGTCGGCAGTAATGAGACCTGCCGGAAGTTCTGTGGTTGAGCGGTTAGCGGCGGAGGAAGGTGAATTTAGCGGTGGCGGTGGTGGTGAAGGGGAGGGTGAATGTTGTAGTGGGATCGAAAGTTTTGAGCTTTGGGGAACTGCTGTAAAGTGGGGTTCTGATTTTAAGGTTAATAGTTCTAAAGAATGTTGTAAGGCTTGTAAAGCTATGTGTACGGGTAATCATGGGCCTTGTCTTTGTGATACGTGGGTTTTTTGTGGAAATAAAAAAATTTGTGGTGACAAATTTGGTGAGGTGAGTTCGAAAAACCTTCTTCTTTTTTTTTTCTTTTTTTTTCCTATATGGTGTTTTTAGTTGTAAGTTATTGGCAGTTTGAAATGATTTGTATGTTTAACTCTGATAAACCATACAAAGTTTGAACCTTTAATTATGAAAGAACATGCAAATATAATGCAATAAAAGATAGGACATGAGTTAGTGAATTGTGATGTTGGTTTTTGAGCTAATCACAGAAGTGAACATAACCAAACCCAGCCCAACCACATGAACCTGCTTTTTTGCTCACAATCAGGAGAATTAAATGAGAAATTGTCAGAATTAACCTCTTTTGTCCTAATGATTATCAAGAAAAGAAGGCGGACCGGGGAAGGTTTCAAAACCAATCAATTGAGCCTTTCAGAATAAGTTTTTGGAGGCTAAAGCTGTTAACTGACGTTCTCAAAGCTAAAAGCTAATAATGACTGAACACTGAAGCAGGGCTTAGTTTGAGTAAAGCCCTCATGTACTTAAATTTGGCATCTATTAGTTCTGCGTTCCTTTTAGATTAGGTTGTCTTAAGATTATCTTTTGGTATTTTAAGTTATTTTATGAACTACCATACACCACATAAATTAGAGTTTGACTGTTTGGTCTGGCGTGTCTTGCTCGGTGATGTAGTGCTGGTTGAAGAAGCAGAAAGATACTTTGGCTCCTGATAGACAGGAAGCAGGAAACAAGGTTATGTGGACGTCTGGCATTGTTTTTGGAAAAGGAGAGGTATACAACTTTCTCAACAAACTAAAGTGTAAAGTGATGTTTCTCTGATATCGTGATTACTCTTCATTGTCCTCTTGTCAACAAATAAATCCAACAGTGAGAATACATTTGTATGTTACTTATAAATCCTTAAAACTTTTGCAATGTTTGAAAATTGATTTAGTTTTAGATAATTTTTGAGATTCTTTGGGAACATGATACATCTCGGAAGAATTTCGTTCTCTTGGTAGCGTCTCTGCTCTGTTAATTCTAATTCTTCCTCATATTTATTCTTGCTACACCTGAGAAACCATAAAATTCCTTCATATGTGTAGAAAATCATATTACTACCTCCTCATAGCTCTTAAACATTTTGAAAATCTTCATGGTTTAACTGCTAAAATTTCTCTTTTCAATCCCACTGCTTCTAGGGAATTGTTGCCTTGGAAACAGAATTTGGTGCTATTCACGTCAAGGTATGTTCTATTTTTTTGGTGAATGCATACTTCCATATATCTTGCTTGTCGCCACAGACAAAATGACAGTATCTAAATGAATGCTGCGCAGTTGCAATTCATTCCATAACTATATGGATTAGCCTTTATGATGCTTTTTGAATATCTCAGTTTCGAAACCAAGTGATTGGTGAAAAGTTCTCAATAGAATCCTGGAAATGAGCAGTAGTCTATGAGGTTTAACTTTAATAGGATATTTAAATCGTATCTCCGCCAACATTGAGGTGTCTTTTGAAAAAGAATAATAAACAATGATGAAAAAGTAATAATAAGTAAGGAATTAAAAGCATGATTTGAGGAAGCTCTTGCTTAAAAAGTTGATTTTGCTGATCATGCTTGAAGTATTTCCACGACTGCGCCTTTTCAAGTCTGCATGTTCCTATTTCTCAAACCTATAGGGTACAGTTCGTTACGGATGGGAGTGGATACAGTATGACTTTATACTGAAATTTAGCATCTATTAGATGTGTACACTGCTGTATCACTTTTCAGAGTCACTATACTTGGCTTTAGTCTAGTCCTTTCCCTTAACCCGGATTTGCTAATTTCTTTTGATATGACTGCCTTGTATTTCTTCTTAATTTTCTGCAGCTTTTGCCAGAATGTTCCCCACGCTCAGTTTTTAACATTTTGGAGTTGTTGGGGTTGCGCCACTGTGCTGGTTGCCAATTTTTTCGTGCGGAAACTCGCGGACAATTTTGGGATACACACGGAGATCACATAAAAGATGTAAATGTTCATCTCTCTTCTACAGTTTTACATGTGACTTCTAATCTTAAACAGCTTCGTTTTGACTACATGAAGAAGATAAATTATACGTGTGCTCCCCTCCCCCCCCCCCCCCAAACAACAAATTTGGCTTCTTTGACTACGTAGAGGGATTAAGAATAATTGCTCATTTTATCACCTTCAAACTCCCTCCATCCCGAATTATATATCGATATTCCCATTTTTCTTCAAATTCAATCAATATACCTTCTTCAAAACAACTTTTTAAGTTTTACTTAAATATTTTCTTCCACTACTACCAATATTTTCTCTGTACCATTTAAAGTCACTATTACTACTAAAGAAATTGTTTGATAACATTACTTCAAACATTTTGTGAATATATTTTTATTCAAAAATTGCAATTTATAGAACTAGTTATGCAAAATTTTTTTCCCCATATTTGAAGAATCAATATCCGTATTTATGCTAAAAATTAGAAGGTTCGAGGAACTTTGCCATTTCGGAATGGAGGAAGTAATATAGAAATCAAAGTAATATCCTACACTCCATGTCAGTCGAATAGTGCTACATAAAATAGAATGGCAGGAGTACTATTTTACCTTTGTTATAATAGCTGTGAACCAGACCCCATTAGTGGGATTTTACTGGGTTGTTGTTGTTGTATAATAGCTGTGAAAAAGCATGAAAGTGAGAGCAATGTTATGTATGTATACCATCTGTTGCAAAATGTTCAGCAACTTCCTCTTTGGATCCCAAATTATGTCCCTTTTCTTCTTTCATAACTCTGTGTATTACACATTTTGTATGTATTGCACTCTGAAATTTCTGCATTTGAATTTCCTGAAGCGCACCAGTCAATCTCTGCTTCTTTGTGCATTCTCAAGTGCTATTTTTTGAGTAGAAACTTCAGTTTTCCTGAGTTCTTTGCATCTACATTACAATATTTCAGGCTTCTTTTGGCCCCCCATATGCTTTAGTGCAAGGAACTCTTGATGCTCAAGGAGTAGCATTCGAGTCAGTTCCCAGTGAATCCTGTCCGGAAATAAGACGGGGTTCAGTTGCATGGGCAGGCTCTGGCCCTGAGTTCTTTATAAGCTTAGCAAACCATCAAGAATGGAAAAAGTCGTACACTGTTTTTGGCTATGTGCTGCCGGAGGATATGGAAATTGTAGAGAAAATAGCTCAGCTCCCCACAAAATTAGATGTCTGGAGCGGAGTTAACGTGACAGTCTTGGAGAACCCTGTACCTCTGAGGGTCCGACGAATCAAGTCCAACAATGGTGACCTAAACCTTAGCAGTTAGATGATTTGCAGTTTGGCACACTACTGCTATTTTGTACATTGATGAAGTCATAGTTTTGAATTGTTTTATGCACATTTCTATGTTGTAATCAATTTTGCAGAACATGTTTTATAATTTTGGAAAGAAGAAATAACACTTTGTATTTCATTGCCTCTTGGAAATGACTAGTATGAGAGTTTGCACCAGTTTACTATCCTTTAACTGGCTTAAGGTGAATTGACTATTGATTGGTTTTCAAAACCAATCCCATTTTTTGTAGGGTTTGTTTTAAACCAATCCCATTTTTTGTAGGGCTTATTTGAAAACAAACAGGAGCTAAATCACTTAGTTTAGAGACTCCAATTTGCATTCAACCTTTATATTGCAACAACAAATTCAGTGAAATTTCATAAGTGGGGTCTGAGGATGGTAGAGTATATGTTGACCTTACCCTTACTTTACAATGTTGAAAAAAATACGATAGTGGATAAGCCATGAAAAAAGAAGCAGTAACACAATCAGATAATAAGATAACTGGAGTAAAAGAAACAACAGATAGTAATAGAAATCTAACACTAAGAAAATACGATAATAATACTAAAACTACTGGTATGGAAAAGAGCAGCCTTAACTTTTTTTATTGCATAAACTAAATCCAATGATCAAGAAGTTAGTAACTAGCACGAATCAAGTTCAGGTTCTTACTTCCACGTTAGGGTCAATTGTTTCTTTCCTCATTGTTACTTTTAGTATAGCTAAAAGGGTGTTTGGTACGATGATAGAATAAGAGTAGTCATAAGTTACAATACGACGATTAAAATGACAATACATGAATTATGACGTAATTATAATGGAAAGTTTGATTTGTTATATTGAAATATGAGATATTCAAATTTAATTTTCAACTATTTGGATGGAACGGAAGTAACCATCAGTGGCGAAACTAGGAATTTCCTCAAGGGTTTTCAAACTTGAAAGAAGTTAAAAAAAATTCTCCGACAAAGAATGTTCAATATATGTTATACCTCTAAAACTTAATATTTTACCTATAATTTTCCGACGAAGGGTGAGCATCCTTTAAGACATGTAGCTGCGCCCCAGGTAACAGTGGCGTAGCCACCCTATGCTAAGGGTGGTCAGGCACACACCCTTCTCCGAAAAAATTATACTGCATATATAAATTAAATACTACTCATATATATATATATATATATATATATATATATATATATATATATATATATATATATATATATATGATGTGTGGCTATAATTCCATAGTTTCGTACATTATGTGCCTTGCATTTTACATGCTTTAATGATAAATTACACTTTATTTGTGCATAATGAAGTCTATTTTATGTGTAGGTGAATTGGAGATGAAAGTAGAGCAAAAGGGATACTTAAACGTTGAAAGTGTGCTCGAGAACAGTAAAAAGGAAAGACCAAGCTTTAGCCTGGCGAGGCCAGGCTAAGGCCAGGCTGGACCAGGCTTTAGCCTGGCGAGGCCAGCCAAATTCCAGGCGTTAGGCTGGCGACGCCAGGCCTGAGGCCAAGTCTAATCCGACTTTTGAAGACTTAATTCATTCCGAGTTTGACTAAGACTCGGCCCACACGTTTAGGGTTTCTTCTACACATATAAATAGACCTAAAAACACCACTTGGAAGAAGTTGTTTTCAGCAGCCACGTTTTTGGGCAGCTAGAGGCAAGGAAAGCTGGTGGAATCACCTCTTGGGAGTTAGAATCATCTATTTCTACATCTTTTCATCTTTACTCTGTATTTTAATTATGCAAAATATTTGGGATATTGTTACTATGAGTATGAGTAGCTAACTTCCTAATCTAGGGTTTTGATGGAACCTATTGAAGGATGATTTTCTTGTTACGTTAATATAGATTTACCGTAGTATTTTCTCTATTTGTTCAACTATATTATTCTTGTGGTTGATTGAAGGGCCCTCAATTAACTGTGCCTATTTAGTATGTATTACTCGGGAGAGAGTACATATTTAGGTAGTTGTTGAACAGCATCATTCCTAAACGTATATGAGGGATCAATACGGAGGTTTAAAGGTGGGATAAGGGATAACGAAACCTTGGTGCGATCTGAGTGAGCTGTACTTAATGCCAGCTAGCGTAATTCGGGAGAATATGCCTAGTAAATTGTGGTAATTACTCGGGAGAGAGTCACGACAATTAGAGTGCTCATGGTCGATAGATAAGACTTAAGTAAATTTATAGGAAACGTAGCGGAAAGGATTCCGACAATTGAAAAAATCATAACTCTAGACCTCCTTAGTCTTGTCTAGAATTTCATCCATGTTAGTTGATAATTTTACTGCTTTATAATATTTGCTAGTTAATTAGTAGAAATAAAAATCAAATCTTTATAACTAGAAAATTATTCGAACTTGTGTTTCTTTGCAATATTGAACAGTTGTAGCTAAGCCTTAGTTCTCTGTGGGATTCGACTCCGGACTTATAAATCGGATTATATTTGCAACGACCGCTTAGTCCTTTTTATAAGGCATAGTTGGGCGTGATCAAATTTTGGCGCCGTTGCCGGAAAACTAACGGTTTAGTTGTAGGTGTTTATATTGCAAAGAAATATATTTCTAGGTTGATAAAGAAACACTTATAGGCGTAGGTGTATATATTGCTAGGTTGCAAGTTTGAACTTTTATTTTTCCTTTCTTGTATTTGTTTTTTTATTTTATTTTTGTTTTACTTGTTAATGTTAAAAATATGACATCTTGGAATTATGTGAGTTTTGATGTTGGTAATTCTACTTTTGATCCTCCTTATATATATAGTGGAGGAAACCACACTGGGCAAAATTGTCAAAATATTCTCGAGAGTGAGTTATGTGCACCAACTCAATCTTATATGCGGAATGTGTGTGATATGTGTGGTGGTCAAGATGGTCACTTTCATGGTTGTGCTTATATTGCTTATGTTTCCCCAACCCCTTACTTTGATGGTTCTTCTTTTTCTTGTGAAGTTAATAGGAACAAAGAACTCAGGGATGATGACCTGAAAGAGATCAGTAATATACAAAAGTGCCTTGATATGTTAAAGTGTCTTGTGGAACAAAATAGTAAAAGACAGCTGCAGATAGAAAGGCAAGAGAAAACTATTCACAACTTGAAAGTTCAAGTATATCAACTGGTTGGAGATCTTAATGCTCAACAAGTCAATATTGTGAATAATATTCAAGAAGAGCGTGAATTAAATGCAGAAATTGAGGTAACAATAGAGGGGTCCATAGTAGAACACCAACAATCAATCAAACTAGAATTTGAGGATGCCGATGTTGTAGAAAAGATACTAGAGTCAAGCAACATATTTAGTTGACTCTGGTGTCATTAGTGTTGAGGATGTAGACAGTCCTAATGTTCATGTAGTTGAACGCATTGGTCCACACTCCAAGCATTTTTCTACATCGTGTTTGGATGATGATATAGAAATAGAGTCATCCGAGCCACTTGAGGAGTCAAGGAATGAGGATCAAAGCGCCTATATTCTGAAATGCTTCTTGCTAGAAAGTCGGGAATACACATCTCATCTAAAGGCCAAGAAGTGCAGAATACTACATTATTTTATTGGGCCAGTCAGATTCATTCCACCACCCTAGGAGCATGATCATAGAGTAGAATCAAAACTTGGGGTCCAATTCATATGTTCAAAGTGGAGGCAGAAAGTGATTCGTGTCGTGCCGCGATGTTAAATCAAGCGCTTGTTGGGAGGAAACCCAACTTTACTTGCTTTATTTTATTTTTTATTTTATTATTATTTTTGTAGTGTCAATTTTTACTTTTCTAGGAGCATGAAAAGCAAAGCTATTGGAAGGATGCAACAACAAACCATATAGTTGGAACTAAGTGTGAGGTACCCGCACGAAGGACCAAGCCTGGGAGAAGTCTGAGTACCCCATGAGTTGCTAGTGCTTCGGCCTTTGGCCTACCAGGGAGTCTCTTTTACCCTCTTATTAGTTATGGTGTGCATTTGGGACAATGCACAATTTAAGTGTGGGGTGAGGAGATTGTCTAGGTGACTTTCTATGCTATTTTAATTGTGTTAGTTTAATTGAATATATATATTTTTTTTTAGAGAACAAAAATAGAAAAGATTGGACTTTTCCCGACGATGGATCTATTAGATAATTTTTTTGAGGGATTTAAGTCGAAAAAAAAAGACAAAAAGATTTTCTTTTGTTAGGTAGTGTAGCAATTCCACCTTGGTTTTTCTTTGTGTCGCGGTTCTTTTCCAAGGGTTTTGTTTGAACCGGGTGTAGTTAGTTTTTTTTTAGGAATAGGAATCATTGTGACATGAATTGAATTAAAGCAATATCTCTTAGCTTTGTTATGCCTTGAGAATAGTTAGTACTATGGTTGTGACGCTTAGGCTCGATTTTTGACTCTCGCATAAGTACCTTAAATCGTAGTATCCTAATTTTACTTAACTGCTTTGACTGGAGTGTCGCGATGAAACCAATCCTGAGTGAGTTATGTGCCATGCGTGTGTGAGTTTTGTATGTATTCTATGCATTGCATTTGATGTCTAGAACTTGCCCAGTGTGTTTGCAAAGTGAAATAGTAGTATTATTCAGTCTAGGAAGTGATATAGGCGTTTCTTTGTTAAGCCAGATATATAAAGTTTATCCACCTAAATGTTATATACCGTAGTTAACTCCGTTGAGCCTATAATCATGTTTCTTTGGTAACCACATTACAAGTCGTACCCCTTTGTTTTAATCGACCATATATTTGAACCTTTTCACCTCTCATGAGCACTTGAATTGTTATGAACTTTGTAAAAGTTAAAGTGTGGGGTGGTTGGTTCGGCTTTTGCGTGGAACTAATGAAATAAGGAGAAAGGTGCATTGTTTTGAAAAAGTAAGAGCCACTTGAATTGAAAAAAAAAAAAGAAAAGAAAAATTAGTTGTATTGCTGTGAAAATATCCTTTGATAGTGGTGACTCTTGATGTAATTGTGCTTAAAAAAATATGGAGTTAATGTATATTGAGGTGAAGGTGGAGTTATGGTTTGACATAAGTATGTGATGTGTGTTAAAGTATATGTATTAAAGTGCTTAAGGGAGGTGTAGTCACTCATATTCAAATGTATCCTACCCGACCCGCAGCCTACATTTCAACCAATGAAACTCCTACTTGATCTTAGACTGAATGAACTCGATTAGTAGAGTATTACACTACGGGCAAGCCTATGGTGCATCTTTTGTAGCATATGAATGTTATTTCTGAGAGCGAGTGAATTCTTCCTATATTGAGTTCCTACGGTCTTAAAATTCATTGTGTGTGGAACTAATCTCTTTGATTGGGTGAGGGCACATGATTCATAAAGAAAAGGTAATGTTGTTGACATCCATGTTAGAGTAAGTAAGTGAATTCTGAATAAGGCATGGTATTTGTGAGTCGAATCTTGAGGCGAGGATGTCACACTTGTGTGCTTAAACTATTTTAAAAATTCTTGGTATAATGAGTTAGGAGAATTGCTTAAAAAAAGTCGTATCTATAAGTGTAGTTTGATTGCTCGAGGACGAGCAATGTTTAAGTGTGGGGTATTGATGTGTGGCTATAATTTCATAATTTCGTACATTATGTGCCTTGTATTTTACATGCTTTAATGATAAATTACACTTTATTTGTGCATAATAGAGTCTATTTTATGTGTAGGTGAATTGGAGATGAAAGTAGAGCAAAAGGGATAATTAAACATTGAAAGTGTGCTCGAGAACAGTGAAAAAGAGAGACCAAGCTTTAGCCTGGTGAGGCCAGCCTATGGCCAGGCTGGACCAGGCTTTAGCCTGGCGAGGCCAGCCAAATTCTAGGCGTTAGGCTGGCGACGCCAGGCCTGAGGCCAAGTCCAATCCGACTTTTGAAGACTTAATTCATTCCGGGTTTGACTAAGACTCGGCCCACACGTTTAGGGTTTCTTCTACACATATAAATAGACCTAAAAACACCACTTGGAAGAAGTTGTTTTCAGCAGCCAAAAGGTTTTTCAGCAGCCACGTTTTTGGGCAGCTAGAGGCAAGGAGAGCTGGTGGAATCGCCTCTTGGGAGTTAGAATCATCTATTTCTACATCTTTTCATCTTTACTCTGTATTTTAATTATGCAAAATATTTGGGATATTGTTACTATGAGTATGAGTAGCTAACTTCCTAATCTAGGGTTTTGATAGAACCTATTGAAGGATGATTTTCTTGTTACGTTAATATAGATTTGCCGTAGTATTTTCTCTATTTGTTCAACTATATTATTCTTGTGGTTGATTGAAGGGCCCTCAATTAGCTATGCCTATTTAGTATGTATTACTCGGGAGAGAGTACATATTTAGGTAGTTGTTGAACAACATCACTCCTAAACGTATATAAGGGATCAATACGGAGGTTTAAAGGTGGGATTAGGGATAACGAAACCTTGGTGCGATCTGAGTGAGCTGTACTTAATGCCAGCTAGCGTAATTCGGGAGAATATGCCTAGTAAATTGTGATAATTACTCGGGAGAGAGTTACGACAGTTAGAGTGCTCATGGTCAATAGAGAAGACTTAGGCAAATTTATAGGAAACGTAGCGGAAAGGATTCCGATAATTGGAAAAATCATAACTCTAGACCTCCTTAGTCTTGTCTAGAATTTCATCCATGTTAGTTGATAATTTTACTACTTTATAATATTTGCTAGTTAATTAGTAGAAATAAAAATCAAATCTTTATAACTAGAAAATTATTTGAACTTGTGTTTCTTTGCAATATTGAACAGTTGTAGCTAAGCCTTAGTTCTCTGTGGGATCCGACTCCGGACTTATAAACTGGATTATACTTGCAACGACCGCTTAGTCCTTTTTATAAGGCATAGTTGGGCGTGATCAATATATATATATTTTGAACACCCTTAACACAGTTGACTGAGGCAGTCCAGCGGTTTAGGGTGTTCAAAGTGACGTGTTACTCACGGGTTCAAAGTTCTGCTCATTTTGTTTGCCAAAACTAAATGGTGACCACCATGTGTGGTCTATTTTATTCTTTTTCAATATAAAAAAATTTCCTAACAAAATCACTCTTAAAACTTAAAATTTGTGTTGAAATAAATAACTAATCTTAAAAGTAATTTTTTAACTAAACTTTATTTCTTAAATAAATTTTATAATTTAAAAGTCAAACTCTACAATATTTCTTTAACAAAAGCTCTCTACAAACTATAAATTCTCTCGACTCTCTCTTTACTTTGGTTTTTTGCTTACTTTTATTAGTAAAATTTTTAATGATGTCTTTTTGTTCTTTTAATTTTGATTTATAAAACTATGGTTCTATTAAAAGTTTATTTATTATTTAGCTAAATGTTGCATAGTTTGATTTAAAATTTTTGGTACATCATTCATCGACAAAAATAAAATAAAATAAAATAATTGACTTGTTTAAAGTTTGAACACTCTTGAAGAAATTCATGACTACGACACTGGCAGGTAACCATGGCTAGATCTTCAAATAAGAGAAGGATATTTAGAGAGTAAAATTGGAAAAGAATTTTACTAACAATTTTTAACACAAATTGGAGGGGAAATGACTATTACCCATTAAAGTATCCAATTTTACGACTTTTTGAAAGAAAAATTTATTCATCTCAGTGATTATGTTATAATTCCCTTGATGTACTACATGAAAATTTTGAAAAAGTGCAGAGAATCTTATATTTAATTTTACTAAATTAAACAGTACGAGAAAATGAAATATGGATGGCAAAAGCGACACATTTCAAATTGCAGGGGAGAAAATACAACAACAAATTCAGTAGTTTCCCACGAGTGAGGTTTGGGGAGGGTACGATGTACTCAGCCTTACCCCTACCCCTGGAAGGGCAGAGGGGCTGTTTTCGATAGACCCTCGGCTAGAGAACTACTGAAACAGAAAATGTAATTGCAATAAGTAGGAATAACAACAAGATGAAATAAGATCGAATCCAAGAATGCAGTCAAACTCTAGGTAATAATAGCCATCTATGAATAAAAGATAACTTACCAACACTAATGCTAGCGAACTGAGTAAGACAAAGAGAAATGCTTGACTACCTACTAACTTTCTACCCTAATCTTTGACATCCACACCCTCCTGTCTAGGGCCATGTCCTCAGTCAGCTCCAGCTGCGCCATGTCCCGCCTAATAACCTCCCCCAAGACTTCTTAGGCTTACCTCTACCCCTCCTGCTGTTCACCGAGGCTAACCACTCACACCTTCTAACTGGGGCTTCTATACTTCTCCTCTTAACATGCCCGAACCATCTCAACCTCGCCTCCCGCATCTTATCCTTCACAGGGGTCACTCCCACCTTTTCCCGAATAATTTTATTCCTAATTTTATCCAACCGATTATGCCCACACATCTACCTCAACATCCTCATCTCAGCTACTTTTAGCTTCTGGGTATGAGAATTCTTGACCGACCAACACTCTGCTCCATACAACATAGTCGGTCTAATTACACAACATTGTAAAATTTAACTTTAACTCTCAGCAGCACATTCTTATCACACAAGACACCGGAAGCGAGCCTCTACTTCATCCATCTTGCTCCGATATGATGCGTGACATCTTCATCAATCTCCCTGTTACCTTGTATTATAGATCCAAGATACTTGAAACTACCTCTCTTGATGATGACTTGAGTATCAAGACTCACCTCCATATCCCCTTCCTGGGTATCGTTGCTGAACTTGTACTCTATGTACTCCGTCTTGGTCCTGCTCAACTTAAATTGTTACACCATGTACGTCCCAAGGTGACGTAATAAATATGATACTTGTTAATCATGATTTAAATGAGATTAAAGTCATAATATGACTATATATGACGTTGGATATAATATATAAAGTTTGAAAAAAATCAGATTTAAGTTGCGAAAAAAGAACCGACTAAGAATTTTTCTTGTAACAGAGCTTTTTGAGAAATAAGTTTTGTATGCTATATAAGGTATTTTGGGACATATTATATACTAAATTGAAGGTCTACGAGTCTAGTTTTTAATTCATTAAACTGTTTGTTGATACAAAATCGGAGTAGTTAGATATCCATGTTTTCGTAAAACTGCGCAAGCAGTTCGGTTGGGACCCACTTGAGACGACCTTCGACCTTACGTTTTTTTTAAGGTGTTTCAGATTCATTGCGGGTCATTTTTCACCCAAATTTCATCTAACATCTCTCCAAAACCCTCCCTAACATATTCCAAGATTTCAAGAACCAAACTCAAGGGAAATCAACTCAAATCATCATCAAAGGTGTTAAGGACTACAAGAGGATGCTTCTATGATGTTGTGGTGTGATTGTGGGCTATTGTGAGCTAAGTTGAGATAGGGTTTCGAGTTGTAGCTATTGTCCAAGTTATGTATAACATCTTCTTGATTATGCCTAAGGTTAATCTTGTGTTGGTTGTGTTGTTTGAGTGAGAAACCATAAAATAGCACTTGAAAGAACATGGGATATTAGTTGTCTTTGATTTGACTGTTTTGTGGCTAAATAGATGGTTTGTGGTGGCTGAAAATTGTAAGAAATAATTTGATAATGTTTTGGCTGCTGTTGTTAAGCTTTTCTAGGTGTTAATTAAGTTTATTGAAGAAGAAAAGATGAAAAAACAAGTGATTGACGATAAAAATTAAGGTACTAGACGTATGGGGCTGTTTTGGAAGGCATTTTGTGGATGTTTTGAACTAGAAATAATATAGTACATATAAGTATGATATTATGAAGATTATAAACTAATTTATGGAATAAGATTTGGATTCAATTATATCTTGTTGTGAGTAAAAACGAGGTTGCTGCTCAATTTGGTTGTTAAGATATTCAGAGAAACTCATATTGGATTATATTGTTGTTGTTGCTACTGTTGGTTATAGTTGTTGTTGGGTTGTTGATGACCCTTAGTGGTCTTTGGGATGTATTAAAAATAGGGGAGTTGCTGTCCGATTTTTCTTAAGCCATAAGACTAGCCAAATACGATAGTATGACATTATATGTTAACGACAATATCATTTCACTTGTTGTATATGAAAGACGTTGTGTTGAGCTTGGTTGAGTAATAAGGAAGAGATCATACTGGTATGTTAAGGCTATCCCTTCTTTCCTTTTGGCATGATCCAAATGATACAAACGAAACGAGCAAAATACGTAACTTTCATAAATGACTCTATTCATAAAAATACTAGGGGTGTCTATATTCTTGATTCCCCATGTGAATTATTATTATATCCTCTATTCATATGTCTCAGAAAAATACGTATTTGATAAAATTTGTCTGAAAGGCATATTGATTTTATGATATTCGAGAAATCTTATTAACGTATTTCTTATGCATTTCATGCATTTATACATGTACATTGACCCATGATCAAAAGGCGTAACATACTCATATATCATATGTATATGGGATATGGGAAAAGGTTACGACGTTATATACGCACCACCATCTGATCAGCTGGTATACGTTGATGATTTTGCCAACAGTGGCTGAGATGATATGATGGGATGCCCTCAGAGGATTGATGATATTATGTAAGCATATACCTATGCATGGTATGGTATTTACACGCACATGTATGACATTATAAATTTTCATGATTCACAGAGCTATTCAGAATTTTAGGTTGAGTTCTTTACTCCATGTTTCTTTCAAGTCTTTTATATACTACTGTCATGCCTTACATACTCGGTACTTTATTTGTACTGACGTCCCTTTTGCCTGGGGATGCTACGTTTCATGCCCGCAGGTCCCGATAGACAGGTTGAGAGTTCTCCTAGTAGGCTATCGGCTCAGCAAAAGGTGTTTGTGCACTCCACTTGCTCCGGAGTTGCCTATTTGGTCAGTATGATTTGAATATGTATTGTTTGGTATGACGGGGCTCTGTCCCTACCTTTATGATATTTATGTACTCTTAGAGGCTTGTAGACAGATGTCATATATACATATACTGGTATGGCCTTATAGGTAAGTACGTAATATGTATAAATCGGTATATCAAGTTGGGTCACCCTATATTGAGTATTTCCTCATGTTTTGTTCTACTTATCTCACGACAGCCTCTCCGACTCAATTACCTATGATAGTATGATGCGGAAGATACGTTACATTGGTACTCGGTTGAGTAAGGTACTGGGTGCCCGTCGCCTCCCATCGATTTGGGTCTTGACAAAAGTGGTATCAGAGTAGTTCTATCCTAGGGAGTCTACAAGCCGTATCTAGTAAAGTCTTGTTTATGGGTGTATTGTGCACCACACTTATAAGCAGGAGGCTACAAGGCATTTAGGACTGTCACTCTTTCTTCTTATTCTAGATCGTGTGGTAGAGCTCAGTTGTAAGAAATTCAAATTCCTAAATTCTATTTTATTCGTTGGTAAGAGATTGAATATGGTTATGGAAGAGTTGAGTCAGAGGAACTCGATTTTGCGTCATGCTTATGATGAGTAAATGTAAGGCCTTTAGTAGATATGTATGTACTATGATATGTGTGCCTCTTGATAAGGAGTCCTAAGGCATGAATATCTATCTACCCCTATGGTAAAAATCAATGAGAGAATCATAAGGTAGAACAAATTTCAACAAGTAAAAGAAGCTAGGTGAAGAAGGATACGAGGTACGCAGTTAGTGAAGATTATCTTTATTTACAATTCAGGCATAGAAATATAAGCATTCTGAGTTACTTTCAACAATAATAAAGATATATTCACTTGACAATACCCATTTCAGTTATGCACTGTGGGAGCTAACAGATATAATTAAAGAGAAGGATGGGATATCAACATCCAACTGGGGTTAGAGTAACCCAAAATTGTGGATGGATTGTTATCATTAGCTCACAATTCCGAGGGATATTGCAAACGTGGTAATGGTTCTCCTTGTGAGGCACCTAGATGGTGCACTCTAGAATAGTACAATCAGATATGAATACTAGAATGTTCAGAAATTTCAAAAGATTGGCATTGGAATCCTAGAAGGGATAAATATTTACCTTTGTATGGCTATCGTCCCTAGTAAAGAGAGAGTGTTAGGCGACTCGAAGAGCCAGTGAGTTGAATCAAGGGGGCTAAATGTGAAAGAATGTTTTGAAGAAGTTTTCATAATAAGGTGATAGGCAGAAATGTTACCAGGAGAATAAGAAAAAAGTAAATGAAGCATTATGAGTAAGATGTGATAAATGGATGATAACGGTAAATCTAAATATGACAGGACTACAGATTCTATAGTCAAGTGAAGGAAAAGACAAGAAGTTATATGCCTTGAGTCAATAAAAGAGTATAAGCCATAAAGTCATGTCCCCATTTCGAGAAATGAGTTGGTGACTCATACGTGATTACCAGAAGGAAAAGTTAGACCCCCAGAGTAATAGAAATTAGTATGGGCTAGTGAATAAGATAAACTGAACATGAATTCGGGACCGAAGGATTTGATAATAGTTGACATCGTGAAAATTTCATAGATCGCGTTCCCGACGATAATTGAATGGACAACAGAAGAATAACTTTTAAAGGCCATTCAGGAAGACGTTTCCCTAAAACAAGTGTTGTGAGCAGAGTTAAGCTTAAGGGACTAAGTGTGCCAGTTACACTAGGTGTCACCTTCATGCATAAGAAATTCAGTTATCCTTGGTACAGAAGGGTTACCGCAAGGCAAGTAAGAGTCTGTGAAGATGTGAAAAGACGCCAAATATGAAGAAGTGAAATATTTTATAGGTAAATCTTCATAGCAATAAATGTTATTACTGAAGATGGTGTGATATGGTATTAAGTTGGAGTTATGTGGTGCAGGTAACTATGGAATAGTAAAGGAAGAATGTGGTAGAAAGGTGAAAGGAGTGAGATTGCATTTATTAAGATCCTACGAATATGATACGACTCTAGAACATTATGTAAGCATGACAACGGGGAGAGACAATAAGGGTTCCATCACTAGATGTTATTGATAAATAAGTGCAAATGAACATTGGATACATAAGCAGACAGTGTGCGGGGTAAGTTAAGACAAAGGATATAACCCAAGAGAGATTATGTAGAATATAGATATGAGAATGGACTAACGTGTAGTTAGTAGTTGATTCAGGAAGAGCTTAGTCATGGCTAAATAAGAGGATACAGAAAAATCAGCAGGTTGTGCAAGATAAACATAGTGAAACCCAACATAGGGAATTCAGTCTCGCAAATATGATGACTTCGTAATCCTTGAGAAATATTCATATAGGAGTTGGGTTTGTTAAAGGTACCGTATAAGTCTTACGAAAATAATATAAAAAAATGGTGTCACTGAGAAGACAGTCAAAATATTTAAGTTCAGAATCAACCTTACGAGCACAAGGGCGCAGAGGTAAGTAATTAAGGATAATTATAGGCGAGTAAGAGCTTCAAAAAACTTCTTTCGGGTATACGATGTAATAAGCTTGCAGCTTTACAGAAGTCAAAGGGTCTCTCTTAAGTACTACAAGAAAGAATAGTTGAAGGCTTCAACTTAAGCACAGTGACATAAGGAAGAAATGGTCTTGTAACAACAGTCTCACAACAACATTGTATGCACTCCATAAGAAAGTGGCACATATCGTGGCTAATGAACGGAAAAAAAAATCAAAAGATGCTATTTGAGATCACATGAGTTACAGGAAATTCTAGTATATATGGGCAATGAGATAAGCCATGTATTTATGCAACAAGTGGCAGAACGACCATGAAAAATAATTGCTTATGTTTAAAGATAACTAAGAAAGCAAGAGAAGAATTACCCGACCAACGATTTAGAGTTAGCCGCAGTGATTCATGCACTAAAGATGTGGAGGCACTATTTGTATGGCATTCATATTGGTATCTATACGGATCATAAGAGCCTTCAATATATCTTCAAGCAAAAGGAATTGAATTTACGCCAAAGAAGATGGTTGGAGCTACTGAAAGACTACGAGGTTAATATTTTATACCATCCGGGGAAGGCGAATATAGTAGTCGACGCCCTCAGTCGCAGATCTATGGGCAGCCTGTCATATTTACAGCCAGAGAAGTGTGGTATAGCCCATGAGATTCATTAGCTAGCTAGTCTTAGAGTTCGATTACTGGACTCAGGTAATACTGGAGTTACTATTCAGGACACGTCAACATCCTCTTTAGTAACTGAAGTGAAGGAACACCAGTATGAGGATCCTGTGCTAGCTCATTACAGAGATACATCCCCTCAAAATGAGAATACACCATTTGAAATTACAGGAGATGGAGTACTCAGTTATCGAGGTCGATTATGTGTTCTAATGTGGCAGGGTTGCGCCAACAGGTTATAGGAGAAACTCAATATTCTCGTTATCCTATTTATCCAGGAGCTATGAAGATGTATCATGATATTAGGGGAATATACTGGTGGGATGAAATAAAGAAGGATATGGCAGAGTTTGTTGCTCAGTGCCCAAATTGTCAGCATGTTAAGATTGAGCATTAGAAACCCGGTGGATTATTATAAGCTATAGAGATTCCAACTTGGAAATGGGAAGTGATTAATATGGATTTCATCATAGGCTTACCTCGTACCCAACGTAAGTTCGATTCTATATGGGTTATTGTCGATATACTTACAAAATCAACCCATTTTCTGCCTGTCATGACTACTTATTCAGCAGAGGATTATGCAAGGCTTTACATTAGGGAGATAGTATGACTTTATGGTATCCCTATATCTATTATCTTACATAGAGGTGCTTAGTTTACAGCTAATTTCTGGAGGTCCTTCCAAAAAGGATTGGGGACTCAAATAAGTTTTAGTATATCATTTCATCCCCAGACAGATGGTCAGGCTGAACGTACAATTCAGACACTGGAGGATATGCTACGGGATTGTGTGATGGACTTCAGGGGTAGCTGGGATGATCATCTTCCACTTATTGAGTTCGCATATAATAATAGCTATCATTCAAGCATACAGATGGCTCCATACGAAGCTCTTTACGGACGAAAGTGTAGGTCTCCTATAGGATGGTTCGAAGTTGGGGAAACTAAGTTAGTAGGACTAGAGTTGGTACAACAGGCAGTTGAGAAGATTAAGCTTATTCGAGAAAGGCTATTAGCAACTCAGAGTCGTCAGAAGTCCTATGCAGATAATTGACGATGAGACTTGGAGTTTCAAGTAGATGACTGGGTACTCCTAAAGGTATCAGCAATTAAAGGCGTTATGAAATTTGGTAAGAAAGAAAAGCTTAGACTTAGGTACATTGGACCTTATAAGATCATACGCAGAGTAGGCCAAGTAGCATATGAGTTAGACTTGACTTCCAAATTGGAGTTTGTACATCCAACACTTCATGTGTCTATGCTCCGTAGGTGTATTGGAGATCCCTCTAAAGTTATTCTAGTTGACGATGTTCAGGTTACAGAGCAACAATCGTATGAGGAAGCTCCCATTGCTATACTAGATAGACAAGTTCGGAGATTAAGAACTAAGGATGTAGCTTCAGTTAAAGTACTTTGGATTAATAATAATGTAAAGGAGATGACTTGGGAAGCTGAAGAAGAAATGAAGACTAGGTATCCTCACTTGTTTCCACTATCGGAAGAGGATAAGACTGAGACATCACAACCTTTAGGTTGGTAGTAGTACCGTTACAGAGGAGACTCTGCCAAAAATTCTATAGATTTCTGGGAGTTTAACATTCGAGGACGAATGTTTCTAAGGGGGGGAGATTGTTACACCTTGTATGTTCCAAGGTGACGTAATGAATATGATACTTGTTAATCATGATTTAAATGAGTTTAAAGTCATGATATGACTATATATGACGTTTGGATATAATATATAAAGTTTGGAAAAATCGGATTTAAGTTGCGGAAAAAGAACCGACTAAGGATTTTTCTTGTAACAGATCTTTTTGAGAAATAAGTTTCGTGTGCTATATGAGGTCTTTTTGGGACATATTATATACCAAATTGAAGGTCTACGAGTCTAGTTTCTAATTCATTAAACAGTTTGTTTATACGATATCAGAGTAGTTAGATATCTACATTTTTGTGAAACTGCGCAAGCAGTTCTGTCAGGACCCACTTGAGACGACCTTCGACCTTACGTTTTTTTTTAAGGTGTTTCAGACTCATTGCGGGTCATTTTTCACCCATATTTCATCTAACATCTCTCCAAAACCCTCCCTAACATATCCCAAGATCTCAAGAACCAAACTCAAGGGAAGTCAACTCAAATCATCATCAAAGATGTTAAGGACTACAAGATGATGCTTCTATGATGTTGTGGTGTGATTGGGGGCTATTGTGAGCTAAGTTGAGACATGGTTTCGAGTTGTAGCTACTGTCCAAGTTATGTATAACATCTTCTTGATTGTGCCTAAGGTTAATTTTGTGTTGGTTGTGTTGTTTGAGTGAGAAACCATAAGATAGCACTTGAAAGAACATGGGATGTAGTTGTCTTTGGTTGGACTATTTTGTGGCTAAATAGATGGTTTGTGGTGGCTGAAAATTGTAAGAAATAATTTGATAATGTTGTGGCTGCTGTTGTTAAGCTTTTCTAGGTGTTAATTAAGTTTATTGAAGAAGAAAAGATGAAAAAACAAGTGATTGACGATAAAAATTAAGGTACTAGACGTATGAGCCTGTTTTGGAAGGCATTTTGTGGATGTTTTGAACTAGAAATAATATAGTATATATAAGTATGATATTATGAAGATTATAAACTAATTTATGGAATAAGATTTGGATTCAATTATATCTTGTTGTGAGTAAAAACGAATTTGTCGCTCAATTTGGTTGTTAAGATATTCAGAGAAACTCATATTGGATTATATTGTTGTTGTTGCTATTGTTGGCTATAGTTGTTGTTGGGTTGTTGATGACCCTTAGTGGTCTTTGGGATGTATTAAAAATAGGAGAGTTTCTGTCCGATTTTTCTTAAGCCATACGACTAGCCAAATACGATGGTATGACATTATATGTTAACGATAATATCATTTCACTTGTTGTATATGAAAGACATTGTGTTGAGCTTGGTTGAGTAATAAGGAAGAGATCATACTGGTATGTTAAGGCTATCCCTTCTTTCCTTTTGGCATGATCCAAATGATACAAACGAAACGAGCAAAATACGTAACTTTCATAAATTACTCTATTCATAAAAATACTAGGGGTGTCTATATTCTTGATTCCCCATGTGAATTATTATTATATCCTCTATTCATGTGTCTCAGAAAAATACGTATTTGATAAAGTTTGTCCGAAAGGCATATTGATTTTATAATATTCGAGAATCTTATTAACGTATTTCTTATGCATTTCATGCATTTATACATGTACATTGACCCATGACCAAAAGGCGTTACATACTCGTATATCATATGTATATGGGATATGGGAAAAGGTTACGACGTTATATACGCACCACCACCTGATCAGCTGGTATACGTTGATGATTTTGCCAACAGTGGCTGAGATGATATGATGGGATACCCTCAGAGGTTTGATGATATTATGAACGCATATACCTATGCATGGTATGACATTTATACGCACATGTATGACATTATAAATTTTCATGATTCATAGAGCTATTCAGAATTTTAGGTTGAGTTCTTTACTCCATGTTTCTTTCAAGTCTTTTATATACTACTGTCATGCCTTACATACTCGGTACTTTATTTGTACTGACGTCCCTTTTGCCTGGGGACGCTGCGTTTCATGACCGCAGGTCCCGATAGACAGGTTGAGAGTTCTCCTAGTAGGCTATCGGCTCAGCAGAAGGTGTTTGTGCACTCCACTTGCTCCGTAGTTTCCTATTTGGTCAGTATGATTTGAATATGTATTGTTTGGTATGGCGGGGCTCTGTCCCGACCTTTATGATATTTATGTACTCTTAGAGGCTTGTAGACAGATATCATATATACGGATACTGGTATGGCCTTATAGGCTAGTACGTAATATGTATAAGTTGGTATATCAAGTTGGGTCACCCTATATTGAGTATTTCCTCATGTTTTGTTCTACTTATCTCACGACAGCCTCTCCAACTCAATTACCTATGATAGTATGATGCGGAAGATACGTTACGTTGGTACTCGGTTGAGTAAGGTACCGGGTGCCTGTCGCCTCCCATCGATTTGGGTCTTCACATAAAACCCTTAGACTATATGGTCTGCCTCCAAACCTCCAGCCTCTCGTTAACACCACCCCGCGTCTCGTCAATTAAAACTATGTCATTAGCAAATAACATACATCATGGCACCTTACCTTGAATGTGTCTCGTCAATGCGACCATCGCCAAGGAAAATAGGAATGGACTAAGAGTTGATCCCTGGTGTAACCCCATCATAACCAGAAAGTTGTTCCGAGTCTCCTCCCGCTGCCTTAACCCGAGTCTTAGCTTCATCATACATGTCCTTAATCACTCTAATGTAGGCTACTGAGACTCCTTTAGCCTCCAAGCATTACCATAGCACGTCTCTCGTAACTTTATCATATGCTTTGTGTAGGTCAACGAACACCATGAGCAAGTCCTTTTCATCTCCCTATACCGATCCACCAATCTACTCACAATGTGAATGGCTTCCATAGTCCAACACCCCGGTATAAAATCGAACTGGTTCTCAAAAATGTACACACTGGTGCTCACACTCACTTCAATCACCCTCTCCCAAACTTTCATGGTATGGCTTAGCGGCTTCATCCCCGTATAATTATTACAACTTTGGATATTGCATTTAAGATTTGTCTAAACCCCTATGCCCCAAATTTCTACATATATAACGTCACTTTGAATTCTTTCAACAAACTCCGGCGAATTCCCGCCACCATGACGGCCACCTAAAACCACCACAAAAAGCGGAAACCTAGAATGTAAAATATGGTGCAATTCCAGGAGCATATAATCACAGAACTTCTAGAAGATTCCAATGGCGGTTTAGTAGTAACCTCCGCCGGTCTCGGTCTTCATAAGCTCATCTCCTCGCTTTTCGTCCTCCACCATCACTCCCATGGCTGCTTACTCATCCTCTCCGCCACTCCGTCTCAAAAAGCCTCCATCTTACGAAATTACGAAAATGTCACGCAATCTCAAATCTCCGACGAAGTTCAAAATTCACCGTCGGAGATCACTTCCGACCTGCCGGCGAACCAGCGGCTGTCGCTGTACTCTTCCGGTGGGATTCTCTTCATCACTTCACGGATTCTCATCGTTGACCTGTTGACTCGTCGTCTTCCGACGACTGCTGTCGCCGGACTTGTTGTACTCAATGCTCATTTGCTTTCGGATACGTCCACGGAGGCGTTTATTGTGCGTATTTTGCGGTCAACGAATCGTGATCTCTATGTTCGTGCTTTTTCGGACCGGCCTCATTCTATGGTTTCTGGATTTGCTAAAGCTGAGAGAACACTTAAATGCCTTTTCCTTAGAAAGCTTCATCTTTGGCCTCGATTCCAGGTAATTACCTTAAACTCGATTATCAACTTATAACAGGTGTTCCCTATGAAGGAAGATAAATGTTTTGTTGTCTTTTGAAATCATTTTGTTGAGCAGTTTCTAGTGTTTATTTGGGTATAAAAGTTACTTCGTCCGGTCCACGATTTTTAGACCTTTTTTTTGTGGTCCATAATATTTGATTTTTTCAGATATCAGGAAGTAATTAACTATGAGTAGTTTGTTATATTTCTAATGAGCAAACTAAGGTTAATATGGTCAATTTTATTGTTAATTAATGCTAAAAGGTGAATTCCTTAATCTGTGTGAAAAGAGCCAAAAAATCACTTAAAGTGGACCGGAGTGAGTAGTACATTTGGTAATACCGGAAGGTGGATAATTTATGAGGATAGTGTTTTGGTGATAATTTTGAGTTTTAAAGGTTGACAACAATTAGTTGTAGGAAAATATTGAACTGGGAGAATATGTTTACTCATAATTCAGCACCCTAGGGTGTAGACAAGTGGTCAATGAAGTTAGAGAAGAACCATGAGGTCTCAGATTCAAAAGACACTAGGTGATTTCTTCCCATCTCCCTAACTACTGGTGGGAGGTAGCAAGCAGGTATCCAGTGGAATAGTCGAGGGGTGCACAAACTTGCTAAGACACCACCGTCATAAAAAAATTTCTACAATTTAAGGTAACCAAATACTTGAATATGATTTCCAGGAAACATTTTCTGTCATACAAAATACACCCATTATCTACACATTTCTACTATTTGCCATTTATTGTGATGACTTTAAACTTGAACTTCATGAAAGTCAACTTAGGTTAATTAGATGGAATGCCACAGAGTATTAGTTTTTTTTAAAAAATAATTATTCTGACCTTATTTTTCAGTTTAGTTGGATTATTAAAAGGGCCAGTGTATGAGCTGGGGGAGTGGATAGCGCCCTAAGTTCAGGGTAATGTGGTCTGAGTGGTTTGTTCTTGCTGTTTCAGGTTTATGTATCACAAGATTTAGAGAGGGATCCACCAGAGGTTGTGGATATAAGGGTTCCAATGTCAACATATATGATTGGGATTCAAAAAGCAGTGATTGAGGTGATGGATGCATGTTTGAAGGAAATGAGAAAGACTAATAAGGTTGATGTAGAAGACTTGACAGTGGAGAATGGTTTGTTTAAGTCGTTCGATGAGATAGTGAGAAGGCAGCTAGATCCCATCTGGCATACCTTAGGGAAGAGAACTAAGCAGCTTGTTTCAGACTTGAGGACATTAAGAAAGCTGTTGGATTACGTTGTTAGGTACGAAAGTTAATATTTTCTCTCACCATGTTGTCTTTTTAGTTTTTACACACTGTTTTGATGGTATTACATGTACTGTTTCTCTCACCATGTATGTTTTTAGGCAGTATCTGTTTATAACTATAGGTGGAAGTGTCTAGTGGTATTCCCTCTGCTCTAAAGTTTTTGACCTACCTTTTTTTTTTTTTTTTTTTTTTCCGTTTATCCCAAAACATTCTCCACTTAACTTAAATGGAAAGTTTTAGCACATTTTAAATACCACAAGTTTCCTGAGACCCACTTCTGCTCTTCTTAATACAAGTTTATTCTATATTCTGTTCTACACTAGAATATTTAAAATACGACCCACATATTCCCGACAAATACTAAAAAATATTTTCTTTATAATCGTGTCACACTGGGACAAGCAGATTGGTTCGAAGAGATAATATAATAAGATGGATCTACTTGATTGCTAGTCTAAATCCTTTGTTTATCGGCACTGGTGCTGTGTGTGTGAGGTCTGTTTCAGTTTCTCTTGGCTTATGGTTCTTGTTTTTATAGTAGCACTTATCTATTTTTTATATGAGTAGGTATG
Source organism: Nicotiana tomentosiformis (assembly GCF_000390325.3). Lineage (NCBI taxonomy): Eukaryota > Viridiplantae > Streptophyta > Magnoliopsida > Solanales > Solanaceae > Nicotiana > Nicotiana tomentosiformis. The sequence continues at coordinate 117,277,009 of NC_090819.1, forward strand.
ATGCTGTAACTTACTTGAAGTACCTAGACTCACTTAGAGCATCAGAGAGTTTCCGGTCCGTTTGGATATTTGCAGAGTCCAGTTACAAGATCTTTGAGTATGCGAAGAAGCGAGTTTATCATTTTGGGAGGTCAGACAGCGGCAAACTGGGGCAAATTAAGACTGCATCAACCAAAAAGAGAAAGCTTAATGACAACAAGAAGGATGAAGGTATGTATTGGGGTTACTGGCACTTTCTTTGTCAATTGGATTCTCAGTTTATTTACTTAATAAGTGAGTTGGACTTATTTTAATAATGAATGTGAGGATACCAGTTTCAATGGAGTTAACCATGCGCAAACTACTCCCCCCCCTCCCCGAAGTAGAATATAGACTGTGAAATAGTGTAAATTTTCTGACACTGAATCCTCTTATTAATAATTCAATAGTAGCAAATCGTGTACAGCTGTAAAATATGACATGGTTCTTCTTGTTCTTGTTTATATCTCATAGATCAGTCAACTAGTACAGAGAACAGAGTTGTTTTGGAGGAAGTTTTGGAGGAGCCACCAAAGTGGAAGGTCTTACTTGTGAGTGAGTGACTTCCATTTTCTCAGTGATTGTTTTAGCCTTTGGTAGTTGAAGAATCAACTTTAAGTACTATATAACAATCATGTTGACTTATTAATCCTGTTGGTCTACTGGCTTCTGCCTAAGAAAATCAACTGATTGCTTTCATGAGTTCTAATCCTAGATAGTAATTTCAACTGGGATTTTACGGCTTGATTCTTTGCACAGGATGTCCTAGTGGAGATACAAGAGGAAAGAGATAAACGAGCGTTGTCTGGAGAAGAGAAAGATCATCTAGGTGAAGGGGATGATAACGGGATTGTTTTAGTTGCTTGCAAAGATGAACATTCATGCATGCAACTCGAAGATTGCATCACAAATGGCCCGCAGAAGGTTTTTCCAATCTCTTATCTTTACTAAGCCAAAATTTTTACTTCTTCTTCATTTGTTCAGTTTATCTTAATTTTTTTCTTTTTGGGTTTTATTTTTATTTATTTATATATTTTAGTGGATAAGAGAAGATGTATCAGCCAATCTTAATAAAACTTGTTAGTTCCAGTACATTAAAAAGAATAGCTCAAACAAATTACTGCAAAAGATATGCTAAAAGGCTATTTGACACAATCGCATGTTTTCTTTGATTGTAATGCAAAATATATCGCTCTTGATCATGTTTACTGTGCAACACAAAATTGGTATCTCAATACAGTTCATACTGGATAGGTTATGCGTGAAGAGTGGGAAAAGTATCTGCTGAGCAAGGTACAGCTGCAGGCTTTACCAAAACGCAATGCAAAGAAAGCTAAAGAGCCGAAAGGTTTTGGGGTACTTGATGGAGTTGTCGCAACGGCATCTGGAAAGAAAGCAGAAGTTAGTAGCATAAGCAAGCAGGAGCATGATGCACTGATGGCAGCTGCATCAGAAATTAGCAAAAGAATCAACAAGGATACTAATGCTGAAGATGGTGATCAGAAACATGTAGATGATGGAGGTTTTGGTAAAGGAAAGGGTAAAGGAAAGAAAAAGAAAAGTTCTGCTGGTGAAAAAACCAATAATGATGTGGCACCAACTGGTAAATTTGATACTTTTTCCTTGTACAATAACAAAAACAAATGAATCAGAGCTTAAGTTCCTGGTATTTTCCCAGATAAAGCAATGGATGACGGCTTTTTTGATGAAGTGTTTCTTCGAAAGCACGACCAAGGTCTGGATGCTGAGTCTTCAAGAGAAACTAAGAAGCTCCCACCTGTGGTTTTCTATGCCCTGGAGAGCGATAAAAAAATTCTTGATATTTTGAAGCCCTCTACCATCATTGCTTACCATCCTGACATTGCATTTGTGAGAGAGGTTGAAATCTACAAAGCTGAGAACCCTTCAAGAAATATAAAGGTGTACTTTCTTTTCTATGAAGACTCTACTGAGGTGCAAAAGTTTGAGGCAAGTGTGCGTAGAGAAAATGGAGCATTTGAGTCCCTTATAAGACAGAAATCACTGATGATGATCCCAGTAGATCAGGTTAGCTCTTTTCTACTTGTCGTTATCCGCTGCATCACATCTACTGTTAATTTGCCGTTGATGTCTGTTTTAAAGAAATATGACTTTGCAATGTCTTTGATTTTCTTTTAACTCAGTGAGATTGAGGGTTCTCAATTAGGTTTTGTTATGGCCTTGTTTGTTTTTATTCCGTCGCATTTCAGTACATCTTTTTGTTTGTTAAAGTGTGTTAATGATTCTATGCATGACAATAATATATTATGTCATCATTAAGTGGCTAGTTGTTAACTTCTTCGTGACAAAAAGATATTTATTCCTACAAATGTTGAGGAGTCTTCTATAAAGTCTGAAACCCTCTTATTCACAAAAGTAATGTAGTAAAAGTAAAGAGGCATGGATTGTTTGTACAACATAAGAGATCTACCTAGGATGTGGAGTCCATGCCCTAAAATTTAAAGAATTTAAGGATGAATTAGATACTTAGTATGTGCATTAAATCTTCATCTGTGAATGACTTGTATCTTGTGTGTATAGTGGATTTTCCTTGGTGTAAATTGAAGTTCCCTTTAATCTGCAATCAAATCTAACGGGAACTTGAATCAGTTTTTGAATTGCTGCATAAATACTTTTCTGAAATCTGAACATTTTTCTTCCAGATTTTGGTTATTGCCTCCATAAATTTGCATTCATTTGGGAGAACCCAATGTTTCATACTAATAACTGTTTTTTTGTTTTGGGATTTAATTGTGGATAATTATCAGGATGGGTGTTGTCTGGGACTGGATTCTTCCAATGAGCCTCAGTCCGTTATATCCCAAAATCTAATAACCAGAAAAGCTGGTGGAAGAAGAGAAGCAGAAAAGGAAATACAAGTATGTATTCCAAGTTTTGATTCACTTGACAATTACGCAATTGTATGACATTGTCCCAATTCAGAGACTGTTTTCTTTTAAACTAGGTCATTGTGGACATGAGGGAGTTCATGAGTAGTCTTCCTAATGTACTCCACCAGAAAGGCATGCGCATCATACCAGTGACCTTGGAAGTCGGTGATTACATACTTTCACCATTGATATGTGTAGAAAGGAAGAGTATACAGGATCTATTTGGTAGTTTTGCATCTGGCCGTCTTTACCACCAGGTGGAAATGATGTCACGTTATTATCGGATTCCTGTTCTTCTTATTGAGTTTTCACAGGACAAAAGCTTTTCATTTCAGGTACATTGTGCTACATATATTTTGCTTTGGGTTACATCTCTGTTGTGATAGATTTTCTTTTTCTTGATAAGTTCTTATCGCCTTTGTAGTCTGCTAGTGAAATTGGTGATGACGTAACTCCAAATAGCATTATCTCGAAGCTCTCCTTGCTTGTTCTCCACTTCCCTCGGCTTCGCATTATCTGGTCTCGCAGTCTGCATGCAACAGCCGAAATATTTGCTTCTCTTAAGGCAAACCAAGATGAACCTGATGAGGTCAAGGCAATTAGAGTGGGTGTCCCATCAGAAGAGGGTGTCATTGAAAATGATGTCAGGTTAGTCCTAAAGTTGTCTCACCTGTAGGTCGAATCGAAGATCTGAAATTTTATTTTGATTTCTCAAGAGATATTTTAGCAGCTTGATGACATTGTCCCTTTTTCACTTTTTTGTAGAGCTGAAAATTATAACACATCTGCAGTAGAGTTGTTGCGACGGCTGCCAGGCGTGACAGATTCCAACTATAGGGTAATGATGGATGGGTGCAAAAGCTTGGCGGAACTTGCCATGCTTCCGATGGAGAGGTTAGCAGAATTGATGGGTGGTCAGAAGGCTGCCAAAATGTTAAGGGATTTCCTTGATGCAAAATACCCAACCTTGCTCTAGCTCCTATTGGATTTTTCAATGCAATTGTTCCAGGAAACGACCTAGCCATACTGTTGTATCATCATCGGTACTTCCCCAGATCTTACCTGCTGGGAGATGGGAAAAGGGTCTCATGCCTTTTCCATCATGTAGTTCTTAGGTTACATGATATTTATTGCTTGTTCATTTATTTATTAGAATTTAGTTGTCATTGCCATTTGTGAGCTCAATTATGGAGCTTGCCTAACTCTGTAATTTAAAAGATACTCTCTCTGGCATGATTCTTTCTGGAAGGATGGGACAACGTGAAATATATTTGATATGGTTGGCCATGGAATTAATAGTTGAAGCCAAAATGTGTCTCATGTGGAGGAAGTTTTGGTTTGTCGACTCGTCTTATCTTTAATGTTATTCAAAAGGTTTAAATGCTTAACAGCATTGGGTTTCGCCAATGGTAAATTAGCTAAAATTATATGGTTTTCTGAAGGACATTGTTTTAGGTTCTTGGAATTGATCAAGTGTATGACGATAGAAAGTCTCCCAATGCAGATAGGAGTTCACTAGTTCATATACGAGCAAGAGTTAAGAGTGTACTTTTTAATCAATTCAAGTTTGTAAATGAAATTATTGAATAACAGTGTTTCAAGTTTCTTGGGTACCTCTTTTAATATTTATTTTCCTTCATATTTAGGTGCAATGGCAGGACTTCAAGTGCTTCTCAAACTTTTCTTTAAGAGTATTTGCTTTACGATTCGGATTTGTTGGTCTGTAAACGTGCACACATACTCATACACCCATTTAGAAAGGCATTATCATGACGCTTGAATCAGCTATAAATATCAACTATATGGGTGTGTTTGGTAAGAAGGAAAATGATTTATATGGAAAATATTTTTCTAGAGAATGTTTTCATGAAAATGAGTGGTTTTATAATTTATTTTTCCTTGTTTGGTTGGTAAGTGGAAAGCTTTTTCCGAAAAATATTTTCTAATGTTTGGTTAGAGAGTAGAAAATACTTTTTTTGTTGAAATGAAAGAAAACATTTTTTCTGCATCATGAAATTTTTCTTTTTTTTTGTTGAAATGAAAGAAAATCCTTTTTACTATATCATTTTGTTGAAAGGAGAGAAAACACCATTTTTATATCACGAAAAGAAGGTATTTTTTTTTGTTAAAATGAAAAAAAAATACTTTTTTATATCATGAAAAGAAAAATACTCTAATTAAAAATATATTCTATCTATAACATAAAAAGAAAGTACCATTAATAATATTTCTATTTAGGGGGGTTAGGGGGTGGGGGTGGGGTGGATGGGTGGTAGGGTGGAGTGGTGGGGATGGGAAATAGGGCGGGGAAGGTTAAAAAATAGTTTTGAAAATTATTTTTCCTTCTCTTGAGAAAAATATTTTCCTCCAATTGAAGAAAAACGAGTTGACGAGGAAAATATTTTTCAAAATATCTAAACCAACCAAACATGAAAAATATTTTCCAGAAAATATTTTTCCTTTATACCAAACACACTGTATATCTTCTTCTTTTTTCCTAAGATTAGAAGTATCTAATGGCTCTCAAAACAAGCTCAACAGTAGCATATATAGACAAAAAGTAAAGTAGTCATAACAAAAAGGTTTTTTTTACACAAATAGCAGGTTAGATTCATTATTTACTTTCCTATACACATATTTGTATTGGGTAAAATACGTTATGCTATGTGGCCACCTAAGAAGGGGACACGTGGAATCAAACCCGGGAGGATAGAAAACCGGGCACAACTACCTCGTGTGTCACCGAGGAAGGCAAGTTCATAAGGGCATTAAGCATGCTGCGCCCGATGGCATTTAATGAAGAATATGCCACAACATTAAAGAGTAACGGCTCATTAAAGAAATCTGAGCATTTATTTTTATTTGTTAGGTTTCCATTATCACATTTTAATAATTGCCATTAGTGGTGGGCCTGACCATTACGCCCACTGAGCTATAAATAATATGCTCAACAATCATTGTAAGACACGATTTTTCTGGAATACATTGACTAAATTCTATGCAGCAATCTAATACCTTTTTTCTATTTTTCTCGTTTGTTAATCTTATCATCATTGTATCCGAAAATCTTGTTCCCCGGCTCTTCGAATCTATCATTTCATCTACATTTTGTGCTAAGTATCATACATCTAAATCGATTAATTCATTATCTTTGGAATCAAATTGATTCATCTGTCTAGAAACCGCGAATAAATTTAACTATACCGTTTTACGGGCAAACAGTTTGATGCCCACCGTGGGACTTAGACAATCGTGTGGTTAAGTTGATCCTTAATTCTTTCACTCACAAGCTTTGATTATTCTTGTCTTAGCAAAATCACAGAAAATGACAATCAATACCATTAATAACCCTCGCAATCCTGTAGTTCAAGGGGAAAATCTCCATTTTGAGGACTCGATCAGCGACACTCGCAATGAGGGGGAAGATGCCACGCCGATGTATGACAGGCAGTACCCCAGACAAGTACGGGAGGTGACTCCAAATGATGCTGATTAGGGGCACGTAGCAGTTGCGGTAAAGATCCTGCACGAACAACATGCAATCATTCTAGGCCACCTCACGCGGCAAGATCAGGTTATGATGGAGTAAAAACATGCACTATCAGGCGCTTCAAATAATGCAAACGGGAGAGATCCAGTCCCTCCCGTTATTCCTACAAACCAAACAACGTAGAAAATTGACAACAACACTCCCAGGGGCGAAGCTAGCTTCGACGGGGATGTGGGGAGTAGATCTGGCCTCAACAACGATGACGATCCATTCAAGGAGGAACTCTTGCGGTTCATGAAGGAAGTAAATGCCCACATGGACCAAATCCCGGGCGCACCTACAATATTGAAAGGACTGAGCTCAAAGAAGTATATTCAATTACCGTACAAGTCGAGTGCGGCCCCGGAACTAATACCAAAACGATTCAGAATGCCCGAAGTGCCAAAATACGACGGGACTTCATATCCATATGAGCACATCACCAAATTGAGTCCGTATTATTGAAATTGAGTCCGTATTATTGGAAATATTTGGTGAGACTCTCGCGAGGGGAGCCTTGACATGGTACTCATTATTGCCCGAGCATTCCATAGATTCCTTCGAAATGCTCACGGATTCGTTCATCAAGGCCCATGCCGGTACCAGAAAGGTGCAAGCCCTAAAAGCCGATATATTCAGGATCGCGCAGGGAGAATCTGAATTATTATGAAGGTTCGTTAGCCGGTTCCAAAAGGAAAGGATGTTGTTACCGGCTGTCCCAAACGAATAGGCAACTGAAACGTTCACTAAAGGTTTAAACCCGAGAAGTTCAGATGTTTCCCCGAAGTTGAAGGAAAGTCTGCTCGAGTTTTAAGCAACAACTTGGGCAGATGTCCACAACCAATACGAGTCAAAGATTAGGATCGAAGATGATCAGGTTGACTTCCCGTCATCAGCAAAGGGACGGGAGAAGAGCAAGGAAAAAATGAAAGACGATGTCAACTCAAATAGACGAGTTTCAATGGGCCGGTTTCTACCCTACGAGCAGACGGAAGGTCACGACAGGAGCTTCTGGTCGGTGGACAAGTTTACCAATGACATGAGAACTGATCGCGGGCGGAATAACAGATTGCTGCAGGATAGAGAGACCTCGGGGCCACGAGGTCCTTCCCATCCAAAATTATGAGAATATAACTTCAACATCAGTATGGTGGAGTTAGTGTCGGCCATGAGAGATATCAAAGAGGCGCGATTCCCGAGACCGATAAGGTCCGATCCTAGCCATAAGGATCCAAATTTATGGTGTGAATACCACGACACTAATGGTCACCGGACTGGGAACTGCCGGCACCTCCGTGAGGAAGTGGCAATTCTTGAGTGACCGAGCCAAAAACAATTACGGTCGGAACAAGGGCGACACGCAAACCTCGAGAGAAGGAGAGGAACCTCCACGCCAAACGATCAACATGATCTTCGGAGGGAACAAGATTAATGGGATCACCTTCTCGGCCGCAAAGAAGACAAAAGTATCGACAACCCACAGTAAGAGGCTCTGGGAGAATGATATCACGTTCACGGATAAAGACGCAAACGGATTACTACTTCCGCATAATGTCGCACTGGTAATCTCTTTAAATGTGTTAAATTTCAAAATTAAACGTGTTTTAGTGGATCCAGGAAGTTCTGTCAATATCATACAATGGAGAGTTCTAGATCAAGCTAAACTCACCGGGAGCATTGTCCCGACAACAAAGCTCATTGCTGGATTCAAACTCACAAGCATGACAACCTGAGGGGAAATTTTACTACTTACGGATGCCGAGGGCGTAACGAAGACGGCTCTCTTCGAAGTAGTAGATGGGGACACGGGATATAATATCATCCTAGGAAGACCCTGGTTGCATGAGATGAAAGTTGTGCCTTCGACGTACCACCAATTGCTGAAATTTCCAACACAATAGGGGATCAAGCAGATAAGGGGTGATCTACCGGCAACAAGAGAGATGAATGCGATCTCGGTCTCCCATAGCAAGGGGAAGGATCCTGTGACATAGCAGTTACCGGAATCGATTTCCGACCCCGAGCCTGAAGAAATTTCCCCGGGGGAAGAAGAGTTGGAGAAATATCATGTACCAAGGTATTTTCAGGTATCGGAGAAAACAGATGCAACGAAATCCACAGTAGAAGAGTTAGAGCATGTTACACTGTTCAAAAAATTCCCAGAAAGGAAATTCCATTTGGGAACAAGACTACACCCGGAGCTTGGGTCAGGTTTTATTGAATTACTTAAAATTAACGCTGATTGTTTTGCATGGTCGTACGAGGATATGATAGGAATCCCAACAGAGATAGACGTGCACAAGTTAAGCTTGGACCCGAGCATACCTCCGATAAGGCAAAAGAAACTCCCTATTGTAGAAGCAAGGAATAAATTCGTCAGAGAAGAGGTAACCCGTCTACCTAAGATTGGTTTAATCCAAGAGGTAAGATATCCGGACTGGCTAACTAATGTGGTAGTAGTTCCTAAGAAAAATAACAAATTTCGCATGTGTGTAGATTATAAAGATCTTAATAAGGCATGCTTGAAGGACTAGTTCCCATTGCCGAATATCGATCAAATGATCGATGCTACGGCCGGGCACGAGTTAATGAGTTTCCTCGATGCCTATTCCGGGTACAATCAGATCAAGATGAACTTGGAAGACCGGGAAAAGACTTCGTTTATTAAAAAATTTGGTACATACTATTACAACGTAATGCCCTTCGGACTAAAAAACGTCGGAGCCACTTACCAACGGCTCGTGAATAAGATGTTCGAAAAACAGATAGGAAAAACTATGGAATTATATATAGACGATATTCTCGTTAAGTTTCTGGATGCAGGTAACCACCTAAGAAACCTGTAGGAAACGTTTGACACCCTGAGGGAGCATAATATGAAGCTTAACCCCTGAGAAGTGTGCGTTCAGGGTGGGTTCGAGTAAATTCTTAGGATTCCTGGTCTTACAAAGAGGAATTGAGGTGAATCCCAACAAAATTAAGGCCATAGAGGATATCGCGGATCAACTATTCAACGTAAAGGAAGTACAAAGACTCACATGCAGATTAGCGGCTTTGAGCATATTCATTTCCCGATCATCTGAAAAGTGTCATCGCTTCTTTGCACTGTTCAAAAAGAAGAATAACTTCGAGTGGACGCAGGAGTGTCGACAAACCTTGAAGGAATTGAAAAAATACTTGTCAAGCCCTCCTTTGCTCTCGAAACCTAAAGAAAGAGAAACATTGTTGGTCTACCTGGCGGTCTCAGAAGTTGTGGTAAGCGCAGTTTTAGTCCTGGAGGAAAACGGTACGCAATTCACTACATATTACGTTAGCAAAATTTTATCCGGAGCAGAAACTCGCTACCCATATCTGGAAAAATTGGCCTTAGCCCTCATGGTGGCCGCCCGGAAGCTGAGGCCCTACTTCCAGTGCCACCCGATAGCGGTGGTGACTACTTTTCCTCTGAGGAATATCCTCCATAAACCCGAGCTCTCGGTTAGATTGGCCAAATGGGTCGTTCAAATGAGCGATTTCGATATAGAGTATAAGCCACATACTACGATTAAGTCGTAGGTCCTGGCTGACTTCGTAGCCGATTTCAGCCTAGGGTTGATGCCCATGGCTGCAAAAGAGGCAATAATGGTGTCAGAGCCGACATCGGGAGTCTGGACCTTGTTTACGGACGAAACTTCAAATGTGAAAGGGTCCGGGCTCAGAATAGTCCTGGTCACGCCTTCGGGGGAAACCTTATGGCAAGCCATCAGGACAGTTACTTTAACTAACAATGAAGTGGAATATAGAGCTTTGATTGTAGGGCTTTAACCGGCCCGGGGGCTCGACTCCGAAGCAATCAACATTAAATGTGACTCGCATTTGGTGGTAAATCAGGTCTACGGAATTTTTTACACCAAAGATCAGCCAATGCAACAGTACATGGTAAAGGTTCAGGCCTTGTTGTCACGATTCCGGGAGTGGTCAATAACCCATATCCCGAGGGAAAAAAAACACGAAAGTAGATGCTTTACCAAATCTGGGCTCATCAATAGAAATTCAGGGACCAGAATTGGGAGCGATAGTTCAACTGATGAACTCAGCCTTAGACACGAATGGTTACTCTGAGGTGAATTCGACCAACCTGGTCCGGGACTGGAGGAACGAGACAATCATTTATCTTGAACACGGGAAACTACCCAAAGACCCCAAACATCAAGAGCACTACGTACCAAAGCCGCGCGATACAGCTTCGAGAAAGGCCAATTATACAGAAAATCATTCCAAGGCCCGCTGGCCCGATGCTTAGGAGCGTCTGAAGCTAGCTACGTCATGAGAGAAATCCATGAAAGAATATGTGGCAACCACTCGGGCGCAAATTCTTTGGTGCTGAAATTAGTCCGGGTAGGGTATTATTGGCCCCGTATGGATCTAGATTCCAAGGACTTTGTACGAAAATGTGATAAGTGCCAATGCCACGCACCACTAGTACATCAACCAGCAGAATGACTACATTCAATTCTGTCCCGCGACAATTCATGAAATGGGGAATAGACATCGTCGGGCTGCTACCACCGGCTCCGGAAAAGGTAAGATTTCTTTTAATTTTGACTGACTATTTTTTCAAATGGGTGGAAGTAGGTCCTTACCAAAAGATCAAAGAACACGAAGTGGTCGACTTACTATGGGAGAATATAATATGTAGGTTCGGAATACCTAAAGAGATTGCATGCGACAACGGGCCACAGTTTATCGACGCAAAAGTCACAAAATTCCTTGAAGATTTAAAGGTAAAAGGATTACCTCGTCACCGTACCATCCGAGCGCAAACGGACAAGCAGAGTCAACAAAAAAAAAATAATTGTGCAAAATCTGAAGAAAAGGCTAGAAGTAGCAAAGGGCCGTTGGCCTGAGGAATTTTCGGGGGTATTTTGGGCCTACCGAAGAACTGTTAAATCAAGCACAGGAGAAACTCAGTTTTCCCTTGTGTACGACGCAGAAGCTTTGATACCGGTGAAAGTGAGGGAGCCCACTTTAAGGTATTCCTAGGCAAATGAAGAATCAAACAACGAGGCAATGCTAATCAACTTAGAACTGTTCGAGGGACGTTGAGACCTGGCACATGTCAGAATGGCAGCTCAAAAGCAGAGGATGGAGCGGTATTACAATCAAAGAACCAACCGGTGGAAGTGAGGGAGCCCACTTGGTCTTGAGGAAGCTGACTCAAAACACCAGAGAACTCAACGCCGACAAGTTAGCCTTTACATGGGAATGCCCTTACCGGATTTTAGCTATCACCGGTAAAGGGTCATATAAGTTGAAAAATCACAACGAAGACAAGTTACCCAACAACTGGAACGTGACTCACCTCAAAAAATATTATTGTTGACAAATAGCAAGCAAACGAAAAAACATAGTACGGAGACAAAATCGGTGAGACCATCGATGACAATGGAAGCAATATATGTTATCAAATGGAGGTATTACCTAGCAATCCATTAGTGGAACAATACTTCTAGTGTTCTAATTCACATTAGTCACATTAGAATATTGGGGGGGAGGGGGGGGGGAGGGCACAAAATGCATACTCGGCAACACTGAATGCCACGTCTACCAGGAACAAAAATCCGGCAACAAAATGCATACTCGACAACACTGAATGCCACGTTTACTGAGAACGAAAATTCAGCAACAAAATACATACTCGGCAACACTGAATGCCATGTCTACCGAGAACGTAAATCCGGCAACAAAATGCATACTCGGCAACACTGAGTGCCACGTTTACCGGGAACAAAAATTCGGCAACAAAATGCATACTCAACAACACTGAATTCCACGTCTACCGGGAATAAAAATCTGGCAACAAAATGCATACTCGGCAACACTGAATGCCACGTCTGCCGGGAACAAAAATACGGCAACAAAACGTACCATTGGGACCGGAGACTACACAGACAGCCCCATAGAAACAAATTATACAATATAGCCACAAGTCATGGCAATTTCTTTTTTTGCATAGCAAAATGCTTATGTAAAACTCTGAAAACAGAAGGGATAAAGTAAAACCCTTTTTACTAAAATCTTGTTTCTTGTCCGAACGATGAGTTAGCTTTGTCATTTAAAAGTTAAACAAGTACTTCAAATGCTAGTGTCGTAATGAACATGAGATGTCCTCTTCAAGAGCACCGTAAACATAAGAGGGCCCTCTCTTATAAAAAAAACTCACGTTAAAGGGTTGATCCCGGAAGAATGAACGCCCGGAATCAAAATGCTATCGGAGAAAAACACACCCCCAGCCACATATGAAAAAGACACAAAAATAGACTTGCACGAATATCTATTGTAACCCTCTCGAAATAGGGGTTCCCTCGGAAACAAAGTCCATCGAAGAAAATATATCTGAGACCTTTGAACACCTAATTTTTGACCATGCTTGAATTTTTCTCCACTCATCTCACCAATACCTCACTTCTCACTCTATCATTCACGCTCAAATCTTCCCACACGTGTCCCCACTCCATTTTTCTTTGCTCCTCACTCTTTGTCCCCCACTATTTATACTCCACTTTCCCCTGTCCCCCGCTCCTTGTCCCCCATGCTTGTCCCCCACTCACAAACTCCATACCACTCTCCCTACCCATTAAAACAACCCCTAACTCCTTTTTTCTTCACTAGAAACGGACAGAAGATCCCCCCTTAAAGGAACCCTAAAGCTCTAAGAGAAAGAGAATGACCTAGCCGCCACCCTCTCCTTCACTCCCTCCAAGCTGCCTGCCTCTCTCTCATCTTCACATCACACACACACACACTTACCACATACACGAGGAGGAAGCCATTACAACATCCCAGCAACGTCCCTTTCCTCCAAAAACAAATGCACTGGCAAAATCACTATAGTTTCGCCGGAGTCACAAAATCCGATTCTGAAATCCTTCTCTGCTAAGTTGTATTGGAGCTGGGGTGTTGAAGAAATTCGAGGTCGCCGGAGAATTTTCGGTTCGAAGTTCCATCAGTCATCTCCGGTCGCGGTTCATTCCACACAGATTTGGAAGTTCCGTTTTCTACGTATGTATTGAAGAAAATTTTAAGCTATTGAAGGTTCACTCTTGTTCTTATCATATTCAATAATATTTCATCTTTCATGCTTTAAGTCCATTCCTTGCCATATCTTATTGTTTTGTTTATTTTTTTGTCTTTAAGCTAGTTTACCGAGTGTTTGAGCATGTTTAAATTGATTTTATTACTATTATATTAAGTTTGGTTTTTTTTTTGCTAGATAAAATAACATTTGTCACCGACAAAAACTTTTGTATATTTCCTCATTTATTATGTTACATCGTTTTGCCACAATTGCCAGGAACTAATCAAACAAACATATGACTTTAGCGTTTCTTAGCTTATCTACTTATTTGCTGTGTCACAATGGATTGATGTGTTAAGCATGAACGCTGTAATCGTCGTATTTTAAGGTGTTGGCTTTATCCAATTTAGAGTTTTGTCAATTATAATTAGGTATGGGAACTCATATATTGAACGAGTATCATTAAAAGTGTAGGAAATTTTTACTGTATAATCTCAAATTAGTGTCAGAGAAATCAATGAATATTCGTAGTATGCTTAGGCGTGTTCTAATCTATAATCGTGATTGTCTACACGTTCGCGTGACATCATTATGATTCTCAAATAAAATCAAAGTATGCGTTCACGCGACTTTGGCCAAACAATCTTAATAATTAATAAAGTATGATTAATTGTGTACACGTACGCGTGGCATGATTTTGGCACAATAAACAAAACGGATTCATACACGTGATTCGTTTCAAAGATAATTCCATATTTTAATAATTAAAAGCGTATGGATAAAATATGAAAACCAATAAATCACAGTTTATCCAAATCTAATTCAAGCCAAGTTGTAGTCAATAAAGCGACCGTGTTAAAACCACGGGACTCGAGGAATGCCTTACACCTTCTTCTCGGTCAACAGAATTTCTTACCTGGACTTTATTTTCGCAGACCAATAATAAAAGAGTCAAATCTTCCTTTGAATAGGGATTCAAATAAAAGGTGACTTGAAATACCCAAAGATCTATTCCAAGTGACGACTCTGTAAATAAAATAATTCTTATTCAAGTTTATCACATTAATTGGAGAAACTCTTTAACCCATAATCCACAACATGATATATATCTTTGTGGGGGTAAACTGGGGTGTGACAAGACCACGTGCAAAAAAGTAGGAAAACATGCGCAAGGATTAAAAAGCTTGTACAAATATCTAAGTAAAAGTAGGACCGAGCCAAATATCTAAGCAACAACACATCTTTATTCACAAAGATGTACCAAAGGGAAATACAAAATAGAGAAAGGAAAAGCTAAACCACAAGATCGCTGAAACTAGGAGGAAGAGAAGTATCTGCATCCCCGGAAAACAGTAGGTGGTGCCACTGATGGATCGACATCTTCTCCAACCGGGTCTTCTGCATCGTCTCTTTCCGACTTCTCTTTAATATCCGAAATCTCGGAACTAGAATCAGAAGAACCTGGAGCGTCAGACCGCACGAGAGTCCACGTTTTACAGTCAACTCAAGCTTACGTGCCTTAGCAATTTTGACATCAAAATCGATAGTGCCATATTTGGATTCTTCCAAGGTTTTTCTCCTCATGCCGTACATGGCGTAAGTCTTTTCGACAACAAAAGAAGCCTCTCGACGCTCGAGTTTCTCTTTGAAATCGGTGATCTCGATGGAAAGAGTATCCCGGGTGGACCTAGAAGATCGAAGACTAGCATCAAGATCTCGGACAGTTGAACTATAGAGCTTGTTATGCTTAATAGTTTTCTTATTCTTCTCCTCCAACCGGGCATATCTTTCCTCCGTAGCTGTAAGCTCTTTGCCCTTAGAATTCAAGGCTACTTCTAAGTTAGCCACTCTTTCAGCGGCAACAGCTTCACGGTCATTGGTAGTAAGAATGACATCCTAAACCTTAGCCCATTTAGCCTTGACTTCATTAAAGCTAGTCCTCAACGACCTTATCTCATGGCTAATGATCTCAACTTCCTGTTCACTTTGCTGCAAGCGAGCCTAAAAAATGACTGCCTCAGTGGCCCTAATTTCTAGTTCCGAGAGGCGAAGGATAGTTTAGTCCCGCTCTTCCAAAAGCTAGTCCCGTTCAGAAGAGAACTCCTTCTTCTCACAGATTAATCTTTGAAGCCCCTCGGAATCAAGAAAATTGGCCTACACGATAAGAAGAGGTAAGACTTAAAACGCATTCATTCGAAAGCTGAAAATAGCAAAGAAAGAAACATACCGCTGCGGCATTATGCATGGCATTGTTTAACAAACACTCTCCTGAGAGTGTTTGAATTTTTTCCTAGTCTTTCTCTGAAGCCAAAGGCTTCAGATAGTTTGCAAGCTCCACCGGCCGGGAAAAAAGGTTGCACACGGTAGAAACTGAAAGGGTAACATTCCTCCTCCTCTGAGGATCTTTGGAAGGGGCAGCATAATTTGCCCCAGATTTCCATAAATAAGGGACCGAGGAAGAGGAGCGCCTTCAGCACGGCCAGATACGGCCCTTGGAGATGATGTTGTTCCTGAAAGTGTGGATGAAGATGGAAAAGATGTAATAGTTGCTGGTTGCGAAGAAGGTGATGATGAAGCTGGTAAGGGAGAAAAGCGGGAAATAGTTGCATTAGAGGCGGGATCGATTGTTGGGAGCTCACCAACCGAGGACGATAAGCATGTGGTACTCTGACTTACAGTACCGGGCACAACAATTGGGGCCCGAGAACGGGAGTTAGCATTTTCCACCAAATCAAACTCTCCCCAAAGAGCCGAGACATCATCCTCGGCGGACGTGACTGCATCAATAAGTTGAGCATCCTGTTGAGAGGATAAAGATCGTTGTCTTCTATAGAGAGAAGCTTCCTCATCACTAGCTTCATCATCATCAATCACTACGGTGTCTACAACCGGCCTGTGGGAGGACCGGCCAACGTCGCCACCGGGGATGATTCGGGGGCATCAACCTTTACTCTCTTGTTCTTCTCCTCGACCGCAGAGGAACGTCTTCTCTTTGGCCGGGGACTCGGAGCAGATCCGAAAGCACCCGTTCGAGCAAACGCCTCCTGGAGTAGCCTTGTCGCATCAGCAGGGTCGGCCAAAATATCCTCTTCGGGGATCTCTAGTGAGCCCGGGGATAGACCTAATTTGGCAAACAAGTCAGGGGATTCAGCCAAAATTTACATATACAAAAACTAAAGCAAAGCAAATTACAATTACCATGATATTTGGCCTTCCACCCGTATTTGATGGACAGTTCTTTCCATAAGCGGGTTTCGGGCGTGGTGATGTCTAAAATCTTTTGAACCCACCGATCCAAGCCTCCTACCACTGGTGGGACCCATCAAGTCGCTATATCATACAAGAGTTGAAAGATCAATACAGGCGTAAAAAAGCATTTTGAAGAGAAAAAGGTTTTGAGAGAAATTTACGGGAACGGTTCCAAGCAACTGGAAAGGATGAGGCCGTTACTGGATTGATGTTACCGGAGGCAATTGCAACAAATCGTTCCATCCACCCTCGGTCATTGTCATTATCCATGCTTGATATCAAAGCATGGTGACCACACTTGCAAAGATTTATCATCCCCCTACGGAAGATCTTGGAGGAATACAAATTCATCATATGGGCCAAGGTCAGCTCTTCTCCGATTTCAAAACACAAGCGCCGAAGGAAGAAAACCGTCCTCCACACAGAGGGGCTTATCTATGCCAAACATACCTGGTAACGGAGGTAAAATTTTGCTATCCCGGAATCAAGCTCCCCAATCAAAGAAAACGTACCCAACGTAAGAGGGTATGTATAAAAATATGTAAAACCCTCTCTGGGAAGGGTCACTTGCTCCGATAGATCGGGAGTGATGATGTCCAAATTTGGGCAACGACAGTCTTCCTTCACAGTAGGGGTACTGGAAGGACCGATGGAAGATGGGCACCTGCTAACCGCCCATGAACGGGGGTTGTCAGTAGGAAATTTCTCCTAGAAATCCTTTGAAATACTGAGTCTTTTTATGGAACTTGCTGTTGGAGGAGCAGAATCTTCGTTTTTGTTCTTATTTTTCGAAGAACCAGAACGTTTCGATGAAGAAGCCATTAGAAGAGGGGAAGAAGAAATTCTATGTTTGGAAACAATTAGAGAAGAGATGAAGAGCAAGAATGCAGGTTGGAAGTTCAAGCAACTCGTAAGACCCAAAGGAAAAGGGAGTTGATACGTATAGGTAAATTTTGGGCGGCTAAAATACTTGGCTCTAATTACCTCGATAACCGACAGAAGGCGTGCAAAATCATAAGAGGACACGTGTTCTAGGCATTAAATGTGGGGAGACAGACATCTAATCAATCGTCAGTAACCTACAAAAGGAATTATATTATTTTCCGCCAAAAGAGGATTCTCAACAACTTCCCGGTAACATAAAGTTATGTCACCGGAAAGCAAGGGGACTATCTGTATTGGGTAAAATACGTTATGTTACGTGACCACTTAAGAAGGGGACACGTGGAATCAAAACCGAGAGGATGGAAAATCGGGTACAACTACTTCGTGTGTCGTCGAGAAAGGCAAGTTCATAAGGGCATTAAGCATGCTGCGCCCGATGATATTTAATGAAGAATATTCCACAACATTAAAGAGTAACGACTCATTAAAAAAATCAGAGCATTTATGTTTACCATTAGGTTTCCATTATCACACTCCAATAATTGTCATTAGTGGTAGGCCCGACCATTACGCCCACTGAGCTATAAATAATAGGCTCAACTATCATTGTAAGACACAGTTTTTCTGGAATACATTGACTAAATTCTACACAGCAATCTGATACCTTTTTTCTCTCTTTCTCGCTTGTTAATCTTATCATCATTGTGCCCGGAAACCTTATTCCCGGGCTCTTCGAATCTATCATTTCATCTACATTTTGAGCTAAGTATCTTACATCTAAATCGATTAATTCATTATCTTTGGGATCAAATTGATTCATCTCTCTAGAAGACGCGAACAAATTCAACTGTATCGTTTTACGGACAAACAATATTATAAATAGATAATACATATTTTATACATCCTTCGACTATTGTTTTAGCAGTTGGGTGTACGGGTATTTAGGTTAATTCTTCTAAAGAAGGAATAAGAAATGTAAATGCTTATTGAACTCGTAACTACAACATTCCCAAGGGAAGAAAATTCACTATTGTCACAAAGGGGATGGTTCTGAAAAATTGAAGAAAGAAAGGTTTTAGAAAAAGAAAAAAAGGGCGAACCCATATGAATCGGGGGATTGAACCCGACGTGAATCGAACACGCAACCTTCTGATCTGGAGTCAGACGCGCTACCATTGCGCCACGGATCCTTGATATTGAAATGTTTTCAAGTATCAGTAATAACAGTGTCATACTTTAGCCGGTTCAATCTAAAACCAGTTTTTAAATTTTTTCCCTTCATTTGTTTGTATTTTATGTTTCTTAATTCTTATGGTTTAATCATCAAACCAAATAAAATCTCTCTTCTTTATAGAGAGAAAAGGCATGTGAAAGTATACATAAAAAATTTAGTTAACAAATCAAACGAAAAAATACATAAGTATATCTATTCGTATGGAGTAATTTTACATGAGATAGAACTTAATAACAATAGGTGCCAAAAGGTTTTTTTAATTATTATTAACAAAAATGATAAGTTATGTAGAGTGTTTTGCAAGAATGAAGTATAAAATGATAGAATAGGAAGAATTAGGGGTGGGCATTCGGTATTTCGGTTCGATATTTAAGAATTTCGGTTCGATATTTCGGTATTCGGTTTATCAATTATGTATACCAAATATCGTACCAAATTATTTCGGTACGGTTCGGTATTTCTTATTTTGGTTCGGTACGATTTCTGTACGGTTTTGGTTTAATAATCGCTAAATAAGCAACACTAACGAGTGACAACAATGCACTGCGCACAACAATTAAGGACTAAGGAGTGCAACATCTTCACAGTGTACAATTCAAACTTCAAAGTTGCCAATTCAAAGTGCACATTGCACAATTCAAAGCTTAACTAACTCAGTGCAGCAGAATTCAAAGTGCACATTGCACAAGCCACAATTCTGCCTAACTCACACATTGCACAACGATTAAGGACTAAGGAGTGCAACATCTTCATAGAATTGTGCAAAAAAATTCAGCATTTTTAAACTCCTGAAATTAACCCAATTATAACACAATTAATCAGAGAGAAAAATAAAATCAGAAAAGAGGCAAGACACATATTAACAGTGACATAATTAATCAAATCAACCTAGTTAAGCGACAATACACGCAAAAACGAATTAAATGAAACAGAAAAACGAGTACTTAATTACCACTTTGTATGCCTTTGACCGTGGCTGCCTCTTTAACCTTTTTTTATCAGCCTCACCGGGGCTCCCTTCAAGGCTTCCACCTCGAGTAGTGCTTCTGTACACATGAAGCAAAAGTTTAGTTGATACATAAAATTGGTTTTAAAAAAAACCAAAATCGTTTATTGTAAAATGCAAAAAGAAATTTAGTACTACACCTAGAAGAAGAAGAGAGATCCTCCAACACAACAGTAAACTCAAGTTTGTTGTGAAGTAGTGCACCAATTGTAAACAGGCTCTTCTCACCATCATAGGCAAAATCTTTGCCGGCTAGCTCCAAACCATACGTTTGTCACTTTGTTGCACCTTGTTCAGAATTTTTCGTCCTATGCCTTTTGCCTCTTACAGGATTTCCATCTTCATAATTTAGAGCAACCTGAGGCAATAATAATCATTATTTTTTCAGTTCACTTTGAAATATTCATACCCCAAAATTCAACACTACAACTACATCAAAATTCATATCCCAAAATTCAAAATAACATTCTTTCTCTAACAGTACATTTATTATTATAAAAAAAAAAACTGAAGATTGAAGAATGAAAAGTTATGAACCTGTTGAAGAGTTGAAGATTGGAGAATGAAGGTAAAAAATAGGAAACCAGCAGTAGAGTCATCGGCACCGAGGACGTGAAGTCGTCGTCTGACTCGTCTCTATAGCGTGAGGTTCTCACTTCTTTGAGTTCTCTCTCACAGTCACAACAACCGATCTCAATTCTCTTAGGTTATGTTTCTCCGTTTCTGTTTCTCTCTTTCTAATTCCCTAATCCCTATAGCGAAAGACTAAAGAGGTTTCTGTTGGGCCTTATTGGGTTGGGCTGGGGCGTTGGGCACTAGGGCAGTGTAGAGAATTAGATATACAACATATTGGGTTGGGCCGGGCAGTATAGGTCCAACATAAAAATCTTTAAAAATTCGGTATTTCGGTATACCGAGTACCGTACCGTTATACCGAAATACCGAAATGTAATACCGAAAAAATCGAAAACGAAATACCGAATTAATTCGGTCCGGTTCGGAATTTAATTTTTCGGATTTTATACCCACCCCTAGGAAGAATACTCCTTTGATGAAAAAAATGGTGTAAATGTAGAAAAATATAGTGATGGTGTTCGGCACACGCATTGGGGCACGACTAATTAAATCCGAATTTACGCCGGAAAGTGCCACGTTGGGTGTATATCGCTCCCTAATAAAGGCGAATCCATACTTAGGCCCGAGACTCTGATTAATGATGAAGGAGTACTTGTCATTCCACCACAATCCTAGTTGGTGGCATTAATGGAAATACTCAAGATCATAGGCTAGTGCACAAAATGATATAAGAAATAGATGGCACATTACATATATCCCAGAAAAAGCAATTTAATAAGGCCAGTAAATAATAATAAAAGTTAAAAAGCATGCATGTTATGATAATTTATCAGAACAAGTAGTACGTTTAAAATACTTTTAAATTTATTTGATTTTGATTTATTGGAGTTTAAGTATTTATTTGATTTTGAATTATTGGATGTCAAGGATCTTACAAGCTAGAAAATAAAAACGCGAAACCAGTCCGATAATATTATGAAAAGAGTACGAAATTTCACTTAAACACTTTATATATATATATATATCAAATACTTCAAAAGCTTCCGACAATATCTTAAACAAGATTTAAGAGTGATTTCATAAGTTGTAATTTCATATATTTGAACCTTCTTATCTTATACCTGAGTTAGTGAGTGAGTATCATATTTGGCATAATAACTGATTCACCTGTTGATGTAATATTATTAAATATTAATTGGAGTTAATTAGCTAGCTTTGACAAACAATTAGAATGCTTTAGTTGAAATTAAAGTGTCATTTTCTCAACAAAGATTGAGGAAGAAGACAATTTTCTAGATTTGGTTTCAAGATTTGTTAAGTTGTACTGTTTCAAACAATACGAATCATGATATGTTTAGTCAACTAATTTCTGTCCTCTAATATATTCCTCAAACTGCCAAACTTAACTGTTCTATATTCTTTGCTTTACCTAACTGAAGATTGAACTTATCAGCAGCCATCAGTAGAGTGAAAGCTAGACTTTTCTGTTCAGCATCATAAGCAAATAAATAGTCAGCTCCACGGGAAAGGAAAAAAAATTAAGAATGGAAAAAGGTGGGTTAGACATTGACGTACACAAAATTTTATGAAATGCTGTGGAGTTATAATCACTGTTTCACTTGAACATGGGTTTGGGCCTAGGATAGTAGAGTTCTATGACTAATTTATTTCCTATCCCAAATTGATATTCACTTTGCATTATTTTTTAAATGATGTTGACCAATTGTATACAAATTATTTTTTAGAAAAATATTATATATAAAATTTTCTCAAAATGGTGTCATCACACCATGTAACAGCTAGCCGTTGAACTTGAAAGGGGGTTTACTCTAAATTTTATTTTGGTAAATCTCACATTAGAATAAGAGAAAGAAACTTGGTAGCCTGTTTGGCAAATCTTCTAAAATCTGCTTATTTTGAAAAAGTCTTTTCTCAAAAGTGTTTTTCAAAAAAGTATTTTTGGTGAGAAATAGTTTGTGTTTGACTAATTAATTTGAAAAGCGCTGTTGAACAACAATTAATGTTTGACCAAACTTTTAAAAAGTGATTCTAAGTATATTTTTCTCAAAAGTGCTTTTCAAAAAATGTACTTTTAGAAAGAACCTACTTTTTTCTGGTTCTCCAAAACTACTTCTACTTCTACTCAAAAGACTTTGTACTTCTACTCAAAATACTTTTTTTCCATAAAAAAACTTGGCCAAACACCTTAATTTTGACAAAAAATCACTTTTGACCAAAAAAGAAGCTTGACCAAATAGGCTATTAGAGTTGACGATGAGTTCAAGATTCAAATATTGAGGCACCTTTTGGATTAAAGTCAAAGAAGACAAAACTGTGAGGCCCAAAATCTTTGAGGTACCATAGAAAAAGCAGGTAAAAATAGCACGAGCTAGCTAGTTTTCAAATTGGTAATTGAAAAATAGTCAGCATTTGCAAAGTCATTAAAAATAGCCACTATTTTGCTGAAATTTGGAAAGCAAAAAAAAAAAAAAACGGAGCCGAAATTTTCAGCAAGAGAAGTCAAAATATAAAAAAGTTAACAATCGAAAAAACTAATGGGATTCGACCTCTACTATATAATACTCTATCTGTTTCAATTTATGTGAACCTATTTCCTTTTTAGTCCGTACAAAAAAGAATGACCTTTTTCCCTATTTGGAAACAATTTACCTTTATGCAATGATTTATAGTCACATAAAATATATGTGCCTCATTTTACACCACAAGTTCAAAAGTCTTCTCTCTTTTCTTAAACTCCGTATTCAGTCAAATAAATTCACATAAATTAAAACTGAGGAAGTATATATATAATATTTTTGACCTTGTATATATAGTGTATGTATTTTTCGGCAAAGTGGGTGAATCCCCTTCCGCCATGGTAGCTCCGCTCATGATTGTTAATCAGAGGACAATGACATACCACAAAAGCTATTGGAAAATCAATTCTGATACCAAAGAAAAAGACTTTCAACCCCAAACCTCAATATGTCCATTAGCTAATAGTAATATCAAAGCTGCAGCTTTAGTTTCCAGCAAATGCCATGATCAAAATAGAAAGATTTTGTGGCCCCTTCTATTTTCCTGGACAGACCCCCTTTTCAAGAATTAATAACAATTGAGTCATGTGAAAGTGGAATGCCTTGATAGTGTAGTTGTGAAAGGTCAATTTTAAGAGGAAAAATCTAAGAAAATTTTGACAGTCAGTTAGTTAAAGTGGCAATCTAAATGATAGTTGCAAAGGCTGTGACTTCTTTTCACTTTTGGTGGAAGTGAATGCATGCTTTCAAGAAACTCTCTTTTGAAAGATGCTCACTGATTGTGATCTCTGTCCTCTGATTTTCATCTCCCAAATTGACCTTTCTGTCAGTATTTTTTTTTTTCGTTAAAGAAGCATGAGTTAGTTGAATTCTAATTTGTATAGTAAGAACTTTATTGTCAAATATCAACAAAATCAGAAAATATATTTAAGAAGAAACTAAATTTGGGTATCATTCTTTTATCGGGAAATCTCAAGAAATATACTAGTTTGTCAGTATAATATATGTGTGGGTCATCATAGAAATATGTAGTAGTAGTAGTAGTATTTTATCAAACTTCTATTTGTCTTCTTGTTACAACTGATATGCTCCTTTTCTTTGATGGCAGACCATCTTAATTGATTAGGATCAATTTCTTTGTTTTTTCCCCTTCTGCATAATGGTTTATGCTAAAAGCAATACACAAGATGACAAACAAAAAAAGCAGTCCCATATTCACGCAGGGTCCCATGGAAGGGCCACACTTACTGGAGATTGACGTAGACAATTTATCTTAATTTAAATATTAGTGACTGTTTCTACGGCTCAAATTCGTGACCTATAAGTCACACAGAAATAGCTTTACGGCTGTTCTATGTTCTAAGTTCCCATCATACCCAAGATGACAGAAACTTGGAAAAACACTAACTTGGAAAAACACTGTAGCATATATATTAGGTTAAGTTCCCTTTTTGTCTTCTTTGCTTACCTGAAGTGAGGTATTGTATTTGACATAAATCCACTTTTAATTCCATGTCACTGTTCTGTCATTTCATCGGCTTTTGGTTTGTGATAATACAGCTAACCCTTCATTCATTATATGCAACTAGTTGTATACTTGCAAGAACTAAGTGGAAAAAACCAAGGCTTATAAGCAATATATATAAGTGGTATCCGCGGAAGTTTTTCTCACACAATATAATAGATGTGGGTTCGATCTTCACTACTTCTTGGCTGAAGTCCGAAAAAAAGAGTATTTGAAGTTGAAGTTATATTCGGAAGTTAAAATTTCCACTTTGTTGAGCTTACTGCCTACTAAATCTTCTTCAAAAGAAAGTTCTAAATATACATGTACACTAGAGTTGAGTTACACGTAAGGAAGGTTATGTATTAAAGTACATGCATACATATCCTATGTACGTTAGTTGTATAGAGATTATCAAAAAGATCTGTATTCTGTAATAGTCTTGCGCCACTCTACTCATATGTTTTAAGATTTTAGATTGAATGTGCAACTGCTCACAGATTTCTTGTGATTGAAGTCGAATGGTGTCGTCGAGGTTCATTGTGAAACTTGTCTTAGACAAATTCTAAATCGGAAAATGAGGGGTAACCAAAGTTAGGGGTTATATAAACGCAAGTTAAGAAGTCAACTGTAACCATCGTCTGAGTCAACGCAAAGGAGATAAAACCGAGAAGCTCAAAAGCCTTGACGTAGCCAAAGTGGTCGGGCCAAAGCCAACGATATCTATCTTGACAAATTGGGGCTGAGCCGTTACACATGATATTAAAGTTAGCACCGCTGGTGGAGCAAATCTCATTGTCATTATAGTCAAGTTGTCCACACAAATATTACTATTTGCTAGAGAAGGTGACAATTATATTATGGGGTGGGAACTAATGAAGCTATAGAATTTCTGATGAATGAGCCTAGCTAATCCAACTTAATTTTGATATCCATTATTTGCACTATGAACATTGGCTTTTCTATTAAACAAAAAACAATTGGATGAGGCAATGAAGTTATAATCATTTCCTATCCATTTGCTCTATGATCTTCCTCCATATTATATTCAATGATGAGAGTCAGGCGACTTCCCCTACCCACTCGATCCCCTCACTCTTCCCCAAAAGAAAAAAAGAACACCAAAATCATATACTGCTGGATGCCATTATATATATGTATCTTTGGCCCCAGAAACGATCAATGCATGTGTTAACATTCACAACGTTATATGTCCTTTGATCATGTGTGTAAAGGACTACTCGAGGAGTGTGCTTTTTCAGGGGAATTTTAAAATTTAAAGAACTAAACACAATCAGAAGTCAACATATAATATATATACCTAATTAAAAAAATTACCTATTGGAGCCGGTCTAATCTGAACGTACACGAAAGTTTGATACTTGTTTTGGAGCCGGTCTAATCTGAACGTACACGAAAGTTTTTCTTTGAATCTTAAAGCGTTTCCTATCAAAGGCGACTCAATTCCAAAAACTCAAATCCAAAACTTTTGATTAAAAATGAACAAATGATTAACACCTCATCACAATCTTCAGCGGAAAGCAGAAGACCCTTGCTATTTTTCTCGTCCGATGATGAAGCAAAGAAATTAAGAACTTTACGCAGGTGACGTGTCATTACGAGTGAAGGTATTTTTTTCATTAAAGCAATAGATACTCGAGGCAAAGGTAAAACATTAGGAGAGGTGAGGAATGAGGTCCATGGAGATATTAAATTCCTAGTGTCCCCACTTTGTAATTAAAAATAAAATTAAGCAAAAGGCTACAACTAATGCCTACTACTGCTAATTAATTAATTCCTTTTTTCTTCTCCTTGAGTGCAACTTAATCACCAATAGCTTTAACAGAAAATTCCACTTTCCCTTATTCTTTCCTTTAAAATAGCCAACAGTGGATATGCTTACCCACTGTGTCAAATCTTATTATAATGCAAATTTTAATGGCACCCAATGTTTAATTCTTGGTCTTAATCATCAGAGTTGTCATTACCCTTATGCAGTTGTATGATTCTAAATGATTGGTTTACCCCTGCTGAAATTTGGACTTTTCTTGAAATTTGAAATGTGGAAAGGGCCATTGCCACTCCTTTAATTGTCGGTCAAGAGGGAAGATATATTGTGATAAATCATGGCCTAGTTGCTAGAAATTTGTTGTATTTCAAAGTCTATTAGTGACTATGATCATGCTTAAAGTCATTGGTTTAAAACAAATTGCTCACTTCCAATGTTTTTTTATGTTGCCTCTTGACGTTAATTCTTGTTCAGAATGACATCACAATAGGTGTTTATCTGAACCGAGAGTCTATCGGAAAAGCCTCTCGACCTACAGTGGCGTAACCATCTTATGCCAAGGGTGATCAAGCGCATACCGTTCGCCAGAAAAGTTTTTTTTAGATTGAAAAAGAATTAAATAGACCACACATGGTGGTCTTCGTTTAGTTTTGGCAAATGAAATAGACAGAACTTTAAACCCATGAACAATACGTCACTATATATATAAAATATTTTGAACACCCTTAACACACTTGAGTGAGGCAGTCCGGCAATTCAGGATGTTTAGAGTGACGTATTGTTCATGGGTTTAAAATTCTATATATATATATATATATATATATATATATATATATATATATATATATATATATATATATATATATATATAGTGTGTGTGTGTGTGTGTGTGTGTTATATTTTGAACACCCTTAACACACTTGAGTGAGGCAGTCCGACGATTCAGGATGTTTAGAGTGACGTATTATTCATGGGTTTAAAGTTCTGTCTATTTCATTTGCCAAAACTAAACGAAGACCACCATGCGTGGTCTATTTAATTCTTTTTCAATCTAAAAACTTTTTTCTAATAAAATAACTCTTAAAATTTAAAATTTATTTAGAAATAAACAACTAATCTTAAAAGTAATTTTTCAACTAAAAATTTTTTAAATAAATTTTATAATTTAAAAATCAGGTTCTACAAAAATTTCTTTAACAAAAGCTCTCTACAAACTACAAACTCTCTCGACTATCTCTTTCCTTTGGTTTTATGCTTACTTTTATTAGTAAAATTTCTAATGTTCT
This sequence comes from Nicotiana tomentosiformis, assembly GCF_000390325.3. Lineage (NCBI taxonomy): Eukaryota > Viridiplantae > Streptophyta > Magnoliopsida > Solanales > Solanaceae > Nicotiana > Nicotiana tomentosiformis. The sequence continues at coordinate 117,304,588 of NC_090819.1, forward strand.
CTTTTTATTTCTTTAATTTTGATTTATAAAATTATTGTTCTATTAAATTTTTTTTTTTATTGTTTAGCTTAATATCACTACTAGAAATTCGGCAAAAACCGACCAAAGTCGACCGACCAACTTTGGTCGGTAAAAAAACCGACCAAAGTTGGTCGATTTTTTAAAATATATATATATTTTTTTTTTTTACGAAACCGACCAACTTTGGTCGGTTTTCTTTGGCGCAAAAATGCGGAAAACTATTTTTGAGTCCCGCGAAATTTATGTTTCAAGAAACCGACCAACTTTGGTCGGTTTTTCAATTAATATAAATAAAAATTAATATTAAAAAAACCGACCAAAATTGGTCGGTTAATTCGGCGGGTCATTTAAAAAAACCGACCAACTTTGGTCGGTAATTTTACTTTTTAATAAAATCGACCAACTTTGGTCGGTTATTTTCGTGCGAAAATACAATTAAAGAGTATAAATCAAATAAAAAACAGTCTTAAAATAAAATGTACAAATGGTCTAGTGGTAGAATAGTATCCTGCCACAGTACAGACCCCGGTTCGATTCCCAGATGGTGAATTTTTTTTTTTTACATAATTAAAATACCGACCAACATAATTAAAATACCAACCAACTTTGGTCGGTTTTTTTTTTGCAATATTTTTTTTTGAATTTAATTGACCGACCAAAGTTGGTCGGTAATTTCCGACCAACTTTGGTCGGTATTCCTTTCCGACCACAAAAATACCGTCCACACGTAAATGGTCGCGTTTTGGTCGGTTTTTTGCCATTACCGACCAACGTTGGTCGGTTTTTTTGGTCGATTTTTATCGAATTTTTAATAGTGTATTGTGTTGTTTGATTTAAAAAAATTGATACACCATTCATGGACAATAAAAATTATTGACTTATTTGAAGTTTGACACCCTTGACAGAATCCAGGCTACCCCACTGTCAACATGCACAAGATGGTCTGCATATACACTATCCTTCCCAAACCCCGGCTACTTGTAGGAATATACCTAATATATTGCTGTTGTTATTGTAATGACATCATTGTATTTGGAGGGCTTTCCTGAGAAAATTAGTATACGTAGAAAGACTTTTAACATACATGGAGAAGGTACATTGTATGTGCAGATTTTCTAGCAAATGAAGATCACAAATGTAAAAAATAATTCGTTAATCTGTGAAGATGCGCTCAATGTCTTTGATTTAAGATCAAAAGAGTTTATATATTGTCGCATCTAGAAGATTAATGGGATATTGTTTCCGAAATTTAAATTGTTAGGAAAGTTAAGTAGAATTTATTCTAAATCTTCATACTAGTACTAGTAAAAAGAATCCAACATTGGAGATGACAAGGATAAAAGGTTAACATAATCTTGTATTGTCTTGTGATTCGTTGATACTAAGCTTTTTGTAATAAATAAACTTTAAATGCCAAAAAATGGAAATCTATTACTCAATTACGTGACTAGAGTACAGTTCTTGGATTTTATTCTCGAAAAAAGGAAGTGCCTTTTGAACAGGAGTGTATAAAGAAAATTGATAAATAATATCAAATCAATAATTCGAATCAAACCGGAAAGAAATCCGAAGTGGTTTGATATTGAAAAATAAAACCCGACCATAATTGGTTTGATTTGGTATTAACTAAAAAAAGTCAAACCGAAACCAAACAAACCCGATAGTACATTTATATAATTTTTAAAAATATTTTATACATATAAATATTTATTGTAATGTAATTTATAAATATTTCTTAAACTTTTTCACAGTTTTATCTTTTAACGTATTATTTCAAGTTTAGACTTAACATTCTTGAATGGCAAATAAATTTTATAACCCATAAATGTAGTAACTCAAACAAAGTTCAAAACAATACTAATGCTAACAAAAGAAATTCAATTCAATACTAGGAATGATGAATATGTTGGATAATTATTTTAGTTTTACATTGGTTTATAATGAAAAATATATAATTAACTTAGTTTATCTTTTTTTTAGTGTTTAGTTATATAATTAATATTAGTACTTAGCTATACTTATTTTAGCATGGCCTATATAGTATTTTTAGATTATATTAATTTTTTCTATGGCTTATTAATTAGCAATATTTGCTTTATGTAATTTTATTATTTTATCTTTGTTATTGAATATTTTAGTATAATGCTATGACTTATCTCATATTATTATGTTAGTTTCTTGGAAAACACATTATATAGTTGTATTTTACTAGGACTTAAAAAATATTTGGAGCACAATTTACATATTTTATGCTATGATGACTTTACCGGAAAAAAAAACTGAAAACCCGAAAAAACTCGAAAAATCCGAGATTGAAAAACCCGACTTTGTTGGTTTGGTTTGGTTTATAAATTAAAAAACCCGACACCATTGATTTGGTTTGATAATTAAAAAATCCGAACCAACCCGACCTATATACACCCCGACTTTTGACTATTTTCCCCTATTTTTTAAGAAAGAAGATGAAAGTGAAAGAACAAAGAGGAATGTACAACATAAGATAAGCCAATTAAGGTGCTAAGGTTTTCTGACTGGTTAATTTCAACCTGTCCATTAACGTAGAATCTTGATCCAATTTTACCACAATATTTACTAATGAATCAAAGTTATATGAACAAACAATGTAAGAAACATTTACACACTTAAGGTGTCTAAAAAAGTAATTACATGTATATTTATACAATAAGTATTGATTGATAACCTGAAATAAATGATAACTAATATCTTAATTTAAATAATATTAGTAATTGTATAAAATTTATTTACGTGAATACAACTTAAATTCTTTACAATCCGTTTATCTACATGTCCCATAAATGAAAAATAAAGAAGAAGAAAATATAAGAAGTCTAAGTGTGACACCCATGACGAAGGGTGCGCGGATGAGATCGGGCCAAAGGGCAGGATTGACAGGCTTCTAGGTTGGTAAGCCTACGAAGAAGAGATGCACATGACAGCTTAGGTGAATCCCACAATAGAAAGGAAAGTGAAGAGTTTTATAAGGCATATATAATACAAGTTCACATAGTATGTGTACTTTTGAACTTGATGATGACAATAAACCAAGGGATAAACCATAAGGTCTATTGGATCAAAACAGACAATACGTGCCATGTGTTTGGACTGTGACATGCTTCTAGGTTGGCAAGCCTATGAAGAAGAGATACACATGACAACTTAGGTAAATCCCACAATAGGAAGGAAAGTAGAGAGTTTTATAAGGCATATATAATACAAATTCACATAGTATGCGCGCTTTTGAGCTTGGTGATGACAATAACTCAAGGGATAAATCATGAGGTCTATTGGATCAAAACGGATAATACATGCCATGTGCGTGTGGACTGCGACAAGCTTCTAGGAAATTCTCTAAAAACCCTTTTTTTAATTAAAAAAAAAAAACTCCCCTTTTGTGGTTGGCCACTTGGCCTGAATGATGGGCTAAATGTCAACATGCTTCTTAGTACTAAATGGCCTCTAACCTAACTGCAGGAATTTGTGGCTTTAGCCCTTAATGTAGGAGGTATATGCCCTACACTGTACAGAGCTACAATATATAGTAGTGGTAGTAGACTTTATAAGGGGTACTTTCCATGATCTAGCTAGGCTGAATAAGTCATCTGATGAAATATTCTACTAACACTTGTTAACATTTGGATATAGATTGGATATGCCTCAAACACAAATTTTACTTGCTGATTTGATTCTTTAGTTTGTAATCTACAATCAATTACTCATCTACTAAGTTTAAAATAACTTATATTTCCACTAATACAATTGATACTACAGTCTACATAAATGTCTAGGAATATAGGCACAAAAATACTAGTATCAAATTTTACCTTTTGAACTAAATACAGCATGCATATTGAATTACTAAAGAGAATAGTTTGTTTTTCGCACAAGCTGGTTCGGATATTACGGTTATAAAAAAAATAGTTTGCTCTTGTGTGTCAGTGTGTGGCAAGTATCTAGTTAATTCATCCCTATATTCCTCTGATGACTCAAATTTTTACTGTAGAATAATGAAGATCAAGAGGGAAGCATAAGAAATTTAAGAGTTAAAACTAAGAAATTAAAATGCATATGAAGGGTCCAAGTCCAATTATTCTCTAGCAATATATTAATTGTTGCTTTTACAAAGAATGGATGCTTCACATCTTTTCAAATTCCAAAAGAATAGGTCAAAGTCCCTCATCCACCTTTTGCTTTGTGATTCCTCTTACAATTAATCTACTCTTCCTGTTTATTAATTTTCAAAATCCTTAGACCTTTTTCCACCTTTATTTGCATGCTTAATTCTCCAAAGAGCAGTGTTGCCTTTTTGAGTCTTGGTCCTCTAAAAAGCTGAGGGATGGAGAACCAGAGGATAAAGGAGTAATAAATCAACAGGGTATAATGGTCACCCTACAAAGAACCAGAGGACAAACCTGTACTTTCAAGCAAATCAGCGAACACCCTTTTGGTGCTTCTATCCATCAACCTTTAATTTATTGGCAAAAGTGCATTGCAAAAGTAATTAGCCGGGTCCCTTCATTCTTAACCAGCAACAAAATACTGCAGTGAAGTTTGGGAGGATAGTGTATACGTAATATCAAGGACTAAAAAGAATAATAATAGCAAAACTAAGAGCGAGAAAATTGGTGGAAGGAAACAGTAGTAACAAGCATTAATCGCAGCAAAATACTAAGAAACCGACGAGATAGGTAATAGGAAAACACATATAAAATTAACAATCTAAGAATAATAAAACACTATTAGACTAACCTTAATAATCCGGTACAGATCATCTCGACTACCTACTAAACTTCTAGCATTAGGAATAGAGAATATCTTGGTAAACGACACTTTATTTCTTTAATGGGCCTACTCGTCACAAATAAAAATTAGTATAGCCAATGAGTTTTAGATAATACAATTAATAAAAAGGTATAACTGCAAAAAGATGTTCTTATCATTGCTTATATAAAACCTTGTCACTGAAATCTAAATAACCCACACACTCATTAACCAAAAAATGGTTTTCTCCACTTACCTTCAATCTTTCTCCAAAACACCACAAAAGCTAAAGAAAAGAATGTTAGCTACATGGACACCAGACCAAGAGCTTAACAAAGTGAGGCTAAGGTCTGGTGCTGACATGAAAAGAAAACTAACATGGTATGATTTAGTAGCTCTTGGAGTTGGAGGAATGCTTGGTGTTGGAGTTTTTGTTACCACAGGTCCCGTTGCTCGTAAAACCTCAGGCCCTTCTGTTTTCATCTCATATATAATAGCTGCTATATCAGCACTTCTTTCATCCTTGTGCTATACTGAGTTCTCCGTTGACGTCCCTGTTGCTGGAGGTGCTTTCAGTTATCTTCGCGTTACCTTTGGTATGTATAAAAAGGTTAAAATACGTTACTAATGTAATGTTTATTACGTTATTAGTGTATATAAGTTAAATTTATATGTGGTTATTGATTAACTTGGTGAAAGTGGGTGCAGGAGAATTTGTTGGATATTTTGCAGGAGCAAATATATTAATGGAATATGTGTTGTCAAATGCTGCTGTGTCAAGAAGTTTTACGGAGTATTTGTCTTGTGCGTTTGGTAGGAATGACCCAAACTCATGGAGAGTTCATGTACATGGTTTAATGGATGGTTACAACATGTTGGATTTCTCAGCTGTTGCATTGATTATTGTCCTCACTATTTGCTTGTGTCATAGGTTTGTTAACTATCTTGCTTTCATGCTTGGCTTTCTTAACAATTTTTATAACAACGGGGTTTGAGTAGTTTGCGTACCCCTCAAAATTGTTTTTGCCAATATCCAGTGGCATTTAAGGGGTGTCATTTGATACCGTATAGGTAACGAATTATTTTGAATATCCAGTGGCTAAGTAACGAATTATTTTTTATGTGTATATATTATATATTGACTCTTCTTAGGTTTATTTATAAGTAGATTTACTTCTTTATATTTTGAAATTCCTTAGCGACGCTTCCGATATCTACTACTGCCTTCAGCACACCTTGTTTTTGTAATAATATACTTTCCACTAAATGAATTAATGAGAGAGATACAAAGTCATGTCTTCTTTCTTTCCCTAATGTGCTTGGAGAAATTATTGGTCAAACATGGAATATCATTTCCTTTTTGTTTTATAGTTAATATTTCTTTTAGTGGTATTTGATAGTGATGTAGGGTGTATATCATTTTGTAATTTTGCAGCACTAAGGAAAGCTCAATGTTGAACCTGGTAATGACAATGTTCCATGTGGTATTCTTTGGATTTATAATCATAGCTGGCTTTTGCAATGGGAGAGTTGAAAACTTAGTAAAGCCAGGAGGAATAGCTCCATATGGTGTTAGAGGAATTCTTGATGGAGCAGCAATAGTTTATTTTAGCTATATTGGATATGATACAGTCTCAACAATGGCTGAAGAAATAAGAAACCCTTCAAAGACTCTACCAGTTGGAATTGTTGGCTCAGTCCTCATTGTCTCTGCCCTCTATTGTCTCATGGCATTATCTTTGTGCCTTTTGGTACCTTATAACATGGTATGTCATTCAACTTTCCATCATGTTCATTTTTCTTCCTACTCTATATAAAGCCATTGCTCACTTTCCAAGGATTTAACTTATATATACAGTATAATTCTTGAGCCAAGAGTCTACTGAAAACAACATCTCTACCTTTTTAAGGTAGATGTAAGGTTTGCGTATACATTACCCTCCCTAGACTCCACTTGTAGGATTACAGTGAGTTTGTTGTTGTTATTGTACAATATAAAGAATATGTACACTATGAAATTTTACATAAAATAGATTGCATGCATTATTTTCAGGCAACTAGTTTCACTTATTATAGACGGTTATTTTATAGTCATGACTTGTATGGCAAATTTATGAATATTATCGGTGTATAGAAATTAAACTATTCTTGGAATGTTTGGTAGATCCCAGAAGGAGCATCATTTTCAGCAGTTTTTCAGCAAATGGGATGGAAGTGGGCAAGCAATGTAGTAGGGGCTGGTGCATGTTTGGGGATTGTGGCATCTCTATTAGTAGCCATGCTTGGGCAAGCAAGGTACCTTTGTGTCATTGGGAGGGCTAGGCTTGTGCCTTCTTGGTTTGCCCAAGTACATCCTACAACAGGCACTCCACTTAATGCTACTATCGTTTTAGGTAACTAATATTGACGTATTATATATAAGACTATAATTTAAAAATTTAAACTATTAGAGATGGTACAACGATTTTCTTGAACATCATTTGAGTGGCATTTCAATCCACCATTTACAAGAAAACATCAGTGATATGATAATTAGGGAAAATCTTCAATATTTACCTAAATGTATTAGAATTTTGATTCGTCAAATTGTTCACAAATTCTAAAACTTTTTCCAAAAACATGTGAATACATGGTGGTCTAAATGATAGTTTCCAAGATGATACTGCGGTTATAGAATCTAATGTGTATTGTAGATATTCTCATCACAAGACCCCCATCATGTTAATTAATATCGATTTCTTAGAGCCCCATACGATATAAAATAAATTTGTAATGGTCACTTGTCAAAATTAATGGGAGAACCTTTTTGTTTGTATGTTTGTGGTGGCTGTTGTTTCTTATTTCTTTTTATTCATTTGTTTTCCTTATTGATAAACGTAGATTAATTAACTTAGATATAAAGCTAATAGTCAATATTTGGAGGAATAAAACACCTTTCAGCTGGGTAAGCTTATATCACAAGAAAACTCCAAGGGCCAATTCAACCAAAAAATTAAATCCGATCTATATATATATATATATATATATATATATATATATATATATATATATATATTAGTGAAAAAGAAAGTTCCCCTCCTTTTTCTCACCCCTTTTTTGAATGTTAATTTGTGGTCTAATATTTGCCAATAGGCATCAAAGCATAACTTTTTATTTAAAATCTAAAACAAGAAGAAAAACAAGAAATTAAAGCCTAAAATAATGGCATTTTCTCATAGCTTTATCCATATTTTATTTCTTTTGCAGGTATATGCCAAGCATCAATTGCACTATTCACAGAACTTGATATTGTGATAGAGATGATTTCCATTGGCACATTACTAGTATTCTACTTAGTATCCAATGCACTTATATTCCGTCGATATGTCATCCTTAGCAAAAATCCACCACTTCACACTCTCTTCTTCCTCTTTCTCCTTTCATGCACCTCATTTGCATTCTCTTTAGCATGGAAACTCAAATTACAATGGTGGAATCTCCTCTTAATCGCTACCCTTACAATTTCTATGACAGTCATTTTCCAGTATTTGGTTCCTCTCGTCGTCCGACGACCAGATAGTTGGTTGGTTCCTTTCATGCCATGGCCTGCTACAATATCCATTTTCCTTAATGTTTTTCTTATGACAACTTTGAAAATGGTGGCATACAAAAGATTTGGAATATGGGCTGGTTTTATAACAATATTTTATGTAATTTATGGTGTCCACTCAACATATCGTGCAGAAGAAATAATGGAGATGGTAGTTGTTGATAATAATGTGAACACTCAACAAACTGCTAAGGTTGAAATCCAAGTTCTTTAATGCAAGGTGCATGTGATATTTTATTTGGCAACTGCAGTAATAATGTTGCTGAAGCCAAAGCAATATTAATAGAAACTACTCCTTTCATTACTGTTACAGAAAAGAAAATATGATCAACTTGCAAACTGGCAAACTAGGGTGAGATGATCAAGAAGGAAACTTTTACATAGTAGTTTGGAAAATTGTATATCCATATACCTTTTTCTCATATTTTTTTCTTGTTTGACTTTCTTGTCATCAATTTTAGCTATAAACTTTGATTTTGACATTTTATGGACTTAATTTGTTCAATTCCTACATGATTTTTTATTTTTTTTTGTAAATTCTAATAAAGTCTATAATTTATTCATGAATATAGCCAAAATACATATTCTTTCTTCTACTTAAACGAGATTCCTGCATAAAACTTGTTAGTTTAATATGAGAAAAAGAAGAAAAAAGTTGTTACGCTATGGTGATGTCTAATCGGCTTTGAAGAAGTTTGAAAGGTCAAAAGGAGAAGCTGGTTTATTCTTTTTTTCTTTTTTCTCAAATATTTTCTATTGGTTAATATATGACTTGATTAAAAGGTTTGTACTTGAATCAAATTTTTGGGGAATTATGCGGACTTTGGAATAAGTTCAATCTAAACCATGTTTTCTCTTAGTTAATAAAATAGAGTATAATTATGTTTTCACTTTCTATGACCAACACCCTGCTAATACCAGGAGGACCAAATTGATGCTTCATAAAATTCCACGTGGCTAGCTCTAGGAATCAAATCAACGGTGTCCGGCGAATAAATAGACGAATTGTTTTCCCTTGGATTCATTAACAGATCGTCTTTTTTTTTTCCTTTCAAAATGGGAACATTGATTTATATATCTTAACAATTATAATTAGTGACATAGAGATATAACCGAATATCCTTCATATCTATTTTTTTAAGAAATGAATAAAACAAATTAAGCATGTATTTAGACAATATATTAAAGTCAAATTTAATAAAAGAGTATTTGAACCTCAAAGTTGAAAAAGAGTTTCTAGACATTTGGATATGAAATTGAAGTTGAAAAATGGTAGGCGACCGTCATTATAATATGTGAGTGTGAGTTGAGTAATTGAGTGAAATAGCGGGTGAGATGAGTATTATTTGGACTTGAAATTTTCTATTTCAAATTGAACCTGAACAACCTTCAAACTTGTGAAGCAAAACGATAATCGAATAAAGTTAACGACCAATCAGTTGAAGCCTTTTGCGTAAAAAATTCCACAATATATTTTTGTTTAATAGAAAAGCCAATATTCATGGTGCAAATGGATATCAAAAGTTGGATTAGCTAGGTTCGTTTTCGATCAGCAATATTTTATTCCCCCGTATATATAGTAATAATATTATCACTTTCTCTACAAAGAATACTTACCTTAACACTAATAACTATGCAGAAGATGACAATTCTTTAGAAACCACTATACAGCCAATGTAGGATAGGGATATTCTGCAATTCCTCCTCACGTGTAACTCGATCTAGCGTTTGTATGTGTACTAAAGACTTTTCTTTAAAAGGACAAATTAAAGTAGGCTCAACAAACTCAAGTGTAGTAGAGGCAGACTATGTAAAAACAATTTCGCATCCAACCCAAAATTTGTAGGATTTGTCTGTCGGAAACAATATTTATGTCCGCACAAGCTAAGATAGGGTAATGTTGCGTACACATTACCCTTCTCATATCCCACTTGTGAGATTATACTGGATATATTTTTTTAATTCAAAATGTGTAGGGTAATGGTGGATCAGTTCAGGACCAACCAATGTGAGACAGACCTATTTTCTGGACACTGTTTAGTTTGAGAGCCAATATGGAATGAAAGTGCACACTAAAGAATTAACAAGTTGCATAGAATGAAGGTTAGGTGTATGATCACTGTTAGGATCGGGAACCCGGGTAGTACGGAATTTAGCCAAACAACGGTATAATGACAATAACAAAGACAATGAAAGTTGATAATAACGGCAATTAAAGAATATAAAGAAGACACAAATTTAACGTGGTTCGGTCAAGGTGACCTACATCCACAAGCGGAGAGGAGTAATTTTACTATACCAACAAGAGTACAAAATTAGAGTAAATACTTTAATTAATCCCAAATACCCGAAGAGAATAACCTCACAAGATTACTGCAAAGAAAGGGTTCACACAAGTGTTTTCCAACACTCACTCTCTTACAAAATACTCTATAATGAAATAAAGGAGGAGAAAGAAAGACAAGAGTGAAAAGCTCTTGAATTGGTGTGTTTTCAAATGAGGAGAAACTCCTCTATTTATAGCAAGAAATCCTTGGCCTAATAATGGATATTATGTCATGGCAAATGTCATGATCTACAAGTTTGTTATAATGGATATTATGTCATGGAAAATGTCATGAACCACAAATTTGTTATAATGGATATTATGTCATGGCAAATGTCATGAAAATTTGGCCATATTACAAATCTCCACCTTGGCCTAATTTCGGCTTATATATAGTAAATTTGCTCCACCTTCTCCGCAAAAACCCCAATGGAAAAAATCATTATTCATAAATGCCAATCAAGTTCAGTCAAAGCTTGAACTTGGACACCGGAAGAGGTTTTGTGAACATGTCAGCAGGATTGTCTCTAGTGTTGATCTTCTGAACAGAGACTTTTCTTTCAGCAATAGTTTCTCGGATGAAATGATACTTTATATCAATGTGCTTCGTCCTCTCATGATACATTTGATCTTTAGTCAAGTGAATGATACTTTGACTATCACAGAAAATGGTAATACCACCTTGGTGTAAACTGAGTTCCGCAAATAGACCCTTCAACCATAAAGCTTCTTTGATCGCCTCAGTCACTGCTATATATTCTGCTTCTGTAGTAGATAAAGCTACTATATGTTGTAATGTAGCTTTTCAACTAATAGCGCAACCACCGATGCAAAATACATATCCTGTCAGTGATCTTCTTTTGTTAAGATCACCTGCATAATCTGAGTCTACAAAACCAATCAAAGTGTTAGTATTTCTCCCAAACTCCAAACATGTGTTTGAAGTACCTCGCAAGTATTTGAGAATCCATTTCACAGCATGCCAATGTGCTTTATCAGGGCAAGTCATATACCGGCTTACCATGTTCACTGCTTGTGAAATGTTTGGACGTGTACAAACCATTGCATTCATAATACTGCCGACTGCACTGGAATAAAGAACATGTGCCATGTACCTCTCTTCTTCCTCTGACTGCGGGGACTGAGCAACTGATAATTTAAAATGAGCAGCAAGAGGGGTACTAACTGGTTTAGCATCTTTCATGCCAAACCTCTCCAAGACTTTCTCCAAGTACTTCTTCTGGGTCAGAAATTGCCTGTTGGCTTTTCGATCTCTTTTGATCTCCATGCCAAGGATTTTCTTAGCTGCTCCCAAATCTTTCAACTCAAATTCACTTTTCATCTGACTTTTCAAATTGTGAATTTCTGTTAAATCCTTAGCAGCAATGAGCATGTCATCAACATATAATAATAGGTACGCAAATGAACCATCATTTAACTTTCGAAAGTAAACACAACTATCATACATGCTCCTCGAATAATCATGATCCAACATAAAGGAATCAGACCTTTTATACCATTGTCTTGGAGACTGCTTTAATCCGTACAAGAATTTCTTCAACAAGCAAACATGATCTTCTTTTTCTTTAATTTCAAATCCTTCGGGTTGATGCATGTATATTTGTTCCTCAAGTTCGCCATGTAAGAAAGCTGTCTTAACATCAAGTTGTTCTAATTCCAAATCATACATGGCAACGAAGGCAAGCAAGACACGAATAGAGCTATGTTTAACAACAGGTGAGAAAATATCATTAAAATCAACTCCTTGTACCTGACTATAGCCCTTTGCAACTAATCGTGCCTTATACCTCGCATCTTCAACCCCTGGAATGCCATCCTTTTTCTTGAAGACCCATTTGCAACCAACAATTCTTTTTCCTGATGGCGGCTTCACAATTGACCAAGTACCATTCTTGTGGAGAGACTCAATTTCTTCATTCATTGCAATCAGCCACTTGGCTGAGTCAGCAACAGAAACTGCTTCTGAATATTTTGATGGTTTTTTAATTTCTTCAGTTTCCTGTGCAACTGAAAAAGCAAATACAACATAATCTCCAAACCTTAATGGTTGTTTACCTTCTCTTCTTGGTCTATGTTTGGCTATAGAATACTCCTCTTCTTCTGGTTCAACTCTCAGGAGTCTCAACTTCAGGAATTTCAGCTTCTGTCTCAACACTTCAAGAGTTTCAACTGTATTTTGCTCCAAAGTTGATGAGCTTGGCTCAGAAGGAATGTCAATCTCAATCTCCACCTGGTTCTGTATACTCTTTCCTTTATCTGTATTACAAGAACTAAAAGACTCTTTTCTAGAATGTAACATAGAGGATTCATCAAAGATTACATCTCTGCTAATTATAAATTTTGGTGCCGTGGGATCAGGATACCATAGTCGGTATACTTTCACCCCGGATTCATGCCCAAGGAAAATGCACTTTTTATCCTTTGACTCTAATTTTCCATCATTTACATGCATGTATGCAAGGCAACCAAATATCTTTAAATCAGAATAATTAGCAGGAGTACCTGACCACATTTCCTCTGGAGTCTTAAAGTTCAAAGGTGCAGAAGGAGCTCGATTGACAATATAACAAGCTGTAGAGATAGCTTCTGCCCAAAAGACGTTTGTCAACTCAGCATTTGAAATCATGCAACGAGCCCTTTCCAAAAGAGTTCTATTCATCCTTTCTGCCACACCATTTTGCTGAGGTGTCATTCTTACAGTACGATGTCGAGCAATTCCTTCATTCTTGCAAAATTCGTTGAATTCATCATTACGAAATTCCACACCATTATCTGTTCTAAGCCGCTTAACCTGTTTTCCTGTCTGCTTCTCAATCAAAACTTTCTATTGTTTGAAATTTAAGAAAATATCACTTTTATTTTTTAGGAAATAAACCCAAACTTTTCTTGAATAATCATCAATGAAAGTTAACATATACCTCGCACCACCTTTTGATGGGGTACGTGAAGGACCCCAAAGATTTGAATGAAAGTAATCCAAAGTATCTTTTGTTCTATGAATCGCTGGAGATTTGAAGCTGACTCTTTTCTGTTTCGCGAATACACAATGTTCACAGAACTCCATATTTTCGGTACTTTGGCCACATAAGAGACCTCTTTTGCTGAGGATAGAAAGACCTTTTTCACTCATATGCCCCAATCGCATATGCCACAATTTGGTGATGTCAGAATCTGATTTATCTGATATTGAAACTGCAACAGCATCTGTAACAGTAGATCCCAAAAGAGTATACAACGTACCAGATCTGCGTGTTTTCATGATCACAAGAGCACCATGAGAAATTTTCAGAACTCCACCTTCACTTGTGTACTTGCACCCAAGAGATTCTAGAGTGCCCAAAGAGATGAGATTTTTCTTCAAGTCAGGAACATGTCTAACATCGGTGAGAGTTCTCACCACATCATCGTGCATTTTGATTCGGACTGTACCTTTTTCAATAACTTTGCAGGCAACACTGTTGCCCATCAAGACAACTTCACTTCCAATAGATTCATATATGGTAAATAAATCCCGACTGGGACACATATGATAAGAACAACCCGAATCTAAAATTTACTTATTGTTAGATTTGAAACTATTATTAGTTGCTAAAAAAATAGTTCTCTCAGTCTCATCAGCAGCTACACTTGCTTCGGCAGTGTTACTATTTTTGTGCTCATTTTTCTTTTCTGTATGCTTTTCTTTGTTTTTCAATTTAAAGCATTCAGAAATAATGTGACCTTTCTTATGACAATATTTGCACATGACATTTCTGTATCTGGATTTTGACCTTGATTTAGGTTTCTCACTACTTGAATCTTTCTTATTGGATCTACCTCTTATGAATAAGTCTTCCCTTGGTTCCCACTAGTTTTCCCAGTAATATCTCTATCTATTTGTTCTTTTGATTTCAAAATAGATTTGATATCTTTATAAGAGATATTATCCTTTCCATAAAACATAGTATCTCTTATACGTTTAAATGACTGGGGTAAGGAAACAAGCAATAACATAGCTTGATCCTCATCTTTGATTTCAGCATCTATGTTACTTAAATCCATAAGAAGAGAATCAAAAGTATCAAGATGAGTAAGTATAGAGGTACCTTCAGCCATACGAAAAGTGTAGAGTTTTTGCTTTAGGTAAAGTCTATTTTCTCCTGTTCTTTTCATATATAGGGTTTTAAGCTTTTCCCATATGCCTTTGGCTGAGCTTTCTGCTGCAACTTCACGCAAAACCTCATTTGAAAGATTTAAAATAATACCTGCTTTTGCCTTTTTGTCTATGACGGCAAACTCCTCGTCCGTCATTTTATCCGGCATCTTCTCCTTTCCTTGCAGTGCCAAATCTAAGCCATCTTGAATTAGGATAGCTTCCATCTTTAATTGCCACATTCCGAAGTTTGAACTTCGGTCAAATTTCTCAACATAAGACTTTGTTAGAGTCATTTTGGCTATTTAAACTAACCCGGTTAGATCTGGCTCTGATAACAATTTGTTAGGATCGGGAACTCGGGTAGTGCGAAATTTAGCCAAACAACGGTATAATGACAATAACAAAGACAATGGAAGTTAATAATAACGGCAATTAAAGAATATAAAGAAGAAACAAATTTAACATGGTTCGGTCAAGGTGACCTACGTCCACAAGCAGAGAGGAGCAATTTCACTATACCAACAAGAGTACAAAAGAGAGTACAAAATTAGAGTAAATACTCTAATTAATCCCAAATACCCCAAGAGAATAACCTCACAACATCACTCCAAAGAAAGGGTTCACACAAGTGTTTTCCAACACTCACTCTTTTACAAAATACTCTATAATGAAATAAAGGAGGAGAAAGAAAGACAAGAGTGACAAACTCTTGAATTTGTGTGTGACAAATATCATAAACCACAAATTTATTATAATGGATATTATGTCATAAAGAAAATTTGGCCATATTACAATGAGAAAACAGTAATAGGGAAATCGCAAAGAGTTGACATGGAAAAGTTGATTAACGTCAAACATAACTTGTAAGCCATAAAAGACAAAAAGGGAACTTTACCTAATTAGGATACACTGTTTAAGCCTTCTGTCATTTTATGTATTGCTTTTAGCATAATCTATCATCAGAGTGGGAAAAAACAAAAGAAAATGATCTTAATCAATTAAGATGGTCTGCCATCAACCAAGAGGAAACATCTTTGTTGCAACAACAAGACAAATAGAAATTTGGTAAATTGCACAGTAGACCAGTAGTATACTACATATATATGACCCCACACATTATTGACAAACTATATTTTAATAAATGCATAAAGTACTTATTAAATTTGTCCGAAAAAATTATTTACACATCTAAACTTTACGGGCGATCTTTTACCCCTTTATTTTAAATTTAAGTGAATTTAATACCCTCTTGAGTGATGACCTGGCGTGAAAAATATAGTTCATTTTGTAGATACACCCGAAGGCAAAAAAAAAAAACAGCTTAAAACTAATTTAATTGTCTAGGTGTCACTTTCCTATTGGATATTATAACTAATTAAACTTAATACTAATTTTTTCTTTTTTCTTATTCATTTTTCTTTTCTTTTTCTTTTTCGTTTTTTTTTTCTCTTTCTTCATTTTAACAGAAGCAGTGAACCAATGGCTCTAGCTTGGCTAAAATATCCATTTTCGGTTACCTTATTCTTATCTACGTCCTTCTCCAATTGAGATTTTCTCCATCCGATTTTTTATCTATTTGCTGAAAATACTTCTTTAGAACCAGAAATAATGGTGAAAAGAAGACAAGGTTTCACCGGAAAATTCTACGGTAGGAGAAAATTTATAGGTCCTTAACTAGTGGCTCTATATCTTAGGTTTCGTTCACTTTTCCAATACAAAACTAGGAGGAATAAATAAAAATTCTCCTAAGGAAACCAAGAAAGAAATTAGGAGCACAAACCCACCTTGTCAAAAAATACGGTATCGACGACACCAAGCTTTCCGGCCAATCAAACATTTCTCTCTATCCCAAGCTTTCCGGCCTTTTTTCTCCTTAATTTCGTGTAATGTCATAGCCACAAATAAATTTATCTACAATGAAAAAAAAATAATAGAGATAGAGTTGATGGGTTTAAGGGAGGTTATGGCGGTGAATGGCTTTCATGGTGGCGGTCGGCAAAAATAATGACGAAGGAAGGTGGAGAAGATGAAATGAAAAAAAGAGGGGAAAAGGAAAGAAGAAGTTAAAAAAAAATGAAATAGTGCAGCATTTGATACATGGCGCGTGTTAACATAGCCCACCACAAGACTGATTCAATATTTTGAAGGAGGTATTAAATTTAGTTTAGATGAGAATAGTGGGTATTAGGTTGCCCGTAAAGTTTAGGTATGTAAATAATTTTCCATGACAAGTTTAATGGATACGTTATGCATTTTCTCAAAAGAGTTTTTATATATTTATTGATCTTGATGGAATTTGCTAAAAAAGCTAGTCCCTCTATGTCAATTTAAATCACACTTTTCGTAGTAGTCCGTTTAAAAAGGAATGACACATTTTTTGAGAAACTTTTATAGTCACACAAATATCATGGCCCGCCCCCACTAAGCTTTGCCCCCCTTAAGCTTTTATTACCACATGTTTCAAAAGTCTTCTCTTTTTTCTCAAACTTTATGTCAAGACAAACTAAATCATCTAAATTGAAACGGACGGAGTATTACTTTATCAAAATAGAATCCAAATAAGACATGCTGCTTAAAGAGAAATAAAAAGACTGCCCAAAATGGATGAGAAAAGAAAACTACTGAATATGAATGCATGCTCTAAGAAAGCTAATTTATCTAAAACACAATTTGGGAGTTGAAAATCAAGGACACATCACACATATTACAATATGTGAGCATCTTTCAAAAAGGAGTTTCTTGAAAGCATGCATCCACTTCCACCCAACATGAAAAGAAGTCGCTGCCTTTGCAGTTATCATTAATTTAGATTGCCACTTTAATTAGCTGATTGTACACAAAACTTAATTTCTTGGACTCTTCCTCTAAAACTGACCTTTCATAGCTATACCGTCAAGTTCACTCGAGCATTCCACTTGTGAGTCAATTGTTATTCTTGAGAGGCATCTGGCCAAGAAATTAGAAGTGGCCCTTTTCTTTTCCCTTGTGTACACACAATCTCTCCATTTGGATTATGGCATTGTTGGTAAGGTGTTGTAACATTCCAATTCACTAGTAATATTGTTCGGTTTAAGGCTTAAGCCCGCACGTACGATTTTAAAACGCGTCAATAAAGGCTAAGGCTTGTTTCAATATGGAATTCGTCTGGGTTGTCACATACTCTGCAGCCTTAATATATTAACTGATGGATATATAGAAGTTTGGGTTGAAAGTCTTCTCCTTTTGTATCAGATTTGATGTTCCAATAGCTTTTGTGGGATGTGCTTGTCCTTTTACTGGTTAACAGCTAACATCTCAAATAACATGTTGCAGCCTGCCAAATCTTTGAGCTTTTTGTGATCAAAATCCTAAAACAAGAATGATGTTTCAATAATCTAGTAAGTGACAAGCAGATAGATGCAATGAGTTGGTTTATAAGCAATTCTCCAACTTGGATGAACCCAAGTTGTCTTCACGAAATTACCAACCCCCCGCTTGAAAAATAATGCAAAAGTAAATATTAATTTGGGATAAGAAATAAATCGTTAAGAACTCCACTACTCCAAATTATATTCTAATTAGTGTACAATTGTGACAATAAGTCGACATCACTAGCTTGCACAAAGTTGTGGGTGCAGCGCCATTATATTGCTCACCCACCTTTTGCTGTTCTTTCTCCCATTGGAGCTGACTATCTTCCTGTGATGCTGGACAGATTAAAATTCTAGCTTTACTGTAGTACTGATGGCAGCTGATGGATGAATTCAATCTTCAGATAAGTAACGCAAAGAACGTAGAATAGTAAAGTTTGGCGCAGTTTGAGGGATATATGAAAGGACTGAAATTAGTTGACTAAATGATTGCATCTATATGTTCTTGTGTTGCTTGAAACAGTACATCTTGACAAATCTTGAAACCATATCTAGAAAATTGTCTTCTTCCTCAATCTTAGTTGAGAAAATGTCGACAGTTAAATTCAACTAAAACAATACTGTCAACTTTCGACCTCTTCTTAGGGTAAGTCAACTTTTATTTTATTTTTTACGTTAATTCTAATATTTTCCAAATGTCCGCATTTCGTATCTCAAAAAATAATAGATAGATATATGAAGGATATCCAGTTATATCTTATGCCCATTATGAAAAAAAAAGGTACCATTTAAGTGATGTTGAAATGATACTCTTTGATTATCGAATATGCCCCCAAAGGCGATCAGTAGGGGTGTGCATATGCCAGGTTGGTTCGGGTTTTCCAATTACCAAATCAAACAAATTATCTCGGATTTTTAAATTTATAAATCAAACCAAACCAATAAAAGTCGTGTTTTTCAATCTCAGTTTTTCTCGAGTTTTTTTATTTTCTCGGGGTTTTTGGATTTTTTCGACAAAATTTTCATAGCATAAAATATATAGTGTGTGCTCTAATATTTCTTAGGTCCTAGTAGGATAAAACTATATAAGACGTTACTCAATAAAATAATACAAAATAATATGAGATGAGTCATGATTATACTAAATGTCACGACCTAAAATCTCACCCGTCGTGTTGGTGCCTATCTCAATACTAGGTAAGCCGACAATCTCAATAAATCACGTATTCTTTTAAATTTGAAAAGAGAATGATTAAATTCAGCGAAAGAAATCTCACAAGTACAAATATAAATACTCCCAAAACCTGGTGTCACTGAGTACATGAGCATCTAATATGATTACAAGTCTGAAAAATACGGTCTATAATAGTCTGAGACCAAATACAGTAAACAAGGAGATAGGGAAGGAGAGACAAGGTCTGCAAAATACGGCAGCTACCTCTGAATCTCCGAAAAATCAACTGCGCGAAAGGATCAACACCCGCTATGTCCGGAAACACCTGGATCTGCACACAAAGTGCAGGGTGTAGTATGAGTACAACCAACTCAACAAGTAACAATAATAGATAAGGAACTGAAGATAGAGACGAGCTACACAGTTATAGTTCATTTTCTGTAATTCCAGCAGAGAGTAGACATGCTTTCAATTTCATAAGTTTAAGTCAAATTAATTCTATACAGTTCAAGTTCATGTATTCCGGTTATAAAATCTTTCAGAAAATTTCACAACAATGATATATAGTAACTAAGTGCAACAATAAATGGAAAGCAAGTACAGCCTTTCAGGACAACAATCACTCACTGGGCTCCCAGCCCTCAGCACTTACACTCAATGGGTACCCGCGCTTACTAGGGGTACACAGACTCCGGAGGGGCTCCTACAACCCAAGCGCTATAATCCGCACGGACAACTCACGTGCTATAATATCCTGCACGGCCAACTCACGTGCCATAGTATCCTTACCTCACCGACAGGCCATCGGCCTTACTCAGTCCTCAACCTTCCTAGTCTCTCGGAAATCACAAAGATCAGCCCAAATAAAGATAACATAATGTATCAACAAAATCAAGAAAGACTGAGGTATGATACGCAAGTAAAATCATGACTGAGTACAAGATAGCAATTAGCAAATAATTCAACAAGTACGCGACCTCTGCGGGTCCCAACAATACTATCACATAGCCTAAGCATGATTTCTAATATGATTTACAGTCAAATTTCTTCAATACATAGACAGCATATAGCTAACAACAAGTTATTCAACTTTACAGTTTCATGGGATGGACAAAGTCACAATCCCCTCGGTGCACGCCCACACGCCCGTCACCTAGCATGTGAGTCACCTCCAAAATAATCACATGATACAAAAATTCGGAGTTTCATACCCTCAGGACCAAATTTAAAACTGTTACTTACCTCAAACCATGAAATTCTTTATTCTGCAATGTCTTTTCCTCATGAATTGGCCTCCA
Organism: Nicotiana tomentosiformis; assembly: GCF_000390325.3. Classification (NCBI taxonomy): domain Eukaryota; kingdom Viridiplantae; phylum Streptophyta; class Magnoliopsida; order Solanales; family Solanaceae; genus Nicotiana; species Nicotiana tomentosiformis. The sequence continues at coordinate 117,325,281 of NC_090819.1, forward strand.
AACGCCTCGAATCTAGCCACAAATAATTCGATTCAGTCAATAAAATTTATTGAAATTAATTCCATAAGAAAATACTAATTTTCCATAAAAATTCTAAAATTAGCTCAAACATCGCCTGTGAGGCCCACGTTTCGGAATCCGGCGAAAGTTACAAAATATGAACGCCCATTCAACCACGAGTCCAAGCATCTAAATTTTACTCAAATCCGACATCAACTCGACCCTCAAATCTCCAAATTAAACTAAGAGGGTTTTCACAATTTTCCAACTTAATTCACCAATTAAATGTTAAAAACAACCATAGATTCGGGTAATTTAACCAATATTGAGTTAAGAACACTTACCCCGTTATTTTTTCTAAAAATCTCCCAAAAATTGCCTCTTTCCGAGCTCCAATCCGTCAAAAATGAAAAATGGGACCAGAAATTAAACTCTCTGCCCAGATATTTGCTCTACGCGATCGCAAACATTCACACGTGATCGCGAAACACAATTTTTTCCCTGCCCAAATTAACTCTACACGATCGCGATGCACAACTTCATAGACCTACGCGATCGCGAAGCACAAGATTCCAGCTCTACGTGAGCGCATCCCTCTTCACGCGTTCGCGAGTCACAAAATCCCAGAGCTACGCGATCGCATCCCTCTTCACGCGATCGCGTAGAACAAAACTCAGCAGCCCCCAATTAACCCTACGTGATCACGGATTTCCCCACGTGATTGCATAGAACAAAAATCTCCACTGTCCAGCTAAGCCTGCGCGATCGCAGACACATTCACATGATCGCGCAGAAGGAAAACAGATTCAGATATCAAAAAATTCCAGCAACTGTTCAAGTCCAAATATTTGATCTGTTAACCATTCGAAACTCACCCGAGCCCCCCGCAACCTCAACCGAACATACCATCAAGTCCCAAAACATCATACAAACTTAGTCGAACCCTCAAATCACCTCAAACAATGCTAAAACCACGAATCATACCCCAATTCAAGCCTAATGAACTTTAAAATGTTCAATTTCTACAAACGACGCCGAAACCTATCAAATCACGTCCGATTGACCTCAAATTTTTTACACAAGTCATAAATGACATAACGAACCTATTAAAATTTTCAGAATCGAATTTTTCAAAAATTCAACTTTCGGCATTTTAAGCCTAATTCCACTACGGACCTCCAAATAATTTTTCGGACACGCTCATAAGTCCAAAATTACCATACAGAGCTATAGGAATCATCAAAATTCAAATCCGAGGTCGTTTACATATAAATCCCCATCCGGTTAACTTTTCTAACTTAAATTTTCAATTATGAGACTAAGTATCTCGTTTCACTCCGAATTTCTTCCGGACTCGAACCAACTAATCCGGTAAGTCATAAAATAACTGTAAAGCATAAATTGAGCAGTAAATGATGAAATGGGATTATAATACTCAAAACGAGCGGCCGGATCATTACACTAAAATACTCAAGAAATCGGATAAAATAAATATTGTTAATTAATAAGCCATAATAAAATAAACATAATCTAAAAGTACTAATTAAGTAATGCTAAAATAAGTACGACTAATAAGTAGTAAGTATTAATTACATGACTAAATAATATTTAAAGTAAGTTTTCATTATCTAAACCAATGCAAAACTAAGAAAATAAATATCCAATACTATATTCATTTTTAGTATTGAATTAAAATTTTTTTGTTAGCATTAGTAGTGATTGATTTTGCTTTGGGCTTTATTTGAGTTACTAACTTTATGGGCTTTAAAACATATTTGATCATTCAAAAGTTCTAAATCAAAGCTTGAAATAATACATTAAAAGAGAGAACTATGAAAAAGTTTAAAAAATATTTACAAATTACATTACAATTATTATTTTTATGTATAAAATATTTTTAAAATTTGTATACATGTAATGTCGAGTTTGTTTGGTTTCGATTTGATTTTTTTTAGTTAAAACTAAACCAAACCAAACCAATTATGGTCAGATTTTATTTCCTAATATCAAACCAAATCATAGTCGGGTTTTTATTTCTCGATTTGAGTCGAATTATCGATTTGGTGTGGTTTGTCGGTTTCCTTTGTACACCCCTTGCGATCATCTTTCATTCTAGTTACCTTTGGTTGTCATTTTTCCAATATAATTGAATAGCTTGACCTTGTCAAAGATAATTTTAAGTAGGAATTTTTCAAAGTTGAATCCTTTTCAGACTAGCAGATAATGTTTTAAATGACCATTAATATTTCCATTTTTTAAATTAAAGAATGGTATGATTAAGGGTGGCAAGTGGTCAGGCCGGGCCCGAAACTGGCCCACGGGCTAAGTGGGCTAAACGAGCTGGGATCGTTAGGCCCCTTAGAGGTGGGCTCGTACCGGTCTCGTGGGCCGGTTCTTAGATAGGAACTGTTAGGACCGGGTCCGTTTGGCCCGCCAAGAGATCGGGACCGGACCGGTCCCTTGGAGAGCCAAACGGGCCCAACAGGCCTAACAGATATTTTTTAAAAAAATAAATAGTCGTTTTCCTTTTGAAAAAAAAAAGTTGTTTGGGGTTTAAAAAATAATCATTTATCCCCCCCCCCCCCCTCCCAAACTTAGTTTTAACCCCAAACTTTTTAATATTATACTTTTTTCCTATTTTCTACTATAAATACCCCCTCATTCTTTCATTTTCTTGCAAAATCAATATCAATCTATCAAAATCTCTCTAATTTTCTTCTATACTTGCTACAATTGTTTACTTTATAAAAAAAATAGTGAAAAAAAATGTGAGGTTGCTACTATTACTTATTTTATTCCAAAAATAATAGTCAAAATATATTGAGGTTGTTACAATTTATGAAAAAATTGTAAAGTTGGTTAATTGAAGTTTTCAAATCTTCGACGATAATCAATTTTCAACAAGTTGTTCGTCAATTCGGTATACTCGTTCCAACGCTTAAGTCTTAATATTATAGTTTTGTTTATTTTATTTATTTGCTATTACTTGATTAATTAAGCTGTCTTTCTTAAGAAATATTTTTGGTAAAAATAAGAATAAGGAAAAATCCAAGACTAGCGAATCTAGTGGTACTGTTGGTCCTCCTCCCCTGGCCCCGGCTGCCCGAACCAAACCTCATACCCGTCCCACACTTGCTATTCTTGATACCGATAATAGTTTATTATAATTTAGCGACACTGAATTTTGCCATAATATTGCACCCGGTGAACATTTAGACCATGAATTAATGAATGCTCTCTATTCTAATAATTATAATCCTGCATTTTTAGTAACATTTTTCATGTTAGATATATTTGTCATATTTACCATTTAATTGTAGGTGATGGTATGAGAATTTTAAATATTCAAATTGAAAAGGTTAAAATGGCTCTTAACTAGATTTTTCATTCAAACCATAGAAGTATGACTTAGAGAATATTTTAAAAGATGCGATGATTGTGACCTAAGAGAAAGAAAGGTTCCTAAACCTTGTCTAACTAGATGTAATTACATGTATGAAAGTTTGGTTATTGCATATGAATATAGAAACCCCATAAACTCAATGTTTAATGCACATGTAAGTGATGATGACGATTACCTTACGAATGGGGATTGGGCTAATGTTAAAATGCTTGTTGATTTTTAAAAAAAAAATCATATTGCTACAAAAGAATTTTTGGGCAATATTATCCTACTATTTCTAACTGTTTAGTTTATATTGCAGAACTTGCAAATTTATTTGCTAATTTTTTACAAGGTGGGGAAATTTATCAACTTTCTATTGATTCTATGAGAAAAAAGTTTAAAAAATATTTTTTCCCTATTCCCCCTATTTATAGTATTTTTTTTTTGTTAAATCCTTGTATGAAATTAGGAGGTCCTCAATTTTGGTATGAAACTGTTTATAATGGTTTAACACTTGAAGATGATGAGTTGCCTAAACTTCCGGAAGCAATAGCCTCAATTAGAACAAATACTGAAACTATCTATAATGCTTATCAAGTTGCATTAAATCACGCTAGACCAAATATTTCAACTTCTTCTTCTTCTTCTTCTTCTTCTTCTTCTGATGATGATGATGATGATGATGATGGTGATGATGATGATGATGATTCTCAATCTTCTAAAAGAACTGCAGGAGTAAGAGGACTTAGTATTTGGGCGGGGTTTAGATGTTCTTTTGGTTCTAGTAGTAATAATATTTCACAACTAAATGAGCTTGAAGTTTATTTGTCGCAGCAACTTGAGGAAGTGATGTAACGACCCGGCCGGTCGTTTTGAGAGTAATAGCCCCGATCCTCTAATTACTGCTTCTCCCATATCTTTTTCTGCTATTGTGACTTGCCGGGAGGTTTCGTTTTAATTTTTGGAGTGATTTGGGACACTTACTCCCTAAACGAAAGCTTAAGTCTTAGAATTTTAATCGTAGTCGGAACTGTGTGAAGACGACTTCAGAATGGAGTTTTGTCAGTTCCATTAGCTCCGTTGGATGATTTTGGACTTAGGAACATGTTCGGATTGTGTTTTGGAGGTCCGTAGCTTATTTAAGCTTGAAATGGCAAAAATCGAATTTTTGGAGATTTGGACCGGTAGTGGAAATTTTGATATCGGGGTCGGATTCTGGTTTCGGAATTTGGAGTAGGTCCGTAATGTTAATTATGACTTGTGTTCAAAATTTGAGGTCAATCGGACGTGATTTGATAGGTTTCGACATCGGTTGTAGAAGTTTATAGTTTCAAGTTCATTAAGTTTGAACCGGAGGGTGATTTGTGATTTTAGCGTTGTTTGATGTGGTTTGAGGGCTCAACTAAGTTTGTATGATACTTTAGGACTTGTTGGTATATTTGGTTGAAGTCCCGGTGTAACGACCCGACCGGTCGTTTTGAACATTTGCACTTCGCTCAGTTGTTTGAGGGCATGAGTAGTTCCGTATGATGTACTTTGACTTGTGTGAATCGTCGTTTTTGGTTTGCAGGTATTTCGGAATCGAATTGGAAGAAAGAATTTCATTGTTGAAGCTTTAAATTGGGAGAGTTGACCAAGTTTGACTTTTTAGCATTTGACCTCGGATTGGAATTCGGATGGTTCCATTAGCTTCGTTAGATGATTTTGGATTTAGGAGCGCGTCCGGAATGTGATTTGGAGGTCCGTAGTGGAATTAGGCTTGAATTGACGAAAGTTAGAAATTCGGCGATTTCGGTCGGCAGTGGAAAATTTGATATCGGGGTCGGAATGGAATTCCGGAAGTTGGAGTAGGTTCGCAGTGTCATTTGTGATGTGTGTGCAAAATTTGAGGTCATTCAGACGTGGTTTGGTTGGTTTCAGCATCGGTTGTCGAATTTGTAAGTTTAGAAGTTCTTAGGCTTGAATCCGAGAGTAAATTGGTGTTTTGATGTTGTTTTGAGTGATTTGAAGGTTCGACTAAGTTCGTATGGTATTTTAGGATTTGTTGGTATTTTGGTTGAGGTCCCGGAGGCCTCGGGTGTGTTTCGGGGTGAGTTTTCAGTGAGTCCGGGCATTTTCGGAACTCAGGTATGGTTCTGGAACTTGAAATTTCGCGGAACGCAGCAGAATTTTGAGGTCGCGCTTGGAATTTCGCGGACTGCATAATTCTGCCACGGCCGCACTCCGGGGAATGTTCTGCAGATTCGCTGGTCCGACTTCGGAAGCCTATATCTTTTGATCTACAAGGAATTTTGAGATGATTCAAAAACAAAAGTTGTAGCCCTTCGTGTCTAGTTTCCAGAAAGATAAAGAAGTCATCATTTGGACATATGTATAGAAAGTCATGGCCAAAATACTAAATCCTGGCAGTACAACCCTAGAATTTTGCGGACCGCACCATTTTTTGCGACCGCGGGACCTTGGGCATGGCCGTGCTCACAATTTTGCGGACCACGAAGTTGTAGGCCAGAGGTGCACATTATAAACAGGGTTTAGGGCATTATTTCACATTTTGGACCTAGGGAGCTCGGTTTGTAGCGATTTTTTGTCGGTTTTTCAAGAAATTCATTGGGATAAGTGATTCTAACTCGAATTTGGTTAATATACATGAATATATCATTGAGGTGGAAATTTAGGAAAAATTGTAGAAACTTCATAAAATGAATTTTTGGGATTTGAATGTTGATTCGAAGTCGGATTTGAGTGAAACTAGTATGGTTGGACTCGTAAGTGAATGGGTATTCATAATTTGTGACTTTTACCCGATTCCGAGTCGTGGGCTCCGGGGCCCGGGTTTGAGCCAATTTCTGGTTTTGGGTTAATTTGATAGTTTTTCTTGTGGAATTCATTCCATTAGCGTATATTGATGGTATTGTACTAATTGTGAATAGATTCAGAGCATTTGTAGGCTGAGTCGAGAGGCAAGAGCAATTTGGGATAGGGATTTGACCGGTTTGAGATAAGTAATGATTGTAAACCTAGTCCTGAGGGTATGAAACCCCGGATTTCATATCATTCTACTATTTTGTTGTGGCGCACATGCTAGGTGATGGGCTTGTGGGCGTGCACTGTTGGGGATTGTGACTTGGTCTGTCCCGTAGCAACTGTAAAGTTGCGTATTTTGTTGAAACTATATGATAATTATATGTTTTAGAAAGAGTTTCTGTAAATTGGGCTGAATGCCATGAATTGGGCCTTGTGCCAGTGCTGTTTGGACCCTTAGGGGCCTTTTCTTGCTATCATATCGTTGTTTTCGATTTAAAATCTATACTCAGTCATGGTTATACCTGTTTACTACATAACTCAGTTTTTCTTACTCTATTTTGATGCATATAAATATTATTTTGGGCTGAGTACCCTGTTTTACTGAAATGCCCGAGTGACTCGAGAGGTTTATGACTGAGTGAGGCCGAGGGACTGATCTATGAGGATATTTATGGGATCGGGCTATACACCGCAACATGTTTGATATAGGCCGAGGGCTTGAGTGATTTATGCCATGATTTGGCTTGATATAGCGCTTAGGCTGAAGGATCCCCTCCGGAGTCTGTACACACACCCCAGTGAGCGCAGGTACCTAATGAGTATGAGTGTCGAGTGCCGAGTACCGAGTGCTGAGTGACTGAGGGGCATGAGTGATTGTGAGGTATGTCTGAGTGGCATGAGTGATTGTGAGACATGCCTGAGAGGTATGAGTGACTGTGAGGTTTGCCCGAGGGGCTGTATATGAGTGATGTTTTGCCCGAGGGGCTGTTTATGATTTCATCATTTTTGCTCACCTTGCATTGAGCCTTGTTTGAAAACTGTTGAAAAATATCTTTAAATGATTTTACTGGAACTGGGTTTAAACGAGATGTTTTGATTCAAACCCTGATTTTAAAAGCATGTGGTATTTTACTGAGATTTCATGATATGAACTTTATATGTTTATTGCTCGTCAGTACTGCTCAGTCTTTATTTATTGTTTTACTTACTGAGTTGGCGTACTCATTTTACTCCCTGCACCTTGTGTGCAGATTCAGGCGTATTTAGACATGGTAGCGGCTGTTGACTATTCCGGTTGCAGATTTTTTTCGGTGATAGCAAGGTAGCTGCCTGGCGATCGCAGCCCTGCTCTTCTCCCTCTTATCTTCTTTTAGTTGTATTTAGCTATTTTCCAGGCTGAGTTAGTCTTGATATTGTTAGACAGATTGTAGTAGATGCTCATGACTAGTGACACCCCGATGTCGGGCTTTTCTTTTCCTCACTTTTGTTTTGATTTGAACTCCTTCACGGAGGTTTTTTTTTCTTTTGTGCTAAATAGCCTTGAAGTTATCTTTGAAATGAAAATATCAATTTGTTTTGGAAAGAGTCGGCTTGCCTACTTCCACGATAGGCGCCATTATGACAGGTTAGGTTTTTGGGTCGTGACAGATTGGTATCAGAGCCTAGGTTACATAGGTCTCACGAGTCATGAGCGGGTTTAGTAGAGTCCTGTAGATCGATACGGAGACGTCTGTACTTATTTTTGAGAGGCTACAAAACCCTTAGGAAAATTTCACTTTCTTGTATTCTATCGTGCAGAATTGATTCAGCTTGGAACATAACTCCTTAAATTCCTTCCACGCATTCATATGCGCACATGAGCGCTCGGTATCGGTTGTGCATCACTGGCTTGTGATTCTATGAATAAGGTTGAGATGGGTATTATGTGTTTGTGGTGGTGGGCCGGTCTGGAGAACTTGAGGCCATGGTTAGACCACAGCTTAGGCTCGATAGCTTCAGTTGTAACCTATACATTTGGACTCATAAGTCCGATAATGTCCCTACGAGTGGAATTTGTGGCTCGATGAGTGGTGGAATGGCTTTTTGGTCAGTATGACGTAATTGCGGGAGGTGTTAAGATGATGTGAATGTGACGAGAAGTGTTTTCTTGAAATGTAAAGGAAGGCCATTGGGTGCTTGATTTTTCGTTTTGATGTGACTTACGGTCTCGAGTGTGAATGTTTTGAAGGATCTTTCACGTTGTTAAATTTTGGGAAAAATTAAATTCTCATGTCTGTCAATGAGTTGGACTCAAGAAGAGTAAGTGGTTATGTAGTAATGGTGGTTGTGAATGGGTATTTTGATGTTGATGGCTCGAGAAAGATAATCTTCGAAGAGACTTAGAGTCGGTAACATTCTATTGGTTCTGGTACGACAAAGATGCATTTCAAGTTGATGCAGCAATTGGGCAACGAAGTATGAGGGAAGATATGATGGGGAAGCGTTTCGCGGTGGTTGAAGTACTAGCGGGTCAAGTAGAAGAAGTAGAGGTTGAGAAGTTTCTTAAAGGAGATGATTTAACCGAGGTAAGAGTGGCAGATTAGCATATGAATTCACTGGTAGGGTAGTCGTGTGCCTTGAGAAAGTGTAGAATGGTTTGGAATCGTGTTAGTATGTGATTTGGCCTGCAGACTCTATTTGGAGTGATGGTTACTTTACAAAGGAAGATTGAATACGGCAGAAAGGAGTGTGTTTGAAATGAAGAGAGGCGTGAAGATCCGATTATCGTGTCTGGTGCAATATGACTTGAGTTCGGAAGGTATTGTTAAACGTACGGTTGATGTCAATAGGGAAAGTGCAGACTTATACAAATGGTGGGCGAGCATGAACTCAGGAGAATTTACGGATTTCGTGGTCGTTGCACTCAGTGTTGTGTCATTGGGAGATGTCGGTAAGGAATTCCACATGTGGGTTATCTCCTGTGTGCAGCTAGCGGTGGCGTGATGTTGATGAAGCTTTTGCGAGGCTACCCGGTAGGAGGTCGCCTGTATGATTGTGGCTGGTGATTCAGAATGTTCATAAAAAACTTAATAAAAGATTTCGAGAAGTCTGGCGGGTTAACGGTGCGAGATCTTGGTAATCGAGAAGGAGAAATCCTTGCGGGTTCTAATTTTATATAATTGCAGCTTAAGGATAAGTTGGGGAGTCTGCTATCGATGAGTTGATTGCACGGTTATGTGTCGTATTAGTTTCGGTTTGGGGTATACTGGTAAATCAGTTATGACTTGCAGAGGTCGAGATCGAGGATGACTCGTGTAAAGGAATTTCTTGTTATATTACACTCTATGATTATAGGAGGACCATAAAATAATTGAGTGGTTATTCATGAAGAATGTAGTGTACATGGAGCGGGAATTAGCTCGGTTGCGTAGGAGTGTGGGTTACTCTTTATTTCCCTTGGGTGTTGGTGTGCTAATGGGGCACAGGTCATTTCGGTCCGTTTGGTTGGTTAATTCGAGATTTGAGTAGAGTGGATGACTCTCAAGAATGGTTCCAATGGATTCAAGATTTATATATATGGCTTGAAAACTAGGAGTTGCATTAAACGGTGTCGAGACTCATGGCATTTTATATCATTGTGAATTATGCATTTAAGTATCAAGAAGGTGAAGGAAATAGTTTTAGGTTCACATAAAGTCTCATCGGAGTAAGCATTTTGGTTGTGGAACCTTTGGGATACATAAAAAGGGAATTCAGCGGCTTATAAGCCTTAGGGCGGTGTGATTCTATGCCAGAGTTCGTGGGGCAAGTTTTAGTTAAGAATAGTAGTGTTCTAACAAGGAAAGAGTAGCAATTTGAAGGCAATTTGGAAAAGACTTGGAGAAATAGGACAGCTTGGTAGTAGGTTGGGTTAGCACAGTAATGGGTATGATCGGTTCTTTAGGTACTTATGACGTGGCTAGTATCTACAGGGGTTTTGTGGAAATGCTCTCGGATTTGGCAACTTGTGTGGCTTGGTGGAGTTAGAGGAATTCAGTTCAGATAGCTTGGTTATGTGCAAATGGATTTAAAAGTGTTCATGATGGTTTCTACTATGGTTTGAACCAGATATTTTCTACCGGTGTACGAAACGTGTTGTGTGTTATGATTTTCTCCTAGAAAGAAGCAAGAAGGAGGTTTCTGACTAATAAGGTATGTAATTTGCTAGTGACTCAGAGTTGATAATGGAATTCTTATGCTTGTCACATGATGGCATAATAGATGTGGTGTGTTGTGCGGGAATAGGATTTATATGTACAAGATCACAGTTCAATTTTGAAGGGAAGGACATAAATTCTTAGGCAGCATAGACGGTTTTAGATGACTAGGTAAATGATATTACTATTTGCTATGGCTTGATGAAAGTGTATATTTCAGAAGGGGCAGTGTGTTTTGATTTATGGGTACTTCGCTGGTATTGCGGCACTCTCCCGGTTGATCGACTGCTGATATTCAAATTTTTGCCAGGTGGCACGGAAGAATTTTTAAAGTATTTCTCGTGGTATGATTGTGTATGAGAGAGGTGTTAGGCATTTGGGCGGTGGAGGTGGAATCAAATATGGTGATTCGTGTGTTCTATGGAATTGGAGATTGGGAGTTCTCAGGAGCAAATTATTTCATGGTTATGGACTGTGAAGTTGTGGCCGGAGCTAGCCAGATGATAGAATGTGTTATGATTCAGTCATTGTGAACTTTCGGAGGTTATTTATCTATTGGTGGCTGACCAGAGTTGATTTGGGGCCATTGGTAGGCCCAATTAGGATGTGTATTTTATATCGAGCCGAATTGGTTGGCTCCATACTACTATTATTGAAGGATGTGCCATTCGGTTGATGTGAAACTTATTCATGTTCTGAAATGATATGTGAGTGACTCTTCTATGCTACGAGGAGTTGTGATTCGTTGGTTACATGCACATATGGTGCGGTTATATTATGGCCTTATAGCGGAATTTGAGCGAGAATAGTATTGGATATTGCTTGGTTGATGGCGTATTGGTCATGTTATTTCGGGTTTTGTGTGGCATGGTGTCGTTTGCTTCTCCGTGGTTATGGTAATGCACTTTGGGTACTTTGTGTCGAATAGTGCATGGTTATTGATTTTAGCAGGGTGGCTTGAGGTGTTTCATATGGACCAGTATTTGGATAGGGTCGCGTATTGCAGTAGAGTTATGTGGAAATATGATCCTTTGCATAAGATTCATGTATTATGGTTCTGCGGTGTGTGATGGGTTCTTAGCATTGCGTCGGAGTGGTACCCGTCGAGCTTGCGGAACGGTTCTCCTATTTGGGTAATGTTACGATTGGGTACATTTGGAATGTTGCTATCTGGTGCACGGATTGCACGGGTTATGGCTTTAGATTGTATTGATGTGTCATGTCACTAGGGTGGTCGTGTTGGATGAGACGAGGGCATTGGGCCTAGAATGGATGCTATCACATTTGATTGTGGTATAATTAGGAGGATAATATCAGAAGTCAGCTTTGAAATTGGCTATAGTTCTTGTAGAAGGAACGGGAGCTCCATGACCTATTGGTCTAATGAATGGTTATGAATTCGGTATGTCTCTTTCATCATCGGCAGTGTACAAAGGTTTTAGAACGAAGTTTAGTCTGATATGAGGTTTACTACCGACACTGGGTTGATTTGATCCGATACTGTGATTAGAAATCATTGCTTCGAGCATTTGAGCTATGAGGTATTTGAATTTGAGTATTTGAGTTATATTTACGGCTTTTGGTACAACTTGTTCAGACTTGTACGGTATGTAGATGCGAACTTCTAATCTTATAGGAAATTTCAGATGTTGGAAATTTGATTCGAAGGCTTGTGGGCTAGGTTGAATTAAGAAATTTCAGTTATGCTGTGCTATCGGACCTGTATGGGATAGGGTGATGTGGGATCACCCCCGGTTATGTGCATGGGAAAGTTACACGGCGATTTGATGGCTTTTGGAACAACTTTGGGCACGTTCGAGGACGAACGTATGTTTAAGTGGGGGAGGATGTAACGACCTGACCGGTCTTTTTGAACATTTGTACTTTGCTTGGTTGTTTGAGGGCATGAGTATCTCCGTATGATGTACTTTGACTTGTGTGAATCGTCGTTTTTGGTTTGCAGGTATTTCGGAATCGAATTGGAAGAAAGAATTTCATTGTTGAAGCTTTAAATTGGGAGAGCTAACCAAGTTTGACTTTTTAACATTTGACCTCGGATTGGAATTCGGATGGTTCCATTAGCTTCGTTAGGTGATTATGGACTTAGGAGAGCATCTGGAATGTGATTTGGAGGTCCGTAGTGGAATTAGGCTTGAATTGGCGAAAGTTGGAAATTTAGCGATTTCGGTGGATAGTGAAAAATTTGATATCGGGGTCGAAATGGAATTCCGATAGTTGGAGTAGGTTTGTAGTGTCATTTATGACGTGGGTGCAAAATTTGAGGTCATTCAGACGTGGTTTGGTTAGTTTTGGCATCGGTTGTCGAATTTGTAAGTTTAAAAGTTCTTAGGTTTGAATCCGAGGGTAAATTGGTGTTTTGATATTGTTTTGAGTGATTCGAAAATTCGACTAAGTTCGTATGGTATTTTAGGATTGGTTGGTATGTTTGGTTGAGGTCCCGGGGGGCCTCGGGTGTGTTTCAGAGTGAGTTTTGAGCGAGTCCGGGCATTTTCGAAACTCAGGTATCGTTCTGCCGCTTGAAGTTTCGCGGACTGCATAATTCTGCCGCGGCCGCACTCCGGGGAAAGTTCTGCAGATCTGCTAGTCCGACTTCGGAAGCCTATATCTTTTGATCTACAAGGAATTTTGAGAAAGTTATGGCCAAAATACTAAAGACTAGCAGTGCAGCCCCAGAATTTCGCAGACAACACCATTCTTTCGCGACCGCGGGACCTGGGGTGCGGCCGCGCTCAAAATTTCGCGGACCGCGAAGTGGGAGGCCAGAGGTGCACTTTATAAACATGGTTTAGGGCATTATTTCACATTTTGGACCTAGGGAGCTCGGTTTGTGGCGATTTTTCGTGGGTGTTTCAAGAAATTCATTGGGGTAAGTGATTCTAACTCGAATTTGGTTAATATACATGAATATATCAATGATTTCATCATCTGATTAGTACTTTGAGGTGGAAATTTGGGAAAAAATGTAGAAACTTCATAAAATGAATTTTTGGGATTTGAATGTCGATTCGAAGTCGGATTTTAGTGAAACTAGTATGGTTGGACTCGTGAGTGAATGAATGTTCGTAATTTGTGACTTTTATCTGATTCTGAGTCGTGGGCCCAAAGGGCCGGTTTTGAGCCAATTTCGGGTTTTGGGCTAATTTGATAGTTTTTCTTGTGGAATTCATAGCGTATATTGATGGTATTGTACTGATTGTGAATAGATTCAGAGCATTTGGAGGCCGAGTCGAGAGGCAAGAGCATTTCGGGGTAGAGATTTGACCGGTTTGAGGTTAGTAACGATTGTAAATCTAGTCGTGAGGGTATGAAACCCCAGATTTTGTATCATTCTACTATTTCTAGGTGGCGCACATGCTAGGTGACGGGCGTGTGGGCGTGCACTGTTGGGGATTGTGACTTGGTCCGTTCCGTAGCTACTATAAAGTTGCGTATTTTTGTTGAAACTATATGATATATGTTTTAGAAAGAGTTTCTGTAAATTGGGCTGATTGCCATAAATTGGGCCTTGTGCCAGTGCTGTTTGGACCCTTAGGGGCCTTTTCTTGCTATCCTATCGCTGTTTTCGATTTAAAATCTATACCCAGTCATGGTTATACCTGTTTACTGCATAACTCAGTTTTTTTACTCTATTTTGATACATATAAATATTGTTTTGGGCTGAGTACCTTGTTTTTAATGAAATGCTCGAGTGGCTTGAGAGGTTTATGACTGAGTGGGCCGAGGGCCTGATATGTAAGGATATTTATAGGATCGGATTGCACGCCGCAGCATGTTTGGTATAGGCCGAGGGCATGAGTGATTTATGCCATGATTTGACTTGATATAGCGCTTGGGCTGAAGGAGCTCCTCCAGAGTCTGTACACACTCTCAGTGAGCACAGGTACCTACTGAGTGCGAGTGCCGAGTGCTGAGTGACTGGGAGGCATGAGTGCTTGTGAGGTATGCCCGAGTGGCATGAGTGATTGTGAGGTATGCCTGAGAGGCATGAGTGACTGTGATGTTTGCCCGAGAGGCTGTATATGAGTGATGTTTTGCCCGAGGGGCTGTTTATGATTTCATCATTTTTGCTCACCTTGCATTGAGCCTTGTTTGAAAACTGTTGAAAAATATCTTTAAATAATTTTACTGGAACTGGGTTTAAATGAGATGTTTTGATTCAAACCCTGATTTTAAAAGCATGTGGTATTTTACTGAGATTTCATGATATAAACTTTATATGCTTATTGCTCGTCACTACTGCTCAGTCTTTATTTATTATTGTTACTTACTGAATTGTCGTACTCACGTTACTCCCTGCACCTTGTGTGCTGATTCAGACGTATTTGGACAGGGTAGTAGCTGTTGACTATTCCGGTTGCATATTTTTCCCGGGGATATCAAGGTAGCTGCCTGGCAATTGCAGCCCTACTCTTCTCCCTCTTATCTTCCTTTAGTTGTATTTAGCTATTTTCCAGGCTGAGTTAGTCTTGATATTATTAAACAGATTGTAGTAGATGCTCATGACTAGTGACACCCCGATGTCGGGCTTTTCTTTTCTACACTTTTGTTTTGATTTGAACTCCTTTACAAAGTTTATTTTTATGCTAAATAGCCTTGAAATTTTCTTTGAAATGAAGATATCGGTTTGTTTTGGAATGAGTCGGCTTACCTAGTTCCACGATAGGCGCCATCACGACAGGTTAGGTTTTTGGGTCGTGACACCCGGGGGCCTCGGGTGTGTTCCGGATGCTTAACGGATTGAATTTGGACTTAGGCTAGTTGCTGGAAATTTTCTGGTATCTGATGTTTGCACAATTACAGAGGGGAGACCGCAGGTGCGGGATCACATGTGCGAAGGAGGAGCCGCAGATGCGGCCAAGAAGGAGTTGGGCAGGAACCGCAGGTGCGAAGATTTTTCCCGTATCTTCGAGAGTCACAGATATGGGAAGCTGGGCGCATGTGCGAAGGGGATCCGCAGGTGCGATGCATTTCCACACCTACGATAGTCGCATATGCGACAGAGAGTCCGCAAGTGCGAGATGTCTGGATAGAACACTTAAATGCAAAGGTTCGCGATTTTTGCTCATTTTCAACATTTTGAGCTCGGGTTTGGCGATTTCTTGAGAGCATTTTTGAGGAGTTTCTTGAGTTAAGTCCCTTGTGCTTATTTTTGATCAATAATCTTGCTTCCCCATTTATTTTCCCACCTAGTTAGTGTATATTTAAGGTGAAAATTGGGAGTTGGAGGCTAGGGATTTGGAAAGTTTGATTTATGGATTTGAAAGACCATTTGGTGTCAGATTTTTATAAATTTGATATGGTTAGACTCGTGAGTGAATGGACATTCGGATTTTGTGACTTTTACCCGATTCCGAGACGTGGGTCTAGGTCGACTTTTTAGGACGGATTTCGGAATTTTTATTATAAATCTTGATTTCATTAATTAGATTAGTCTATTATAGTTGTATTTATGATTTGCAATTGTGTTTGGCTAGATTTGGGCCATTCGGAGTCGGATAATCGAGGAAAGGGCATTCTTACGGATTGATTGAGCTTGACTCGAGGTAAGTGGCTTGTCTAACTTTGTGTGGGGGAAGTCCCCTTAAGATTTGGAACTATTGTGATATGTAAGTGCCGTGTACGTGAGGTGACGAGTACGTACACGGGCTAGTTGTGGAAAACCCCAATTTTCTTACTGAGTAGCAACCTATTTTCCTTTTATTTTGAGTTATACTATTTTAATGAGTATCAATCTATTTTCATTCTTAATTGAGTTATTCCAATATGTGTAGCTATCATGTTTAGTCTAATACAACATGTCTACGTATCTTAACTGCTTATGTGAACTCTGTGCATCATGCTTAGTGAATTTCCTACTTCTTCCTCGTACTTAGTCTAAATCGTAAGATTTCGTGATGTAGTTGTATTTCTATTGTTTGCACTGCATATTTACTTTGGGACTACGAAACGGTAATTCGGGAGATCCCCCTGTACTGCATATTTACTTTGGCACTACGGAACGGTATTCCGGGAGATCCCCCTGTACTGTATATTTATTTTGGGACTACGGAACGGTATTCCGAGAGATCTCCATGTCTTGCATTTTTAATTTGGGACTACGGAGCGGTATTCTGGGAGATCCCCATGTAGTACATATTTACTTTGAGACTACGGAGCGGTATTCTGGGAGATCCCCCTATCTTGCATATTTACTTTGGGACTACGGAACAGTATTTCGGGAGATCCCCCTGTAATGCATATTTATTTTAGGACTACGGAACGGTATTCCGGGAGTTCCCTATATGTTGCATATTTACTTTGAGACTAGGAACGGTATTACGGGAGATCCCCATATCTTGCATATTTACTTTGGGACTACGGAACGGTATTCCATGAGATCCCCCTGTCTTACATATTTACTTTGGGACTACGGAATGGTATTCTAGGAGATCCCCCTGCACATTTACGTTTGGGACGACGAGACGGTATCTCGGGAGATCCCCTGTTGTATTTCTGTGTATTGAGCTATTATCTTCTATAAATTCTTTCTTGTTAAATTTCAGTCTTTATTTTACTGCGATATTTTATTTTTGTCTTGCTTTATTATCATATTCCAGTAAGGCCCGGACCTGACCTCATCACTACTCTATCAAGGTTAGGCTTGGCACTTACTGGGTACCGATTGTGGTGTACTTATACTACTCTTCTGCACATGTTTTGCGTGCAGATCCAGGTATTTCTTATCAGCCCCGCTACTAGCTGAGAGTGCTTGCTACTGTACGGAGACTTCAAGGTATATCTACCGCGTCCGCAGACCTCGAAGTTCCATTCTATTCCCCCCTATGTCATTTACTTTCCTTACTTCTGTTATTAGACTCTGGTGTATAGAGATACTAGTTTCCTTCTGTAGCTTGTGACTTACGATGTTTTGAGTTTTGGGATTACTATGTATTTTGAACAGTTAGTTGTTTAATTCATGTTTTTATTTCATTATTCCGCAAATGTTAGGCTTACCTAGTCATAGAGACTAGGTGCCGTCACAACATCATACAGAGGGGAAATTGGGTCGTGACAAGTGAATCCCGACGCATTTTAGCCTCTGAGCAAGGATACTCCAACAAGAAGAGCCTAACCAGGCCCTTGAGATAACATCCCTTTAATATTTTGCAATGGTGGAAGGACAAAGAAAAATACTTTTCGGTTCTTTCAAGGATGGCCCGAGATATTTTAACTATTCAAGCTTCAACTGTGGCATCGGAGAGGGCTTTTAGTCAAGCAAGACTTCAAATTGATGATTATAGAGCGTCTATGAGTGAGAGCTTGGAAAAATCAGTATTTTTCAGAGGTTGGATCCGTTCGGAAAGAAGAAATTTTGGACTTGCTGAATCACAACCAGAGGTAGACGAAACTTATGAAGAAATGCTAGCTGAACTTGTTGAGGATGCTGCTTCGCCTAACAATGGAAGCGGCGATGACCAAGCTACTTTTTCGCCAC
The DNA here is from genome assembly GCF_000390325.3 of Nicotiana tomentosiformis. NCBI lineage: Eukaryota > Viridiplantae > Streptophyta > Magnoliopsida > Solanales > Solanaceae > Nicotiana > Nicotiana tomentosiformis. The sequence continues at coordinate 117,343,141 of NC_090819.1, forward strand.
CACCAATGGAACTCCCTCCGAACCATGAAGGATTTATGAATTTTGTAAGAGATAATATGTAACTTGTATGAACAAAAATTAGTATGTATTATGTAACTTGTATTTTGGCACATCTTAATTAGTTTCTTTTTCTTCTCAATTGTGGTATTAGCACCTTGTTGTGCTCATTCCATAGGGGAAGGAAGACTAAGAAAGATATTGCCATATTTTTTATTGCTATAATAAAATTACAAGGCATTGCCTTAGATATTTTTTTTAACATCTTTTTGTCTCTAATTTCTATTTAAATTTTTAAAAAAAATTACTGCTTAGCCATTGAGCCCGTTTAGTCTGTTGGGACCGCGGGCCCGACCCATTAGCCCGGGACTCGGCCCGGCCCACTTGCCACCCCTAGGTATGGTAATGAATCCAGGGAGGGGGGAGTATTCGTCCATTTATTCGAATTGGATAATACATAATTACTCCATTGGGATTGTCCCACTTTATCAGTTGCACCCTTGTACTTTGCGGGGGTCCTATGACCGCTTTAGCTTTATTTGAAATATAATAAATACCACCTTTCATGGCTAACACCAGTTTCAGCTAAAATTGTATATGACACGAACCAATCATATTTCTTTTTTATTAATTATTTATTGTATCTTCCTTTTCTTTATCTCCCAAACGCCCTTCCCCCACCCCACCCCTTCAAGTCTCCTTCATCGTCCCGCCCCCAACTGAATATATTTTTCTTTTGGATTCTTAGTTCCATTCCACCTCCCTACTCATTTCTTCTTCCCTTTTAAATATTCCCTCATTATTTAAAATACGCCGAACTCACCGGTCATTTTTTCCGGTGAAAAATTACGAAAAGAAAAAGAAAAAGAAAAGAAGAGAAACAAGGCACTAAAGATGATTTTTAGGATGGATGGGAAGAATTTTTGTAACAGAAACGGCGAAGGTGAAAAAGTCCGACGAGATAGTCATCGGAAAAAATGGTAATTTGTTTTTCAAAACTGAAATCCCTTCCACAGTTTTATATATCCCCACTTGGTATCTTTTTTTATTGGGTTATTGCTAATTTGTTGGTCTTTAGCGTTGGATTTTTTTTCCCAGTTAACATGACTTCTTAGTGCTAGGCATTGGCTTCTGTTGGGTATTTTGTTAAGGAGAAAGATGAATAGAAGAAATAGAAGGAAAAGAAAAAAGAAAAAGTAAAAGGATATTAAATTTAAAAAAGTAAAAATGATAAATAAACAGAGTTGGGAGTTGTTTCTCCATTCCACGCGCTAAAATTTCATAAAAAATAATTTAGATGCCACGTGGGCTCAAAAGGTGGTACTTATACCACTTCGAACAAAGATAAGAGATCATAGGACTCCCGTAAAGTTTGACGGTGCAACTGATAAAGTAGAACAACATCAATGGGGTAATTATGTATTATCCCTTGTTCGAATCGAGGGACACCCTCGATTAATTCCTAGGCTAGTGGTCTATGTGCTGCCAAGTGGAATCCTCTCAGCCATTACCATGTCCCTCCTTGTATTGTGTTGGAAGCAGGGTGTTGGTCATAGAGAGTGAAAATACATCTATGGTGTATTTTATTAAGAAAATCATACTTTTATTGAATGGATTCCAAAGTTAGCATAATTCCCAAAATATTGATGCATGTACAAGAAATCTTATATTATCAACTTATACATTAGCAATAGAAGACATTATTTGAGCGGAAAAAAACCCAGCTTCTCATTTTGGCTTTTGAAACTTCTTCGAGTCGTTTAGATAACTGTTGGGAAAAAGTTTTTGAGGAACGTTTTGTTGAAAAAATATACTAATGTGTTTGGATAGTTGCTTTTATATTTTGAAGATTGACGATTTAAAGAACAGTTTTTGGTGGTAAGTGGTAATACAAGATGAATAAAGCTAACAACTGTAGAAAAATAAAATGAAAATATATACCCTTTGCTTTGTTTAGTTAACCTAATAGTCCACTGGAGGAAGTAAAGTGTTTGCTAGTTTGAATTTATCTGGTTCAACTTTAAATATCACAGAAGATCGCGGATTAACTAGCACACATTCACACATAAAACAAATAGAAAAAAATAACACAAGAATTTAACGAGGTTCGACTAAGTATAATTCTCGGAACAGAAGCAGAATTTTTTTTTCAATATGAATGAGAAAAAAAGTATAATACAATCTACTTTTAGTGGGAGGTATAGGAGGTGGTCCAGACGGAGATTGAGTGTGAGTTGAAGTTGTTGTTGGATTTGGACTAGTGGTATGTCATCATCTAAATTTTCTTCATTATATTCACCAAATTCTACAGCCTTTGAGTTCGTGATCTAGTGATTGCTCATTAGGATTAATATTAAAATAATCAATTTTATCTACGTGAGTATAATCATCTATAGGATTAGTATTACTAGATTCACCGACCCTTCCCTAACCTCTATTTCCACTAAAACAATTAGACATTATAATAAAACTAAGTACTATTGTTAAACCACAAAAGGGACTGGTGGTGGAATGGGAAGGTCCAAGGAAAAGTGAAAGCTAAGAAAGCGGTGTATTTGAAGCTAATGGCTTATGTAGTTGACCGTCCCAACATAAATCCGAACTGGTTCTCAGAGATAGATGCACCTGTCCTCACTCTCTGCTCCACCACCCTCTCCCAAACCTTCATAGTGTGACTCAGTAGCTTGACACCCCTATAATTATTGCAGTTCTGGATATCACCTTTATTTTTGTACAACAGAATCATCAAATTCCACCTCCAATCTTCGTCTTGAAAATGACGTTAAACAGGCTAGTAAGCCACTCCAAGCCTACCCTACCCGCCACTTTCCAAAATTTCACTGGGATCTCGTCAGGACCAGTCACCTTACCCCTGCTCATCTTCCGTATTGCCACATCAATCTCCTCGCACTTAATACGTCTACAAAACCCAAAATCTCTCGACTCTTAGAGTTCTCCAACTCGCCCAACACGATGTTCCTATCCCCTTCCTCGTTTACAAGTCTATGGAAGTACTCCTGCCATCTACGCCTGATACACGCCTCTTCCACCAATACCTTACCATCTTTGTCTTTGATGCACCTCACTCGATCCAATTCCCGATCCTTTCTCTCCCTAATCTTGGCTAACTTGTACAACTTCATATCCCCTCATTTGCCCCCAATATCATCATACAATCTTTCAAAAGCTGCAGTCTTAGCCGCCGTGACCGCGAGCTTCGCCTCTCTCCTTGCCTTCTTATAACACTCCCTATACGACCTCTACTCTTCCTCATCCATGCTCCCCTTTGCCTTGGATTATAGACCCAAGATACTTGAAAATTGCTACTGGAAATTGTCGCTCCCTGATTGTTAATATCTGATGCTACTTTTTATCCTATTTTTCCTTATCGTCTTTTGTCTCCCTCATCTTTCTTTCTCCCCCCCTCTTTCTTCTTCTTCTCATTTTCCCTTTTCTTCCTTTCCACCTTATCTTGAGCCGAGTGTCTATCGGAAATAACCTTTCTAGCTCTCCAAGTAGGGGTAAGGTCTGCGTACACACTACCCTCCCCAGACCTCATTTGTGGAATTATACTGAGTATGTTGTTATTGTTGTTGTTGTAAGTACTATTATTAAAATTATATAACAATAATTAAAGAGATAGAGATAGGAGATTGTACTGAACGACATCATATAATTGATGTTGATAGTTGAAACTTGCTAAATCGACCCCAAACTAGTTACCAACTTAACTCGTAATTTCCAAAAAATTAATATTAATTAGTCAAAATAACTTCAATACTTTAATTAACCAAAAATACAACAACAGCATACCCAATATAATCTCACAAGTGGGGTCTGGAGAGGATAGTGTGTACACAGATCTTACCCCTACCTGACCAGGTAGAGAGGCTGTTTCCGATAGACCTTCGGCTCAAGAAAAGGTGAAAAGAGAGAGAAGTGAAGAAGACGAAGAAGAATAAAGAAAGAATAGGGAGACAAAGGACGATAAGGAGAAGGAAAAAAAGACAACAACAACAACAACAAAAACAACAAGAATAGCAACAACAACAACAAAAATAACAAGTAAAAGAAAAAGTAGCATCAAATAGTACCAAAAATAACTCTACTATTTTAATGCACAATAGTAATTTTAGAAAGAGAGAGAGCGAGATTAGAAAGATAATGGAGAGTTTTTTGTAAAAAAAAATAAAGAATATGAAGAGGTATTTATAGATTAAAATTATATAATTTTATAAACTTAGGGATTAAAAATAAATTGTGTAGTGTATTGACGAGCTCGAAACACACATTTAAATTATGCTCGCTAGTCAAAGATAGTATAGTATAATATTGTATCCACAAGGATTAGAGTTAAACAATATTTTCACAGTTTCTAGCTTGATTGCTATCCAGTAGAATCAACAATTGAGATTTATATGATTAATTACTAAAATTTGCTAAGAATCTAAAGCTATTGACTAATGACTATTGCAACAAAGATAAGCAAGGAAGCTATCAATGGAAGAAAATAGGGGTTGATAGGATAGGTGCAAGATAATTGTTTGGGATCTAACTCTAGATAATTCACTTCTAATGTTTAAGTGAGTCTCTCGAATTTACTTAATTATTAGTTCAAACGTTCAGCAAAAATTCCTCTCTCGATTAAGTCTTAACCTCACAAGATGAACCAATTTAAGCACGTGAAGATATGCAAGAATGCGTAGTGGAATGGTCTTTAGGAGAACCTCTCTCAATTATCCTCCTAACTAGATTTAATCAATGATTCAACTAGCCACTTTCGATTACTAAGAAGAATTAATGAACTCAACAACCAATATAACGCAAAGATATCAAAAGTTATGCCTCTCTCGATTACATGAACAACTAAATATAGATGCAACAATTAAATCATCCAAAAACGCTTCAATACATAAAACTAGAGTTATAATCCACAAACAATCATCAATATACCAAGTCCATCAAACCCTAAAGAGAACTACTCCATAGATATGGATTAATTCATCACAGATATAATTAAAGTATAGAAAAACATAAATTCGATCCAAACTCGGGTTTTGAGTGAGGAAGGAATGATAAAATCCTTGTGCTCGTATTCTTCCAACTCCTACTTAGCCTCCTGAGGTTTAAAGTATGTCAAAAGTCTAGAAAATAATTTTTTTTTATGTATTTATACCAAGTAGGGTCGGGACCAGAGGAAATCACCTTCCCCTAGTCGAAATAGGATTGTCACTCTGTAAAAATTGCACAGGCATGCTGCATGGGGAGACGTGCCATGCGGGGCATTAGTGGAGAAATTCAGAGAGCTAGTTCTGACAAGCAGCAGGAAATTTGCACAGCCGCGGCGCTCCACGTGCTGCACTAGTGCACTTTTCTCAGAGTACAACTCAAATCTCAATTTTTGACGTTCAGACTTGGTCCTCGACCCCCGAACATGATCCCGGCTTAATCCCTTGGGATTTTACTCAGACTTCAAAGCTCCAAATTACTCGAATTCATTCAATAACATCTACATAGCTCGGAATCACTCCTGCAAGGCATACAACACACAATTAGTGCAGAACACTATCAATTAAAGCTCAAAACGAATAAAGTACAGTAAATTGGAGTACAATAAGCGACTAAAATACGAGATTATAGCCTACCATCATGTATGAGATATTTTGGTGGACCATTTTGGTAGGTACAAAATAGCCATTGGATAATGGCTATTTTCTGCCAGAAATTTTTAACAAAATACTTTATTAGTCGAGCCCGGTCTAGGCCAGGATGAGATCGATCTGGACTAGAAGCAGGCCAACCGAGCCGGTTCAAACAGGACCAACACCACATCCCATCCCCTTTTCGAGATTGCCTACTCCCCATCCAATTACTCTATCGATACCACAGGATTGGTCGAGATCGGATTGGACCCGAGACAAGATCGGGAATGGACCTAGGACGGGACCGGGCAAACAAGCCCACTTGAGAGCCCTAGAAAGCGTAGAATCAGCAATCAACTGAATATTAAAAATGACAGAAGTATCCCCCATGCTAAATTTTAATTCTAGGAGGTAAAGAGCATGAAATGTTGATTCAGCACCACGTCACTGCAGAGGATATCTACCATAAGCAAAAAGGTATTCTATATCTCTAATTATTTGTCATTTCTTTGTTTTTATACTTTATGTCACGACTCAAAATCCACTGTAGGTCGTGATGGCGCCTAACGCCGCCATCAGGCAAGCCAGCGATGATTAATCAACTTAGTTACTCATTTTATTATTTTCAGAATCATGAATCCCATTAAATAAGTAGAGTAAAATCTGGTACTCGTAGAAAACCCGTAATTTTATTTTCCAATTTTCGTATAAAATATAAATTACAAGGTGAAATGGTAATAATTACGTGAACTACAACAACGAACATCCAGTAGAAACCCCCAAAACCCGGTGTCACAAGTGCATGAGCATCTACTAAGGAGTACAATAATAATAAACATCTGTCTGGAATACAAGTTAGGCAGGAGAATATAAATAACTCTAATGGAGACTCCTTATGCTGCGGATAGTAACATGGAATGCAACTCACCGTAAAGTCCCCGCAACAGCCGCACCTTTGTGCCCAAAAGACCACCAAACATATATATGTACCTGCATAATAAGTGCAACAAGTGTAGCATGAGTACGTAAATTAACGCGTACCCAGTAAGTATCTAGACTAACCCCGGAGAAGTAGTGACGAGAGGTCGATATCGACACTTACTAGTGGTATAATAACTCAAATACAGTAGGAAGTAAACAAATATATGACAGGGTAATAAACAGTATAAACAAATATATGTACGTGGTACAATCCTCCTCTAAATAGTAGATTTAAGCTCTCAACTATCAGTTACCTCCTCAACCGGAGTATATATAAAATGGACCTCGCAGATAGGTCGTCATAACTCAAATAAGGAAAACACACAGATACGCTGGTTTCTTGTCATATATTACTCACGACGCTACTGAGGCGAACAAACCGATCCCATAAGAGTATTTTATAGAAATGCCTAGACGTACAACCCGATCCCATAATAATATGTACATCACCGAGGGTCGAACGACAAGAACCATAGATGCATCTATTATATTGCCGAGGCGAACAATGCGCTCCCATGAGAGTGTAGTACATAATCCTGCCGAGGCGATCGGCCAGATCCTATTAGATTAAGAAGTTTTAACGGGTCCTTGACCCCACTCACGAATAAACGTGTGAGTTATGAACTTTAAGGAAAGCTTTGCGATGAAAACGCGCAATGCGGGAGGAATTCATAAGGGAAGCTCTAATTATTCCGCAGATTATCAAGTAGCTCATCACATCTCTACAATAGCGAGTCTATCACCCTATGTAAGTCTAGTCTCAAGTCGTAACATGAAATAAAGAAATTAATCGAGCAAGTACAATTATAGCATGCAGGAACCTAAGTCTACCCGAACATAATCAGGAATTCTAGCATACGCACAAACACTCGTCACCTCATATGTTTGTAGCTCCCACAACATGTAGCACATAAGAATATTATACCTACGGTGTAAATTCCCCCTCACAGGGTTAGACAAGAGACTTACCTTGCTCCAAAATTCCATAACCGGCTCCAACACCACTCTAACACCTTAAACAGATGCCCGTCGCTCCAAAACTAGTCAAACAATATTTTCGTGAAGTCTTTTGCTTTGTTCTTATACTGTGGTATCAGAGCCAACAAAATTTTTTTTACTTTATTTGACCATTTTTTCTTATGGCGTACTTTTAATAAGGACTATTTTGTTGCAGGTATCAATATGCTCTAATCTACGAGACGCCGACCAACTGTGATGATAGCGGTGGACCTTCTAGGTATTGCTTTCTTAGAGTGAAAAATTTTTACAGTAATAAAGCTCTTTCATTTTTATTTGATGGCCCTTCATTTGATCAAGCAATTAAAGAGTTTAACAATATATTTTTAGATGCTACTAAAAATCGATGAAAAGCGTGGGTTGACAAAATTTCACATATTTCCCGACTACTGGTTGCCTAACTGGAGAGAAATGATTTTTTTTTACCGCAAATAGGTAAGATGTAACTTTTTTATAAGTATGATTTATTTTCCATTGAGATTTTTGTTGTTTTTTAATAGGACAAATAAATTAGAACACACAAAAAAAAAAGTGAGATTGCAAGTTGACAAATAATAAAATGTAGTGCATTAGATCATTTTTTACATGTTATTTCATTGAACAATTGAAATAAATGCAATCTCATGAAATATTAGGTGCACTTTGATTTTTTTTAATGCTTATTATTTCTAATTTTTTTGTTTTATTTTTAACAATTAAAGTTTAAAGTCTAGAAAAATTCATATTTGTTAATTTATCTGCCAAATTATTTCAGTCATTTTATTATTTACTCCCAATGTAACGTACAATCGTATATATACAGATGAAAGAATATACCAAACACCGATGTAAACGCCAATGTATGATAGATGTTGATAATTAATATTTGCTCAATTGACCCTAACCTAGTTCTAAAAACTTAATAGTAATTAGCCAAGAATAACTTTAATACTTTATTTAGCCAAAAATAACTTCATTACTTTAATGCATAATAGCAATTTTAGAAAGAGAAGTAGTAAGATTAGAGAGATAGTAGAGTGTTTTGTGTGAGAAAATAAAGAAGTTGAAGAGGTATTTATAGTTTAGAATTAGAGTTAAAGATAAATTATGGGTGGCAGAGGATGTTCTGGGTTGGGGCCATTTTGGTTGTTAAGGGCCGTTGTCCAATGACTAAATTGCAAAAATAGCCGTTGTATTTCTACCAAAATTTTTTAAAAAGAAATTCTTTTAGTTGAGCCCGTTCTGGGTCAAGACGCGATCAGTTTGGACTGGATTTTAGCGGGTCGGTCGAGTCAGTCTAAACGGGTCCAACACCCAGTCATTCCTCTTTCCGACCCCGCCTATACCCCATCCATCTTCCCTAATGACTTAATAGGACCGGGCGGAACCGGACCCGGGACGGAACCGAGTTGACTAGGTCCACTTAACAGCCCTAGGTAACGTAAAGTCAGTGATGAACTGAATACCTAAAATGATAGAAATACTCTTAGGCTAACTTTTAATTTTAGGAGACAGAGAGAATGAGATGTTGCTTCGGTACCGCACCACTGCGAATGATATCTACTACTATAAACAATATGATATTTTTAGTCTCTGGTTATTTGTTATTTCTTTATTTTCATGATTTTATTGTGTCTTGTTATGAAACTTCTTAGTGGGAAGTATTTTTTATTCTCATGCATAATTATTTCTTGGAGAAATCCAAAATATTCAACTAAATTAGCTCTTGATTTTCAGGACGACTATTTGCTCATAATATGGTAGGTTTGTATTTTAATCCTTAGTTCTATATGTTTGGGCCATTGGCACTAACTACTTACCGGGAGAAATTAAAAAATAGTCAGATTTACAAGTGGTCATCCAAAAATAACCACAGATTCAAAAGTAATCGAAATTTAGCCACTTTTCATATAAAGATAAATTTGAACGAAAATACTGTTCAAAATCCGGAAAATACTCCAGCATAATATACTGGAGCTCCAGTATAATATATCGGTCCAGTATAATATGCTGGAAGTTCATACACAGGTGCACCGATCTCCAACAAACTTTCCGTGTTGCAGCAAAATAGTGGCTATTTGTCAATGACTTTGCAAACTCTGGCTATTGTTGAATGACCCGTCCGAAAACTGGCTAGCCCGTGCTATTTTTACCTACTCACCTGGGACAACCTTATTTGTGTTTGTGATGCATAATTGCATATTCATATTTTTCAGTTGAACAAATGGAATAGCTACTCCAGACTTTCACAATATGCTTCTAGTTTAGAATAACAAGATTTTTATTTTGGATTGTAGCATCAATTCACCAAGGCATTAGTCACAACTGAAAATTAAACATTAAATTTAAAACTCAAATTACTTATTAACACAGGTTGTCCAAAAATTAATTTCATTTATTTTTGTTCCTGTCATGAATTAATCATGTTGCTAGGTACCGTAGTAAGTTTACCTGATACATTATGCTAAAGATACGGGTAACTCAAGTTAATACTCCGACATAATTGGGCATTTGACAGACTTTTATTTGAGGTCGAGATAATAAATTTAAAAACATACGTGGACCGAAATATGTGAATATTATTGTTAAACTATTGGACTTCTTCCTTGTAGTCTTATTCTCTGAGAAAAGTAGGTATCCTCAAAATGTTAAACTGCTTGAACACATGGACGAACAGTTTGGGAGATGATTTTAAATGGAGAAATATTGTCCGCGAGGTTTCATATGTCGACCCCAACTTATTTGATTGGGGCATAGTTATTGTTGTGGATTTCTCTAGGGATAAAGGAACACCAAAGATAAGAGAGTATATTACGAATGAGAGCCTCGAAAAATAAACACTTTTGAACATCGGTGGTTTAAGAGCTTCGATCTTTGCCTCCCTCATTACAATAATATTGTTGGCTGCCTCGGTCATGTCAGCGTAGACATACTCCTCTAGTAACTCTAGCTTCGCCTTCCTAGCATCGATAATGCTCAACGCCTCCATGAGTTTGCACTCCAAGGCAGTGATGGTTTGCCTTAGCTCTATCCTAGCATTCGTACATTCTCCCAAGTTATTTCGGATGCTCTCAATGTCTTCAAGAGTGTGCCCCTCAAGAACGCTAAAGGTGCCTTCCACCTTTCCTACGCGTTGGGCAAAAATCTCCACGACGTCCATCCCCACATATACCTTAATAACCCAATCTTTACCGTGCGAGACATGCTTAGACAAACTCCACTTCATCTTCGCTCGCCTCAGTAACAGATAATTCTTGGGATGTAAGCCTTTCACTTGACGCAACCTCGGGCGGCACTGTCAGGACATGGAATTTCCACCCTCAGGACCGTGATGGAACCTAACATTTTACTTGTTAGGCAAACCAATGTTAGATATAATTAAGAACCATTTTTAACAATCCAACTCAATTTACCACAATAAAGCTGAGTAGTCTAAAATAAGGTAAAAAATAATAAACGACAAAATCCAAATACAATCCCAGAACTAGTGTCACGAATACATGAGCGACTAGAGTACCACAAATAATAGTCTAAATAAAAATATATATGTCTGAATCAAAATAAACAGCTATGATGGTATAGAAGGGGACTTCAGGGTTGCGAACGTCGTGCAGCTATACCTCAAGTCTCCGCTAGTATCTAGATCCAGGCGACCTCACTGAACATTGTCGGGACCAACTCTGGTATCTGCACAATAAGTACAGAGTGTAGTATGAGTACAACCGACCTCATGTGGTCTGTAAGTGCCGAGCCTAACCTCGACGAAGTTGTGACAAGGCTAAAGCGAGCCACTTACAATAACATGTACGCAAGAATAATAATAATAATAATAATAATAATAATAATAATAATAATAATAATAATAATAATAATAATAATAATAATAATAATAATAATAATAATAATAATAATAACAATAGGAAAGTAACACAGGAAATAACGACAAAGTAACAATAACGATAACGATAACAACAACAATAACAATAACAACAACAACAACAATAATAATAATAATAATAATAATAATAATAATAATAATAATAATAATAATAATAATAATAATAATAGTAGTAATAATAATAATAATAATAATAATAATAATAATAATAATAATAATAATAATAATAATAATAATAATAGGAGAAAAATCCCAAAACCATACATTATCTTTGGCTTTAGACTCAAAGTCATACATATTCTTTCACATGGAGCACTAATAGTCCATCTACTTTAACAAAGTGGTGTACTTTTAGTCATAACACTAAAAAAAAGCCCAAAAACATACATTATCTTTGGCTTTAGACCCAAAGTCATACATATTCTTTCACATGGAGAACTAATAGTCCATTTACTTTAACAAAGTGGTGCACTTTTAGTCATAACACTAAACACATTTTAATTTTTACCAGAAATCTAAGATCTGACAAAATATATGTTCCATTTATTTTCTTGTTTACCGAAAGATGACAGATTTATCTAGATAGTAAATAATAAATATACATAAAATTTACTTACTATTTATGTATTTACTATACGTAAAATATACATCTACTAAGAAATATTAAACACCGTTAATTTTTATTTGCAATGATTGTTATCTAGATAACCTCAAATGTTATCTAGATTTTTTTATTATATACATAAAATTTATTTTTATTTTATGTATATTTACTATACGTTGACTCCCCTTAAAATAAAAAAATCTAATAAATATATATTTATTTTATGTCAACGTAATTAAATAATATGTATATAATAAAAAATCAAGACAACATTTGAGGTTATCTAGATAAAAATTATTGCAAATACAAATTAACGGTGTTTAATATTTCTTAGTAAAATGTATATTTTGCGTATAGTAAATAGTAAATAAATAAATAGTAAATAAATTCTATGTATATTTACTATTTGCTATCTAGATAAATCTGTCATCTCTATTTCTTTCGGTAAACAAGAAAATAAATGGAACAGATATTTTGTCAGATCTTAGATTTCTGTTAAAAATTAAAATGTGTTTAGTGTTATGACTAAAATTGAACCACTTTGTTAAAGTAAATGGACTATTAGTGCTCCATGTGAAAGAATATATATGACTTTGAGTCTAAAGCCAAAGATAATGTATGGCTTTAGACTTTTTCTCAGTGTTATGACTAAAAGTGCACCACTTTATTAAAGTAAATGGACTATTAGTGCTCCATGTGAAAGAATATGTATGACTTTGAGTCTAAAGCCAAAGATAATGTATGGTTTAGGGATTTTTCTCTAATAATAATAATAATAATAATAACAGGGAAAGAAAACAGAAAATGATAGTAAAGTAGTTAGTTTATGAAAATGAATACAAACCTCACTATCAGAAAGCCTAGAATAACAACATCGTAATCTCATATAAAAATACTGAAACTAACACAACAACAACAAGTACAACACACATAAAATTTGTTGCGGCGCGCAACCTGATCCCACCGTAATATCATTTATCAATATCTAGTATCACGTTTACAATTCATTGCGGCGCGCAACCCGATCTCACCTTATCATCATTTATCAATATCAAGTATCCTCCCCTATTACACCATAGTATCATTAATCAATATCAAGTATCACGTACACAATCTGTTGTAGCGCGTAACTCGATCCCACCATATCATCATTTATCAATATCAAGTACCATCCCTTATTTCACTATTTTAATTTATTATCTTTTAATTTTCATTGCGGCGTGCAACCCGATCCCTAATCAATTTCAGATAACATAAACAATCTAATAACTCAATTTACAAGGATTTCTACAATCAAAAAGTATGAGTGCAAGGCAATAAAGAAACCACATAATAATCAAAGGATGCAATAAATTTAACAAAAATAATATGACAAGTAAAGCACGTGACAATTAAGGCGTGCAAGTAAAACAGTTAAGGAAAGTAGCAAATAAGCACGGAGTCATGAAAGGGACAAACAATTCAATACAAGAATAATTAAATGACGAATAAAAAATTATGTCATAGAAAGCAATTAAAGCATGTAACAATTAAGGCATGGAATAAGATAATTCATGAAATAACGAGAAACATAGAAAACAAATATTTTGACGGCGTATATACACTCTTCACCTCGCATATACGCCATTTTCTCAAATATCCACACAACACATTGTTCAAAAATTCCTAATTCTCTCAAGTCAAGATTAGATCCAACATTTACCTCACTCCGCAATCAAATCAAAGCTCAACAGGGGCCTTTCCTCTAAAATTTACCTCCAAACCAATCAAATCTAACCAAATATAGTTCAAAAAATTCAAAATAAGTTTTAGAAACTACCCACGAGTGAAAAAGATTCAATCTTTAATGATTTTGGAAAAAGTCAATAAAAATCAACCCTGAGCCCGCTCGGTCAAAACCCAAGATTCGGACCAAAACCCAGTTACCCATTCACCCTCGAGCACGATTATGTGATTAGTTTCAAAATCCGACCTCAATTTGAGGTCTAAATCTCAATTTCTCAAAATCCTCAATTTCTACCTAAATCCTTAATTTCTACCATGAAAAAGCATAGATTCAAGGTTAGAAATCAATGGGTGTTTATGGAAATGAAAGAAAACAAGTTAAAATATACTAATCTATGAAGTTGGTTGAAATTTCACTTCAAAATCGCCTCAAGGATGAGCTCAAACTTGAAAATGATGAAAAGTGAAGAAAATCCCTACTTTTGAAATGTTTAATACCTAGGGGTCAGGTGTTCTTTGCATTCGCGAAGCACTTGACGCGTTCGCGAAGAGCACTGGCCAAGTGGACATCGCGATCGCAATCAACCATTCGCGTTCATGAAGGCTTAGCCCCCTTGCCTTCGCGTTCGCGAATCAACGCCCACATTCGTGTAGAGTTACTGCCCAGCCTGCCAACAGATCCCATAACCCATCGCGTTCGCGAGGGAAAAGCCGCACTCGCGAAGGGTAAACCCTCTGTTACTTCGCGTTCGCGACCAGGTCCTCGCGTTCATGTAGAAGAAATTCCTCCCCAACCACATTTCCCCTTCGCGGTCGCGAGAATGGCTTCGCGATTGCGAAGCACAAAGTTGCATACACCCGAAGATAGCTGAAACTAACAACTTCTAAGTCCAAAATCAATTTGTGGCCTATCTGAAACTCACCCGAGCCCCTCGGGCTCTAAACTAAATATGTACACAAGTGTAATAATATCATACGAACTCGCTCGTTTGATCAAAATACAAAAATAATACCTATAACTACGAATCGGACATCAAAATGTATGAATTTTTCAATGAAACTTAAGAACTTTCAAATTTATAACCGAGCTTCTGAATAATGTCAAATCAACTCCGTTTTGAACCAAATTTTGCAGGCAAGTCAATAATAGTAAAATAGACCTATACCAAGTTCTGAAATTAAAATCCAAACTCGGTAGTTATAAAGCCAACCTATGGTCAACCTTCGGAATTCTTTAAACCTTCAAATTATTAGTTTTCAACAAATCACGTTAAATCAAGTTATGGACTTTCGAATTCAATTACTGGCATACTCTCTAGTTCCAAACCACGATACGGACTCACTGGGACCATTAAAATACTGATCCGGATCCATTTACATAAAATGTTGACCGTAGTCTATTCAAATCATTTTAAGGCAAAAATTTATATTTTTAAAAATAATTTCCACATAAAGACTGTCCGAAAAAGGACACGAACTAGGCACGAAAATTAAGGAATGCTAAACGGAGCTAACCGAGGTCTCAAAATACGAAAATAAAGGCTAAAACTCAAAATGACCTATCGGGTCATCACAGGCACCTCGTGGTTCTTGTTGGTAGTCTCTTTTTGTTGCGCCCTTTTTTGCCAACAACATCCTGGGTGACGTTGGGTTGGCTTTTAGTAATGTTAATTTTTCTATATCTCTGCATTCCCTTAGTTGCAACCTATGCTCTGATACCATATTCTTACGTTCTTAGTCTCGAACTAAGTGCACATACGATACTTGACAACTCTCCCACCTTCTTGCACAACTTTTTCACGATCTTACTATGCTAAGTCATCCTAAAATACTGCACTCAAGATCTATAAGGGAATGCTTAATAATAAAGACAAGAGAAGATAACCAAATAAAGCTTTTTGTATTGTAGAAAACTTGATCGATTTGCTTGATGAATTACAAATGAATGACCCCCTTTATGTTCTAGTCACCTAGGGGCTAGTATATAAATCTATATAAATATATAAAGGGGGACGTAGAAGTATGTCGTGACACATTTCATAGATGAGTATTCCTATTTATCTTTTTCCCTGTTTTTTGCTTTTCCCTACTTTTTCCTTCAATTTTGTTCTTTATTGTGATTAAAAAACTCAAGAGTAATGTTCTTCCAATAAAGGTGGAACGGTTGCAACAATTACTAAAAATAACGTTGCAATTTGAAAGGACGTCATAATGACAAAATTACATAGTGAATATAATGGTGGCAATTAATACACCATTCTTCCTCCTCATTACCTACTTTTCACCCATTTTCCTCTTCATAAAACTTAATACAAAGAAGTTATATACAACGAACAAAAAAAATCTTTTGAACTCAGAATTGGATTTGCAAGAAAAATATGATTAGGGAGTTAGAATTCAATCTTCCAAGAAAAGAAAGGAAAGATCACGTTTTGCAGGCAACATATCCATTGCATCAGTACTTTTTTTTTCCTAATAAAGATAGTTATATTAGATTAAACAGAAAGAGTAGCAGAAGTACAAAGGGGAACCGTTCGAGCTGTAACAGCCTCAGAACAGTCCTTATTGAAATCAGATAAAACAAAGGGATGGGGAGACATAAAACATAGGGGATGCCACGACTGTTGGCCATCAACAGGAGCTAAGGTCATGCCAAACTTTGCCATGGAATCAGCTATAGAATTTGCCTCCCGATAGATATACCTAAGTTCTATATGTTGCAGTTATCGCAGTAATGACCTGCAGTCCAAATTAAGGTGTGAGTAGAGAGCATTATTATCTTGACGCGAGAGTAAAACCTGCGAGTCAGTTTCAATAATTAACGGATGAAAATTAAGAGAGAGCAAGCTGCAAGCCTAATAGTAATGCCATAAGTTCAGCTTCAAGAGCGGAAGAGGAAAGGAGAGGCAAAGTGCAACCACAAACCCAACGACCATGAGTACTACGAAAAATACCAGCTGGAGCCGCTTGATTGTTAAGACTATGGAATACGCCATCAGTATTAAACTTAAAAGGAGTAGTGATGGGGATGGGGGTGCCATTTGATATATTGAGTGTGGGAAGGGGGTGGTGGGAGGGGGGCACAGGGGAGAGGTAGGGGAATTCAATGAGATGAAAGAAAATGTTGTGCATAGAAGGAAATGTATGGAGATGATAAAAATATTATCGTTGCGAGCTAACCAAATATGCCCAAAGGGTAAAAGGGACAGGGGAGGAAGCAGGAACTACAATTTCATAATAGATGAACGAGTCTTGAGGGTGTGTGCACAATAGCTGGATCCAGTCTATGAGGGGACCAGTAGGAGGTTGTATGCCAAATGTTGACCAAATATGGGAGACCATTAGACATTGGAAGAAGATATGATGTATATTTTCAGGTGTGTTAGAATATTGGTGACAATTCGAGTTAGGGATAATATTGAGAGAATCGGGATAAGAGGCAGTAGGTAATTTATTAAGCAGAAGTAGCCAAAGAAAGGTTTTGATTTTATTTAGGATATGTAGGTGCCATATCCAATGAGAGGTGGAAGAACGTGAGCGAAAGTAAAGATGATAAGCAGATTTAGTAGAGAATAGGCTGGTGGAAGTAAGGTTCCAGCAGAATGTATCAGTTCATGGAGAAGAAGGATTAAAATAAGTATTATGAATGAGTCGTGAAATGTGTAGGGAAAAATCAAAAGATAGCGGAGTAAGGTCTCAAGCCGCATGAGAAATAATACGATGCACCGTGAAAGTAGATTCTAGTTGAGTGAGGGGGACCTCGATAAGGCTTCGGAGATTAGTATTATTTATAAGCCAATTATCATGCCAAAGATCTGTATTAGTGCCCTGACCAATATTCCATTTAATAGCAGGTTTTGAAAAAAATATGGCCCTTAACAAGACTTTTCCATATAAAGGAGGATCCCTGCTTAGGGATTAGATCACAGTTGGGAAAGTGATATTTAGCTTGAAGCATTTTAGCCCAGAGATGATTGGGATTGCATCGATATCTCCAAGCTAAGTCAGACAGGTGAGCAATATTTTTTCCTTTAATTTTTTGGAGGCCCAAACCACCTCGTTGGCGAGGTAGAGTAACAGTATGCCAATTAACCAGGTGAAGCTTTTTCTGGGTAGTAGTAGAACCCTAAAAGAATTACGTTGAATCCTATCAATGTTATGAATGAACTTAGGAGGTAATAGATTGTGTTGCATGGCATAGTTGGAAGTGGAGGCCAAAACCGTCTGGATGAGAGTTTTACGGCCAGCCAGAGTAAGGAATTTAGTTTTCCATCCTTGTAAGAGATTATTCATATGGTCAAGTATATACCGATAATCAGAGCTCTTGAGTTGGAGATTGGTAATATGAAGTCCAAGATATTGGCCAACAGTGTTGGAAATGCACATATTAAGTATAGAAGAATTTTGATGTTTGAGTGGGGTGAACGTATTGGGAGAAAAATAAATGCCGGATTTCAAGTTATTAATCTTTTTACCAGCAAGGATGCAAAATTTTTGGAGAACGTTATTAATAGTAGTGGCATCTTTAACATCAGCTTTAGCAAAAATGATAAGATCATCGGCAAAAAGGAGATGTGAAATCAGTGGACCATGGCGGGATAGTTTTATTGGATCCCAGGTGTTATCATCGATGGAAAGTTGTATGAGGCGAGAGAAAGTTTCCATACAAATAATAAAAATATAAGATGATAAGGGATCGCCTTGACAAAGCCCCCGTGTTGGGGAGAAAAATGGAGAAGGTTTGCCATTAATAAGTATGAAAATGGAAGAGGATGTAATGCAGTACATAATAAGTTTAATTAAGGAAGGAGGAAAGTTGAGGCTACAGAGAGAGTAATGAATAAAAGACCATTGAAAGCGATCAAAAGTTTTTTCAAGATCAATTTTGAGAAGCATATGGCCTTGTTTACCCATTTTTGACTTAAAAGTATGAACAACTTCTTGAACAATAATAGCATTGTCAAGGGTACGACGACCCGGAATAAAACTACTCTAATAAGGACTGGTGAGGTTGTTTAAATGAGGGCATATACGGTTAACAATAAGTTTGGTAATTACTTTATAAATAGTATTACAAAGACCAATAAGATGATATTGGGTGATTCGTTCTGGATTTTTGACCTTGGGTATTAAGGTAACATAAGTCTTATTAATTTCAGGGGGGAAAAGACTTGTATGAAAAGTTTCAAAACAGATGTGTTTAATGGCATTGCGCGTATCATTCCAGTATTTTTAAAAAAAGATAGGATGAAAGCCATCCGGACCGGGGGCCTTGAGAGGTTTAAAGGAATGAATAGCAATGTAAATTTCAGTAGAGGAAATAGATCTCGCTAATGTGCAGGAAACATCAGAGGATAAAGCCGTCGGAGCAAGTAGTGGTGGTTGATTTAAGCTAAGAAGAAGATTAGTTGTGTAAATATTATAAAAATGGGACGTGATAGTATGAGAGAGTTAGGATCAAAAGTCCCATTACCTACAGAGTCGTGAACACCAAGAATTATATTTTTACGACGTCTATGAACAGTTGATAGATGAAAAAAAAATTGTATCAACATGAAGATATTGAATTCGAGATTTAAGCTTCCAGAAATCTTCCTCATTTTTTAAAAGCAAGTTAAATTCTTGAATAAGGCTATTTTCTAAATTATGATAGAAAGCATTTTTGTGTTGGGGATCCAGACGTTGAAGCCCAGTAATACATGCCACTAATATATTTTTTTTTATGAAAGATATTGCCAAAATAATTATGGTTCCAGCTTTGGATAATATCCGTAAAGTGTTTAATCGTCGGCAAGTAATCATGTGAGGTCCCCATATAGAGTGTACTAGAGGAGTAAATCCCGGGTGTGTAAGCCACATAGTTTCAAATTTAAATCTAGGGGATGAGCGTGTAGTAGCACCCGCAAGATTTAGTAGGAGAGGACAATGATCAGAGTGCGTGCGTGGAAGATGTAGTATGGAACAATTTTGGAAAAGATGAAGCTAGTTAGAGTTAGCCAAAGAACGATCTAAACATTCCATAATAAGCATATGCGTAAATTGTCTATTATTAGTCCAAGTAAAGCGAGAACTAGTGAAACATAAGTCATGCATACCAAGATGAGGAAGACAATCTAAAAAAGTAGTAATACGAGTATTAACTGGGTTACCTCCAAATGTTTCGGAAGCATTAAGAACCTCATTAAAATCCCCACAAATAAGCCAGGGAATAAGGTTGATATCGTGAAGAGCCTTCAAGTTATGCCAGAGGCGTAGTCGATTATTTAAACATGTGCAAGCATATATAACCGAAAAACTCCATGCAGGTGACGAGGGACTTACCTTCACAGTTGCATGGATTTCTTGATCAGTGACTACAAATGGTTCAACCAAACTTCCTCGGCCTTCAAAAGCAAAAAAATACCACCAGAGAAGCCATTAGCTCTAACATGTAAAAGACTACTAAAGCCAAGCTCATCCATAAGAGACTCATGATTATATAAACGAGTTTCAGTAAGAGCCAACACAGAAGGATTATTCCACTGTAAGACAGCTGTGAGATTGCGTTTGAAAGCGGGGTTTTCCGCTCCCTTACAGTTCCAAAGTATGAATTTAATGGGGCTAACAGCGTAGATCGTGGAGCTCTCTCCTGGTATGAGGGACATGGCAAGATGTACTGTCATAGGGTGTGCCTAGATGTACATGGTCGACAGATAGAGCTACATGTTGGGTTGGAACATAATTTGATCCTCCTCCTCTAGTGGTGGTACGTCAAGGTTGGTGAGGAAAATCACAACGTACTTATCCAGCATGAGCTCCGGGCCGGCTCGAAGATTGAAGGATACTTCCTTGACTTCCCTGTGTCCCTGCACAAAAATCTTTCTTTCTAGATTTTCTAGAAGTGTTAGTGTCAATGAGGTCATCATAGGGAAAAATTCCAAGTCTATCATGGGGGTGTTTGGTGGTTGTGATTCGGGGCTGGGTGGCTGGTTGGGGGGTGAAGGGGATGATAGCCAAGGAGGAATGAGAGGACTATCGAGGTTTTCTGGAAGAAGGTGATCGTCGATATAGTATAGAGGTATTTTAGGTGGTGAAAGAGATAAGTTGAGTGAGTTGGTCAGTTGGTGTGAGAGGGAGATAGGCAGAAGAGTAGATATGGTCAGCTCTTGTTGGATTGAGGTGAGTTGATTGGAGAGTTAAAGTGTGGAGAGTTCCTGTGTTTGGAGCATGTGAAGGATGTTCATGTTTTGATGGAGGAGCTGATGTACCGGGTCCACTTCGTTTGATTGAGTCATCTGGGGTTGGGAGATTGAGGAATGAGGGGGAAGATTCTGTGGTTCGAGTTGGTAGGGGGGCTGATAATGGGCTAACGGTGGTTGACTTTAGTACCAAGAGTAATACGTCGAGGTCGTGGGTGGGTTGTACAGGGGATATTGGTATACATTATAGTGGATGGTTGGTTGAGGAGTCATTTGTGAATATGGGGGCTCGTCTGTGGGATGATAATGATAGTGGTAAAAGTGGGGACGAGTCTGTGGAGGGCGAGAGTACCTGTCTACATGGTGGTAAGGAAATCTCGGCATTATTAAGAGTGGGTATGGGAGAGGCAGATGAAAGTGAGTGATGAGGAGGAATTATAGAAGAGTGGTCATTATATAGAGGAGTTGAGCTTGTAGAGGGCTGTGTGGAAACATTTCAAAGAATTCTTTAATTGCATGAACCTTAGAAATTGTATCAGTGCTTGGAAATGGGTGAGCAGTAATATTTTTCGATAGTTGTAAAGTAGGTAGCATAGGTTGTACAGTTGTCTCATGTAAAGAATAAGTGGTAAATGGTGTATTTGAATCGAGCTCTTGTGCAAAAGCATCGGTAGACGGAGATGGAGTATCCACATGGGAGAGGAGTGGTGAAAAATAGCTAGTGGGGCCAGAAACATATGTCTCAGGTGAAATGAAATTATTGTGTTGGTTGCTCTCTTGTTTGTTCCTGAGTTTGTCTTGTACTGGAGAGATTGGTACAGAGTGACTTGGAGGGAGGGTTGTGAAGACAATGGGTGATGACATGGTTATAGTTATGAGTGAAATTTGGTCATGGGCATCAAGAACAAATAATTGAGTACCTGTAGGGATAGCAAGAGGAATTATTGGGTCTGAGTTGGAGTGAATTACAGACGTGGAATTTGGAGTAAGTAAGGTCAAGTTGTGAAATATTGGAGTCCAGATCAGCAGGGCTACTGGTAATAGGATGAGACACATAGGGGTAACATGGTGAGGTTGGAATTGATGAAGCTGGAATGGGAGAAGTAGGATACGTGGAGGTAGGAGAAGTAGGTAAAGGTAGAGGTGGATGCTGAAGTGGAATATTAGTGTGAAGGAAATTTTTTCCGACGTGAATAAGTGATAGTATGCCAAGTGGACATGCATGAGGAGGAGGAATCAGGGCATTGAGATGTAGAGTTAGGAAAGATTTTGGTGATGGGGGTGGGGGTACTGCAGGCAGACTGGAAATGGACAAGGCATCCACAAAGGGAACACATAGGGGTCGTGTCTTCATAATGAATAATTTACAAATGATGACCAATGAGTATTTCCTTTGGCAGTGGCTTCCCAAGAGAAGCAAAGATACATAAGCGCGCATAACGACTACGACTGGTAAGAACAATGTAGTTATCAATTTTCAAGAGAGAGCCAAGCACATTGCCTACTCGTTTAAGAATTTCCACATCATAGTATTCAGTTGGCAGTTCCAACAGACGGATCCAAATTGCAGAGTAGTTGTTGGTATCATCAGTGATTGAGAATTTCAGCGTCCAGTTACACACAGTAATATATTGGGATCCAATGAACCAAGGGCCATTATGTATAACATTATTGTAATTGTGAAGTTGAGTGAATCAGATGAGATATAGCCATGGCCAAGATTAATGAGGTTAAAAGGTTTAGAGGGTTGCCAGAGAGTTTGAAGTTTATTTTTAAGAAAGTGATATTGTAGTGAGGTGTTTAAAATAAAGAGTGTTATTTCTTTTGAAATTGTAGTAATCTCTTGACACTACTAAGTTATAATATTATAGTAGTAATATTGCTCCGCTCGGGTATTGTATTTTACCTCGTTAAAAGAGTTGGTGTTGTTGTTACTCTCTTGTAGTATTATTATTTATCGTGTATATTATTCCTGGATCGGATTATTATTTTTCCCAACAACGTGGTATCAGAGCCATGGTGAATAATGGTCTGTTGTCTTTTCAGTATTCCCGTCTCACAAAAGATAATTCTGAGAAATGGTGTCTACACATAAAACCATTCTTGACTCCTACAATGTGTGGAAAATCGTAGACAAAGGGTATGCAAAACCCGATAATGAGGAAGAACAAGGAAGAAGGATCAACAAGCCCTCACGCTCATCCACCAATATTTGGATGATGCCATATTTGAGAAGGTGGCAGATGCTACCACCTCAAAGGAAGCTTGGGAGAGTTTACAAAATTCTCTCCAAGGAGTTAACAAGGTGGGGAAGGTAAAAGTTCAAACTTTAAGGGTTGATTTTGAAGTTTTAAAAATAAAAGAATCCGAATGCATTTCGGATTATTGTTCAAAAGTAAAGGTTATTGTGAATCAATTAATAAGATACGGGGAGGACATATAAGATGTTCGTGTGGTAGAAAATATCCTTCGTTCTTTAGCACATAAATTCGATTTTGTGGTGTATGCTATTGAGGAGTCTAAAGATTTAGACTCTATGCTGGTGGATCAATTGGAGGGTTCTTTACAGGCCCATGAAGAAAAGATCAAGAGGAGAAAAGAAGTGCCATTTGAGCAACTTCTAAAACCTCAGGCATCCTTCAACGATTATGGAGGTGAAAAGAGCTATCAAGGGAATGGAGGGGGACGAGGCCGTGGCGGTCATGGAAGAGGAAGAAGCAACGGTAACAACTTCAACAATGAAGTTAAAATCTACCAAACATTCAGAGATTGTGGCCGTGGACATAGAGGAGGAAGATGACGTGGCTACTACCAAGAAAATAATGGACAAAGATATGATAAATCAAATATTGAGTGTTATAATTATCAAAAATTTGGCCATTGCTCTTGGGAATATCATAGAAATATTGATGAAAAAGCTAACCTTGTTAACGACAAGAAAGAAGAAGACGAGTCAACGTTGTTGCTGGCACTCAAGGAAGAAGACAAGGATGATTGTAGCTCGTGGTATTTAAACAATGGAGCAAGCAATCATATGTGTGGATGCAAAGAGAAGTTTGTGGGGATAAATAAAATGGTGAGAGGTAATGTGTCCTTTGGAGATACCTCAAAGATTCAAATCGAAGGGATATGTACGATTCTGATCTCCTGTAAAAATGGTAGTCACAAGTTAATTCAAGATGTTTATTATGTGCCAAATTTAAAAAGTAATATTTTGAGTTTGGGTCAACTTCTTGAAAAGGAATATGACATCTACATGAAAAATATGCATCTTTGGCTTAGAGATTTAGATGGAATTCTAATTGCAAAAGTGCACATCGCAAAGAATAGATTATTTTCTCTAAATCTTAAAACAATTGATTCAAAGTGTTTGAAGGCTAATGTGCAAGATAAATCATGGTGTTGGTACATGTGATTTGGGCACTTGAATTTTGAAGCACTCAAATCAATGGGAGAAAAGAACATGGTGGATGGGAGACCATCAATCAACCATCCCAATCAATTATGTGAAGCTTGTCTTCTTGAAAAACATGCAAGGACGAGTTTTCCAAAGGAGGCCATGTCAAGATCAACCAAACCTCTCAAGCTTGTTCACACTGATGTGTGTGGACCAATCAATCCACATTCTTTTGGTCAAAGTAAATACTTTCTGCTTTTCATTGATGACTTTAGTTGAAAGACATGGGTTTATTTCTTGAACCAAAAATCTGAGGCTTTTGCTGCTTTTAAAAATTTTAAAGTACTTGTGGAGAAAGAAAGTGGCTATGAAATAAAATCTTTAAGGTCTGATAGAGGAGATGAATTCACTTCAAAAGAATTTAATGACTTCTGTCAGTCTCATGAACCAAATATACCAACAAGTTCTAAAACATCATACAAACTTAGTCGAAGCCTCGAATCACATCAAACAACGCTAAAACCACGAATCGCACCTCAATTCAAGCCTAATGAACTTTGAACTTTCAAATTCAATATCTTGTGCCAAAATACATCAAATCAATCCGGAATGACTTCAAATTTTGCACACAAGTCATAAATAACATAACGATCAATTTTCAAAATTGGATTTCGACCTCGATATAAAAAAGTCAACCCCCCCGGTCAAACTTCCCAAAATTTAACTTTCGGCATTTCAAGCCTAATTCTACTACGGTCCTCCAAATAATTTTTTAGACGCGCTCCTAAGTCTAAAATCATCATACAAAGCTATTGGAATTATCAGAATTAAATTCCGAGGTCGTTTACACATAAGTCAATATCCAGTCAACTATTTCAACTTAAACTTCCAACATGAAAATTCATTCTTCCAAGCTAACTCCGAAATACCTTAAAACCAAAACCGATAATTCACACAAGTCATAATACCTTGTAGGAAGTTATTCAAGACTTCAAATAGTTGAAAGGAGTGTAAATGCTTAAAATGACTGATCGGGTCGTTACATCCACGGTCTCTGGTTCTTCTTCATCACCAAAGTATGGAAGCAAATCATATGAAGTTTCTTCCTGGGCTTCCCAATTCCATGCCAATTCTTCATCAAATTCAACATCATGACTTACCACCACCTTGCTGCTACTTGGGTTGTATAGCTTGTAGACTTTTGAACTCGTATCATAGACAACAAACACATGCTTGGCACTTCGATCGTCAAGCTTCGCTCTCCCTTGATGTGGCACATGAGCATAGGCTATGCTCCCAAAGATTCTCAAGAGCTTGACACTTGGTTTTCTTCCACTCCATGCTTCTTGAGGAGTTTGATCTCTAACATTTCTTGTAGGAGACCTGTTGTGCAAATAAACTGCATAAGAAACAGCTTCGGCCCAAAATTCCTTGGGCATACTTTTAGCTTTCAACATATGTCTAGCCATATTAAGAATCATTCGATTCTTTATCTCTGCAACTCCATTTTGTTGGGGTGAATATGCTACCGATAGAGGATCCCGAGGGGCTCGGGTGAGTTTCGGGGTGGTTTCGGACCATTTCTAGGCCATTTTTAATTGCTGGTTTCTACCTACAGAGGTGTGCATCGTGATCGCGAACATTTGGTTGCGTTCTCGAAGAGCAAACTGTAGTTTGGGGCCTTGTGAATCGCGGAAGCTCTTTCGCGATCGCGTAGAACAAAATCTCTACTGCACTAACCCGACTATGAAGCCTATATCTCGCAATCTATAAGGATTTGGAGATGATCCAAAAATGAAAGTTGTATCTCTTGATGTCTAGTTTTCAGAAAGGTAAACCATTTGTTATTTTGAGTTGTGTACAAAAAGTTATGGTAGATACACTATAGGTTGTCTGGGAAGCATTTGGAAATCTCTGTTACACATGGCTAACTTTGGAAGCTTATATCTAGCAATCTATAAGGAATTGAGAGATGAGAAACAAATGAACATTATATCCCTTGGTGTCTAGTTTTCATAAAGTTAAACCATTTTCAATTTGGAGTTTTGTACAAAACGTTATGACCAATATACTATAGGATGTTTGGAAGAGTTGGGGAGTTTGTTCTTCGCGATCGTGATTAGTTTTCAGCGATCGTGAAGAGCAATTTTGGGGCTAAAAAATTTTGTGCTTCACGATCGCGAAGAGTAAATACCTAGGCAGTAGCTATATTTTGAGGTTTCAGCCATTTTTAACATATTTGGAGCTATGGAGCTCGGATTGAAGTGATGTTTTAGGCAATTTTTACCATATGGATTGGGATAAGTGTTCTATATCCGAAAGTAATTATACTTCATGATTATATGGTTATATTCATTCTTTATTTCGGACTTAAATAGAAGAAATCAAGATTTTTGAAAAATCTTCCAAAAACTAAAATTTAAGATTTGGAAGTCGAGTTGTTATCGGAATTTGATAAAATTGATATGGTTGAACTCGTATCGGAATGGGTGTTCGAATTTTGTTACTTTTGTCGGGTTCCGCGACGTGGACCCATGGGCGATTTTTTTATCTAAATTTCGGTTTTTATGGCAAACTAGTATTTTCTTATGGAATTAATTCTAATAAATTTTATTGACTGAATCGAATTATTTATGGCTAGATTCGAGGCGTTTGGAGGCCAATTCAAGAGGAAAAGACATTGCAGAATAAGAATTTCACGGTTTGAGTTAAGTAACAGTTATAAATCTGGTCCTGGGGGTATGAAACCTCAGACTTTGTATCATGTGATTAATTTGGAGGTGACGCACATGCTTGGTGACGGGCGTGTGGGCGTGCACTGAGGGGATTGTGACTTGGTCCGTCCCGCGGAAACTGTAAAGTTTAATAACTTTTTGTTAGCTATGTGCTCTCTATGTGTTGTGGAAATTTTACTGTAAGTCATGTTAGAAACCATGTTTAGGCTGTATGTTAGTACTGTTGGGACCCACATAGGTCGTGTACATGTTGAACTATCTACTTAATTGTTGTTTTATACTCAATCACAGTTTACTTGATTATTTTATCCCAGTCTCTATTGTTCATTATTGATGCATCATATCATTGTTGTTTGGGCTGATTTCATGATTATTGAGAGCCCGAGAGACTGGAGAGATTTATAACTGAGTGAGGTCAAGGTCCTGATTGTGATATATTGATACTATAGCACATAAATTGTTCGTGCAGCATGTGAGTTGGTCGTGCGGATCTAGATATTGATACTATAGCACGTGAGTTATCCGTGCAACACATGAATTGTCCGTGCAACACATGAGTTGGCTGTGCGGATCGAGATATTGATACTATGGCACGTGAGTTGTCCGTGCAGCAAGTGAGTTGGCCATGTAGATTATAGCGCTTGGGCTGTAGGAACCCCTCCGGAGTCTGTACACCCCCAGTGAGCGGGTACCCATTGAGTGTGAGTGTTGAGGGCTGGGAGCCGAGTGAGTGATTGTTGTCCTGAGAGGTTATACTTGCTTTTCATTTGTTGTTGCACTTAGTTGCTATCTATCATTGTTGTGAAATTTTCTGAAAGATTTTATATCCAGAATACATGAACTTTAACTGTATAAAATTGATTTGACTTAAAATGTTGGATTTGAAAGCATATCTATTCTTTGCTGGAATTACTGAAAATGAACTATAATTGTGTAGTTCGTCACTATCTTCAGTTCCTTATTTATTATTGTTACTTACTGAGTTGGTTGTACTCATACTACACCCTCTACTTCGTGTGCAAATCCAGGTGTTCCCGGACATAGTGGGTGTTCATTCTTTCGTGCAGTTGATTTTCCGAAGATTCTAAGGTAGTTGCCATATTTCGCCAACCTTGTCTCTCCTTTCCTATCTTCTTGTTCACTGTATTTGGTCTAAGACTATCATAGACCGTATTTTCCAAACTTATAATCATATTAGATGCTCATGTACTCAGCGACACCATGTTTTGAGGAGTGTTCGTATCAGTATTTGTGGGATTTTGTATTGTATTTAAATATTATGTTTTTTCAAACCTAAAGTAAATCGGGGATTATTGATGTTATCAGCTTGGCTAGTATTGAGATAGGCGCCATCACGACATGTCAGATTTTGGGTCGTGATAAGTTGGTATCAGAGCTCTAGGTTACATAGGTCTCAAAGTCATGAGCAGGTTTAGTAGAGTCTTGCAGATCCGTACGGAGACGTTTGTACGTATCTTCGAGAGGCTGCCGAACCCTTAGGAAAATTTCTCTTTCTTGTATTCTATCGTGCGGAATTCATTCAGCTTGAAACATAACTCTTTGAATTCCTTCCACGCATTCGTATGCGCACATGAGCACTCAGTATCAGTTGTGCATAGCCGTCTTGTGATTCTATAAACGAGGTTCAAGATGTGTATTCTGTGTTTTGGTGATGGTCTAGTCTGGAGGATTTGAGGCCAGGTTTAGACCGCAGCTTAGGCTCGGTAACTTCAGTTGTAACCTGTACATTTGCACTCATATATCCGGTAATGTCCCTACGAGTGGAATTTGTGGCTCGATGAGAGGTGGAATGGCTTTGTGATGAGTATGATGTAACTGCAAGATGTGTTAAGACGATTTGAATGTGACGAGTAGTGTTTCCTTGAAATGTAAAGGAAGGCCATTTGGTCTTTTATTTTTGTTTTGATGTGACATACAATCTCGAGTGTGAATGTTTTGAAAGATCTTTCACGTTGTTGAATTTTGGGGTAAATTAAATTCTCGTGTCTGGTTAATGAGTTTGGACTCAGAAAGATTAAGTGATTTCATAGTAATTGTGGCTGCGAAAGGGTATAACAAGATGCCAATTTGAGACTAAGCAGCTGGGTTATCTCCTGCGCAGTAATCTATGTAAGTGTGTTCCTTATGATGTGAATAGAGAGTTTCTTTTCTACCAACGGGGCGTATGTGTTGAGATTTGAATTTGCATCGGGTTGAGAAAATTTGACTTGATTGTTGCGAGAATAAATGCTAACTTAGCGGATGATTGAGGTATTTTATGGTGGGTGTTGCATAAGCTTGAGAAGAATTTTCGTTGAACTGACTGTAGTATTATGGCAGTAATTGTAACGACTTGGTCGGTCGTTTTGAGAATTTAAGTCTCGTTCGGTGGCATAAGGCCTTGAGAAGCTTCATATTATATGTATTGACTTGCGTGCATGGTTGAATTCGGTTACTGGTTATTTCTGAGTGATTTGGGACACTTAGTCCCTAAAACGGAAACTTAAGTCTTAGGATTTTTACCGTAGTCGGAACTATGTGAAGACAACTCCCGAATGGAGTTCCGTCGGTTCCATTAGCTCCATTGGGTGATTTTGGACTTAGGAGCGTGTCTGGACTGTAAATTCGAGGTCTGTAGCTGATTTAGGCTTAAAATGGCGAAAGTCAAATTTTTAGAGATTTGGACCGGAAGTGGACTTTTTGATATCGGAGTCGGAATGCGATTCCAAGAGTTGGAACATCTCCGTTATGTTATTTGGGACTTGTCTGCAAAATTTGACGTCATTCCGGATTAGTTAGATTAGTTTCGGCACTAGTTTTCAAAGTTGGAAGTTTTGGAAGTTCATAAGTTCGATTCGTGGTGTGATTTGTATTTTTTTGTTGTCTGATGTGATTTGAGACCTTGAGTGAGTCCGTGTTAGGTTATGGGACTTGTTGGTATGTTTAGACGAGGTCCCGGGGACCTCGGGTGAGTTTCGGATGGGCTACGGGTCTTTTCCCACTATTTTTGAACTGATGTTATCTGTCATCTGGTTTCCTTCATCGCGTTCGCGTCCTTGCCTTCACGTTCGCATAGTGTTATTTTGGAGGGTGAAATAATTCCTCTTCGCGTTCGCAGTCACCCTCTTGCATTCGCGAAGTTCTGCCACCCCCTTCTTCGCGTTCGCATTCCCTATCTCGCGTTCGCGAAGTGCAAACCAGGCCCTGGGCACTGGTGATCATTTTTCTCTTCGCATTCGCGTGTCACTTACGCGTTCGCGTAGCTATTCCATTACACTCTTCGTGTTGGCGTACTACTTCACGCGTTCACGAAGAGCAATCGTTGGGCCATCATATTTTTCCTCTCCGCATTCGCGAACGTGTTGTCGCGTTCGCGAACGTATTGTCGCATTCGCGAAGAACAACTGGGCAGCTTTTGTTTCTCTTCTTCGCGAACGCGTCCCTTTCTCCGCGTTCGCGATGCACAAAACCCCTGGGCAGAATATAAAGTCCTCTATTCCGAGAGTTTGCCATTTTCACCATTTTTGGAGTTCTAGAGCTCGGTTTTGAGCGATTCCTTGTAGGTTTTTCATGCAAATCGATTGGGTAAGTGTTCTTCACCTTGAATTTATTTATTTCCATGATTCTATCTTTATTTTAATCATTTAATTTGTGTTTTTAGTTGAGGAAAATGGTGGTTTTTGAAAGAAAAAATCAAAATGAAAAATCACGATTTGAGGGACGAAATGGTATCGGAATTTGATGATTTTTGTATAGTTAGACTCGTGAGTGAATGAGTGTTTGTATTTTATGACTTTTACCCGATTCCAAGACGTGGGCCCGAGTCGACCTTTAGGGCGGATTTCGGGATTTTTGTTAAAGTATTGATTTTTATTAATTAGATGAGTCTATTATGGTTGTATTCATGTTATGCAATTGTGTTTGGCTAGATTTGGGCCATTCGGAGTCGGATAATTGAAAAAAGGGCATTCTTTCAGACTGGTTGAGCTTGGTTTGAGGTAAGTATCTTATCTAACCTTGTGTGGGGGATTTTCCCCTTAGGATTAAGTCTTCTATGTTGATTGTAGTCCATGCACGCGAGGTGACGAGTGCGTGCTCGAACTTATTTGTGAAAAGTTGGCCTTTTAGGATTCTTAGGTCCTTATATTCACTGAGTATGAAGTTGTTCCTGATATGAATAAGTTCCTATTTACTAGTTTCACCTCTACATGCTTTAATTAGAATTAATTGCTTTCAGGATTCACTCTTATAGCCTATTTGACTCTTATTAATCTTAACTGAAGATTTTACCTCATCTATTGTCATGCTATCTTATCATAACTGCTTATATTTATTTGAAATTATTATTATATCTTCTTATAATTTGTTCAATCTTAATTGAGGTTATGATTATCTTTCCGTTGCTTATCCTTAATTAAATTGTTGAAAATACTTAGTAATTTCTCAACCTTAAAAGAAGTTTTAGATATCCTATATCTTAGTCGACTTATTTTATTTGAAATTATTTGACTCGTATTAGTTTCTCTGTTGCTGAAATGTATATTGTGGGATCGTTGATACACATTAGTTTCCCTTTGTTGAGTTGTTCTCTTTACGCCTAGCATTCTTTACTGTGGTTATTCCTTGTGATTTGGTCCCACATTTTTCCTGTGATTTAAAAGTTCTTGAGTTGATTTACTTGTCGTACTTTGTATTATTGCCATTGTTGTTGTTGTATTTGTTGTGGTGATGCACGAGGTTTCTGCCGTGCGGTTGTTATTATTGTGATGCACGAGGTTTCTGCCGTGCGGTTTTTGTTATGGGGTTGCACGAGGTTTCTGTCGTGCTATTGTTACTATTGATGTTTGCACATGCGGCATGATAAGGTGGGATATATATATGTATGGGTTGCGCATGTGGCGAGACAAGGTGGGAACATTATTATGCATGTGTGGCGAGACAAGGTGGGCATTTATGTTACTATTGCACACGTGGCGAGACAAGGTGGGCTGTGTTAGGGATTGATTTATGGTCTGGGGCATTCTTGTTGTTGATATTTATGTAGTGGCATGCGTACCTGTGTGAGCTTTATTTTGTGAAAGCTGTGAGAAAATATTCTACGTGTTGTCCGTTCTTCTTCTTCCTTATGCTTATTTGCTAGTATGGACTATGTTAGGACACTTGCACAAGCATATAGGTAGTTAAGCACTCTTATCGGATAAGAGGTGTTCTTGATATTGTTGAGCATAGATGCTCACCCTTGTTTACTTGTCTTCTATGTGAGAATGGATCTATTGGCACGTGAGTCGTCAGTGTGGTTATGAGGTGTTATGAAGGCACAGGATGCCAAGTGTTAGGGTTCAGGTAATGAGACCCGTGAGTTGTGAATTGTCCGAGGTTCGGTACCTCATGGAGTTGTTGACTAAAACCTGATGTAAAAGCGGTTGTAAT
The DNA here is from genome assembly GCF_000390325.3 of Nicotiana tomentosiformis. Classification (NCBI taxonomy): domain Eukaryota; kingdom Viridiplantae; phylum Streptophyta; class Magnoliopsida; order Solanales; family Solanaceae; genus Nicotiana; species Nicotiana tomentosiformis. The sequence continues at coordinate 117,375,724 of NC_090819.1, forward strand.
TACTAAGTTATTACTTGTCCTTGCTGTATTCGTGATTCCGGATTTAGGTTGTGTTCCATTCACTTTGTCTGCGTCATTTTCAGGATATTCCGCTGATACTTGTTATTTCTTGCTTTAATGCCATTACTGTATTGTGAGTCATATTGCATAGTCTTTATGTAGACATCATACTTCTGTTATTCATGTACTTATATTTGTTTGGTTTATTAGACCAGTGGGTGTCTTGACTGTTCCTCGTCACTACTCCACCGAGGTTAGTCTTGATACTTACTGGGCACCGCTATGGTGTGCTCATGCTACTCTTCTGCACATTTTTGTGCAGATCCGGGTACTTGTTCGTTAGCCAGCTGTGTGGACTATTGCTGTGGAGACTCAAGGTAAACCTGCTGCTGCGTTCGCAGGCTTCGGAGTCACCTTCCAATTTTCATTTTACACTGTTTATTCTTATTTCTGGACAGTTATATTTAGAAGTTTTCTAGCAAATACTCTATAGAGCTTATGACTTGTACTACCGGTTTTGGAAATTTAAAGAGATTCTATTTAAATAATATTGTTATTTTAATTGTTGTTAGGCTTACCTAATCCCTAAGACTAGGTGCCATCACGATACCCAACGGAGGAAAAATTGGGTCGTGGCAGTAATGAAGTATGGGTATTATGAGTTATTGAGTGTTTTGTTCTATGGCTTTGAGCCAAGTGGGGGAGTCTGCTGTTGACAATTCAATTTCATGGATATATGTTAAATTTTAGTTTTGGTTTGAGTCATACTTGTGGGTTAGTTATGACTTACAGAGGTGGAGATCGAGGATGACTCGGGTAACTAAATTCCTGGATACGGGTTACATTGAACTTTATGAAAATATGAAAATTATGGAATGATTAAGTTGTTGTTTTGAAGGATGTAGTGCGCACGAAGTATGAATTCGATTGGTCGTGTTAAGGCAGGGTTACTTCTTTGAGTGTTGATCGTGCTAAAGGAGCACATGTCTTTCGGCCCGTTTGGGGCGGAGTAAATTAGATTTGAGCAGAGTGGATGACTCTCGAGAAGGTTCTAATGGATTCAAAATGTATATGTGGAAATTGAAATTTTTTTGAAGTTGTATATCACCAGAATCGGTTACTTACAATGGATGGTATCGGGACGTGCGGTAATTCTGTTTGACTATGGATTCTACATTTCAGTATAAGAAAGGAAAGAGGAACAATTTTAAATTCGCATAAGGTATTTTCAGAGTAAGTGTTACAGTTGTGGTATTTATGAAGGTGCTTAAGAAGAATACAATGGTTTATGGGCCTTAGGGCGGTGTAGTTTTATGTTAGGATGTCTTGTAGTGAGCTTTGGGTAAAGTAGTGGTGTTCTGACAAGGAGAAATGGCAACTTGAGGATAATCCAGAAGAAACTCGGAGAAAATAGGATAAATGGGTAATATGCTAGATTAATATGGTAATGGTATGCTCGGTTCTTTTAGTTCTTATGATGAGGTGAGTCTTTACGGGTGTTTTGTGGCAATACTCTCGGATTTGGCAACCTGTGTGGCTTGGTCGAGTTAGAGGAATTTAGTTCTGATAGCTTGGTTATGTGCAAATGGATTTCAAAGTGTTCATGATGGTTTCTACCATGGTTTGAACCGAATATTTTTTACCAGTGTGGGGATCATGTTGTGTATTGTGATTTCCTCCTCGAAAGAAGCAAGAGAGAGGTTTCTAACTAATATGGTATGTAATTTGCTGATGACTCAGAGTTTATAATAATATTATCGTGCCTTTCACATGATATATGTGATGTGTTGTGCCGGATTTAGATTTACATGTACAAGGTGGCAGCTTATTCTTGAAAGGAAGATCATGAATTTTGGACAGAATGGTCAGTTTTAGATATTTAGATGAATGTTATAACTGCTCGATAATCCCTGAGAAGGGTGCACATTTCAAAAAGCGCATTGTGTTTTGACTTACGGGTGTTTATTGGTATTGCAGTACTTATCTGGTTGATAGACTGCTGATATTCAAATTATTGCTATGTGGCACTGAAGAATTATGAAAGTATTCCTCATGGGAAGATCGTGAATGGAAGATGTGTTAGTCATTCTAGTGCTGGAGTTAGGATCAGTTACGGCGATTCATGTGTTTGATGAATTTGGAGACTGAGAGTTCTTAGAAGTATATTGTTTCGGGTTGCGGCCTGTTTGAGATGAGTATTTTCTTTAAACTCAGTGGAGGCACTAATTGCGTTAATTATTTGTGATAGTTACGCGCTATAAGTGTGCATATATGTTAGATTTGAGCCAATGTGCAATTATCAGGGCAAGTATTCATACTCGAAAGAATGTTTTGGCTATGATATGCCTAGAGTTGACTGTTAAGCGTAAAGTTATAATGTTTCTCATGTTCATACCTTTGTTGAAAACTATCTGGGCTACATTTGAGGTTACAAAGAGGCTAATTTCCTTGAATAAACGGGGTAGTTAATATTTCTGCGTTAAATTGCCGATTTGAAGTGTGATAGCATACTTTGCACATGCTTACACTGTGGTGTGTTATTTATACCTATCCGGGAGTATGATAATCTTATTTCATTATCATATACAAGTGTACTTGTTTAATTGCTCTTGTATGATATGTTGGGACTGGAGGCCTGTGACCATGCTAGGCGATTCATATTATTGGCATGTGAGTCGTCTGTGCCGTGTGTGGGAATTTTATTTCTATGATAATTTATCTGATTTATTAATTTTCTTCCTCTATAATTGTGTATATGAGCCTACGGTTATACTCTTCACGAAATTTGAGGAGTTGGTTGTAAAATTGCGGTTGTAGTGATGTTTGTCGAACTTGCAATACGGTTCTCTTCCTTGAGACATCTCCCATATTTGGGTACACAGATTGCACAATTGTGGCTTGAGTTATATTGATCCGGCGTGTCTATGGGATAGTTGTGTCTAATAATATAAGGTCATTGGACCTAGAATGGGTACTATCAGGTTTGATTACGGTATATTCGGGAGGATAATATTGAAAGTCAGATTAGAAAGTGATTATGGTTCTGGTTGGGGCGAGAGAGCTCCATGACTTGTTGCTCTGATAAGGGGTCATGAGATTTCTGTATGTTTCTTTTATTATCAGTAGTGTACGAAGGTTTTTGGAACGAGGTTTGGCTTGATATGTGGTTTTATACTAGTACTTGGTTGGTTTCGAGTAGTTACTGTGATCAGAAATGGTGTTACGAGTATGCGAGTTGTGTAGTATGTTATGCGATTATATCTGGGATTATGGTTATGGCTGGATACAGCTTGTTCACGCTTATACAGTGTGTAGATGTGAGATTTGGGTCTTGAAAAGAATTCTCGATGTTAGAAATTTCGCTCCAAGGTTTTTGGGCTAAGGTTAAATTAATGATTTTCAGTTAGGTTGTGTGGTCAGGCCTATATAGAATAGGGTGACATGAGATCACCCCTGGGTATGTGCGTGGTAAGGTGGAATAGAGATTTGAAGGTTGGCACGTTCGAGGACGAACGTATGTTTAAGTGGGGGAGATTGTAATGACCCGACCGGTCATTTTGAGCATTTACGCTCCTTTTAACTATTTGAAGTCTTGAATAACTTCCTACGACGTATTATGACTTGTGTGAATTATCGGTTTTGGTTTTAAGGTATTTCGGAGTTAGCTTGGAAGAATGAATTTTCATGTTGGAAGCTTAAGTTGAAATAGTTGACCGGATATTGACTCATGTGTAAACGACCTCGGAATTTAATTCGGACGATTCCAATAGCTCCGTATGGTGATTTTGGACTTAGGAGCATGTCCGAAAAATTATTTGAAGGACTGTAGTGGAATTAGGCATGAAATGCCAAAAGTTAAATTTTGGGAAGTTTGACTGGGGGTTGACTTTTTATATCGAGGTCGGAATCCGATTTTGGAAATTAGAATAGCTTCGTTATGTCATTTATGACTTGTGTGCAAAATTTGAAATCATTCCGGATTGATTTGATGTATTTCGACACAAGATATAGAATTTAAAAAATTAAAGTTCATTAGGCTTGAATTGAGGTGCGATTCGTGGTTTTAGCATTGTTTGATGTGATTCGAGGCTTCGACTAAGTTCATATGATATTTTAGGACTTGTTGGTATATTTTGTTGAGGTCCCGATGGGCTCGGGTGAGTTTCGGACCATTTCTAGGCCATTTTTAATTGATGGTTTCTGCCTACAAAGGTGTGCATCGCGATTGTGAAAATTTGGTCTCGTTCGCGAAGAGCAAACTGTAGTTTGGGGCCTTGTGAATCGCGATCGCGGAAGCTCTTTCGCGATCGTAGAACAAAATCTCTACTGCACTGATCCGACTTTGGAAGCCTATATCTCGCAATCTATAAGGAATTTGGAGATGATCTAAAAATGAAAGGTGTATCTCTTGATGTCTAGTTTTCAGAAAGGTGAACCATATGTCATTTTGAGTTGTGTACAAAAAGTTATGGTAGATACACTATAGGCTATTTGGGAAGAGTTTCGAAATCTCTGTTGCACAGGGATGGTTTTGGAAGCTTATATCTAGCTATATATAAGAAATTGGGAGATGAGCAACAAATGAACGTTATAGCCCTTGGTGTCTAGTTTCATAAAGTTAAACCATTTGCAATTTGGAGTTTTGTACAAAAGATTATTACCATTATACAAGAGGTTGTTTGGAAGAGTTGGGGAGTTTGTTCTTCGCGATCGTGATTGGTTTCTCGCGATCGTGAAGAGCAATTTTGGGGCTGAAAAATTTTGTGCTTCGCGATCGCGAAGAGTAAATACCCGAGCAGTAGCTATATTTTGAGGTTTCAGTCATTTTTAACATATTTGAAGCTATGGAGCTCGGATTGAAGTGATGTTTTAGGCGATTGAAGCGATGTGGATTGGGGTAAGTGTTCTATATCCAAAAGTAATTATACTTCATGATTATATGGTTATATTCATTCTTTATTTCGGACTTAAATGGAAGAAATCAAGATTTTTAAAAAACCTCCCAAAAACTAAAATTTAAGATTTGGAAGTCGAGTTGTTATCGAAATTTGATAAAATTGATATGGTTGAACTCGTATCGGAATGGGTGTTCGGATTTTGTTACTTTTGTCGGGTTCCGAGATATGGGCCCCACGGACAATTTTTGAGCTAAATTTCGGGATTTTATGGAAAATTAGCATTTTCTTATGGAATTAATTCCAATAAATTTTATTGACTGAATCGAATTATTTATGGCTAGATTCGAGGAGTTTGGAGGCCAATTCACGAGGAAAAGATATTGCAGAATAAGAATTTCACGGTTTGAGGTAAGTAACAGTTATAAATCTGGTCTTGAGGGTATGAAACCCCGGACTTTGTATCATGTGGTTATTTTGGAGGTAACGCACATGCTTGGTGACGGGCGTGTGGGCGTGCACCAAGGGGATTGTGACTTGGTCCGTCTCGTAGAATTTGTAAAGTTGAATAACTTGTTGTTAGCTATGTGCTCTCTATGTATTGTGGAAAGTTTACTATAAGTCATGTTAGAAACCATGTTTAGGCTATATGTTGGTACTGTTGGGACCCACATAGGTCGTGTACATGTTGAACTATGTGCTTAATTGTTGTTTTGTACTCAGTCACAGTTTACTTGATTATTTTATCCCAGTCTCTATTGTTCATTATTGATGCATCATATCATTGTTGTTTGGGCTGATTTCATGATTATTGAGAGCCTGAGAGGCTGGAGAGATTTATGATTGAGTGAGGCCGAGGGCCTGATTGTGAGATATTGATACTATAGCACGTGAGTTGTCCGTGCAGCATATGAGTTAGCCGTGCGGATCCAGATATTGATACTATAGCACGTGAGTTGTCCGTGCAGCACGTGAGTTGGCCGTGCGGATCCAGATATTGATACTATAACACGTGAGTTGTTCGTGCAGCACGTGAGTTGGCCATGCGGATCCAGATATTGATACTATGGCACGTGAGTTGTCCATGCAGCACGTGAGTTGGCCGTGTAGATTATAGCGCTTGGGCTGTAAGAGCCCCTTCAGAGTATGTACACCCCTAGTGAGCGCGGGTACCCATTGAGTGTGAGTGTTGAGGGCAGGGAGCCCAATGAGTGATTGTTGTCCTGCGAGTTTGTACTTGCTTTTCATTTGTTGTTGCACTTAGTTGCTATCTGTCATTGTTGTGAAATTTTCTGAAAGATTTTATATCCGGAATACTTGAACTTGAACTGTATAGAATTGATTTGACTTAAAATGCTGGATTTGAAAGCATGTCTATTATTTGCTGGAATTACTGAAAATGAACTATAAATGTGTAGTTCGTCACTATCTTCAGTTCTTTATTTATTATTGTTACTTACTGAGCTGGTTGTACTCATACTATACCCTGCACTTCGTGTGCAGATCCAGGTGTTCCCGGACATAGTGGGTATTGATTCTTTCGCGCAGTTGATATTCCGGAGATTCTGAGGTAGTTGTCGTGTTTCGCAGACCTTGTCTCTCCATCCATATTTCCTTGTTCACTGTATTTGGTCTAAGACTATCATAGACCGTATTTTCCAGACTTATAATCATATTAGATGCTCATGTACTCAGTGACACTAGGTTTTGGGGAGTGTTCGTATCAGTATTTGTGAGATTTTGTATTGTATTTAAATATTATGTTTTTTCAAACTTAAAGGAAATCAGGGATTATTGATGTTATCGGCTTGCATGGTATTGAGATAGGCGTCATCACGACAGGTCAGATTTCGGGTCGTGACAGTGGAACTTATGCACGATACAACTCTACCTCCTTCTCCAACTAATGTTACATCCCCTTCTTCTCAACAAAGTTCAAATAAGCAACCGTAAAGGACAAGGAGCATTCAAGAGCTCTATAGTGGCACAGAAGAAGTTACTAATTTTGATTTTTTATATTGTCTCTTTGTTGATAGTGAACCAATGAACTTTGATGAAGTTGTTATATATAAAAGGTGGAGACAATCCATGGAGGAGCAGATCGAGTCAATAGAGAAAAACAACACTTGGGAGTTAACAACTCTTCCCAAGGGTCATCGCACAATTGGAGTAAAATGGATATACAAGACAAAGAAGAATGATGATGGAGATGTGGAGAGATACAAGGCACGACTTGTAGCTAAAGGCTACAAGCAAAGGCAAAGCATTGACTATGAGGAAGTTTATGCACATGTTGCCCGCATGGAGCAATTCGTTTGCTCATCTCTTTGGCAGCACAAATAAAGTGGAAGATCCATCAACTAGACATCAAGTCAGCCTTCTTGAATGGCTATCTTGAAGAAGAAGTCTATGTTGAACAACCATTGGGTTTCGTGGTCAAAAACCATGAAGATAAGGTGTTAAAGTTGAACAAAGCTTTATATGGGTTGAAGCAAGCCTCGTGGGCATGGAATAGTTGCATCGACAAGTATTTTCAAGAAAATGGGTTTACTCGTTGTTTTCGTGAATATGCTATTTACCTTAAAGTTCATACTAATGATGATATTTTACTTGTTTGTCTTTATGTTGATGATCTTATTTTTATGGGTAATAACCCAAGTTTGTTTGAAGCTTTTAAGAAAGATATGTCCCGTGAGTTCGAGAAGACAGACGTAGGGCTCATGTCATACTACCTGGGCCTAGAAGTGAAGCAGATGGAGGATAAAAATTTTATCTCTCAAGAAAGTTATACAAAAGAGATATTGAAGATGTTCAACATGCTCGATTGCAACCCCGTGAACACACCTATGGAGAGTGGGACAAAATTGTCCAAGTTTGATGAAGGAGAAAAAGTGGATCCCACATTTTTAAAAAGTATTGTGGGAAGTTTGAGGTACTTGACTTGTACCATGCCAGATATACTCTTTGCAGTGGGAGTATAAGCTGCTTCATGGAAGCTCCTACATCCACTCACTTGAAGGTCACTAGAATAATTCCTCGTTATCTAAAAGGTACGATTGACTTTGGACTATTTTATTATTCTTCTAGTGATTTCAACCTTATGGTATTTTGTGATAGTGATTATGCGGGAGATATTGATGATAGAAAAAGCACAACTGACTTTGTATTTTTCTTGGGTGATTCTGTTATTTCTTGGAGTTCAAAGAAATAATCCATTGTTACTACTTGTGAAGCTGAATATATAGCAGCAGCATCTTGTACATGTCATGCTATTTCGCTAAGAAGATTGTTGAAGAAGCTCAATTTACCACAAATTGAAGCTACACAGATTTGTATTGACAACAAATCCACACAAGCACTCATGAAGAATCCGATGTATCATGATCGTAGCAAGCATATAGACACAAGATATCACTTTATTAGAGAATGTATTGCTAAGAAAGATGTAGAACTCAAATATGTGAAATCTCATAATCAAGTTGCAGATATCTTCACAAAGCCTCTCAAGTTTGAAGATTTTCAGAGGTTGAGGTCAAGACTTGGAATGACCAAGAAAATTCAAAAATAAGGGGGAGATTTGTGGGATCCATCTAAAAAATAAATAAATAAATGGAAAAAGCTGCAAGTTGGGCAGCAGATGAAAAAAGTTGCAAGTTGGGCAGCAGATGAAAAAAGTTGCAAGTTGGGCGCCTGAAATTTACAAGTCACAAAAAACGTGTTTTGACCTATGAAAATTTGCACCGCAAATTGCAAAGAATAAACCATTCTGATTGGTCCAATGGTAGGCAAGTTTTTCTATAAATAGCAGGCTCCATTTCTCTTTTGAAACACACCAAAAATAAGAGAGAAGCAATAGAAGTTAGAGAGAGTAATCCACGGATTGTAGTCTGTGAGATAAATAGTGAGTGTGAGTAATATAGTAGTGAGGTGTTTAAAATAAAGAGTGTTATTTCTTTCAAATTTGTAGTAGTCTCTTGACACTACTAAGTTGTAATATTATAGTAGTAATATTGCTCCACTCGGGTATTGTATTTTACCTCGATAAAAGAGTTGGTGTCGTTGTTACTCTCTTGTGTTATTATTATTTGCCGTGTATATTATTCCTGTGTGGGATTATTATTTTTCCCAATAAGTGATAGCCTAATTTATGACCTAAAGGTTTGATAATAATAGCTTGGTTCTAGGTATTATATAGACGATGTTTGTCTTCAGTGGTAATAGGAACAAAGTGTGGATGGTTGGATGGATTATCTTTTTCATCAGTTAAATCAAGGTGTTGAGAGTTTTGAGCAAGGGATTGGGAGGTGCAGTCATAAAGATCATTTGTGTGCTGGAGTAGTTTATCTCGGTAAGTAGAAGTAGCAGGACCAATATTCATTGCTGAAATATCATGCTGTAATAAATCAGCTGCTTCTTCATTCATGTCACCATCGGTGGATGCTGCCATGGCCATAAGATGTTGGAAAAGATAAAAGGTAACAAAATGGGAATGTGATTTTGAAAAGGAGGTGGGTGGAGTATTAACATATGAGGAAGGAGTTGGTGACAGACAGTCGATAGGAAAAAGCTGAAATGGAAGAAGGAAAGTATTTGTTGAGTAGGGGAAGGAAAGCAATCTCAGGAAAACGGAAGAGAGAGCAGAGAGAGACATTTCGTTTCATTCTGATCCAACTTAAGTTCAGCACTTGTGTTATGCATTTACTGATATTTCATGTTCTAAGTTCCCCCTTCTCATTGGCGTTGCTTTTACACCTTCTGCCTTTTTGTATTATGTAACATTTTAAGGAGCGAGCCAATATTCCAAATGTTGTTCATGTTCTCATACGAGATTGAGTACCCGAAAGTCGAAACTTCGCAATATCAGTAGCTTAACATTTTTGGACTACTTTATGAGAATTATATGTGAGTTTAATATTTTGACATTTGAAAATTTTAATCCAAAAAAATATATATAAATGTGTAGGAAAATAAGAAAGAAAAAGTCAAAAAAAGAAAAAGAAAAAAGAAAGAAAGAGGAAAGATAAAAGACGAGAAAAATGTGTAGTTTCACCTATATGGATTAATAAGAGAAAGGATCAACTATCTCTAGAAATAATAAAACTCCAATAATGACAAACTAGAAAAAATACCTACTGCATACTTCATCTAAAAGTCTTTCAGTTGCATTCATCGTTTAAAATTTTTATATTAAAAATTAATATATTGGTCAAGATAGAGGTTGTATGAGCAATTCAATTTAGATTTAAAAATTATTATCTTAAGAATTTTGTATGATCATTATTATCTTGACGACTATTTAACAAGCATATATATATATATATATATATATATATATATATATATATATATATATATATATATATATATATATATATATATATATATATATATATTGAGGGAAAAGAGAAGATAGACTTGGTACATTTCTTTGGCCAAGAATCCTATTTATCTTTTTTCTACTTTTTTTTTTTACTTCTTTCCCCTTATTTTTTTCATTTATTATTCTTATTTTTATTTTTATTTTAATAACCGAATATGTCATTAATTTCTTTCCTCTTTAGTAAATATGACAAAGCAAAGAGAAAGGTTTTCAAAGTAGTCCCTAATGTCTGGACTCTGGATTAAAATCAATCCTCATTCCTTAATTTGTAATACCGAGTCCTCCAACTAGGGGTGTTCATGGTTCGATTTGAGTCGGTTTTTCCCTAAAAAGAAACCAAATCAAGTAAGTCGGTTCCTCAAATATTGGAACCTAAACAAACCAATTAAGTCGATTTTTTATCGATTCAATTTTTGTCTGTTTTTGTCGGTTCTTCGTTTTTTTCGGTTATTTATTAATTTTTTCTTAAATATGAGACATATACTACCCAACACATATTCCGACGACTACATCTTGAATGTAACACTATTAAACCAATTGCTCTTTGAGAAATCTATCATTTACCAAGATATATTGATAATAATTTAATCAAATAGTGATAAATAATTTAAGTACTCAATTAAAAATTAATTATTTTTAACATGAAATAAAAATCTTGTACTTAGCAAAATAAAACTACCAATCAAACTAGAATGTAAATGCAAAGAATTAGATTATTATAATAGCAAAGAACTAACTAAAAATACAAACGACTAATATGTACCATAAAATTTTAGAAACTTTATATATATATATATATATGTGTGTGTGTGTGTGTGTGTGTGTGTAATAATAATAAATTAAAATATCTACTTTTATAGTCGGTTTGATTCAGTTATTTTTTGATTAAAACTAAAACCAAACCAAATTTGATTGATATTTAAAATTCAAAACCAAAACCAAAACAAAGCATTATCGATTTTTTTGGTCGGTTTGGTTCGGTTTTTGAGGTTTTTATGAACACCCGCGCCTCCAACCATGCGAACGATGCACTAACGAACAGAATATGGGGTCGTTTGGTATGAGGTATTAGAAAAAATAATGCAAGCATTAGCTCTATGCATTACTAATACCTTGTTTGGTACATTTTTTCAACATGTGTATAACTAATTTAGTTATACATCATACTTGGCATTATCCTATGCACAAGTAATGCATAGAAAACTATGGCATTAGTAATACCAAGGCTATTAATGCATGCATTAACATGGTTAAAGATAAAATTGTCCTTAAAGTTCCTTAAAGCTAGAGAATATGAAGGATATTTTTGTAAACAACTATTTTTCTTAAAAATTATGCAACGCATTATAATTTTAATACACCACACCAAATAACAGACAAGAAATAATATCTGCATAACAAATGTTTGCATTACTAACTCATGCATTAGTAATCCACCTTATTCCGACTATTCTTGTAAACCCTACCAAACGACCCCTATAATCATTCATCGCGTGCTTCCATTCCCAACTGAAAAACACGTTCTTCCCCCAAAATCAAACCCTAGCCCTAATTGACAAAAAGAGAACCCAATTTACGACATATGCTGCGACGAAAGAGCTGAGATATCAACGGTATGTGATTCTCTTACTAACCCCTGATTATTGCTAGTGTTTCTTTTGGCGTTTTTCTGTTTGATTTCACGATTGTTTATTTGATGTGTTATTTTCTGAACGAAAATTTGTGCTTCCATTTTGTCTTTCAAGTAAAAACCTAATTGAGGTAACTTGGAAGTTTGTAGTAGTTGCGGGTATTCCACTGCTTTAAACTGAGATATGAGAGAGGTGATTGATAAATTAACTCAGACTGTTTTAAATAGGAATTAGCTTGACACACAGGGTCCATATATTTGTTGTTTCACATGATTTAAGAACCTGTGGAACCAATACAAAATTTAAGGAATAGATGACAAAAGAATCTCAATTTTCTAGGTGATGCTACAGAGATTCGTTTTTCTTTTAAAATGGTTAAGTTGTTCTGGGATACTCTGCTTTGGAGGATAAAGAATGGAGAGAGAACCTATACTGACTTATCAATAAAAAGAATAAAAAGGAGAAGGTATTAAGAGAGGTAAAGAAGGGTTGACTTTGGGGCTGGATATATATAATATGGGTAACCCCATAGTAGTCAGACTGATTTCATATTTGTGCAATACTGTTATCTGTTTTATTAGTGTCAGTCTAGGTGTCTTGAAAGTGGGTAACTTCATAAAAACTGATTGAATAGGTTGAGCTGTAATATTCAACTGATTGTTGCGTTGAAACAGTCTGTGTGGGATGCATCCTAATACTTAACTGGCCATACAACAACGAGAACAAGTGCGCCTCAATCCTAGCTAAATAATTATTGTTCTTAATCTAAATAATAAAATTTGACTGGATGACATGTATTGCAAATTAGCACTGTACTTTTGCTTTTACTTCTATAAGGTGTTTTCTCTTCTATGCACAGGCATATTTATGCAACAGATACAAAATCATAGTTTCATTACATTTTGGTACTGAACATGCATTTTTCAATTGCAGGGTTCATAATTCTGTTAGTTTTGGTATTGAAGTGATGAAGAAATAGATTAAAGATCCAAACTTGGTTAGTAATAGTTGCTACCTGCGCCTGTGCACAAGTCTCTTAAAGGCTAATTGCCGAAATTTTGGTCGGGTGACAACATTATTCCTGCGAAGTTTCAATCTCCGGCTTAGGCATAAACATGGAGGTCAGAGTTGATGAGATTGAAACTGTAGTTGGAGTGGAGGACCAAGATTATCTTCCAAAAAGTTCATTTAAAGTCTCTCAGGAGAAGGAGAAATTTCTATGTGACAGATTGCTGGACCAAGAGCAACCAATTTCAGAGCGTTTTAGAGCTCTTTTCTCTCTGAGGAACCTTCGGGGCTCAGGTCCACGAAATGCCCTTATTAATGCGACAAGGGACCCTTCAAATCTCTTGGCGCATGAGGCGGCATTCGCATTGGGTCAAATGCAAGATGCTGATGCCATTCCTGCTTTAGAAAGAGTTCTATTTGATTTCTCCTTGCATCCGATTGTTAGGCATGAGGCTGCAGAGGCACTTGGTGCAATTGGTTTAGAAAGTAATATTTCACTCTTAGAAAGAAGTTTGGCTTCAGATCCAGCTCAAGAGGTCCGAGAGACATGTGAACTGGCTCTCAGTCGAATCAAAGAGCTGAAGAATGTAGGAACTGATGACGGGTCCTCAACAGTGGTGTCGTCACCCTTTCTGTCAGTAGACCCAGCTGCTCCTGCTGCTTATTCCTCTGTTGAGGACCTAAGGGAAGTTCTTTTGAGTGAAGAAAAAGGCATGTATGAACGCTATGCTGCTCTTTTTGCACTACGAAACAATGGAGGAGAGGAAGCTATCTCTGCAATTATTGAATCTCTAGGTTCAAGGAGTGCTCTATTAAAGCATGAGGTTGCTTATGTATTGGGTCAATTGCAGAACAAAAAGGCTTCAGATGCCCTGTCCAGGACTCTTAAAGATGTCAATGAGCATCCAATGGTTAGGCATGAAGCAGCCGAAGCTCTTGGTTCCATAGCAGATGCTGAATGTCTTGCACTTCTTGAGGATTTTGCCAAGGATCCTGAGCCTATTGTTTCACAAAGTTGTGAAGTTGCTCTTAGCATGCTTGAGTTCGAGAAATCAGGCAAATCTTTTGAGTTTCTCTTCATGCAGATGCCGCATGTTGAGCAGATCTCATAGGAAGTGTGTCTGGCGACACTTAAGTCCTTGTCTCATCTGCTGGTCTCAGAAGATAATTCAGTTCCCTGTGCAATTAACATTTATCCGGTTATAACTAGTTTCATTACTTGGAATATTTGGTTGGATTGTATAACTGAGTTTAATCGTAAGGTCATTTTTTTACTACTAAAGGTCATTTTGCGACTACTAAATAAACATTGTATCACTAAACATGAACAACTTTGTGGACTTTTTATACGTTAGCCATGAATTAAGTAATATGGAGTGAGATCCATTAAGGTACTGATTTGTTGTTTTTGCTGCTTTAAGTTGGGCTCATCGTCTTCCTCTTTCTTTTCTACCCTTGGTTTAAATGTTGTATTTTATGGGGGCTTAAGGCTCATGTTTTGGAAGCCTATTGGCCTTGCTACTATCTGTTATTGGAATTCAAAAAAAGAAATAAATGGAAATATCATTCTCAAATTTCATATTAAGATAACATGCAAGCATAACAAGGCAAGATATCTGGAAATATTTAAGTTCTTTCTTTCCTCATTCTGACAAAGCCAACAATGACATATGATTGTTTTAACTAAGAATTCAATAAATGCACATAAGGTTTATGTCAACCCAAAAGATAGGGGAGAAAAAGGGACATCGCACAACATTGTGCAAAGCATGCCGTTCGAACCATACTCAAAACAGAGTGATCTGTCGAATATCACTACAGTGGATTCCTGTTTACATCTTTGTACAACAAGTAGCGAGAACGTGTCTTGCCCAATGCAGCATACCTGAAAGGAAGAGCAAGGATATCACTAAGACATGCTTTCACATACTTGCAGTAGAAAGATCCTGCATCTCTCACTTACCACTGAGGCACAAATGGTGCCATCCAAATAGCATCACCGGCTTGAATCGGGTACCTATCCAAAAGAAAACGAGAGAATGTTAGACTATGATTTTAGGTTGCGAAGTGTCAATGGATTGAAAGCAAGAAATCTATTCCAGAGCAGGTTAAAGTTCTATTTTTTTATTATCAATATCTAAAAAGAAGCTCAGAGATATGACCTCAGAAATGGCTTCACACAAAAGATCAGGGACTTAACAACCCTGACGAATGCTTGCATGGATAAATTACATTAGACAAAGAAGGTGCTAATTCTTGAGGCTAATATCTCATGGCAAACAAATTTTCCATCATTTGCAGATCTTAAGTTTTATATTCAGACTACGAAATGTTGATTGGCTAATGATGTTATTGTGATTAGGCATCTATAATGTTCAATGGACACACTTTTCAAATCATTTCCCAGTTAGTTCATGTTTCAGAGAATAAGAAATACTTTTTGTCAAAACATTTTATCCTCTACCAAATGGAGCCATAGTGCATGCATGCATATATTTACAAAGGCATACATGTAAATGTTTCCAGATCTTATCAAATCAAGGCTCAATATACAGAGTTTGATCCATACCAGCTATCACCCAGTCGATAAATACCTTGCCCCTCCAAAAGCAGCAAACCATGCTGGTTATAATGAACTTCCTGCGATTCAGCCAGAAATACGTTTTATATACAACTTGAAGTAATTGCAGGTGAGAAACAATTGGTTCTCAACGATATTATGGAAGATCAAGCAAGATGCCAGTTAATCATCTAGTGTATTGATTAATACTACAGAATACCGTCAAATATTGTATAAGCAATGTAAAATATAACTTTTATGTCTTCTTTTATACAGGTCAAGCCCTTGCTGATACAATGTGACAGAACTAGGAGAACCAAGGAAAGGGACGCAAGCAATACTAGTGGAAAGGCATACCTTGACATTGAGGAATTCTCCTGGTTGGAAATCCATGATCTTCCGCAGGCAGAAACATGTGGCAGAAAATAGAAGGAAACAAAGAATTTAGGAAAAGACTACTGAAGAAGATCCAAGTGAGACTATTGTATAACTTTAGTTCTATATGTATAACTTACTAAGTTTGCCTGTGGGTAAGAAATTACTATGGATACACTTTCAGCCAGCTTCAAGGAACCTCATTAACATTTAAGCAAAATTTCATTTGTTTGCAGAAGTTTTATATTACTCAATTATACCAACTCTAAGCAAGCTCATATTCCAGAGTTAAAAGTTATCCGGAGTGTAATAAATTAGGTACAAGTGATGTGAAACAATAGACACAGAAAAGTGGTAGAACTCACATGTATATTGAAATCATAAGCTAAAGACGTCGGCAGAAGCTTCCTTAGCTCAAAAATCTGTCAACAGAAAAGGAAATGGAAATATAAAGGATGTTATTGAATTCTACGATTAAAACCAAAACTCTATAACAATAAGGAAAAAGAAACCTCCTTTCTCTCTCCAAGGGACTTGAATTTTACGATTTTGAATAGAGAGGAGACAGATATAGAATAATATGGAGTAGTTCAAATAAGGGTATCTAGATGAGAAAAGAATACCTCGCCAGGAGTTTCAAGAAGGGGCTGCTTGTCTGTTGAACCAACAATTTGCTTAGTAACATGATTTTCCAAACCATAATACCTAAAACAAAAGACTTTGAGCATTTAAAATTAAAATAGACAAGAAACCTGGCAATCAAAGTTAGATGTTGAAAAAATAACGCATTTTATTACGATGCCACAAGTCAATTCGAGTGTACGGAATGACACAAACATGAGGTACCATGAAATAAAAGACTGACCTCCGTTCAAATACAACAAGAGTAGCAGCTGCATCAGCTTCCACTGTGTGATCCAAATTGAGAGGCAGATAAGCATACGAATCAACCTGCATTTGAAGTTAGAAGGCATAAGAAGTAGAATCTTTTCCTCAACAACTATGAGTTAAAGCATCTTTGGGCCAGCAAATTGATATCTGCTGACACGAATAGAAAAAAAGGAAGTAGAATCTTTCCTTATACACAAAATTGATGGTTGCCTGGCATTATACCAGCTATGTGTAGCAGCATCTTCACAAACTTCATTACAGTAATAAACAAAATGGCAGGCTATAAAAGTATAGCTGACGTACTGTTAGTTTATGGACATTCCCGGACACGTTGGTGAGAATCACACTTCCTTGGACCACAAATATGAACCTGATTTCGCAAGAGTTGGAAAAACTATATAAAGGAAGTACTAGAACTTTTTGTTCCATTGTGGTAGTAGAAAAATAGTAATTAGAAAAATATAGCACAAGAGGCTCTAATTGAAAAAAGCATGCGCCAAGTTTAAAGTATACTCTGCGTCAAGAAGTTTTGAAAAGAGAAACAATCACTAGAAATCTGCCCACCTTTCAACATCACTAGGAGGGAGCCCTGATTTTGAATTTTCTGCAAGAAGAAAAATTGCAAATAGTTACAACCAAACATTCATAGAGCTTTTACAGAATGCACCATGCAACTTTTTCTGGCTAGCATTTTTTGGCTTTGTAGCCGAGGATAGAGACTACTGTCTGTAGCATGAGGTGCCTATAGATTCTTCACACTTGTTTGTTTAAGTAGGATATAATAGACTTTAAAAGCCTTTGTTTTGGTCTTCATAGCACGTTCTCTACATATTTGTTTTTGTGTGGAATTGACGTTTCTCTTAAATTAAGAGAATACAAATAAGGATGCATCCACCACCCTCGCTGACTCTTTTGAACTTAATCTGAAACCAGACCCCCAGATAACATATAAACATGAAAGCTTAAATGGCAGATTAACATGAAAATATCCTTAATTATTCTGCAATATATGCCAGCATCATTGAAACACTCAAGAAAACACCTTGCATCTTTGCCAAGTACATGACGAAATGTGAGCCGATTGCTGGTGTAATTAGATAGGCACCCAAAGTATTCGACCTGCCAAATTTCTTAGATGAGCAATCAACCAAGATATATGAGTCTATCAGCCAGATAGTGCAAATGGTTGGTTGAGCATACCAATCAGGCAAAGGGCTGAAGACATGGCTTTCAGGAGTAATTAAAGCATGGTCCTGCTTATATACACTACGAGTAAATCCCGGCAAGTCTGCAAGCAAACAAAGAACAAATAAATAAATAACCAAATAAATAGCCCAAATTTAGTTTCATCTGCATCATCATTGTCTCAACAAAATTTACAAAAGCATCACTGTAAAACAAATGCTAAAAAATATCCTACGAAAAAGACATCTAATTATTTGCAGGATCGCTAAGAGAATAGAAAACGGTAAAAACTTACCCCGCACCTGGTGATTACACTAAACCAATGAATACAAGATACATGTATTCACATACGCTCTTATCTTTTTTTTTTTGAGATATACATACATACAGTCTTATCACTAAACCATAGTTAATCTATACACATTCGCACTTTGATTTATGCCTTAACCACGATAAATTAGTATAGTTTGGTGTAAATAACAGGTGTGGATAAGTATTTACCACGGCATTGCCATAATCAAACAAGTAATAATAACATTCAACAACTTTTTCACTGCACACCATTAGCCAATAACTTTAAGTTATACACTGACAATACAAAAGCCTTTCACATTAGTCTAATTTAATCTACATGTAATCAGACATGAACTTGATAAATTCACAACAGTCAAAAACGGAACTTGATGGATTCTTGTTTTCCCCTTCTTTCCAATAGTAGTATATATGGAGCCAAACAATGTACTGACCTTGGAGATGAGAAGGGGAGAGTGTGGGGTTAGTAACTTTCCAGTAAAGCGGCTGAGAGCTGGAATCAGAATCAGCATCAGAATCAAAAATTGATGGTGCAGAGCAAAACCCATCTTGGGTTAAGGCAGTTATCACAAAACCTGAAAGAACTTTAATATATAAAGAAACATAAGCAACACTACGCAAATTATTGCTGAAATCTGTTTAATTAAAAAGTAAGAGTAAAAAGGGGATTACTCGGAGTTGTTAAGAGAAGGAAGAAATAAAGAGAGGAAAATGGCGAAAAAGACTGCATTTTGAGATTGCCCAATGTACACATTACAGTCCAGATACTGAAGGGTTCTTATTGATTGTTTTGGTTTTTTGTCTTGTTGTTGCTTCAGTTGTGATAATGTTTATGGGGGGTTCACGCATTTGGCTGGTGGCTATTGGGAAATGAGTAAGTGTCAATTGCCATATAAAAAGCCTCAGATTTTTGGGAATATTCTGAATCTTACGGCTATTGATACTTTCACTTTCTTTTTTTCTTTTGGGCGGAATACATAATAAATTCTTAAAGATCAATATATTTCTTTTAGATACTCTGAACTAAAAAATATTTTAATTGAACACATGAACACATAATAAAATATTCGTATTAGATACTCGTGAGGAAATTATGAGAAAATGGCTCTTGGTTTTCTTTTTTCAACGAAACTAAGTGAGAGTTTGCGTTTAGTTATTGAGTTCTTTTTTAACATATCTGTTATGTTTTTATTTATTATGTAAAAACTTTTTTCTTGATGTGTATAATTAAAAGTTGTGATATGTTTTAAGTGGTTAATTTATTCACGTAATGGGGCTTGAGAATACACACAGAAGATTTTTCTAAAGTTTGACGTAGAAGTGTCTAATAGAAATATTTTATTATGTGTTTATATGTTCAATTACAACATACCTTAGTTCAAAGTGTTTAAATCTAACATACTAAGTAGGTTTAAGGGGTTGTCGAAGTATTTTACCTTTTTTTTCATTTTCAAATTGTGTCTTAATAAATTGAAAAAGTTCAAATATTTCATGAACAATTGAAAATATTCAATATACCACTACATTACTTAGACAATTTTTTTCTTTTAGCAAGAGGTGCATATTTGGGACAAAAAATAAGGATAGGGTTCTCATGAGCCAAAAAATAAAGGAAAGACATATGTAAGTAGGGATTGCAATGGAGCGGTGCGGGGCGGGTTTGATCTTATGCGGGGCGATGTGGGTTTGATCTTATGCAAGGCTGTTGCGTTTGCGGGGCGGATTGAAATAGTTTTTTGAAAATCTAATGCGGTGCGGGCGGTTGCGGGGTTTGGCGGGTTTCCTCGCGTGTTTTCTGCAGACTGCACTTTGTACAAAGCAACCATTCCTCTTCTATTTTTCTGCTTTTACTTTTCAGCTACAACTTGCAAGCATTTTCTTGTTTAATTTTACTTCTTTATTTTTAAACCTTTTTAAGTAAAAATTTCTTTTATCATTAACTCATGATTACATTTTTTTTTTCCAGTCATAATGTGCTGTGTAATAGTCAAAGTTATACTAGTGATCTATATCATTGATTTATCTTATTCAAAAGAAATAAAAATACCAAACGACTTTAACTTGTAAAGTATCTTGATACCAAAATAATCGAAGATCTCTATAATAAGATTTTTTTAAAAAAAGTAGTATGTATATCCTAGTTGTAAAATATGCGGCATTTAGAAATATGAGTTAGCACTATATTACACAAATTTATAATTTGTTAGCACAAGTTTTTGTTTGGTTTCCTTCATAAAAAAAATATTCCCACTGAAAGTAGAAAAAATGAGAAGAATAACCATTTGACTATTGTATCATAAGATAAAAGAAAAATCACCTTCAAATAAATAAAGTGTTGAGTCATATTATACGAGGGATTTAACAATTTGGAGAAAAAAAAATTAAACTTGTGCTAATTCATGAAAGGAAAATTTGTTGCTTTGCGGGGCGGGGCGAGTTTATGCGGGTTGGTGCGGGGCAGGTGAAAACATAAAATTTTATTATGCGGGGCGGGGCAGGTTGAAGTCTTTGCGGGTTAAGACTAAACCCGCCGCCGCCCGCCCCATTGCCATCTTTGTAAGACATAATTGCAAAGTTAATGATATATTTGGACCTTTTCTTAGGTTCTAAGATACAAATACAAATACGGAAAAGTGGGAGGACATATTTGCAAACTCCAACGATCTCCATAAATCCCAGCTCGCTGGCGCTCTTTCTGGGTTTAGGGTTTACTGGCATAAAAGGCTAGCTGTTAAAACTCCATTATTACTTATTTACTCTGCGGAATTGGACTCGCCGATGGCTACGCCACTGGACCCAATCGTCGATTCACTTCTGAGCAGTTTCCGGCAAGTACCTCCGGCAGCAATTCCGGCGATGCTGGACTGTATATTGGCTTCAACAAACGCTGCTCCTTCATCAATTTTCTCTACTCTCCTCAACGAGTTTCCCACTTTCAGCAAGGTATTATTCATAGACCTAGAATGTACTAAAGAAGCTAAAAGCACTGCTAACTTAAGCCATAAGTAATAAGTATTGCTAAAACGAGCTAAATAACTTGGTACTTAATGGCCATCCACGTGAGCTACTCATTTTGCAACTGGTTTCGAAGGCTATAGCAAATTACCTATTGTATCACAGTCTATTTTCTGGGGTGGACAAAGTTACCTAGTGCCTGTGCTGGTCGGGGTAGCAGGTACTCGGCAGAATTAGCCATGGTGCGCGCAATCTAACTCGGACACCCTGCTGTTATCAAAAAAAAAAAAAAAGATCTTTGGGGGGGGGGGGGAGTGTTACTTCTTTGGCAAGGTTTATCTTTTGGAGCTTCTGTACTTAATTGTATACAGTTGCATCCCTAGAGGCAGATGCAGGATTTTAAATTAGTGGTTGCTGAACCCAATTCACCTTTGTGACATTGTGTATGAACTCGTGTGGGTTTATATTTTCTGAAAAATAATAACTATATATACAGAGGTCGAGCTGATACTTGCATCCGCCCAATGCATCCTCCTTGGGTTGTTTCTTTTAAGAAATTGTTTTTTTAATAAGTTTTTCGTTTAGTAAATTGTTTGCCTATCATAAAGGAAAAAAGAAAAATACGGAAAAATGAAAAGAAGGGATATGTGAATCTGATTTCAGTGACGCAGTAAGATTCACATATCTATATGCTTCATTATAGACATTTAAATCTTTCTTCTTCACTTTTCCCAGGAAAATCCTGTATCATTGTTAAAAATATGCTTTATTATTGGCTTTGATCATTGAGACTTGAAGTTTTGATATCATTTTCTTGTTATTTTTCTATGTACTATATTCTCATTGATGTGGGAGTTGGAGTAAAAAATATTTTGATTGTTAAATATTCTTTGGTGTTTGGTGCTTTTGGTAGGGTATAGTAGATGGGAGCAAACATTTGGATTTGGAGCAGCGTAACTGTGTTGTTTCGTTTGTTAGTGCAATTTGTCACCTTCTGAAGAAGTCAGGTCAGATACATTCATGGATTTATTGGGAATGAGACTTAGTCAGGACTGTGCTTTAACAGCCGAAGTATGTACAGCTAAAAATCTTTTATTCCTGGATTCTTGTTTTTGCAAGTGTGTTATATTAGGCTGTCAACACTGCTTGGTTTGCATCAAGAGTCTCAATTAAGACTGAGACAGACTGATATCCTTCTAGATTTCCCCTCGTATAGTTGATTGTCACTGAGGCATTCTTTTGTGTTCTCAAAATTAGAAAACATCCTTTGCTTTGAGCATAGAAAAGGATACACGTAGTCATGGTTCAAAATATTTTAGTGGCTTGTGAGTTTTAAGTCCTAGTTATTACCATTAAAATTTTTAACTTTTGAAATAAAATCTTCCAATAAAAACCAAACACTACTTAGTAGATCCTCATTTCTAACAAGCCAAATTCTTAAACTTTCTCAATGGTCCCACTCATCTTCAATAGTCGTTAATGATTCAGATATTGTATCAACCACCAGAACATGCCATACCCACAAAGGCAAGATCTATTCAAATGAATCATGATTTAATGGAAACGTGCAAAAAAGAAATTAATGATCCCCTTAAAAAGAAGATCATAAGACCTTCAAAATCACCTTGGAGTTGTGCAGCCTTTTATGTTAACAAAAGTGCAGAAAAGGAAAGAGGAGCCCCCAAACTTGTCATTAATTATAAACCATTAAACAATGTCTTACAATGGATTAGGTACCCGATACCTAATAAAAGAGATTTATTAAAAAGAACTTATAAGGCTAATATCTACAACAAATTTGATATGAAGTCAGGATTTTGGCAAATACAAGTTAGCGAAAAAGATAAATATAAAACTGCTTTCAACGTCCCCTTTGGACAATATGAATGGAATGTTATGCCTTTCGGGTTAAAAAATGTCCCATCAGAATTTTAAAATATAATGAACAATATATTTAACCCATACAGTAATATGTCAATAGTTTATATTGATGATGTTTTAATATTCTCAGAAGAGATAGATGCTCACTTTAAACATCTTAATACTTTCTTTAAGATTGTAAAACATAATGGTTTAGTAGTAAGTGCTAAAAAGATTAAGTTGTTCCAAACAACTATTAGATTCTTAGGTCATGACCTATACCAAGGCACTTATAAACCAATCTGTAGAGCCATTGAGTTTTCATCCAAATTTCCTGATGATATCACAGATAAAACCCAATTACAAAGATTCTCAGGAAGTCTTAATTATGTAGCAGACTTCATTCCTGATATTAGAAAAATTTGTGAACCATTATACAAGCGTCTCAGAAAGAATCCAATTCCATGGAGTGAAGAACAAACTGATACTGTCAAAAGAGTCAAGTCCATTGTTCAAAAACTTCCGTGCCTAGGTATTCCTAATCCTGAGGCATTTATGATAGTCGAGACCGACGCTTCTGATGAAGGGTACAGTGGTATTCTTAAACAACGAGTCTCTTCAAAGTCTCCGGAACAATTAGTTCGTTTCACTTCCAGAATTTGGAATTCAGCTCAGAAAAATTATAGTACAGTCAAAAAAGAAATTTTGTCTATAGTACTATGTATTACAAAGTTTCAAGATGATTTAATAAATAAAGAATTCTTGTTAAGAGTTGATTGTAAATCAGCTAAAGAGATTTTACAAAAAGATGTTAAAAAGCTCATTTCAAAACAGATTTTTGCCAGATAGCAAGCATTATTATCTAGTTTTGATTTTGAAATTGATTTTATTAAAGGTGAAGAAAACTCTTTACCCGATTTTCTAACCAGAGAATTCCTACAGGGAAAGAATGAGACCAAATCAGACGGGTCCCTTTAGGGCTTCACCTAATAGGAATCAAGGAAATAGATATTCTGTACTCGCAGGTAAACTTCTAACCAGTTTAGACTGTGAAATGAAGACCCCAGAGTCCTTTGCACAAGCAGTAAACCCAAACACTCCCTCCAACGGGGAAGGTAAAAAACCCATCTCTCAAGAAAAGGAAAGTTTTGAACTTATACCCAAATCGCCGATCAGGATTTTGGCATTAGACAAAGATTACGAAAATCTCGAAATAGGAGATTTGGTTAAGCCTTGTTATACCAACAGAAATTACGTAGAATCCAGTAACCCTCTCAAGACAAGGAGGTATTACGAATTTATCCTGATAGATACATGATCAATCTCTATAGAACATAAGTTAAAGGATAATACGGACCCTAACAGTATTAAATACTCAAGGTTCACCATTAACAAGATTATTAGCCCATTTGAATGGGGTATGGATCATTTGCACACCCCAATTATGCTATCTAAGCAACATAGGCCTCAAATCTATAATTTCTTTGATTACACAGAAGCATGGTATAATATTTTATACCTACGCCCAAATACCCACACCTGGTTCGTGAAATACAACGAACAAATGATGAAATCAGTCATACCAAGATGGTTTTATGACTTATGGAAGAAATTTGGAGGAACCGAGCAAACAATGTCCAGTAGCTTCCAAGTACACTATGAAAGATTCCAAAAGGAGCATGAAATTTCCACGCTACCTGATCACATTAAGTTATGCAAATATTACTTTGCAAAACGGATTTCTTACATAATCAGCTGGTCCTTCGCCATTGAAGAAATTGACCGAATTAAATATTTGGTTAAAATTCCAAAAATCAAAGGATGGGTGCCTGAAGTAAAAGCAACCCAGTCTAAGTCCAAAGCAGCAAGCAAAGCGGGATCATCTAGTTCCCAAATAGAATTAAAAAGGAGACTCCTAGAAGTCTTGGAAAATATTGATACAGTAGGTCCAACGGAAGTACAAGCTATGCTAGAAGCAGCATCAACATCCTCCTCAGCAGAGAACAATGGAGACATGGAAGACCAGCAAGGTATTGCACAAGTCTACCGTGCCTATGCAGAAGAAGAATAGCATCTGAAGACAGATGACTCATCCGACAAAAACAAAATAGCTTTTTCAAAAGGCAAGCTGACTCTTCAAAAAAGAAAGAGTCACTTGACAACCACAACCACATAAGGACAATTTCAGCAAAGCAAAAGACGACTCTTCAGCAAAAGCAGAAGACATCAAGTTAGGATCGTTCATTTGTAAGATTGAGATTAACTCAACAATTTTCAGAAGTCTATAAAAAGACTTTCAAATTGTAATCAAAGGGCATCCGAAAATTTTCCAAGATTTTCTCCGTATCATTTCTCTCCCCCATCTCTGTAAATATTCTCTTATGTTTGAATAAAGCTTTTAGCAAGTAAGTGTTTCTGTCTTACTATTTTAATTCCGCATTTATTTTATGATAAAACCTATGATTCTCTTTATGGTATTAGAGCCATGTTACTAAGCATGAGAGGCTAAACCTTTCATACTGTCTTTAGGGTTTGTCGAAATCTTGTTATCATATTCATGTTATAGATCTTAATTATTCTATAATGTTCATTTCTGCATAGGTTTACTGTTCATCTTCTTTAAAACTTCAGATCTTATTCTCTAGTGTGAGGTTATAGTTCTATGTTCATAGTGTGAGGGATCCTTGTAGGGTGTTGATTAAACCTTATTAAACTGCCGTCAGTTGCCGTCGTCCATAGGCTAGGGGAGTGCCGTCAGAGACAGGACACAATAGGACACAGTTAACACGTTTAATCCCCAACCCCCAAGATAACTTAGAACTAAGAACATAATCGAGATAACTTAAGAAAAGATCAGTTAGTGAAGAAGAAGATAAATAGTAGACACTATACAATTAGGAACATTATAGAACTGTTAAGACTAATAACATATGATAGGATAAGATAACAGAGAAAGTAGACTTACGCCTTAAAGATAGTATAATTCTCAAACTACTAAAGTAATACTTTAAAGTTTTTTTTAATGAAAAGACATCCTTCGTTTATGCAAATAGATTTTCATAATAAACACAGATGGTCTCTTTTAAAAACCAAAAGAAAACTGAACAAATACATCTCAGAAGTAACTGAAGAACTTTGTTTTCATAGAAATCTGTTTAATTTCTATAAAAAGGTTAATAACCCAAGAATATCTATAGAAGAGGTATTAGAAACAATTAAGTATAAACATCGAACCCTCGATAGATATACCAAACTTAAGGTAGATTTCATTAGTTATCTAAAAACTAATAAAAATAATATTAACAGGTGTACATCCCAATTTTAAAATGAATAATTCAGATAAGAATAAAATTCTTAATGACATAAATAAATCTCTGGCAGTAACGAATATTGCCAAAATTGAAAATGATTTACAAAATTGGAGTATTCCAAGAGAATCTTATAGTACGATATATCATACAGGAAAGTTTGATTTTATAAAAAATTATAACATCAAAACTTGCGAATCAACTCTGGCCATCAATAACTCGATAGAAAGAATCAAGTTATTAGCTGCACATGATATTCAACAATATAGAAAGAAATTTAATTTTCTTCACATTGGATTAGTACAAGTTGCGAGTTTCTATTGGAAATGTTTAATCTTTTCTTCCATTCCCGGGTTTTTTAAAGTTTGTTCAATTTTGTGAACTTTTATATCATTTTTTAAATAATTTATTTGATTTGAAAGTAAATTTATTTTAAAAATAGTTTTTGATTTGAGAAAGTCACTTTCTTCTTTGGAGATAGAATTAAGATAAGGGAATTTTATTTCCTTTCCTAATATTGTGGTACAAATTTCATCTAAGTTATCATGATATGGTTTAATTTGGGTTATAAATGGTATTCCAAGGATAAATTCTTCATTTGTATCCCTGGTTACCACAAAATCGTTTATAAAGCAGATTCCATCATTACAAATGTGGGCTTTTGATAATTTATAATCTATCTTTAATTTTTCTTCTGTGGCGGAATATAGTTTTGTAGTACTTTTCTCTAAATACTTAGTTGGTATTATTCCTTCTATTATGCAGTTTCTATCTGCACCTGAGTCCGGTAGAGCTAATTTATTTACCGTAATATCCTTTATTTTTAAGGTAATAGGAATATGGTAGCTTTGGGCTTTTACTCTTGTAATTTTGGCCACAGCAGTACCATTAACTGGATCGTCATCATTTTTCGAGTTATCATCTTCTGTGAAATATTCACCAGTTGATTTATTGGCTGCTTGTAATATTTCTTTTGTGAGGTTTTCCATTTCTATTTTGTCAAGTCTGAGCTTAACCATTTTTAATTTATCTTTTACAGATTTTAATTCTATCTGTAGATGTTGAATAGTAGGTTTATCATCTTTGACAGAAAATCTATTCATTACTTCTTTCATATTAAAAGGTTCTATTTTATGATTATTTCCTTTTTGATTAATGATGACATTTTTTAATTCTGTTAAATATTTTCCTTTGATTTCTTCATCATCTATGTGATTAATAATATCAAATAAGACTTTTTTGGAGTCGTTAGTAATGACTTTAATAGAATTTTGTCCGCACACACATATTGCACCAGTGCAGCTACAATTGTCTTCTTTAGAGCTACTGCTGCTGTCTGAGCTATATGCCATATTGATTAATTCATCGTCACTGTCAGAATAACTTTCATCTGATGATGACGATAATGTGCTGTTATCATTTTGTTCAAGAATAGCGAATAGCTTTTCTTTAGTATTTTCATCAATTTCTAAGGTGTTAACCCTTTTCCTCTTTTTGTTGGTGACTGGGCATTCATTAGCTCTATGCCCTGTCTTTCCACATGACCAACATTTATCACCGTGTTCCTTTTTAGAACGTCTTTTGAACCTTCTCTTTTTAGGGATTCCTTCTTTCTTTTCTTTACGCTTATGGCGTCTTTTGGGATTTTCAGAAGATTTTTTGTGTTGTTTTGCTCTTTTAGAAGGAGCATCAATTGTTTTAAAACCAAAGTCTTGGCAAAAACTACCTAACTCTGTTTTAGATTGAAGTCTGTCTTTTTTAATAAGACTTTTAAGTTTTAGATTCGTACATAAGTCAAGACCTGTTACATTGATAAAGCTGATTAAATCACCATATGTAAGATTATCATAAGGGATTTGACCATTAAATCTATCTTTGATTTTTGTTCTTACCTTTTCGGCAAATAATCTTGGTAGACCGCTGATAAATCTTTCTTTTCAGAAAGCACTACCGCAGTCTTCTCTAATCATTACTTTTTCTATGAACATATATATATATACCACCTAAAATCTGTTAATTTTGGGCAATTAAGATTGTTAAGAAGTTCTAAACTCCTATCTTGGAAAAGTTTTGGCTCTCCAATGAAGTGTTTAGCAATACAATAGATTAAAGTTGCAGAAGCATCTTCTCTAGCTTCTTGTTCTGCAACTTGCATTCCTGATTCGGTTTTTACTACAGTTGCGACTGTGGTGGCTTCTAAGATTTGATTTTTATTTTCTTCGGAAAGATAATTATCTGACCAATTTTTTAACATTCCAGTGAATCCTGAAATTATTAATGTTGCAGCATATTTGTCTGATGCATTTTTCATTTTATAAGTGGTAACTGCAATTCCAATTTCATGAAGTTTTTTGTAGATTTGGCTTTCTGCTAACCCATCTATATTCCATTCGGTGATTCCAGTTTCGTTATGACTGGCGCTAGTTAAATAGATATCTTCTTCGAATTGGACATCTGGGAATGATGCTCTATTGTAGTAATTCTTTTTATTAGAATGTCTTGGGTCATTAGTAAGTCTATTGATTTCAGAGTCAATAATTTTAATTGTGGAAATCGTTTTTATTTTATTAATAGCTTCGGAAATTTCTTTAGAGGTTTTTATTAAATTTTCTAGTTTTTTCCTTTTTTCAGGGAACTCTTCCTTTGCTTTTAGAGCAGTATATTCTTTTTCAATAGAACTTAATTTATTTTGTAAATTATGAAGTTCTATAATTTTATCATTTTTACTAGTGCTGGCTTGGCTGGAAGAAGAATCTCCTTTAGAGATTGTTAATTTTGTTTTAAGCTGATCTTCGATTTTTTTCAGAAGCTTATCTGTAAAGTTGAATTTTTCATTTAATTCAGGAAACTTCTCTTTAGAATATTCAGGAAGTTTTATTATTGGATGTGTTTCAATTTTAGGGTTTATTATGGATTTCGTAGGAACTCCTAATTTATTGGTATCCTTTAGCTGGTTTGATACCACATGTAATAGGTTATTAGTGTAATTATTTTGTACAATAATTTTATTAATATCTTTGTTAGTTGGTCCACTTTCAGTATGAACGCTTTCTCTTTTAAAAGGGGAAGCCGTGATTACTTCACTTTGAATTGGTATTAGAATTTCTTCTAAGGGTGGAGTGGTGACTTCTATTATACCTTTATTTTTGATACGTATCTACGTACCATTTTATATTAATAATGTTGTTAGGGTGTAACCACTGAGCATCTAGACTTTTCCAATCAATTTCAAAGTCATCTGCTCGGATTACAGTTAATTGATCAACTGTTTCTGCAGCTGGGCTTCTTGGAGTAGTATCAAAGGGCCTATTTTGATAAATAACTTGGGGAACAGTTTTGTTAAAATCTACTCCCTTAAGTTTTGTGTTAATTTCTTCAATTAACTCTTCATCACTTTTGTTACTTCTATTATCCTCCGGGGATTTGGAAGAAGAAGAAGGTTTAGTAAAGGACATTCTTCTGCTGGAAGAAGCTTCACTAGCTGAGCCTGACCTTAAAAACTTTAGGTCAATGACTCCAGATGGATATTAAATGACTTGTTCAATGAATGAACTCTCAGGTTCATATTTTGGTTGGGTGATGGCGTCAAAACTCCATTCATCTTTTGACAAAATTTCGTTCCATTGAATCATTCTAGGGACGAAAGTGTTACTATGTTCTTGGTTTGCTTCCATGAGCATAGTAACTCCTTTATTACTTTCGATTTTAGCTTTTGGAGCTAAGGTTGTTTTCATTAGTCTGTAATAAACTCTGTATATTATGGCTATTTCTCTTGTATTGACTTTGCTATACATATTTTTTGTTTTAATATTAAGAGTTAAGGTATCCAAAACATTTTGGTCATTTATGTCAACTGAAAAGTTTGGATAACAATTAAAGTATACCGGGCTTTAGGCTAGGTTACTTTGCAGAACTCCTAATAATGAATCATCAAAGTTCAGAAGTCTGTCATCTCTTAGTAAGAGACAGAGAGGGGTGTCTAAACCTAATCAGTATAAAGGTTTGACCGCCCCTTGTACTAATCCAATGTGAAAGAAAATTAAATTTCTTTCTATATTGTTGAATATCATGTGCAGCTAATAACTTGATTCTTTCTATCGAGTTATTGATGGCCAGAGTTGATTCGCAAGTTTTGATGTTATAATTTTTTATAAAATCAAACTTTCCTGTATGATATATCGTACTATAAGATTCTCTTGGAATACTCCAATTTTGTAAATCATTTTCAATTTTGGCAATATTCGTTACTGCCAGAGATTTATTTATGTCATTAAGAATTTTATTCTTATCTGAATTATTCATTTTAAAATTGGGATGTACACCTGTTAATATTATTTTTATTAGTTTTTAGATAACTAATGAAATCTACCTTAAGTTTGGTATATCTATCGAGGGTTCGATGTTTATACTTAATTGTTTCTAATACCTCTTCTATAGATATTCTTGGGTTATTAACCTTTTTATAGAAATTAAACAGATTTCTATGAAAACAAAGTTCTTCAGTTACTTCTGAGATGTATTTGTTCAGTTTTCTTTTGGTTTTTAAAAGAGACCATCTGTGTTTATTATGAAAATCTATTTGCATAAACGAAGGATGTCTTTTCATTAAAAAAAACTTTAAAGTATTACTTTAGTAGTTTGAGAATTATACTATCTTTAAGGCGTAAGTCTACTTTCTCTGTTATCCTATCCTATCATATGTTATTAGTCTTAACAGTTCTATAATGTTCCTAATTGTATAGTGTCTACTATTTATCTTCTTCTTCACTAACTGATCTTTTCTTAAGTTATCTCGATTATGTTCTTAGTTCTAAGTTATCTTGGGGGTTGGGGATTAAACGTGTTAACTGTGTCCTATTGTGTCCTGTCTCTGACGGCACTCCCCTAGCCTATGGACGACGGCAACTGACGGCAGTTTAATAAGGTTTAATCAACACCCTACAAGGATCCCTCACACTATGAACATAGAACTATAACCTCACACTAGAGAATAAGATCTGAAGTTTTAAAGAAGATGAACAGTAAACCTATGCAGAAATGAACATTATAGAATAATTAAGATCTATAACATGAATATGATAACAAGATTTCGACAAACCCTAAAGACAGTATGAAAGGTTTAGCCTCTCATGCTTAGTAACATGGCTCTAATACCATAAAGAGAATCATAGGTTTTATCATAAAATAAATGCGGAATTAAAATAGTAAGACAGAAACACTTACTTGCTAAAAGCTTTATTCAAACATAAGAGAATATTTACAGAGATGGGGGAGAGAAATGATACGGAGAAAATCTTGGAAAATTTTCGGATGCCCTTTGATTACAATTTGAAAGTCTTTTTATAGACTTCTGAAAATTGTTGAGTTAATCTCAATCTTACAAATGAACGATCCTAACTTGATGTCTTCTGCTTTTGCTGAAGAGTCGTCTTTTGTTTTGCTGAAATTGTCCTTATGTGGTTGTGGTTGTCAAGTGACTCTTTCTTTTTTGAAGAGTCAGCTTGCCTTTTGAAAAAGCTATTTTGTTTTTGTCGGATGAGTCATCTGTCTTCAGATGCTATTCTTCTTCTGCATAGGCACGGTAGACTTGTGCAATACCTTGCTGGTCTTCCATGTCTCCATTGTTCTCTGCTGAGGAGGATGTTGATGCTGCTTCTAGCATAGCTTGTACTTCCGTTGGACCTACTGTATCAATATTTTCCAAGACTTCTAGGAGTCTCCTTTTTAATTCTATTTGGGAACTAGATGATCCCGCTTTGCTTGCTGCTTTGGACTTAGACTGGGTTGCTTTTACTTCAGGCACCCATCCTTTGATTTTTGGAATTTTAACCAAATATTTAATTCGGTCAATTTCTTCAATGGCGAAGGACCAGCTGATTATGTAAGAAATCCGTTTTGCAAAGTAATATTTGCATAACTTAATGTGATCAGGTAGCGTGGAAATTTCATGCTCCTTTTGGAATCTTTCATAGTGTACTTGGAAGCTACTGGACATTGTTTGCTCGGTTCCTCCAAATTTCTTCCATAAGTCATAAAACCATCTTGGTATGACTGATTTCATCATTTGTTCGTTGTATTTCACGAACCAGGTGTGGGTATTTGGGCGTAGGTATAAAATATTATACCATGCTTCTGTGTAATCAAAGAAATTATAGGTTTGAGGCCTATGTTGCTTAGATAGCATAATTGGGGTGTGCAAATGATCCATACCCCATTCAAATGGGCTAATAATCTTGTTAATGGTGAACCTTGAGTATTTAATACTGTTAGGGTCCGTATTATCCTTTAACTTATGTTCTATAGAGATTGATCATGTATCTATCAGGATAAATTCGTAATACCTCCTTGTCTTGAGAGGGTTACTGGATTCTACGTAATTTCTGTTGGTATAACAAGGCTTAACCAAATCTCCTATTTCGAGATTTTCGTAATCTTTGTCTAATGCCAAAATCCTGATCGGCGATTTGGGTATAAGTTCAAAACTTTCCTTTTCTTGAGAGATGGGTTTTTTACCTTCCCCGTTGGAGGGAGTGTTTGGGTTTACTGCTTGTGCAAAGGACTCTGGGGTCTTCATTTCACAGTCTGAACTGGTTAGAAGTTTACCTGCGAGTACAGAATATCTATTTCCTTGATTCCTATTAGGTGAAGCCCTAAAGGGACCCGTCTGATTTGGTCTCATTCTTTCCCTGTAGGAATTCTCTGGTTAGAAAATCGGGTAAAGAGTTTTCTTCACCTTTAATAAAATCAATTTCAAAATCAAAACTAGATAATAATGCTTGCTATCTGGCAAAAATCTGTTTTGAAATGAGCTTTTTAACATCTTTTTGTAAAATCTCTTTAGCTGATTTACAATCAACTCTTAACAAGAATTCTTTATTTATTAAATCATCTTGAAACTTTGTAATACATAGTACTATAGACAAAATTTCTTTTTTGACTGTACTATAATTTTTCTGAGCCGAATTCTAAATTCCGGAAGTGAAACGAACTTATTGTTCCGGAGACTTTGAAGAGACTCGTTGTTTAAGAATACCACTGTACCCTTCATCAGAAGCGTCGATTTTGACTATCATAAATGCCTTAGGATTAGGAATACCTAGGCACGAAAGTTTTTGAACAATGGACTTGACTCTTTTGACAGTATCAGTTTGTTCTTCACTCCATGGAATTGGATTCTTTCTGAGACGCTTGTATAATGGTTCACAAATTTTCCTAATATCAGGAATGAAGTCTGCTACATAATTAAGACTTCCTGAGAATCTTTGTAATTGGGTTTTATCTGTGATATCATCAGGAAATTTGGATGAAAACTCAATGGCTCTACAGATTGGTTTATAAGTGCCTTGGTATAGGTCATGACCTAAGAATCTAATAGTTGTTTGGAACAACTTAATCTTTTTAGCACTTACTACTAAACCATTATGTTTTACAATCTTAAAGAAAGTATTAAGATGTTTAAAGTGAGCATCTATGTCTTCTGAGAATATTAAAACATCATCAATATAAACTATTGACATTACTGTATGGGTTAAATATATTGTTCATTATATTTTGAAATTCTGATGGGACATTTTTTCACCCGAAAGGCATAACATTCCATTCATATTGTCCAAAGGGGACGTTGAAAGCAGTTTTATATTTATCTTTTTCGCTAATTTGTATTTGCCAAAATCCTGACTTCATATCAAATTTGCTGTATATATTAGCCTTATAAGTTCTTTTTAATAAATCTCTTTTATTAGGTATGAGGTATCTAATCCATTGTAAGACCTTGTTTAATGGTTTATAATTAATGACTAGTCTGGGGGCTCCTCTTTCCTTTTCTGCACTTTTGTTAACATAAAAGGCTGCACAACTCCAAGGTGATTTTGAAGGTCTTATGATCTTCTTTTTAAGGAGATCATTAATTTCTTTTTTGGACGTTTCCATTAAATCATGATTCATTTGAATAGGTCTTGCCTTTGTGGGTATGGCATGTTCTGTGAATTCATTAATATAGGGTAGTTCAACTACATGTCTTTTCCTTTCCTAGAAGGCATTGGGTAATTCTGAACAAACTTCAAGTTCGAGTTTCTGTTGGAAATGTTTAATCTTTCCTTCCATTCCCGGGGTTTTTAAAGTTTGTTCAATTTTGTGAACTTTTATATCGTTTTTAAATAATTTATTTGATTTGAAAGTAAATTTATTTTAAAAATAGTTTTTGATTTGAGGAAGTCACTTTCTTCTTTGGAGATAGAATTTAGATAAGGGAATTTTATTTCCTTTACTAATATTGTGGTACAAATTGCAGTTAAGTTATCATGATATGGTTTAATTTGGGTTATAAATGGTATTCCAAAGATAATTTCTTCATTTATATCCCTGGTTACCACAAAATCGTTTATAAAGCAGATTCCATCATTATAAATGTGGGCTTTTGATAATTTATAATCTATCTTTAATTTTTCTCCTGTGGCAGAATATAGTTTTGTAGTACTTTTCTCTAAATACTTGGTTGGTATTATTCCTTTTATTATGAAGTTTCTATCTGCACCTGAGTTCAGTAGAGCTAATTTATTTAGCGCAATATCCTTTATTTTTAAGGTAATAGGAATATGGTAGCTTTGGATTTATTGGGAATGAGACTTAGTCAGGACTGTGCTTTAACGGCCGAAGTATGTGCAGCTAAAAATCTTTTATTCCTGGATTCTTGTTTTTGCAAGTGTGTTATATTAGGCTGTCAACACTGCTTGGTTTGCATCAAGAGTCTCAATTAGGACTGAGACAGACTGATATCCTTCTAGGTTTCCCCTCGTATAGTTGATTGTCACTGAGGCATTCTTTTGTGTTCTCAAAATTAGAAAACATCCTTTGCTTTGAGCATAGAAAAGGATACACGTAGTCATGGTTCAAAATATTTTAGTGGCTTGTGAGTTTTTAAGTCCTAGTTATTACCATTAAAATTTTTAACTTTTCAAGGAAATTAAAATCTTCCAATAAAAACCAAACACTACTTAGTAGATCCTCATTTCTAACAAGCCAAGTTCTTAAACTTTCTCAATGGTCCCACTCATCTTCAATAGTCGTTAATGATTCAGATATTGTATCAACCACCAGAAGTTATCTTTTACCATGTGACTGTGTAAGATAAAATGACTTGAGAATGGTTAATTTATTTCTGATTTCCCGTTAAGAGATTTATTACACTGTGTTGCATACTGAATGGATGATATTGTTCCTTGTTTCCAAGCAACGGGACCATCTACTTTAAATTGAGGTTGCTTATTCCCGTGAGTCCATGACGCTTTCTTTGAACCAAGAGTTGAATCATGACTATTTTTTACTGAAAGCTTGAAACAAAAATTTCTTTCAATGTAAGACTGAAGATAAGGGGAAAAAAAATGGAAGGTACTTATAAAAGAAAAGAAAGAAAGGGGTAATGTGGGAAATTATAATGAATAGCTACCTTGACATTTCATTTCATTTTTCCTTTTCCCGTTTAAAATGAATGAATATCTTTTGCATAAATTTTTGGTTCTTTACATTAAATAAGATAGGTACATTTTTTCACATTTTCCATGTCAGACTTTATTTTGACTTCTTCAACTCAATCCATTCGAATATAGGAAATAGTTAATGGGTTTGGCCCAAGCTCAAGAAGATTACAATTGTCGAACTTCAAGTGCTAGATAGTAGTGGGACAAGCAGTCAGCTTGGTATATCACCTTGTCTGAGTGGTCATCAGTTCACCGCTTTAAATACTGCTGCATTTATATTACTGACATACAAAATATAATGCATATTAAAATAAAATTATTTTAAAGTTTCTCTGTGGCTTGTCATACAG
The DNA here is from genome assembly GCF_000390325.3 of Nicotiana tomentosiformis. Classification (NCBI taxonomy): domain Eukaryota; kingdom Viridiplantae; phylum Streptophyta; class Magnoliopsida; order Solanales; family Solanaceae; genus Nicotiana; species Nicotiana tomentosiformis. Next base: position 117,411,910 of record NC_090819.1, read on the forward strand.
AAATTTTAGAATTGCTCCTGGTTGTGCATTTATGTCGCATCATTATGTCGCTTGCCTATCTTAAGGATCATATTCATTCCTCCAAATATTTTAACCATTGTGGTCTGTGAGGCTTGGAAATATTAGTTTGTCAGCCAGAGAGAGTTTGTTGAATTCTAGTTATAGGCTTCAAATCTTTTCATTTGGCCTCAAACTTTTTACTGGCTTGATACCTTTTATACCTTTTCTGCAGGAGCTGAGACTAGATATATGCAGTTATTGATTTGGAAAATATTTCTTCCCCTAATGAAGCTGGTTCATTCCATTGATCGTGAATTATTTAACAAGGTAAAAATATTCATTTCTGTTGAATAAGGATATATATAAAATTTTATAGACTTCAGATTATAGATGATGTGATTTTGTTTTTGGCCAAAATTTTGTTTCTGATTTTCTCTGACTGAACTTGACGACGGATTTAGGTTGCAGGCATGACTTTCAGTGTTGTCTCTGACACAAACAGTTGGGGGGTTGTTGAAGTAACCATTATCCCATTTTTGTTAAGATTGGTCAGACTATCTATGACTGAGATTCAAAGTGAAGAGTTAGATGCTTATAAATGGTGCCTGACTTCTAATTATTCAGAAGACTGGCATTTGGAGCCACAGTGCACACTAAATTTATGTTCGCAGTTAAGAGACAACGAGATATATAACAATCTTGTGCAATGCAATCCTAACTATTTGCCGCTGCCTATTTCTTGTCATATTTTAACCTTGATACTAGATGCTGCTCAGCAAAGTTTACATACAGTGAGATCAGTATCTGGATTGGACTCTGTAGACGGATGCTGCACTGATATATTTTCTGCAAAGTTGCTCTGGGATCTTTGCAATATTACAATTCAAATGCTTTCACAAAGCTTGGAGCATCGGTCTTCTGCAATTACCTTTTTGCTGCCCTCCATATTCAGAGCACTTGATTCTCATTCTGCTTTTGAAATCTCAATTAATGGACAGAACTATGTACTTTCTCGGTAAAATTCTCTTGCTTTTTAATTGGACATGAAATGATGATTACTTATACATGTATAAAGTGTCTGAATTCTGGACTTATGCCACTAGATTATTGCTCTTTTAGGAGAAGTATTTTAGAGAAACTATGGAAGAGTTGCAAGACAATGTTTTCTTTGGGGCCCCTGGAGAGAAGAGATGCATATTCTATACTTTCTCTGTACCTGTCTTTCTTTACTTATACTGATGAATGCCAGTATATTTATATGAGTAGCACGGCAGAAGTGTTTGATTTGAGATCAGAGAAACAATTCTGGGATGAAATGAAAAAAGGCTTGGTATGTTGTTTATCTACTATAATGTGTTTCCATTGTTTGATAATAGCTCTTGCGGCAAGCCTACGAGTAACTTGTTTTTTATTATCTAATATCTGTAATCTTCTTAGGTTGATAAAGAGAGCTCAGTGAGGAAGCAATCTTTATATATACTGAAGAGAACCATAAATTTAGACGAGAAAAACCAGTATCAAACCACTGTTAAGACCATAGACGAGAGAAGTTTAGTCTATCGTGGTATGACTAAAAGGGAAAGGTGGGCTGAGGAGGAAGCTAAGTCCCTGGGAGTTGGAATAATTAGCAACAAAAGTGATTTCCTTTCCAGTTGCTACCAGAAATGGGAGGCATTCTTTCTTCTTTATGAAATGCTCGAAGAGTATGGCACTCACTTGGTCGAAGCAGCATGGAGTCACCAGGTTTGATCACATGATGACAAATACTTTCACATTCTCTTTGCATAGCTGTGAAACGTCTTTTGGTAATAAAAAAAGCAGTTAGCATTAGCAACATTCCCTTGTATATGTTAAGGTGATGAAGGAATTCCGCTGAACCCTCATATTAGGATGATTTATTAATTTATTGATTAGAAATAAATGTATTAATTTTTAGGTATTTTGCTTGACTAGAGTGTTGAGATTCTAAAAGCTCAAACCAAGAAAGTAAAAAGTTTGTGATTTAAGAAATTGATTATAGGTCAGTGTGCTATCTTATGGTGCGCTTCTCTTCCTGATCTTTTTCCCTTTTGATTTTATTCTTTTTCCGTATAGGTTTCCTTTTATGTGTGATTTGATTTGCTACTGAAGTTTATCGATTCCAGTAATATGGGATGTATCATCACTATCACATACTAACAAACACTACTGTATAACTAATTTTCCCTGCAGATGACCTTGTTGCTTCATTCCTCTTTGTCTCCAGAGAATTCAGTAAAAACTATCAATGGAAATGCGTGCCGAACTTGGATGGACAGTTTAGAAGAAATTTTTGAGTGGTTAGCTGTACTGTGGGAACGTGGTTTTTGTCATGATAATCCTCAAGGTAGAGGGAAAAAAATAGTAGACTGATATATATTATGGTAGAGAACACTTATCTGATTGATTGTTTTAATGATTTACCACATTAGCATCCTGCTACCTTTTTAAATTCTTTTTTTAACATTCTGCTACTTTTTTTCATTCCTTTTCTTTTTCCCATTGTAGTTCGGTGCTTGGTCATGCGGTCATTTCTGTGTACAGAGTGGACAAAATACAATCACTGCGCAAAGTTGGTTCCACAAAATTTCGTTACTGGTTCACTTGTAGAAGGACTGAATGATCCTGTGCACAACAAAGATTTTGGTATGTTTATCTCTAGATCACTTATAGGACATGTATGTCTTTGTGGTTTATTTTGTCCTTTGTTGCTCAAGTGGCGTTTTACAAGCGACTGATGTGGGTGGTGCGATGTGGAAGCAAATGGAGAACGAATGACCTCTGCTACCTTGTAATTGGATTTGGGTTGCCTGATTTTGGAATTTCTTGATACTTTAGGGCTAAAGCTTTAGTATTATGAAACTGGCATATCAAAAGCTTTAGACTGGAGGACTATGGATTACACAAAGGTTTCTGAGAAGGGCAGAGCCTCGGTGTTGATGCATGAGGGAGAAAATTTGAGTCAGGCTACTCCTTTCTTTCCTGGAAAACTGGAACTGAAATGTTACCATCTCAAAAGAAAAAAAATGGAACTCAAACTGTCCTTTCTGGATGTCCCAAAATAAAACATAAGGCAGGGGGGTGATCGCAGAAAAATATGGGGTCTTGGTAGGCGGATGGATGACTAAAAATATTACATTCTGGTGGAGAAGAATAATGCAAGATCAACAGAGCCATTGATGTAATTTGAAAGTTGTAATTCATTTTTGATACAGTGATGGACTTCCTGAGCTCCTTGAGAAAGGAGAAAAATCCTATGTGTCTTTTGTATCTCTAGCACTTTCTTTGTGCTTGGACGATTAATACATTTCGTTATTTAAAAAAAAGATTTAGTAACATTCTATAGCCGTTCAGACATACTGCTGGAATACATGTATCATGACTGTACTGATTCTTTTGTTTGTGCATATGTTACATAGGTGTAAGAGGAGTTTACTCTACCTGGACAATTGAAGCTGCTGCCCAATTTTTTTCCCAGTACAGTAGTTATCTAGATGAAAGGTATGCTATCACATATTGATAAGTTCTTACTTCAACTATTAGGATTAGAATTTTATAATTTTTATTGGATGGAAGTAGGGGTGATAGACCTGTTTATGAGTTGGAAGAGAGTCGCAGTCTGATTAAAAAACGGATTGTGTATGGAAGCTAATTATTTTAAACTAAACTCTCTAAAATAGTAATGGAAGTTTGCAGATGAGGAGAACACTTTGTGCAAGGAAGTGATTAAGTGAAGTATAGGAATAGTCACCTTGCATGGTGTCTAGACGAAGTGATCCAAACATATGGGATTACTTATGAAAGAGACTATAAAGGGGGGAAAAGAGTTCAGTCAGTTCACAAAATCTATAGGCTACTCAGTTCATGTAGGGTTCAATTCCCTTTCATTTTCCTGATCCAAAAAAAATAAATATCTGTTGGTTACTCAGTAGGAAAAAGGAACTGTTTTCAGGTTTTGTTTGAAGTTTGGCGTGGTGATATTACTCTAAAGGATGAATTTCCTCATCTGTTTTTGATGGCAAATGCTAAAACAGCCACAGTAACCCATATATATACTTAATAAGGAATGTCGTGGGTGCTCCAGAAGTTAAACAAAAACAAAAAGTTAGTCCTAATCTACACGATTTTGTCCTGTTTCTCATGGAGAATATTTAGCAAACTTTGGAAGAAAGTTATTTGTGAGGAGAGAGAGACTTATTGCTTTTGCAGTATAGCTTGGAAGCGTAATCTAGCTTGTAAACAACTGTCGAGGATCAGGTATTTCCTGCCAAGCAAATATGGAAGTTGGAGGATCAGTTATTTCCTGAGTGATAGATAGTTATTTAAAAAATGTGAATTAGTCGTAGTTCCCCATAGAATAGGAGTAGGATATGTATTGTATTAATAAGGCTCATTGTATTATAATTGAATAGAATATCAATAATATATTTTTCTCCCGTGCTTTCTCACATGGTATCAGAGCAACTGTGAGAGATCCTTCGCTGTGCAAAAATACCAACGATTCCGGGAAGAACAAATAAGAAAACCGGAAAAATTTTCGGTGACCGCAGGTCTGTCCACAAGAAAGCTCATTCATATCCATCGGTGTTGTGCAAAAACCAACACCACCATGAGGTAGATCAGCTTCCGGCGACCACCCCGTACAAATTTCTTCGGCAGAGCCCCTCCCACGCACCCTTACGCGCCGCCGGCAGAATATTTTCCGGCGAGACTCCGACTCACCCGCCTGCGTGTGAGGTGTTTTCTGGCCAGTTTTTGACAAAGTTTCTTTAGGACTGTTTGGTCGTCCTGTGATTCTGAGCCTACCCATATAGATTACATCAAATTCTGACAACTTTATTCTTTTCCGTCGTGAACGGTGATTCCAACGTGAAATTTTTTCCCCTGTTGTGAATAGCGTATTCCCAGATATTTCTTTAGTTTTTCACTATTTCAAGTGAAGAACTTGGTTTCCCTTTGAACTCCATCTAACTAAGGAAAAAAAAGTCTCCAGCTTAACTTGTTCTGATTTGGCATTCTAAGGTTAACCATACAAGTTTTAGTCAAGAATTTGAGAAATTGGTTGTAGCGAAATGGGATCCAATACTATGAATAGTGGATGGTTTCTCTATCGGATTTTATTAAGTTCCTTAAGTATAAAACATGTAAACATACATCTTCAGAGATAGCTTCCGTTGTTCAAACAGGTAATAGTGTGACTTGTGTCTCCTAATCTTCATCCTCCGATTCTTGGGTTATTGATTCAGGTGCATCTAATCACATTTCTGGTAACAAATCTCTTTTCACTACTATTTCATATTCTCAATCTCTTCCAACAGTCACAATGGCCAACAGGTCTCAAACCATTGCAACTGGAACATGTCAAGCAAGTCCTTCCTTACCTTTAGATTCAATTCTTTATGTTCCCTGTAGTCCTTTTAATCTCATAGCCGTTGGTCGTTTAGCCAAATTCACTTTAATGCTCTGTTTTATTTCTTGACGATCTTGTTTTTTTTTACAGAAACACAGTACGGGGCGGATCATTGGTACCAGACATGAATCAAATGGACGTTATTACCTTATCCTTGATAAATCACATGGACTCACATTTTGTCTTTATTCAACAACTTGTCGTGTTACTGATTCACCAGATTTATTACATAAACGGTTGGGACTTGGCATATCTCAGTTTGTCAAAACTTCATAAAATAGTACTTGGATTATCTCACTTGTCCACTCTAGAGTATGAGTCATGTTAGCTCGGTAAGCAACTCGCTCCTACTTCCCGCGGCGTCCTGATAATCGAACAGAGTCACCTTTTACTTTAGTCATTCAGATTTTTGGGGTCCTAGTCGGGTCAGTTCTACCTTGGGATTCTACTACTTTGTCAGTTTCTTTGATGATTTTTCCGGGTGCACTTGGGATATTTTTGATGAAAAATCGATCTGAGTTGAGTTGTTTTTCTATTTTCCAGACCTTCTACGCTGAAATTCAAAATCAATTTGGGGTTTCTATCCAAAACATTTCGTAGTGATAATGCCCTAGAGTATTTGTCTTTCCAATTTCAACAGTTTATGAACTCTCATGGAATCATTCATCAAACATCTTGTCCGTACACATCTCAACAAAATAGGGTAGTTGAAAGAAAGAATAAACATCTCGTTGAAACTGCTCGTACCCTACTCATACAATCTTATCTTCCGTTGCATTTTTTGGGGATGCAGTTCTCACATCTTGTTTCCCCACTCACCTTTGTTCTCTCTTCCTCCCCGTATCTTTGGGATCACGTGTTTTGTTCATAACCTTACTCCAGGAAAAGATAAGTTAGTTCCTTGTGCTCTTAAGTGCATATTTTTTGGGTTACTCGAGAATCGATGCTATTCACCTGACCTCCAAAAATATGCACTTAAGAGCTTAAGAGAACTAAACACATTGAGATTGACTATCACTTCGTCAGAGAAAAGATACACTCAAGAGATATTACTACAAAGTTTGTGAAGTCGAATGATCATCTTGCAGATATTTTCACCTAGTCCTTTACTGGTCCTCGTATTAGTTACATATGTAACAAGCTCGGTACATATAATTTGTATGCACCGGCTTGAGGGGGAGGGTTAGATAGTTATGTAAATAATGTGAATTAGTCGTAGTCCCACATAGAATTGGAGTAGGATATGTATTGTATAAATAGGGCTCATTGTATTATAATTGAGTAGAATATCAATCATATATTTTTCTCCCGTGCTTTCTCACACTGAGATAGCTGGTGGAATCCTCTCCTTCATCTTACGGCGAGTAAGGAATTCAATTAAATCTTAGTTGGCTATTTAGGCCGAGGTTAATGTTATGAAGATTTATCTGACTGAAAGCCCCCAAGGTTTTGGCTGAGTGGTCAAAGTGCAGCGCATGATGTGAGAGCTAAGTGCACATCACGGCTCACGAGAAGGATAGAGCTGCGCCAATATCCACGTGTCTCGGATGATGCTCCATCTGGCCCTTGAGGATTTCTCGGTATTAAAAAAAATATTTTGAAAATGGATGGTCTCTTGAAGGAGCACTTTTGAAACATGAAATTATACGTACTGATACTGGTGTCTCCATTATTACTCTGCCATGCTTTTCATCTCTGTATTAAGCATCTTAGTTATTTTAATTTTTTTTGTTTTTGAGTCTTCACTATATCCAAAATGACTTTCTTGGATATTCAAAGGTCATATTTTTTTAATATCATTGGCGAATTGCACCTCCTCTAAATATTCAGTACCAAGCAAGACTTCAACATGATTTTTTTAGGAGAGCCATCATTGAACTGGTTTTGTAAAACCAATTTAATAGTTTGAAGTTTCATTTGGTGACAGGAATCGGGTTGCTTTTCTGAATAGTTTGGCTTCCATTGCTAAGAGGCAATCTTTTGGACGAGCTGGATTAATGTGCCTTACAAAGTGCATTTCTTCAGCAGCTTATGGTATTGGACAATGCGGTGATATATCACCAGTCATTTTGCAAGATAAATATGCACAGGAGGAGTCTTACATGAGTGATAAAGCAGACTTGCTCGACAGTTTCCGATATATTATTGAAAGCACTAAACAACATTTCAATCCATCTTATCGGCACCAAGGTCCATAAATAGATTGTTGGTAGTGCTGAAAATTTCATCATCAGTATTTTAATTCACAATCATGGTAATCCATCTTGTTTCATCCAGTTTGTGAGAACATTCTAGCTGCTGCTGCTTCTGTGATGATTCCTCTTGATATTCCAATTGAAACACTTCTACTTTTCATTTCAAGCTTGCCGCGAGAAATTACTGATAATGGAGGTATGTCAATGTGTACGTGCATATCCTTTTACCAGCATGCTGATTTGCTTTTGGAATAACTTTGATTCATCTATTTGCAGATATCGATAGACTATTTTTTTTTCAGAAGTAAATATTGATACTATTTTTTTTCAGAAGTAAATATTGATAAACAAGGTCCTTTCCCTTTGTCAATTTAGGTTCTTTGAGATCAAGGGTGCAAGATTGGCTTTGGATGAGCGGCGACAAACCTTCTATATCTGACCGTGTACAAACAAATCTCAAGCTTTTGGAATCTCTCATTGGTTACCAGAGAAAGTTGATAAGTTCCTGTCATGCAATTGGTACTTCTGTTACCTATGATGATGAAGACTTGGATTCTTGGGGATCTGAAGCAAAAAGATGGACAAGGGTGCTTTTTCTTGTTATCAAGGAAGAAGAGGACTTGAATCCAATATTCACGGTTTGCTTTCTCTATGCTTATTAGAAATAAGGACCTGGCAGTGCGCTCCAAAATAATTTACTGTTCTTTGCGCTATTTTGACGGATTGTTTAGAACATATAACAACGGCAATTACGCCTCAATTGCGAACTAGTTTGGATTTGGCTACTCCATTCTGCTCCGGACTAGTCTCATTGCAATACTCAATAAATTGTCTTTTAATACACATTAGGTTTTCTCTAACACTAGAGGTTTCACTCTATCTTCGCTGCTGATACTAATCTCTACACTAAGTAGAAAGAATTGTGTGAACACCTGAGTGTAGCTATATGACCATGCTTTAATTTCAACTAGTTGGTATCTCTATATAGATCTTTTGCTTCCATATGAATTTTTCTTTGATAAGTTCACATGGATTCAAGGGATTGTAAATGTTTTGATACAACTTCCTTCTATATGATTTTACCTCGTACTGAGTACTCTTCTATCAGCTTCTATCATCAGTGTCTAACCGCTGGTGCATTTGAAGGTTTGTTTATGACATGGCAAACAATTTCAGACAGCCTCCTCTATTTTTATCCTTTATATGTCTAACTTGTAACTTCTGTTGAGTATGGTCATTTACGATCTTGTCTAATCTTGTGAAATTCTGAAGTAGCTGTAACTGGCTAATAATAGCATATTTCATTCTAAGCTTGCTTTTCTTGTGTTCATGTGCTTTCTCATCTTTATCCTTTTAGGAAGACAATAAGAATGGGGACTAATCAAACAGCTGAGGGAGGAAAAGTGGGAGTGAGAGTTGTGGTTCAGGATATCCCATTTTTACGTACTTCTCGTCTTCATTCATTCTAGGCTGATGTTTCACCTTAGTTAGATGCACCCTAAGCAGGATTCTTCTCTTTCATCATATAACATTGCATCAGTTGTTGTTAAGTGTCTGATTGTTTTCGAGCGATTCTTAGAGATGACCAAGTAAATGAAATTTGGTCTTGTGATGGTGTTCTCTAAATTTGCTAACTTATGCATAAGTGCCCATACAATGTGGAGCTTATTTGGCCTACAAATTATATACTCCCTCCGTTTCAATTTATGTGAACCCATTTGACTGGGCACGGAGTTTAAGAAAAGAGAGAAGACTTTTGAACTTGTGGTGTAAAATGAGGCACATATATTTTATGTGGCTATAAATCATTGCATAAAGGTAAATTGTTTCCAAATAAGGAAAGAGGTCATTCTTTTTGGCACGGACTAAAAAGAAAATAGGTTCACATAAAATGAAACAGAGGGAGTAATAGTTTTTGGTCCCAGTTGTTATAAGGTTGTTGTAATTCTGAGTAACTGTAGATGGCTAATAGCATATTTTCATTTCAATGCTTGCTTTCTGTTGTGTTCATGTGCTTTCTTTTCTTTATCCTTTTTGGAAGAGAATTGGGATGTGGGTTAAACAAACAGCTGAGGGAGGAAAATTGGGAGTTGGACTTACGGTTGAGGACATCTGATTTATATTTTCTTCTCGTCGTCATTTATTCTAGGCTGCTGTTTCACCTTAGCTAGCCATGTCCTGTACAGGTTTCTTCTGTTTCGTCATATAACATTGCATCAGTTGTTGTTAAGTGTCTGGTTGTGTTTGAGCAATTCTTAATGATCAAGTAAATGAGATTTGGTCTTGTGATGGCTCTCTAAATTTGCCTAGTTATGCATAAGTGCCAGTTATAGGGTTGTAACACTTGTAGCAACTTGTATGCACAGTTTATGCAAGACCATGGTGATAATGTATGCGATGTTAGCAACAATTTGGAGTGGGTACCTGTGAAATTTCTCATACTTCTCTTGAGCTTCATCCATGAGCTACAAGTACTCCAAGGGAGAGCAGTTGACTGCTTGAAAACAGGAAGCTCGAAAACAAGCCTTGAGAGTTCTGACAAAGTTGGCCAATATTCAATGATGAAAAACTCGATCATTTTTGTGGAGTTCTCTAAATTGTTTTTCTCTATATTGGTTAGCTACCAGGACTCTTCTCTGTTATTTCAGTTATGGCTTTTTGAGAGTTCTCTAAAATCCTGAACTGCCTGCTTACAGGATGCACTAGTCTCGTATGCTGGAACGTCGTGCAGCATTTTTTGGTCAAAACACATGGAAGAGTGTGGGGATTTTTCTGGTTCCATCCGAGGCAGGCTGGGTGGTCCAAGTCAGCGTCGGTTGTCATCTTCAATGACCAGCTCAGTTTTGCAGGCTGTATGATCCTTTATGTACATAATTTTGTGGGCATGTATACTGCATTCGTGCAGGGCCTTTGATGTTGATGTAGCATCTCTAATTCATATCCTTTTATCATGGTTTTATTTTGAATTAAACACATCTTTGTAAACTAATAATCTCTAGCATTTAGGGTCTCGACATCTAATATTTGGATACGTTTGTGATATGCAGCTATTAGTGTCATGACGGAACTCACTGATATTTTCTGGTCAGACTCTTTAGATGTATTCCCTAATGAAAGACAACTGTTTGCATTGAAATGCACTGTTTTAGTTTGAGTGTTGGAAGATCTGCTCTCTGTGCCTTAACCTTTGTTTTTTAATCCTCAAGTTTCTATGAAAATCCTTTCTTATTGTTTTTAACAACGTAGTTCATCATGAAACTTCATTTGAAATCTGTCAGGTATATTCATGATTGCTGTCTTCTATCTTATCAAAAAAATAATTGTTGTCTTCTAGTAAATAAGGGGTACATAATTCCCTTCCTCAAAAAAAAAAAAAAAAAGAAGAAAGAAAGAAGTGATACATAATTCCGTCTGTCAAATATCTTAGGTGTTTGATCTTTTGATTAATAGGGTGTATGTGATTCGATGTTATAATTTGTCCTTTATCCCTCTAGAGTGCCTTGAAGCAGGTAAAGTTGTTCTTTCTGCTTTAGAAGGATACTAGGAGGGAATTATAGTTAAGTATAGATAAGCTCAAATGCTCCCAGGCATGAGTTCCGAGGTGAGAGCCTAAAAACTCTCCCCGGTATCGTTTCTCTTTCTTTCCGATGATCTTTCCCTTGGTTACTTAGTTTTTTTATCAATCATGTCTTGGTGATTGGCTCAAAAACTTCGTCTTCTTTTTCTCTTTCTCCTAAATTATGGTTAATAGAATATATTTTATTATTGGTGAGAAATCTTTTGACATCACTGAAGTCAAAAATGGTGCAGAGGTTTGGTACGAATGGGTGGAACGAACGCAAGAAGAATTTCATGAGGAAAATGACTCTAAGTCGAAATGTCATGCTGTGGGTTTGCGGTCTTCTTCATACAACATCTGATCGAAAGGGGAATGAACTCAGAAGATGGAAGTCCAGAGATCATGTCTACAATTTCTTTTGTACAAAGAAATACAATGATTTTGGCAGATATATAAGCATTGTAGCGGTACAGGGGGAACGCAGAGCTGTCATAATCCTTCCAGAAGCAACATTCAATGTGGGATGGAGAGACGTTGCATTAAAGATAGAGAAGTTCATAAATAAGGTGACTCCAGCTTTAAAAAGCTTTGTCAAACCAACTGTGAAAAGTTTTGTCAAACCAACAGAGGAGCACTCTTATATGGAAGCATTCAAAACCGATAAGTGGGAGGCAAAAGGAACCTCGACGCCGTCTGCACAAACCACTTTTGGTCAACGCGTTGCTGCTCAAGGACCTGAAATTTCCGATAAGGATTTACTGAGCAGATGCTTGGTTGGCAGTTTCAGTGATACGAAGGAGTTGCCCACTCTCTCCGACATCAGGAGATGGGTCACTAACAAATGGAGCAGTATCCCTGGCATTCAGATGTATGAAATGGATGGCACAAAATTCTTGTTCGAGTTTCCGTCAAGGAAAATGGCAGACCATATCAAAATGGGGGAATGGAGATGGAGGAAACTGCTGATGCTTGAATGGTGGTTGCCGACAGTGGGCTGTTATCCGGCTGAGGCAAAGCTGGATTGGGTTTGGGTGAGATTACTGGGGATTCCTCTTCACCTTTGGTCCCAGAAAATCTTCAAGCTAATTGGGGATAAATGTGGGGGATGGATTGAAACGGAGGAGGAAACTTCTCTCAGGAATCATTTAAAATGGGCTCGAATCAAAGTGAAGGGCCCATTCGAAATAATCCCAAGAGTCATAGAGGTGGAGAAAATTGGCATAAATTTCTCTATGCCGATCTGGTGCGAATCGACGACGACCTGGTGCAGTGCTGAAAGTACATCAAAGACATTTGAAATTTCTAGGGGTCCTAACCCTAGAAATACAGCTATGGGTCTGGAAAGTAAGAGGTACGTTGCTCAAGAGTCACGTGACATCGAGGTGGGGTCTTCTTTTAAAAAAGGTTCACATGCTATTGCTGAGTCATCTAATGGGCCTAATAAAATTCAAAGTCCCCCTATTCCTTTCACTAAGCCCATCCCGACTTTTACTAGAAACCCAGACGTCTCCGTACCGATCCGCAAGACTCTACTAAACTCGTTTGTGACTCGTAGAACCTATGAACCTAGGGCTCTGATACCAACTTGTCACAACCCAAAATCCCACCACTGGCGCCGTGATGACACCTAGTCTCTAAGGCTAGGTAAACCGATTTCAAATACATTTTTGAAGCCATTTTAAAAAAAAAATTTAAATAAGTAATCAAAACTAATAACGGAACAAATATGAACATACAACCTCCCAAGACTGGTAGTACTGAGTCACGAACTCTAACTGAACACATAAAATATTCACGAGAATCGAATATACAACACTGTTTGATAAACAATTAACAGTACAATGAAATGAAAAGACTCCAAGGGACTGCGACGATCAAGCAACTCTACCCTGAATCATTACGATACCATTCTAATTCTGTCCGAGTCTGATATCTCAAATACCTGGATCTGCACAAAAATCTGCAGAAGTGTAGAATGAGCACACCACAGCGGTGCCCAGTAAGTATCAAGACTAACCTCTGTGGAGTAGAGACGAGGTACAGTCAAGACACTCACTAGTCTAATAGCCTGTGCAATAAGATATACAAAATAATAGGAAATAAATAACAATAAGGGCAACAAGAACACCATTAATAATGCTCAACAATTTATGTATATAAGTACACCCAATTAAATCAAGTATTTCAAATAAATATCTTTCACATATAATTCTTACGAATAAATTTCTTTCAAATATAATTCCTTCAAATAAATATCTTTCAAATATAATTCCTTGAAATAAATCTCGGTCAAATATAATTTATTCAAATAAATACCTTTCGAATGTAAATCCTTTAAATAAATCTTTTTGAATAAAAATCCTTCTAAATAAATATTTTGAATATAATTCTTTCAATTAAAAAGTCACCATGTGACACTTCATTTCATAATCATACAACTACGGGTCTCAGCTCATTTTCATATTTTTCATAAACACGAGTCTCATCTCACTTTCATATTTCCACGGCACTTAGTGCCTATAATTAAATCATCATATTTCCCCGGCACCTCGTGCCCTCATTTCATATCACAACTGCACGGCAATTCACGTGCCGAATATTATTATCAATGCATATAAGATCCACACGATAAATTTCTTTCCGATAAATTAAGTTTAAAATTTTTAAATCAAGTAAGAAAATCAACAAAGAAATGAATTTATTTTAGAAATCATTACTGGGAATTAAAAACAGATTCTCGGTTCTCTACCCAGGGGACAGACTCGACCCAATGTTGGAAGAACTCTATGCAATTCATAACTCAATGGGCATCGCTGTATCAGAAGATCCATCTGAGACAGAATATCTACCACGTCTCTCAGATGCAACAGAGGATTTGGCTCTACATGGTGGATTCGAAGAAGAAGGTCAAGCTTTAGTGGGTGGCGAAATCATTCCCTTCTCTCCTCTACCCAAGAATTCGCAACAATTATCAGAGTATGAAGATCAAGAGGCATGGTCTGTTGATGAAGCAGAACCCTTGGACTCTCAATTTCTAGAGGCGGAGATGGAAGCTTCCTTATGGGTGCACAAAAATGTTTGGAAAATGAGCAAAGCATACGGAGTGAACTTTCAGGGGTGCGAGGGAGAAGCTCTGTCTCTCTTCATGAAAATCGATAAGCGCAGATTAGAGATAAGAGAAGAAGCTGCTTTGAAGATAGTATCGACTCCAAAAAAGAAGAAGGGGAGCATGGAAGCTCAGAATCTGGTATTCAACATGAATTTCCCAGAGTCCAGTACAAGAAGCAGGGGGAAATCTACCTTCAATTGCTATCAATGAAGGTAAAAATTATTTATTGGAACGTGAGGGGATTGAACAGAAGGGATAAAAGATCTATTGTCAAGTCTCTATTTGAGAGTTGGAAGGCCAATATCTACTGTTTACAAGAATCAGAATTGGAAGGAGATGTGCAGAGTTTTTGTGAAACAAATTTGGGGGTTCAGATGGGTCAAATTTGGCTGTCTGGAAGCTAGTGGCAGTAGATGGGGTATCTTGGTTCTTTTGGACAGTTGATCCTGGAAAGGGGAGGTGATTAATGTAGGCAGTTATTCTATCACTGTTAAGTTTGATGCCCATGGCTATAATTTCTCTTGGCACTTGATTGGAGTTTACGCTCCGCATTGTAGACTTGAAAGAAGGAATGTTTTGTGGGAAGTTGCTGCTTCCAGGGGATCTTTCGATGGTCCATGGGTTGTTTGCGGAGATTTCAATGTTACTAGGTTTATGGAGGAAAGAAGGGACAGCAACATCATATCAAGAGCCATGATTGAGTTCTCCAATTTCATTGAGGACCTTGAGCTCATCGACCCTCCGCTTTTAGGGGGAGTGTTTACATGGTCCAGGAGCAACAATTCTCATATTGCTTCTAGATTGGACAAATTTTTGTTCTCCCCTGATTGGGATTAGAGCTTTAGGAACATAAGGCAATCACTGCTTTCCAAATTTGTCTCTGACCACACCCCCATTTTGCTTAATTGCTGTGACTGGGAGAACTCTAACTCTTATTTCAAGTTTCAGAACTGGTGGTTGGGAGTCGAGGGCTTTAAGGACATGGTAGCGATGTGGTGGTCATCCTTCAATGTCCAGGGGAGACGCGACTTTATTCTCGCTCAGAAACTCAAGCTCTTAAAAGGCAAATTAAGAGATTGGAGTTTTACTCAAGGAAGGAACCTGTCAGCTTTGAAAACTGATTGTCTTAATAATATCCTGGTTCTATAAATTGCCTAAGAGACCAGGGACCTTACTGAAGACGAACTGATACAGATGGCAAGCCTTACTATGGATCTAGAAGAAATTGTAAAGAATGAAGAGTTATCCTGGAGGCAAAAATCAAGAGTACACTGGTTGAAACAGGGGGACAGAAACACAGTTCTTCCACAATGTGGCAAATGCTAATAGAAGGTTCAATGCAATTGATAGACTCACCATTAATGGGGTTTAGGTTGAGGATTTAATTGCAATCAAAAGTGAGATCCTTGATTTTTACCTGCATCTGTATAGCGAGTCAGAATTATGGAGTCCTGAGTTCAACTATAGTCAATCCTGTCAACTAAATAACTCAGAAGTGGAGTGGTTGGAGCGGGATTTTGATGAGCAGGAAATTTTGATGAGAAGTGGAGTCCTGAGAACCAGGATTTTGATGAGCGGGAGTGGTTAAAGCATGTGCAGCCGAAAAAGTTCCTGGACCTGACGGATACACCGTGGGTTTCTTTCTTCTTACACTGTTGGGATGTCCTAAAAGAAGATCTGGTGAATACTTTCCAGAATTTTCATTCACAAGAATATTTTGAGAAAGTTTCAATGCTACCTACATAGCTTTGATTCCTAAGAAGGTTGGTGCAGCTGAGTTGAAGGATTTTAGACCTATTAGTCTGATTGGCAGTGTCTACAAGATCATTTCTAAGGTGCTGACTGAAAGACTGAAGAAGGTGGTCTATAAACTTGTGGACTCTCAACAGATGGCCTTCATCAAAGGCAGGCAAATCATGGATGCAGCTTTAATAGCTAATGAATGTGTTGACTCCAGAATTAGGGGGAATGATCCGGGGGTGCTGTGCAAACTTGATACAGAAAAAGCTTTTGATCACGTAAACTGGAATTACCTTATCAAGCTTTTGAAATATATGGGTTTCAGTTGCAAATGGATTAAGTGGATTCACTTCTGCATTAGTAATGTTAGATTCTCCATTCTTGTGAATGGCACTCCAGAGGGGTTCTTTCCATCTCAAAGAGGATTAAGGCAAGGAGACCCACTCTTACCTTTCCTCTTCATTATTGCCATGGAAGGTTTGAATAACATGTTCAAGAAAGCAAATCTTGAAGGTTGGCTGAGAGGCTTCAGGGTGCTCAACAATGACAGAAGTAATCAGGAAATTACTCACTTACTATATGCTGATGATTCACTGGTTTTCTGTGATGCCAAAGTAGAGCAAATTACACACTTGAGGTTGATTCTGACTGTGTTTGAAGCTGTGTCAGGTTTACATGTAAACTGGAGAAAATCCCATTTGTTCACTATGAACGAGGTTCCAAACATTCAAAGACTAGCAAGCTCTTTGGGCTGTGAGGTGGGGACTCCACCTACTACATATATGGGGTTACCTCTAGGGGCTAAAAATAAGTCTCAACATATATGGAATGGAATTGTGGAAATGTGCGAAAAGAAACTATCTAATTGGAAAAGCAATTACTTGTCCCTGGGAGGTAGGGTTGTCCTGGTTAATAGTGTTCTATATGCTCTTCCCACTTACAAGATGTCTCTCTTTCCCATGCCAGTCAAGGTTGAGAAGAGAATCGACGCTCTGAGGAGGAACTTCATTTGGCAAGGAAACAAGGAGAAGAAAAGTTACCACCTGGTCAAGTGGGAAAGTCTCACATGCAGCAAGAAGGAAGGGGGCTTGGGTATTAGAAACCTAAGGCAACATAACCAGAGTCTTTTAATGAAGTGGTTGTGGAGATTCCCTTTGGAAGACCAAGCCCTATGGAGGAAGGTGATCAATGAAAAATATGGTACTGTGGGGCAGTGGCGCACAAGTTCTGTTACCAGCTCATATGGAGTGAGTGTTTGGAAATCAATAAGAGCCCTATGGCAAGATTTTGCTTCCAACATCAGTTTTGAAAATGGGAATGGCATGAAGATCTCCTTCTGGAATGATGATTGGATAGGAAATGGTCCCCTCAAAGAGAGTTTCCCGGATATTTTCAGCTTAGCACAACAACCTGATGCAACTCTAGCTGAAACTTGGAGCCTACAAGGTTGGAACCTAACCTTTAGAAGATTTCTCAATGACTGGGAAGTGAGTAGAGTGACTGATTTCTTCAGTCTTCTACAGAACTTCAGGGAAATTACTGAACAAGAAGACAAGCTAGTGTGGGACAGAAGCAACAATGGTATCTTTACCGTAAAGTTAGCTAAACAGATGTGACCAGAACTATGGCCTCTGGCATTGGAAACATATTTGCAAGGCAAAAGTTCTCCTAAAGGTGACAATTTTTTGCTGGTTAGTAGTCAAACAGGCTGTTCTAACTCATGAAAATTTGATGAAGAGAGGAATACAACTATGCTCAAGATGTTTTTTGTGCGGCAATGAGAATGAGACAATCAGCCATTTGTTCATTCACTGCCAGGTGACTAGCAGATTGTGGCAGTTGTTCATGAGCATGAAAGGCCTAAGCTGGACAATGCCTAGGAGAACTGATGAGATGATGGCAAGCTGGAATGGCTCCGGGATAATCACAGGCCAAAAGAAGTGGTGGAACATTGTCCCAGCATGTATTTGGTGGACCATTTGGAAGGAAAGAAACTCTAGATGTTTTGAAGATGTGGCAAGCCATGAACAAAGGATTAAGATGAATTGTATATTTTTGGTGTAAAGAAGCGTTTGTACAAGATGTAGAATCTCTAGTAGATCTCATAGGCTCCTCGTAGCTGTTACAAGATTGGTTTTTGTCTATTTTGGGTCTTGTAACTTGTTACTCCTTAGCACAATCTTTGTGCTAGGGACTAATTTTATCAATATATTGGAATCTGTTACCTTTTTAAAAACAAATAGGGTGTATGTGGAATTGTTTCTGTAAGTGTTCAATATGTTTTCTTCACATAAAGACACAATTCTTAATGCTTCTCCATAGGCATTTGAACAATCAATCAATCCTTTCTCCTCATTCCCAGAATTGCCTAGTTTGTTTTCTATTTTTTTCTAGTTATCAGATATATAACTTTCTCACTTTGTGTTCTAACAAACCTTTGGATAGGTGACGTCTATAAAAGCAGTTGCTTTCATCTCCAGTTGGTCTGCACAGTTTGGCGCTGATGCTTCGCTCAAATCTGTTGTTACCTATCTGTGGAATTTTTGCTGGAAAATTAGTAGTACAGCTCTGGCATGTAATTCAGAGGTAAGATTTAGAAAATTATGGGTATGCATAGGCATACATTAAAATGTAACGGCCAATTGATTTGACTATCTTGCTTCCATTGTTCTTTTTTAATTCCTCAACCAGATTGAGGCGGAAATCTGCCTAGCAGCATATGAAGCACTGGCTGGTGCTTTGGATGGATTAGTGTCCATGTTCTCTCTGCTGTCGTTGGATCATGTCACAGAAAATGATGAGTTAACTCCATTAGAAGCTGATGGTAAGTCAGTCTTGGATTCCTTACTCAGGACTTTGCTTCAGAACATCAACAGCATAGTTGCAGTGGGCAATTTGGTACGAACTCGACGAGCAGTTTTATTGAACTGGAAGGTGATCTTCTTTGCCTTTACTTAATATATGCATAAGGTTATATGTACTAGGAGATTATATCTAGTGTATCCATATTGAACATGTGATATTCATCTTAAAAGATAGGCAAAAGACTGAAGGAGGGTGGTAGTGGCATTGAGCAAAACAGTTGTTCGAAATAATTCGCGGTATTGAAGGACTAATAATACTTGACATCTCTGATGCATCACCTGAAAATGAAAGTAAAGAGCATGTAATTACCGTAAATATCTCCCTGTAGCTCGAGCTTGTAGCCTAAAAGCTTTGGCATATCTTCTAGAAGTAGTGAAGATGAGAACCCATGGCATAGATTGAAGAATGACATAACCCATTTGGAAAAGCTGGTGTATCGGTGTTGCAATTGAAATACACAAAGCAGAATGTATGTCTTACAGCTGAGGCTAGGAAAAATGGGCAAGCGGACATAGAAATAACAAAAAATGTAATACAGATAGCTATCTTGAATATTATCAATGTGTTCATTTTGCTACCTAAGCAAGAAAGTTTCAGGTGGAATCAAGTTGGATTGGTCAAGAAATGGATAACGAAGCTGCTTAAAATAATTACTTATTAAAAAGAGGCTTAAATTAATACTAGTTTACTACCTGTTGTTTGAATTATTTAGACGGCAAAAGAGAAGAGAAAGATTGTTGGGGATAGTTTTCTCCATCGAGATATACATATAACCACTAGACTCAGTACTTGCTTTGATGCTACTTGTTATTATTTTAGAGGATCAGTGACATTGTTGGAGTTTATTCTTCTTTTACTTCTTCTGGTTTAACTTGCCAGTGCATTCCTCTTTTATTTTAAGAATTCTACTTGTGGTTGTTGGAATTGATGTGCTACCCATGATAAGACGGTCTTCTTGTATGATTTCAGTGGATATGCCTCGAGCTGCTGCTATCAATTCCAAATCATGCACTTAAAAGTGAAGTTCATTTGAGAAAACATAACTTTCACTTCTCAGACACAACACTTTTATGGACTTTCGATGATCTTGTAGACAGGTAAGCACAACCATATGTATCTTCTTAGCAATCACTAAAGTAGAAATTATTAGGGTTAATTCCAAGTTACCTTTGAATTATGAGTTTTGTACTAACTCTCTTTCTTATCAAAAGTAGAATTATCTACCACTAATAAGTTGAAATGGTGAGGTTAGTTTCTTATCTAAACTAAAGATTGTTGAGCAACACTTTGCATTAAGATTTCCTGTCAAAAGAAATTCTTCATTTTCCAAAACCAAACTTTTGTGCCTACCTCATCATTTCTGCAGTAACCAAAGCTTTTGACATCCTTCCTTATTCCTAGCCTCGTGTAAACTGCTCTCTAACCTTACAGTTCCTTATGGCCTCCTTTAGCTAATAGCCAACCTCAGCTCCTCAATATTTTGGCTCCCCTAATCAAACCTACATGCCCCCCTGCCTCCCACCTGCAGCACCTTGTAATACTCTCTCTCTCTTCTTCTTTTTTCAATTTTTTTCTTTTAATTTTTAAAGTTTAAACTAGGCTAATGTGGGAAAACTTGACTCTTTTTATTTCATCTTCTTGTTCTTTTTAGGTTTTGCTAAGAATAACTAGGGTTTGATTCATTTTAGTTGAGAAATGGAAGGTTTATTTTGTACATTTTAGATTGTAAAGCTTAGTAGCCGAAATTTCTATTGAACAGGAAGCGTCTCTTTTAAATTTCGTCAACATATTGAACTTGTCATTAAATTTTACTGAAGATCTAGGATATGAGCTCATTGCCAAAACCATTTGTCTAAATCGTTAATGCGTTTACTCCTACTGAGGTAGAGATTGATATGGTTGCAGCCTTGAGAATGCTGGAGAGGCTTCTGTTTTACCCATGCTGAGATCTGTCAGATTGATCATGGAGCAGTTAGCTTTAGGAAGGAAAGGTTCAATGGTTTCTGCTTGTCATGGCATAGACATCCAGGTATGCTTAACCTGTGTATTTGATATGTTAATTTCCTTTATTTCAAGTTGTATGTCGTTTTCACTTATCTATTTAAGTTTATTTTTCCATGATGCGGGAGTTTTTTCTCCCTTTTGATTAATACAATTTACCTTATCAAATTTTTTTTTTCCATGAAATGGAACTTATTGATCAACACTCAGCACAGATGATGTGGAAGCTGGTGCGCTCTTCTTGGATTTTACATGTCAGCTGCAACAAAAGGAGAGTTGCTCCTATTGCTGCACTTATGTCTTCTGTGATGCACTATTCTGTTTTTGGCATTGAGAAGATGCATGAATATGAGAATGCACCTGGGCCTTTGAAGTGGGTAGGTAGTCACCCTCCCTTCTATGTGTTTGTGCTCGTTTTTTTTTTTTTTTTTTTTTTGCTTTTCTGTGCTGATAAATTACTTAGTTCACCTGCTTACCAGTTTTTCGGAGAAGTAACAAAATTCTCCACTTTCTGCAGTTTGTGGAGAAAATACTTGAGGAGGGCACTAAAAGTCCGCGTACCATTCGGTTAGCCGCCTTGCATTTAAATGGACTATGGCTTGCTTATCCCAGTATTGTAAAGTTCTATATGAAAGAGCTAAAGTTGTTAACACTATATGGTTCAGGTATGCCCTTAATTTTCATATTAGTGCAGTTTAGCTAGTCAGTGATTATGTTATTGACTGTAAATATGTGGGGCAGTTTTCTTTCTGTCATTTCAGTAACATCTGATGACAGTTAATTTGTTTATTTTTGCATGTGCAATTTCATCCCTCTTCAGTTGCATTTGATGAGGATTTTGAAGCTGAATTGTCTGAAAATCGTGATGCCAAAATTGAAGTATCAGTGCTGGCTAAAAGCCCAGATCCTGAGCTTACTGAAGTAAGTTAATACCATGTATTTTTGGAGATAACTCTCTACAAGCATGAACGTCTACTGGAACAAAAGCACGAAGGCAGCTTTCTGATTGATGTCATTTTGTTGTTCTTAAACACTAGAAGAACACTTACCTTATTGCCCCTAATTTTGTTACGCCTACTGACTTTTTGATCATCGTTATGGTACCAGCTATCCTTCTTTTAACCAAACAACGAGTATTTATTAAATTGAGCTCCTATGAGTTGCTATTTCTGTTTTATCCGCAGTCTTAAGCTTTTAGGCAAGTCATGTTATAAATGAGAATTGCAGTTTCTGGACTTAGAATTTATTTGACAAAAAATAACAAAACGTTTTATATAAATATTTCCTTAATTTTATATATTAAGATATTAAGTTAAAAGCTAAAAGTTAATCAACTAGATGAATTAGGATAGCAACTTATGGTAATTTATAAAGGTGTTGGGGGGTGGGGTGGAGTTATCTATTTAAATTGGAGAACCTCATAGTTACAGTGAGTTGTTGATCCAATGCATCTTATAAGCGACTGACGCTTCATGCTTTCCGTTTTATTTCTCTTTGTTTTCTATTCTTAGCTAATCGTTGGAAAATAAGTAGTACAACTTACACCAAAGTTATTGTTCTTTAGCTTCTGTAGGCAGTAGTTATTGTTAGAGTATATTGGCTCCCCCCCCCACCCCACCACACAATAATGTCCTAACATTTAACTAGTTTCTGATGTGAGTGATCCTATGCTGGCTTTGTACCAGGAATTCATCAACACAGAGCTCTATGCACGTGTATCAGTGGCAGTTATGTTCTATAGACTTGCAGAGATAGCCAGTATGTGCAGTGAAGATAGAAACGATAGTGCTGCTCTTGTATCTGGCAAAATGTTCCTACTGGAACTTCTCAATTCTGTGGTATTGGATTCTGCTCTTGTCATCCTTGCTGAACCCCCCCTCCCCCCACCCCACCCCACACCACCCCCACAAAAAAAAAGAACCCAAAATCCCCCCCAACCCAAACAAAAGAAAAGCAAACTCTTACAAATGAAGGGGGTTAAAATTATAGGTATATTGTTTTCAGCTAACTGTTGCACCAAATTTTTGGTTTTGGTATAAACTTATAACTGAATGCTTAATTCAAGAATATGTCAATTTATACAGTAACCACTTGTGTATATGGATATCATTATATGGATAAGAAATTATGCATTTATGCTTAAGTATGTCATGTTAAGTACCTGACTCCTGATCTACACAACTATGTTCGTAACAAGTGCACCTGAATTTTGTACACTCATTGTTGACTATGCTCCACGTAACTTGTTTGTGGAGATACCAACTTCTAGATTGTTTATGCAGGTGAATGACAAGGATCTAGCTAAAGAGTTGTGCAAAAAGTACAGTGCGGTAAGTACTTTGGTTCACAGCTCTTCCTCTCTGTTATAAGCTTAAGGAACCAAAGATAGGAGATGGTCAAGGTCTTCTGGTTTTTCCTATAAGCATTCTAGTTCTTGTGATTTTTCTTAGATGCATGTATTCTGCTTTTGGTTATAAATTTTCTAGTTCTAGGGGTTCACTGAAGGGCTCTATTGATATTTATCTGAGTTAGAGGGACGCCTTTTAGTACTGGTGTAAATTATCTCTTTTAATGATTAAGTGCCATAATCTAAGACTCACACGTGTGCGAGCTGCTCCTTATTTCTGTTTTCTTCTCTAAATTTGTGTAGCTTTTCTTAACTGGTGTTGTGATTAGCCCTTGTCCTTTTTTGGTTTTTGCTCAAATATGTAATTATTCCAGTAATTCCTTAGTGCTGTTTTTATAATACGGTTACCTTTCTCTCAAAAAGATTAGTCCTTATCTTTCCTCTTCCTGGGCAGATTCATAGGCGCAAAGTTCGTGCATGGCAGATGATATGCATTTTGTCACGGTTTATTGATCAAGATATAGTTCAGCAAGTTACCCATAACTTGCATGTATCTCTCTATGTAAGAATTTCTGCCTGGCAATCTATTATTTGTTCTTTTCTGATTGACTGTTATCGCCACCAGAAAGAAGAAAGGAAAAGAAGGAGCCCAATTTTGCTTACCAGTTGTCTTAGGATAAAAACATTACTGGATTTGCATAACTCTGGTTTTGGAGATGTTTGTGCTAGATATTCATAGATGTCTTCAACTACCCTTTCTAATTGCAGACTGTTTCTTTTCCGTTGTAAATTTGGAAGTTGCTAGCTATTCTACATGGCTCTATACTACTTTATCTTGGGCATCTCATTTATTGGGTATTCCAGAATTTTTTAAGCACATCTACAAATAAGAAAAAGACAAGTTTCTATTGGATATACAAACATTGTGGTATAGCTACCAGATGAACAGTAATAATGACAATTATTCTTGTTATAATATTTTTGCAATAAATACATTATTTATAGGGTGCTCGAAGTCGAGCTATAATGGTAAATTTTCATAAGATTTGGATAACTATCCACTAACTGTCGCATGGAGTATCTGGAAAGAATGAAATGGGAGATGCTTTGAAGAGAAAAAGGAAGTGATTCATGCTGTTAAATAACATAGAATTCGCCCTTCCCAAACCCCATTCTTTTTCCCCTCCCTCCGCAAAAAAGAACAAAAGAAAAAAAGGAAAAGAAAAAGGATTCGACTCAGGGGACAACAGGGCTGTAATTTGAACTTTCGAAGACTGCTGAATGATTGGGAAGTGTATAGAGTTGCTACATTGATAAACCAGTGTTAAAAATAGCGCTCGCCTCAGCGTTAATAGCGTGAGGCGGCGATGCGAGCAACCTGCGCTATTTTGCCTCTGTTGCATTGCGATTGTAAAAGGCGAGCGCCTCTGCCTGTGTAGCGAGAGGCGAGCTGTGGCGTCTTTCTTTTTGAAAAAAAAGAAAGAAAAAGGCGCAGACATTAAAAGAAAAGACCAGCCACTTAAAACATTAGGGCTTGCAGCGATTTCACGTTTCTTTCTTCTTCAACCTTCAAACAACAGAGCATCCAAGTCCACCCAAGACGATTTCAACCTGAAAGCTTCAAGTTTCTGCCATCCTCTTCTTCATCCAAGTCGACCCAGCCCAGGTTTCTTCTTCTTTCTTCTTTCTCCTTTCTTTCTTTCGTCCTTTTCCTTCTTCTTCTCTTCTTCTTTCTATTTTTTTGCTCTGTTTTTTGTCGAGCAACAGTGCAGAACAGAGAGTCTGCTGCTCTGTTTATTTTTTCATTTTTCTTCGTTTTCTGATCTTCTCTTCTATTTTCTATTTTTTTTGCTCTGTTTTTTGTCGAGCAACAGTGCAGCAAAAAACAGAACAGAGAGTCTGTTTATGCTCTGTTTTTTTTTCATTTTTCTTCTTCTTCTGATCTTCTTTTTTTTTTTGTTGCTCTGTTTTTGATTGAGCAGCAGTACTGCACTCTGTTTTTGCTATTGTTTTTGCTCTGTTTTTTTAATTCTTTCACTCACTGTTGGGAAGAGGCAGAGGCAGAGAACTTCTTCAAACCTGAAATTTCCTCCCTTTTCAATTATAGAGTAGAATTAATTGCATATTGTGATATGAATCTACTATGACTATCTATTGATTTTTTAATTTTTTAATTGATATATTTATTAATATATTATTGTTATTGAGTTTTTAGTTATATATATATATAATATTTTATTCTTTTGTATAAATTGTCGCTTCACATAAAAAAGGTGAGCGCTTCGCTGCGCTGCGCGCCTCTCGCCTCAGTGAAACGGTCCCTCGTCGCTATTTGTTGCCGCACGCTATCCAAAACACTGTGATAAACCAAATTGACCAACTGCAAGGCCTCTCAGATTGCGAGAACTCTTTGGTATGGAAGGGGTCAAGCACCAGATATTTCTCGGTGATCTCTGCTTACAAAAGCCTAATGGGCAACACTCATTCTGATAGGAGTTGGCCTTGGAAACAAATTTGGAAGGTAAATGCACCCACAAAGGTGCTATGCTTTGTATGGTTGGTGGCCAGAAAAGCTTGTTTGACTGATGAAAAACTTAAGAGGAGGGGATATCAACTTACCTCCAGATGCTATCTCTGTGGAAGGGAAGCAGAGGACAACTCCCACCTGTTTCTTCACTGTGTTGTTACCTCTCAACTGTGGCACATGTTTCTAAGTATTGTCAGAATGAACTGGGTCATGCCAAAAATACATCCGACCTCTTGAGATGCTGGGCTGGTGTGACAGGTGGAGTCAGACAGAAGAAATGGTGGCAGAAGATCTCAGCCTGCATTTGGTGGTCAGTCTGGAACGAGAGGAAATCCAGATGGTTTGAGAGTGTTAGCAACTCCATTCAGAAAATCAAAATAAACTGTTTAGTACTCTTTCTTTTTTGGTGTAAAGAATGCCCCGTAAATGATTGTGACTCCATACTTGATATCATATAATCCTTGTAAGCTTTTTGTAGTGGGGGGATTATTTTACTTTTTGGGGGATGTATTCTGTCACTTTTAGCAGCACAAACTTTGTGCTGTTTTATATTTATAAAATGTTATCATTCTCAAAAAAAAAAAAAGGATTCGACTCAGGTAGTGTTAGGTCAAAATTCTCAAGGGTTTCATTAGCATCTGCTGCTTCATGCAATATATACAGTTTTGTGACATATTTGTACATGAAAGCCAATATCTTTTTGGGTAATGGATATAGTGTCCATATGTGCTCAAGTGATTGACGTCTATGTCGAGCAGTTCCATCGCTGATCCTAATGATTCTGACTGTTCTTTTCCATGTAGAGAAATAATTTCCCTTCGGTTCGGCAGTATTTGGAAACTTTTGCGATCCATGTCTACTTGAACTTCCCGTTGCTGGTATGGAATTCTTTGATAAATTCACCTTTTTTGTTGTTCTATTCATAAAATTGGATTTTTCTGTGTTGTGCCATTTGACGTTTTGATATTTTGGGTGATGATTAGGGTTTATTTTTTTCCTTATTATGTAGTATTCTCCTTTTCCCTGAAGTTTATTTTTATTCTCTTCATGTTTTTGTTTTTGATTTTTCTCTTTCTATATCTACGAATTTCTGAATATGTGAATATCCTGGGTGAGTAATTATCCTAATGTTTCAGATGTTCCTTCTTTCTGCCAGCAAGGAAAATTAAGTGCAACGCGTTATAATAAATAAGCTTTTCCCTCAAGGTTAAGATATTATCTTGCTGTTTCTATTCCTTTTTCTTGAGGAAAATTCAATTTTGGTCCCTTTATTAACTTTGTTTGCTCTATCTGTCTCCTATTATTATACTGAAGCTTTAATCTATTGAACTTTTAAGATTTGTCCAACTTTAAATGTAACTAACTAATTGGGCATTGACCAGCTAACAGCCCTTTTAAGTGGAAAATACGTCTTTTAGGTAAAGGGAATAGTGGTTTGCATAGGCGCGTGACATAAGTGATGACACTAGAAATGAATAAGTCTACCCAAAGGTGGCACACAGAAACCACATAGTTATGGGTTAACAGAGCTGTTAGAGTTAGCTAATTCCATTCAAGATTGAATTAGATTTGCAAAATTTGATAAAGTGAAGGTTAAATGTGCGAGATGGATGAGATTGGGACACAAGTGCTAATATAGCCGAATTTAAGAACTAAAATTGCCTTTCCTCTTTTCTGGCTATGTTGATCCATAAAGATGTGAAGCCTTTGAGGATTAAAAGATATGAAGACTTTTCTGGCTATAAAAGGGCAGCTATGCGCGGGGTTCGGGGAATGGCCGGATCACAAGGGTCTATTGTACGTGTGAGAAGGCACGGGAGAAAATATGTTATTGATATTGGATGATAAATACAATACAAGAGGTCCCTATTTATAGCTATACACTACAAGGAGATATTACTCCTCTTCCAATGTGGGACAAGACTACACTATACATATCTATAAACTAACACTCCCCCTCAAGCTGGTGCATACACATCATATGTACCGAGCTTGTTACATATGTAACTAATACGAGAACCAGTAAGAGACTTAGTGAAAATATCTGCTAGTTGATCATTCGACTTTACAAACTTTGTAACAATATCTCCTGAAAGTATTTTTTCTCTGATAAAGTGACAGTCGATCTCAATGTGTTTAGTCCTCTCATGGAACACCGGATTTGACGCAATATGAAGAGCAGCTTGGTTATCACACACTAGTTCCATCTTGCTGATTTCTCCGAACTTTAACTCCTTGAGCAACTGCTTGACCCAAACTAACTCACACGTCGCCATAGCCATGGCCCGATATTCGGCTTCGGCGCTAGATCGAGCAACTACATTCTGTTTCTTGCTCTTCCACGAGACCAAATTACCTCCTACTAGAACACAATATCCAGACGTAGAACGTCTATCAAAAGGTGATCCTGCCTAATCACCATCTGTGTACCCAACAATCTGCTCGTGGCCTCGATCCTCGGATAGTAATCCTTTGCATGGAGCTGACTTTATATACCGAAGAATGCGAACAACTGCATCCCAGTGACTATCACAGGGAGAATCCATAAACTGACTTTCAACACTCACCGGAAAAGAAATGTCAGGTCTAGTCACTGTGAGGTAATTTAATTTGCCAACCAACCTCCTATATCTCGTAGGGTCTCTAAGAGGCTCCCCCTGTCCAGGCAGAAGCTTAGCATTCGGATCCATAGGAGAGTCAATAGGTCTGCAACCCATCATTCCAGTCTCCTCAAGAATGTCTAAGGCATACTTCCGCTGTGAAATAACAATACCTGAGCTAGACTGAGCGACCTCAATACCTAGAAAATACTTCAATCTGCCCAGATCCTTAGTCTGGAAGTGCTGAAAGAGATGTTCCTTCAGATTAGTAATACCATCCTGATCATTACCAGTAATAACAATATCATCAACATAAACTACTAGATAAATACACAGATTAGGAGCAGAATGCCGATAAAACACAGAGTGATCAGCCTCGCTACGAGTCATGCCGAACTCCTGAATAATTGTGCTGAACTTACCAAACCAAGCTCGAGGGGACTGTTTCAAACCATATAGTGACCTGCGCAATCTGCACACACAACCATTAAACTCACCCTGAGCAACAAAACCAGGTGGTTGCTCCATATAAACTTCTTCCTCAAGATCACCGTGGAGAAAAGCATTCTTAGTGTCTAACTGATAAAGAGGCCAATGACGTACAACGGCCATGCACAAAAAGAGACGAACATATGCTACTTTAGCCACGGGAGAGAAAGTATCACTATAATCAAGCCCAAAAATTTGAGTATATCCTTTTGCAACAAGACGAGCCTTAAGCCGATCAACCTGGCCATCCGGGCCGACTTTGACTGCATAAACCCAACGACAACCAACAGTAGACTTACCTGCAGGAAGAGGAACAAGCTCCCAAGTGTCACTCGCATGTAAAGCAGACATCTCGTCAATCATAGCATGTCGCCATCCTGGATGAGATAATGCCTCACCTGTAGACTTAGGGATAGAAACAGTGGACAGAGAAGATATAAAAGCATAATGTGGTGATGACAGACGATGATAACTTAAACCGACATAGTGGGGATTAGGATTAAGTGTGGATCGTACACCTTTGCGGAGTGCAATTGGTTGACTAAGAGGAGACAAGTCTGCAGTAGGTGCATAATCTGATGCGAGGCGTGAATCACCTTGGCCTGATGCTGGATGTGGAAGACGATGATAAGTCAAGAGTGGTGGAGCTGCAAAAGGTTGAACTGGATTATGTGGAGGAACTGGAGCTATAGGTGGTGGAGCTACAACCGGAGCTGTAGGTGGTGGAACTGGAGCTATAGGTGGTGGAGCTACAACTGGAGCTGTAGGTGGTGGAGTTGGAGTGACTGACTCTCCAAAAGATGAAACTGGTAGTACCTCAGAAATATCTAAGTGATGACATGAACCTGTGAAGTATGATTGGGTTTCAAAGAAGGTAACATCAGCAGACATAAGGTACCGTTGGAGGTCAGGAGAGTAGCATCGATACCCCTTTTGTGTTCTCGAGAAACCTTGAAATACACACTTAAGAGCACGAGGAGCTAACTTATCTGTTCCTGGAGTAAGGTTATGGACAAAACAAGTGCTTCCAAAAATACGGGGTGGAAGAGAGAACAAAGGTAAGTGGGGAAATATGACAGAGAATGGAACTTGGTTCTGGATAGCTGAAGATGGCATACGATTAATAAGATAGCAAGATGTAAGAATGGCATCCCCCAAAAACGCAACGGAGCATGAGATTGTATGAGTACGGTACAAGCAGTTTCAATAAGATGTCTATTCTTTCTTTCAGCTACCCCATTTTGTTGAGATGTGTACGGACAAGATGTTTGATGAATAATCCCATGAGATTTCATAAAATGCTGAAATGGGGAAGACAAATACTCTCGGGCATTATCACTACGAAATGTGCGAATAGAAACCCCAAATTGATTTTGAATTTCAGCGTGGAAGGTCTGGAAAATAGAAAACAGCTCAGATCGATTTTTTATCAAAAATATCCAAGTGCACCTGGAATAATCATCAATGAAACTGACTAAGTAGCGGAATCCTAAGGTGGAACTGACCCGACTAGGACCCCAAACCTCTGAATGGACTAAAGTAAAAGGTGACTGCTCGATTATCAAGACGCCGAGGGAAATAGGAGCGGGTATGCTTACCGAGCTGACATGACTCACACTCTAGAGCTGACAAGTGAGATAAACCGGATACCATTTTCTGAAGTTTTGACAAACTGGGATGTCCCAACCGTTTATGTAATAAATCTGGTGAATCAGTAACAGGACAAGTTGTAGAAGGAAGACAAGATGTGAGTCCATGTGATTTAGTAAGGATAAGGTAATAAAGTCCGTTTGATTCACGCCCGGTACCAATGATCCGCCCCGTACTGCGTTCCTGTATAAAAACATGGTCATCAAGAAATAAAACAGCGCATTTAAGTGATTTGGCTAAGCGACTAACAGCTATGAGATTAAAAGGACTATTGGGAACATAAAGGACTGAATCTAAAGGTAAGGAAGGAAGTGGGCTTGCTTGACCTATTGCAGTTGCCATGGTTTGAGACCCATTGGCCATTGTGACTTTTGGAAGAGATTGAGAATACGAAATAGTAGTGAAAAAAGATTTGTTACCAGAAATATGATCTGATGCACCTGAATCAATGACCCAAGACTCGGAGGATGAAGATTGGGAGAAACAAGTCACGTTATTACCTGTTTGAACAACTGAAGCTATCTCAAAAGATGTCTGCTTACATGCTTTATACTGAAGGAACTCAATATACTCTGCTAAAGAAACCATCCGACTATTCAAAGTATCGGTTCCCATGTCGCTACAATTTGTAGTAGTAGGGTTGACTTGAAATAGTGGAAATAAGTAATTCTTGTGAGAAAACTGAAGAAATAGCTTGAAAAGCACTGTTTACAGCAGGAAAACAGAACATTGTTCTGTGCCGGAAACAATGTTCACGCCGGAAACACTGTAGCTCGCCGGAAAATTCCAAAGTTGTCGGAATTTGTTGTAACTAGGATGGATAGACTCGGAATTCCTTTGCGAGCAAGTTGTCCTGAAGAAATATTTTCAAAAAATGGCCAGAAAGGTCACTGTTTACGCCGGAAAAAATATAAAAGTGGTCGGAATATGATTTGAATTAGATGGGTAGGCTCGGAATTTTGAGGAGAGCACACCGTCCTGAAGAAGCTTCGCGAAAAAATGGCCGGAACCCTCGCCGGAAAAGTTGTTGCCGGCGCGTGGAGGAGCATGATGGCTTTTCTGCCGGATAAAATTTCAGGGGTTGGTAGTCGCAGGGTGGTCTAACTCGTGGTGGTGTTGGTTTTAGCACAACACCGACAGAAAGTGACTTTCACTTAGACAAGCCTTAGGTCACCGGAAAAATTACACGATGACTAAGTTCTTTCTTCCCGGTTAACGCTGGAATGACGCACAACGATCTTTTCTCACTAATGCTCTGATACCATGTGAGAAGGCACTGGAGAAAATATGTTATTGATATTGGATGATAAATATAATATAAGAGGTCCCTATTTATAGCATAGCTATACACTACAAGGAGATATTACTCCTCTTCCAATGTGGGACAAGACTACACTATACATATCTATAAACTAACAGTACGCACCCTACATTTTTGCAAGAGGCTGTTTCCACGGCTCGAACCCGTGACCTCCTGGTCACATGGCAGCAACTTTACCGGTTACACCAAGGCTCAGGAAAAGAAGATTCAATCTGCATTAGTGGGGAAAGGAACTGATACCCAGGATGGACTAGATGTCTTATACTAGCTGGTTTTGCAGCATCAACAAGAATACAGTTACTCATTTTTGCTAAATAAGAAAACTACAATTACTCTTGAAGCACAATAAAAAACCACTTTTTGCCGCTCTAATGCAATTGACTTGCAGCAAATGTTGAACTATCTTTACATGTTAGTGTGGCATGAGAATTGTGTTGGTGAGAGGTAGCATGTACCCGGTGGAATTAGTCGAGATGCTCACAAGCTATCCCGGAGACTCCCATCATTAAAAAAAAAAAAATGTTTGTGTGGCATGAAATTACCCAATCATTGCCGACTGCCGAGAAAACAATGCTCCATAACATTTTACCTTACTCTTTTCTTCCCGAACCTAAATACTTCAATTCAGGCCAGTTGATCTAGAAATAGCTGGAATGCTGAAGCGTCCCTATATTACCAATAGGATCCCTTCTACAATCATGGGGAAAAGAGTGCTTACCAGAAGTCAGAACAGATGATTATGATTCTTACCATTGTCTTTACGCATGAAACAGAAATGAGTAAAGAGCCTTATTCAATTTGTGTACTTGTAACCAGTTGTGTGTTAAAGTCACTAGAGTCAAAGACTATCTCAAAGTTTTGGTGGTGGTCAGAGCCTCTGGTTTCCATAGAGCTAAGTAGAAGTGTTCTTGCAAGGCAAACTTAAAAGGAGTAAAACGACTTGACAAAGAAACATCTGCAAGTGTTTGACATGAAGCTGAATACAACACATAAGCTTATACTTTTACAGACGAATATTCTTTAAACTTTGCCAAAACACATAATTTGTCTTTGTCATTCTTCATCTTTTAATGGGCATGGTCCCATTCTATATGACCGAACCTGCCATATGAAAGTTGATTCTGAGGTGTATTAATTGCTTCCTTATACTCAACAAGTAGTTTTTTTTTTTTAAATCGTAGCATGTTTGTTTCGCTTGTTCATGTGCCCACCTGGTCCATTTAGCCACTTTAGAGAATATTTTGTTGTTGTAACTTTGATGCACAAATATTACTTTATGTGTATGGGACCGTTTCATTAATGTGGTGCTTATGCTTTCCTAAGTCGAGGGTCTATTGGAAATAGCCTCTCTATCCTCACAAGGTAGGAGTAAGATCTGTGTACACACTACCCTCCCCATACTCCACAGTGCGGTGCGGGATAATACTGGGTATGTTGTTGTTGTTGTGCATGGGGACCGTAACAAGTTGGCAGTCTTTATGCAATTTAGCTATTTCCGAACCACATGATTAGCTATTTAGATCCATATAGAAAATCACTCATTCTGAGTCAGCAGATTCCAAAATGCGCTTAGATCTAGACCTATATTCAGAGTTTTCTCCTCCTTAATTTGGGTAGTAGGACACGTTCATTTGCAGTCCATGTTAGATATGTGATGTATATTGTTTCAGATGGAAATTGTTGGGCATATTGGTTGAAAAGTAATTAAGTAAATAAAAATGTGCATTCTCTAATAACTTTAACTTTTAAATGAGATGGTCACACAATTCAATATGGTATCGGACTAATCGGAGTCGGACTCTACTCTATTCTTGGTTTCCCTTATGCAGTGTTCCCTTGTTATGCTGTTCATGCTCTATATGTTCACTCATTATCAAAAAGAATTTTTGGGCATATGAAAAAAGTCAGGCCCGCACATGAGGGGTGCGTTGAAACATAATTAAGTAAAAAAACGCGCTCTCTATTAATTTAAGCTTTTAGATGAGATGGTCACAATTTAATATGGTATCAGAGTCAGACTCACTTTATTCTTGGTTTCCCTAATGCGTGGCTCCCATGTTATGTTGTTCGCGCTCTATGGGGTCGTTTGGTAGCCGGTTAGAGAGGAGTTATCCATGTATTAAAACTAGGATAATTTTATACATTGTTTGGTTAAAAGAAGGGGAACAAATAATCTCCACATAGAAGCTATCATAAGTTATACAATGTTTGGTTGTTTTTTCCTCTTTTCCACATAAAATGTAGCATTGCTAATACAATGTTTGGTTCATGTTTTTCTTTTCCGCATAACTAATACATGTATAAGTTATGAGGGAATCTATGCATTATTTATGCAGGGTAGAAGGTGGAATAACTTATACATGTATTAGTAATACTTGTATTAAAACACAAAATGATACTAATATTGTCTCCCTTTTTGTCCTTTTTTTTTTTAGCCGAGGGTCTTTCGGAAACAGCCTCTCTACTCTTTCGGGGTAGGGGTAAGGTCTGCGTACACACTACCCTCCCTAGACCCCATTAGTGGGATTTTACTGGGTTGTTGTTGTTGTATTAAAACACAAAATGACAAGAATACCCTTTATTCAAACTTGTATTTTTTTGTTTAAAAATATATATTTAAACTATACTAACAATTTTAATAAAATAAAGTAAGCTAATAATAAATAACACTCACATTACATTTATATTACTAATCCTTATATAACTACCGCATAACTAATCCCCACATAACTAATCCATGCATAACTAATCCCAACATAGCTCAACCTTGCATAACGTATCCCTGCATAACTAATACATGCATAACTAATCCATGCATTACTTATTCCTGCATAACTAATACATACATAACTAATACCTGCATAACTAATACCTACATAACTCTAACCGGCAACCAAACGACCCCTATATGTTCACTCATTATCAAAAAGAATTTTTGTGCATATGAAAAAGTCAGGCCCACACATGAGGGGTGCGTTGAAACATAATCAAGTAAAAAAAATGTGTACTCTAACAATTTAAGCTTTTAGATGAGATGGCCACACAATTCAATATTATGGATATCTTGACTTTTGCTGAATGTGCAATATTGATATAGTATGAGATTAGCTTTCCCACAAGTCTATGATACCTCTACAACATTACTCCATCCCTAATTATTACGGAGTTGTTTTCTTGAGTTAATGATGATTGTATCTGTTGAATAAATATTCTTAATAAATTTGTTATTCTTGAAAGTCAACAAAATCATAAAGAATGTTGCGTATAATGTTCTTACTGATTATGTCATACTAATTAGGAATCCAAGAATTAAGAAACTTATCTTATTTTATGTACCCCAAAACTCCTATATGAGGAGCCTTCTTGTAAGTACTAAGTTGTTAACTATCAATTTCACATGAGTTTCTCTCTTTTCTCTTTCCCGAGCATCTTTTATTCATTTAATAGATGAGGGTTTCAGTCTTGTTCAATTTTCTTTTGCAGGTTGGGCAAGAATTAGTACCGTTGCTGCGAGATTACAATATGCGGCCTCAGGTGAGATCTTTCTCATTCCACTTTTTAGTATCTAAGATGTTAATACTTCATATTTACAGATAACTTGAAATGGTACTTCAAAGGTAGCATGATCCCTGCGCAAGGATGACATGCACTGAACAATAATGGATAAATAGTCACATTGTTTTAGTCCTTTTTACGACTTTTGTCACTTAAAAATGTCCTCACAATTATTTATTTTTATATCTGTAGTTTGTGGTCGAATTTGTGTAAAGAAAACTTAATGGAAAAGCTTGTACTTAGAAGGGGGTACAACAAAATGTTCTCAAACAAAACAAAAAAGAAAGAAGAAGGGGGGTACAACATCCTTTAATTGGCGACAAGACTTTAAAATTGTAAATCCTTGTTTCTGCTGGACGTAGTAGTTCTTTTTATTCTTCCGCTTAAGAATATAATATATAATCCTGCTACAACATTCATTGTTCTGAGACTGATCTTCGAAGCAGGAAACTGTTCATTTGTAATAAACCAACAATGAAAGCTTGTGCAAATTTTTATTTTATATTAAACAATGTACTGATTTGAAAAAATGAAGAGGCACTGGAGGAGGGGACCAGCATATTAATATCTTTGTTGGCTTGTTTAATAAATTAGCACAAATTCCAGTCAGTTCAATTTTAAGGGAAAGAAGTACCCTCCCCGCATAGGATAAGGGGTTTGAAAATGCATCTGTTTAATGCACTGGCCAAATTGTGATTTGTCAAACTGTCATACACGTCCATTTTTGAGGTAGGTTAAATATAGCTTCAGAAACTCAAGTATATGGTAAGTATCTTCATTTGGTGTACTGAAGTAAAAGTCAATGTATACTAATTTACTTTGTTATCATGTGACTTATCAGAAAATCTTATATCTTTATCAAAAAACTTTGTTATAATGCTACCTTCAATTGTACTAAATTTAATTATTGCCTATCCACTAGCTATGAAGAAAACATCACCTTATGTTTTATCACGATTGCAGGCTTTATCTTCCTATGTGTTTATAGCTGCAAATATCATCCTTCACTCAACTGAAGAGTACAAGTCCAGGCATCTGAGTGCTTTACTGCCTTGTATAATTCCTTTGTTGACCTCACACCATCATACACTACGTGGTTTCACCCAGGTTGGTTCCTTTGTGTTGTGGATTTTGTGTCCTTTACTGAGCATATTAATTGGCGCTATGATTTTGATTGGGGATGTTTTCTTGTTGTTTTGCAGTTATTAGTGCGTCAAGTTCTTCAAAAATTGTTGCCATCAGATTCTAGTTTCTATGCAACCATGACTTTAGAAGAAAGGTGCTTTCAAGATTTGAGATCGTACTTGCAAGATAATCCTGACTGTGCACGGTAAGTTGTGTTGTATGAGCTTCTCTAAGATAATAATTCTGTTTTTATTTTTCATTCCATTGTTTTCCCTTTAGCATAGACAAACGACACCGTCTCACAAAGTAATGTATGTACAAAAATTAGAACAAACTGGGAAACCAGTTTAATCCCACAAGTGGGGTCTGGGGAGGGTAGTGTGTACGCAGACCTTATCCCTACCTAGTAAACAAACAGGGATTGAGAAAAAAAGCATATATCGACACGGAAAAAAACAGGAGTTATGGTCTTAAAATCCTCTATCACCAAACTGAAATTTAATATGTGATCACTCTAGAAGAACTTCACTATAGGACAGATAGGTAGAACTGCATTATAGGACAGATTGCTATTGAAAGGGAGGGAGGTCACTGGATGTTAGGTAAGTTGGAAGGCAAACATATATCATTCCCCTTAAAAACCTAACTAGTTTGTAACCAAAACATCTTTAACCAAATATACCTATGAGATATTAAGCATATACATATATCATTCACGTTGGAAATCTAAATGCTTTGCTGCTGAGATATTTGAGCAAAGTAGCCTGACGTGCTTTCCAAATTTCTCTCATACCATACTGCATTGGATACACTCTGAGGATTAGCTTTATGGTGTTATCCAGTGTGCAGAAAATATAGTGATATCTATATTATGTGTATAGACTTGAACTAAACATTTGTTTCTTTCTGTCACAGGTTAAGAGCATCAATGGAAGGTTACCTTGATGCTTTTGATCCAAAGAAGTCGGTCACACCAGCTGGAATTTTCAGTACTAGAGTTGAGGTGAGGAATATTGCAAATTGGTCAAGGCTCATCTTTCCTGTGGCAGATACATAGTAACATTGGGAAGATTTTGTCTTTAATTGCTCTGCCTAATGGCTTGACGTGAACTAATATGATTATGCTAGGAAGTTGTCTCTATGATTGCCCTGCCTAACGTCTTTAATGTGAACCACATGTATTTTACCCTTGCGGTTTCAGAAGCACTGAAACTTTAATTTATCGATCATTGTGGTATGACCGTTAATATGAGCATAAAATTGGCTAGTTCCTTAAAAAGCTTTAATCAACAATAATAAAACAATTCCCTTTATTAGCTGATGTTGAAAGCAATTATATTGCTAAGTCAGGTATAGCGACCATATCTGCCAGTGTTGTCTTTGCCAACGATCTATTTCTAATTTCTGAACTTGCCAGCGTAATGCCCTTTTTTTCTTACTGGTGATATATGTAGGAACTTGAATTCGAATGTGTACCAGCAACCCTCATGGATCAAGTAATTAATTTTCTAAATGTAAGTGCTCACTTTCGCTATTTCATTGTATTTCGTGGTTTTGTTGCTCACTTCCCTTATTTCTAGGGGACTAGGGAGGATCTCAGATGCTCAATGGCCAAAGATGCAGCAGCTATCAAGAACGAAAGCTTGCTTGTTGACAATGATGGAAAGTGCAAGGAGATAACTGGAAATCTTACCGAAGGGCAAACAGTTCTACCGCTGCAAGATATATCACTAGATTTCCAAAGGAAAATTACTGTTTCCAAACATGAAATGCAAAGTATTGCTTCTACCGTCTTGTTGGAAAATGAAGGACCATTAAAATCACTACTAGGTAACTGGATTCAATACTAATTTCGTATTGCTAGGCATCACCAATTTGGTATGAGAAGGTGAATTACACAGAAGAAGCATAATATAAATTGCCCATGCAGATAATCCGTTCGATCAGTAAGTTCATTGCTAGAGTAGTTTAGCTTGTGTGCTTGTCACTTGCTCCATGGACGTAATGTGCTTTCCTGGAATTTCCTCCCCATCCATTCCCTCGAGGAAAATTTCGTCTTGCTTTTTTATCTCAGCCTTGTTTCTATGTTAAGTGTCCCACATTGGTTAAGGTAATGACTAGTTGTCTCCTTATATAATCTTGGATAGTCCTCACGTCATGGGCTGGCTCCTTTTGGTTGAGTTAGGCTCAAGGTTTATTTTCTTAGTATGGTACCAGAGTCAGACCCATCTCAATTCTTGGTTTACGCAATGTTGGATTCCCATGTTATGTGTCCGCACTACAGGTGTCCACCCTTGGGCGTGGGGGGGCCCTGTGTTTAATGTTTCCCATTAGTAGAGAGAATAGGTTGTAGTCTCCTTGTATGGTCTTAGGCAATAGAGTAGAGATGGATTATCCACTGTCAAATCTCATTTGTAAGAGGTTATTAGTGAGGAATGGATTTTCTCTCATTGCTCTACTTGGATTCCCGGAGCACCAAGAAAGGTATGTTTCTTTATGTGGTTGGTGGCAAGGGAAGTGATTTTGACAGCAAAAAATCTGCGAAAAAGGAGGATCACCTATGCCAGTTGGTGCTTCATGTGTAAAAGCTTGGATGAACATGTAGATCATCTACTATTGCATTTTCAAGTGGCTAATCGTTTGTGGAGGGTGGTTCCTAATTTGTTTGGGGTGCGATGAGTGATGCCGGGTTTAGTGAAGAAGGCGTTAGATAGTTGGGCTCACAAGAGGGGAGAGAGAAGTCCAAGGGCATGGAGTGTTGCCCCCATAGCAATCATATGGTTTATTTGGAATGAGAGAAATATGAGGGCATTTGAAGGAGTGGAACAAGATTTTGTAAAACTATAAAGTAGTCTTTTGTTTCTAGTTTCTTCTTGTTAGTTTACATATATGTATATTGTAGTCTTGTCCCACATTGGAAGAGGAGTAATATCTCCTTGTAGTGTATCGCTATAAATAGGGACCTCTTGTATTGTATTTATCATCCAATATCAATAACATATATTCTCCCGTGCCTTCTCACATGGTATCAGAACATTAGTGAGAAAAGATCGTTGTGCGTCATTCCAGCGTTAACCGGGAAGAAAGAACTTAGTCATCGTGCAATTTTTTCGGTGACCTAAGGCTTGCCTAAGTGAAAGTCACTTTCTGTCGGTGTTGTGCTAAAACCAACACCACCACGAGGTAGATCACCCTCCGACGACCAACCCCTGGAATTTTATCCGGTAGAAAAGCCGCCACGCGCCGGCAACAACTTTTCCGGCGAGGGTTCCGGCCACTTTCCGGCCATTTTTTCGCGAAACCTCTTGAGGACAGTATGCTCTCCTCAAAATTCCGAGCCTACCCATCTAATTCAAATCAAATTCCGGCCACTTTTATATTTTTCTGGCGTGAACAGTGACCTTTCCGGCCATTTTTTGAAAATATTTCTTCAGGACAGCTTGCTCGCAAGGGAATTCTGAGTCTATCCATCCTGGTTACGACAAATTCCGACAAGTTTGTAATTTTCCGGCCAGCTACAGTGTTTCCGGCGTGAACATTGTTCCCATTGCAGAATAGTGTTATGTTTTCCTGCTGTAAATAGTTTTTTCAAGCTTTTTCTTCAGTTTTTTCACAGGAGTTACTTATTTTCACTATTTCAAGTTAACCCTACTACAAATTGTAGCGACATGGGAACCGATACTTTGAATAGTCGGATGGTTTCTTTAACAGATTATATTGAGTTCCTTCAGTACAAAGCATGTAACCAGACATCTTCTGAGATAGCTTCTGTTGTTCAAACAGGTAATAGCGTGACTTGTTTCTCCCAATCTTCATCCTCTGAGTCTTGGGTCATTGATTCAGGTGCATCAGATCATATTTCTTGTAACAAATCTCTTTTCACTACTATTTCGTATTCTCAATCTCTTCCAAAAGTAACAATGGCCAATGGGTCTCAATCCATGGCAACTGCAATAGGTCAAGCAAGCCCACTTCCTTCCTTACCTTTAGATTCAGTCCTTTATGTTCCCAATAGTCCTGTTAATCTCATAGCTGTTAGTTGCTTAGCCAAATCACTTAAATGCGTTGTTTTATTTCTTGATGACCGTGTTTTTATACAGGAACGTAGTATAGGGCGGATCATTGGTACTGGGCGTGAATCAAACGGACTTTATTACCTTATCCTTGCTAAATCACATGGACTCACATCTTGTCTTCCTTCTACAACTTGTCCTGGATTCACTAGACTTATTACATAAACGGTTGGGACATCCCAGTTTGTCAAAACTTCAGAAAATGGTATCTGGTTTATCTCACTTGTTAGCTCTAGAGTGTGAGTCATGTCAGCTCGGTAAGCATACTCACTACCATTTCCCTCGGCGTCTTGATAATCGAGTAGAGTCACCTTTTACTTTAGTCCATTCAGATGTTTGGGGTCCTAGTCGGGTCAGTTCCACCTTTGGGATTCCGCTACTTTGTTAGTTTCGTTGATGATTATTCCAGGTGCACTTGGATATTTTTGATAAAAAATCGATCTGAACTGTTTTCTATTTCCCGACCTTCCATGCTGAAATTCAAAATCAATTTGGGGTTTCTATTCGCACATTTCGTAGTGATAATGCCCGAGAGTATTTGTCTTCCCCATTTCAGCAGTTTATGAAATCACATGGGATTATACATCAAACATCTTGTCCGTACACATCTCAACAAAATGGGGTAGCTGAAAGAAAGAATAGACATCTTATTGAAACTGCTCGTACCCTACTCATACAATCTCATGCTCCGTTGTGTTTTTGGGGGATGCCATTCTTACATCTTGCTATCTTATTAATCGTATGCCATCTTCAGCTATCCAAAACCAAGTTCCATTCTCTCTCATGTTTCCCACTTACCTTTGATCTCTCTTTCACCCCGTATCTTTGGAAGCACTTGTTTTGTCCATAACCTTACTCCAGGAACAGATAAGTTAACTTCTCGTGCTCTTAAGTGCGTATTTCTAGGTTTCTCGAGAACACAAAAGGGGTATCGATGCTACTCTCCTGACCTCCAGCGGTACCTTATGTCCGCTGATGTTACCTTCTTTGAAACTCAATCATACTTCACAGGTTCAGGTCATCACTTAGATATTTTTGAGGTACTATCAGTTTCATCTTTTGGACATTCAGTCACTCCAGCTCCACCACCTACAGCTCCAGTTGTAGCTTCACCACCTATAGCTCCAGTTCCTCCGCATAATCCAGTTCAACCTTCTGCAGCTCCACCACTCTTGACTTATCATCGTCGTCCACATCCAGCATCAGGACCAGGTGATTCACGCCCCGCATCAGCAACTGCACCTACTGCGGACTTGTCTCCTCTTAGTCAACCAATTGCACTCTGCAAAGGTGTACGATCCACACTTAATCCTAATCCCCACTATGTCGGTTTAAGTTATCATCGTCTGTCGTCACCTCATTATGCTTTTATATCTTCTTTGTCCACTGTTTCTTTCCCTAAGTCTACATGTGAGGCACTATTTCATCCAGGATGGCGACATGCTATGATTGACGAGATGTCTGCTTTACATGCGAGTGACACTTGGGAGCTTGTTCCTCTTCCTGCAGGTAAGTCTGCTGTTGGTTGTCGTTGGGTTTATGCAGTCAAAGTCAGCCCAGATGGCCAGGTTGATCGGCTTAAGGCTCGTCTTGTTGCAAAAGGATATACTCAGATTTTTGGACTTGATTATATTGATACTTTCTCTCCCGTGGCTAAAGTAGCATCTGTTCGTCTCTTTTTGTCCATGGTTGTTGTACGTCATTGGCCTCTTTATCAGTTAGAGATTAAGAATGCTTTTCTCCATGGTGATCTTGAGGAAGAAGTTTATATGGAGCAACCACCTGGTTTTGTTGCTCAGGGGAGTTTAATGGTTGTGTGTGCAGATTGCGCAGGTCACTATATGGTTTGAAACAGTCCCTCGAGCTTGGTTTGGTAAGTTCAGCACAATTATTCAGGAGTTCGGCATGACTCGTAGTCAGGCTGATCACTCTGTGTTTTATCGGCATTCTGCTCCTAATCTATGTATTTATCTAGTGGTTTATATTGATGATATTGTTATTACTAGTAATGATCAGGATGGTATTACTAATCTGAAGCAGCATCTCTTTCAGTACTTCCAGACTAAAGATCTGGGCAGATTGAAGTATTTTCTAGGTATTGAGATCGCTTAGTCTAGCTCAGGTATTATTATTTCACAGCGGAAATATGCCTTAGACATTCTTGAGGAGACTGGAATGATGGGTTGCAGACTTATTGACTCTCCTATGGATCCGAATGCTAAGCTTCTGCCTGGACAGGGGAGCCTCTTAGAGACCCTATGAGATATAGGAGGTTGGTTGGCAAATTGAATTACCTCACAGTGACTAGACCTGACATTTCTTTTCCGGTGAGTGTTGTAAGTCAGTTTATGGATTTTCCCTGTGATAGTCACTGGGATGTAGTTGTTCGCATTCTTCGGTGTATAAAGTCAGCTCCATGCAAAGGATTACTATCCGAGGATCGAGGCCACGAGCAGATTGTTGGGTACACAGATGGTGATTGGGCAGGATCACCTTTTGATAGACGTTCTACGTCTGGATATTGTGTTCTAGTAGGAGGTAATTTGGTCTCGTGGAAGAGCAAGAAACAGAATGTAGTTGCTCGATCTAGCGCCGAAGCCGAATATCGGGCCATGGCTATGGCGACGTGTGAGTTAGTTTGGGTCAAGCAGTTGTTCAAGGAGTTAAAGTTCGGAGAAATCAACAAGATGGTGTGTGATAACCAACCTGCTCTTCATATTACGTCAAATCCGATGTTCCATGAGAGGACTAAACACATTGAGATCGACTGTCACTTTGTCAGAGAAAATACTTTCAGGAGATATTGTTACAAAGTTTGTAAAGTCGAATGATCAATTAGCAGATATTTTCACTAAGTCTCTTACTGGTTCTCGTATTAGTTACATGTGTAACAAGCTCGGTACATATGATGTGTATGCACCGGCTTGAGGGGGAGTGTTAGTTTACAGATATGTATAGTTGTAGTCTTGTCCCACATTGGAAGAGGAGTAATATCTCCTTGTAGTGTATAGCTATAAATAGGGACCTCTTGTATTGTATTTATCATCCAATATCAATAACATATATTCTCCCGTGCCTTCTCACGGTCCCTATTTGTATAGAGGATTGGATCTCCTTTGTAGAGAACTATATTTTTGGTGTAGGTTCTCTTCTTTTGGTGACAAGAGGGGTTGCTCTGATGGTAAGCAACCTCCACTTCCAACCAAGAAGTTGTGAGTTCGAGTCACCCCAAGAGCAAGGTGGGGAGTTCTTGGAGGGAAGGATACCGGGGGTCTATTGGAAACAGTCTCTCTACCTCATGGTAGGGGTAAGGTCTGCGTACACACTACCCTCCCCA
The DNA here is from genome assembly GCF_000390325.3 of Nicotiana tomentosiformis. NCBI lineage: Eukaryota > Viridiplantae > Streptophyta > Magnoliopsida > Solanales > Solanaceae > Nicotiana > Nicotiana tomentosiformis. The sequence goes on from NC_090819.1 coordinate 117,455,831, forward strand.
GACCCCACTAGTGGGATTATACTGGGTTGTTGTTGTTGTTGTTCTCTTCTTTTGGTATACGGCTTTTATACGAGGTTTTCCCCAATTGTTGATAAAATTATTTACCTTATAAAACAAGGGTCTTAGGCAATCTTCTCCTTATGAGCTAGTTTTTCAGGGTTGAGTTAGAGTGTTAGACCCAAGGTCCATTTCCTTAACATTCTGAAACTACAGAAAAAGATGGAAACAAAAGGAAAGCTTAGAAAATTTTCCATTCCCTTGTTCTCTTTTAGGTAACTGCCAAAGTTTTTGACTTATTCGCAAGTGGTGAAGTCAAACATGAAGATGCTAACTCTTAAATTTCTTCACTTCTATGCTGGATAGAATATCTGAGTATAACAGTTCATGCCGTTAAGATTACCAGCTTGGAGTTTCTTATTCCTTGTCAGCTTATACTTACCTTGGGATGTGTTTAATTTTGTCGTCGTGCCATAAACTTGGAAGTTATGGACTTCTACAATTTTTAATCAAGGCCTAGAATTGAATTGGTTCTTCGACAAAATGGAAATACTTTTTCGCAAAATGGGAATTACATGATTGTTGATGCACATTGGCTTTGTTAGAGACTTCACTAGTTTCTGTTTATGTAAAGTTTATCTGCTCCAACTGATGTCATAGAAAGGCTGCCTTAATGCAACTTATCATTTATACCTGCTTGTCACTGACAAATAAAGCTCAAACTCCATTGCTGTCAACCCTTCAGGAGTGACGTGCTGCAGTAATATGTTAAGTAACCATGTGAACTTGTATGATATATAACAGTTATGTGCTGAAAGTTATAAGAAGGGTATTTCCCTCGCTTTCCATAATTTACATCTCAAGTATTCTCAAGATTTATTTCATTGATTATTCTAATTGGTTCTTTTGTGTAAATACAGACATAGAAAAGGAAGACCAGCTTCTTGATCAGTTGCTGCACTTAAAAACTGTAGCTTTTGAGAAGTTGAAAGCAAGTCGGCAAGATATTATCCTCGTAGCATCACTAATTGATCGGATACCTAATCTTGCAGGATTGGCCCGAACTTGTGAGGTGTGCAATCACGTTGTTGTTTCTGTGCTTTGTGGATTTTGGTGTTGGTATGTGCATTTTTTTAGTTTCAGGTGGTTCACTGTTCTTCTGATTAACTGATAGCAGGTATTTAGAGCATCTGTGCTGGCCATTGCCGACAAAAACGTAGTGAAAGACAAGCAATTCCAATTGATCAGGTTCTGATAGTATTACTCTCTCTTGCTTTGCTTTAATTTTTCACATTGCAGATGTAAAGAAATCTGAAGCAAGAGAGGTTACAGTGAAATGGATGAATGATGAGATTTCTTGCCTTTATATAGAGACTAACTAAATCTTTCTATAACTAAAGTTTTCTATCTCATTCGTGTTAATATAATCGAGGATCTGATGACATCCTTGAATAGAATAAAGATGATGTCATTGCTGTTGCACTATTGAAAGAAAAACTAGATTGCCTGATATAATGAACTAACCCACAAATTCATTGAAGTCTCTTAATATTTCATCTCTTTGCTGTTGCACTTGCACAATTGAAAGAAAAACTGGATTGCCTGATATAATGAACTAACCCACAAATTCATTGAAGTCTCTTAATATTTCATCTCTTTGTGCAAAAACTAATGGAGTGCGCCTGTGCAATTTGACTTATAGATTAACATTATGGTCAAGGTGATTTTAGTGAAAGGAGCTGCGCGTTTACAGCAAATGGCTACAAAATGTACATAGAAAATAAATAGATAATTCTTATCAAATCAACTGAAATTGCCTTTTGATAAATAACATGTAGAACCAAGAAAATAAGCATCAATTGAGTAATATTAATCATATAAATGAACCGCCTTCCTTGATAAGAACTGCGGATAAAAAACTTCAAACTTTTTTTGATTGGTAAAAAAGAAAAAAAACAAAATACAAAAGCAAACTTGAATTGAGTGAGCTGAAAATTCACAGCTCGCAAATCCTCAATACAACTTTTGTTTTTTGTATTGGAACTTTAGATCAGCATTACCAATGGGAAAGTTACCTGGACAGGGAAAATTGTTGGGTTATCTAAGTTGAGGATGAAATGCTTGGTTATCTGGATAGTCATGAATTATGGGTTCCTTTGCATATTGACTGGAATTATTTGTTGTACGTGTAGTGTAACTGCAGAGAAATGGGTGCCAATTGTTGAAGTCCCAGTTAGTAGTATGAAAGTTTTCTTGGAGAAAAAGAAGCAAGAAGGATTCTCCATCTTAGGTCTGGAGCAAACAGCAAACAGCATTTCTCTTGACCGATACATGTTTCCTAAGAGGACGGTGAGTTTCATACAGTCAACATGGTGATCTCCTTTCCCTTGAGTGAAAATTTTTGTGAAATTATCTTCACTAGTTCTGATTATAGATTTTCATTCTTGTGGCAAATATCGCAAGACTATTGAAGTAGTTTGTCTTTTGTTTTCATTTAATTTGAAGGGCTATTTTGTACCAAATATCAATACCTTTTAATGTTTATAGTTTTCTATACCACATGGTTTTTATAAGAAAAGGAAAAAGAGAGTGCTAATGCTAAACTTGAAAACGTGTGTATATCACTAAGTTTGACAATAATACCAATTTTTTGTGAAGGCATAAAACTATTCTTAAAAATTCTCTTTCACGAAAGGAATTAAAAGTTGCGCTAGAAAGTAGTAATTATTCTAATCTTTCGGCGTTTGTGTTTTTGTTACTGATTTAATTCATGATTCATAAACTAAACTGATATATTGATGCAATTCATGATTTCTTAAGACGCTATCTTTGTAACGAGTTTGATGATTGGTTGAATATTTGTAGGTCTTAGTCCTTGGCCGAGAAAAAGAGGGTATACCAGTGGACATCATTCACATTCTGGATGCTTGCATAGAAATCCCACAGTTGGGAGTAGTTCGGTCACTCAACGTTCATGTCAGTGGTGCCATTGCACTTTGGGAATACACTAGGCAACAAAGATCCAGTAGCTGCTGAATTACACTATGAACTTTTGTTCAGTGCAAGATAGCTAATTGCTTCTATCAATCCTCATATTTATTGTACAATTACGAGTCACATATTAATATAAAGAACACATGTATATATACCCCTCAGTATGTGGTGATGTTGTTCTTGAGTGGTTCCAATTTTGTGTTATGAAAGATGACCGCTCTGCAAGTAGTTTGAAGTGAGGGAACAATCCATCATCCTATTGTTTCTTATTTTCTCTTTGTATTGTGTCTTTTCTCCTAGCAAGTTGTATAAATTTATGCTACTAGTTTTGATTATTCAGATGCAAGCAATTGCTTCTTCCCTTTTTTCTCCCCATGCAGCCACCATAAGCTGATCTTGGGGGCTTAATTTGGTTTCTTTACCACTTGCTGCAGAAGTATGTCAATTCTATTTAAAAGAGATTACTAGCCACCCAATTCTCAGGTTCAAATTTGCTTACCTGTGGTTTTTGGGTTAAGTTTGTAATTGACTCGAGCAAAGTCTACTTTTGGCAGATGAGACTTATAGTTCAACTAAAGGCACAAGGGCATAGCGATTAGCGAGCACAAAAGAGGAAATGCACGTATCTCCTTGAAGAACGAAGTCTAGGGGAGGAAAGAAAAGTGGAGTGAGAACGTTGTGTGAAAAAAACAAAAAAGACAACTTAAATTCGCAAGAGGAAAGCCAAAAAGATTTAGACAAAACCGAAAAAGAAAAAAGAAAAAAAAATGAATAAATGCTCTTGCAGAAGACTTGAAAGTTGAAGCAGTATACTTAAACGTAGTGAGTAAAGATTAGCATGATCTACTACATTACTCAAAGCCAGAAAATAAAGAGAGAAGAAAACTCCCCAAATAATAACCCATCCCACTCATGACAAAGGGGTGCAAAACCAAATGGACTGGGGGAGGTGGTTTGAAAATGAGAAAAACATGCAAGCAAAACAATATTCCTTTAAAGGTGACTATTTTACCTTTCCTTCAATGTCCAATATACCATATCTCTAGAAATGGCAGCCTTTTTCACCTTCATTGCCCTCTCTTTTATCATTACATGGGAGCCCTTTATTGCAAATGCAAAAATCTTTTTAGTTCTAATGGAAGATGACCCTTTTGTTTCTACACAATCAAAGTAAAAACTCTTGCCTCTTTCTTAGCATGATGTAGTCTAACCATTATGCATGCACTATGCTTTATTATTGCTTATTTTGCAGGAATTTTGAAGATTTTGATATCTACAAGGAAAGTATAAGAAAACAACATGACATGCTTCTAGAAAATCTCCTTGAAAGAAGTGTGTATACCAAAGTTTACAGCTACTCTCATTTGATCAATGGATTTTCCGTTCATTTGACATCTCATGAGGTAGGCATTTATATTTTCTTTTGACTTGATTGAACTGATTACTTAAACATGTTACTTTTTTTATTGTCTTTGACGAGCTAAATGCTCGAATAATTGAAAGTGTTACATTGCTGCAGGCCCTTGATATTCTAGAGAATGCAGAAGGTGTTAGAGCCATTTATGAAGATGTGAAGATGAAGAAGTTGACAACACATACACCTCACTTTTTAGGAATTCCTGCTGGTGTCTGGCCTAAATTAGGCGGTCCTACAGCTTCAGGGGCAGGCGTTGTGATTGGTATGATTGATACTGGAATCAATCCATTCCATCCTAGCTTTTTGGCTCAAGCATCAAATGGTGATCGCCGGGGTGTAGTTGTGAAAAGTGGAAAGTTCACAGGGAAGTGTGTGACTGGGGATAGATTCCCTGAAACAGCCTGCAACAACAAGATAGTTGGAGCACAATATTTTGCAAGAGCTGCAACTGCTGCTGGCGAATTCAATGCCTCTCGTGACTATGCTTCCCCTTTTGATGCCGATGGACACGGAAGGCAAGTGACTTAGTATGAACCATATACTTTATGTTATATCTTGTTGAGTCTCCCACATCGGCGAAGGAATGAGGGATTTGGTCTCCTTATATGGCTTGGGATGGGGGATTTGGTCTCCTTATATGGCTTGGGCAATACTCACCTCAAGAGCTAGCTTTTGGGGTTGAGTTACGCTCAATGTCCATATCTTTATCATGGTATCAGAGTTGGACCCATCCAAATTCTTTGTTTCATCGATGTTGGGGCCCCATATTATATTATTCACGCTCCAGTTGGCAGGCCTGGGCGTGCAGGGAGGTTTTGGGTCTCCCACACGGCTAAGGGATGGGGGATTTGGTCTCCTTATATGACTTGGGCAATCCTCACCTCATGAGCTAGCTTTTGGGGTTGAGTTAGGCCCAAAGTCCATATCTTTATCATATCTGGCCTTTTTAACCATTATTGTTCTATTTTATTTGATATTTTTTAATGATAATGCATGTTCATAATCTATGAAAGATGTTTCAAAACAGCAGCCATACAGCATCAACTGCAGCAGGAAATCATCATGTTCCTGTCATCGTCAACCATTTCAACTACGGTTATGCAAGTGGTATGGCTCCAGGAGCAGGGTAATATTAGTATGCTGTTTTCATTTTTCTATTAAGAGTTTTACATGTGAAGTTTGATCTTATTAAGGACAATGAACTGTGCTGTAACAGGATTGCTGTGTATAAGGCCATGTACTCTTTTGGAGGTTTCATGTCAGATGTTGTGGCTGCAGTTGATCAGGTTCAGCAATTGACAATTGGCAAACCTAAAGAAAGACTTTTTACAAGTTAAATAGCTAAAACTCCAAGTTAATTTTGGCAAACATTCTTATTGTTTAGGCAGTGGAAGATGGAGTGGATATATTAAGCCTTTCTGTAGGGCCAGCAAATGTCCCTTCCGGTCCTTCTGCTTTCCTCAATGTTCTTGAAATGCAGCTTTTATTTGCCACAAGAGCTGGTGTGCTGGTTGTTCAAGCTGCTGGAAATGGTGGTCCTTCTTCAACTTCCATTCTTTCCTTTAGTCCCTGGATCACAAGTGTTGCTGCCTCCACTACAGATCGTAGATATAATAATTCAATTGTTCTTGGAAATGGACGGAGCTTCTCTGGCAGTGGTCTTTCACGTTAAGTCCCCTTACCCCTTTCTTGCTGTTAACTTTCTCTGTTTTATCACTGAAAATGTGGTTTCCACATCTTACTTTGCAGCTCCAACGCTTTCAGGAACGTATTTCCAACTTGCTGCTGCATCTGATGTTTGTAAAGGGAATACTACCTCTGGCCTCTTGACAGTTGAGAGCTGTCAAGAGACAGAACCATTCATCCGAACTTTAGTTCATGGGAAGATAGTGATATGCACATACACTTTTGATTTTGAATCAGAGACGGCAAGTATAGCCACCGTTGCTGATACAATACAAAAAGTTGGGGCTGCTGGCTTTGTACTGACAATGGATCCTGATATTGGTTCTGAACAAATTAAGGGAGCCACAATGACCTTGTCGGTACCTGGTCTAATCTTAAACAACATGGAGGCCTCTACGGTATCTATCTCATATTCATAATACTTGATAAGACTGTCAACTTTGTATTAATTCTGGTGCTCTTTGTTGTCTGGTGCAGTCTCTGCGCGAATATTATAACTCCAACACATTAAGAAGTAGAAGTGGAAGGGCTATTAGTTTCAGAGCTACAGCAAGAATTTTAGATGGGAGACAAGCTAGTTATACCAAGCAGGATCCAGTTGTGGCATCGTATTCATCTAGAGGTCCTGATGTGAACAATGCATTCTTAGACACCGCCGATGTCCTTAAACCAAACATCATGGCTCCAGGTTCCTCGATATGGGCTTCTTGGAGCCCTACTAGTGAAGGAGATCGATACATCAAAGGTATAAATATACAAATGCTCATTTGACACACTTGGAAAATGCTACTCAAGTTTTTTTTTTTAAATTTATTATATAGGGGGTAGGGAAAGGGGAATGGGGAGGCCCAACCATCTGAGCTACTAAGATTCACCTGGTACTCAAGAATTATTTGTCATATGGTGCCTTTTTCAAATATATCAATTATTTCTACTTTCAAGAATGGTAATATGAAACCACATCTTTTTACCAGGACAAAATTTTGCACTACTATCTGGAACAAGCATGGCTACACCACACATTGCTGGAATTGCTGCTCTAATTAAACAGAAGCACCCGGGCTGGACACCTGCAGCCATTACATCCGCAATGATGACAACTGCAGATGTAACTGGGCACTCAAATGCCCCTATTTTAGCTCAACAAACCAACCAGCTAACTCCTGCTACTCCATTTGATTTTGGAGCCGGACTTGTCAATCCTTCTCGAGCCATTGACCCTGGACTTGTTTTCAAGGCAGGGTTTAAACACTATGTACTGTTTTTATGTTCAGTTCCAGGAGTCGATGAAATGTCTGTAAGACGAGCAGTTGGAGTTGGATGCCCGAACAAGAAAAAAGCATGGTGCTCGGATTTAAACACGCCGAGTGTGACAATATCAAATTTGGTAGGCTCAAGAAATGTGATCAGGAGGGTGACTAACGTAGGTGGCGTAGATGAAAAGTACCAGGTGATCGTGAAAGAGCCTCTGGGCGTGAGTGTTTCTGTAACGCCACAAGTTTTTAAGATAATGGCCAATGCTTCAAGACATATTACAATTGTCCTAAATGCAACTCAGACAACCAATGTTTACTCATTTGGAGAAATCGTGTTCGAAGGTAACCAAAACCATAGAGTTCGAGTGCCTTTGGCGGTGTTTGTAAGCAGCACTTTACATTCATGATGCTCTTGTATATGTTTTCAATAAATAAACTATTCCACACTAGCTTACATTGTAATCAGACTAAGATTGTGATTGTGATTGTGATGCCGTTTACCTAAATAAGCCGAAAATCTTTCAGGTAACTTCTTCTAAGCTTGAAGTATATCCCACCCCCTCCAATATATAGGAGATAGAAAAATAAAATGAAATGAAGAGGGGACATGAAAGTAAGATTTGATAGGAATTATCAATCTTCAGTTTGTTAATGGATGGACCTTTGAACACCTTGATTCTTGGACTTAGTTGATGAGTCTGTTCATCGACGACCCTTTCGTAGTGAAGCAAAAAATTTGGAAAATAGGCCAGGCTTTCTTTGAACCTGAAAGAAAGTGAGTGTTTTTATAAAGCAGAGATTTCTGAAAAGCTAGAATGCTGAATAGTATATATAACTTGTGAATGAGTGACTTACCTGAAAAGTTTTTACCATAGCTTTTATTTTATTGGTGCTAGAAGCCATATTCTTCTTTTTCTTGGATTTCTTATTCCGATGCATCAATGTTCTGAGGAACTTTGGCATTTCAAATTTCCAGTGTCCCATACAAGTTGGAAGACTTACATATCTTGGCTTGTTTTTCACTGCAACAATCTGGAAAAATGTGTTATAGATAGTTACAAATACTGCTAAGCTGTGTACAATGATCTTCTTCTTTATCCTTCAAACTTCCCATCTTATTTAGGCAATGCATATGTTAGCGAGATTAGAACCTGAGAATTCTGTCTTTGAATTGGCTGTGGAACCAAAGGTGTTGATGGTTGTGATCGCGCCGAAGCTCGAAGATTTCTTGAGTAATCAAGAAGCTGAGCTTTCCTATTGTATCCTCCACCATTAGCAACATGTCTAACATGAAGATGTTGATGGTTATGATATTTGTTATTTGATGAACTGCTCCTCTTTCTCCTAGGCCCCTCAACAAGAACAGAAACATATACTGTCCTTTCTCTCAAGTATGTAACCTAAACCATCAAAACACAAAAGGAAACAACTTAACATTAGTTTTGGCAAGAAAATTCAAAAGAAGACTAAGGATGATCACAGCACTAACCATTCTTGTTGGCATTGTCCTTTTTATTCTTTCAATGGGGTTCTTGTTTTTCCTTCTCTTTTTATTGGTGGTGGTTTTTTTTTTTTTTTTTTTTTTGCGGGGGGGGGGGGGGGGGGGCGTGGTTGTTGAAGAAAGAGTGAAAGAAGTATATAGGTAAAGAAATTGGAGATGAAGAAATGAAATAGGAAAATGTTGGTTGATAGTTTATATAAAGTGGAATGCAGGCCTAAAGGAAGGAAGATAACCAAGTCTTAATTCATTGTTAAAATCGTAACCGAATATATTATAATAAGGAAGGTCCTTCCAAATAAGAAAGCTAAATTATGATTAAGATAGATAATTTTAAAAGTAAACAATGAATTCTATTTTGAAAAGGAAATACTTTGTTATTGCTTTATGTTTACTTTTCTTTCTCCTTTTGTCTTTATCATTTAGGTAATGATAAAGTAGAAAATGTTGTGTATGGTTAGATAATAGGGACATTTAAATCATTAAACTTATTGAATCAACATAGGTGGATTTTATGATGTGCTAGTATTACCATCCTATAACTCTTCATGTGTTGTTATAAGCCTATAGCAACCACTCCTAGATTTTCTTCTTCTTTTTTCCTCTTATGTTGTTGACAAGCTTGGGTAAGGTGCAAATGTTAAATTTAATGAGAAAAAGGAGGGTTTTAATTAATGAAATTCTGGAGTTAAAAGTTTATCCAGCAATAATTAAAATTTAATTGTGAGTAACCATCTACAATGAACATGAACGGGTAACTTCAAAAGTAGGATAATTAATCTATTGTAACCGATCAAACTAAACGTATATAAATTCTTTTAATTTTACTGGACTATACATGCTTTAAAAATAATAATGCAAGATTTAGAAAAGGTAACTTTCCTTTTCCTTCTTGCAATTAGTGTCCTTAGTGTTGTGCCCTGATTTTATTTTTATTATTTAAAAAGGTGTATTTGAGTTGCCTATAATTATTGTCCACCTGTGACAATCTTTGGAGCAGTATCATCTGATAATTACACCCCAACAGTTGAATCAATGATCTTGTAGCATGTGGAAGACACATAGTGTTCAAGACAACTTGGGTGCACTTTTATTATTTCACCCGATATCTGCTGCCTTCCACTTTCACTAGCACAGATACTGAGTAACTCTTTCTACTAGTACAAATACTGAGTAACTCTGCCTGCCAAGATTTGGACTATGCGAATAAATCACATATCATTTTTGTCGATTTCTTGGCTCTTTCTTAAGGTGGTTACATAGATAAAGGAATTGAAGTTAAACTAATAAGCAAGTAGAGTCCTCTTCCACCCAATAATATCAGTTTCTTCTGTTTCATGGTAACCCACCATCACAGCTATTCAAAAACTACAGGTGATTGAGCAATTTTGGACAATGACAACATCAAAGTATATCACGAACAAGAAAAAATCTTATTAATCAAAGCATCACTTATACAGAAATTTAGAAGTCAATCAATCTAACAAGAACCAAAAGCAAAAGGTTGTTACAAAACTCACAATTAAAAGAATCATTAACACGAGATGCTGACACTTCTAAGCTTTGTCATAGAAGAGCCAATTAAAGGCATTGATAACCAATTCTCAAGCAATTGCTGCCTATGTCGTCAGGTCTGATTAGAAGTTCAAAAATGAGTGGAACGAGGGAATTTAGAGGGGAAAAAAAGCCAGGCAAGCTTTAATTGAAGTAGGGGCGAAGCTCCTCTCCTTACAGTCAAATGGCTTTCACTCCTCATAGAGAGTTAGAAAGCATCAGTTCCCATAGCGAGGCTTAGGCCGACAGTTTCTTCGCTTAATTCAAGGACACCTGGGATTCCATTGCAGACTTACCTTTGCCAATATGAAGCTATCTGTTCCAAATCTGAGTAATGCAAGCACTGATTGAAGAATAGTGTTAGAATATGCAAACAAAGTTCGAGGTTGAAGCATGACTATGGAATCGAATGAAATAGTATTATAGATCAGCTAAAAATTTGTTTACAACAAAGACAAGATAAAAAAAATCATTGCCAGAAAACAAAATAAGAAAGGAAAGAAGATACATTAAGAACTAAAACAACATGTTGAATACAATTCTACGCTCTCCTTTGACTAGATGAGATCTCCTGATCGCAGTCATCCAACTAAATACATGAAAATCAAAGATTAAGTGAGAAATGTGTTCAAGAGTCCTTTGAACTGCTTGAGTTCTCATCTTTCCAAGATGCTTGCCACTGCTTGTCATAAAAAGTAGACTCTTCAACCAACTTTTTGACTGTTTCTATATCCTCATTCTTGCGGATCAGAAGCACACCAGCCACAGCTATAAACAATAGTGTTTTGCAAAAGAAGTTGCCCATTTGATCGACGAGGCCTACACCAGTCAAGCTATCCACAAAATAGGCCATAAAGAAACCAACCATTGCAGCACGACCTGCATAAGATTTACATACTCTATTAGTTGATCAGTTTAGTAAAGAAATATTTAGAGCTTTCGTATTTGGAACTGGAAACAACTACTGGAAAAGGGTACGAGCAAACCATTGAGAAGTTCAGCTTCAGGGAGATGGAATCTCTTCATCCATGCCCACCAAGGAATAATGGATGTGTCAAAAAGCACAGGTTCTTCATTACTTGATGACTCTGGATTATCTTCCAACCATTTCCTTCTCCGAACCTCTGCAGATGAATAGCCATTCGATTGTTAGTAAATCAAGCGATTTCATATGAGTGCCCCAAAGGCGGCTCTAGAAAAGGAGATGTATGATGTTTTCTACTCTTAATAACTGCTAGGTATACCTTATATCAAGCTAAGACAATGTATAATTGGGAAACATCTAGTGTGTGTAAATGACAAGGAAAAAAGAATGAAAAAGTACAAGTTTTATGGTGCATTACACCATCTGATAGACTTAATTGATGGCTGACCATAAGCTCAATTCAAAGGCATAGCAACTAAAATGGAGAAAAAAAGATCAATATGGTACAACATTTCTATTAAGAGTAACAACCACATAGTTGCTGGTTTAATTCACCAACTTCTCATAAATCCTCAATTGTCATATACATATGATAAAAAATCAAGATGATGCATCAAGCATGAAACAAAGCATCATTTCCCCCAACAAAGTAATAAACTTAGTGCTTTATCACGAAGCATATCAAATCGACAAACTTTGGTCATGACAGAAGGCTGAATGACACCACATCTACTCCATAAGTCATAGAATGTTCCATTTCTAGGTTACCCCCCTCTTTTAGTTGTTCATCAGCTCCCTGCTTAAGGACTAAAGACAAAAGTTACTGGAACCATTTCTTAACCATGAACTTTTACTTCTTTGTATAATCCAAATATCAGTACTAAAAAAACTCTTTATGCTATTCAACTAAGGAAAAACAATAGCTAGTAGAAGTATCATCCGAAACAGCATTCACTGTAGCCAGACTGAAGTACAATTTTGGTAATCATAAGTCAAATAAATTAAATTAACAAAAAAAGAAGTTGCATGTCGAAAGCGAAAGAACAAAAGCTAAAATTAGTGGAGCAAAGGAGCAACATGCAAAGCAGAGAGGCAAAGACTCACCAGCATCAATAACAGAATCCCAATGGGTCTCTCCATCTTTCTTGAACTGCATCAAATCCCAAGTCCCGCTAACCCATCTAGGATCTTGAAATTTTTTTACAGTCTCCGGTGCCGGAGCTCCGGTGGATACAACCGGCGCTGACCCATTAGAGTCCAAAGAAGCCTCATTTGACTCCTCAACTTTCAAAGGAGCTTTTTCTTCAGGTATTTCTGGCTCAACAGTGACAGCAGAAGTAGAAACTACACCACTTGACCCATTATCAACAGCTCTCGGAGAAACCGAGAAAGAGAGATGGGGTTTCTTTAAAGTTAGAAAAGGATAAGGTTTGTGGGTTGAGAGATGTTTTGAAGGAGAGAGAGTAGGGAAATGAAGTGGAGGAGCTGAGAATAAGGCCATTGACATTATCGTAGCTGTTTGAAGAGGTAATGGCAGAGAAAAAGAAGAGCTTTTAGGACATTGGTATACTGATCTCTCAACAATCCTTAGCCGCAGAAATGGGGGAGGGGCTTTTGGATTCGTTTGCTTTGCTTAACTTTTAAAATAAAATACATTTCCTAATAGAAAATACACACATATAATATAATGTATGAGACCAGAAGTGACGCGTAACAGCTAAAGTTGTTTTTATTTGGTTACGATTTCAAGTTGTGAAAATAGCCTCATACAGAAATGTACAGTAAAATTGTGTATAATAGATATTTGTGGTCCGATCCTTCCCTAACCGTGCATAACTAGGTGTTAGTGTAATTGCCACCAGAACCAAGTGAATAATTGACTTCTTGGCTCTTTCTCACATAGTACAAAAGGCTTAAATACTTTAAAGTATGAGAGGCGTATCTGTGACTAAATTAATATAGGGATATCTACTGTAATTTAGCCATTCTTTTTGCTAATTAAACAGCCCAATTTGGTTATTCAATTTTTGTACTTATTATCATCAGCAAAATCCAATAGATTTCAATGCTGCTTTAGCATTTTTAGTATTCTGTTGCCTGACTATTTGTATTTTGATACCAATTCATTGAATTGACCAACTGTTAAGACCAGTTTTGCGCTGCTAAATAAAATTGAGCTTAAGTTCTGTGTTATTAATGTTTAACTTTTTCTTACAATTAAACTAAGTTGACAGAAAACAACAAGTAACTCATAGCAAATTTGTTATGGTAATCTCAAAATTAAAGTAATTATTATATTCTGGTGCATATACCTTAAATTCCATAAAATTATGGACTTATCATACTCATTACTTATGTTAATCAACAATTATACTTATGTTACTCTTGCATGAGGTAACAACAGGTTCATCGATCTCTTAAAAATAATTTTAGTTCTCACTCTAATTAGCACTCTGATTATAAAGATATACATTAGTTGCAAGTTACAAGATAATACAGCTAAATTATTATAGTTTTAATTATGCATTTAATTTTCCAAATTAGAACCATGCACTAGTTGCAAGTTGCAAGCTAATCCAGCTAAATTATTATAGTCTTAAGTATACATTTAATTCTTCAAATTAGAACCATATAATTCTGTAGTTCAAATAGAAAAGAGAGAGAAAAAAGGTAAGGTTTGAGATATGGTGGGCCAGTACCGGTTTAACCCAACTCAACAATTGGCCAAACTAAATCTGCACGGCAGCCTTTTCTAATTGTGATATTGACAAGGCTTTACTTCAAGCTCCATGGCAAGTTGATTGAGGTTTACTTCATTGAAACACTGGGTTTAGTTTATGGTTGGCTTGAATTATGTATACTTACAAAGTGTAAATCCGATAATCTTGTACTAGAATATATATTTCGTGCTTCTTGAGATGAAAGATTTATGTATACGGTCGAAAACGGACTTGCCCGATTTTGTACGGTTAATTGAGACCAGGGCGACAGACCAAGGTTCGATCTCAAAATAGATTGAATCATTACATGTATAGATATTGCCTAGCTCGTGATTCAGGGATCAATCGAGATCGAAACCAGCTAAGTTCGAGACCAGCCAAGATCGAGATCGAGCTAAATGGAGATCGACCAAGATTGAGATCGAGCTAAATGTAGAGACCGATCGAGGCCAAAGATCGGCCTCGATCAAAGAAAGCTTATTGAGCCAAAGACAAAGAACCGGAATATCAGCAATTGGGTAGGAATCTCGGCGAAAATCACGGCGCAAATCATGGAAAGACTAATTAATTAATCTATCATGGGATCCCCACTACGTATTTTAGTTATATCCAAAATAAGATTTCCTCACTATATTAAGGGTTGTTATAATTTGTAGGAGACATATTCATGAAGTTCCATAGAACACAAAACAATACATTATTCTTTGCTGGCTTTGATATTTAGTTATATTGTTGTTACACCCTGTGCGTCCCAAGGTGACGTATAATGAATATGAGACTTGTTAATCATGATTTATGAGTTTAAAGTCATGATATGACTATATATGATGTTTGGATAGAAAATATAAAGTTTGGGAAAAATCGAATTTAAGTTGCAGAAAAACCGACTAAGGATTTGCCTTGTAACAGAGCTTTTTGAGAAATATATTTTGTGTGATATATGAGATCTTTTTGGGATATATTATATACCAAATTGAAGGCCTTGGAATGTAGTTTCCAACTCTCTTAACCGTTCATTCATACGACATCCGGATAAAAAGATATAAGTGTCGAAAGATGGGCCAATGAGAGGGTGCCAAGCTAGCACCTCTTTGACTTTTCAAAAGTTGATATATAGGTCTTAACTCGGCTCTCTATTCATTTTGACATAGAACCCGATAAGAGAACACCATAAAACCTATCCTTGAGCTCTCTAATAGGGTCTCAAAGAATACTAACATCCCGGGTACAAAATCGAGAAGCGATAACATCATAACGATCCCTATGACGTAAGTATCATTGAACCGCCTCTCTTTTTTCTTTGTAGTTCTAATTTTTTAAGGTACTTCATAGTTAAGAAACGTCTAATTTCTGTATTTAAGTGTTTAAATAACAAGGAAGGTTGATAAATTGGTTTCCTAATATTTAGAACTCAAGGGACGGTGATCGGAAGCCGTGAGTTCGATTTATTTCACTTTTAGTGGACTGTTTTATAGTCCACTCATGTTGGCCTATTGTGCTGCTGATTTATGGAGTTTGAAAGGATGAAAGGCGTGGATAAAGGCCACATGTGGTAGGGTAATAGTCTGATCGCTCGTCGTTACAATTTCAGGCTAATTGATAACTTATTGATTGGGTATATTATGGTATATTTGGGGGTTTTGTTGTATTGAAGGTCCAGAATTATAGTTGGGTTATTTTTGAGTTGCTGATTGTATTGTGTTTGTATCTCACCTATAGTAGCCTTGATGGAGCAGTGAAATCAGGGAAAATGTTGCCCGTTTTATTTTAGCATCGAGTTTTCATTTGAGATACGTGATATACCACCGCCATCTAAGTTGTACACGTATTTCTTTGTTATAGGGTTGGCGCGCTAGTTGTCATAAGCTTGTTGTTGAGTTGCATTGACGACTTGAGATATGTTAAGGCTATCGATTCTTTCCTTTTGGCACGATCCATATGATACAAATGAAACGTGCAAACGCGAAACTTTCATAAATGACTCTATTTATAGAAGTACTAGGGGTTCCTATGTTCTGGATTCCCATATGTCCTACTTTCAGATTGTCTGTTCATGGGTCTCAAGACATTCCGAGAGATATTATTGACTTACTTCATTATGTATTACATCCATTTATACATGTTTATTGGCCCATGATCAGATGGCGTTATATACGAGTATAGTATATGTATAAGGGGTATGGGGAAAGGTTATAGCATTATATACGCATCACCACCCGATCAGCTGGTATACGTTGATGATTTCTCCCACAGTGGCTGAGGTGATATGATGGGATGCCCTTAGAGGCTTGATGATGTTATGTACGCATATACCTATGCATGGTATGACATGTATATGCACATGCATGACATTATAAATTTTTCATGATTCACAGAGCTATCTAGAATTACGGGTTGAATTCTTCACTCCATGTTTCTTTCATGTATTTTATATATTACTTTCATGCCTTATATACTTGGTACTTTATTTGTACTGACGTCCCTTTTGTCTGGGGACGCTGCGTTTCATGTCCGCGGGTCCCGATAGACAAGTTAAGAGTTCTCCTAGTAGGCTATTAGCTCAGCGGAAGGTGTTTGGGTACTCCACTTGCTCCGAAGTTGCCTATTTGGTCAGTATGATTTGAATATGTATTAATTGGTATGGCGGGGACCTATCCCGACCTTTATGACATTTATGTACTCTTAGAAGCTTGTAGACAAATGTCATATATATGGATATTTGTATGGCCTTATCGGCCTATATTTTGAGTACACAAATGATTATGTCGGCCTTATAGGCCCGTATGTCACATATATAAGTTTCTATATCATGTTGGGTCGTCCTATTTCTAGTATTCCCTTATGTTTTATTCCTGTTATCTCATGACGTCCCTTTTGGCCCACTTACCCATGACGATATGATAAGAAAGATATATTACGTTGGTACTCGGTTGTATAAGGCACTGGGTGCCCGTTGCGGCCCTGCGGTTTGGGTCGTGACAAAAGTGGTATCAGAGTAGTTCTGTTCTAGGGAATCTATAAGTTGTGTCTAGTAGAGTCATGTTTATGGGTGTGTTGTGCACCACACTTATAAGCGGGAGGCTATAGGGCATTTAGGACTGTCACTCTTTCTTCTTACTCTAGATCGTGTGGTAGAGCTCAGTTGTAAAAAAATTCAAACTCCTTAATTCTATTTTATTCGTTATACAAGGACATCTACATCTAGAAAGACAGTTGGTAAGAGATTGAATGTGGCTGTGGAAGAGTTGAGTTAGAGGAACTCGATTTTGCATCATGCTTATGATGAGTAAATGTAACGTCTTCTGCAAATCATGTGTGTACTACGACGTGTAAGCTTCTTGATAAGGAGCCCTACGGCATGAATATCTATCCACCCCTATGGTAAAAAGCAACGAGAGAATCAGAAGGTAGATATAAGTTTCAACAAGTAAAAAAAGCTAGGTGAAGAAGGATATGAGGTACCCAGTTAGTGAAGATTATCTGTATTTACAATTAAGGCAGAGAAATATAAGCATTCTGAGTTACTTTCAACAATAACAAAGATATATTCACTTGACAACACCTATTTCAGTTATGCCCTGTAGGAGCTAACATATATAATTTAAGAGAAGGATGGGATATCAACATCCAGCTAGGGTTAGAGTAACCCAAAATTGTGGATGGATTGTTATCATTAGATAACATTTACGAAGGATATTGCAAGCGTGGTAATAGTTCTCCTTGTGAGACACCCAGATGGTGCACTCTAGAATAGTACAATCAAATATGAACACTAGAATGTTCAAAAATTTCAGAAGATTGGCATTGGAATTCTAGAAGGGATAAAAATTTACCTTTGTATGGCTCCCATCCCTAGTAAAAAGAGAGTGTTAGGCAACCCGAAGAGCTAGTGAGGTGAATCAAGGGGGGCTAAAAGTAAAAGAATATTTTGTTGAAGTTTTCATAATAAGATGATAGACCGAAATATTAGCAGGAGAATAAAGAGAAAGTAAATGAAGCATTATGAGTAAGATGTGATAAATGGATGATATCGGTAAATTAAAATATGACGACACGACTACAGATTCTATAGTCAAGTGAAGGAAAAGACAAGAGGTTACAGGCCTTGAGACAATAAAAGAATATAAGCCATAAAGTCATGTCCTCATTTCGAGAAATGAGTTGGTGACTCGTACGTGATTACCAGAAGGAAAAGTTAGACCCCCGAAGAAATAGAAATCAGTATGGGCTAGTGAACAAGATAAAATGAACAGGAATTAGGGATTTGAAGGATTTGATAATAGTCGACATCGTGAGAATTTCAGAGATCGTGTTCCGGCATAATAGAATCGACAACAAAAGAATAACCTTTAAAGGCCATTCAGGAAGACACTTTCCTAAAGAAAGAACTGTGAGAAAAGTTAAGCTTAAGGGACTAAGTGTGCCAGTTACACTAGGTGTCACCTTCGTGCGTAAGAAATTTAGTTATCCATGGTACAGAAAGGTTACCACAAGGCAAGTAAAAGTCCGTGGAAATATGAAAAGATGCCAAAGATGAAGAGGTAAAATATTTATAGGTAAATCTTCATAGCAGTAAATGTTAGTACTCCCCTAAAGGGGGAAGATGGTGTGATATGGTATTAAGTCGGAGTTATGTGGTGCAGGTAACTATGGAGTAGTAAAGGAAGAATGTGGTAGAAAGGCGAAAGAAATGAGATTGCATTTATTAAGATCCTATGGATATGATATGACTCAAGAACATTATGTAAGCATGATGACGGGGAGAGGCAGTAAGGGTTCCATCACTAGATGTTATTGATATATAAGTGCAAATGAACACTTGATACATAAGGAGCCAGTATGCGGGGTAAGTTAAGACAAAAGATATAACCCAAGAGAGATCATGCAGAATATAGATATGAGAATAGGCTAACAAGTAGTTAGTAATTGATTCATGAAGAGCCTACTCATGGCTAGACAAGAGGATACAGACAAATCAGCAGATTATGCAAGATAAACGTAGTGAACCCCAACATAGTGAATTCTGTCTCGCATATATGATGTCGTAATCCTTGAGAAATATTCAGATAGGAGTTGGGGTTGTTAAAGGTACCGTATAAGTGTTACGAAAATTAAAAAATGGTGCCACTGAGAAGACAGTCAAAAATTTCAGTTCAAAATCAACCTTATGAGCACAAGGGCATGGAGGTAAGTAATTAAGGATAATTATAGGTGAGTAAGAACATCAAAAATTCTTTCGGGTATACGATGTAATAAGCTCGCACCTTTACAGGAGTCAAAGGGCCTCTCTTAAGTACTACAAAGAAATACTAGCTGAGGGAATAAGGAAGAAGGCTTCAACTTAAGCATAGTGACATACAGAAAAAATGGTCTTATAACAACAGTCTCAGAACAATATTGTATGCACTCCATAAGAAAGTGGCACATATCGTGGCTAATGAACGGGAAGAAAACAAAATCAAAAGATGATATTTGAAATCATATGAGTTACAGGAAATTCTAGTATTTGTGGGCAATGAGATAAGCCATGTATTCATGCAACAAGTGGCAGAACGACCATGAAAAGTAATTGCTTATGTTTAAAGACAACTAAGAAAGCACGAGAAGAATTACCCGACCCACGATTTAGAGTTAGCCGCGGTGATTCATGCATTAAAGATATGAAGGCACTATTTGTATGGCATTCATGTTGATATCTATACGGATCATAAGAGCCTTCAATATATCTTCAAGCAAAAGGAATTGAATTTACGCTAAAAGAGATGGTTGGAGCTACTGAAAGACTATGACGTTGATATTTTATACCATCCGGGGAAGGCGAATGTAGTAGCTGACGCCCTCAGCCGTATATCTATGGGTAGCATGCCATATTTACAGCCAGAGAAGAGTGGGATAGCCCATGAGATTCATCAGCTAGCTAGTCTTGGAGTTCGATTACTGGACTCAGGTGATACCGAAGTTACTATTCAGGACACGACAACATCATCTTTAGTAACTGAAGTGAAGGAACGTCAATATGAGGATCATGTGCTAGCTCGTTACAGAGATACATCCCCTCAAAAGGAGAATACAACATTTGAGATTACAGGATATGGAGTCATCAGATATCGAGGTCGATTTTGTGTTCCTAATATGGCAGGGTTACACCATCAGGTTATGGGAGAAGCTCACTCTTCTTGTTATTCCATTCATCCAGGAGCGACGAAGATGTATCATGATATAAGGGGAATATACTGGTGGGATGAAATGAAGAAGGATATAGCAGAGTTTATTGCTCAGTGCCCTAATTATCAGCAGGTTAAGATTGAGCATCAGAAACCCGATGGATTATTGCAGGCTATAGAGATTCCGACTTGGAAATGGGAAGTGATTAATATGGATTTCTTCATAGGCTTACCTCGTACCCAGTGTAAGTTAGATTCTATATGGGTTATTGTGGATAGACTTACAAAATCAGCCCATTTTCTACCTGTCAGGACTATGTATTCAGCAGAGGATTATGCAAGGCTTTACATTAAGGAGATAATGCGACTTCATGGTGTACCTATATCTATTATCTTAGATAGAGGTGCTTAGTTTACATCTAATTTCTGTAGGTCCTTCCAAAAAGGATTGGGGACTCAAGTAAGTCTTAGTACAATATTTTATCCCAATACAGATGGTCAGGCGGAGCGTACTATTCGAATACTGGAGGATATACTACGGGCTTGTGTGATGGAGTTCAGGGGTAGCTGGGATGATTATTTTCCACTTATTGAGTTCTCATATAATAATAGCTATCATTCAATCATCCAGATGGCTCCATATGAAGCACTTTATGGACTGAAGTGTAGGTCACCTATCAGATGGTTCGAGGTTGGGAAACTAAGTTAGTAGGACCAGAGTTGGTACAACAGGCAGTTGAGAAAATTAAGCTTATACGGGAAAGGCTATTAGCAGCTCAGAGTCATCATAAGTCCTATGCAAATAATCAGCAACGAGACTTGGAGTTTCAGGTAGATGACTGGGTATTCATAAAGGCATCACCGATGAAAGGAGTTATGAGATTTGGTAAGAAAGGAAAGCTTAGCCCTCAGTATATTGGACCTTATAAGATCATACGCAGAGTAGGCCAGGTAGCATATGAGTTAGACTTGCCTTCCAACTTGGAGTCAGTACATCCAGATTTTCATGTGTCTATGCTCTGCAAGTGTATTGGAGATCCTTCTAGAGTCATTCCAGTTAACGATTTTGAGGTCACAGAGCAGCTATCATATGAGGAATCTCACGTTGCTATACTAGATAAACAAGTTCGAAGATTGAGAATTAAGGACGTAGCTTCAGTTAAAGTACTTTGGAGGAACAAGAATGTGGAAGAGATGACTTGGGAAGCTGAAGAAGACATGAAGTCTAGGTATCCTCACTTGTTTCAACATCCGGAGGAGGATCAGACTAAGACATCACAGCCTTTAGGTACGTATATGGTACTTGGTTCTTATGTTAGTTATTATCATTGGTCATGTGAGGCCATTGGTGTTATTGATGATTGTGGCCCTGTGTGGCTTTGTGTTGTTGGGTTTTCTGTTTGACAGGTTGGTAGTAGTACCATTATAGAGGAGACTCTGCCAAAATAATTTCTATAGATCTCTGGGAGTTTAACATTCGAGGACGAATGTTTCTAAGGAGGGAGGATTGTTACACTATGTGCGTCCCAAGGCGATGTATAATGAATATGAGACTTGTTAATTACAATTTAAATGATTTTAAAATCATAATATAACTATATATGATGTTTGGATAGATAATATAAAGTTTGGGAAAAATCGGATTTAAGTTGCGAAACAACTGACTAAGGATTTGCATTGTAACAGAGCTTTTTGAGAAATAAATTTCATGTACTATATGAGGTCTTTTGGGGACATATTATGTACAAAATTGAAGGTCTTGGAATGGAGTTTCCAACTATCTTAACCGTTTATTCATACGATATCCGGATAAAAAGATATAAGCATCGGAATATGGGCCAATGAGAGGGTGCCAAGCTAGCACCTCTTTGACTTTTCAAAAGTTGATATATAGGTCTTAACTGATCTCTCTCTTCATATTTACATAGAACGCGACTAGAGAACACCATAAAACGTATCCTTGAGCTCTTTAATAAGGTCTCAAAGAATACTAATATCCCGGGTACGAAATCGAGAAGCGATAACATCAGAACGATCCCTACGACGTAAGTATCATTAGACCGCCTCTCTTTTTGCTTTGTAGTTCTATTTTTGCAAGGTACTTCATAGTTAAGAAACATCTAATTTCTGTATTTAAGTGTTTAAATATCAAAGAAGGTTGATAAATTAGTTTTCTAATATTTAGAACTCGTGGGACGGTGATCGGAAGTCGTGAGTTCAATTTATTTCACTTTTAGTGGACTGCTTTGTAGCCCACTCGTGTTAGCCTATTGTGCTGCTGATTTATAGAATTTAGAAATATGAAGGCCGTGGATAAATACCACATGTGGTAGGGTAGTAGTCTGGTCTCTCGTTGTTGCAATTTCAGGCTAATTAATAACTTATTGATTGAGTATGCTATGGTATATTTGAGGGTTTTGTTGTATTGAAAGTCCCGAATTATAGTTGGGTTATTTTTGAGTTGTTGATTGTATTGTGTTTGTATCTCGCCTATAGTAGGCTTGAGGGAGCAGTGAAATCAGGGGAAATGCTTTCCGTTTTATTTTAGAATCGAATTATCATTTGAGATACGTGATATACCACCGCCATCTAAGTTGTACACGTATTTCTTTATTATAGGGTTGGCGCGCTAGTTGTCATAAGCTTGTTGTTGAGTTGCATTGACGACTTGAGGTATGTTAAGGCTATCCATTCTTTCCATTTGGCATGATCCATATGATACAAATAAAACGTGCAAAGGCTGAACTTTCATAAATGACTATATTCATAGAAGTACTAGGGGTTCCTATGTTCTGGATTCCCTATATGTCCTACTTTCATATTGTCTGTTCATGGGTCTCATGACATTCCAAGAGATATTATTGACTTACTTCATTATGCATTGCATCCATTTATACATGTACACTGATCCATGATCAGATGGCGTTATATACGCGTATAGTATATGTATATTGGGTATGGGGAAAGGTTATAGCGTTATATACACACCACCACCTGATCAGCTGGTATACGTTGATGATTTCTACCACAGTGGCTGAGGTGATATGATGGGATTCCCTCAGAGGCTTGATGATATTATGTACGCATATACCTATGCATGGTATGACATTTATATGCACATGCATGACATTATAAATTTTTCATGATTCACAGAGCTATCCAGAATTACAGGTTGAGTTCTTCACTCCATGTTTCTTTCATGTATTTTATATATTACTTTTATGCCTTACATACTTGGTACTTTATTTGTACTGACATCCCTTTTGTTTGGGGACGCTGCGTTTCATGCCCGCGGGTCTCGATAGACAAGTTAAGAGTTCTCCTAGTAGGCTATTAGCTCAGTGGAAGGTGTTTGGGTACTCCACTTACTCCGAAGTTGCCTATTTGGTCAGTATAATTTGAATATGTATTGATTGGTATGTCGGGGCCCTTTCCCGACCTTTATAACATTTATGTACTTTTAGAGGCTTGTAGATAAATATCATGTATATGGATACTTGTATGGCCTTATCGGTCTATGTTTTGAGTATACAAATGATTATGTCGGTCATATAGGCCCGTATGTCACATGTATAAGTTTCTATATCATGTTGGGTCGTCCTACGTATAGTATTCCCTTATGTTTTATTCCTGTTATCTCATGACAACCCTTTTGGCTTACTTACCCATAACGGTATGATAAGAAAGATATGCTACGTTGGTACTCGATTTTGTAAGGCACCGGGTGCCCGTCGCGGCCCTGCGGTTTGGGTCGTGACAATTGTTCTCCTATTAATTAACTCTATTCAACTTGAAGGCTTAGGCTAACTAATTCATTCAGTTTGAATTCATTTCTTTTACAACTAGTTTCAATATTCATTTATTTATCTTTTCCAATTTGTACCAAGTTATACCACGTATCTTTAGAACTACGTATAAATTCAATTGCTATCCGTATTTCGGGTAAACAGTTTGGCGCCCACCGTGAGGCTAAGGATAATAGTGGTTATTTGATACAAATCTCTGTAAAACACACTATTTTACACTTGCTCTTGGAGGTGTCTTTGATTTCAGGCTAAAAATGATGAACTCTTAGTTAATGGCCCTACCTATCGACAACGAATCTGGCCATCAAGATGAGAATAAAACAACCTTCATGGTAGAACCAACATATAGCCCCGAAAACAACATTCATGGTAGAACTCGATCTGCAGTTCGAAATACCCAAAATGTTGAAGAAGACGGGATCGACATGCGTATGATTTTTGAAATGTTGCAAGCTCAACAGGTAGCGATAGCTCAGTTATAGAGCCAAACCCAGACACCGAGCATACCTGAGCCCGGTCCACCCCAAGAAGTCACCCATAAGACGGGGCCAGCTTTAGCAAGGTCAAATGAACAAGGAGCAGGAACTAGCTTCGAAATTATAAAGATGATCGAGGAACTAACAAAACGGATAGAGTCAGGAGAAAAGAGGAATGAATCAAACGACAAGAAAGTAGAAACTTATAACTCCAGGCTTGATCATATCCCGGGGGCACCACCAATATTGAAGGATTTGGATTCCAAAAAATTCGTACAAAAACCTTTCCTCCCGAGCGCAGCTCCCAAACCGATCCCCAAGAAGTTTCGCATGCCCGAGATTCCTAAATATAATGGAATGACCTACCCCAACGAACATGTCACCTCTTACACGTGTGCCATTAAAGGGAACGATCTAGAGGACGACTGAATCGGATCCGTATTATTAAATAAATTCGGGGAAACCCTGTCAAAGGGAGCAATGATATGGTATCATAATTTACCACCTAAATCTGTCGATTCTTTTGCCATGCTTGCAGATTCTTTTGTAATGGCAAAACGATAACAAGATGCTAAGATGCTATGAGAGTTTGTATCTCGCTTCCAAATGGAACGAATGGATCTACCACCGGTCACGGACGATTGGGCCATTCAAGCTTTCACCCAAGGACTAAACGAACGAAGCTCAATGGCTTCACAGCAGTTGAAGCATAACTTGATTGAGTACCTGGCTGTTACCTGGGCCGATGTACATAATCGATATCAATCAAAGATTAGAGTCAAAGACGAGCAGTTGGGGGCTCCTTCTAGGTCCGTATTCAAAAGGTACCTTGACCGAGAACCGAGGATGAACATGGACCGATACCATCCGTATAATGGAGATCGTAGGGGCAACTGACCCGGACACAACTCCATACGAGGTGAAAGGAGAAGTGATCAAGGCCAAGGGTCTCGAGGGCTGATGAACAAGAATGGTTTCGACAGGCATACCGGACATAAGGAAGCACCGCGATTGTCAGAGTATAACTTCAATATTGATGCGTCCGCCATCGTATCGGCTATCGGACGCATCAAAGATACTAAATGGCCTCGACCTCTACAGACCGATCCAGCCTAGAGAAATCCCAATCAAATGTGCAAGTATCATGGTACCCTTGGCCATATAACGGAAGATTGCAAGCAGTTGAGAGAAGAAGTAGCCAGTTGTTCAATAAAGGACACCTTTGAGAATTTTTAAGTGATCGGGTCAAGAATCACTTCCAAAATAGGGAGCTCAATAGAAAAACGAGCAAGAGGAGCCGTAACACATTATTCACATGATTATCAGAGGTATCGATGTTCCCCAAGGGTCAGTGTTTAAATGCACTAAGGTATCAATTATAAGGGCGAAACGATCTCGAGCTCAAGATTACATACCAAAAGGAACCTTGTCCTGTAATAATGAAGACGTAGAAGGAATCATGCAGCCCCATAACGATGCATTGGTAATATCTGTACTTATGAATGAAACTCAAGTTAAGCGTGTGTTAATTGATCCAGGTAGTTTGGCCAACATCATTCGATCAAAGGTCGTAGAGCAACTCGGTCTACAGGACCAGGTCGTGCCCGTAACCCTAGTACTAAATGGATTCAACATGGCATGGGAAAGTACTAAGGGCGAGATAATTCTGCCAGTTAACCTGGCCGGGACCATCAAAGAAACGAAGTTCCACGTGATCGAGGGCGACATGAGGTATAACGCCCTATTCGGGAGACCATGGATCCACAACATGAGAGAAGTACCCTCGACCCTTCACCAGGTTCTAAAGTTCCCAACACCAGAGGGAATCAAAACAATCTACGGGGAGCAACCAGCCGCAAAGGAAATGTTTGTCGTCGACGAAGTGATTCCGATATCATCACTCTTATCGACAAAGGGGTTAAATTCGAAGGAAAAATAGGATACCAAATAGCAATCCCAAGTGCTAACCTCGACCCAACCAGAGAAGCAGGAGACTGACGAAAATGATGATTATGGGATTCCTCAATCCTTTGTGGTCCCCAATGATTCCGACGCTACCAAATCAATCGTCGAAGAACTGAGCGAATCACACTAATCGAACATCTGCCCGAATGAAAGGTATACCTAGGCACGTAACTAAATCCCGAGCTCAGGAGAAAGCTTATTCAATTTCTTATAACTAGCATGGATTGATTCGCTTGGTCCCATCTTGACATGACAGAGATCCCACCGAAAATCACCGCTCATAGACTAAGCTTGGATCCGAAATTCCATCCGGCAAAGAAAAACATAAGGCCCCAGTCCGAGGTCAAACATGCCTTCATTAAGGACAAGGTAACAAAACTTCTCAAAATAGGATCCATTCGGGAAGTAAAGTACTCCAAATGGTTAGCAAACATGGTGGTAGTCCATAAAAAGGGAAACAAACTTAGAATGTGTGTAGATTATAAAGACCTAAATAAAGCATGTCCCAAGGATTCTTTTCCTTTGCCTAATATCGATCGTATGATCGATGCCACGGCTGGCCATGAGACTCTCAGTTTTCTCGATGCCTACTCCGGGTACAACCAGATACAGATGAACCCGGAGGATCAGGAAAAGACCTTGTTTATCACTAAGTATGGTACCTACTGTTATAATGTAATGCCATTCAGTCTAAAAATGCTGGTGCAACTTATCAACGCCTAGTAAACCGAATGTTCGAAGACCAAATAGGAAAATCAATGGAAGTTTATATTGATGACATGTTAGTCAAGTCCCTGTGAGCAGGGGACCATTTAAAGCATTTACAGGAGACTTTCGATATACTGAGGGAGTACAATATGAAGCTCAACCCCGAAAAATGTGCATTAGGGGTTGGCTCAGGCAAGTTTATTGGTTTCATGGTGTCCAATCGGGGAATCGAGATCAACCCCGATAAAATCAAAGTTATCGAGGATATCACGGTAGTGGATAATGTAAAGGTCGTACAGATGCTGATGGGACGGATAACCGCCCTAGGACGATTCATTTCGAGATCCTCAGATATGAGCCACCTATTTTTCTCACTGCTTAAGAACAAGAGAAATTTTGCATGGACCCCGGAATGCCAACATGCCTTGGAAGAACTAAAGAGATATTTATCAAGCCTGCCGCTGCTTCACACCCCAAAAGTGGACGAACAACTTTACATGTACTTGGCAGTCTTGAAGATAGCGGTAAGTGGAGTACTGGTTCGAGAAGAACAAGGTACGTAATTCCATGTCTATTATGTTAGTCGGACCTTAGGTGAGGCCGAAACTAGATATCCACACTTAGAAAAATTAGCGCTTGCTTTAATAAGCGCCTCTAGGAAACTAAAACCATACTTCCAATGTCATCCAATATGTATTGTAACAACTTATCCTCTTCGAAACATTTTGCACAAACCAGAACTTTCAGGTTGATTGGCCAAATAGGCCGTGGAAATCTGTGGGTACGATAATGAGTATCGACCCCGAACCGCCATCAAGTATCTAATCTTGGCGGACTTCGTGGATGACTTTACGCTGGCCTTCGTACCTGAGATTGAAAAAGAACTACTAATAAAATCAGGTACATCTTCGGGAGTCTGGACCCTCTTTGCGAATGGTGCTTTGAACGCGAAGGGGTCCGAAACAAGTAATGTAGTTAGACACTCTATCAGAACTACAAAATTAACTAACAATGAGGCCGAGTATGAGGCCATGATTGCAGGTCTCAAACTAGCTAGAAGCTTGGGAGCGGAGATCATAGAGGCTAAGTGTGATTCCCTCCTCGTGGTAAACCAAGTTAGTGGGAGTTTTGAAGTCCGAGAAGACCGAATGCAGAGGTACTTAGATAAACTATAGGTGACTCTACATCGATTTAAGGAATGGACCTTGCAACATGTACCTCGAGAATAGAACAACGAGGCCGACACTCTTGCAAACTTAGGTTCATCGGTCGAAGACAACGAACTTAACTCGAGGACTGTCGTACAACTCATGAGATCGGTAATCGAAGAAGGTCACGCTGAGATAAACTCTACAAGTTTAACCTGGGATTGGAGAAACAAATACATAGAGTACTTAAAGAACGAGAAGCTTCCATCAGATTCAAAGGAGTCGAGATCCATCTGAAGATGAAACGCTGTTTAGAAGGACGTCCGATGGACCATTGGAAATATGTTTGGGACCGGGAGATACCGACTACATCATACGGTGCCGATTCATTGGTTCACAAAATAATCAGAGCAGGGTATTATTGTCTGGTCCATAAAGTAATCAGAGCAAGGTATATTTGGACCGATATGGGCAAGGATGCAAGGGAGTTCGTTCGAAAGTGTGACAAATGCCAAAGGCATACGCCCATGATTCATCAACCCAGGGAACACCTCCACTCAGTCCTATCCCCATGGCCCTTCATGAAATGGGGAATGGACATCGTTGTCCCTCTCCCATCGACCCCACGTAAGGTTTAGTTTATTTTGTTTATGACTGATTATTTCTCTAAATGGGTTGAAGCACACGCTTTCGAGAAAGTCAGAGAAAAGGAAATCATAGACTTCATTTGGGACAACATAATTTGTCAATTTGGGATGCCCTCCGAGATCGTATGTGATAATGGACAACAATTCATCGGTAGCAAAGTAACTAAATTTCTCGAGGATCACAAGATCAAAAGGATCCCATCAACATATTATCATCCCAGCGGGAACGGACAAGCCGAATCAACCAACAAAACAATTATCTAAAATCTTAAGAAGAGATTGACCGGCGCCAAAGGAAAATGGAGAGAAATAATACCCAAGGTCTTATGGACATACCGCATAACATCGAAATCCAGTACCAGAGAAACACAGTTCTCGTTGGTTTATGGTGTCGAAGCTCTGATCCCGGTCAAGGTTGGAGAACCTAGCATCAAGTTTCGATATGTAATAGAGGAGTCGAATAACGAGACCATGAATACGAGCCTAGAATTGTTGGATGAAAGACGCGAAACCGCTCTCGTCCGATTGGCCGCCCAAAAATAGTGAATCGAAAGGTACTACAATCGAAGAACCAATCTTCGACATTTTAACATCGGGGACTTGGTGCTAAGAAAAGTCACCCTGAATACCCGAAATACGAATGAAGGGAAACTGGGTCCGAAATGGGAAGGACCGTATCAGGTTCTCGAAATCGTCGGAAAAGGATCCTATATGCTCGACATGATAAATGGCAAACAACTACCGAGCAACTGGAACGTATCACTCCTAAAACGATACTACTACTAAGGTATGACCCCGCACATTTTTATTTATATTTCAAAACTAACCCTTGTAGGTGTTCGACCAGAAACAACGATGGATTCTTCAACACGAATCCTTTAGGTCTGAAAGCACGCATTGCACTCTTTTTTCCTTAGACCAATTTTGTCCCAAATGGGTTTTCCGGTAAGGTTTTTAATGAGGTAATCGTTGATCGTGCTAAGTTAGAACAATTCAGTAGTATCTGAGGCTTCTTTACAATCAACCTCGAATACTATGGGGCATTGCCCTCGAAATATCAACTTCGATGCGAGGAAGTTACTTCATGGCAGCATGGTCTCGATAGGAAAAATTTGTAAGGGCCAAAAGATCAAACGAACTATGCCCGTGTAGTTTGCTCTAGCTCAAGCATAGAACATGTACGCATGTATAATCATTTATAAAGAGAAGTATTTTCCCTTGCTGATATCTCAATCTATTATGTAAACAGGCTTAAGGGCCAGAGTTCAGATAATTACCCTCACGCTCAGGGACTACCGTCCGAAAAATCCGAGATCATAAGACCTTTTAGGCAACCCTTGATTTTTATAGGCCGCATCCACCCCACTCGGGGACTGACACTTTGAGCAAGCTCGAAGTAAAACGAGAAAATAAGCCCAAGGGGCAAATCTCGAATTAAAGAGGCTACAGCCGAAATAACACGGTTGGGAGACGTCCGAATTCTGTAACAGAACAGGCCTTCGAACTCTTTTATAAACCGGTTAAAAAGGCTACCCCTGGCAAAATCATAAAAGGCTTCGATAAAATCAAGCCTCGAAAACTCTAATGAGTACAAAATTATTTGAACTCTCGAACAGTTCCTTATTTCATGCTAAAACATTACAAACTTTGCAAATACAAATGATAGAAAACGACTTTAAAAAGGGGAGAAAGCTACGAACAATCGGCCTAAAAGCCTAAGGGCTGTTTTTACTTTAAGTTCGAGAGACCATCTGCGCTCAAATAAAAAATCTAAGGGTTACCTTACTTCGAGTTCGAGCAAGCACTCACTCGATTGTAAATGCTATACTAGTTCAGTTTCAATCAAATTGTTTAAACCTCGGATCTTAGAATACAACTTCATAATTTTATAAGACAGAAAGGAAGAAAGTTTTATATATATCAAAAAACATTTACAAGGGAAGCATGACCCGATCAAATTGTTATACAAAACCCGAGATGGTCTTAAAAGAAACACAAATCCTAAAGGACTTAGTCTTTTCCGGGAGCAGCATCTTCGCTCTCGAGGTCTTCTCCAGTTTCAGATCCACTCATACTCCCAGAATCATCATCATCATCAGGAAAAGCCAACACTCTGGCTTCAGCTTCGAGCTCCTTAGCATTCTCGATCTCGGCTGTAAGATCAAATCCACGAGCATGGATCTCTTCGAGAGTCTCCTTTCGAGACTGGCATTTAGCATGCTCGGCAACCCAGTTTGCTCGAGCTTGAGTAGCTTAGGCAACTTTCTTTGCTTGAACCTGAGCACCTTCAGTGTCGGACCGGTAGACAGTCACCATTGCATCAGTATTAGCCTTGGCCGTTTCAACCTCTAATTTGTCTGCTGCAAGATCTTTGGCCAGCTTCTCTCGATCGGAAGTTGCTAAACCCAACCGAGACTGGAACTCCTCAATTTTCTTGGCTTGTACGAAGGCCTTCTCTTTCAAGCTTCAGAGTTGGGTCTCAACTGAGGCTAGTTGAGCTCGGGCAGCCTCCCTTTCTGATGCAAGGCGGTCTATGTTCTTCTTCCATGCCTCGGCCTCCGCTTTCACTATGTCCACTTCCTCACGAAGCTACCCGATCACATCGAGCTTTCACTGGATCTGTGGGATTGAACTATTAGCCACCACACCCGAGCCTGTGATATTAACTTCAAAGATTCTTTTTACCTGCTCGGTTAGATCAGCATGTTCTTTCTAAGCTACTTCTAGCTCAGCCCGTAGTCTTTTTGCTTCCTCTTCCCTCTGCTCACTGAGAAGCTTGAAGGCATCTCTCTCCTCAGTAAGCCTTCGATTTTCAGCTTCGTATCGGTTCAGATCCCCTCGAGATCAGAAGAAAGTTTCATGATAGAGCGCAGAAGCCTACAAAAATAGAAGGAATGAATTATACAATAGGAAAAAAGCACAAGTATGAAAATTGACATCGGCAAAGAAAATATGTACTTACCCGGTTTAGGGCCTGTTGGGCTTCATTCAAAAGACAAGGCGCTCCACCTCGCCCGAGCTCTTCTTCCAAACCTCCAAGTCACTCAGACCGGTGACACCTTCTACCCCAACAAAATAACCACGAAAAGTATCTTCCTCTCCATGAGCTCCTTCCTCGTGACATGCCTCCACGGCCTGAGCATCGCGTACCATCAAGTTGGAAAATAAAGGAAACAAGGGGGAATCCCAAATTTCTATTGCCCCAAGTAGGTCTTTTGGGGCACCGCCTCTGTCTTGGGGAGCCTCGAGCCGAGTTTCTGCACCGGCATCCGCTGCCTCCTCATCGGTCTCTTTGCCCTGAGGTAAAGCATCTTCATTTCCTCTTGGCTTGGGGACTTGGGCCGAAGTCTCCTCCTCGACCTCAACGAGCCTAGACAGAGTAGTATCAACTCCCACCGGTTCCGAAGCTCTCCGAAACTTGGTGCTAGCTCGTGCACGGGCCACCAACCCAGAATTCTTTTTCTTTTTCTTCTTCTTCTTCCCTTAGCCTTCGGACTGGCTCCATAGTCAATGGGATTATGTTCCCCTTGGGCTTACGGTCTGTTCTTTTCTTAGGTTTTTGACCCTCAGAGTCCAAGGCCCTTTTTCTCTTATTCTCCTTCACCGATTTCGAGACAGGCGGTAAAATTTCTTCATCACCGGGCAAGGGCCTCATAGCCACATCCTTTCCAAGACCTACAAAAGGAGAAAGTAAGTAAACTTATGTTTGCAAAAATGTTTGCACGATAGACAAATCAGTAAGTTAGGAAGAAGGCTTATCATAAGTACGAGCCTCCCACCGACCCTTTGATAAATCACGCCATGCGTGCTCAGCATACGTTGACATCGAAACCAGGCTCCTAACCTAGTTCTCAAGGTAGGGAACCGCGCCCGGCATCTAAGCAACGACTGTGTTGAGAAAAACACCGGTAAGAAAGAATGAAGAAGTAAAAACAATGAACAAAAATTAAAAACAGAATCATACTTACGTTTCATATTCCATTTCTCGGGAAATGGCATGCTCTCAGTCGGGATTAGGTCCTTGGTTTTCACCCGAACGAATCGGCACATCCAGCCCCGATCTTTGTCTTCATCTATAATCGAGATGAGCACTTTGGTATCCCGGTGTTTAAGCTTTATCAGCCCACCTCGATAGAGTCGAGGGCTATATAATCTCACGGGTGGTTAAGGGTGAAGGAAAGCCCATCGATTTTGCTCACGAAGAAACGGAGCAGTATCACGATCCTCCAAAAAGAGGGGTGAATTTGACCGAGGGTCACCTGGTATTTCTTGCATAAGTCTACAATGATCGAATCGAGAAGGCCCAATGTGAAAGGATAAGTGTAAACACTCAGGAACCCTTCCACGTGGGTGGTGATCGCTTCTTCTGGTGCCGGTATCACAACCCTTTTGTTTCTCCAGTTGCAATC
The DNA here is from genome assembly GCF_000390325.3 of Nicotiana tomentosiformis. Lineage (NCBI taxonomy): Eukaryota > Viridiplantae > Streptophyta > Magnoliopsida > Solanales > Solanaceae > Nicotiana > Nicotiana tomentosiformis. The sequence goes on from NC_090819.1 coordinate 117,489,201, forward strand.
TTTTTTCACCTGATCAAGGAGGCTTTTGGGTATCGAGCATATATATCTCGATACCAGTTCGCATCGACCAGGAACCGGTGAGGGTTTCTTGACCTTAAAGTCGGAATTAATGACACACCCTCCCGGAGTAAGATCTTCCGGGCGTGGCTCCACCACTGGTTTTTTGCCGGCCGACCGAGACGAGGAAGCAGCCTCTTTCTGCAAAACAGTTTTAGATGTTTTTGCTATTTAGTTTTTGTGGGCAAAGAAGAATGTAGACTGAAATGTTTTTAATTTTTAGAAAGAACGAGCAAAGAAACTTAAAGACTTGAAGATAGGAAGCTTTAAAGAAGGCAAAGGACTATGGAGATTAGAATGGAATAGATTTGAAAGTAAAAGTTTGAAATAATGAAGAAAGGGGCTATTCATCGGTTTCGCAATGACGGCTCAAAACTGGTAGTGGCCGACCGTCGACTGACGCGCATTAAATACCTAGGAAACTGTACCGACGAGACGTTTCGGTCACTTTTGCTGCTTATGTCACGACCATTACATCATGATCGAAGGCTCAAATTATTTCTTGTCATTACTCTCCAAAGAATGAGGGGACTATCTGTATACGGTCGAAAATGAACTTGCCCGATTTTGTATGGCTAATTGAGATCGTGGCGGCAGACCAAGGTTCAATCTCAAAATAGATTGGATTATTACATGTATAGATATTTCCTAGATCGTGATTCAGGGATCGATCGAGATCGAAACCAGCTAAGTTCGAGACCAGCCAATATCGAGATTGAGCTAAATGGAGATCTGCCAAGATTGAGATCGAGCTAAATGTAGAGACCGACCGAGGCCAAAGATCGGCCTCGATTGAGGAAAGCTTATCGAGCCAAAGACAGAGAACCGGAATATCAGCAATTGGGTGGAAATCTCGGCGGAAATCACGGTGCAAATCATGGAAAGACTAATTAATTAATCTATCATGGGATCACCACTATGTATTTTAATTATATCCAAAATAGGATTTCCTCACTATATTAAGGGGTGTTATCATTTGTAGGAGACAGATTTATGAAGATCCATAGAACACAAAGCAATACATTATTCTTCTCTGGCTTTGATATTTAGTTATATTGTTCTCCTATCAATTACTCTCTATTCGACTTCAAGACTTAGGCTAACTAATTCATTCGGTTTGAATTCATTTCTTTTACAACTAATTTCAATATTCATTTATTTATCTTTCCCAATTTGTACCAAGTTATACCACGTATCCTTAGAACTACGTATAAATTCAATTGTTATCCGTTTTACGGGTAAACAATTTATAAGGTTACACTTTAAAATTTCAATATTATTAGAAATGTGCCAAATAAACATCGTTATAAGTTGTCTAAGGATTTCTAGTAATTAAAATAATTATACTTAGTCTTTGAAGATATGAGCTCTTATTATGTGCACAAAATTTAAGAAAGAATTTTTTTTTTGAAACTTGAGTATCAAATATGCCATGATGTTTTTGTCGAGTACAATGAGAAATTAAAAGTTAAATCGTTACCAAATATAAAGAGATACTATCATTCTTCACATTGTGTGTGACTGAGGTAAGTGTCAATTTTGACGACAAAAATTTTGACAAAACAGAATGGTTAGAGAAACCAATCATCAATTTACTCAAAGCTTATGGTTATAACTTGAAAATTACATAAAGTTGAACTTAAGATAAAGATGAACAGAGTTTGATCTAGTGAAGCTAATTAAACTCATCCTTTGCATACTTGCTAAGTACGACTTTTCGCTGCAATTTAAGACGATCGTAGCCTAGTAACCATCTTAAACCAGGAACATACTCCATTGATCCTAGAAACCTTGCATATATAATCACAATAGAAGACGAAATCACAGCATATGCAGCAACTTTCCCCGGCGGAAATATAGCTAACAACGAGATCATGTAACTCAACATCATGAAAACCAAAGACATTTGTAATGGCAAACTATACCTACTAGTTTGAACCAAGAAAATAATCAACCCCACAGAAATTACAAAACATATTGTATTTGTATACATTATGGGGTTGAAGTATTTCTTTGGCAAAACCACTGTCCCGGGACGACCGCCGCCGCCCGCGGTGGTTGTAGTGCTGCCGTCGCCTTGTGTTACGCCGCCAGGTGGGCTGAGCAATGCTTGGTATGTGGCTGTTGCGATGAGTATAGCTACCACTAGAAGAGCATTTCGCACGTCATTTGATAAACCTTTTCTTAGATTAACGTCGTATTTGACGAACTTTTCGCTGATTGTCTCTTTTGATCCAAGAAAATCTGATAAAAGAACGTCTGTTTTCAGTGAAGAGGTAGTTGAAGCACCAGCAGAGCGTAAAAGCCTCTTCATTTCTCTGTTTTGTTCGTCTGGAGGTCCCATTGCTATGTCAAGTGCTGTCAATCCTTGCATATTCTTTTCGTTTATATTTTTCATGTTCTTGATTAACAACTTAACTATCTGCATAATGATAAAAATAATTAGAATTAATAGTATTGCTACTAAACCTACGATCTATTCCAAAAAGGGAAAAGGATAAAATTTGATATTTTATTATTCGAAATTGAGCAAATTTGCCTCCGTTAGGATTAATATCGCCTCCCCGTCAGGAAACAACCTCGTCCCTAGCTAACAGAAACGAAAAAATTATAATGGAGAACTTTTTGCTGTCTATTTTATTCAACTGTGTACAAGTATTTATACAAAGCAAAAGGAATAAAAATCTGTTATGCTAGGTACAGGTGTCCTATCACTATTTGTCTATGTGTAACTACCTAAAAGAATCCTAAAAAAGAATATAGAGGAATTAATATGTACACATTTTACCTACACACTACATACGGTAAAAGAAGCTTCTAGATTTCTAATACTCTATTTCATTCTTTTACTCAAATGGACGGCCTAAATATGTTCTCTTTTAAAGCAAACAAACGGACATGATTAGCTTTGGATCTCTGAAGACAAAATGGTCCTATCTTTGGGCATATCATCATTTGAGTTTAAGCTATCTCCTTTACCAAAAATTTTCTGTGGACTAAACTTGGAAAATTCCGACGCCAATACCCCCCTTCAAGTTGGAGGAGGACGATGATAGAGTGGTGAATCAGACCGGACAAGAGTTTGGTGAAGATATCGGCAACCCGTTGATGGGAAGGGACAAAGGTCAAGGAAATGATTCCCTCATGAAATTATTGGCGAACAAAATGGCAATCAAGTTCCACGTGCTTCGTACGTTCGTGGAATACTGAATTTTTGGCGATATGAATCGCTGCTTGGCTATCGGAATGGAGCTGAATCAGCAGAGAGGGTGAAATAGACAGATCTTCGAGCAATCGAACTAACCAGGTAATCTCTGCGACCACTCGTCTCATGGATCTATACTCTGCTTCAGCAAAGGACAAAGAAACTAAAGGTTGTTTCTTTGATTTCCAGGATACCGGCGAACCACCAAGGCTAATGTAGAATCCACTAATAGAATGATGAGAATTAGGACATCGTCCCCAGTCGTAGTCACAGAAAGTAAGAAGGCGAAGCGAGGGATTAGGGTTGAGCAAAAGACCCATTGCAGGATTTGAGAGAAGATAACACAGACAATGAAAAGCTGCGTCCAAGTGAGGTTGGCGTGGAGACTGCATAAATTGACTCAAATGTTGCACGGCGAAGGACAAGTCAGGCCCCGTGTGAGTAAGGAAATTCAATTTCCCTAGAAGTCAGCGATAAAAAGTTGGGTCTGGAATCAAATCTCCATTGTGAAGGTTGTCTTTGAGTGGGATCAATGGGCGATGTAGTGGCCTTGAGGTCAAGAACTCCAAATTCAGTCAAGAGTTCTGAGGTAAATCTCTTTTGAGTCAAAATGAAACCTTTTTCTTCACGAATGATTTCCATGCCTAAGAAATAGTGTGCTTGCCCGAGGTCTTTGATCTTAAATTCACAATCAAGAAACTCTTTCAAACGGTGTTGCTCTAATAAATCATCTCCTGTTATTAGAATGTCATCAACATAGACGGCAATAATAGTAACTTTCCCTTCTGATTTCTTAAAAAATAAAGAGTAGCCGTTGAGTGAATGATAATACCCTTTAAAATTCAAAGCTGCCGTAAGCCTGGCATACCACTGCCTTGAGGCTTGCCGCAAACCATAGAGAGACTTCTTAAAGGCATACATGATTGGGTGAAGGGGACTGCATCCCCGCTGGAAATTTCATAAAGACTTCTTCTTGCAAATCCCCATGCAAGAAGGCGTTATTTACATCCAATTGAAATACTTCCCAGTTCTTCTTAACTGCAATAGCAAGAAGACATTTGATGGTTGTCATTTTGACAAATGGGAAAAAAGTCTCATTGAAATCTATCCCTTCCCGTTGAATATCTCCTCTAATCACCAAACATGCTTTGTATCTCTCCAAAGAACCATCAGACCTATATTTCACTTTATATACCCATTTACATGGTAGTTCTTTCTTTCCGGCAGGCAAAAGAACAACTTCCCATGTCTTATTTGCTTCGAAAGCCTCAAATTCTTTGGCCATAGCCTCTTGCCATCCTGGGTGTAGAACTGCTTGGGAATAGGAAGTAGGTTCTGAGGTATATGAAATAGTTTTAAGGAAAGACTAATTTGTTTGAGACAAAGCAGAGAAAGGCAATATAGTGGGCTGTATAGAAGTGGCAAAACAAGAAGCAGTAAGGTCTGTTAAAAACACTGAGTTGCAAACATAATCAGAAAGATATGGTGGGGTAATGTGTGGTCTGCTAAACCTCCTAAGTTTAGGTGATGGAGGTAAAATATGAGAGTGGGAAAAAGGAATAGGACTAAGAGAGGTTGAATGTAGGATAGGAGAAGAAGAGGAAGGAGAAGAATTAGAGGGAGAAGTGGAATGCATCATGTGAGAAGAAGCAATAGGAACTGAGAAGGAAACAGTCTGGGTATCAGAATGTGATGAAAGCTCCCTATAGACACAATCAGTAGGTTGTGTTGATGAAGAAGGGAAAATAGTTTGTTTCCCTTTAACCGAAATAAATGGGAAGATGGTTTCATGGAACTTGACATCCCTAGAAACAAAAATCTTCATGGTCTGCAGGTTTAGGAGCTTGTACCCTTTATTTCCTACTGGATACCCTACAAATACACAGGGTACAGATCTTGGATCAAGCTTTGATCTGTAAGGAGTTCGTGTGCAGGCATAGACAATGCAACCAAAAGTTCTAAGTGAGTGATAGAAGAGTGCTACACCAAATAAGACTTCATAAGGAGATTTTAGATTAAGAACCTTAGAAGGAATTCTATTAATGAGATGGGTAGCAGTTAATAAGCATTCTCCCCAGAAAGAAATAGAAAGTTTAGACTGGAACAAAAGTGCCATGCATGTTTCCAAAAGGTGCTTGTGTTTTCTTTCAACTATTCCATTTTGTTGTGGGGGTGTAAACACAAGTAGTTTGATGTATTATCCCTTGAGAAGAAAGAAAAGCTGAACTTTCTAGTCCACTCCCAAGTTCCCAGGCATTATCTAATCTTATGATTTTGACCTTCTTCCCAAATTGTCTTTCCATCATGGCAAGAAATTATTTTAAAAGGGTAAAAGCATTTGACTTAGTACTAAGTAGATAAGTCCAAGTCCCCCTACTAAAGTCATCAATAATTGTGAGAAAATACCTAAAACCATCATGAGCGGGTTCTTTATAGAGTCTCCAAGTGTCAATGTGAATTAATTCAAAGATTTCCTTAGTTGATATAGTACTAGATTAGAAAGGTAACTTTACTTGTCTAACTTTGGCACATATCTCACAATGATTGATCAAATTAGCTGAAGTAGATTAAGAGATAGAAGAAATATTTCTCATATTATAATAAGACAAATGCCCTAACCTCAAGTGCCATAGGCTTACATCATTTGAAAGTGCAGAACAACATGAAACTGAAACTAAACACTCAGTACTATCCCTAATACACTTAGAAGAAGCTGGACAATAGTCCTTCTTGGAAGCTGAAAAAACTGGACAGTAGTCCTTCTTGGAATCAACCAAACTTCTACTAGGCTTGATGGTGTGAAGTAGATAAATCCCTTGTTTCTCCTTACCAAGAACCACTGGCCTCTTCATTGAAGGGGCCTATAAAATTGCACCAATAGAGTGAAAAATGAGTAGACAATTAACATGCTGACAAAGTTTGTGAACTGATACAAGGTTATACTTAAAAGTAGGAACAAAAAGAACATTAATCAAAGTGAGATCAGGAAGAACTTGTACATTTCCTGCCTGAGTGACCTTAACCCTTTGTGAGTTAGGAAGATTAACAAAGACTGGCTTGACTAAGGTTCTAACATTGAATAGAAGATTAAGATCACATGTCATGTGTTCAGATGCTCCTGAGTCTAAGATCCAAATAATAGTGTTAGCTATTTTTGAAAAAAAGTATTTAGGTATACCAGCACAATTTGCAATCACATTCACTTTTGAGCTGATGTCTCCTTGTGGTGTAAACTTAGCTTGTTGAAGTACACGACATAGATTGTGATACTGCTCTTGAGTGAGTCCTTTCTCCAAACCATAGATTGAGTAATCAGAATTAGGATTTGTTGTGGCTGTTGCATGTCCATGAACACCTCTTTGAGACCTTTTGTTCTTAGTAAATTTAAAATCTACAGGAAACCCAATGATTCTGTAGCATTTCTCAAATGAATGTCCAGGTTTCTTACAATAATAACATACCATTGTGTTTCTCTTTCCGTCAAAATTTCCTCTCTTATCTGCTTGAGCATACTTCTGACCTCCATATTGTTGTTTTGTGGCCAAGAAGACAGAGTCAAGAGAATGTTGTGCAACCTGGATTTCTCTTCCTAGATCAAAAGTGAGTAAGCATGATTGATGCTAGGAAGAGGTGTGGTCATGAGAATATTATTTTTCACTCCTGAATAAGCATCTTTCAGCCCCACCAGGAACTGAATAAGCCTTCCATCATGCTGGGATCTCAGAGATCTGCTCTTTCCTCTACAAGAGCACTCACAACTACAGTGAGTACAAGTATCAAAACTGTCCAACTCATCCAAGATTTTCTTAAACTTTGTGTAATACCCAACAATATCAGAACTTCCCTAAACTAAATCGCTAAGTTCCTTCTGCAGCTGATAAAGCAAAGCTCCATTGCTTTGACCAAATCTATCTTCCAATTCCTTCCATATTTCTTTAGCAGTCTTAGAATAAAGGATACTCTCAGCAATCTGCTTTGAAAGAGAGTTCAGCAGCCATAATATTACCATATCATTGCATCGACTCCATGCCTTAAAAGAGGGTGAATCTGCAGGTGGCTCTGTGATCGTCGCATCTATGAAGCCAACCTTATTTTTAGCTGAGAGAGCTATGAGGGCTGCTCTACGCCATCCTCCATATCCCTTTCCATCAAAGATGGAATTGACAAGAATCATTCCAGGTGAATCTGAAGGATGCAGGTAAAAGGGATGAGAGTTATCATTTGTGATAGTAATTTGAGGGGATTGGATTGTGGAAGGACTTCCAATAGGCAGTGTAACAGAGGGATCATCAGTGACTGCCATTGAAGAAGTCCAAGAGAAAACTTGAGCAAGAAGATAGGATCTATACCTTTTGCTCTGATACCATAATAGAAACGAAAAAATTATAATGGAGAACTTTTTGCAGTCTATTTTATTCAACTATGTACAAGTATTTATACAAAGCAAAAGGAATAAAAATCTGTTATACTAGGTACATGTGTCCTATCACTATTTGTCTATGTGTAACTACCTAAAAGAATCCTAAGAAAGAATATAGAGGAATTAATATATACACATTTTACCTACACATTACACACGGTAAAAGAAGCTTCTAGATTTCTAATATTCTATTTCACTCTTTTACTCAAATGGACGGCCCAGATATGTTCTCTTTTAAAGCAAACAAACGGACATGATTAGCTTTGGATCTCTGAAGACAAAATGGTCCTGTCTTTGGACATATCGTCATTTGAGTTTAAGCCATCTCCCTTTACCAAAAATTTTCTGTAGACTAAACTTGGAAAATTCCAACGCCAATACTAGCGGAGGGGTAATTTTAAATCACAGTCAGAAGTTGAACATTTTCTCATAAAAAAATTTGGACATGTGGAGTCTACCCATTTCATACTGGAGTTATGTTAATAACAAGGGTTAATACGAGATGATTTGTCAAAGATTAGGGTATGAATGGATCAAGAACTTTACCGAAGGCAAAATTAAGTAATTTCACATAGTAAGGACAAATTTGAACATTTTCCCTTCCAAAAAAGTAGTTAGAAAAATAAGAGCACAAACCTGGAGTTGATTTGTTGACACAGCAATATGCAGAACAGTATCACCATTTTCATCTTTCAACTTAAGAATCTCTCTGTTGTTTGTCCTTTGGAGCCATCCCAGTAAAACTAGGACACAATTTAACTTGCTGGTTTTGACAGCAACATGTAAAGCAGTCTCACCACTAATGGTCAAGTCCTTGATTGATGCAGGGCAAGCATAGAGAAACTCCCCTAAAAGATTGATATTTTCTGTTTCTGCTACATAATGTAAAGGAGTAATTCTTTCTCTTCCTCGAACACGAATGAGTTCAGGATCATGCTTGATGAGTCGTTTCGCGGTCTCAACATGTCCTTTTTTCAGAGCCGAGTGCAAGGGGCTTAGACCTTCAGAGTTTAGCTTTCTACCAAATGAAGGCTTTAAGCTCAGGATTTCAATGGCTAATTGAGTTTTTCCAGCTGATGCAGCAATGTGTAATGGAGTATCCACAAATGGGATCTCATCGATTCTTTCAAGATCAGGATTTAGCAAGTAGAAGTCATTAATATCTCCTGCTTCACAAACATCGGTCAGTATTTGATCCATGTTGAGTTATTAACCGATGAAGTTACTTGTAAGTAGTAACGTTTGTTTTAGCCTCGTAGAAACAAAAGTTGAAGAAAAATAGGTGAACTGCATTGACTTTGTGTTGCTTTATGTTCTCTTGTTCTTCCAATGAGAATTGATTGAACAATAAAAAAAGGGGAAGTTCCCGCGTATGATACTGAAAGCTTGCTGGTTTTATCCATTCTGTCCAGCAAACAAATAAGTATTTTATATGAAAATGGTAGAGTGGTGGTATTAGTTTAATCAAAGTCAATTTGGTTGTTGGTTGCGTGTTCCATTCCGCGTATAACAAAAGAAATACCTGGAAAATATTGAAATCAACATCAATATTTATGAATTATATGCACAGCTATCAAAATAGAAATAGAATAAGATAACAAATGTAAGAAAATGTCAAGGGGCCATTGCCCCTATACTTTGCTATATATGAAAATATTAAAAGGGTCTATTCTGAAGGGCTAATCACAACAAGTTTAAGTTCCAATGGAGGCGGCTGAGAAGCTGGCGGAGGCTGCTCGAGTGGGTAATATTGATGTGTTATATGAGCTTCTATGTTCAAATCCATTTCTACTGGAAAGCTTTGAACAGGTACAATTTATCGATACGCCTCTGCATATAGCAGCCTCAGAAGGTTGTACACACTTTGCTATTGAAATAATGAGCTTAAAGCATTCATTTTGTGGGAAACTCAACACCAATGGATTTAGCCCCCTTGACTTGGCTTTGCGCAACGGACACAGGGAGACTGTCTCAAGGCTGGTTCAGTTTAACCCCGACCTTATCCGAGTGCAAGGAAAGGGAAGAATTACACCTTTACATTATGTGGCAGAAATAGATGACGTAGAATTTTTGGCCCAATTTTTACTAGCTTGTCCTGCATCTGTCGAGGACTTGACCATTTGCGATGAAACTGCAGTTCATATTGCTGTGAAAAATAGCAATGAAAGAGCGTTCAAAGTCCTCTTGGGATGGCTTCAGCGGACTGAAAATTTGGATATTTTGGACTGGAAAGATGAGGCTGGAAATACAGTTCTGCATATTGCAGCTTCTACAAACCAACCCCAGGCATGCTTTCTTGATAAATTTCTGTACTTTTAACTTTTAATTTGAAAATTAGCAGAAGATGAATTTGTAATACTAGAATGGATATTTGTACAGGTGGTTAGACGTTTGATCAAAAGAGTATACACACTTAATGAAATTAACGCAGAAGGCTTGACAGCATTCGATATTGCCCTAAGACTAGCAATGGAGTCGAGCAGAGAAATTAAGAAAGTTTTGCAAAAGGCAGGAGTTTGCAGATCTTCATTACTTCCCTCAGTTTGTAGCAAGGCGCAATTTTTCAGTTCAAAAGAATACATGTCTCAGAAAATAGTAAAGCTCCACGCTTTTCTACATAAGGGTTTATCAGAAGACATGCGCAATGTGCTTCTAGTGGTTGCAGTTCTAATTGCCACAGCTTCTTATCAAGCTGTATTGAGTCCTCCAGGAGGACTTTATTCCAATGATTCTGGAAATTTACGAGGTGGTTTAAGCAATGGACAAGTACAAATGCCGACTAATTATCTGAATTTGTTCCTTATTTTCAACTCCTTGGCCTTTGCATTGTCTGTTGGAATGATGGTGTTATTCATTCAGGATAGTTTGGGCGGGGCGCTGCTAGATCTGGCACTGCTTTTTCTAATGTTTAGCTATTTCCTATCCATGTTTTCAATTTCAGGGAATACTAAAACTGGTTTAATGAGTGCAGGTGGAGCGTTGGCTATTATTTCTTCGCTTTTCTTGTTTTTCTTGATAATAATGCCAAAGATGTGGGTGGATGCGCCAAGAATGATGCTACTCGATTGTTTGACACGCCGGGAAACTGTTTCTGATCGAATGCAGTATCGTCTGGTGGTTAAGAAGTATTCATCACTAGTTGGTCATAAGTGTAAAGGGATCCATTGTAATGATAATATTGGAATTTTGCACAATCTTGCTTTTTTTAGCGAATGATGTTGTAATTTGTATTGGATGGAAGTCCTACATTAATAGTATCATGTCCTTTTTCAACAAGAAAGATGTTTTTTTTGTTTTGTTCATTTTCCAACCCATAAAATAGCCATTTGATCAAGTAAAACAAGAACATTATCTACTCCCTCTGTTGCATTTTTGTGCGACAATATTTCTTAATCATTAGGGGTTGTTTGGTACACAGGATAAGGTGGGATAACTTGTGGAATTAAATTTGTATTGTGTTTGGTCCCAGACTTAATCATGAATATCCATCTTATCCCATAAAATTTGGGATGATTTTATCGTACCTTCCCGGTGGTATAAATTAGTTCATGAATTGTAATCTCATGACTATAATTCCGAGATAATTTAGTCTGCACACCAAACGATCCCTTAGTCTATAAGCAGGTGCTATCTTAATAACTAAATGTTCTAAAAATTCTCAAAAGAAACTAGTTAAATTTGATCACTTGCTAGTTTTCTTCTGAGCAGATGGCAGTGAAAGTCATGTGTCAATGACAACAAATCCACAAAAAAAAATTAGGAGAAGAGCACTTTTGCTAACACTTGAAAGTCAAGATTACAAGAACCATGATGTACAAATTGATAAAACAGTAGTAATCCTCGAAGTTAGTGTTCTTCTCCGATCCTCGCGCTCGAATTATGTTAATTATATTAGGCAGAATTATACCTGTTAATCGGGCCGGGCTGATCCATTTACAGCCCGGTCTAACCCGATTCAACCCAGTACTGTAGCGTGGGGGGCGGGCTGGGACGGGTTGGACAGGGAGCGGGTTTCAAACGAATAATTTTTTGATACCGGTATACCGGAACCCGCTAAGCCCGTTAACCCGTTAACGGGTTGTTAACGGGCTACAACCCGGTTTAGCCTGTTAACTCGTTAACGGGCTACAGCCCGGTTCAGCCCGTTTATTATTACGTTTTTTTTTAATTTTTTTTTTTTAATGGACCAACTGAAACTCCTGATATTGACACTTGTATTTCTTATCTACAAAAATATTTAGAAACATTATATAATAATTATGCTAACATTGTTGATGCTTCTTCTGCTGTAGATGCAAATATTCCTTCAAGTTCAGTTTCAACATCTGGGACCAGTGCTTTGGATGATAATGATGGTGTTGAAGATTATTTGATTTGGTCTACAATAGGGGAGTATCAACAAATCAGTAGCAGGAATATCAATGAACTTCAATTCTACTTGCAAAAGTCAGTAGAGCCCCGCACAAAGGAATTTCTACTATTGGGTTGGTGGAGGAGCAACTCAAATCAATTTCCTGTTCTTTCGGCCATGGCTCGAGACGTGCTAAATGTGCCGATTTCAACAGTCGCATCAGAGAGCGCATTTAGCCAAGCAAGGCAGCAACTAGGAGATACCCGTCATTCATTGGGTAGCAACGCTTTGGAAATTCTAGTGTGCTTCAGAGATTGGATAAGATCAGAACGACGAAATCAAGGGCGTGACGAGATAGTTGAAGTGGAGGACCAAGAAATTGGAGATATAATGGTTTATGGTTCTGATTCAACCAATGCCGGAAACCAAGAACCTCATGTTGACATGGATGAACTTATAAAAATGATGCAAAGCATGTGATGTACTATTTATTTTTTTATAATTGTTGTAAATTTTTAATTTGCAAGTTCAAAAATAACAAAATCAAAAAAGAACTTGCAACTTAATTTGAAGTATTATATATTATTCAATAAAAATATCAAATGAAAGTCTTCGGAGCTTGATCCTTACATATAGGTCTTATTAAATAATTTTTTGTAGCCACTTACTTTCAAATTTTAATTTTAACATTATAAAATTCAAATTTCAAAATTCAAATTTAAAATTTTAAACTTCAAAGTTTAATTCTAAACCTTAAAAGTTTACAAACACTTAAGTATCAATAACATTGAATAAGAAAAATAAAATTTACTTAAAAAAAAATAAAAAATCCACGGTCCGCTAACAACCCGTTAAGCCCGAACTCGGACGGACAAAAAAAAACCCGAAAAAGTACAGCTCGCTAACAGCCCGCAACGTTAAACGGACGGGCTGATTTTTTTTTTTCCAGCCCGTCCAACCCGCCCGTTAAACACCCATACGCAGAATACATAAAATCCCATGTGAACTTGTACCCAAAATTCTTGTTACACACTTGTTGTTCACAAAAATATTTTTAGATACTCAACCTTTCAAAAGTGTATCTATTACACACCACTTTTGTGTTTCACCACTCTATACAAGTAAGTGTAATTTGAGGGATGGATCTTCCCTGGACATGAATCTTGCCCGAAGTATTTATATTGAGGGATGGATCTTCTCTGGGCATGGATCTTATCCGAAATACTTATATTGAGGGCTGGATATTACCTAGACATGGATCTTGTCCTAATCATTGATATTTGGGGATGGATCTTCCCATGTACTGGATTAGTCTTGTACAGTACTGAATGATTGGATGTCAGTTATTATGAGTGTGTATATATATATATTGGGTGGCTCTTCCATGGGCTGGATTGACCATATACAGTACTGAGTGATTGAGTGTACTCTGAGAGTGCGAGTCATTACTATGTTGCATTGCATTAGATATGCATATTTGATATGTAGGCATAGAGAAGTATTTTTCATCATGCCATCTGATAATGAGACTTCTTATCTACCGTTAAAGTTGTTGAGAAATATTCACAGATTTCAGACTTACTCATATTTTTGGTGACTTTTGGCAAAAGATTTGAGTTCTACTGTTATACTTGAAAAAAAAAATGTGTATTTTCCAGAACTATATACGAGCTGAGCATCTTACCTTTGAGTTATTACTTGTGTTGTTTTAAATTATATTGTTATGAATTGTTGTTGGTTATTGGAGTTGGACTCTTACCTTGGTACAAGCTCGTCACTACTTTCAACCCAAGTTTAGGTTTGTTACTTATTAAGTACATGGGGTCGGTTGTACTCATACTACACTTCTACACCCTGCGTGCAGATTTCTGACGCTGATGTTGCTGCGTACAGCGGGAACTGGATCTGAAGATGTACCTACGTTTCAGTTATTGCTGCCTCTTGTTCATGGTAGCTCCAGAATTATTAATCTGTTCATATATATATATATATATATATATATATATATATATATATATATATATATTTTCAAACAGATGATGTATTTTTATTTCATACCAGCTCTGTAAATTCTAATCTTAGAAGCTCATGATTTGTACTATCAGTCCTTGGGAAATGTATTAGAGTGAGTTAAATATTATTTTTAATCAGATATTTATAAATTGGCTTACCTAACGGGTTGGGTTAGGTGCCATCACGACTAGTTGGATTTTGGTTCGTGACAAGTTGGTATCAGAGCTCTAGGTTCATAGGTTCTACAAGTCATGAGCAAATGTCTAGTAGAGTCTTGTGGATCGGTATGATGACGTCCATATTTATCTTCGATAGGCTACAGGGCATTTAGGATAATTTCCCATCTTTCTTTCCTTATCGTGCGGAAATGATTCAGCTTGAAGCATAACTCTTTGAATTCCTTCCACGCATTCGTGTGTGCATGTGAGCGCTCTGTATCAGCCGCGCATCGCTGGCTTGTGATTCCACGAACGAGGTTCGAGATGTGTATTCTGTGTTTTGGTGATGGGCTAGTCTGGAGGACTTGAGGCTAGGGTTAGACCGCAGCTTAAGCTCGGTAGCTTCAGTTGTGTGAACTTGTACATTAGACTCATATATCCGGTAGTGTCCCTATGAGTGAAATTATGGCTCGATGAGGTTGAATGGCTAAGTGACGAGTATGATGTGACAGCGGGATGTGTTCAGGTGGCTTGAATATGATGAAAAATGGGCTATTGGGTGTTTGGTGTCTGTCTCAATTTGTGTGTTGAAGGATCTTTCATGTTGTTTAATTGTGGAGCGAAGTAGATTTTCATGTCTTGTTGATGCGTGTGGACTCAAAAAGATTAAGTGATTGCGTAGTAATTGTGGCTGCGAAAGGGTATAACATGATGCCAATTTGAGGCTAAATAGGTGGGTTATCTCCTGCGTAGTAATCTACATAGGTGTGTTCCTTATAATGTTGAGTAGAGAGTTTTTTTCTACCTGCGGGATGCATGAGGTATTTTATGGTTGGTGTTGCATGAGCTTGATAAGAATTTTTGTTGAACTGAATACGGTATTATGGCAGTAATAGAGTATGGGTATTATGAGTTATTGAGTGTTTTAATCTATGGCTTTGAGCCAAGTGGGGGAGCCTACTATTGACAATTTAATTTCATGGTTATATGTTAAATTTTAGTTTTGGTTTAAGACATACTTGTGGATCAGTTATGACTGTAGAGGTTGAGATCGAGGATGACTCGACCAAGGAAATTTCTGAATACGAGTTACATTACACTTTATGAAAATATGAAAATCATGGAATGATTAAGTTGTTATTTGAAGGATGTAGTGCGCACGAAGTATGAATTTGATTGGTGGTGTTAAAGTAGGGTTACTTCTTTGAGTGTCATTGTGCTAATGGGTCACGTGTCTTTCGGCCTGTTTGGGCGGTACAATTTAGATTTGGGCAGAGTAGATGATTCTCGAGAGGCATCTAATGGATTTAAAATGTATATGTGGAAATGAATTTCTTTTTGAATTCGTATATTGCTAGAATCAGTTATTTACATTGGATTGTGTCGGGACTTGCGGTAATTCTATATGACTATGGATTTTACATTTCAGTATAGGAAAGGAAAGATGAACAATTTTAAGTTCACATAAGGTCTTTCAGAATGGGTGTCTCGGTTGTAGTATTTATGGGGTGCTTAAAAAGAATACAATAACTTATGGGTCTTAGAGCGTTGTGGTTTTATGTTAGGGTGTCTTATAGTGAGCTTTAGGTAAGGATCGTAGTGTTCTGACAAGGAGAAGTGTCAACTTGAGGGTAATTCAGAAGAAACTCAGAGAAAATAGGACAACTGGGTAGTAGGCTAGACTAGTATGGTAATGGTATGCTCGGTTCTTTTGGATGATTATGATGTGGTGAGGCTCTACAGATGTTTTGATGGCAATATGTATATAGGCTATGGGTAGGTCGGGGCCCTGTTTCGATCACAGTATATCCATCAGTAGAGGCTTGTAGACATAACCTGTCAGTTAGTGCTGTATGTTGGTCTTATAGGCCTTGTATATATATTTTGTTGGTTTGTCAGCTGTAGTAGTTAGGACAGCCTTGCTGGCCCAGCTTTATATTGATGTTTAGTCAGCGTTAGTTTCCATTCAGTTTTATATTTTGCTTCGCAAATTGTCTTGCAATGTGGCCCATGACCAAAGTATGACTTTATACGTTCAGAGTCCCTTAGTCGCAAGTTGGTATGCAAGGATAGGTGAGGCACCGGGTGCCGGTCTCGTCCCCCCAGGTTCGGGGCATTTAAAAGTGGTATCAGAGCAGTTCTGTCCTAGGGAGTCCACAAGCCGTATCTAGTAGGGTCTTGTTTATAGATGTGTTGTACACCACATTATATAAGCAGGGGACTACGAGGCATTTAGGAGTTGGTTACCCTTCTTCCAAATCTAAATTGTGATGTAGAACTGAGTTATAGGAAATTTGAGTTAAACTTACGAGTTGGCATTTGCATGCACAGATGACGATGACTAGGAAGACTACGGATAGCCAGAGGAGAGATACAACAGTAGGTGATGGGGCCCAATCGGAGGCCCAAGGAGAGACCCCTACCCAACCATTACAGGCTCCTCCACCACCTGAGGAGATTCCTAGGGAGACCGCACATCCAGTTCTCCCTCCGCTTCTATCAGATCAGGACTTGAGGAGTGCGGTGCATTTGTTGACACAGTTGGTAGCTACCCAGCAATAGGCTACGGCACCCGCTAGTGCAGGATATTCTGAGGGGTCTGGGAGTTCAAGGGTTCGAGATTTTATTGCTTTGAGTCCCCCATAGTTCACGGGGACATATTAGAGGGAGGACCCATAGTATAGAAATCTCCCGGATTCAGGCATTCGCCCAGAATATAGAAAGGGGTAGGCATCGGCAGCAGGGTACAGAGAGGACCGAGTCAGGGCAGCGTAAGAGGATGAGATTTGTCAGGTCTCAGGAGCAGTCTCACGGTAGTTATAGGCCCCAGTACTTCGAATGGCCACCTAGGCCTCTGCCACCTCAGTTACAGGGTTACAGGTATGACCGTTATACTCAGTCAGGACCAGGTGAGAGCTCACGGGCATCAGGTTTGCAGAGACAACGAGGTTCAGGGCAGACATGGTCATTTCCTCTGCGGTGTGACATTTGTGGTATAGGACACTTGGGCCAATGTCGAGTCGGTTCCGATACTTGTTATACATGTGGACGCCCGGGGCATATGATGCGAGATTGCCCAAATAGAGATTCTAGGGATATGGCACAACTAGCGAATTCAACAACAGGATCATCTATGTTTGTGCATCCTTCAGGGCACGAGTCTTAGTCTTCAGCAGGTAGAGGTCGAGATCGAGGTAGAGGTTCCAGATCAGGTGGTAACCAGAATCGTAGCTATGCTTTATCGGGTCGACAGGACCAGGAGTCTTCACCAAACATTGTGACAGGTATGTTGACCATTTTCTCTCACGATGCTTATGCCTTGATAGACCCAGGATCTACTTTATCGTGTATTACCCCATTTGTCGCGGGGAAGTTTGGTATAGTGCCTGAAATACTAGTGATCCTTTTGCGGTATCTACACCGGTCGGAGAATCGATTATTGCTAGACGGGTTTACCGAGGTTGTACGATGATAGTTTGTGGTCGTCAGACTTCAGCCGACCTAATTGAGCTAAAGGTGTTAGATTTTGATGCTATCATGGGCATGGACTGGTTGGCAGCTTGCTATGCCACAGTTGATTGTCGAGCAAAGATAGCCAGATTTTATTTTCCGGGTGAGTCGGTCCTTGAATGGGTAGGTAATACAGTGACACCCAGAGGTAGGTTCATTTCCTATCTGAAGGCGAGGAAAATGATCGCAAAAGTGTGCATTTATCATATTGTGCAAGTTAGAGATATAGATGTTGAGATACCTACACTTCAGTCTATTCCAGTAGTAAAAGAGTACGCAGATGTATTTCCAGATGAACTTCCAGGTGTTCCTCCAGAGCGAGAGATTCATTTTGGCATCGATTTGCTTCTGGGAGCTCAACCAATATCCATCCCTCCATATAGAATTGCACCTGCCGAATTGAAGGAGTTGATGGAGCAGTTAAAAGATTTGCTGGAGACAGGTTTTATCAGGCCCAGTACCTCACCTTGGGGTGCACCGGTACTGTTCGTGCGGAAGAAAGATGGCTCGCTGAGGATGTGTATCGATTATAGGCAGCTGAACAAGGTAACTATTAAGAATAAGTATTCACTTCCAAGGATAGATGACTTGTTTGATCAGTTGCAGGGAGCTAGATGCTTTTCAAAGATAGATTTGAGGTCGGGGTACCACCAGGTCAGAGTTCGGGAGAAAGATATTCCCAAGATAGCCTTCAGGACCCAATATGGCCACTTCGAGTTCCTTGTCATGTCCTTCGGGTTGACGAACGCACCTGCCGTATTTATGGACTTGATGAATAGCCTATTTCGGCCATTTTTAGAATTGTTCGTGATAGTATTTATTGATGATATTTTGGTTTATTCATGTTCAGAGGATGAGCATGCAGACCACCTGCAAGCAGTACTCCAAACCCTCTGTGATAGTAAATTGTATGCTAAGTTTTCTAAATGTGAGTTTTGGTTGAAGTCTGTAGCATTCTTGGGACACATTGTATCCTATGGCAGTATAAAGGTAGACACTCAGAAGATTGAGGCTGTGAAATCCTGGCCTAGACCTACCACTCCGATAGAGGTTCGTAGCTTTCTAGGCTTAGCAGGATACTACCGAAGGTTCGTAGAGGGTTTTTCTTCCCTTTCGGCACCATTAATGAAGTTGACGCAGAAAGCAACTAAGTTTCAGTGGACGGAGGCTTGCGAGCAGAGTTTCCAGGAGCTTAAGGACAGGTTGACCTCAACGCCAATTCTAGCACTTCCAAGGGGTCCAGATGGTTATGCCATGTATTGTGATGCCTCAGGTGTCGGGTTAGGATGTGTCCTGATGCAACATGGAAAAGTAATTGCGTATGCTTCAAGGCAGTTAAGGAAGCACGAGCGGAATTATCCGACCCATGACCTCGAATTAGCTGCAGTTGTCCATGCACTTAAGATATGGCGGTATTATTTATATGGCGTTCATGTTGATGTATTTACATATCATAAAAGCCTGCAATATATCTTCAAGCAGAAAGAATTGAATTTGCGACAGAGGTGATGGCTTGAGTTATTGAAAGATTACAATGTTAACATTCTCTACCATCCAGGCAAAGCTAATGTGGTAGCAGACGCCTTAACTCGCCGATCTATGGGTAGCTTAGCACATATAGAGGCCGAAAAAAGAAAATTAACTAGAGAGATTCATCAATTGGCTTGTTTGGGGGTTCGGTTAGTAGACTCTGGCGATGGTGGAGTTGTACTCCAAAATACTTCAAAATCATCTCTCATAGCTGAAGTAAAGGAGAGGAAGTACGAGGATCCATAGTTGGTCGAGTTGAGAGAGCGAGTTCCGCAGTAGAAGAAGCCATTGTTAGAGATCAAGGGAGATGGATTTCTCAAATATAGGGGTCGTCTGTGTGTTCCAGATGTAGCAGGGCTACAAGATACGATTATGTCAGAGGCACATTATTCGTGGTACTCCATTCATCCTGGGTCAACGAAGATGTAACATGACATTAAGGATGTGTACTGGTGGAGCGATATGAAGAAGAACATTGCTGAGTTTGTTGCTCAGTGTCCTAGTTGCCAGCAGGTAAAGGTAGAGCACCAGAAGCCTGGAGGGCCAATGCAGACTATAGAGATTCCGGTGTGGAAATGGGAGGCGATAAACATGGACTTTATCACGGGTTTACCTCGTTCTCATCGTAAGTTCGATTCCATATGGGTGATAGTCGATAGGCTCACAAAATCAGCTCATTTCCTACCAGTCAGATCTACATATATAGCAGAAGACTATGCAAGGTTATATATTAAGGAGATAGTACGGCTACACAGAGTACCAGTATCTACTATATCTGACCGTGGGGCCCAGTTTACAGCACATTTTTGGAGGTCATTTCAAAGAGGTCTAGGGACTCAGGTGAATCTCAGCACAACTTTTCATCCACAGACTGATGGACAAGCCGAGCGCACAATTCAGACGCTCGAGGATATGTTACGAGCATGTGTGTTGGATTTTAAAAGAAGTTGGGATGAATAGTTACCTCTTATCGAGTTTGCATATAATAACAGTTACCACTCCAGTATCCAGATGGCTCCGTACGAGGCTTTGTATGGGCATAAGTGCAGATCTCCTTTAAGGTGGTTTGATGTTGGAAAATCTATGTTACATGGGCCAGACCTGGTTCAGCAGGTCATAGAGAAAGTAAAGCTTATCCGGGAGTGACTTTTGATAGCCCAGAGTCGTCAGAAGTCATATTCTGATCGATACTTAGTGTTCGGGGTTAATGACTGGATATTCTTAAAGGTGTCGCCTATGAAGGGCGTGATGAGGTTTGGCAAGAAAGGAAAGCTTAGCCCACGATATATTGGGCCTTATAGGATCATTCGGAGAGTGGGCCAAGTCACTTATGAGTTAGAATTGCCGTCGGAATTAGAGTCGGTCCATCCGGTTTTTCACGTATCGATATTACGGAAGTACATTGGCGATCATACCCGGGTGGTGACCACGGATGATGTACAGATTATGGAGGACTTGTCATACGAGGAAATTTCAGTTTCCATCCAAGACCGACAAATTCGCAAGCTACGGAATAAGGAGGTAGCCTCCGTGAAGGTTTTATAGAGAAGCAATAATGTGGAAGAGATGATGTGGGAAGCGGAGGAAGAAATAAAGTCTAAATACCCCCTCCTATTTCAAATTGAAGATATGGCTCGAGGTGGGATACCTCAGCACAGCTCTATGCAGGCCAGTAGGTCATCAGGTAAGCTCTTATTGTTGATTTTCAGAATTTATAATGGACAACTGTGTGAAGCCAAGTGTTTCTATTTATAGACATTGGCCATGTATGGCATGTATGGTATGTTTTCTAGCTGCGTACAGGTTGGTTTTAATCTAATGTATGGAAGGGATTCTGGTAAAGTTTTCCCAAAGTCTCTAAGAATAAAAATTCGAGGACGAATATTTCTAAGGGGGGAAGAATGTTACATCTCGTGTTTTCATACGTTAAAGTTTCGTCGTAAGTTAATCGACATAAGTTTGGGAAAGAAATTATTTTGATATTACAAGTATTATGTTATTTCAAATAAGGGATAAGTAAATTCGTGAAGGTGAGAGGGTAAGAGAATCGAAGAAAATATGTTTCATCAAAGTTTGGTAATTTGGGATAAAATATGGTCCGAGCTATAATACCCGATATTTATTGACTAGTACCACACAAAGTACCATATGACCATGATAGTATGATGTATAAAGTGTATTAAAAATGAGTAGTATTTTAAGTAATTTGAGATAATTCTTAATTATGTGGGTAATTAATTAATTATTGATTTAACGGGAGATTAACCATGTAATTAAGAATTTATTTATAATTGTAGGTGGAGAAAAAGCCCCCCCCACGTGGAAGCAAGTGGAGAAATGTCTGATGACTATTGACTTAGGCTACTAAATTAGAAAGACACATGGGCAATACACTTAGTCATCAAAAACGTAGAAGGAATGTCTATGTTAGTCATCTTTACAATTTTGTTCTATTGATATCAAAAATTTATTTTTGGAGGAGATTTTGGAAGTTCATATTAGCAACGGCATGAACTTCATGTAAATATGAATTTTACAACATGAGACTTCATTTTACAATAGCAACGACAGTTCTTAGATTTTTAAAGAAATTTATACGAAATTTGCACTACGTAATAACAACGGAATTTTGCAATTCTAAGGGAGTACGGTGCAATCCTTCTCAAGAATATCATACGGATTTTTTCCTACTCCGGGTATGTTAAGGCTAAGCCCTTCCTTCATTTTGGCATGATCTCATAATTACATATATTTTATAACGAGGCATAAAGAGAAGTTCATACTCCCGAATTTATATACATTATCCTAGTCTCATAAATTACAGTATTCTCCTTATCGGGACTTCATATTTAATTGAGTATTGTCTTCTTCCAGTCAAGAGAGCAGAGAGCCTATATATACAGTATTACAGTATTTTCATTACCATTGAGCTATAATCGATGGGCAAGCCCCTATTGGGCAACCTCTGATCAGATGATAAGTTATATACCGAGCCTACTGTGGATAAGTGCCTATGAGCGAGCCCAGTTGGACGAGATACAGAGCCTAGTATGGCCGAGCGCATATGAGCGAGCCTACTACGATGGAGCAGTTATATATATACCGAGCCTTGTAAGGCCGGACATTTATTTTACTTACTATATTGAGAGAGTTGAGTCAGTATCAGCAGGTAAGTATACCTCCAGATCATCTTTGACTCCCAGTTACATTCAGTTATTATATTATCAGTTCAGTTGCATCTTTCAGTTATTTTAGCACCTTGCATACTCGGTACATTATTTCGTATAGACGTCCCTTTTTCTGGGGACGCCGCATTTCATGCGTGCAGGTTTAGACAGACAGACAGGTAGACCTCCTCAGTAGGTGTTGTCTGAGTTCAGCTTTATCAGTAAGCTCCACGTCCTTCGGAGTTGTCGGGTCTAGAGGTTTTGTGTACATCTTATGTATATATGTATATAGGCTATGAGTAGGTCGGGGCCCTGTTCCGATCACAGTATATCTATTAGTAGAGGCTTGTAGACATAACTTGTCAGTTAGTACAATATGTTGGTCTTGTATATATATTTTGTTGGTTTATCAGCTGTAGTAGTTAGGACGGCCTTGCCGGCCCAGCTTCATATTTATGTTTAGTCAGCGTTAGTTTCCATTTAGTTTTATATTTTGCTTCGCAAATTGTCTTGCAATGTGGCCCATGACCAAAGTATAACATTATATGTTCAGAGTCCCTTAGTTGCAAGTTGGTATGCAAGGATAGGTGAGGCACCGAGTGCCGGTCTCGCCCCCCCAGGTTCGGGGCATGACAGGTATTCCGGGAGATCCTCCTGTATTGTATATTTACTTTGGGACTACAGAATGGTATTCCGGGAGATCCCCATGCACTGCACATTTATGTTTGGGACTACGAGATGGTATCTCGGGTGATCCCCTATTGTGTTTCTGTGTACTGAGTTGTTACCTTCTGTGATTTCATTCTTGTTAAATTTCAGCCTTTATTTTACTGCGGCATTACACTCTTTCTTGTTTTATTATATATTTACCATTAGGGCCCTGACCTGACCTCGTCACTACTCGACCGAGGTTAGTCTTGGCACTTACTGGGTACCGATTGTGGTGTATTCATGCTACTCTCTGCACATGTTTTTCGTGTACAGATCCAGGTACTCCTTATCAGCTGCACTATTAGTGAGCCGGGATAGCTTTGGAGACTTCAAGATATATATACCGCGTTCGCAGATCCTAGGAGTCCTCTTCTACCCTTTCTCATGTCCATTATCTTTCGTATTTTCCTTTGTTAGACTCTGATGTATAGAGACACTAGATTTTCCTTTTGTAGTTTGTGATTCACGATGTTTCGGGTTTTGGGATTGCTGTGTATTTTGAATAGTTAGTTGCTAAATTATGTTTTCATTACATTATTCCGCAAATGTTAGGCTTACCTAGTCGTAGAGACTAGGTGCCGTCACGACGTCATACGGAGGGGAAATTTGGGTCGTGACAAGTTGGTATCAGAGCTCTAGGTTCATAGGTGTCGTGAGTCACAAATCGATTTATTAGAGTTTCATGGATCGGTACAGAGACGTCTGTACTTATCTTCGGGAGGCTATGGAACTGTTAGGAAAATTTCACTACTTTGATTCCTTGTCGTGCAAAACTTGTTGACTTCAAAAATTCTAAACTTCTATATTCTATTCTCTCACAGATAGTGAGGACACGTACAAGCGGATCTGATGAACAGGCACTTGCACCCCCTGCTAGATCCGCGAGAGGTCGGGGCCGGGGTGGAGGCCGAGAACATCCACGTGGTGTAGCCAGGGCACCCGCACGAGCTGCTATAGAGGAGCCCCTAGTAGCTCCAGCTGGAGAGCAGACACCTGAGGTATCTCTTTCTGCACCAGTTTACTAGGAGACTCTAGCCTAGTTTCTAAGCATGTTCAATACCTTAGCTCGGGCTGGATTGATTCCACTTGCTCCTGCCACATCTCAGGCCGGGGGAGGAGCACAAACTCCCATCGCCGGTACTCCAGAGCAGCGGGTTCGGGTCAACCAAGTTCCAAAGATTGTACCAATGCAGCTGGTAGCTCCAGCTCAGCCCGAGGTTAGGGCAGCAACTTCTGAGGCGGAGCAGCTCAGACTTGAGCGGTAAAAGAAGTACCACCCATTACCTTCAGCAGATTGGCTACAGATGATGCTTAGGGTTTTATGGAGGAGTGCCATCGTATTCTCCGTACTATGGGCGTAGCGGAGACGAGTGGGGTTTCTTTTACTACATTCCAGCTTAGAGGACCAGCCTATCAGTGGTGGCGTGCTTATAAGTTGAGTAGTCCGGCTAAGGTAGCTTCACTTACATGGACTTAGTTCTCGAACATATTTTTGAGAGAGTATGTCCCTCAGAGCCTCAGGGCTCATGGCGCGCGGAGTTTGAGCAGCTGCGCCAGGGTGCTATGACTGTATTAGAATATACAGTTCACTTTAGTGATTTGGCCCCACATGCATCGGCCTTGGTTGTCACAGTGTGAGAGAGGGTACAACGATTTATCGAGGGACTCCAGCATCTGGATTAGTATAGCCAGGGAGTTGGAGATGGATATTCCTTATTAGCAGGTTGTGAGTATTGTCAGGAGTTTGGAGGGCATGCTTGCTCGGGATAGAGAGGATAGAGAGGCTAAGAGGTCTCGAGAGACAGGTTATTATTCTGGAGCTCGTGCCCCAGCAGCTCGCCATGGTAGGGGTTATGTGAGTCGCCCCGTTTATTCAGCTCTTCCAGCCGCCAGTGGAGTTCCAGCTCCTTCTAGACCCCAAGGAGCCTTATTATACACCGCTAGTATCTAGTGCGCCTCCTACTCGTGGTGCTATTAGCGGCCAGTCCAACAGACCTAGCCCGAGTCAGTCACAGCAGCCACGTCCTCCCAGAGCTTTGTTTTGAGTATGGCGACACTCGCCATATGGTGAGGGATTGCCCCAGATTTATGAGGGGTGCACCTCCACAGACTTCTCAGCCACAACGTGCTCCACCGGGTCCTTAGGCTATGATTACAGCACCAGTTGCCACCTCACCTGCTCAGCTAGCCCGAGGTAGAGGTCGGGGAGGTAGAGGTCGCCCTAGAGGGGGAGGCCAGGCCAGATATTATACCTTTCCTACTCGTATAAAGGCAGTCGCTTCTGATTCTATCATTACAGGTATTGTCCCGGTCTGTCATAGAGATGCGTCAGTATTATTTGACCTATGCTCTACATATTCTTATGTGTCCTCTTATTTTGCCCTGTATTTGGGCGTATCTAGGGATTCTTTGAGTTCCCTTATTTATGTATCTACTCTTGTGGGAGATTCTCTTGTTGTGGACCACGTGTATCGGTCATGTTTGATTGCTCTTAGTCATTTTGAGACCAGAGTCAATTTATTATTGCTCAGCATGGTGGACTTTGATATTAATTTGGTCATGGACTGGTTGTCGCCCCATTATGCTATTCTTGATTTTCACGCTAAAACCATGACGCTAGCTATGCCAGGTTTACCGCGATTAGAGTGGAGAGGTACCTTAGAGTATACTCCCAGCAGAGTTATTTCTTTTCTTAAAGCTCAACGAATTGTTGAGAAGGGGTATGACGCGTATCTAGCTTATGTGAGAGATGTCAGTATTGATACCCCTACAATTGAGTCCGTTCCAATAGTGAGGGACTTTCCAGATGTGTTTCCAGCTGATCTTCCGGGCATGCCGCCCGACATAGATATTGATTTGGGCATTGATCTATTGCCGTGCACTCAGCTCATATCTATTCCTTTATATCGTATAGATCCTCCTGAGTTAAAGGATTTGAAGGAGCAGTTACCGAAATGGCTTGATAAGGGCTTTATTCGGCCCAGTGTGTCACCTTGGGGTGCTCCTGTCTTATTTGCGAAGAAGAAGGATGGTTCTATGCGGATGTGTATTGATTACCGCCAGTTGGATAAAGTCACAGTGAAGAACATGTATCCATTGCCTCGTATTATGACTTATTTGATCAGTTATAAGGTGCCAGAGTGTTTTCCAAGATTGACTTACATTCAAGATATCATCAGTTGAAGATTCGGGAGCCAGATATCTCGAAGACTTCTTTCAGGACCTGATATAGTCACTATGAGTTTCTTGTTATATCCTTTGGGCTGACCAATGCCCCAACAACTTTTATGCACTTGATGCACAGTGTGTTCCGGCCTTATCTTGACTCATTTGTCATTGTGTTTATTGACGACATTCTGGTGTACTCCCGAAGTCGGGAGGATCATGAGCAGCACCTGAGGACTGCACTTCATACCTTGAGAGAAAAGAAGTTATATGCAAAATTTTCAAAGTGTGAGTTTTGGCTAGACTCAGTGGCATTCTTGGGTCATATAGTATCGAGTGATGGGATCCAGGTGGATCCGAAAAAGATTGAAGCAGTGCAGAGTTGGCCCAGACTGTCCTCATCTACAAAGATCCGGAGTGTTCTTGGTTTGGTGGGGTATTACCATCAATTTGTAGAGGGTTTCTCATCTATTGCAACACTTATGACCAGGCTGACCCTGAAGGGTGCTCCATTCAGGTGGACAGAGGAGTGTGAGGAGATCTTTCAGAAGCTCAAGACAACTTTAACTACAGCCCAGTATTGTTATTGCCTTCAGGTTCAGGGTCTTATACAGCTTATTGTGATGCGTCGCGAGTTGGCCTCGACACGGTATTGATGCAGGAATATAGGGTGATTGCCTACGCGTCCAGACAACTGAAGGTGCATGAAAAGAACTATCTTGTCCACGACCTTGAGTTAGCAACTATTGTAAATGTCTTGAAGATTTGGTGCCATTATTTGTATGGTGTTCCTTGTGAGATTTACACCGATCACCAGAGTCTGCAGCATCTGTTCAAGCAGAAGAATCTTAATTTGTGTCAGAGGAGGTGGTTGGAACTGCTTAAAGATTATGATATCACCATTTTGTACCACCCTAGGAAGGCCAATGTGGTGGCCGATGATTTGAGTCGTCGGGCAGAGAGTTTGGGGAGCTTAGCATATCTACCAGCAACAGAGAGGCCCATGACATT
This sequence comes from Nicotiana tomentosiformis, assembly GCF_000390325.3. Classification (NCBI taxonomy): domain Eukaryota; kingdom Viridiplantae; phylum Streptophyta; class Magnoliopsida; order Solanales; family Solanaceae; genus Nicotiana; species Nicotiana tomentosiformis. The sequence goes on from NC_090819.1 coordinate 117,516,499, forward strand.
GGATGTTCAGGCCTTAGCCAGCCAGTTTGTGAGATTGGATATTTCTGAGCCGAGTCGAGTATTGGCTTGTGTGATCTCTCGGTCTTCTCTTTATGATCGTATCAGGGAGCGTCAGTATGATGACCCTCATCTGTTTGTCCTTAAGTACACGGTCTAGCACGATGATGCTAAGGAGGTCACTATTGGATATGATGGTGCATTGAGGATGCAGGGCAGGCTATGTGCACCCAATGTAGATGGTTTGCGTGAGTTGATTCTCCAGGAGGCTCACAGTTCGCGGTACTCTATTCATCCGGGTGCCGCAAAGATATCAGGACCTGAGGCAGCATTACTGGTGGAGGAGGATAAAGAAGGACATAGTGGAGTATGTTACTCGGTGCCTAAATTGCCAGCAGGTGAAGTATGAGCATCATCGGCCAGGTGGGTTACTTCAGAAGTTGGAGATTCCGGAATGGAAATGGGAGAGGATCACTATGGATTTCATTGTTGGACTCCCATGGACTCAGCGGATGTTTGATGCAGTTTGGGTGATTGTGGATAGGCTGACCAAGTCGTTTCATTTTATTCCTGTGATGACTACCTATTCTTCCGAAAAGTTGGCTCAAATTTATATCCATGAGATCATCAGACTTAATGGCGTATCGGTATCTATCATCTCTGACCAGGGTACGCAGTTTACATCACGGTTCTGGAGAGCCGTACAGTACGAGTTGGGTACTCGGGTTGAGTTGAGCAGAGCATTTCACCCTCAGACGGATGGAGAGTCCGAGCATACTATTCAGATACTGGAGGATATGCTCTGCGCTTGTGTGATAGATTTTGGGCATGCTTGGGACCAGTTTTTGCCACTTGCGGAGTTTTCCTACAACAACAGTTATCAGTACAGTATTTAGATGGCACCATATGAGGCTCTGTATGGTAGGCGGTGTCGGTCCCCAGTGGGATAGTTTGAGCCGGGCAGGGCTAAATTATTGGGTATAGACTTGGTTCAGGATGCCTTGGAGAAGGTTAAGGTGATTCAGGGTAGACTTCGCACAGCCCAGTCCAAACAGAAGAGTTACGCAGACCGGAAGGTTCGCGATATTGCATTCATGGTTGGAGAGAGGTTCTTGCTCCGAGTTTCGCCTATGAAGGGCGTTATGAGGTTCGGAAAGAGGGACAAGCTGAGCCCAAGGATTATTGGTCCCTTTGAGGTGTTACAACGAGTTGGAGAAGTTGCTTATGAGCTTGCCTTACCTCCCAGTCTAGCAGGACTTCATCCGGTGTTTTATGTTTCGATGCTCCGGAAGTATCACGACGATCTTTCCCATGTGTTAGATTTCAGGTCAGTCCAGTTGGACAGGATCTATCGTATGTTGAGGAGTCAATGGCTATTTTAGACAGGCAGGTCAGAAAGCTAAGGTCAAAGAACATTGCTTCAGTAAAGGTTCAGTGGAGGGGTCAGCTGGTCGAGGAGGCAACTTGGGAGACCGAGCATGTCATACGCAGCCGTTACCCTCACCTTTCCACCACTACAGGTATGTCTTTATGCTCGTTTGAGGATGAACGATTGTTTTTAGAAGGGAAGGATGTAATGACCTGGCCGGTCATTTTGAGAGTAATAGCCCCGATCCGCATAAAACACTTGATCTTTATAAAGAAATAGAAATCCTGAAAAGGTATTATAAGATAAGTAAGTAACTAAAGAAAAGAACAAGTCGTTATACAAAAAAGGGAAAATAATAAATTACCCAAAGGTTGTATTCTGACAACTCACCAAAGATAGTTATTCCTTCAGATCCTATCTATTGATAACAGTAACTATTCTAAACTATTGTCGTTTGAAAAATTAAGAAAGAATTAATTATCTTTTTCAAAATTTCCTTATTTACTACACTAGTAAAAGTCCAACAAAAAGTAAAAGAATTGGGTGATCGAAGAATCAAGAAGACAATGTAGTCAAATAACTTTTATAATTAATATTTTCTTGAAAAGTTGGTTACTTAATTGCAAATGGCTAATGTGAGGAGTAGATATTATTAACATATTATACCTTTAATCAGAGGTATTAGATTCGAGTCTTCCGAATGAAAATATCCTTGGTAAAAATGCTTCCACTTTAAATGGGCTCTATATATGTGTGTGCGAATTGTTAGCTGGGTCACTGCGTTCCAGATACCAAATATAATTGTTAAAAAATAAAAAAGACCAGAGGAAGTATCAAGTATCAATTTAGAGTTGTTCAAAACGTAACCGAAATCGATAACTGAACCGATAGCTTATTGGCTTATTGGTATCGGATTATCGGGGTAATGGATGGTGAACAGATTGAGATTTTATAATTAACGGCTTAACAGTTTGGGGCGGATTACTCAATTTTCTTATCGGGTAAACAGTTAACCCGTTAAGAATTTTTATATTTACACTTTTACCCCTATGTATATAAAGTACTATTGAAACCCTAAATGGCGAAATCCTTAATTTCTATTTTCTAATTCTCAATTGTCCGCAGGCACCAGAGGCAGAGAAGTCGTCAGTCTCGTCTCTCTCTTGAACTAAAAACTAAGAAGTCGAAAAATCGAAATCTCAATGATTAATACGTGTATGTCTGTATGAGTAATCTTGATGGTATTAAAAATTTGGTTAATACGTGTATGACAGTATGAGTAGTCTTGAAGACTCTTCAATTAAAAAATACCGTTTGGTTAGATCTTAGATGGTATTAAAAATTTGGCATTGATTTGAAACTGTTTGGTATTGATTGAATGATTGTGCAAAAGATTTCTATTTGGTTTAGCCGATAAGCCACCCGATAACCGCCGGATAATTGTTAATCTAATACCAATTTGCATGTTGTCTTATTGGATGGCTAGCGAATTACTTCATTTATAATCCGATAATCGTTAAGCCGAACTGTTAAGCTTAATTATCCACCTGATCCGCCCGAGAAGCACCCATGAGTATCATGTGTGGTTAATATGCTTTCTTGTCTTTTATTTGTTTGTTTTTCTTTTTGAGCTGACATTTCAAGTAAGTTTATTTTTATTTTTTTTTAATTATAAAATTTCCCAGACAGCTATCTAGGTTGTGTTGTATTCAAAAAAGTGCAAGAGAAGGACTAGACCTTACCTCAGAAAAATACAACAGCGGTGATACCATCACCCCAAAATAATAACATGAAAGGAGGTTTATATATAAGCTCTTCTTCTTGAGAAACTATGAACATATTAACTAACGAAGAAATTAAATTTTTCATACTTCGTCCTTATACTAGGAAGCTGTCATTTATCTAAGAGGAAAGGTCCTTTAGCACTATTGGGCAGCTGTTAGAATGAATGGAACATTCTCCTCTGACTTGTGGTGGTAGCCAATTTTGCAAGACAATCTGCTACCTGATTACCTTCTCTGAAGTAATGTTTAACATTAACTCTAGCATGTTTTCTCTATCAATTACCAGCTTGATCTTCAAATTGTTGGTGTCTCTTTCTGTAAGTATATTAGCAATAACCATTGAGTCAAGTTCAAGAAAAAAATTAGTGTATCCATTTTTGTTACACCATTTCCCTCCAAACTCAGCTATTTTTGCCTCCACCATATTGTTACTATAACAATTGATGGGTATAGAAAAGGCCATAATGAGATCACCATGGCAGTCCCTAACCACCCCACTGATGCCCGCTTTTTCACTTTCCTTGCTAAAGCTACTATCAGTATTAACCTTGACAGTTTCCGGCAAAGGGGGTTCCCATATAACTTGCATCTATTTTTGCGATGGCCTGAGTCTCTCAATTTTTTCGCATAATAAGGGCCATTCCAGATGAGTATAGTCCCCAAGAACATGTTTGAAAATTGTTGCTTTTGAGGTCCAAATACTTTGATGTCTCATGTTGTTTAGTTGAAACTTCTTTTGCTTTCCATATTTACACGCATTTCTCTGCTTCCAAAGTTCCCAACAAATAAACATGGGAGCTATCTGTAGGATTTGATTATGCACTCTATTGTTGGCGCTTGTCTCCCACCATCTCTTGAATATAGCAATTACTGGTTCTTGTTGGTGTTTAATTCCAAGTGCATTCCCAATGTAATTCCAAATAAAATTGGCTGCATCACTACTATTGAAAATATGTTGCACTGTCTCCACCTGCGCAGAAGAATAACATGAACATCTAGAAATGATATTAGTGCCAAATCTGCCTATAACATCATCAAACAACAATCTATTTTTAAACAGTCTCCAAGTGATAAAGAAATTTTAAATGGGATAGAGTTATGCCATATTTTGTTTATAAAATCATTCTTTTGCTTTTTAAATCTAATAGATTGACATGCTGAATTAGAAGAGTAATGCCCATTATTAGAAATAATCCAAACATGAAAGTCATCTTCATTCGGATCACCAATATCCAATTGAACAATGCTGTCAGTAAGATGAACAGGGAGAACTTCATTAAGTTTGTCAATATTCCATCCTCCATTATTCAAGAACTGCTTCACCTGTACTTTAGCAGACCTACCACCACCTTGTGAGAGATTGGCTAATGCACCTTTGTCGGTCCAGTTGTCCCACCAGAAGCTGCAATTACCTTTTTGAACTCCCCATTTAATGTTATGCTCCACTTTGTCTCTGATCTTTAACATATTCTCCATATATGTGAATTCACTGGACTTAGTCCTTTATTCACCGGATGAGCTCTTTTTTAGTATTTATTCTTGAGAAAGGTGGCACAAAGGGAAGGTTGAGTTCTGAATCTCCACCACCTTTTGATGCTAAGTGTGTAAATGATGTCCTCCATTTTCCTGACACCAGCTCCTCCCTCATCTTTAGGGAGACAAAGATTGTTCCATGAAGACCGATGATATTTATTTCTACTTTCATTGGATCCCCAAAAGAAATTAGCAAAGTATTTCTCCATGATCTTAGTAATTTCTTTAGGAGGATTCATAGTAGACAATATATAGGTGGGAAAAGACTGCAGAACATGTTTGACCAAGATCATTCTCCCCCCAAGAGACATCATATTGGCCTGCCATCTATTGAGCTTTTTGATAAATTTGGAGAGCATACCATCAAAGAGACTACTTGTCTTTCTCCCATAATATATAGGGCATCCCAAATAAGTAAATGGGAAAGACTTATCCATAAAATCAGTGGCATTTCTTATTCTATTGATTCTGTTGGCACAAGTGTGAGGAGTTGTGTTATGACCCAAAAGGTCATCTTATATTTTAAAAATTAATTCTGCACTCTTAAGCCTTAGAAATCTCGTTTTTACCCTCCTCGATTTACGTACACAGTCCGGACGTGTTTCAGGAAAATTTTTATGTTGAAAATTAATGAAAATAAGAATTTTTGCCTTAAAAGTTAATTTTAGTTGACTTTGGTCAATATTTTTAATAAACTGGACCGGATTTATATTTTGACAGTCCCGGTGGGTCCGTATCAAATTATGGGACCTGGGCGTCTGCCCGGAATCAAATTCGGAGGTCCCTAGCTCGAGTTATGAATTTCTGATGAAAATTAAAAGTCTGAAAATTAATCATTTTTAAGAATTGGTTGATGTTTGGCCTTGTTGATACCGGGTCCGTATTTTAGTTTCGGAGCCCGGTATAGGTCCAATATACTATTTATGACTTATCTGTGTAATTTGGTAAGAAACGGAGTTGGTTTGACGTGATTCGGACGTCCGGTGGTGAAGATAGAAATTTTAAAGTGTTCTTGAAAATTTCATTTAACTTGGTGCTACATTCGTAGTTCTAGGTGTTATTTTGGCGATTTGATCACGCGAGAAAGTTTGTATGATATTTTTAGACTTATGTGCATGTTTGGTTAGGAGCCCCGAGGGCCCGGGTGAGTCGGATAAGCCACGGGTGTTTGGACGTTCAAAAATCTGGTTTTCTGCAGATTTTGGTGCCTTCTGGTTTCCTTCTTCGTGTTCGTGAAGGCACTCTCGCGAACGCGAAGTAGAAACTGGGATGGCTGATTTTTTACTCTTTGCGAATGCGAAGGCCCGGTCACGAACGCGAAGTGATGGGGGATTTACCCTTCGCGAACGCGACCGGCTCATCGCGAATGCGAAGCACTTGGGGACCTGGGGGAGGGTTGGTCTTTCCTTCATCGCGAACGCGAGCAATGACTCGCGAACGCGAAGGTCAGGGAGAGTAACCTTCACAAATGCGAGCAAGGGCTCGCAAACGCGAAGGCTTGGAAGCCTATACTCTTCGTGAATGCGACAGTGTTCTCGGGAACGCGATGAACAGTGTCGCCCAGCACTTAAAACAGAATCAAAATGGGACTTAGGCCATAAATCCATTTTTTCAATAACCAAACGGACTAGAGGCAATTTTCAAGAGTTATTTTCTTCCCCAAAGTGTTGGTAAGCAATTCTAAACTTTTTTCTTTCAATTACCCATCTCATTTCATAAATCTTCAATCTAAAATTTAGAGTTTTCATGGTAGAATTAGGGGTTTGGGTAAAAACTAGGGATTTCGAAAATTTGGGAATATAGACCTCAATTTGAGGTTGGATTCCAAAACCAATTATATATCCGGGCTCGTGAGTGAATAAGTAAATGGATTTTGGTCCGAACCTCGGGTTTTGACCAAGCGGGCCCGGGGTCGATTTTTGACTTTTTGAAGGAAAATTTAGGAAATCTAAATTTATGCAATATAATTGATTCCTTTAGCAATATTTGATATTATTGAGTCATTTTTGAATAGATACGAGTGGTTTGGAGGTGGATTCTAAAGAAAAAGCTGTGATTGAGTATTAAGTGGCCTTCTGAGCGAGGTTAGTGTTGTGTCTAACTTTGACTTGAGGGAATTAAGAACCTTAGACTATTTGTTATGTGAAATTCATGTGAGCGGTGTATATGTGAGGTGATGAGTACTTATGCGCCGCCAATTTACCTGTTTTTCCTGTTTTCTCCCGTTTTTCTTATATTGTCTCTTTCCTATGCCTAATTGCTACGTGTTTATTCTATTGTTGTTAAATTGAACGTTCTTATCATGTTTATGGATTTTCTGGTGATAATTGAGTATTTATGTCAAAGTTGAGATTGAAATTGTGAAGCTAAATATTGAAGTAAGGCTTGCACTTGTTATTTTATCTCCCTGTTGTTATTTATGCATTGCATTATGGTAAGGGGGAGTGTTAATGCATGAAGGGTGATGTCGTACCATTTTGTGAGTGTTAATGCACGAAGGGTGATGTTGTGCCATATTGTGAGTGTAAAAGCACGAAGGGTGATGTCGTGTCATATTGTGAGTGTTAATGCACGAAGGGTGATGTCGTGCCATATTGTGAGTGTAAAAGCACGAAGGTTGATGACATGCCATATTGTAAGTGTTAATGCACGAAGGGTGATATCGTGCCATATTGTGAGTACTAATGCACGAAGGGTGATGTCGTGCCATGATATGAGAGTTAATGCACGAAGGGTGATGTCGTGCCATATTTATTGATTTTATGGTGAGGTTGAGAGTAAAAGCACGAAAGGTGATGCCGTGCATTTTTTCCTTTACTGTAATCATGTTCCTGTTGATTCGTAGCATATTGGTTGTTCCAGTTATCATTCTGCTGTAGTTTTTTATCTCGTATTTCCCCAGTATGTTTCCCCCTCCCGATATTTCCTGTCTAGCTCTTCATTACTGTTGTTTGTATATACACTGTTAAATTGTACAAGTTAATTTGTAGGTGCCTTGCCTTAGCCTCATCACTACTTCGTCGAGGTTAGGCTCGACACTTACCAGTATATGTGGTCGGTTATACTGATACTGCACTCTGCACTTTCTGTGCAGATTTTTGTACCGGCTCGGGTTGATCGAGATTTTTCTGTTGGACCGCTATCCGGAGACTCAAGGTAGATCTGTCGTCGTCCATAGACCTTGAACTCCCCGTCTATCTTTTTTGTTCTACTGTTTCTTTCATTCAAACAGTTGTATTCCTTTCAGATTATTACTTGTAATAAATTCTAGAATGCTCGTGAATTGTGACTCCAGATCCGTGTGGTAGTAATTAATGCAGTTTTTATATTATTCCGCACTCATTATATTTCACCTTAGCTAATTTGCTGTTATTTACTGAATGGGATAAGAATTGGTTTAATGATTCTCTAACGTTGTCTTGCCTAGCAAGTGAAATATTACGCGCCATCACGGTCCCGACGGTGGGAATTCCAGGTCGTGACAAGTTAGTATCCTTAGCACTAGGTTGACTAGGTCTCACAATTCACGAGCAAGATTATTAGAGTCTGAAGGATCGGTACGGAGACGTCTGTGCTTATCTTCCAGAGGTTATGAAGTTTAGGAACAAATTTCACTTCTATTCTTCTTTGTCGTGTGATTTTGTTTTCTCAATACTGATTGAACTCTTCTACTCTTATTCTCTCGCAGATGGCGAGAACACGTACCCCTTCCTCAGCTGAGCAGCAGTTAGAGCCTCCAGTGGCAGCTCCTACGAGGGGCAGAGGTCGAGGCCGTGCCAGAGAGAAGGTTATGCCTATCACATTGAGAGAGGAGCATCGTCGTCAGTTTGAGCGTCTCCAGTAGGGCAGTATGACTGTTACTCAGTATGAGATCCATTTTGTGGATTTGGCCCATCATGCTATTCTTCTGCTTCCCACCGATATAGAGAGGGTGAGGAGGTTTATTGATGGACTTGCTCAGCTTATCAGATTGCAGATGGATAAGGAGACTGGAGTGAGATTTCTTTTCAGGAGGCTGTCAATGTCGCCAGACGAGTCGAGATGGTTCTTACTTAGGGAGGTCAGGGGTCTGACAAGAGACCTCGTCATTCCGGTGAGTTCAGCGGTGCCTCATCTAGAGGCAGGGTTACCTTTGGTAGAGGCCATCCTCCCAGGCCATTTCATTCAGCACTCCAGGCATCCCACGGTGCCTCAGGTGGTCGTGGCCCTCAGATGCATTATTTCGACCATCTAGCCTATAGTGCACCACCAGCTCCTATTAATGCACCTCCACTCCAGAGTTATCAGGGTGGTTACTCAGGTCGACAGGGTCAGTTTCAGGGTTAGCAGTCATAGCAACCGAGATTATGTTATACTTGTGGTAATCCGAGGCACATTGCTAGATTTTGCCCTCGGGCAACGGGCATCTCACAACATCAAATTTCTTGTGCCATAGTTCCAGCACCAGTTGCTACACCACCTACTCAGCCAACTAGAGGCAGGGGTTAGGTAGCTAGAGGTAGAGGCCAGACTGTTAGAGGTGGAGGTCAGGCCGTTAGAAGTGGAGACCAGCCAGTTAGAGGTCATCCCAGGGACGTAGTTCAGGGTGGTAGGGCCCAGCCCTGGTGTTATGCTTTCCCAGCCAGGTCTAATGCTGAGTCATCTGACGTTGCTATCACAGGTAATGTTTCAGTTTGCAGTAGAGATGCTTCAGTTCTATTTGATCCGGGATCTACTTACTCATATGTGTCTTCCTATTTTGCTTCATATTTGGTTGTGCTCCGTGATTCTTTGAGTGCTCTTGTGTATGTGTCCACGCCAGTGGGGGATTCTATAGTTGTAGATCATGTTTATCGTTCGTGTGTGGTCACCATTGGGAGTCTTGAAACTCGTGTAGATCTTCTACTCCTCTATATGGTTGATTTTGATGTCATACTGGGTATGGATTGGCTATCACCTTATCATGTTATATTAGATTGTCACGCTAAGACGGTGACCTTAGCCTTGCAGGGGTTGCCTCGATTAGAGTGGAAAGGGACTTTTATCCATTCTTCCAGCAGGGTTATCTCTTATGTGAAGGCTTGGCATATGGTCGAGAAGGGGTGTCTAGCTTATTTGGCTTATGTCCGTGATTCTAGTGCGGAGATTCTATCCATGGATTCAGTGCCAGTTGTTCGTGAGTATCCATAGGTGTTTCGTGCAGACCTGCCGGGGATGCCATCCGACAGGGATATTGATTTCCGTATTGATTTGGCCCCGGACACTCAGCCCATTTCCATTCTGCCATACCGCATGACCCCACAAGAGTTGAAAGAATTGAAGGAACAGTTGCGGGATTTGCTTGATAAGGGCTTCATTAGACCTAGTATCTCGCCCTGGGGTGCACCTGTGTAGTTTGTGAAGAAGAAAGATGGATCGATGAGGATGTGTATAGATTATCGGCAGTTGAACAAAGTCACCATCAAGAACAAGTATCCATTACCGAGGATTGATGATTTATTTGATCATCTTCAGGGTGCCAAGGTATTTTCGAAGATTGATTTGAGATCTGGCTACCATCAGCTGAGGATTAGGGCATCTGATGTCCCTAAGACAACTTTTTGGACTCGATATGGGCATTATGAGTTTCTAGTGATGTCGTTTGGGCTAATAAATGCCCCAGCAGCATTCATGGATATGATGAACCGGGTGTTCAAGCCCTACTTGGATTCCTTTGTGATTGTGTTTATTGATGATATCTTTGATCTAATCCCACAACCGAGAGCAGCATGAGCAACATCTTCAGATCGTTCTTCAAACTCTGGGAGACAACCAGTTATATGCTAAGATCTCAAAATGCGAGTTCTGATTGAGTTCAGTTGCTTTCTTGGGTCACATTGTATCGGCAAAGGGTATTCAGGTCGACCCTAAGAAGATTGAGGCAGTTCAGAACTGGCCTAGACCCACATCAGCTACAGAGATCCGTAGTTTCTTGGGTTTGGCGGGCTATTACCTTCGATTTATGGAGGGGTTTTCATCCATAGCAGCCCCGTTGACCCAGAAGGGTGCCCCGTTCAGGTGGTCAGACGAGTATGAAGCGAGCTTTCAGAAGCTCAAGACAGCTTTGACTACAACACTGGTATTGGTGTTACCCACAGGTTCAGAATCTTATACAGTATATTGTGACGCATCTCGTATTGGTCTGGGTACGGTATTGATGCAGGGTGGTAAGGTTATTGTATATGCTTCACGACAGCTGAAGTTTCATGAGAAGAATTACCCAGTTCATGATCTAGAGATGGCAGCCATTGTTCATGCGCTGAAGATTTGGAGGCACTATCTTTACGGCATGCCATGTGAGGTATTCATGGATCATCAGAGCTTGCAGTATTTGTTCAAGCAAAAGGAGCTCAATTTGAGGCAGAGGAGGTGGTTAGAGCTATTGAAAGATTATGATATCACCATCTTGTATCATCCCGGGAAGGCCAATATGGTGGCCGATGCTTTGAGTAGAAAGTCAGCTAGTATGGGTAGCCTTACTTATATTCCAGTTGGTGAGAGAGCGCTTGCATTGGATGTTCAGGCCCTGGCCAGCCAGTTCATGAGGTTGGATGTTTTTGAGCCCATCCGTGTTCTAACTTATACAGTTGCTCGATCTTCTTTGATTGAGCGCATCCGAGATCGGCAGTATGACGATCCTCATTTGCTTGTCCTTAGAGACACAATGCGGCACGGTGGTGCCAAGCAGGTTTCTGTTGGAGATGAAGGAGTTTTGAGGATGCAGGGTCGTATTTGTGTGCCTAATATGGATGGACTTCGTGAGTTGATTCTTGAGAAGGCCCACAGTTCCCGGTATTCTATTCATCCGGATGCCACCAAGATGTATCAGGACTTGCAGCAGCATTATTGGTGGAGGAGGATGAAGAAAGACATAGTTGCATATGTAGCTCGGTGTCTAAATTTCAAGCAGGTAAAGTGTGAGCATCAGAGACCTGGTGGTTTACTTCAGAAGATAGAGATTCCTGAGTGGAAGTGGGAGCGTATCACTATGGATTTTGTTGTTGGACTCCCACAGACTCAGAGGAAGTTCGACATAGTGTGGGTCATTGTAGACAGGCTGACCAAGTTAGCGCACTTCATTCCTGTGGTAGTTACCTATTCTTCGGAGCGGTTGCCAGAGATTTACAATTGTGAGATCGTCCGTCTTCACGGTGTGCCCTTATCTATCATTTCTGATCGAGGTACGCAGTTCACCTCGTACTTCTGGAGGGCAGTAAAGCGTGAGTTAGGTACGCGGGTTGAGCTGAGCACAATATTTCATTCTCAGAGGGACGGGCAGTACGAGCGCACTATTCAGATCTTGGAGGATATGCTCCGCGCATGTGTCATAGACTTCGGAGGATCGTGGGATCAGTTCTTGCCCCTTGCGGAGTTCGCCTACAACAACAACTACCAATCGAGCATTCAGATGGCTCCCTATGAGGCATTATATGGTAGGCGGTGCGGGTCGCCAATTGGGTGGTTCGAGCCGGGGGAGGCTCGGTTGTTGGGCACAGACTTAGTACAGGATGCCTTGGATAAGGTCAAGATTATTCAGGATCGACTTCGCACATCTCAGTCCAGGAAGAAGATTTATGCCGATCGCAGAGTTCGTGATGTTGTATTCATGGTCGGAGAGACAGTATTGCTTCGGGTATCACCCATGAAGGGTGTAATGAGATTCGGAAAGAAGGGAAGTTGACCCCTAGGTATATCGAACCTTTTTAGATTCTAGAGAGGGTAGGAGATGTGGCTTACAGGCTTGCATTGCCATAGGGGTTATCGTCATTTCATCCCATGTTCCATGTGTCCATGCTTCGAAAGTATCACGGTGATCTGTCCCATGTGTTAAATTTCAGCTTTGTCCAATTGGACAAGGATTTGACTTACGAGGAGGAGTCGGTGGCTATTTTAGCCCGACAAGTTCGCCAGTTGAGATCAAAGAGTTATCCTTCAGTTTGAGTATAGTAGAGAGGTCAGCCTGTTGAGGCAACTACTTGGGAGTCCGAGTCCGATATGCGGAGTAGATATCCCCACCTTGTCACCAGCCCAGGTACTTTTCTATGTCCGTTCGAGGACGAACGGTTGTTTTAGAGGTGGAGAACGTGATGACCCAAAAGGTCATCTTATGTTTTAGAACTCAATTCTGTGCTCTTAAGTCTTAAAAAACTCATTTTTACCCTCCTCGATTTGTGTGCGCAGTCCGGGCATGTTTCCGGAAAACTTTTATGTTGAAAATTGATGAAAATAAGAATTTTTACCTTAAAAGTTGATTTTAGTTGACTTCAATCAACATTTTTAGTAAACAGAATCGGATCTGTATTTTGACGGTCCTGGTGGGTCTGTATCGAATTATGGGACCTGGACGTCTGCCCGGAATCGAATTCGGAGGTCCCTAGCTCGAGCTATGAATTTTTGATAAAAATTAAAAGTCTGAAAATTAATTATTTTTAAGAATTGGTTGATGTCTGGCCTTGTTGATACCAGGTCCGTATTTTGGTTCCGGAGCTCGCATAGGTCCAATATACTATTTATGACTTATCTGTGAAATTTGGTGAGAAACGGAGTTGGTTTGACGTGATTCGGACATCTGGTGGTGAAGATAAAAATGTTAAAGTGTTCTTGAGAATTTTATTTGATTTGGTGCTAAATTCGTAGTTCTAGGTGTTATTTTGACAATTTGATCACGCGAGCAAGTTCGTATGATGTTTATAGACTTGTGTGCATGTTTGGTTTGGAGCCCCGAGGGCTCGGGTGAGTTTCGGATAGGCCACGGGATGTTTGGACTTTGAAAAATCTGGTTTTCTGCAGATTCTAGTGCCTTCTGGTTTCCTTCTTCGCGTTCGCGAAGGCACTCTCGCGAACGCGAAGTAGAAACTGGGATGGCTGATTTTTTACTCTTCGCGAATGTGAAGGCCTGGTCACAAACGTGAAGTGATGGGGGATTTATCCTTCGCGAACGCGACCGGCTCATCGCGAACGCGAAGTACTTGGGGACCTGGGGGAGGATTGGTCTTTCCTTCATCGTGAACGCGAGAAATGTCTTGCGAACGCGAAGGCCATGGAGAGTAACCTTCACGAATGCGAGCAAGGTCTCGCGAACGTGAAGGCTTGGCAACCTATACTCTTCGCGAATGTGACAGTGTTCTCGGGAACGCGATGAACACTGTTGCCCAGCACTTAAAACAGAATCAAAACGGGACTTAGGCCATAAATCCATTTTTTCAATAACCAAACGGACTAGAGGCAATTTTCAAGAGTTATTTTCTTCCCCAAAGTGTTGGTAAGTGATTCTAAACAATTTTCTTTCAATTACCCATCTCATTTCATAAATCTTCAACCTAAAATCTAGAGTTTTCATGGTAGAATTAGGGGTTTGGGTAAAAACTAGGGATTTCAAAATTTGGGGATTTAGACCTCAATTTGAGGTCGGATTCCAAAACCAATTATATATCCGGGCTCGGGAGTGAATGGGTAAATGGATTTTGGTCCGAACCTCGGGTTTTGACCAAGCGGGCCCGGGGTCGATTTTTGACTTTTTAGAGGAAAATTTAGGAAATCTAAATTTATGCAATATAATTGATTCTTTTAGCAATATTTGATATTATTAAGTCATTTTTGAATAGATAGTAGTAGTTTTGAGGTGTATTCTAAAGGAAAAACTGTGATTACGTATTAAGTGGCCCTCGGAGTGAGGTAAGTATTGTGTCTAACTTTGACTTGAGGAAATTAGGAACCTCGATTTATTTGTTATGTGAAATTCATGTGAGTGACGTATATGTGAGGTGACGAGTACTTATGCGCCTCCAATTTACCTATTTTACCTTTTTTCTCCCGTTTTTCTTATATTGTGTCTTTCCTATGCCTAATTGCTACGTGTTTATACTAGTGTTGTTAAATTAATCGTTCTTATCATGTTTATGGATTTCTGGTGATAATTGAGTATTTATGTCAAAGTTGAGATTGAAATTGTGGAGCTAAATGTTGAAGTAAGGCTTGTACTTGTTATTTTATCTCCCTGTTGTTATTTATGCATTGCATTATGGTAAGGGAGAGTGTTAATGCACGAAGGGTGATGTCGTACCATATATGAGTGTTAATGCATGAAGGGTAATGTCGTGTCATATTGTGAGTGTAAAAGAACGAAGGGTGATGCCGTGCCATATTGTGTGTGTTAATGCACGAAGGGTGATGTCGTGCCATATTATGAGTGTTAAAGCACGAAGGGTGATGCTGTACCATATTGTGAGTGTTAATGCACTAAGGGTGATGTCGTGCCATATTGTAAGTGCTAATGCACGAAGGGTGATGTCGTGCCATGATATGAGAGTTAATGCACAAAGAATGATGTCGTGCCGTTTTTATTGATTTTATGGTGAGGTTAAGAGTAAAAGAACGAACGGTGATGTCATGCATTTTTTCCTTTACTGTAATCATGTTCCTATTGATTCGTAGCATATTGGTTGTTCCACTATTATTCTTCTGTAGTTCTTTATCTCGTATTTCCCCCAGTATGTTTCCCCCTCCCGATATTTCCTGTCTAGCTCTTCATTACTGTTGTTTGTATATACACTGTTAAATTGTACAGGTTGATTTGTAGGTACCTTGCCTTAGCCTCGTCACTACTTCGTCGAGGTTAGGCTCGACACTTACCAGTATATGGGGTCGGTTGTACTGATACTGTACTTTGCACTTTCTGTGCAGATTTTGGTATCGGCTCGGGTTGATCGAGATTTTGCTGTTGGACCGCTATCCGGAGACTCAAGATAGATATGTCGGCGTCCACACACCTTGAAGTCCCTGCTATCTTTTCTATTCCACTATTTCTTTCATTCAAATAGTTGTATTCTTTTCAGACTATTACCTGTAGTAAATTCTAGAATGCTCGTGAATTGTGACTCCAAATCCGGGTGGTAGTAATTAATGTTGTTTTTATATTATTCTGCACTCATTATATTTCACCTTAGCTAATTCGATGTTATTTACTGAATGGGATAAGAATTGGGTTAATGATTCTTTAACGTTAGCTTGCCTAGCAAGTGAAATGTTAGGTGCCATCACTGTCCCGGCGGTGGAAATTCTGGGTCGTGACAAGCTGTGATAAAGAAACTCTTGTCATTGTTAACTTTCTGCCCTAATGTCTTTTCATACCTGTCAATAACCTTTTTAATGAGCTTGATAGTCATGTTGTTACCTCCACATATAATAACAATATCATCTGCATAAGCTAAATGGTTAATAATTAGCCCTCTGTGATCCATGCTAAAAGGAGTAAAGCTAATAAAATCATTCAGCTCATTGAGAGATCTGAAAAGAACCTCAGCTCCAACAATAAACAAAGAAGGGGATAGAGGGTCCCCTTATTTGAGGCCCTGAGTAGATGTGAAGAAACCAGTTCTGCCCCATTGATAATGATGGAGTACCAGACTCCCTGTAGAAGTCCCCAAATAAGGTCAATCTAATTTTCGGAGGAGCCAAATTGCCTCATTACTGCCATCAAGAAGGTCCATGAAATTCTGTCATAGGCTTTTGCCATGTCAAGATCTATAATAACATTGCCTCCTCTGTTCTTCTTGTTTACACCTTGAGCAATCTCCTGGGCCAAAAGAATGTTTTCAGTGATCAATCTACCTTTGACAAAGCCACTCTGATTCTCGGATATGAGCTTCCCTAGTATAGGATCCAGTCTTCTAGATAGCATTTTGGAGATAATCTTGGCCGTAAAGTTACTCAAACTAATAGGTCTCAAATCCGAGAAACTACTAGGAGAGTCCACTTTAGGAATAAGAGCAAGGCATGTATGAGAAAAGAACTTAGAAAGTCTTCTACCATTGAAGACATCTTGAACAAAATCAGTAATGTCATCCTTAATGATGTCCAAGCATGTGTTGAAAGAATTTTCCATTATAGCCATCCGGCCCAGCTACACTATTAGGACTCATGTTGAATACAACATCTCTAATCTCTTCAATATCAGGAATGACAGTAAGGGTTTCATTGTCATCATCATTAATACACTGAGAGATACAATTGATGATATCTTGATCCCTGGAGTGGTGTTTGATATTAAAGAACTGTTGAAAGTGGTGAACAACTGCTTTGCCAATGTTAGAATCTCCTTCAATCCATTGACCCCTGTGGTCTTTAATTCTGTGAATTTGTAATCTTCTCCTTCTATCTCTGATGGTGCTATGAAAATATTTAGTATTAGCGTCACCTTCTTCAAACTAATTCACCTTAGCTTTCTGCCCGAGAATGGCATCTTGTATCCCCAGCCATCTAATGTATTCTGCTTGGCCTTTATTCAATTCATCTCTAGAGTGATCATTACTGTTATTTAGATCACTTTGCTCAAGGTCTTGCATTTTGTTTTCCCAATACTAGACTTGATCAAAGACATTGCCAATGTCTTCTTTAGACCATTGAGTCAGCCTTCTACTAAGCATTTTGAGATTTTGTTGAAGTCTCCACAAAGGGTTACCTTGAACTTGATTACTCCAAACTTCTTCTACTACCTGCAAAAAAGATGGTTGATTAGTCCAGAAATCTAGAAACTTAAATTATTTAGTCCCTTGTTGGTTAGAATCATGACATTGAATTAGAATAGGTCTATGATCAGACCCAATTCTAGCCAAGTGATTGACTGTGTTGTTTTGAAAAACCTGAGACCATTGATCATTGATAAACACTATGCCAAGCCTCTTCCAGATTCTTCTTCTAGGTTCTCAATTGTTACACCATGTATACTTTGGCCCAACAAATTCCAAATCCATCACTCCACAGTTATCCATACAAGTATTAAAATCGAGACTTTTATTCATTCAATGTGGTGTGCCACCTTTTTTCTCATCGGGGTCTAGGATGACATTGAAATCACCCCCAATGCACCATGGACCATTCACCTGGAGATGAGTGCACTCTAAGCTATTTTATAGATCTCTCCTTTCTTCAGGAGTGCACTTAGCATAAACTGCTGTAATATAGAGATCACTATTAGCAGCCCCATAGTGTAATTTGATAGTAAGTTGCTGCTCATGATTGTTCAAAACAGTGGTCATATTGTTACCTGACCACATGATCCAAATCTGACCATTAGTATTGGAGATATAATGATGATAGCCAAGGAATCTCCTGCACCTTTCAATTTTATTGGTACTGGTAAAAGGTTCCAGAATGGAAACAAGTTCCGCCTTATAGATGGTAATAAGTTTTTTTTTAACCTTGACAAGGCTTTTTTGGTATTGACTCCTTTAATGTTCCAGAATATTGCACTTATCATGGAAAACTCAAAGAGTTAGCATGAGTTTCCTCCTTTAGGAGGTGTAGTATCTTTGTTTTTGTTCTTTTTTCCTTTTTTCTTCCCCTTTTCTTTGCCTCATATGACCTGGAAAGAACCTTCATTCGATTCTGTTTGAAGTTGATCATCCGGAATCATGACTGTCACCCTATTAGGGGAAGTCACTTCAATTTGTTGACTTGTAACCTTTTTTCCTGTTTTAGATTGGATTCAAGATTGAGATCAACTACCACATCAATCCCAGGAAGGTTTCTGATCTCAGAAGGTATACTAGTTGATTCATTGACATAGTCTTTCATTGTAAGAGATTTCTTTCCTGCTTGTTTTTCCTCTTGATCTCCATTTTTATTTTGATCACCATTTTCTTGTATTGATTCCTGATAGTCTTCTTTGGCTTCACTGTGATTTGGAGTTCTAGTGTTTTTATTATTGCTTCGATTTCTAATTAATGTATCCTGACTATGAGCTTCCCCCTCTCTATTGTTGCTCGGATGCCTCTGTTTATCCTTGGTCTCAACATGTTCACTTCCCTTATCTATATCTTGTAAAGCCATTGTTATCTCTTTGTTGTTCTTCTTGCCCTTGTTTGTAACTTCGACGGCTTGATAATGGACTTGAAAATTACTTTAGCCTTCTTCTTGGGAAGTTTCTTCTGTTTGCGCTTCTTAATCTTTCTGCTGGTTCTGTCTTTGATATTACTTGATGAACTTTGTACGACATTCTCCAGTTCAGCACCATTCTTTTGGTACAATTGATTTTTTATCATATTGGCACTAGTTTGAGCATTATCTATAGCAATACCATTTTCTTATTCATCCAGTTTGTTGTCTTTTTCATTTCCTTTTGCTTCTTCATTCTGATTTGCCATATCTTTTTGAGCTTCCAATTCTCTAGCTTCAGCAGCTTTCTTCCTTTCTAGAGCTCTACAATTGATCATATTGTGACCCAACTTTCTACAAAACTTACAGTATTTTGGAACACCTTCAAACTCTAATTTTTGAACAAAAACTTTCTGAGGAGCATTCTCGTATATTTGTCCCACATAAACAGAGTCTGGTTGGCCTTTAAGCAGGTCGATTTCGACTCTAACTTTTGTCATGCTTGGCCTCGTCCTTCCTCTAGTAGCCAAATCCATTTCAAGGGGGGTACCAATTGCACTCACCACTTGTTTAACATAGTTCCATATATGCATATGAAAAGGTAAACCAAGAAGAAGGACCCATACCGGAGCAATAGGAATATCCTCTTTAGGTTAGAAATCAGAGGACCATTTTTGCAGCCATATCTATTGGCCCTCAATTTCAATAACCCTTCTAAACCAAACTGAGTTAAAGTCTTCTTCATTGATGAAGTCCAAAAAAATATTATAATTGTCATAAATCACGTTTTTTGGTAGAACCCTTAATCGAGATTAATTCCTTGAATTTTGACCTAATTTTGTCAATTTGTGGCCGTGGTTTGAGAAATCACCCAACCATTGTAAGCTTGCATTCTTCTGCCATAATACCGTAGTAATCCGATGCTTTGAAGAGCACCGCCGGCATCCCATTGTGAGTGGTGTGAGTAGCAACAACTGAATCTCTGCCATGGCGATTTGGGGGAATCGGCACATTCGAGGAAGTGATGACTTTTGTAGCATAAGACAACTTTCCATCTGTAAACTCAGTAGACTGGTTCGCCGATAAATTTGGGGTTGATTAACCTTCTAGACGCGTCGGAGCGGCGCCGTCCGGCGGTTCCATTGACTGGAGCGTGTGGTGGAATCGCAGTTAGAAAATAGCCGTTATGGGCCTGTTTAGAGAGAGAAGTAGACGTTCAAATACCAAAATATTACATTTCAAGTAAGTTAATAATTCTTTTTCTACACATAGCAAGAATGCAGAACTATATTTGTATATTTTTCAAAAGACTTTTTTATAATTTGTAAACAGAGTAAGGATGCGGAATTACATATATTTTCAACAAGTTTAAGTTTTTCATTTTTCCATTGTAAGGTAATCTTCACATATATGTTTTGCAAATGCATAAATACAACGTAAAAGAGTGCTACTTGCAGTAAAAACTAATGGGATCCCATTTCACGAGATCTGGTTTAATGATAATCTAATTCTGAGAATAAAGATATTGGAATTTAGTTGTAGCCTTTTAATGAAGATAAATTCTATATAAGTAAAACTCAACTGCTTTTATATGTGTTTGGTAATTTAATAAAATTTCAACCGAGTTGCAATTTATATAACGACGAGTAATTTATAAAAGTAATTTAATTAGTAATTTATATAACTATCTTATGTATTCACTGAGTAATAAGATAGTTATACAAACGAAACACACAACAATTTTTCCAAAAGAAATTTGTCGTAATAATTATAGTTGTGGACGGATTGACATATTGATTTGTGGATATCAATGCCTTTGGTTTTTCTCTTCTACAAAAGACACACTATTTACACACTATTTGCTGATATGTTCAAGATACATTAATACCATTTCATTTTGCATGCTGAATTTAACAATGAAATGTTAATTAGTTTTGCGAGTGAAAAAAACAAAACTTGTTTGTGATTAATGCCCTCAAACCATAGAAGATGTTCTCGATTTGAGCCATTTTCCACCTCCTTAATATGATTTTTCATCTTGTTCCAAGAAATAAAAAGAGCAGGGTTATAGTTGGATTCACTAATTCCGTCTCAATCTTCATTAAAATTATTCATCACTCATTATACAAAAATACACACAATTATAATTGATCAACAATTGCAAAATTATTATTTATTGTGTAGATAATTTCTACGTTATAATTTATGCATTGTAACTAGTTGTAAATTAAACGGCCCATAAAAGTAAATTATTGTGAAAAGACATGGTAGTAGAAAATTAAAAAATTATTACAAACAAACAAAAACTAAATACCTGATATGCATGTCGAAGTGCAAAAGATAGAAAGAATTTTAGTAGTCCAGTTGGCTGAATACATGAACTTTTACTTTATTGGTGAAGTTCGATTTCCATTCTTTAATTTCTTGCTTTTAAATTTTTTATAATTAATAGTGCAAAATAAAGTTAGACGAGACAATTATTGCGGATAAAGATTAAAGATGCTATAACAAATGTAGTAATATCATTACATATTTTCCACGCATGGATATTTATAATATGATTTATTTTAAAATGTTAAATCAGACACCTTTTAAATTATGAATGCTATATATAGGATGAAAGAAATGAGGATTAATCCAAACAAGTTTGTTATGATATACAGGTCATATCGATATGTCAAATCTGTCTGTTTATTTACTTTTTTTTAATATTTGCATCCATTATTTTTTAAACGGCAAAGGGACAAATATACTCAACTACTTTCGAAAATGGTCTATGAATACTCCTCGTTATACTATTGGGTTATCTATACCCCTGCAGTCATACTTTGGGTTCAAATATACCCCTCATTTAAACGGAGGGACACGTGTCATCGTCCTGTGGGTCAATTCTAATTATCTCCTAATTAATTAAAAAGACTCATTACCCATACCCGAAAAATAATTTTTATTTTTTGTAAAAACTGAAAAAAACTAAAAACAAATTTTTACTAAAAACTGAAAAAAAACGAAAATATTTTTTTTTCCCAGTTTTTACAAAAAAACTGCTTTAAAAAAATTGAAAAATATTTTCTAAAATAATATTTTTGTAAAAACTTTAAAAAAAAAACTAAAAAGCAATTTTCTAAAGCAATTTATAACTAAAAAAACTGAAATATTTTTAAGTAAAAACTGGAAAAAAAATATTTATTTTTTCAGTTTTTACAAAATTATTGCTTTAGAAAATTATTTTTTAGTATTTTTTCAGTTTTTACAAAAATATTTTTCAGCTTTTGTTAAAGCAGATTTTTTGTAAAAACTGAAAAAAAAATATTTTCATTTTTTCCAGTTTTTAGTAAAAAATATTTCAGTTTTTTCCAGTTTTTACAAAAAAAAACTACTTTAGAAAATTGATTTTCAGCTTTTTTGTTTCCAGTTTTTACAAAAATATTGTTTTAGAAAATATTTTTCAGTTTTTTCTAAAACAGTTTTTTTTGTAAAAACTAAAAAAAAAAAATATATTCGATTTTTTCAGTTTTTAGTAAAAATAATTTCAGTTTTTTCCAGTTTTTACAAAAAAAAAAAATATTATTTTCGGGTATGGGTAATGAGTCTTTTTAATTAATTAGGAGATATTTAAAATTGACCAACAAGACGATGACACGTGTCCCTCCCTTTAAATGAGGGGTATATTTGAACCCAAAGTATGACTGCAGGAGTATAGAATACCCAATAGTATAACGAGGGGTATTTTTAGATCATTTTCGAAAATAGAGAGGTATATTTAGCCCTTTGCCGTTTTTTAAAATCTTAAGTCACTCTTAATATAAACAAGAGTTCCAACGGGTCATGAGATTTTGTCTAGTTATCTATCATTTAATTTTCTTCTTTATACTTAAAAAGGCGAAATACAATGGCTATTAAGTATATTAGACACCTCACACTGACATGGCAAGTTGTGTGTATTTTAGTTTGATTTGGGCGTGTGAGACTTTTATCAGATTTTCTCTCTCTTATTTTTAAATTAATTTAAATTTTGTATGTGGGTCCAACACTATATTATTATATTTTCCTCGACCTTTTTCACCGAACGAATTCAGCCATCTTCTTCTTCCTCATAAGCAACCGCCGATTTTCACTTTTCCACTTTTACACGATGAACCACCAAGGTTCAGCCATGGATAACCTTGAAGGCCACTGGATTTGGCGTCACTCTTTTAGCCTTTGGATTTTCGAGTTCTTGATTTTTCCTATAATTAATAGAGGAGAAAAATAGAAGAAATAGAGGGAGAAAAGAATGGAGTAGTGGAGCCTTCACCGGAGCAGTGGCCGGAATTTTTGCCGGAGCAGTGGCTGGAAGTTTGACTAGAGCCTTCACTGGTCTAGTTTTTGTTGTTTTTATGCAGAAAAAAGAATCAAGAATTATAGTATCAAACAATCCCATATACAAGAATAAAAAGATTTAAATCAATTCCAATCCAACCCCACCATTCAAGCAAATGAACCAACATACCATCCTCAAGATTTTAATGCCTTAATACAGCAAATAGAGAGAAGAACAGAGAAGATCCAACTAAAGCACTAAACATTGGCAATAAGAACCGGCTCCGGCATCGGGCGACGGCGCCGATTCAAGAATAGGCTGCTACGAACAGCAACAACACACGAAGGCATGCTACAAAAAGGGGAAATTGGGATTTAGTGATGATGAGCTGGACTAGTTATAAGCAAGGGAAAAAGCCTCTTTTTTTTAAATGTTTTTCCTTTTCTTTTTGTTTAATTACACGTGTCAAGTTTTTAAATACAAATTATATGTGTCTCTCTTCTTTAATTTATTTGCTTGACATGTCATTGGCAAGTGAGATTCACCCATATGATATGTTGTATTCGGGTATTTATTTGATACATCTAAAAGCCACTTGAAATGTCAAAATGATAAAGGGGTTAGTAGAGGTATTTGTCTATTCGTTGAGAACAATTTAAAGGGGTTGTTTATTTATTTCGCCTATTTAAAATAATATTTTAAAAATCTTTTTAATTCACTCTTTGTATAATATAAAGTTTCACATTCTATTATTTATCATATACATAACTTACAACCATAATGTCTATTATTTATCATATACATAACTTACAACCATAATGTTTACTGAGACAAAACTCAACATTTATTATTTAGTTTCAACTTTTCTCCTTTCACTCTATTTTGTACCATTCTCTTTTACGAAGTTATTATCTGCCCATTAAATCAGACTAAATAAGGTTTATTTTCAACCATTTACTATCCTTTTCCCTTTTATTAACAACCACTAATTTTAGGGTTAATTCCTTGGTTTGTCCTGCAAACACGTGCCACGTGGCAAATCACAGCTCGTTTTAGTCTGAAGTTTAATATCGAAAACAAAAAATCATATTTTGATATTAATATAATTTATATTGGAAATTATATATTATTTTATATGAGATTAAATAAAATAAAAAATATATCATATTGAAACTACGTGAATAAGAATATATTAAAAGTAAAATTTTAATATGGTGTATTAACCATACATGAACAAAAGTATCTAAAGATTCTATAGGTATTTTTTGCTAGAAATCCAATTGCATATAACCTTTACTAGGATGTCTTTTGTTTGACTACCGTAATGACGTGTAGGTAAAAATATTTCTTTTTAGCAAAGAAGGGAAAAATATCATAATTCTCGTTATGTCCTTCGATTTTCATTTCATTTTGAGGTTTTAAATTCTTATTGATTTGTTAAATGCCTGGACTAGACCTACTTATGAATAATCTTTTTGAACAAATGTTTATTATATCGTTGGAGAAAAAAAAAAAAATCATATTTTTGATATCTTTTGAACACATATTTATCATATCATTGATTTTTGAATGCATGCTTATCATATCGTTGAAGTGAAATTCCTTTTGAACGCATGTTTATCAATGATGAAAAAGAATCTGATTTTTTCAGCATTTTAATTATCGTGCCAACCAGCAATAGTGCTGAAAAGAACAAATGTAAAAAGATGATGCATGCCGACTGGGATCCTAGCTGTAAAACTACTGACCGTTGTAAATACAAAAAGTAAAAAATGTAAGTCAAAGAAATAATTAATGTGAATAAACCGTTTACAACCGGTAATTTCATTATTTATCTTCGTGAAAGTTTTAAATTCAGATTCATTTTTCGTTTTTGTTAAAAGAATATATACTTTAAATTTTAAAATACTTTAAAATTGACGCGCACAATCTTATTTCGATCTACTGAATACAAAGCATGTTGGTCTGTCAACACTTGTCTTGTTATTAATTTTCTCCTATCTATATTCAAAGTCATTATTTTTCAGGATCTTAATTCACTTATAACATAAAACAAAATTATTTTATTATGAACATAGCCAACCACAATATACAGTTGAGGAAGGAAAAACTCTACTTTTACATAAAGGGAAAAATAACTCTACCATTATGTGAAACCCTATTTTTGCCATATTTTGTATGTGTTTGGTAATTTAATAAAATTTCAACCGAGTTGCAATTTATATAACGACTAGTCATTTATAAAAGCAATGTAATTATGATGCACAATATAGCTATAGAAAACCCTATGTATTCACTGAGTAATAAGATAGTTATAACAACGAAACACACAACAATTTTTCCTAAAGAAATTTGTCGTAAAAATTATATCAATGCCTTCGGTTTATCTCTTCTAGAAAAGGCACACTATTTGCTGCTGTTCAAGATTCATTAATACCATTTATTTCGCATGCTGAAATTAACAATGAAATGTTAATTAATTTTGTGAGTAGAAAAAAAAATTATTTGTGAAAAACACCCTCAAACCATAGAAGATGTTCTTGATTTGAGCCATTTTCCGCCTCCTTAGTATGAATTTTCATCTTGTTCCAAGAAATAATAAGAGCAGGGTTATAGTTGAATTTTCACAGTTATTCCGCCTCAATCTTCATTAGAATTATTCATCAATCATTATACAACAATACGCACTGTTATAATTGATCAACAATTGCCAAATTATTATTTATTGTGTAGATAATTTCTACATTATAATTTATGCATGTTTAACTAGTTGTAAACTAAACGGCCCCTAAAAGTAAATTCTCGTGAAAAGACATGGTAGAAAATTTAAAACATATTACAAATAAAATCGAAAAAAGATAATGCATGTTGAAGTGCAAAAGATAAGAAGAATTTTAGTAGTTCAGTTGGTTGGGTATCTGAACTTTTACCTTATTGGCGAGAGTTCGATTCCCGTTCTTTGATTTCATGCTTCTAAAATTTTTATAATCAATATTGCAAAAGAAAGTTAAACGAGGCAATTATTGTGGATAAAGATTAAAGATGTTATAACAAATGCAGTAATATCATTACATATCTTCGATGCATGGATATTTAAAATATGATTCATCTTAAAAATTTAAATCGGACACCTTTGGAATTATGAAATGCTATGCATAGGATGAAAGAGACTAGGATTAACCCAAACAAATTTGTTCTGATATATAGGTCATGTCGATTTGTCAAATTCGTCTGTTTATTTAGGTTTCTTATTTATATTTACATCCATTATTTTTTAAAATATTAATTCATTCTTAATATAAACAAGAGTTTCAACGGGTCATGAGATTTGTCAAGTTATCTATCATTTAATTTTCTTCTTTATATTTAAAACCATTATTTTTAAAATCTTTTTAATTCTCTCTTAATATAATATAAAGTTTCACATTCTGTTATTTTATTATATACACAGCTTACAACCATAATGTTTATTGAGACAAAACTCAACTTTTATGTAAATGGCAAAAGAAAACTCTACCTTTCTTGATCTTTTACGAAGTTGTTACCTGCCCATAAAATTAGACTAAATAAGGTTTATTTTCAACCCTTTACTTCTGTTTTCCCTTTTATTACCACAACCCCTAATTTTAGGGTTTATTCCTTGGTTTGTCCTCGGAACATGTGCCACATGGCAACCGCCATAGCACATGCAAATCCAGCTCGGTTTAATGTGAAGTTTAATATCGAAAACAAAAAAATATATTTTAACATTAATGTAATTTATATATTATCTTTTATGAGATTAAATATGAAATAAAAATATATCATATTGAAACTACGTGAATAAGAATATTTTAAAAGTAAAACTAATATAGTGTATTAACAATACATGAATAAAAGACCTAAAGAAAATCCTATAGGTATTTTTTGTTAGAAACCCAATTGCATACAATATTTACTAGTATGTCTTTTGTTTGACAACCGTAATAACGTGTAGGTAAAAATATTTCTTTTAAACAAAGAGGGGCAAAATATCATAATTTCCGTTATGTCCTTCAATTTTCATTTCATTTGAAGTTTAAAAATCCTTATTGATTTGTTAAACGCCTGGATTAGACATACTTATGAATAATCTTTTTGAATGTATGTTTATTATATCGTTGGACAAAAATTAGTCTTTTTATATCTTTTAATAGTTGATTTTTGAACGCATGTTTATCATATCGTTGAAGTAAAATTCCTTTTGAACGCATGTTTATCAATGATAAAAAAGAATATATATTTTTCAGCATTTTGTCGTGCCAACTGGTAATAGTGTTGAAAAGAACAAATGTAAAAAGATGATGCACGCCTACTGGAATCCAAGCTGTCAAACTACTGACCGTTGCAAACACAAAAAGTAAAATATATAAGTCAAAGAAACAATTAATATGAATAAATAGTTTACAATCGGTAATTTCATCATTTATCTTCTATAGGTGGAAGCTTTACATTCTGATTCGTTTTTTCGTTTTTGTTAAAAGAGCATATACTTTAAATTTTAAAACACTTTAAAATTGATGCGCATAATCTTATTTTGATCTACTAAATACAGATCATGTTGGTCTGTCAACACTTGTGTTGTTTTTAATTTTCTCCTATCTGTATTCAAAATCATTATTTTTTAGGATCTTAATTCACTTATAACGTAAAACAAAATTCAAATTTTCTTTTTTATGGACATTGCAACCACAATATATTGAGCAAAAACTCTACTTTTACATAAAGGGCAAAATAACTCTACCATTATGTGAAACCCTAATTTTGCCATATTGTTCAGACTTCAGAGTAGTAGAAGTGATCAGTATATAGCATAAAACACTTGATTTTTAAGAAAAAAATAGAAATCCTGAAAATATATTATAAGAGAAGTAAGTAATTAAAGAAAAGAACAAGTTGTTACACAAAAAAAGGAAAAATAATAAATTACACAAAGGTTGGATTCTGATAACTCTAATAGTTTATTATTTTTCCTTATTTTCAAGTGGATCCCACTTATTTTCTACCTTTTTTCTTTAGTAAGCTGTTCATTTTTTTTTAATATTATATATTTAGTAAGTTATTTACCTGCCCATTTTGTATATATAAAGAGCAAATATTAGGGTTATCCCCACTCCTCACTTTCTCTTTCTGTTTTATGACCGATCCCAAATATTTAGGGTTTTATTCCTCAATTTCTCCACCAGTCACATGTTACGTGTCACACACCTCAGCATATGCCAATTACAGCTCGACTAGGTGCGTGAGGACATCTGACGTGCCATTCCCTGATTGGTTGGTGATTTGTCTCTCATGCATTCATGCAAATTTGAAAAAAGAGAGATACACGTAATAAGTGTATAGATTACAACAATACATATTTTTAAGGAGAGATAACATAGACTTTAAAACCTCTGCACTTCATTCCTCCTATATAAAGCCAGTCTCCTCTATTTTTATTGTATAATTTCCCCCTTTCATTTCTTTTATGTCTTAGTCTTTCGATTCTATCATCATGTTTTCTCTCTCATTTGTCTAAGTGTTTGACACCCCCACACTCCCCCTCTCCCTCTCTTTAGAATTTCATTTCTTTTCGCAAACCTAAGATTAAACTTAAGAGGTTTTCTCTTGATTTTTCCCTCACATTCTATTCAGACATCTTCGAATCCATCCAAGATTCCTTTCTGGGTGTCTTTAGCTCTTAGTTTTCTGTCGAACCTTTTCTTGGTCTAAAAGTGGGTGTTATTCTGATCCGAGGTCTTGATTGAGGTGAAGATATATTTTTTCTTCATATCTGATTATCTTTTTCACTTGAGTTTTTGTCTTTCTTTTTTTTTTTTCACGCGGTTTTTTTAGCTCATCTGTTTTGCTGATTATTTTTATACCTTTTCTTGAAATGATTTTGAATGTACATTTGTTGTGTGCATTTATTTTTGTTTATTTTGTTTCTGGTTGGTTTATTTATTTATCTGTACTTTCTTTTTTGGGTTTGTTTTACTTATGCTTTTTACTGCGCTTCTGGTAGTAGTTTTCGTTTTTTTGGCCTGTGGGGTTTATCCTTTGGGTATATCGAAATGGTTGGCGACTGGCAAACCTCTAATTTGGCTATTGTAGTTTTTTGTGAATGATTTTGCTTAGATCTAATGTGGATTTACCGTAGCTTGATCGTGTTACCATAATTTTATGTGAATCTTTGAAGTCCTGATAAAACTTTGTCTTTTTTTAACCTTGTCAAGTTAATTGACGGGAAAGTAAATTATTTAGAAAATCCTAAATAAAGTAGCTTAAAATTATTGGCATATGGTTCTTTTTACGGTTCATTGAGCTTGTTCAGTGCATTTGTTTGATTGTAACGCATGCTGATTGAATGATGAGTTGATGAAATGAACAATTTTTTCCGTCATTGAGAATTAGGGTTTCTTCCATTAAAGGCTTTCACACTAATTCACTAAATGGAGTATATTAATGTGCGTTATCATGTCATAATTATCACATTAAATGTAGTGGATTACATTAGATTAATTAGACGACATAGCTTTAAATTTAATTTAAAGGTGCATACGAATTAATCTCTATGTTTATGTTTGATTCAAATAATATTTGTGTATACCAAATACTAATAGTTTCTCTAACTTATTGACTGGATTTTCATTTGTGGTGGTAAATTCATCATTTTATGTAGTGTTTGTTTTACATGGAGAAGAGTGCCCCATCAATGGAAGGAAGCAATAGAGCAAGTGATTCTGATACTGCTGTGTCCAAATCATTGGGATCGCAGCTCTTACCTATTGGAGGAATATCTATTGACCTTAATCTTCCAATTCCAGTGAAAGAGAAAGAGAACTGTCACCATTTTTCGATACGGTTAGTCTCCAATTTGTAATTTCTTATCTTTTGTAATTAGTTTCCAAAATTTCTATTTTTTTCCTTTTCTGCTGACTTAATTGATTTATAATAAATTATTTGTATTAGCATGATTTAATGAGCATAAAATCATGGTGCCTATAAATTTTCGGTTCTTGCTGTCTCACTTACATTTTTCCGAGAAGCATAGGTATTAACTATGTCTGGATCTTTTAGCAGTTGGATAAATTATTATGAATTAACTGATGCATCCACTCCTTTTGCCGTTGCATTTTCCTCTTTAGCATTTATCTTTTGAGTAATGTTATATTGGCATTGAAAGTTTACTTGGCAGTGACAGAATATCCTTGTCTAGAAGTTGTAGTACTCTCCTCACGATACAACTAGTTAGGATATTCTCATGTTTCTCCACGTATTTTTATTCATGTCTTAATAAAAAAAAAAGGGGGTTAAAGTATCAAATAAAATTCTTAAATGGACGCATAACTCTACCTTGATCATCTAAAATCGAGAGGTTTCTGTGATACTCTTCCATTAAATTAAGAGTTGTTGGCTCACATAATCACTCAACTTTGGGAAATCAAAATCATGTAACTTTCTTTTGTTTTTAAAAATCATTTTACTTTACCTAGTTTACTTAAATGACATTCTTGCCAGATTTTGTACTTTCCGGTGAGATTTATTTTAAGGAAAAAAATTATTAAAATTTACTTGAATTATTTTAAAACTCAACCAACCTGTTTACCCAATATATGACTGGTCCCACATATATGGGTCGACTTCTTCTCTACCCTATATGCAATTGTAGTTAACGAAAGTTTTTGTACTTTTGGACAATAATTTATATCATTGGATTTTTCAGTTCTCATCTCAAAAATTATGTTACATCAAATTTAAAACAACAGAATCTTGCGAATATTTGAAACAAAAATTTGCAAAATATTTGAGATTTTTTTTACGACTCCTGGACATTACAAGAAGTGTTGTTAAAGTTAAACAAACTTTAAAAGAGTTAATTTGTATCACTGAATTTTTACGATAATAATTTATATCATTGAACTTTTCAGTTCCTTTGCACTTGACTTAGAGTCTAATGACAACGAATTTTAAAAATAACTTAGAATCTCATATAAACTATAAATAGTTGAAGAACTATAATTCTAAGTAGTTGAGAGCATAATCTGATTATAATAGAATGGTTAAATTTATTTAAAATTTTTCATGTGTCTTTCATAATCGTCTATTGAATGTTAACTTCCAAAAGTTTATCTTGCTCGTTGTTTTTTTTTTAATTGTTGGTACAGTGGATATGTAGCTGAGATGAGAAAGAAGGACATGATAATTTGTTCACCCTTTGGATCAAGCAGCAAGCCTGAGGATCAACTTCCTCCTCTAGACATTCCCAAATTTAAGTCGTGGCGATGTAAAAATTGCATCGGAGCTGAAGGTGCAGGAGACGACATTGGTAATATGTGTGTACATAAGGCCTCTACTAGTGGTGTGCAATATCTATTGCCAGAGATGAAGCACATGTCCGATTCACGGAATGGCGACAAAAATAAAGCGATTATGGAAGATTGCATAGATACTGATGATAATGATGATAATGACTTCATATTGTCATGGAAACGCAATAAAGAGAAATGCACTCTAGTTCAAAATACCACTGTCAAAGCTGGTAATATATTATAGTATAAATTTCTATATACTGATATGATAGCTATCTGTTTTTAACTTGAAGTATATATGTTGTGTGTATTTCCCAGTTCCCACAAGTGTTAGCAAAGAGGAAACTGGCAATCCAGCTACTGAGGTGACACTATCTAAGCAACGCTCAACTCATGAAACAAAAACAAAGAGCCCAGGTAATTTAAGAGCATTGTTTTGTGTGTATCATTATTTTCTTTAGGTTTTAATTTGCGCTTGTTCATTACTGTTAGGATTGACAACGATGCTTTTGATTTTGAAAACAGTTGCTAATTTGTTGAACAACAATACAAAGATTGCGGATTCTGAACCAACTCCCTCAAATGATGAAAGTGACAAAGAAGTTCCTTATGATATTGATCCAGAGATAGAAATAGGCTCTCAAAATGTTGAACTGAGAACTGCTTCAATCACTTCAGATGAAATAGAAGTACTTGGTAGCAAAGAAAGGGTTCTTAATATGACCAATGAGAAGTTAAGTAGATTACCTTCTGTTGAATTGATAGAGGGCACTGAAACATCTAAGGGAAGTGATGAAAATTTGGCAGTAAATAGTCAGTGTGATTTGCATGAGGATATTGCAAATGATCTACCGTGCAGGAAAGCTCGTAAGGTGCGCTTGTTGACTGAGATATTGCTGGGTGAAAAAGCCAATTTGGAGATGAATTGTGCTAATGCAGAACGATGTTCAGCAAATACCATGCCCATTGTACTTTCTGATGGAGATACAGTTGGTGCACCTAAGGATAAGGTATCCTTTCTTGAGGATGCTAGAAAGGGTAACAAGATTTCTCAGAAGAAGAGAAGGACGTCTCAAGAAGATAACCGCAAGTCAGAGATGAACTTAGATGGTAAGATGGCTAAAAGATCTAAAGCCTTCAATAAAAAAGCTGAGAGGAGGAGTTCTATGGAGATTGAAGTTTCTGATTCACGTCCAATTGAGAATGGATCAGACAAAGAACGTCTACAGAGTCGCAGCAAAAGTGCGAAAATAAAGCATAGAAGTGATCATAAGGACTCTGGAGTAAATAAAAAGAAGCATAAGAAGGATCAACTTGTCCGTGGATATTCTCCTCAAATGCTCCCGGAGGGGAAAAGCACTGGTATTAGCACAAATGGATATGGTGGTGCTAATATTCTCTTTCAATCGTCAAGTGCTTCCCCCATTGAAAAAGCTGAAACTCATTTGAGGAATGAGTCATTGCATGGAAAAGAAAGAAACTCTGATTTGTGCTGGAATGGTAACAGGTTGCTTGAAGTTAGACATGCCTCTTCTCCTATGAATGTAGCTCAAGACAAAAATTTGCGAAGGGAAAGTTCGAGGAAAGATGTTGTACAAATGCCGACTGGTATGGGAGTTGTGACTTCTCAGCTAGAAAATGAGTTATCTGCTAATGCGGAGTTAGACCTGTTTTTGAGCAGATCCAAGGATGCTGAGAAACGTATTGAAAATGATATTATCCAAAGCAAAAACAGGACAAATTGGCAGTTGATTCTAGAAAATAGCAGTAAGAGTGGTGATCCGAAAGATAACTCTTTCACGAGACAGTCAAATGTATCTGAATCAGGCCAATCTTTGAGGAAAGGCGTGAATGCTTTTGTAAGACAGTCAAATGTGTCTGAATTAGGTCAATCTTCGAGGAAAGAAGTGAACTCTCTTGTAAGACAGTTAAATGTGCCTGCGTCAGGTCAATCGTTGAGGAAGGACGTGAACTCTCTTGTAAGACAGTCAAATGTGTCTGAATCCGGCCAATCTTCGAGGAAAGGAGTGATTTGTGATCTCAACCAGGGAATTTATCAAACATCACCCGTGTGGCAACAGAGTCAAAGCTCACCTAATCCGCTGCAAAGGAGAAATCTTCAAATTCCAAACCGAATGGTACCGTCTTTTTTCTGTTTTCTTGGTGTTACCTTTGAGTATTTCCACTTTTTGCTGACGATTATGTTTCCTCTTCCACTAGCCCCTTCACACATTTCTGTATTTTTACTACCCTGATTGAAGTATTACTTACCATTACCAAATTTCTACGTTGTATCTTAGAGCTATTGCTTTTATTTGGTTTACTCAGAGGCTAAACAAAAGCTGATAGCTCTTGTAGTTTTCAAGTGTAGTTCTTGTCTGTATTTTAATGCCTGCAGATAAACTGGACATTGCTTTGAAACTGTAAGCAAAAGCATGGTAAGTAGTTACACTTGCTGTTTCCTAACACTAATTGGCTAATATCTGTGGTTGCTAAAATGTGCAAAAGGTAAGAAGCACGGATTTTAATTTCAGACAGCCATGTAACTTTTCCCTCAAATTTGTTTTTGTAATTCTATGCATGTCTTTATTTAGTTTAAGTTTACTTGGCTTGTGTTTTATATGTATATTTCCTACATCTCACTTGGTTTTAATAGATATCACTTGGCTGAAGTAGATTTCAATGAGGAATATCCCACTTTTCGTTTAAATTGAATAAGTCAATGCAAATTATTAGGTCAAATTCTATTCTGTCAACTCACTGGAATTCACTTACAGGAAACGCCTCAGCCTTGCAGCAAAGCAAACCTTAATGGAGTTCAAGGTTCATCATCCGTAATTAAGCTGCATAGAAGTCATCAGTCTAAGAAGGTTGTGGAAAAAAGGCCAATTGAGATTGTAGAGCTGTTGAACAACAACCATGAAAGGAATCTTCCCCCGACCAGAAGTAATTTAATGACTGAAAGAGATGACAATGGAGCAGTTACAAGGTTAAATCCTGGTTTAATCGGTATTTATCCAGGTCATGCAAATGTAAATGCTGATGTTGGAGTATGCAGAGGCTATATCCCCCACTTATCCAATGGCAAAGTGAATAGCACTGAGATGACTCAAGTTCAGGAGCCACAGTTCAAACTGTTCGGCAATTTAAGACAAAGTCAGTGGAAACCATCAAATAGAGGGCAAGTTTCTGCTCCTGTTCCCATCAGATGGGGGTTGCAACATGGTGAAGGATCAAAACCTGGATGGTTTCCCAATAGGCAGAGCATATTATTTGGACATGCTAATCCGAAAGGGAGGACTATCAGTGACATAAAGAGTATGGATTCTGAAACCATACCAGGAAATGCGGAGCACATCACCAAAGGTATGGAGTCTTCAAATCCTTATTCTAGTGAGACCATACCAGCATTGCAGTTACTCGGTCGTGTGGATCAAACAACTCCATTAACTCCTGCTTTCAATGTGGACACAAATAAACTTCAAGAGAAATCTTTCTCTGCCTGCAACTATCACCCACGGATTTACATGGATGGAAACCAAAGTATTCACAATGGTGGTTATACTGGTATTCGCATTGGTGGTTATACTGCTGGTTATAGCTCACAACAACCTTTTCCGTACTTAAATGGTAAGCTTCAATTCCCTTCAAATTCATATGCAGTTTTACCTCCTGTAACTGTGATTGGTCCATTTACTGTTTCATTTAAATGAAAGATATTCTAACAGGATGTTAATTTACAGATCAAGTATCTCATGCACCTGTGCAACTTGGCGGAGGAAATTTGCAGCAATCTGTGTCTTCAAGTGGCCTCTGGCGGACCACTCGAGAATCTGGTGCTGGAAATAATGTTTCAAGAGGAGTTGTTGGTACATCAAGTTCAATGGTGCATTCGTTGCAGAGTGAAAATGCTTCCAGGTCATTAGACAGCATAACTGTATTGCCTATCTCTATTATTCCAAAAAACAATCCTCCTTGCCTTTTAAATCAAAACCCTGCTGAAATTGCTCTCGCTGATAATGAAAAGTATCTCAGAACTGCAGAGGATCAGAACATTAGGAATAAGAGCTCATCGCCAGAGAAATCTGGAGCTGTTCGTTTGGATGGGCGAAAGCAGCAGAGGAGAAAACACCGACCAGGGAGAATGCCTCTAGAATGCCGCCGAGCACCATGAATGCTATCAACATTCCTGCTTGGCTATTAAATATTTTCCTTTTGATTTTTGAGAATGTTGGACAAGATTACTGCTTGATTTCTGAGCAGATGTTTTTATTTGTTATATCTTTACCTGGTGAATCAATAGCATAATGAGAAACATTTCATAAATTTAAGGCGATAAAGTTTTATTTTTTGATAGAGTCTTGATACTGATTTAAGAAACTGAAGCTCTTTATTTGTTCTTGAACATTCTTTATCGATTGTTTTATCTTTTTGCAGTCTTATTTTTAAATCAATCCACGCAGCCATGTTAATAATATGTTCATTTGTTGTTTCATGAGTTTTGAGCTTAGTACTAATATTTCTCCCATCATTACTATCTTCACTAGCTAGTTTACTACTACAAGTTCCTGAACTCGAACTAAATAACTTACAACAAAAACAAAATACTTTATCTAAGTCTTTAGAATAAACTAACAATCTTCTATCATGTCTTTCACCATTCGCCAATTTTTGAATATAATGTGTAGTAGAAAAATATCTTGAAATATTATTATTCGAAAACTTTGTGTCAATTATTCTAATCAGTCCCTTTTCTACTAATAGATTTCTCAACTTTGTATCTACATTAGTCCATTGACTAGGATCATATATATTTATAGGAGTTGAATTATCTATTTCATTCATAAGCTCTTGATTTTTTTGAGGATCTATTTCCGACTTGTCACTTACTTGTTCTTTTTCTACTTGAATATTATTAATTTTAAAATTATCTAACTCAACCGAATTTCTAACTTGCTCATCTAGAGAACACTCTCCCAAATTTTCTGATTCAAGATTTTTATTATTCAATAAAAATTTATCAAGTGCACCTTTTTGAGATTGTATTAGATTTTGAATTCTTCTTCTTTTCTTGAGTTTTTGATAACAAGATTCATACTTTCTATTTGACATATTTTTCTTCTAATAAATAATCTAAAAATGCACTAAATAGAAAAATATTAAATTTTAGATAAGAAAATAATAAAAAGATAGAAGGATAGAACCTGGTTCAAGAACGGATAACTTGCTAGTTGATATCAAATTAAAATTTTTGCTCGAGTATGCTTGTCGTAAGACTTGAATTATGAAAATAGAATGAACAAAAAATACTCCACTATTTCTTGAATCAATACACTGAACTTTGAATGATTGATCTTTCGTTATTGCAGAATGGAGGCATGTATTGAAGAATAAAGTATAAAAATATATTATAGTGCACACGTCTGTTTTTACTTTCCTCGATAAAGTTGCGTTCGAGAAAGTTATGGTCCATTATCTCAAATTTGTGTTCTCTTTTTATGCAAACTTTCCATGTATTGTTTCACTTTATAGTTTTTTAAAATTTTTATTATATATATATATATATATATATATATATATATATATATATATATATATATATAAGAGAGAGAGAATTTAGGTATAATTAAAAAATGGGGCCCCATAAATGTCGGCCTAAATCAATTATTTTACACGCTTTATGGACGGGCCGCCCATGTGTTGAATGAAGACAACTTATTTATTCTTAGACACTAGTTAGATGGGAATTGCTTGATTTTGCTTATGCCCTTATTTATGCAGTAGAAAAAACAAGTGAGTCGGGTTGCATATTAATACAGTTATTTGGTAAATACGTTTATATATTTTCTAATAACGAATATTATTATAACATTTCATCTTCTCTATTACTATGTACTCGTGACTGATGAGGAAATACATTGTTTGCTGACTTTTATAGTAAATATTGTTTGTTCTTTGTTGCTTTCGGTTGTATGACGTAATTACTTCTTTATACACCTTGAATTATTAATGTTAATATTAGTCACTTAAAGAGCTGGACACCACACACTTCCTCCGAACCACAAACAACTCTACGACTCCGAGACCCAATGTAGCTTTATCTAGTTAAATACTGGTGAGTGTTTTGGTTGCTGATAAGTGTGGATTTTGATCACTTATTAGTACCTTTTTACTTATGTTTTAGTCCGAAAGTGTTGATTTATGTTTCCAAAACTAATGAAAGTATGCAAATTACAGGAATATTGGAAATGTGGGCTCAAATGAAGAAATCCAACTCAAAAAGGAGTGTTACGACTCAAAAGGCAAGAAAGGACGCATCAGACCAGAAGTGCGGTCCGCAGAAGTATTTCTGCGATAGCAGAAGCGGACCGCAGAATTCTCTTAGCGGCCGCAGATCTGATGTACAAGCCCAGAAGTAATTGAAGCAGAAGTGCGGATCGCACGCAATATGTGCGGCGGTAGAACATGGTCGCACTGATAAGAATTCAAAAAAGTCCAGAGAGTGTGCAAAATGACCAAGACTGAAGCCTTGCCTGAAGTGCGGACCGCACATGAATTGTGCGGCCGCAAAAGTTGAAGTGCAGCCGCATATCAAATTATGCGGCTGCAAAATCTATCCCCCTGCAGCCGCATATTAAATTAGATTGTGATCAAGCTTGTTTGAATAAATTAGATCGTATTTCTTTAATAAATTTCAATTGTCATCTTATTTGTCAATGTGATATATGTCACAACCCAATTTCGCTTATAGGTCGTGATGGCGCCCAACACAACGGCTAGGCAAGCCAACTAGCAATTTAAACATACACCAATTATTTTAAATACTTTTCTGAGTAATTTTATTTTTTTATTAGCAATATTATGGAAAATAGAAAAATATTGATTAATTTAAAACCAAGAAAATAATCAACTCCAAGTTCTACCAATGTGTGTGCCAAGACCTAGTGTCACAAGTGTATGAGCATCTAGTAGATTATACAAAAATTTTAAATACTGTCTGAAATAAAATAGACAGAATAAAGTCTCCCGGAAGAGGCATTGGTTGCTGCAGAATGACTTAGCAGGGCAGCTCACCACTAAGCCTCTGGATATCGTGGGTGTGCCCCGATAGGTCCAACTATAGCACCTGTCTCAGGTCCTGCACAAAAAGTGCAGCAAGTGTAGCATGAGTACGTAAACAACGTGTACCCAGTAAATATCAAGCCTAATCTTGAAGAGGTAGAGACGAGATGGTCGACTTTGACACTCACTAAGGGTCAATAATAATAAATAAAATAAAATAGAAATATTTAAATCAACATGATTCATAAAGTTAACAATAATTTTATTTAACCAACAAAAACAATTTAATTCTTTCACAAGCTGCAATTAAAATATGAAGGTATCATGTTATTATTTTTATTATTAGGTACGATTTCTGCCGAGGCCGTACGACCCATTCCAGAGTATCGTGTATACTGCTGAGGGACGTGCGGCACGATCCATAGATGCATTTATACTGCCGAGGCATTCAGCCCGCTCCACAAGAAAGGAGAAATTTTTTTTATGTTCCTCCAGAATAAAATTATATTTATTATAAGATTAATTCGAGAGGATGAACAATTTCTTTTAACAATTAATTAATTTAAACAGAAAATTAAGTATATGAGATTTCTATCTTTTAATATCTTTCCCTAATAATTCACAATATATATCAACTAATTTAATTAAATAAAGAATACAATTTAGATAAGTAATTCATGATTTGAGTCCTAAACTACTCGGACTGTAGCATAAATAGTAGCTACGCACGGACTTTCGTTACTTTGTGCATACGTAGCTCCCACAATTAGCAGCAATTACTAATATAATCGCCTTTGGGGTAAATTCCCCCTCACAAGATTAGACAAGAGACTTACCTTGTCTCAAAGTCCATTTTTCGATCACCACGTCGCGTTAAATTCTCAATCCGATGCCGAAAAATCCGAAACTATCCAAATGTTATACAAAATAATTAATACATGTTCAATAATTCAAATTTAGGTTATTAAGTAAATTACCCTAACCAAAACGGTAAAATTCCTAAAATTCACCTCGGGACCACGTACCCGGATTCCGAAAATTTTTTGATAAAAA
Source organism: Nicotiana tomentosiformis (assembly GCF_000390325.3). Taxonomy (NCBI): domain Eukaryota; kingdom Viridiplantae; phylum Streptophyta; class Magnoliopsida; order Solanales; family Solanaceae; genus Nicotiana; species Nicotiana tomentosiformis. The sequence goes on from NC_090819.1 coordinate 117,555,802, forward strand.
CGTTACCCATAATCTCAAGAACTCAAATATATAATTTCTATCCAATTCCATAACCATTTTCGTGGTTAAAATCTCGTTTTTATAAGAATCTAGGTTTTTCTTCTAAACCTTTGATTTCTAAGATTTACTAGTTATACTCTACCCATAATCTATGTATTTAACTCAAAGTGTGTAGAATTAACTTACCTTCAAATTCCCTCTCAAAAAGCTCCAAAATCGCCCAACAATGGAAGAAAAATGGACTCAAAATGACTAAGCCCCGATTTTTAATCCATTATGCCCAGCTGAGGTTTCGCACCTGCGGCTTCCGCACCTGCAGAAAAGCCTCGCAGGTGCGAGTTTCACTTGACTGTCCCCTCTCGCATCTGCACACATTTACTCACAACTGCGCGTTCGCAGGTGCGCAAAAACATCTGCATCTGCGGTCGATTGCCCCTTCCATTTCCGTTTCTGCGTACAAAAACTCGCATCTCCGAGGGTTGCACATGCAGCTGTCCAAGCGCAGGTGCGAACGTACCAGAAGCAAAAAACTTCAGTTCTTCCTCCAAATTTCAAAATTGGTCCGAGCCTCGTCCGGTTAACACTCGGGGCCCTTCCCTAACATACAAACAAGTTTGAAATCATAAAACGAACTCGCTCGAACTCTCGGAACGTGTAAAACAACATCAAAACTAAGAATCACACCTCAAACCAAATTGAATCAAACCTAAGAACTTCAATTTTCTTCCAATGCGCCGAAACTTACTTAAACTACTCAGAATGACACGAAAATTTGCGAGCAAGTCTTAAGTCACTATACAGAACTATTCTCAGACTCGAAATTCCAAACGGACCTCCATTACTCCAAAACCTACTCCAACCCAAATTTAAAGAACTTTAAACCTTCAAATAGTTGATTTTCACTATTAAGTGCCAAAGCGCTCCCGGGTTATCCAAAAACCGATTCGAACATATGCCCAAGTCCGAAATCATCATACGAACCTATTTGAACCGTCAAATCCTGATTCCGGGGTCGTTTTCTCAAAATGTTGACCGAAGTCTAACTTGGCATTTTAAAGTTAACTTAAGGAACCAAGTGTTCCGATTTCAACCCGGACACTTCCAAATCCCAAACCAACCATCCCCACAAGTCATAAATTAATAAAAACAGATACATGGAGTTTTATTTAGGGGAACGAGGTTCTAAAAGTTAAAATGACTGGTTGGGTCATTACATTCTCAACCTCTTAAACAAACGTTCGTCCTCGAACGGGTTTAGAATTGTACCTGGAGTACTGAATAAGTATGGATATCTGCTCCGCATGTTTTCCTCGGCCTCCCAAGTCGCTTCCTTGACTGGTTGGCCCCTCCACTGGACTTTTACTGTAGAAATTCTCTTGGACCTCAACTGGCAAACCTATTTATCAACAATGGCAACTGGTTCTTCTTCATAGCCCAAACTGTTATCTACTTGAACTGTGTTGAAGTCTAGCACATGTGATAGGTCAGCATGACACTTCCGGAGCATAGATACATGAAAAATCGGATGAACTCCCGATAGACCGGGAGGCAATGCAAGCTCATAAGCAACCTCCCCAACTCGTCTCAACACCTCAAATGGGCCTATAAACCTTGGGCTCAACTTGCCCTTCTTCCTGAATCTCATGATCCCTTTCATCGGTGAAACCTTCAAGAGAACCTTTTCACCCACCATAAAAGATAAATCACGCACTTTCTGATCCGCATAACTCTTCTGTCTGGACTGTGCTGTACGAAGTCGCTCCTGAATCAACTTTACCTTTTCCAAGGCATCCTTCACCAAATCAGTACCATATAACTTAGCCTCACCGGGCTCAAACCATCCAATGGGCGAACGACATCGCTGACCATATAAAGCCTCAAATGGAGCCATCTCGATGCTGGATTGGTAACTGTTGTTATAAGCAAACTCGGCCAAAGGCAAGAAACAATCCCACTGACCTCCAAAGTCAATCACACATGCCCTGAGCATATCCTCCAAAATCTGAATTGTCTGCTCTGACTGCCCGTCGGTCTGCGGATGAAAGGTTGTGCTGAGTTCTACATGGGTCCCCAATTCACTCTGTACTGCTCTCAAAAAATGTGAAGTAAACTGAGGGCCTCTATTTGATATGATGGAAATTGGCACACCGTGCAAACGAACTATCTCCTGAATATAAATCTGGGCCAACCTCTCTGAAGTATACGTAGTCGCAACCGGAATAAAGTGTGCCGACTTGGTCAACCTGTCAACAACCACCCAAACTACATCAAACTTTCTCAAGGTCCGCGGTAACCCAACGACAAAGTCCATAGTGATACGTTCCCATTTCCACTCTGGTATAGTCATCTGTTGAAGTAGGCCACCTGTCCTCTAGTGCTCATATTTAACTTGCTGGAAATTTAGACACTTAGCTACATACTCAACTATGTCCTTTTTCATTCGTCGCCACCAATAATGCTACCTCAGGTCACGATACATCTTTGTAGCACCTGTATGAATAAAATACCGAGAACTGTGTGCCTCCTTTAGGATCTTTTTCCTCAGTTCGTCCATATTAGGAACACAGAGATGATCCTGGAGTCACAAGACACCATCCACGCCAATAACAACTTGCTTGGCACCACACCGTAGTATCGTTTCTCAAAGAACCATCAAGTGTGGATCATCATACTGGTGACCCTTGATATGCTCAAATAGTGAAGACTGAGCAACAAGACATGCAAGAACTCGACTGGGCTCTGAAATATCCAATCTCACAAGTCTGTTAGCCAAGGACTGAATATCCAAAGCTAATGGCCTCTCCTCTGCTGAAATCAAAGCCAAACTACCCATACTCTCCACCTTTCTACTCAAGGCGTCGGAAACCACTTTTGCTTTGACCGGATGATACAGGATAGTAATATTATAATCTTTTAGTAACTCCAGCCATCTGCGTTGCCTGAAATTTAGGTCTCTCTGCTTGAACAAATGCTGCAAACTGCGATGATCATTGTAAACTTCACAAGACACCCCATAAAGATAATGCCTCCAAATCTTAAGAGCGTGAACAATCGTAGCTAACTCCATATCATGTACTGGATAATTCTTCTCGTGGGGCTTCATCTAACGTGAAGCATATGCAATAACTCGCCCTTCCTACATCAATACACAACCCAAGCCAACGCGTGAAACGTCACAATACATTGTATACATTCCCGAACCGGAAGGCAACACTAACACTAGTGCTGTAGTCAATGCTGTCTTGTGCTTATGAAAGCTCACTTCACAATCATCGAACCATCAGAACGGAGCACTCTTCTGGGTTAATTTTGTCAAAGGTGTTGCAATGGATGAAAATCCCTCCACGAACCGACGATAATAACCTGCTAAACCTAGGAAACTCCTGATCTCAGTCGCCGAAGTGGGACGATGCCAATTCTGAACTTCCTCAATCTTTTTGGGATCAACCTTAATACCCTCGACCGATACAATATGCCCCCAAAATGCTACAGACTCTAGCCAGAACTCACATTTGGAGAATTTAGCATATAGCTTTTGTTCCCGCAACGTCTGAAGCACCACTCTCATACGCTGCTCGTGCTCCCCTTACTCCGCGAGTAGATCAAAATGTCATCAATGAAGACAATGACAAACTAATCAATATATGGCATGAATACCCGGTTCATCAGATCTATAAACGCAGTCGGGGCGTTAGTTAAATCGAAGGACATCACTAGAAACTCATAATGACCATATCTATTTCGGAAAGCAGTCTTCGGAACATCAGAATCCCGAATCTTCAACTGATGGTACCCCGACCTCAAGTCGATCTTAGAGAACACCCTAGCACCCTGCAACTGATCAAATAAATCATCAATACGTGACAACGGGTACTTGCTCTTAATAGTGACTTTGTTCAATTAGAGATAATCAATACACATTTGCATCGTTCCATCCTTTTTCTTCACAATTAATACTGGTGCACCCCAAGGCGATACACTCGGTCTGACGAACCCTTTGGCTAGTAATTCCTCAAGCCGTTCATTCAATTCTTTCAATTCTTTTGGAGCCATGCGATACGATGGGATAGATATAGGCTGGGTATCTGGAGCCAAGTCAATACAAAAATCAATATCAGGATCAGGTGGCATACCTGGAAGATCTGAAGGAAATACATCGGAGAACTCCTGAACTACAGGCACTGAATCGATAGTCGGAGTATCTGTAGTAGTATCCCGAATACAGGCTAGATAAGCTAAACAACCCTTCCCAACCATGTGTTGAGCCTTCATAAAAGAAATAACTCGATTAAATGCACTAACAGACGAACCCTTCCACTCCAGCCTAGGCAATGCTGGAATAGCCAAGGTAACAGTATTGGCATGACAATCTAGAATAACATGATATGGAGATAACCAGTCCATGCCCAGGATGATTTCAAAATCAGTCATCTCAAGCAATAGGAGATGTGCTCTAGTTTCATAACCACAGAATGTAATAATACAGGACCAGTAGATCCGATTCACAACAACAGAATCGCCCATAAGAGTGGACACATAAACAGGAGTACTCAAGGACTCACGAGAAACACCCCAAAAATGAGCAAATAGAGATGACACATAGGAATATGTAGATCCTGGATCAAATAATACGGAGGCATTTTTGCTGCAAAAGAAATAATACTTGTAATCACGGCATCTGAGGCCTCTGCATCTGGTCTGGCCGCAAAAGCATAGAACCGAGCTGGAGCGCCAACTGGTTGACCTCCATCTCTAGGATGACCCCTACCCATCTGTCCCCCACCTCGTAGTGGTCGAACAACTGGTGGAGCAACTAGTGCGGTAATCATAGGTTGCTGACCCTGTTGCACTAGTCTACCCCAAAGCCTGGGACAGAATCTCCGTATGTGACTGGGATCCCCGCACTTGTAAAAACGCTTCAGTGCGATGGGCTGCTGACTAAGAGTCTGGCCATGGGGACCTGAATACCCACTGGAAGAACCTTGAATAGCTGGTGGGCGATAAGAACTCTCTGGTATAACACTGAAATAAGGTCGCACTGGAATACCCCAAGGAGGCAGTGGTGCTGGAGATGGGGGCTTGCTGGACTGCCCTCTTATGAACTGACCTCTGCCCCCAGACGGAGCACCTCTGAACTCTCCAGAATATCTAAACCGCTTATCTCTCATAACCTGCTCTCGGCTATGCTGACGCACACCCTCAATACTCTGGGCTATCTCTACGACTAGATCATAAGAAGTACACATCTTAACCTCTCGAGCCATAGTGACCTGAATGCCAATATGTAAACCCGCAACAAACCTCCGCACTCTCTTTGCCTCAGTAGGGAGTATCATAAGTGCATGGCAAGAAAAATCAGAGAACCTCACCTCATAATCGGTCACTGTCACATGACCCTGCTGGAGCTGCTCAAACTGAAACCTCAACTCTTCCCTCTGGGAGGGTGGAATATACCTGTCCCAAGTTATGGGAGGAGAATCTGCTGGTTTGCCAAGAAGATAAAACTCCCACCATCTACGGGTTCTGCCCTCTAGCTGAAAAGTAGCAAAGTCAACCCCATGAGACTCTAATATCCTCATATTGTACAGTCTATCCCTGCACCGATCAATCAAGTCTTGGGGATCCTCATGTCGCTCACCCCCAAAGATAGGAGGATGTAGTCTAGTCCATCTGTCCAATAGTTTCTGTGGATCGGCGGCTGCAGATGGCCTGGGCTCAGGTGTAGCTGCTGCCACTGGCTGGGCTCCACCCACGGGTAGTGCACCCCAGGTCTGATATATAGTAGCGGCCTGCCCATGAGCCTGTGTGGTAGGGGTCTGTTCTCCCCCGTCTGCCTGAGATGTGGCTGGGTCTGCCAGATATAAACCGGCTTGAGTCATAGTATCCATGAACCACAACATGCGACCCATGATATCCTAGAATCCCGGTGCAGATGTGAAATCCACAGAAGATGGATCTGCCACAGAAACCTCACCCTGTTCCTCAATAATGGGATTCCCTGCTGGACCCACTGGCGACATAACTGGAACGGTCCTGGGACATCCTCGTCCCCTACCACGGGCTGGAGCCCTCTCTCGGCCTCTAGCAACTGGGAGAGTAGCTCTTCCCTGGTCTGGAGCCTCATTAGAGTGTGTTCTCACCATCTGTGAGAGAGTAAGAGAAAGATATTTAGTACTACATCAATTGCACGATGGAAGAAGAAGAAAGGTAGTTTCCTAACACCCTATAGCCTCTCGAAGATAAGTACAGAAGTCTCCGTACCAATCCGCAAGACTCTATTAGGCCTGATCATAACTTGTGAGACCTACGTAAACCTAGTGCTTTGATACCATGTTATCACAACCCAATTTCGCCTATAGGTCGTGATGGCGCCCAACACAACGACTAGACAAGCCAACTAGCAATTTAAACATACACCAATTATTTTAAATAATTTTCTAAGTAATTTTATTCTTTTACTAGCAATATTATGGAAAATAGAAAAATATTGATTAATTTAAATCCAAGAAAATAATCAACTCCAAGTTCTACCAATGTGTGTGCCAAGACCTAGTGTCACAAGTGTATGAGCATCTAGTAGATTATACAAAAATTTCAAATACTGTCTGAAATAAAATAGACAGAATAAAGTCTCGAGGAAGAGGCATTGGTTGCTGCAGAATGACTCAGCAGGGCAGCTCAACACTAAGCCTCTGGATATCGTGGGTGTGCGCCGATAGGTCCAACTATAGCACCTGTCTCAGGTCCTGCACAAAAAGTGCAGCAAGTGTAGCATGAGTACGTAAACAACGTGTACCCAGTAAATATCAAGCCTAATCTCAAAGATGTAGAGACGAGATGGTCGACTTTGACACTCACTAAGGGTCAATAATAATAAATAAAATAAAAATAGAAATATTTAAATCAACATGACTCATAAAGTTAACAATAATTTTATTTAACCAACAAAATTAATTTAATTCTTTCAGATACAATAATTTCGAATCTATTAATTAAATTCAAAAGTTGCAATTAAAATATCAGGGTATCGTGTTATTATTTTTATTATTAGGCACGATTTCTGCCGAGGTCGTACGACCCGTTCCAGAGTGTCGTGTACACTGCCGAGGGCCGTGCGGCGCGATCCATAGATGCATTTATACTGCCGAGGCATTCAGCCCGCTCCACAAGAAAGGAGGAAATTTTTTTATGTACCTCCGGAATGAGAGTATATTTATTTTAAGATTAATTCGAGAGGATAAACAATTTCTTTTAATAATTAATTAATTTAAACAGAAAATTAAGTATGTGAGATTTTCATCTTTTAATATCTTTCCCTAACAATTCACAATATATATCAATTAATTTAATTAAATAAAGAATATAATTTACACAAGTAATTCATGATTTGAGTCCTAAACTACCCGAACTTTAGCATAAATAGTAGCTACGCACGGACTCTCGTCACTTCGTGCGTACGTAGCCCCCGCAATTAACAAAAATTATTAATTTAATCACATATGGGGTAAATTCCCCCTCACAAGATTAGACAAGAGACTTACCTTGTCTCAAAGTCCACTTTTCGATCACCACGTCGCGTTAAATTCTCGATTCGATGCCAAAAAATTTGAAACTATCCAAATGTTATACAAAATAATTAATACATGTTTAATAATTTGAATTTAGGCTATTAAATAAATTACCCTAACCAAAACAGTAAAATTTCTAAAATTCAGTTCGGGCACACGTGCCCGGATTCTGGGAATTTTCGGATGAAAACGTTAACCATAATTGGGTCGATTGCCCGGATTCTACGGTCGATTGCCCCCTTCCCTTTCCGCTTCTGCGTGCAAAATCTCGCATCTGCGAGGGTCGCACCTATTGCTGTCTAAGCGCAGGAGCGAACGTACCAGAAGCAGAAAACTTCAGTTCTTTCTCCAAATTCCAAAATTGGTCTGAGCCTCGTCTGGTTAACACTCGGGGCTCCCGGGGCCCCGCCCTAACATACCAACAAGTTTGAAATTATAAAACGGACTCGCTCGAACACTCGGAATGTGTAAAACAACATCAAAACTAAGAATCACACCTCAAACCAAATTGAATCAAACTTAAGAACTTCAAGTTCTTCAATTTTCTTCCAATGCGCCGAAACGTACTTAAACTACTCAGAATGATACGAAAATTTGCATGCAAGTCTTAAGTCACTATACAGAACTATTCTCATACTCGGAATTCCAAACGGACCTCCATTACTCAAAAACCTACTCCAAACCAAATTTAAAGAACTTTAAACCTTCAAATAGTTGATTTTTACTATTAAGCGCGAAAACGCTCCCGTGTTATCCAAAACCCGATTCGAACATATGCCCAAGTTTAAAATCATCATACGAACCTATTTGAACCGTCAAATCCTGATTCCGGGGTTGTTTTCCCAAAATGTTGACATAAGTCAAACTTTGTATTTTAAAGCCAACTCAAGGAACCAAGTGTTCCGATTTCAACCCGAATACTTCCAAATCCCGAACCAACCATCCCCGCAAGTCATAAATTAATAAAAGAACATACGTGGAGTTTTATTTAGGGGAACGGGGTTCTAAAAATTAAAATGACCGTTTGGGTCTGTCACGACCCAATTCCATATCAGGCTGTGATGGCGTCCAACACCATTGATAGACAATCCAACAATGAATAGCTTAATGATTTCCCCTTTTTACTATTTTTCCCACGTAGCGATCTTTTTCTTTTACTTACAAGATTAATGAAAACTGGTTTAGATTGTTAAATGAAAACAACGGGAAACATTAATAAACGTAAGAACAAACCCAAAAAATCACAAGTCTACTAATACGTGCCAAGATCTAGTGTCACAAGTATATGGGCAACTAGGTAGAATATACGAAGGATATCTATCCTATTGCCTGAAAGGGGATAGACAGAAAACAAAGTAAAAGATAGACTCCGGCATGCTGCTGAATGGCTCAGAAGGGCAGCTCACCGTGGAATCTCGAACCTAGATCAAGAATGTGCGTCAGATGGATATCCCGATGCACCTGACTCAGATCCTGCACAGTCAAGTGGAGAAGTGTAGCGTGAGTACATAAAACAACATGTACCCAGTAAGTATCCCCCCTAACCTCGAAGAAGTAGTGATGAGGGGTCGACTTGAAACTTACTAAGGCCAATATTAATGTAATTAAAGCGTTATGCTAAGCATGGATATCATGAATAATACTGACATTTCAATAACATGAAGGGATAAGTTCTTCTTTCATAATTATAGTCTCAATTTCAGTAATATCATTTAACAACTTACATTTCAAGGCATTTAAGCAGTGTAAATCACAGAGAGTTTCAAATAATTTCATGCGCAATTATGCCGAGGTCGTGCGGCCCGGTCCAACAATATATTAAATTGTGCACTACCGGAGGGTAGAACGGCGCGAACCATAGATGCATCTATTTACTACCGAGGCGCTTGGCCCGATCCACAAATAACAATTTATTTTCAAGGAAGCACACATTTCCCATTTACAGTCAAGTATTTCATACAACCTCAAGCAAGTGGACCTTATATAATTATTCTATCAACTTCCATCATGTCTTAAGTGATTATATTAGAAAGTAAGGACGCAAGCATTTCAAAATATAGCATGATACGGGTCCTAAACTACCCGGACGATAACATGATAGTAGCTACGTACGGATTCCTGTCACCACGTACGCACGTAGCCCCCCCCCCCCACCAAATAGGTACACACATTTATTTAATTCACCTACGGGTCCCTCTTATTAGGTTAGAAAGGAAACTTACCTCGTCTCAAATCCTACTTTCCAATTCAAGAACGCGCTCAAACCTCCAAACTTGATTCCGAACGACTCGAAGCTAGTCAAATATTACATAAACTAATTAATCTATGCTCAACAGTTCATAATTCCACCATTTAAGTGGTCACCCAACCTAATTTGCAAGATTCCTCAAATTCACCCCCGAGCCCACATGTTCGGATTCCGGAACTTTTCAAAGAAATTAGTTACCCATAACCTTAGGAACATAAATATATGATTTTTACTAAATTCCATAACTAATTCCGTGGTTAAATCTCATTTTTATAAAAAAAACTTAGGTTTTCATCTAAACCCGTAATTTTTACTAATTTACATGTTATAATCTACCCATAAACCATGTATTTAATTCATATTTGATAGAAATTACTTACATCAACTAGTTGATGGAAACCCCCTCTCTAACCAGCTCCAAATTCGCCCCCAAGAAGAGTAAGAAGTGAGCAAAAGTGCTCAAACCCCGATTTAAAACATCACTGCCCTTCAGCGATTTCCGCACCTGTGGTTCAATTGGCGCACCTGCTATTTCGCTTCTGCAGAAAAACTCGCACAGGTGCGGACCAAAGCCAGGCTGCCTCATCTCGCTTCTGTGCCCAGGTTATCGCACATGCGTCCACGCATCAGCAACGAACGAAGTGCATCTGCGACACTGTCCGCTCTTTTGATGCCTGCCTTTGTACCTGCGCTTTCGCAGGTGCGATCCTTCTTCCGCTTCTACGATAGCTGGGCAACTTATGTTGGGACGTATCTGTGATCATGGGGCTCGCACCTAAAGGCTGACCAAGCACATGTGCGATTATGACAGTAGCTAGAGCTTCAACTTTAGCTTCCAAATTCCAACTTGGTCCAAAGCCTCGTCCTATTGACACTCCCCCCCCCCCGAGCCCCGCCCGAACCTACCAATAAGTTTAAAATCATAAAACGGACTAGCTCGAACTCTTTGAACACCCGAAACAATACTAAAACCAAGAATCGCACCTCAAAACCAATTGAATCTAATTTAAGAACTTCAAGTTCTTCAATTTACTTTCAATGCGCCGAAACGTACTTAAACTACTCGGAATGATACCAAATTTTATGTGCAAGTCTTAAATGACATTACGGAACTATTCCCGATCTAGGAATTCCGTTTGGACCTCGATATCGCCAAAACCCATTCCAAACCAAATTTAGATAACTTTAAACCTTCAAATAGTTGATTTTCACTACTAAGCGCCAAAACGCTCCTGGGTTATCCAAAACCCAATTCGAACATACGCCCAAGTCTGAAATAATCATACGAACCTATTAGAACCGTCAAATCCTGATTTCGGGGTAGGTTTTTCAAAATATTGACCAAAGTCAAACTTGACAGTTTAAAGCCAACTTAAGGAACCAAGTGTTCTGATTTCAGCCCGAACACTTCCAAATCCCGAACCAACCATCCCCGCAAGTCATAAATTAATAAAAGTAAATATGAGGAGTTTTATTTAGGGGAACGGGGTCCTAGAAAGTGAAATGACCAATCGGGTCGTTACATTCTCCACCTCTTAAACAAACGTTCGTCCTCGAACGGGTTTAGATTCATACCTGAAGTGCTGAATAAGTGTGGATATCTGCTCTGCATGTCCTCCTCGGATTCCCAAGTCGCCTTCTCGACTGGTTGGCCCCTCTACTAGACCTTTACTACAAAAATCCTCTTGGATCTCAACTGCGATCATGTCTAGCAAATATAGCAACTGGTTCCTCTTTATAACCCAAGCTCTCATCTAACTGAATAGTGCTGAAATCTAACACATGTGACAAGTCGGCATGATATCTCCAAAGCATAGACACGTGAAAAACTGAATGAACCCCTGATAGGTTGGGAGGTAAAGCAAGATCATAAGCAACCTCCCCAACTCGCCTCAACACATCAAATTGGCCTATAAACCTTGGGCTCAACTTGCCCTTCTTTTCGAATCTCATAATACCCTTCATCGGCGAGACTTTCAAGAGAACCTTCTCACCGACCATAAATGATACATCACGCGCCTTCTGATCCGCGTAGCTCTTCTGTCTGGACTGTGCGGTGCGAAGTCGCTCCTGAATCAACTTTACCTTTTCCAAGGCGTCCTTTACCAAATCAGTACCATATAACTTAGCCTCGCCGGGCTCAAACCACCCGATGGGAGAGTGACATTGCCGACCATATAAAGCCTCAAATGGAGCCATCTCAATGTTGGACTGATAACTGTTCTTGTAAGAAAACTCAGCCAAAGGCAAGAACTGATCCCACTGTCCCCCAAAGTCAATCACACATGCTCTGAGCATGTCCTCCAAGATCAGAACTATCCGCTCTGACCGCCCGTCGGTCTGAGGATGAAATATTATGCTGAGCTCTACACGGGTCCCCAACTCACTCTGTACAACTCTCCAAAAATGTGAAGTAAACTGAGGGCCTCTATCTGATATGATAGAACCAGGCACACCGTGTAACTGAACTATCTCCCTAATATAAATCTGGGCCAACTTCTCTGAAGTATATGTAGTCACCACCGAAATAAAGTGTGCCGACTTGGTCAACCTGTTGATAATGACCCAAACTGCATCAAACTTCTGCAAGGTCCGCGGCAATCTAACTACGAAGTCCATAGTGATGCACTCCCACTGGCCGTACGACTACGATATAAATCGTGCTTAATAATAATAATAAATACATGATATTATGGTATTTTTAATTTGCAGCTTGTGGATTTAATTAATGGTTTGGAAGTTGTTGAAATTGAAAGAATTTAATTATTCTTGTTGATTTAGTAAAATTATTGTTAACTTTGTGAATCACGTTGATTTACATAAATTCTATATTATTCTACTTATTATTATTGACCCTATAGTAAGTGTCAAAGTCAGCCATCTCGTCTCTACCACTTCGAGATTAGGCTTGATACTTACTGGGTACACGTTGTTTTCGTACTCATACTACACTTGCTGCACTTTTTGTGCAGGATCTGAGACAGGTACTGTTGGAAGACCTATCATCGAACATCCCCATTATACAGAGGCGTAGTGGTGAGCTGCCTTTCTGAACCGTCCTGCAGCTACCAGTGCCTTTTCCTTGTATTTTCATTCTGTCTATTTTTATTTCAGACAGTATTTGGAGTTTTGTATAATCTACTAGATGCTCATACACTTGTGACACCAGGTCTTGGCACACACATTGGTAGAATTTGGTATTTTTATTATTTTTCTTGGATTTAAATTTAATCGATATATGTTTAATTTATTAGTTGGCTTGCCAAGCCGTAGTGTTGGGCGCCATCATGACCTATAGGTTATGATATATAGATATCCTATTTTTCTTTATTATATTATCCAATATTTAGTATTATTGCATTGTTAATAGAAACTTTTATTAGCATATTACTTTATTTAATTTTTTGTATGCTAATTTCTTCTTATAATATAATAGAAGATACATATTATTTTTCTTTATTTTATTCTATTATTCAAGATAATATTTTCTGAATAAATAAACTTTTTATTTAAAAAAGAAAAACAAACATTATTAAATAAAACAATGAAATTTTAAATTGGCAGCTTTTTATTTTTTTATATTATAATAATTTTAAAACTCCAACTTGAAACTACTCTCCAATTTGAATGGACAATGTTTATTTTTAAAATTGTTTTTTATTATAAAATATTTTATTTTATTACAAAATATTTTATTTATTATTTTATAGATATTTAAATTCAAAAACAATAACCAATAACTAATTATTAACTAAATAACTAAATATTAACTAGTTATGTCATGTTCCTTTTTTCTAGGCTGCCACTTGACATAAGGAGAGAGTTTTTTCCTCTCCTTTTAATAATATATATAGATATAGATATCCTATTGTTCTCAATAGTATTATTATAATTTTAATGAATAAAATCTCTATTTAATTATTGAGACTTATATATACATCGAATAATGTTTTTGTTATGTATTTTTCTTTATTATATTACACAATATTTAGTATTATTGCATTGTTAATGGAAACTTTTATTAGAATATTACTTTAGTTAAATTTTTGTATGCTACTTTCTTCTTATAATATTGTCACGACCCCAAACTCCCTCCGTAGAATGTCGTAATGGCACCTAGTCTCTAAGACTAGGTAAGCCTATCAATGCGGAATAATAATAAATATCTGAAATAAATAAACTACAATTCAAACAATTTCAACTCCCAAAACTCGGTAGAAATAAGTCACAAGCTACTAAGAATTTATTCTCAATGTCTCTATATGTCAAAGTCTGAATAAAATATAAGGAAGCAACATAAAATGATAGAAGGGGACTCCGGAGTCTGCGGACGCTGGCAGATATACCTCGAAGTCTCTGTGCGCAGGTAACTCACTGACGTCTAGGCTGGTAAAATATACCTGGATCTGCATAAAAAGATGTGCAGAAGCTTAGTATGAGTACACCACAGCAGTACCCAGTAAGTGCCAAGGCTAACCTCGGTAGAGTAATGACGAGGTCAGGTGAGGCCCTACTAGAATATAATAATGGCATGGTAAAATGTTTATCAATGTAGTAAAATAAAATGACATTGGAAATGAATCAAATAGTATGTCACATTTAATAACACCAAATAATTGCAAATAATATCTCGTGGAATCAAAACAGAATTTCCTTCAACTTTATAAAAATCACAACAACTAATTGAAAAAAACTATGGCCATAAATCAATATCAACAAGGGCACTCCCGAGGTACCGCCTCGTAGTCCCAAATCATAAATAAATTCACAATATCTCATTTTCTTATATCACCGCGGGAGCCTTCACAATTTATTTTAGAGAAAATATTTTTCCCGAAATAGCATCCCGCGTTTTAGCCACCCATATCACACCGCATGACCTCTAGTAGTTCCCCTACTAGCCACGCGTATCAAGCCACCCTTATCTCACCGCATGCGTTTCAACACCCAGACCTTATACCACCGCATGCGTATCAATATCACAATATATCACAATTTGCACCTCAAGTGCTCAAATAATTTAACTTGCCAAAATAATTCAACAACAATATTTAATTTAAAGAAAATCAACCTTCAAATAATGCACAAAATAAAAAAAACCAAGTTTCAACTAAACAGGTAAAACAATTAGTAAGAAAAGACCAAACAAATTTGAAGTATATATCTCAGATCAATGATGAAGAATATAACAAGATAAAATAATTTAATAAATGCGCAACAATGATCTACACAATTTAAAAATATAATCTTTCGCAATTTAGCCCGTGTACACACTCGTCACCTCGTGCACACGACTTTCAACACATTTCAATAATCACATCAATACCAATCCTAGGGGAAATTTCCCCGACACAAGGTTAGACAAGTCACTTACCTCGACTTGCTCCAATTTAACCAAGTATTATGCTTTTTCCTCGAATTTTCGACTCCGATCGACTCGTATCTAGTCATAATTAATTCGATACAGTCAACAAAAATTATAGTAATCACTTTCATAAGAAAATATTACATTTTCATTAAAATCCAAAATTAGCTCAAAATTTGCTCGTGGGGCCCACATCTCGGAATCCGGCAAAACTTATAAAATCCGACAACCCATTCAATTATGAGTCCACCCATACCAATTTTACCAAAATCCGATAACAACTCGACCTCCAAATCTTAAATTTTCTTTTTTGGAAGATTTTGCAAAAAACTTGATTTCTTCCATTTAAATCCGAAATAAATGATGAATATGACCATGAATTTATGAAATATAATCACATTTGGATATAGGACACTTACCCAAGTTGAAGTCTTGAAGAAATCCTCAAAATCGCCCAAGAACCGTGCTCCAAAACTCCAAAACGAAATGAAGGAAATGACCATTTTTGGTCCTTAAGTTTCTGCCCCAAAAACACTATTCCGGTCGCTTAAAGTCCAATCCCGTCGCTAAATGTGTCACATCTGGTCGCTAAAGGTGCACACCAGGACTATTTACACTAGCAGTTTTATTTCACTAAAAAGGCTCTAACTCCATCATACGAACTCGGAATTCGACGATTCTTGTTCCTATGAGTCACAAATAAAACTACACTCATTCAATCGAAACTCAATTCGGAGCTCATTTGCTCAATGTGATACCAATTTCGCTCGTTAAACAATTAACTCATATTTCGCGCTTAAAACTCAATCGCGACTTGATGAAATTAGACCAAACTTTCCAGATCACTCCTATAATTCATTATCAAAATGTCGAAAGTCTCGAAATCGAATTTCGATCTCTAGAACTAAAAATGGACATTTGGATCATTACATGCTTATGTTGAAAACATCAAACTCTTCCTCGACAGCCTGTAGTTTATCAATCATAACTTCTTATACTCAACTCCAACTGCCAAACGGTTTAAAGTTCTGCAAACTAGATACAAAGTACTACAACTTTCATGTTTTTCTCATCGCCCAACTCCTTATAGATTGCAAGATATAAGCTCCCAAAGTCAGCCCTGTGCAGCAGAAATTTCTGGCGATGCACACTGCTGTAGCCAAAATCTGCAGTACCAGCTTCAGTCAATCGATCATAACATTTTGTATAAATGTCTGAATGATAAATGGTTTATTATTCTGGAAACTAGAATCAAAGGGCTACAACTTTCATGTTTTGATAATGTTCAGATTCCTTATAGATTTCGAGATATAAGCTTCCAAAGTCAGCTCTGCGATTGCACCAATTGCTGTCCAAAAATATCTTCTGCAGCAGAAATATTCCGGCAATTCCTTTTTGTCCGAAATCCATTCTGTTAACCTTCCGAAATCCACCCGAGACCCTCGGGACCTTAACCAAATATACCAAAATGTCCCAGAATACAATATGAACTTAGTTGAGGCTCCAAACCATGCCAAACAACGCCGAAATTACGAATCGCGCATCGAATCGAATTATGAGTTTTCAAATCTTCCAACTTCTATATTTTGCGCCGAAACATATCAAATCAATTTCCATTGACCTCAAATTTTGCACACAAGTCATAAATGACGTAATGGATTTATGAAAATTTTCAGAATCGGATTTTGACCCCGATATCAAAAAGTCAACCCCTCGGTCAAACTTCTCAAAAATTCAACTTTTGGCATTTCAAGCCTAATTCCACTATGGACTTCCAAATAAAATTCTGATCACACTTCTAAGTCCAAAATCACCATACGGAGCTGTTGGAATCATCAAAATTCCGGGGTCATTTGCACATAATTCGACATCCGGTCACTATTTGAACTTAAACTTTAAATTTTTTCATCAAAATTCCATATCTCGGGCTAGGGACCTCGGAATTTTATTCCGGGCATACGCCTAAGTCCCAAATAACAATACGGACCTACCGGAACTGTCAAAACACTTATTCAAGTCCATTTCCTCAAAAGTTTGACCAAAGTCAACTCAGTTGAGTTTTAAAGCTCTAATTCACATTTTAATTCATTTTTCATCTGAAAACTTTCCGAAATTTTTTTACGGACTGCACACGCAAGTCGAGTAATGGTAAATAGTTCTTAGATCACATAATTAATCATTAAATTTAAATATGATATTTTGGGTCATCACAAATATAATAGAAGATACATATGTTTTTATTTTTTATTTTATTCTATTATTCAAGATAATATTTTCTGAATAAATAAACTTTTTATTTAAGAAAAAAGAAAAACAAACATTATTACAAAAAACAATGAAATTTTAAATTGGAAGTTTTTTATTTTTTTATATTAAAATAATTTAAAAACTCCAACTTGAAACTACTCTCCAATTTGAAGGGACAAACTTTTTAAATTTTTTATTTATTATAAAATATTTTAGTTTATTATTTTATAGATATTTAAATTCAAAAATAATAACCAATAACTAAATTATTAACTCAATATTAAGTAGTTATGCCATGTGCCTTTTTTCTAGGCTGCCACTTGGCATAAGGAGAGAGTTTTCTCCTCTCCTTTAAATAATACTAGTAGTCGTACCTGCGCGATGCGAGAAAATATTAATTAAATTAAATTGTGATCGGGTTTGTTTAAACATATTAGATCGTATTACTTTAATAAATTTCAATTGCAGACTCATTTGTCAATAGGATATACACAATAATCAAATCTCTATTATATTAAAGGGACTTATATAGTCATTGAATAACATTTTATTTTATATTTTTCTTTATTCTATTATCCAATGTTTAGTATTTTTACATTATTAATAGAAATTTTTATTAGCATATTACTTTATTTAATATTTTTTTATACTACTTTCTTTTGTAATATAATAGAAGAACTATATTTTAATACTCTTGAAATATTTTTTGATTTTAAGTTTTATTCTATTGCTCTCAGTAATATTATCTGAATTTTAATGAATAAATCTTTATTAAATTAAAGAGGGTAGTATAGTCATTGAATAACTTTTTTGTTATGTATTTTTCTTTATTATATTGCGTTGTTAATAGAAACTTTTATTAGCATATTACTTTGTTTAATAGTTTTGTCTACTACTTTTTTTTATAATATAATAGAAGATATATATTTTATTCTCAATAATATTTTCTGGATAAATAAACTGTAACGACCCGACCGGTCGATTTGAGTTTTAGCGTGTCGTTCGGCGGTTTGAGGCATTGAGTAGCTTCACTTCAGGTATTATGACTTGTACGCGTGATCAGAATTTAATTTCGGGATGTTCGGAGTTGATTTGTGAAGAAAATTCTAATTTCGGAAGCCTTAAGTTGGAGGAATTGACTAAAGTGTGATTTTTGAGTAAACGACCTTGAAATCAGGATTTGAAGGTTCCAACAGGTTCGTATGATAATTTTGGACTTGGGCGTATGTCCGGATCGATTTTTGGATGACCCGGAGCGTTTTAACTCCTATTGTGGAAGTTGGCATTTTGGAAGAGTTTCATAAAAATTGGGTTGAGGTGTATTTCAATGTTATCAATGTTCGTTTGGGATTTCGAGTATGGGAATAGCTCTGTATGGTAATTCCGGTATTGGGAGCGCGTCTAGAAGTGGATTTGGAGGTCCGTAGGTCATTTCAGGGTCATTTGGCGAAGGTTAAAAATTCGAAGGTTTCTGAGAAGTTTGTCCGGGAGTGGACTTTATGATATTGGGGTCAGATTCCAATTCCAGAAGTTAGAGTAGGTCCGTAATGTCGAATATTACTTGTGTGCGAAATTTGAGGTCAATCGGACGTGATTTGAAATGTTTTGGCATCGAATGTAAAAGTTTGAAGTATCAAAGTTCATTAAGTTTGAATTGGAGGGTGATTCGTGTTTTTAGCATTGTTTGACATGATTTAAAGGCTCGACTAAGTTCGTATGACGTTTTAAGACTTGTTGGTTTGGTTGGTTGGGGTCCCGGGGGCCCCGGAGGATTCCGGATGGTTAACTGATCGAATTTGGCCTTATGAAAATGCTGAAGCTGTTGTCATCTGGTGTAACCGCACCTGCGAGGTTTTGGCCGCAGGTTCATGGCCGCAGAAGCGGAGAAGGTCAACCAGGGGAAGGACCACAGGTGCAGAGTTTTGGCCGCATCTGCGCAAGCGCAGAAGCGAAGCGTGGGGCGCAAAAGCGGAAGAAGGCACAGGAACGGAAGGGAGCTCGCACCTGCGATGTCACAGAAGCGGTGAATGTTTCCGCAGGTGAGAGGCTTTCACGACCCAATTTCACCTAAAGGTCGTGATGACGCCCAACACTACATCTAGGCAAGCCAACTAATAAATTAAACATATATCAATTATTTTCAGAATAATTTTCTAAGTAATTTTATTCTTTTACTAGCAATATTAAAGAAAATAGAAAAGATATTGATTAATTTAAATCCAAGGAATAATACAAATCCAAATTCTACCAGTGTGTGTGCCAAGACCTGGTGTCATAAGTGTATGAGCATCTAGTAGATTATACAAAAATTTCAAATACTGTCTGAAATAAAATAGACAGAACAAAGTCTCCAGGAAGAGGCATTGGTAGCTGCAGAATGCCTCAGAAGGGCAACTCACCACTAAGCCTCTGGAAATCGTGGGTGCACGCCGATAGGTCCAACTATAGCACCTGTCTAAGGTCCTGCACAAAAAGTGCAGCAAGTGTAGCATGAGTACGTAAACAACGTGTACCCAGTAAGTATCAAGCCTAATCTCGAAGACGTAGAGACGAGATGGTTGACTTTGACACTCACTAAGGGATCAATAATAATAAATAAAATAAAATATAAATATTTAAATCAACATGATTCATAGAGTTAACAATAATTTTATTTAACCAACAGACACAATTTAATTCCTACAAATACAACAATTTCCAATCTATTAAATAAATTCACAAGCTGCAATTAAAATACCAAGGTATCGTGTAATTATTATTTTTATTAGGCACAATTTCTGCCGAGGTCGTACGGCCCGATCCAGAGTGTCGTGTATACTGTTGAGAGACGTGCGGCACGATCCATAGATGCATCTATCCTGCCGAGGCGTTCGGCCCGCTCCACAAGAAAGGAGGACATTTTTTTTATGTACCTCCAGAAGGAGAGTATATTTATTATAAGATTAATTCGGGAGGATGAACAATTTTTTTAACAATTAATTAATTTAAACAGAAATTAAGTATATGAGATTTCCATCTTTTACTATCTTTCCCTAACAATTTGCAATATTTATCAAATAGTTTTAATTAAATAAAGAATACAATTTACACAAGTAATTCATGCTTTGAGTCCTAAACTACCCAGACTTTAGCATTAATAGTTGCTACGCACGTACTCTCGTCACCTCGTGCGTACGTATCCCCCATAATTATCAACAATTATTAATTTAATTACCTATGGGGTAATTTCTCCCTCACAAGATTAGACAAGAGACTTACCGTGTCTCAAAGTCCACTTTCCGATCACCACTTCGCGTTAAATTCTCAATTCGATGCCAAAAAATCCGAAACTATCCAAATGTTATACAAAATAATTAACACATATTCAATAATTCGAAATTAGGCTATTAAATAAATTACCCTAACCAAAAAGGTAAAATTCCAAAAATTCACCCCGGACCCAAGTGCCCGGATTCCAGAAATTTTCAGATGAAAACGTTACCCATAATCTCAAGAACACAAATATATAATTTCTATCCAATTCCATAACCATTTTCGTGGTTAAAATCTTATTTTTATAAGAATCTAGGTTTTTCATCTAAACCTTTGATTTCTAAGATTTACTAGTTATAATCTACCCATAATCTATGTATTTAACTTAAAGTGTGTAGAATTAACTTACCTTCAAGTTGCTAGTTGAAATCCTCTCTCAAAAAGCTCCAAAATCGCCAAAGAATGGAAGAAAATGGGCTCAAAATGACTGAGCCCCGATTTTAACACATTCTGCCAAGCAGAGGTCTCGCACCTGCTGAGGTGTATCGCACCTGCGGCTTTCGCACATGCGGAAAGAGCCTCGCAGGTGCGAGATTTTCTT
Organism: Nicotiana tomentosiformis; assembly: GCF_000390325.3. Classification (NCBI taxonomy): domain Eukaryota; kingdom Viridiplantae; phylum Streptophyta; class Magnoliopsida; order Solanales; family Solanaceae; genus Nicotiana; species Nicotiana tomentosiformis. The sequence continues at coordinate 117,577,083 of NC_090819.1, forward strand.
CTTGGACTGGCTCCGCACCTGCTCCCAAAGGACCGCACCTACGCGTCCATTTCTGAGCCTAAATCCTTCGCACATGCGGAACTATCCGCTTTTGCGAGCTACTGTCCCACCTGTGAGTGTCGCACCTGTGAGTGTCGCACCTGCGGCTGGCCAAGCGCAGGTGCGATTCTGACAGTAGCTTGGAGCTTCAGCTTTGGCTCTAAATTCCAAAATTGGTCCGAGCCTCGTCCGGTTAACACTCGAAGCCCCGCCCGAACATACTAAAACGTTTAAAATCATAAAACGGACTCGCTCGAACTCTCGGAACGTGTAAAACAACATCAAAACTAAGAATCACACCTCAAACCAAATTGAATCAAACTTAAGAACTTCAAGTTCTTCACTTTACTTCCAATGCGCCAAAACGTACTTAAACTACTCGGAATGACATGAAATTTTGTGTGCAAGTCTTAAATCACTATACGGAACTATTCTCAGACTCGGAATTCCAAACGGACCTCCATTACCCCAAAACCTACTCCAAACCAAATTTAAAGAACTTTAAACCTTCAAATAGTTGATTTTCACTATTAAGCGCCAAAACGCTCCTGGGTTATCCAAAACCCGATTCGAACATACGCCCAAGTCTGAAATCATCATACGAACCTATTGGAACCGTCAAATCCTGATTCCGGGGTCGTTTTCTAAAAATGTTGACCGAAGTCAAACTTGACATTTTAAGGTTAACTTAAGGAACCAAGTGTTCCGATTTCAACCAGAACACTTTCAAATCCCGAACCAACCATCCCCACAAGTCATAAATTAATAAAAGTACATACGGGGAGTTTTATTTTTGGGAATGAGGTTCTAAAAGTCAAAATGACCAGTTGGGTCATTACATTCCCCACCTCTTAAACAAATGTTCGTCCTCGAATGGGTTTAGAATAATACCTGGAGTGCTAAATAAGTGTGGATATTTGCTCCCATGTCCTCCTCGGCCTCCCAAGTCACTTCCTCTACTGGTTGGCCCCTCCACTGGACTTTTACTGCCGAAATTTTCTTGGACCTCAACTGGCGACCCTATCTATCAACAATGGCAACTGGCTCCTCTTCATAAACCAAGCTATTATCTAGCTGAATTGTGCTGAAGTCTAACACATGTGATAGTTCGGCATGATACTTCCGGAGCATCGATACATGGAAAACCGGATGAACTCCCGATAGACTGGGAGGCAATGCAAGCTCATAAAGCAACCTCCCCAAGTCGTCTCAACACCTCAAATGGGCCTATAAACCTTGGGCTCAACTTGCCCTTCTTCCCGAATCTCATGATTCCCTTCATCGGCTAAAACTTCAAGAGAACTTTTTCACCCACCATAAATGATAAATCAAGCGCTTTCTAATCCGCATAACTCTTCTGTCTGACTGTGCTTTACGAAGTCGCTCCTGAATCAACTTTACCTTTTCCAAGCCATCCTTCACCAAATCGGTACCATATAACTTAGCCCCGCCGGGCTCAAACCATCCGATGGGCGAACGACATCACCGACCATATAAAGCCTCAAATGGAGCCATCTTGATGCCGGATTGGTAACTGTTATTATAAGCAAACTCGGCCAAAGGCAAGAAACGATCCCACTGACCTCCAAAGTCAATTACACATGCCCTGAGCATATCCTCCAAGATCTGAACTGTTCGTTTTGACTTCTCGTCGGTCTGCGAATGAAAGGCTGTGCTGAGCTCTACACGGGTCCCCAATTCACTCTGTACTGCTCTCCAAAAATGTGAAGTAAACTGAGGGCCTCTATCTAATATGATGGAAATTGGCACACCGTGTAACCGAACTATCTCCTGAATATAAATCTGGGCCAACCTCTCTGAAGTATACGTAGTCACAACCGGAATGAAGTGTGCCGACTTGGTCAACCTGTCCACAATGACCCAAACTACATCAAACTTCCGCAAGGTCTGCGGCAACCCAACTACAAAGTCCATAGTAATGCGTTCCCATTTCTACTATGGTATAGTCATCTGCTGAAGTAGGCCACCTGGATTTTGGTGCTCATATTTAACTTGTTGGCAATTCAGACACCCTGATACATACTCAACTATGTCCTTTTTCATTCGCCGCCACCAATAATGATGTCTCAAGTCACGATACATCTTCGTAGCACCTGGATGAATAGAATACCAAGAACTTAGTGCCTCATCTCGGATCTCTTTCCTTAGTCCATCCACATTAGGAACACATAGATGATCCTGGAGTTGCAGAACACCATCAACACCAATAGTAACTTCCTAGGCACCACCTCGTAGTACCATTTCTCGAAGAACCAATAAATGTGGATCATCAAACTAGAGAGTCTTGATCTGCTCAAATAGTGAAGACTGGGCTACAACACATGCAAGAACTCGGCTGGGTTCTGAAATATCCAGCCTCACAAGTTTGTTAGCCAAGGATTGAATATCCGAAGCTAATGGACTTTACTCTACTGAAATGAAAGCCAAACTACCCATACTCTCCGCCTTTCTGCTCAAGGCGTTTGCAACCACATTTGCTTTTCCCGGATGGTACAGGATAGTAATATCATAATCTTTTAGTAAATCAAGCCATCTGCGCTGCCTCAAATTTAGATCCATCTGTTTGAACAAATACTGCAAACTACGATGATCAATGTAAACCTCACAAGACACCCCATAAAGATAATGTCTCCAAATCTTAAGAGCGTGAACAATCGCAGCTAACTCCAAATCATGCACCGGATAATTCTTCTCGTGGGGCTTCATCTGACGTGAAGCATATGCAATAACTCGCCTTTCGTGCATCAATACACAACCCAAACCAAAGCGTGAAGCATCACAATACACTGTATACATCCCCAAATCGGAAGGTAACACTAAGACTGGTGATGTAGTCAATGCGGTCTTGAGCTTCTGAAAGCTCATCTCACAATCATCGGACCATAGGAACGGAGCACCCTTCTGGGTTAATTTGGTCAAAGGTACCTCAATGGATGAAAAGCCCTCCATGAACCGACGATAATAACCTACTAAACCTCGAAAACTCCTGATCTCAGTCATCGAAGTGGGACGATGCCAATTCTGAACTGCCTCAATCTTTTTGGGATCAACCTTAATTACCCTCGCCCGATACAATATGCCCCCAAAATGCTACAGACTCTAGCCAGAACTCACATTTGGAGAACTTAGCATATAGCTTTTGTTCCCGCAATGTCTGAAGCACTCTCATATGTTGCTCGTGCTCCTCCTTACTGCACGAGTAGATCAAAATGTCATCAATGAAGACAATGACAAATGAATCAATATATGTCCTAAATACCCTGTTCATCAAATCCATAAACATTGTCGGGGAATTAGTTAAACCGAAGGACATCACCAGAAATTCATAATGACCATATTTGGTCCGAAAAGCAGTCTTTGGAACATCCGAATCCTGAATCTTCAATTGATGGTATTCCGACCTTAAGTCGATCTTAGAGAACACCCTAGAACCCTGCAATTGGTCAAATAGATCATCAATACACGACAATGGGTACTTGTTCTTAATAGTGACTTTGTTCAATTGGTGTTAATCAATACACCTTCGCATTGTTCCATACTTCTTCTTTACAAATAATACTAGTGCACCCCAAGGAGATACACTCGGTCTGACGAACCCCTTGGCTAGTAATTCTTCAAGCTATTCTTTCAATTATTTCAGAGCCATGTGATACAGTGGGATAGATATAGGCTGGGTATCTGGAGCCAGGTCAATACAAAAATCAATATCAAGATCTGGTGGCATGCCTGGAAGATTTGAAGAAATACATCGGAGAACTCCCGAACTACAGGCACTGAATCAATAGTCGGAGTCTCTACAGTAGTATCCCGAACAAAAGCTAGATAAGCTAAACAAACCTTCTCAACCATGTGTTGAGCCTTCATAAAAGAAATAACCCGATTAAATGCACTAACAGACGAACCCCTCCACTCCAGCCTAGGCAACGCTGGAATAGCCAAGGTAACAGTCTTGGCATGACAATCTAGAACAACATGATGTGGAGATAACAGGTCCATGCCCAGAATAATTTCAAAGTCGGTCATCTCAAGTAGTAGAAGATATGCTCTAGTTTAATAACCAAAGAATGTAATAATACAGGACCGGTATATCCGATTCACAATAACAGAATCGCCCACAGGAGTGTTCACATAAATAAGAGTACTCAAGGACTCACGAGAAACACCCAAGAAATGAGCAAATAGAGATGACACATATGAATACGTAGATCATGGATCAAATAATATGGAAGCATCTTTTCCGCAAACAGAAATAATACCTGTAAACATGGCATCTGAGGCATGTACATTTGGTCTGGCTGGAAAAGCATAGAACCGAGCTGGAGCGCTAACTGGCTGGCCTCCACCTGGCTGACCTCCACCTCTAGGATGACCCCTACCCACCTATACTCTGCCTCTTGGTAGTCGGACAATTGGTGGAGCAATTGGTGCAGTAATCATAGGCTGTTGACCCTGTTGCACTAGTCTACCCCGAAGCCTGGGGAAGAATCTCCGAATGTGACTGGGATCCCCGCACTCGTAACAACTCTTCGGTGTGATGGGCTGCTGACTAAGAGTCTGGCCCTGGGGACTTGAATACCCACTGGAAGAACCCTGAATAGCTGGTGGGCGATAAGAACTCTCTGGTATAGCACTGAAATAAGGTCGCATTGGAGCACCTCGAGGAGGTGGTGGTTCTGGATATGGGGGCCTGCTGGACTTCCCTCTCACGAACTAACCTCTGCCCCCAGATGGAGCACCTCTGAACTCTACAGAATATCTAAACTGCTTATCTCTCATAACCTGCTCTCAGCTACGTTGACGCACACCCTCAATCCTCCGGGCTATCTCCACAACTAGCTCATAAGAAGTACCCATCTCAACTTCTCGAGCCATAGTGGCCTGAATGCCAGTATGTAAACCCACAACAAACCTCCGTACTCTATCCGCCTCAGTAGGGAGTATCATAAGTGCATGGTGAGATAACTCAGAGAACTTCGCCTCATGATCAGTCACTGACATCTGACCCTGTTGGAGCTGCTAAAATTGAAACCGCAACTCTTCCCTCTGGGAGGATGGAATATACCTGTCCAGGAATATACGGGTGAACCTTTCCCAAGTCATGGGAGGAGAATCTGCTGGTCTGCCAAGTATATAAGACTTCCACCATCTACGGGCTTTGCCCTATAGCTAAAAAGTGGCAAAGTCAACCCCATGAGACTCCAATATCCTCATGTTGTGCAGTCTATCCCTACACCGATCAATGAAGTCCTGGGGATCCTCATGTCGCTCACCCCTAAAGACAGGAGGATGTAGTCTAGTCCATCTGTCCAATAGTTTCTGCGGATCAGCGGCTGCAGCTGGCCTGAGCTCAGGTGTAGCTGCTGCCACTTGTTGGGTTCCACCCACAGATAGTGCACCCTAGGTCTGATATACAGTAGCTTCCTGCCCATGAGCCTGTGTGGTAGGGGTCTGTGCCCCCCTCCCCCCGCCCACCTGAGATGTGGCTGGGTCTGCTAGAAATAAACTGGCCTGAGTCATAGTGTCCATGAACTGTAGCATACTGCCCATAACATCCTGGAATCCCGGTGCAGATGCGAAATCCACCGGAGCTAGCTCTACCACAGGCACCTCACCCTGTTCCTCAACAATGAGATTCTCTACTGGACCCACTGGAGGCATAACTGGAACAGTATTGGGACGTCCTCGCCCCCTACCACAGGCTGGAGCCCTCCCTCGGCCTCTACCTCGGCCTCTAGCAATTGGGGGAGTAGCTCTTCCCTAGTCTGAAGCCTCATTAGAGCGCGTTCTCACCATCTGTGAGAGAATAAGAGAAATATATTTAGTACCACATCAATTGCACGATGGAAGATGAAGAAAGGTAGTTTCCTAACACCCTATAGCCTCTCGAAGATAAGTACAGACGTCTCTATACTGATCCGCAAGACTCTATTAGGCCTGCTCATAACTTGTGAGACCTATGCGAACCTAGTGCTCTGATACCATATTGTCACGACCCAATTTCACCTAAAGATCGTGATGGCGCCCAACACTACAGCTAGGTAAGCCAACTAATAAATTAAACATATATCAATTATTTTAAGAATAATTTTCTAAGTAATTTTATTCTTTTACTAGCAATATTAAAGAAAATAGAAAAGATACCGATTAATTTAAATCCAAGGAATAATACAAATCCAAATTCTACCAGTGTGTGTGCCAAGACCTGGTGTCACAAGTGTATGAGCATCTAGTAGATTATACAAATATTTCAAATACTATCTGACATAAAATAGACAGAACAAAGTCTCCAGGAAGAGGCATTGGTAGCTGCAGAATGCCTCAGAAGGGCAGCTCAACACTAAGCCTTTGGAAATTGTGGGTGCGCATCGATAGGTCCAACTATAGCACATGTCTCAGGTCCTGCACAAAAAGTGCAGCAAGTATAGCATGAGTACGTAAATAACGTGTACCCAGTAAGTATCAAGCCTAATCTCGTAGACGTAGAGACGAGATAGTTGACTTTGACACTCACGAAGGATCAATAATAATAAATAAAATAAAAAAGAAATATTTAAAAAAACATGATTCGAAGAGTTAACAACAATTTTATTTAACCAACAGAAACAATTTAATTCCTACAAATACAACAATTTTCAATCTATTAAATAAATTCACAAGATGCAATTAAAATACCAAGGTATCGTGTAATTATTATTTTTATTAGGCACAATTTCTGCCGAGGTCGTACGACTTGATTTAGAGTGTCGTGTACACTGCCGAGGGATGTGCGACGCGATCCATAGATGCATCTATCCTACACAAGACATTTTCTTATGTACCTTCGGAAAGATAGTATATTTATTATAAGATTAATTCGGGAGGATGAAAAATTTCTTTTAATAATTAATTAATTTAAACACGAATTAAGCATATGCAATTTCCATATTTTACTATCTTTCCCTAACAATTTACAATATTTATCAAATAATTTTAATTAAATAAAAGATACAATTTACACAAGTAATTCATGCTTTGAGTCCTAAACTACCCGGACTTTAGCATTAATATTTGCTACGCACAGACTCGTCACCTCGTGCGTACGTAGCCCCCACAATTAGCAACAATTATTAATTTAATTACCTATGAGGTAATTTTCCCCTCACAAGATTAGACAAGAGACTTACCTTGTCTCAAAGTCCACTTTTTGATCACCACGTCATGTTAAATTCTCAATTAGATGCCGAAAAATCCGCAACTATCCAAATGTTATACAAAATAATTAATACATGTTCAATAATTCGAAATTAGGCTATTAAATAAATTACCCTAACCAAAACGGTAAAATTTCTAAAATTCACCCCGGGCCCACGTACCCGGATTTCGAAAATATTTTGATGAAAACGTTACACATAATCTCAAGAACTCAAATATATAACTTTATTCCAATTCCATAACCATTTTCGTGGTTAAAATCTCATTTTTATAAGAATCTAGGTTTTTCATCTAAACCTTTGATTTCTAAGATTTAATAGTTATAATCTACCCAGAATCTATATATTTAACTCAAAGTGTTTAGAATTAACTTACCTTCAAGTTGCTAGTTGAAATCCTCTCTCAAAAAGCTCCAAAATCTCCCAAGAATGGAAGAAAATGGGCTCAAAATGACTAATCCCCGATTTTAACACATTATGCCAAGTAGAGGTTTCACACCTGCGGAAAGAGCTTCGCAGGTGCGAGATTTTTCTCTTGGACTGGCTTTGCACCTGCTCCCAAAGGACCGCACATGCGCGTCCTCTTTTGAGCCTAAATTCTTCGCACCTGTAGAACTGTCCGCTTCTACGAGCTACTGCCGCACCTGCGAGTGTCGCACCTGCGGCTGGCCAAGCGCAGGTGCGATTCTGATAGTAGCTGGGAGCTTCAGCTTTGGCTCTAAATTCCAAAATTAGTCTGAGCCTCGTCCAGTTAACACTCGGGGCCCCGCCCGAACATACCAACAAGTTTGAAATCATAAAACGGACTCGGTAGAACTCTCGTACCGTGTAAAACAACATCAAAACTAATAATCACACCTCAAACCAAATTGAATCAAACATAAGAACTTCAAGTTCTTCACTTTACTTCCAATGCGCCGAAACGTACTTAAACTACTCGGAATGATACAAAATTTTGCGTGTAAGTTTTAAATCACTATACGGAACTATTCTGATACTCGGAATTCCAAACGGACCTTCATTACTCCAAAACCTACTCCAAACCAAATTTAAAGAACTTTAAACCTTCAAATGGTTGATTTTCATTATTAAGCGCAAAAACGCTCCAGGATTATCCAAAACCCGATTCGAACATACTCCCAAGTCCGAAATCATCATACGAACCTATTGGAACTGTCAAATCCCGATTTCGGGATCGTTTTCTAAAAATATTGACCGAAGTCAAAATTGACATTTTAAGGCCAACTTAAGGAACCAAGTATTCCGATTTCAACCCGAATACTTCCAAATCCTGAACCAATCATCCCCGCAAGTCATAAATCAATAAAAGCACATACGTGGAGTTTTATTTTTGGGAACGGGGTTCTAAAAGTCAAAATGACCGGTTGAGTCATTATATTGGCATTGTGTTTGGGCGAGTTTAGCATAAGAGGAGGCGTGGTCGTAGAAGCGACGCCGCAGGTGTGGCTACTGTTCCGCAAGTGCAAAAATATCACTGGGAAGAATCGTTTTATGAGCGGGATTTGGCTCTTCTTCTCTCATTTTTCACTTGGTTGGGGCGATTTTGGAGAGTTTCAAGGAGAGACTTTCATCATCTATGTCAAGGTAAGTGATTCTCACGTAGTGTGAGTTAAATACAAGATTTATACATGGATTCAAGCATGAAAATTTGTAAAAATTTGGGATTTTGAAGAAAAACCTAGAAATTGATATTCTTGGATTTTGTTCACGAATTTGGGCATGAAATTGAGAATAAATTATATATTTGAGTTCATAATGCTGTGGGTAGTGATTATCTTCGAAAATGTTCGAAATCCAGGAACGTGGGCTCGAGGGTGGTTTTTTTGACTTTTCGAACGGAGTTGAAAATTGTGATAAATTGGATTATAACGAGTATTAGAGTATATATTTATGGATTTACTCATTTATTGACTATTTTTGGGAGCATTGGGCATCGGTTTGAGTTGTTGGAAAGGCTTGGGAGCCGGCTATGGAACTCTGAAGTGAGGTAAGTCTCCTTTCTAACCTTGTAAGAGGGAATTAACCCCATAGGTGAATCAAATTATTATATGCTCCTATTTGTGGGGGCTACGTACGCACGAGGTGACGAGAGTCCGTGCGTAGATACTATTATTCTTATGTCTGGGTAGTCTAGGACCCATATCATGTTGTACTTATGATGTTTGCGCCCTACTTGTTAATTTAATTATTAAAACATTTAGAAACTCGATAAAGGAATTGTAAAAAGTTTAAGCTTCATTTGCTTGACCGTTAAATGGAAATTTGTAATTCTTGGAATATTTTCCCCTTAATAAATCTTGAATTGGTTGTTTAACATGTTTTCTCTTTTATGGAGCGGGCCGAACTCCTCGATAGCAGATAGATGCATCTATGGTTTGTGCCATTCGACCCTCGACAGTGCACAATTTAAATATTTATATTGGATCGGGCCGTACGACCTCGGCATGATTGAACTGGTTGCTTTGGAATTTATGATAATTGATATTGTTTCATTGGCCTGAGATACAAATTGATAAATGATGAAAAATAAATTTGGAAATTTCTTATTAACAAAAGAATTGTTTACTTATTTCATGATATTGAGCTTACAGTCATTTTACGTAATCCATGATTAATTATATCATTGGTATTTTATTTATAGCCCATAGTAAGTGTCCAAGTCGACCCCTCGTCACTACTTCTTCAAGGTTAGGCGGGATACTTATTGGGTACGCGCTGATTTATGTACTCATACTACACTTGCTGCATATTTTTGTACAAGTATATATATGTCTAGTGGCCTTGTGGGCACAGAGGCGCGGTTATTGTGGGGAATTAGGTGAGCTGCACTATATACTACGATCCTCAGCCGGCAGAGTTTCCTTCAGAGTATTTATATTTTTCCTGTCCAATTTGTATTCCAGACAGATGTTGTATTTTATTTTTGTGATGACCCAAAAGGTCATCTTTAAATTTAATAATTAATTATGTGTTCTAAGGCCTCGAAAAGTACTATTTATCATTTCTCGACTAGTGTGCGCAGTCCGTATAATTCTTCGGAAAATGTTTATATGAAAAATTGATTAAAATGTGAAGTAGAGCTTTAAAAACTCAATTGAGTTGACTTTGGTCAACATTATGAGTAAATAGACTCGGATCAGTATTTTTCCAGTTTTGTTAGGTCCGTATCGTGATTTGGGACTTGGGCATATGCCTATAATTTAATTTGGAGGTCCCTAGCTCAAGTTATGGCCATTTAACGGAAACTAGTAATTTAAAGGCTAAAGATTTCCAAAGGTTTGACCATGGATTTGACTTTTTGATATCGGGGTCAGAATCTAGTTCCAAAAATTTGAATAGCTTCATTATGTCATTTATGACTTGTGTGCGAAATTTGAAGTCATTCTGGATTCATTTAATATGTTTTGGCACGAGATTTGCAAATTGAAAAGTTTAAAACTCAAAGTTCGAATCAAGGTGTGAATTGTAATTTCAGAGTTGTTTGACATGATATGAGACCCCGAGTAAGTTCGTATTATGTTACGGGACTTGTTGGTATATTCGGACGGGGTCCCGGGTACCCCGAGAGTGATACAAATTGAAATCGGATAAAAAGTTTGGACTTAAGGAAAAATTTGAAATTTGGCCTTTTGGTGTAATCGCACTTGCGGATTTTTGACCGCAGGTGAGAGCTTGCAGAAGCGAGCCTTCCATCGCAGATGCACCCGGGCGTGTCTGGGCTTCGATCGCAGAAGCAGACAGCTCCTCGCAGAAGCGTGTCCGCAGATGCGCACAAAATCACGCAGAAGCGGAGGCTGGGCAAGTGAGGTTCTCAGAAGCGATACTTCTTCCGCAAAAGTGGATGCTCAGGTGCGAGCCCAGGCACCGCAGGTGCGAAAATACCCGGGTAGTGTATAAATCGAAGAGTCCGAGATTTTTCTCATTTTTAGACATTTCAAGCACGGATTTAGGCGATTTCAAAGGGAATTTTTAGGACTTTGAATTGGGTAAGTGTTCTATAATTAAAAGTGATTATATTTCATAAATCCATGTCTATATTCATCACTTATTTTGGATTTAGATGCAAGAAAATTGGAATTTTTGCAAAACTTTCCAAAAACGAAAAATTAAGATTTGAATATCCGTTTGACATCGGAATTTGGTAATTTTTGTATGGTTGGACTCGTCTCGGAACGGGTGTTCGGATTTCGTAAGTTTTTCCAAGATTCGATATGTGGCCCCCACTGATGATTTTTGAGATGAATTTCGGATTTTAATCCGGAAAATTAGTAAATTCATATGGAATTAATTCCTACGATTTGTATTGAGTATATTGAATTGTTTATGACTAGATTTGAGGATTTCAGAAACGAATTCGCGAGGCAAGGGTGTATTGGATTCTTGAATTTGGTTTCAAAGTGAGGTAAGTGTCGTGGTTAACCTTGACTTGAGGAAATAGAACCGTTGAATTATTTGCTATGTGAAATTCAAGTGAAATGATGTATAGGCAAGGTGACGAGTGCCTATACTTTGTCAATTTAATTGTTTGCTTAATTATTTAAATATCTTAAATTATTTTAAGACACGAATTAATTATTATAATAAATGTTTCTCTCATATTTCTTGTCAAATATTAATTCTTGAATTCCTGTAATAATTGTCACATGCCTATTTGATTTATGTGTCTTAATTGCCACTTGACATTTAGCATATTAAATATTATACTGCCTATTTTCTCCCCAATTTCCACAATTAATTTCTAATTGTCATTATTTGTTTCATAAAGGAATTATAATTATTGCGTGCCTTGATGCTTAATAATTTCTCATTGAACGTGGTATTTATTGGAGTATATTTTAATATATTTATGAATTGTTAAGATATATTGGGAGATTGGGTTGCACGCCGCAACAGAAATGAAAGTAAATATATTGGGGGATCGGGTTGCACGCTGCAACAGACTTATTAAAAATTCTATATTGGGGGATCGGGTTGCACGCCGCACCAGACTTATTTAAAAGTCTATATTGGGGGATCGGATTGCACGCCGCAAAAGACTTATTTGAAAGTCTATATTGGGGGATCGGATTGCACGCCGCAACAGACATATTTAAAAGTCTATATCAGGGGATCGAATTGCACGCCGCAACAGACTTATTTAAAAGTCTATATTGGGGGATCGGTTTGCACGCCGTAACAAACTTATTGAACAGTCTATATTGGGGGATCGGATTGCACGCCGCAACAGAATTGAATATGAATATATTGTGGGAGCGGGTTGCACGCTGCAACGGAAATTGATGGAAATAATAATTGGTTATGACTGCTGAGTTGGCTTCAACTGTTAAAATGAGTTACCTGATTTATTTTTATTATTGTTGTTATTACTATTATTACGTACATGTTAATGTAAGTGACATGCCTTAGCCTCGTCACTACTTCATCGAGGTTAGGCTCAGTACTTACCAGTACATGGGGTCAGTTGTACTGATACTACACTCTGCACTTCTTGTGTAGATTTTGGAGTTGGTCCCAGCGGCGTACCATAGACTTGCTCAGATTTCAGCTATCCAGAGGAGACTTAAGGTATAACTGCACAGCGTCCGTAGTTCTGAAGTCCCCGTCTATTTTATTTTGGTTGTGTGTTTCCTTTCAGACAGCTTTATTTTATTCAAACCCTTATTTATATCATTCTAGAAGCTCGTGCACTTGTGACTCCAGTTCTGGGATGGTATTTAGACATTGTTATTATTATGGATTATTCACTACATTTCAGACTTTACTTCCGCATTTGTTCCTTTGTTATTAATTAATTTAAAATTGTTTTAAAATGGATAAAATTATTCTAACATTGGCTTGCCTAGCAAATGAAATGTTAGGCGCCATCACGGCCCCGAAGGTGGGAATTTAGGGTCGTGACAGTTGGTATCAGAGCACTAGGTTACATAGGTCCCATGAGTCACGAGCAAACTTAGTAGAGTCTGAAGGATCGATACAGAGACGTCTGTACTTATCTTTTAGAGGCTATAAAGTTTAGGAACAATATCACTTCTTTCTTGTCCTGTCGTGCAATTTTATTCTATCATCGATGATTGAACCATTCTATTCTTATTCTCTCGTAGATGGCGAGGACACGTAATACATCTACCAACGGACAGGGACCAGAGCCCCCGGTGGAAACTATGGCCAGGGGTAGAGGTCGAGGTCGGGGTCGTGCTAGAGGCAGAGGCAGAGGCAGAGGTATAGCGCAGTCTAGAGCTCGAGCAGCAACACCTATTGTAGAACCTCAGGTGGATCTTCAGGAGGAGGTTCCCGTTCAGACTATACCGGTTGGACCAGTTCAAGTCCCGAAGGGATTTATAACTAGTCCAGTGCTTCAGGACGCTCTAGTCTGATTCGTGAGTATTATCGAGGGTGTGGCCCAGAATGATACATTTCCAGTGGCACCAGCCATTTAACAGGCTGGGGGAGGAGCACAAACTCCTACTACTCCAACCCCGGATCAGATGGATTCCGAGAATCAGGCTCCAGCAGCCCTGCCGGTTGGGGTAGTTAGGCCAGTTATTGCGGCACAGACCGGTGATAGGCCTGCCATGTATTTTGAGGCCTTATTGAGACTGGATAATTTTACTATGCTCTTTCCAGTTCACTTCAGTGGTACACATACTGAGGACCCACATGATTATCTTGACCGCTGCCATGAGGTGCTGCGGAACATGGGTATAGTTGAGACCAATGAGGTTGATTTTGCTGTATTTTAGATGACGGGTTCCACCAAGAGGTGGTGGAGAGATTATACATTGACTAGACTAGATGGATCGCTTACACTTACCTGGGAGCAGTTCTCTCAGCTATTTCTGGAGAAGTTCCTTCCTATCACACTGAGGGAGGATTACCGTAAGCAATTTGAGTGCCTACAGTAGGGCAGTATGACTGTTACTCAGTATGAGTCCCATTTTGTGGATTTAGCCCATCAAGCTCTCCTTTTACTACCTTCTGAGGGAGAGAGAGTGGGGAGGTTTATTGAGGGACTCACTCACCCTATCAGGCTTCAGATGGACAAGGAGACCGGAAGTGAGATCTCCTTTCAGACAGCTGCTAATGTCACGAGGAGGATCGAGATGGTTCTTGCACAGGAGAGAGGGCAGAGGTCTGATAAGAGGCCTCATCAGTTCGGTGGTTTTAGTGGTGTCTCGTTTGGAGGCAGAGGTACTTTTGGTAGGGGTCATCCTCCCAGACCATTTCATTCAGCACTTCAGGAATCACCCAGTGCTTCAGGGAGTCACGGTCCTATTATGCCTTACTCTAGGCAGCCAGCATTTACTACACATTCAGCTCCTATTAGTGCACCACCACTCGAGATTTACTACAATGGTTATACAGCCCGTTCGGGTCAGCTTCAGCTTCAGTAGCCACGGCATCAGGATGGGTGTTATGAGTATGGGAACATTGGTCACATCAGGAGGTATTGTCCTAGGTTGTCGAGTAACAGATCTCGGCAGGATTCTCGTACCATCATACCGGCACCGGTTGTTTCACTTCCTGCTCAACCAGCTAGAGGTAGGGGTCAGGCAGCTAGAGGTGGAGGTCAAGCCATTAGAGGTGGAGGTCAGACTATTAGAGGTAGAGGCCAGCTAGTTAGAGGCCGTCCTAGGGACGCAGTTCAGAGTGGTGGGGCCCAGCCCCGATTTTATGCTTTTCTAGCTAGGCCTGAGGCCGAGTCATTTGATGTTGTGATCATAGGTATTATTCCAGTTTGCCATAGAGATGCTTCAGTTCTATTTGATCCAGGATCTACTTATTCCTATGTGTCCTCCTATTTTGCTTCATATTTGGTTGTGCCTTGTGATTCTATGAGTGCTTCTGTGTGTGTATCTACACCAGTATGAGATTCTGTTATAGTAGATAATGTCTATCGTTCCTGTGTGATTATTATTAGTAGTCTTGAGACCAGTGTGGATCTTCTACTTCTTGATATGGTAGATTTTGATGTCATCTTGGGTATGGATTGGCTGTCACTTTATCATGCTACATTAGATTGTCATGCCAAGACGGTGACCCTAGCCATGCCGGGGTTACCTCGGTTAGAGTGGAAAGGAACTCCTGGTCATTCTACCAGCATGGTTATTTCTTATATGAAAGCTCATCGTATGGTCGAGAAAGGGTGTCTAGCCTATTTGGCTTATATTCGCGATCCCAGTGCAGATGTTTCTTCTATAGACTTAGTACCAGTTGTTCATGAATTTCCAGAAGTGTTTCCTGCAGATTTGCCGGGAATTCCACCCGATAGAGATATTGACTTCTGTATTGATTTAGCTCTAGGCACTCAGCCCATTTCTATCCCACTATACCGTATGGCCCCGCCAGAGTTGAAAGAATTGAAGGAGCAGTTACAAGACTTGTTTGATCAGGGATTCATTAGACCAAGTGTCTCTCCCTGGGGTGCATCGGTATTATTTGTAAAGAAGAAAGATGGTTCAGTGCGAATGTGTACAGATTATCGGTAGTTGAATAGGTCTACTATCAAGAACAAGTATCCACTGGCAAGAATTGATGACTTATTTGATCAGCTTCAGGGTACCAAGGTGTTTTCAAAGATCGACTTTAGGTCTGGTTACCATCATTTGAAGATTAGGGCATCCGATGTCCCTAAGATAGCTTTTCGGACTCGTATGGGCATTACGAATTCCTAGTGATATCATTTGTGTTGACAAATGCCCCAGCAGCATTTATGGATTTGATGAATCGGGTGCTCAAACCCTATTTGGATTCTTTTGTGATTGTATTCATTGATGATATCTTGATTTACTCCAGTAGTCGAGAGGAGCATGATCAGCATCTTCGGAGTGTGCTTCAGACTTTGAAGAATAATCAGTTATATGCCAAATTTTCAAAATGTGAATTTTGGTTAGACTCAATTACCTTTTTGGGGCATGTTGTATCAACATGAGGCATAAAGGTGGATCCTAAGAAGATTGAGGCTGTTCAGAATTGGCTTAGATCTACTTCAGATACAGAGATCCGGAGTTTCCTGGGTTTGGCAGGTTATTATCGTCGGTTTATGGAAGGGTTTTCATCTACAGCAAGCCCATTGACCAGACTGACCCAGAAAGGTGTCCCATTCATATGGTCAGACGAGTGTGAGTTGAGCTTTCAGAAGCTCAAGACTGCTTTGACTACATCGCCAGTGTTGGTGTTACCCACAGGTTTAGGATCTTATATGGTATATTGTGATGCATCTCACATTGGGCTTGGTGCAATATTAATGCAAGATGACAGGGTGATTGCATACGCGTCGAGGCAATTGAAAGTTCACGAGAAGAATTATCCTGTTCATGACTTAGAATTGGCAGCCATTGTTCACGCGCTGAAGATTTGGAGGCATTACCTCTACGGTGTCTCGTGTGAGGTATTTACCGATCATCGTAGCCTTCAATATCTGTTCAAACAAAAAGATCTCAATTTGAGGTTGAGAAGATGGTTGGAGTTGTTGAAAGACTATGATATCACCATTTTGTATCACCCTGTAAAGGCTAATGTGGTGGCCGATGCTTTGAGTAGAAAGGTTGTGAGTATGGGCAGCCTTGCTTATATTCCGGTTGGTGAGAGACTGTTAGTTGTAGATGTTCGGATGTTGTCTAATCAGTTCGTGAGGTTAGATGTTTCATAGCCCAGTCGGGTTTTAGCTTGCATAGTCGCTCGGTCTTCTTTATGTGAGCGTATCAGAAAGAGACAGTATGCTGATCCTCATTTACTTGTTCTTAAGGACACGGTGCAGCACATTGATGCCAAACATATTGTTGTGGGGGAAGATGGAGTTCTGCGAATGCAGGGTCGTATTTGTGTGCCTAATATGGATGGGCTTCGTGAATTAATTCTGGAAGAGGCACATAGTTCCAGGTATTCTATTCATCCAAGTACCTCCAAAATGTATCAAGATTTGCGGTAACATTATTGATAGAGGAGAATGAAGAAGGATATAGTCGCATATATAGCTCGGTGTCTGAATTGTCAGCAAGTTAAGTATGGGTATCAAAGGCCTGGTGGTTTGCTTCAGAAGTTAGAAATTCATGAGTGGAAGTGGGAGCGTATCACTATGGATTTTGTTGTTGGACTCCCACAGACTCAGAGAAAATTTGACACATTATAGGTTATTGTGGACAGGTTGACCAAGTCGGCACATTTCATTCCAGTGGCAGTTACCTATTCTTCAGAGCGGTTAGCTGAAATTTATAATCGTGAGATCGTCCGCCTTTACGGTGTGCCCATGTCCATTATTTCATATCGAGGTACGCAGTTTACCTCACACTTCTGGAGGGCTATACAATGTAAGTTAGGCATGCGGGTTGAGTTGAGTACAACATTTCATCCACAGACAGACGGGCAGTCAGAGCGCACCATTCAGATATTGGAAGATATGCTTCCCGCTTGTGTTATAGACTTTGGAGGTTCTTGGGATCAATTCTTACCACTTGCGGAGTTTGCTTATAATAATAGCTACCAGTCGAGCATTCAGATGGCTCCATATGAGGCATTATACGGAAGGCGATATCGTTCGCCAGTTGGATGGTTTGAATCGGGAGAGACTCGGTTGTTGGGTACCGATTTGGTACAGGATGCCTTGGATAAGGTCAAGGTTATTCAGGATCGACTTCGTACAGCTCAGTCTAGGCAAAAGAGTTATGTCGACCGTAAAGTTCGAGATATTACATTCATGATTGGAGAAAGAGTATTGCTCTGGGTTTCACCTATGAATGGTGTAATGAGGTTCGGAAAGAAGGGCAAGTTGAGCCCTAGGTATATTGGACCCTTTGAAATTCTTGAAAGGGTGGGTGAAGTAGCCTATAGGATTGCACTACCACCTAGTTTGTCAGCGGTTCATCCGATGTTCCATGTGTCTATGCTTCGAAAATATCATGGTGATCCGTTCCATGTGTTAGATTTCACCTCAGTCTAATTGGACAAAGATTTACTTATGAAGAGGAGCCGGTAGCTATTTTAGCCTGGCAGGTCCGACAGTTGAGGTCTAAGAGTTATCCTTCAGTTCGAGTACAATAGAGAGGTCAGCTGATAGAAGCATCTACCTGGGAGTCCGAGTCGGACATGCAGAGTAAATATCCACATCTTTTCACCAGCTCGGGTACTTTTTCTAACTCCGTTTGAGGACGAACGTTTGTTTTAGTGGTGGAGAATGTGATGACCCAAAAGGTCATCTTTCAATTTAATAATTAATTTTGTTTTCTAAGGCCTTGAAAAGCACTATTTATCATTTTTCGACATGCGTGCGCAGTCCGTATAATTTTCTGGAAAGTGTTTATATGAAAAATTGATTAAAATGTGAAGTAGAGCTTTAAAAACTCAACTGAGTTGACTTTGGTCAACATTTTGAGCAAATGGACTCAGATCAGTGTTTTGACAGTTTCGGTAGATCCGTATCGTGATTTAGGACTTGGGCGTATGCCCATAATTTAATTTGGAGGTCTCTAGCTCTAGTTATGGCCATTTAATGTAAACTAGTAATTTAAAGGCTAATGAAATCCAAAGGTTTGACCACGAATTTGACTTTTTGATATCGGGGTCGGAATCCAATTCTGAAAATTTGAATAGCTTCGTTTATGTCATTTATGACTTGTGTTCCAAATTTGATGTCATTCCGGATTCATTTAATATGTTTTGGCACGAGATTTGCAAATTGAAAAGTTTAAAACTCAAAGTTCGCATCGAGGTGTGAATTGTAATTTCAGCGTTGTTTGACATGATATGAGACCCCGAGTAAGTCCGTATTATGTTACGGGACTTGTTGGTATATTCAGACGGGGTCCCGGGTATCCCGAGAGTGATACAGATTGAAATCGGATCAAAAATTTGGACTTAAGGAAAAATCTGAAATTTGGCCTTCTGGTGTAATCGCACCTGCGGATTTTTGACCGCAGGTGCGAGCTCGCATAAGCGAGCCTTCCATTGCAGATGTGCCCGGGCGTGGCTGGGCTTCAATCGCAGAAGCGGACAGCTCCTCGCAGAAGCGTGTCCGCAAATGCGCACAAAATCACGCAGAAGCGGAGGCTGGGCAAGTGAGGTTCGCAAAAGCGATACTTCTTCCGCAAAAGCGGATGCGCTGGTGCGCAAATGCTTGGGCAGTGTATAAATCAAAGAGTCCGAGATTTTCTCATTTTTAGACATTTCAAGCACGGATTTAGGCGATTTCAAAAGGAATTTTCACGACTTTGAATTGGGTAAGTGTTCTATAACTAAAAGTGATTATATTTCATAAATCCATGTCTATATTCATCACTTATTTCCGATTTAGATGCAAGAAAATTGGAATTTTTGCAAAACTTTCCAAAACCAAAAAATTAAGATTTGAAGGTCCGTTTGACATTGGAATTTGACAATATTTGTATGGTTGGACTCGTCTCGGAACGAGTGTTCGGATTTCATAAGTTTTTCAGAGATTCGAGATGTGGGCTCCACTGATGATTTTTGAGATGAATTTCGGATTTTAATCCGAAAAATTAGTAAATTCATATGGAATTAATTCCTACGATTTGTTGAGTATATCGAATTATTTATTACTAGATTTGAGGATTTCAGACACGAATTCATGAGGCAAGGGTGTATTAGATTCTTGAATTTGGTTGCAAAGCGAGGTAAGTATCGTGGTTAACCTTAACTTGTGAGAATAGAACCCCTGAATTATTTGCTATGTTAATTTCATGTGCAGCGATGTATAGTCAAGGTGACAAGTGCCTATACTTTGTCAATTTAATTGTCTGCTTAATTATTTAAACATCTTATATTGTTAAGACACGAATTAATTGTTATAATAATTATTTCTCTCATATTCCTTGTCAAATATTAATTCTTGAATTCCTGTAATAATTGTCACATGCTTATTTGATTTATGTGTCTTAATTGCTACTTGACATTTAGCATATTAAATATTATACTGCCTATTTTTGCCCTGATTTTCACAATTAATTGCTACTTGTCATTATTTGTTTCATAAAGGAATTATAATTATTGCGTGCCTTGATGCTTAATAGTTTCTCATTGAACGTGGTATTTATTGGATTATATTTTATTATATTTATGAATTGTTAAGATATATTGGGAGATCAGGTTGCACGCCGCAACGGAAATGAAAGTAAATATATTGGGGGATCGGGTTGCACGCCGCAACAGAAATGAAAGTAAATATATTGGGGGATCGGTTTGCACGCCGCAACAGACTTATTTAAAAGTCTATATTGGGGGATCAGATTGTACGCTGCAACAGACTTATTTAATAGTCTATATTGGGGGATCGGATTGCACGCCGCAACAGACTTATTTAAAAGTCTATATTGGAGGATCAGATTGCATGCCACAACAGACATATTTAAAATCTATATTGGGGGATCGGATTGCACGCTGTAACAGACTTATTTAAAAGTCTATATTGGGGGATCAGATTGGACGCCGGAACAGAATTGAATATGAATATATTGTGGGAGCGGGTTGTACACTGCAATAAAAATTGATGGAAATAATAATTGGTTATGACTGCTGAGTTGGCTTCAACTGTTAAAATGAGTTACCTGATTTATTTCTATTATTGTTGTTATTACTATTATTGCGTATAGGTTAATGTAAGTGACCTGCCTTAGCCTCGTCACTACTTCGTCGAGGTTAGGCTCAGCACTTACCAGTATATGGGGTCGGTTGTACTGATACTACATTTTGCTTTTCTTGTGCAGATTTTGGAGTTGGTCCAAGCACCGTACCATAGACTTGCTCAAATTTCAGCTATCCAGAGGAGACTTGAGGTATAACTGCACAGCGTTCGCAGTTATGAAGTCCCCGTCTATTTTATTTTGGCTGTGTGTTTCCTTTCAGATAGCTTTATTTTATTCAGACCCTTATTTGTATCATTCTAGAAGCTCATGCACTTGTGACTCCAGTTCTGAGATGGTATTTAGACATCGCTATTATTATGGATTATTCACTACATTTCAGACTTTACTTCCGCATTTGTTCCTTTGTTATTAATTAATTTAAAATTGTTTTAAAATGGATAAAATTATTCTAACGTTGGCTTGCCTAGCAAGTGAAATGTTAGGTGCCATCACGGTCCCGAAGGTAGTTATTTCGGGTTGTGATAATTTTAAATTCCTAGTTGATGCTCATGCACTTGTGACACCGGGTTTTGGGGTGATTATGGGTTGTTGGTATTGAAATCGTGAATTTTTTTTTATTTACTCTGTAAAGTCCATCTTTTATTATTAAATTGAAGGAAATCGTGATTTCAAATACTGAAATGAGTAATTAAGTTAATTAATTATTGTTTTGCTTGCCTGACAGCGGTGTTCGGCACTATCACGACCTTTAATGGATTTTGGGTCGTGACATAAACTTTTTATTTTTAAAAAGAAAAACCAAAACTTATTTAAAAAAAACAAAGAAATTTTGAATTGGCAGTTTTATAGTTTTTGTAATTTTAGTTTTTTATTTTAAAATAATTTAAAACCTCCAACTTGAAACTACTCTCTAATTTGAATTGACAGTTTATTTTTTTAATTTTTGTTTTTTATTATAAAATATTTTATTTTATTATTCTATAGATATTTAAATTCAAAAATAATAACCAATAACTAATTATTAACTAAATAATTAATTATTAACTACTTATGCCATGTGACTTTTGTTTAACTAAATAAAGAAGTTTATTTGTCTTAAAACTCCAAGTTAAAACTAATTCCCAATTTGAATTGGCAATTTTTATTTTTTAAATTTCATTTTTTATTTTAAAATAATTTTAAAACTCCAACTTTAGTGGAGCTTTGTCCTAAAGATCTACCCTTGTCGTCTTATGATTATACCACTTGACATCATATATTTATTTTCTTATATATATATATATATATATATATATATATATATATATATATATATATATATATATATATATATATATAAAATAAAATAGATATTTATATAAACTGCTATATTAGGAAGAAATTAATCCCTAATTTGAATTGAAATTTTTTTATTTTTTTATTTTCGTTTTTGTATTTTAAAATAATTTTAAAACTCCAACTTGAAACAACTCCCCAATTTGAACTGAAAGTTGTTTTAGGTTGTATGTTTTATTTTTTATTTTAAAATAATTTTAAAACTTCAACTTGAAATTACTCCCCAATGTGAATGAGTAGGTGTTTTTATTATATATTTTCGTTTTTTATTATAGCTAATTTTATTTTTTCTTATTTTTGTTTTTTTAATTTTAAAAAAATTGTAAAACTTCAACTTGAAACTACTTCCCAATTTGAATAGAATTTATATATATATATATATATATATATATATATATATATATATATAGTTTTTTTATTATAGCTAATTATAAGATATCTATATTTATTTATTCAAATAGAGCAACCAACCAATTAATTCAAAATTTAAAATTCAAAAGGCTTTTTAGTTAGAAAGGCAGTTTCTTTTGTCCTAATGCGAGTTGCCTTTTTGTGGTTATGCCACTTGTCTTAATATTGTGCTTTTGCCTCTCCTTTTATTATATATAGATAGATATAGATATTTAAATTCAAAAATAATAACCAATAACTAATTATTAACTAAATAACTAATTATTAACTACTTATGTCATGCGGCTTTTTTTTTTTTTTTTACCTAAATGGCAATAAATGGTACTTTTAATTTGCCCATAGAAGAATGATTTTTATTGATAATTTAATTGGATTTAGCATCAATCATTTTTTAGATGGATTTAGTAGCCATTATAATGCGGCAAAACAATTGATGTTAAAGCTTATAATTTTAGCGACAATTAATTGGATTTAACAACAATAATGATTGACTCTAAAATATATACTAAGCTTTTAATGGAATGGATTTAGTAGCCATTTTAATTGCCACTAAATAATTACCATTAAAACATGTGATCTTTAGCGGCAATAAACGATACCTTTACCAGCACTTCGGTGAATGGCCGCTAAAGCCTTTAGCGACCCCAATTACAACGGCTAAAAAATTATGGCCGGTAAATGTTTTAGCGACATTAATATTGCCGCTAAAGGGTTTTTCTATTGCCGTGAAAGACCTTTTTTGTTGTAGTGGATCTTCAATCTCTCCACATCCGTAAATGTACCATCTCCCCCCCCACCATCATCGGGGATATCATGTACAGTCTGTGCCTCTGTGTCTGGGGAAGTTGTTGACTCATAGGTCTGGCTAGAACTTTTCGACCCCTCGGAAGTGTTGTGAAATGAAGAGGCCTCATACATGAGTTGGAATCGCCCATGTGGCCTAAACTGTGTGGTTTTCTGCTCCTCCTGAATAGAGGCTGAGTTGCCCTCTGAAGCTTCCCTAGACGGGACATAGGAACTTGACTTGGAGAGGTCTGCACCTCTCCCTCTACCTGATGCGGCTTTCTTTCTGATGGTTTTGGGCTGACCAAGGGGCAAGGTACCTCTACCTCGACCCCTAGAAGATTCATCTCTTCCTTTTGTAGTGTCGTCACAGCCTCACAATCGAACCATTGTCTGTATCAAAGCAAAGAAGATTCTCTCAGCTCCCACAAATGCAAACTCCTAAAGCCTTAAACTGAGATAGTACCACAAAGCAGGGGTTAACATAAATGACTCTATGGAAGTCCTCTCCCACTTGAAAGCTTGCACCTCTATTGAGTAATACCTGAGTCGCAACATCAAGGTCAGAGCCAAATTCGAAAGGGGTGCTTGCTGGAGCATCTCAACGAGATGTGGGTTCAATTCACATTCTCCCTCATCCTAGTAAGTGTTTCGTTGCAAGTCATCATTTAACATATTCGAGACTGATGTAGGCAGGGGAGAACAATGTGGACATGATGGGATTATGAAAAAAATAACAAGATGCTGAAACTGGGGCCTGCGGTCCACAGATTTCTAATGCGCGGCCGCAAACTGGAAGTGCGGACTACACAATTACAAGTGCCGCCGCACTTCTATCAAAAAACATCAAAGGCTTAGAAGCTCATCTCTGAAGACAGTACGGAGGTTATTTTTTGGCTGCAGAAGAAATCTGCGGTCCGCACAATATCAATTGCGAACTCTCTAAGATTTCTACGGTCCGCACAATTAAAGTACGGCCGTAGATGCACTTGCTTCACTACGTCACCCGAAACTCCTAATCTGCGAACCGCACAAATTCAAGTGTGGCGTGGATTTCAAAAACTAGGCACATACTATCTTTTCTACTTAGAGTTTTCTATTAGTTGCACAAATAGACAATGTAACATGGTATAAACATGAAATCTCATTAACATAACCCATGATAGCCTGTTTTATCAGTTACCCAGTTCAGATCTACCCCACATGGACACATAGATGAACTCTAATAACAGATGGCCTAAAAAGAAACTAAAATTTTAAAAATTAAACTAACACAAAAAGTAACATGAAATGAAGCATACCACATAGAGTGAGTGCACTAGGTGTATAAGCATAGGTGGTTGTGTGTGGAGACAGTGAAAATATCTCAAGAAAGTTATAGAGTAACAGTGATTTTTAGGAGAGGGAAAACTGTAAAATGAACTCAAGTTTCCTATTTATACTAAAAATACTAAGAGGGAAAAGGGTCGAGTGTGACCACAGATTTCCAGTGTGGTTCGCACTCTGTCACCTGGGGAAGCCGTCTCTGATCTTAATGTGCGGTCCGCACATTTTTGGATGCGGCCACAGATTTCACTTGTGGTCGCAGATTAGCCTCCGCACTTACAAGCTCAAACTTCAAAGAGTTAGCATTTTTACACTTTTGCAAGATTCTAATTGTGTGGTCCGTACGAGAAATGTGTGGCTGCGAATGCCCACCTGCTGTGGCACACAGAAATGGGCGGTCCGCACAAATAAAGTGCGGTCCGTGAATCTTTGAACACTTAGTCATTTGTTTTAGTTCACCCTTCTTGCAAGTCACTCTAAACCATGTAGCACACTTCAAATCAAGTTTGTACACAAATAACACCTAACTACAAAAGAAAAAATAAAAGAACATGGGTTGCCTCCCAAGAAGCGCCTGATTTAATGTCGCAGCACGATGCAGAATACCCTCAAGTGAAGTAAATGACTGCCGCCACATGGCTATCTCCAACCTTGTCCAAGTAATGCTTCTCCCGATGACCATTGACTCGGAATACTTCATTGTTTTTGTTCTTCAAGTCTAATGCACCAAAAGGTGTCACACCAACAAATTCAAATGGACCACTCCACTTGGATTTTAGCTTCCCATGAAACATTATCAACCTTGAGTTAAACAATAATACAAGATCTCCCACCTTGAACTCATTGTTACAAATGTATTTGTCATGAAGGTATTTCATCTTTTCTTTGTACAAAGATGAACTGGCATATGCATGGTACCGTGACTCATCCAATTTATTCAAATGTGCAACCCTCAAGTTAGCGGCTACATCCCAATCAAGATTCAACTTCTTTAGAACCCATATTGCCTTGTTCTTTTGTTCCACCGGAAGATGAAAAGCTTTCCCGAACACCAACCATTATGGAAAAATTCCTAGGTGTTTTGTAAGCCGTCTGATAAGCCCATAACGCATCATCAAGCTTCTTGGACCAATCTGTCCGATTAGCATTCACCGTTTTAGACAAGATACTCTTTATCTCCTGGTTGGAGACTTCCACTTGTCCACTAGCTTGTGGGTGATAGGGAGTCGTGACCTTGTGAGTAACACCATACTTGCTAAGTAAAGTGTCAAAAGCTTTATTGCAAAAGTGTGACCCCCCATCGCTTATGATTGCACGTAGAGTACCGAATCTTGTGAAAATATTCTTCTTCAAGAAGGCCATTACACTTCTAGCCTCATTGTTGGGTAAAGCGACGGTCTCAACACATTTGGACACATAATCCACCGCGACCAAAATGTAGGTGTTTCTCCAAGTACTCACAAAAGGGCCCATGAAGTCAATGCCCCAAACATTGAAAACATCAATCTCCAAGATGGCTGTGAGAGGCATTTTATTTTTATTTGAGATTCCATCGGCCCGTTGACATTAATCACATCTTTTCACTAACTCACTAACATCATTGTAAAGAGTAGGCCAATAAAAACCACAACTAAGCACTTTGGCCACCGTTCTTGCTCCACCATGATGACCACCATATGGCGAAGAATGACAAGCCCCAAGAATATCACCTTGCTCTTCTTCCTGTACACACCTCCTAATCACCCCATCGGTACAAATCCAAAAAAGGTATGGTTTATCCTAATAATAATTTTGACAATATCTTTTGAGCTTCTTCCTTTGGCTTGAAGAGAACTCATCCAGAATGATTCCACACACAAGACAATTTGCCAAGTCCGCGAACCATGGCACCTCTTTCACTGAAATTGCCAAAAGTTGCTTGTCGGGGAAAGATTCATTGATTTGAAGTCCAACATGCGGCCTCCCCTCTTCCTACAAACGAGATAAGTGTTCCACCACTTGGTTTGCACTACCTTTCCTATCTTGGATATCAATATCAAATTCTTGTAACAAGAGTACCCATCTCATCAACCGAGCTTTGGAGTCCTTTTTACTTATAAGATAACGAAGCGCCGCATGATCCGTGTGGAAAATAACTTTTGCACCCATCAAGTACTGGCAGCACTTCTTAATTGCAAACACAATAGCAATGAGCTATTTCTTCGTAACGGTATAGTTTACTTGGGCACTATTCATGGTCTTACTAGCATAGTAGACTGGATGGAAAATCTTGTTGATACGTTGCCCCAAAACATCCCCAACCACTATGTCACTTTCATCACACATGAGTGTAAAAGGCACACTCCAATTTGGAGCGGTGATGATGAGAGTAGTTGTAAACTTGAGCTTCAACAACTAAAAAGCTCTCATGAAATCATCATTGAAATTGAACGTAGCATCCTTCTCAAGGAGCTTGCACAATGAGTTCACCACTTTAGAGAAATCTTTGATAAAGTGCCGGTAAAAACCCGCATGGCCTAGGAAACTCCGTACACCCTTCACCGAAGTTGGGAGTGGAAGCTTAGAAATCACCTCAATCTTTGCCTTTTCAACTTCAATTCCATTTCTTGCGATTTTATGGCCAAGGACAATACCTTCCTTGACCATGAAATGGCATTTCTCCCAATTGAGTACCTAGTTAGTTTCTTCACATCTAGCCAACATTTTGTCCAAATTTGCAAGACAATCACAAAAAGAATCCCCAACCACCGAGAAGTCATTCATGAAAACTTCAAGGTAGTCCTCCACTATGTCCGTGAAAAGAGCCATCATACACCGTTGAAAAGTCATCGGTGAAATGCACAAACCAAATAGCATCCGCTTGAAAGAAAAAGTACCATAGGGACATATAAAGGTTGTTTTTTCTTGATCTTCCGGGGCAATGAGAATTTGGTTGTAGCCTGAGTACCCATCAAGAAAGCAATAGAAAGCACGGTTGGCCAATCTATTGAGAATTTGAACTAAGAAAGGAAGTGAAAAGTGATCCTTCATTGTTACTTTGTTGAGCTTGCGATAATCCATACATACCCTCCAACTGGTCACCGTTCTCATAGAAATCAATTCATTCTTATAATTGGTGACCACCATCATGCCCCCTACTTCAGGATACATTGAACTGAAGAAGTCCATGAACTATCGGAGATGGAGTAGACAGCCCCTGCATCCAACCACTTGATAATCTCCTTCTTGACAACTTCTTGCATTGCCTCATTGAGTCTTTTTTGATGTTCAATGGATGGTTTAGCGCCATCCTCCAACTTGAGCTTATGCATGCAAAAGTGGGGGCTTATACCCCGAATATCTGCCAAGGTCCACCCAATAGCCTTCTTCCCCTTTTGTAACACCGCCAATGTGGAATCTACCTGCACGTTAGTCAAACAAGAGGAAAGACTAACCGGTAAAGTAGAACAAGAGCCAAGAAATTCATACCAAAGGTGTGGAGGAAATGGCTTCAACTCCAAGGTAGGTGGATCTTCAATATAAGGCTTTGTAGGAGGAGCCTTCCTATTTTCAAGATCCAAAGACAATTTTCGGGGTGCATAGTTGTACGACCCCATTCCTTGCAAAGAGTTCACACATTCCATGAAACCATCCATCTCGTCATCATCAAAGTTGATCAAGACGGCCTCCAACATATCACCAACATTTATAGTAGCACTTGTACCATCAACAATGACATCGGTCACCAAATCCACAAAGGAACACACCTCATTACTATTTGGTTGCCGCATGGACTTACACACATGGAATATCACTTTTTCATCATTAATCCAGAAAGTGAGTTCTCCGGATTCAACATCACAAAGATCCTTACCCATAGCAAGGAAAGGTCTCCGAAGAATAATTGGCACTTCATAATCAACTTCACAATCTAGAATGACAAAGTCCGTCGGAAGAATGAATTTATCAACCCGGACAAAAACATCTTCAATCACACCCAACGACATTTTCATGGTACGAACAGCCATTTACAATCTCATAGAAGTGGGTTTCGGTTACCCAATCCCCAAAGTCTTAAAAATCGAATAGGGCATCAAATTTATGCTTGCCCTAAGATCACAAAGAGCTTTAGCAAACTTGGCACTTCCAATTGTACAAGAAATTGTGAAAGCACCGGGATCCTTCAACTTAAGAGCCATTGAATGAACAATCGTACTCACTTGATGAGTGACTTTGATAGTCTCAAAATTCATCGACCACTTATTTTTCACAAGATATTTCATAAACTTTGCATAATCGGGCATTTATTCCAAAGCTTGAATGAACTTCTTGAATTAATTCTCACCATTTTTCTTGGCAAGTCTTTGAGGGTATGGAGGTGGAGTCTTAGGCAATGGTTCCTTTGCCCATTGTACTATCGGCTCCAGTATGTCAATGATGTGTTCCCTAGACGATTCACCTCCTCTTGAGTCTCTTACACACTATCATCAATATCAATTTGAACTTTCTCATTTTGTTGGACAACATTGTCCAGGATCTCTTATTCTTGCATTACTTAATCATCATCAACAAGTCGCCTTCCACTTGAAGTGGGTGCATTCCCACCTCTTCCACTTCTTGTGATAACAGCCATAACATGTCCCGTATTGTTATCACCCTTTGGGTTTACCAGTGTGTCACTTGGTAGTGCACCATTAGGACAAGAATTTAGAGCTAGAGAGATTTGCCCCATTTGAACTTCTAGATTGCGGATTGATGTGTTGTGTGAGGCAAGTTGGGCATCCGAATCGACATTATTTTCCATCATTTTCTTGAACATATTCTCAATATATCCTATCTCACTGTTGAAGAACTTGGACCATGGGAAGGATAAGGAGGTGGGTTGCTCGGTTGTTGATACATTGGGAGCCTTTGAAAACCCAACCCACGGTTGCCTTGATTGTTACCCCAACCACCTTGGTTGTTGCCTCCCCAATTTCCTTGGTTGTTTCCGCTCCAATTTCCTTGATTGTTGTTGTTATGCTAATTCCCTTGATTGTTAGAATTCCAATTGCCATGATTGTTTTGTGGTCTCTATTATTGTTGGTTTGGGCCTTGGAAGTTGTTTCTTTGCCCTTGAAAATTGTTCACATAATGTACTTCCTCCTCTTGCTCATTTTTAGAATTATCTTGGTTAAAACCGCTATCATCTTGTACATAGTTCTCCACTCGGGTTTGATCTTGTGGACCCTTTGGCCTCTTCTTGTTCATCAAAACATCCACTCCCTCCATAGCATGAACTTGCTTAGGGGCTTGCACTTGACTTAGTTGAGCTTTTGCTAGTTGAGTCATGGTAGTGGTCAATTCGGCAATGGCTTGCCCATGGTCTTGCAATTTTTTGTGAAGGTGGATCATATTCGGATCACCTTGTGGGACATTGGCCCGGGATTTCCAAGCCGATGACGTTTCTGCCATCTTATCTAAGATTTCACACACCTCGGCATAAGGTGTAGTCATAAAGTTCCCACCGGCTAGTTGAATCACTATACATTGGTTGATTGTGTTAATCCCAAGATAAAAGGTTTGTTGCATCATGTTTTCCATCATATCATTGTTGGGACACTCTTTAGCCATTGTTCAATAGTGCTCCCAAATTTTGTGTAGTGATTCATTCGGCTCTTACTTAAATGCCAAGATCTCATCTCGTAGTGTAGCCATGTGCCCGGAAGAGAAAAACTTAGCAATGAACTTGGCCACTAACTCATCCCAAGTGTGAATTGTATGGTTCAGAAAACGTTCCAACCAATATAAAGCTTTCCCCTTAGAGAGAAGGGAAAAAGCCTTAGCCTCAATGCATCCTCGGAAACATTAGTTTGCGTGCTCTCCAAACATGTATCCACAAAGCCTATCAAATATTTGTAAGAATTTTGAGTTGGAGCACCGGTAAAGAAACCCTTTTGCTCTAGCAAAGTGAGCATCACATTGGTGATTTGAATGTTGCCCGCCCTAATACGGGGAGGGACTATTGCACTAGCATAACCTTCATTGGGTAATATCCGATGTGGAGATGCTTGTGGTGGATGTGGTGGAGGTGCGGTGGAACGGGAACATTGTCTCTTGGTCTGCGTCCTCTTCGTTGTGGCACTTGAGGAACCTCATCTACTTGTTCCTCCTCGCCGTCAAATTCCCCCAAAGGAAAATTTTCGAGCTCATTGTTCGCCATTTTATACCTATAATTTCTTAAACAAATTAGTAACACTGAAGGGAAAGAAGATATTCCTAAAACACACTCAAATATATAGCTAACACCATTTTAAATCCCCGACAGTGATGCCAAAATTTGATCCACTCCCAATCCAAACTCAACAATGAATGAAAGAGGTCGTTGGAAGAATAGTACCCAACTATGAGTCGGGGTCGATTTTCTCAGGGAGCTAACAATGGGTGCTAGAGTGTATACTTGATGCGAGAAAACGAAACAATTTAAATGCACTTCCAAACAAGTTTGTGTTGAAAATTACTTCTATAAACTACACTATCAATGTTCAATTAGAAAAATGAAACTAGAAATTGACTAATTATTTTTGGTTATTTTCAAATAGGTAAAAAGCCTAGGGATGTAACCTTTGTCTAGGTATTCGCCTAATGGGTTAATTACGTTAATACTTGTTTTATTGATCGGGGTGTATTATAGCTCTAACCTCTAAGTTACCCGCTCAATACCTCTCGATCATAGAGTGATTTTTCCCTATTTGGCTTCCTCAAGCCCAAATGGGTATCAAGCTAAATAGTTGATATGAGTTCAAGTCGGGTTTTTCCTATCTCTAGTTCAAACCTTTTAATTAGGCTAGTCAAATCGTTAACTAGTCCAATTTCTTATTAACCAAGTTTTCCTAAACAAGGTCTCTCTTTCTCAAGTAAAGACCAATTCAAAAAGGCATGAATCAATATTTACAATCATTAATTCTAAAATTAAAGCATAAACAAGGCTAAATAAATAATACTCAATCATAAACTAACAGTAAATTAAATACCCATAAGGTTTATTCACTAAGGTTGGGTCACAACCCTAGTAAATATCTAGCTACTCATAGTACAAAATGAAGAAAACAAAAAAGAAATACTAATTAGACCCATAACATAACATTAAAATGATAAACTATGATGTTTTTGTCCCAAAATGATCACAAATTACCCAAAATAGTAAACTACAACGACTACAGCTAATAAAACTTCAAAACTTGACCTAAAAATGTGATTCTCGTCTGTTTATAGTGGCCCAAATTTGTTGACAAAAATGCCCCTCGGGAGATTCTGCGGCCGCACAATTCCATGTGCGGTCCACACATTGCTTGAGCCCGTAGGGGGATTGATTCTGCAGTCACACAATTTGATTCGCGGCTGCACTTCAGCTTCTGCGGCCGCACAACTCATGTGCGATCCGCACTTCATTCAAGGCTTCAGTCTTGGTCATTTTGCACACTCTCTAAACTTTTTGAATTCTTGTCAGTGCGACCATGTTCTGCAGCCGCGCATATTGTGTGCGGTCCGCACTTTTGCTTCAGTTACTTCTGGGCTTGTACATCAGATCTGCGATTGTAGAGAGAATTTTTTAGTCCGCACTTGCTTCTGCTGCCACAGAATTACTTCTGCGGACCGCACTTCTGGTCTGTTGCTCTCCTTCTTGCCTTGTGAGTCAGAACACTCATTTTCGAGTTGGATTTCTTCATTTTAGCCCACATTTCCATCATTCCTGCAATTTGCATACTTTGATTAGTTTTGGGGAACATAAATCAACAATTTCGGATTAAAACAAAAGTAAAAAGGAACTAATAAGTGGTCAAAATCCATACTTATCAGCAACTATCTTAAAGCACTCACCAGTATTTAACTAGATAAAGCTACATTGGGTCTTGGAGTCGTAGAGTTGTTTGTGGGTTGGGAGGAAGTGTGTGGTGTCCAGCTCTTTAAGTGACTAATATTAATGTGAATAATTCAAGGTGTAAAAATCTACCCATTCACATTGGGGAGTAGTTTCAAGTTGGAGTTTTAAAATTATTTTAAACTAAAAAAAATAAAAAAAATAAAAAAACTTTCAATTCAAATTGGGTATTTGTTTCAAGTTGGAGTTTTAAAATTATTTTAAAATAAAAAAATGAAAATAAAGAAATAAAAAAACTTTCAATTCAAATTGGGGATTAGTTTATTCCTAATATAGTAGTCTATATAAATATCTATTTTATTTTATATATATAAAAAATAAGTAAATAATTATATGATGTCAAGTGGTATAACCATAATACGACAAGTATAGATTTTTAGGACAAAGCTCCAACAAAGTCGGAGTTTTATAATTATTTTAAAATAAAAAATGAAATTAAAAAAATAAAAATTACCAATTCAAATTGGGAATTATTTTCAACTTGGAGTTTTAAACTATCTTCCAATTGGCAAATTGTAACAAAACATACCTATATTCATAACATAGTATATTTCATTAAATCTTGAGTGACAAAACCAGGTACTAATTCATAATATTAATGTATCAACAACATAAATGATAAAATATATTGTTTTAACTAAATAACTAATGTCATTATAACTAATCCTACTTGAATACCAATACTAATAAAACAATAAATACAAAGCACTCAAACAACTTCAGCAACTCTTCAGTTTATTGAAGTCTTTGACATGATAAGTCTTTGAACATCATATTGTATGACTTGAAATAATAAAGTAAGTGAACGTCAAAAAATGAAATTTAATGTAAAAATAATTATTAGCCTACATGTGAATATTTTGTGAAAGTGGCCTCCAACTGTAACCCTTCTAGTTAATGTCTAGAGTTATCACGACCCAAAATCCAACTAGTCGTGATGGTACCTAACCCAACCCGCTAGGTAAACCAATTATCAACTATCCAATTCCAATGAAATTTGACAAGATAATTAAGTAAGATAAAATATCTAAATCTTATACATTTCCCAAGGACTGGTAGTACAAATCATGAGTTTCTAAGATTAGAATTTATAAAGTTGGTATGAAATAAATATATCATCTGTTCGAAATGTATATAAATAGATTTTTATAAATCTAAGTCTACCATGAACAAGAGGCAGCTACGACCGGAACACAGGTACGTCTCCAAATCCAGCTCACGTCGATCTCAGCAACATCAGTATCCAATATCTGCACGCAAGGTGCAGAAGTGTAGTATGAGTACAACCGAACCCATGTACTCGATAAGTAACAAACCTAACCTTAGGTTGAAAGTAGTGACGAGCTGGAACAAAGGTCAGGTCCAACACCAATAGCCAACAACAGTCGATAACAACGTAAAGCAAGTAATAAAAAACGTAACTCAGAGATAAAATGCTCCGATTAATTTGGATTTCTGAAAAATTAGTCCTGCCTCTCAAGTGTATCAGTGAAAACTCAAGTCTTTTATCGAAATTTGCCAAGAATATGAGTAAGTTTGAAAACAGTAATTTTCACAAAAATCCTTTCAACAATAAATAAGATGTTTTATTTTCTTTCCAGATAGCAATTGGAAAATGCATCACTATGCCCATATGCCAATATGTGTGAGAAGTCATGAATGGCGTGATACCGTACAACATGAGGAAAAATGCATCTCTATGCATGTATGTCAAATGTGCATGTCAATGCGATGCAATTCCGTGATAAAACTATATGCATACTCTCAAAGTATCATTTTACTCAGTCCTCTCAGTCACTCAATCCTCCCAATCGCTCGGTACTCGCACTCGATACTCGCACTCAATAGGTACCTGCGCTCACTGGGGGTGTGTACAGACTCCGGAGGGCTCCTTCAGCCCAAGCGCTATAATATGCTTGGACAACTCATGCACGTGCTATAGTATCAATATCTTTATCCGCACGGACAACTCACATGCTATAATAAGCCAATTTGGCCTGCTGCGGCGTGTAACTCGATCCCATAATAATAAAGTATATAAAGCCAATATGGCATGCTGCGGCGTGCAGCTGATCCCATAATTATCCTCACAATCAGGCCCTCGACCTCACTCAGTCATCAATCTCGTCAGTCTCTCGGGCTCACAATGTCATGAAACTAGCCCAAAATGATGATATGATGAATCAATAAATAGCAATAGAGACTGAGAGATGATATGAAATGAATGAACATGATTGAGTATGAATTTACAATTTAAAAAAATAAATCGACAGTAGAAATGACCTCTGTGGGTCCCAATAATACCAACATTTGCCTAACCATTATTTCTGACATGAGTCACAACTCGATAACTCTAGTACGTAAAGATTTCATGATTACAGATAATTTAAGGTAACTACACAGTACCACAAGAATAACGGGGTCACAGTTCAAATGGTGCACGCCCACACGCCTGTCACCTTGCATGTGTGTCACCTCAACTCCAAACACATACCACGTACAATCAGGGTTCATACCCTCAGCTCTAAGATTAGAATAGTTACTTACCTCAAACCGTGTAATTTCTTACTCCTCTATGCCCTTGCCTCGAGCATTGGTCTCCGAAAGCCTCGTATCTAGCCACAATTAATTCGTTTCAGTCAATATAAATTATTGTAATTAATTCCATAAGAAAATATTAATTTTTCAATAAAATCCAAAATTTAACTCAAAAATCGCCCGTGGGACCCACGTCTCGGAATACGACGAAACTCATAAAATCCCACAACCCATTAAATTACGAGTCCAACCATACTAGTTTCACTCAAATCCGATTTCGAATCGACATTCAAATTCCAAAAATTCATTTTATGAAATTTCTTCAATTTTCCCAAATTTCCATCTCAAAATACTAATTGAATGATGAAAATAATGATATATTCATGTATATTAACCAAATCTGTACCAGGCTTAAGTAAAATACCCATACCTTTCTGTACAAATATCCATATAAGCTTCCGAAGTCGGACCATCGAACCTGCGGAATCCCTTTTCTGCGGCCGTGAGAAAACATCTGCGGTCCGCACTTTTCCTCTGTTGTCTGCACACGAGGCTTTGCCTCAGCACTCCAAAATGTGCCCCCCACTTCCAAAAGTTCAAGAACAACATCTGATTACTCAAATGCCCAAACTCGCTCAAAACTCACTACGAAACACACCCGAGCCACTCGGGACTCCGTCTGAATGTACCAACAAGTCCTAAAACACTATACGAACTTAGTCGAGCCCTCAAATCACATCAAACAACATCAAAAACACAAATCGCACTCCAATCCAAGCCTAATGAAAACTAACAATTTCCAACTTCTACATTCAATGCCGAAACCTATCAAATCAAGTCCGATTGACCTCAAATTTTGCACACAATTCATAAACGACAGAACTAAGCTATTTCAAATTTTCAGAATTAGATTCCGATCCCGATATCAAAAAGTCAACTCCCCAATCAAACATCCAAACTTAAATTTCTATTTTAGCCATTTCGAGCCCAATTTAACTACGGACTTCCAAATAATTTTTCGGACACGCTCCTAAGTCCAAAATTACCATACGGAGCTATTGGAATCATCAAAACTCTATTCCGGGATCGTTTACATGTAAGTAAACATCCGGTCAACCTTTTCAACTTAAGCTTTAAACCTTGAATTTCATTCTTCCAAACTAACTCCGAAATACATGAAAACCAAAACTGACAATTCACACAAGTCATAATACATCGTATGAACCTATTCAAGACTTCAAATAGTAGAAAGGAGCGTAAATGCCCAAAATGACCGGTCAGGTCTTTACATTCTCGCACACTTAAACATACGTCCGTCATCGAACGTGCCAAGAGTCGTTTCCAAATGATCAAATCACTATTACATCTTACCACGCACATACTCGGGGGTGATTCCATGCCACCCTATTCTATATAGACTTTACAACATGACACAGCCGGAAATCATTAGTTTAATCTTAGCCCAAAAAGCTTTGAATTCAATTCCCAACATTCATAATTTCTTACAAGACCTGAATCTCACATCTACACACTGTATAAGTCCGAACAAACTATATCAAGCCACAACCATAACTCAAGATGTAATCACATGATATATCACACAACTCGCATACTCGCAACGCCATTCCCGACCACAATAACTACTCCAACTAACCCGGTACTAGTATTAAACCCCATATCAAGCCAAACTCCATTCCAAAACCTTCGTACACTGCTGATAACAAAAGAAACACGTGGAATCTCATAACCCCTTATCAAATCAACAAGTCATGGAGTTTTCTTGCCCCAACCAGAATCATAATCACCTTCTAAGACGACTTTCAATATTATCCTCCCAATATACCGTAATAAAATCTGATAGTACCCATTCTAGGTCCAATGGCCATATATTATTAAACACAACTATCCCACTGACATGCCACACCAATAAAACTCAAGCCATAACTGCGCAACCTTGTACCCAAAATGGAAGATGTCTCAAAGTAGAGAACTGTATTGCAAGTTCAACAAGCACCACCACAACTGCAATGCTATAAGCTCATCATACATAGTAGAACCAAGAAGCACGAATCTAATAACGGTAGCCAGCTCTCCTAGATCTCACATTAACATCAACAGAACGGACAACTCACGCGCCATAACATAATCAGCCCGATATAGTCCCAGGCCTCCAGTCTAAACATATCATATGGGAGCATTTAAACAGGTATATATGTATAAGCTAAATGAAATAAGATTCTCATGCTCCTAGACTGGTATAAATAACACGCTATAGTATAAGCGTGAGCAATTGTGCTATCACAACTCAAATCAGCAAGTTAACGCAGAATTAGTAACTACCCAATTTAATTAGGGAATTAGCCTCTTTGTAATCTCAAGTATAGTCCATATAGTTCTCGACAAAGGTACGAATACGAGAAACATTATATCTTTAATCTTAACAGTCAACTCTAGGCATATCATAGCCTAAGCAATATTTCGAGTAGGAATACTTGCCCCGATGCTCGCACATTGGCTCAAACCTCATATATATGAACACTTATAGCGCGCAGCTATCACAAATCATAAACGAAACTAGTGCCTCCACTGAGTTAAAATAAAATACTCACCTCAAACAGGCCGCAACCCGAAACAATATACTTCTGAGAACTCCCAGTCTCCAAATTCATCGAACACATGAATCACCGTAACGGATCCCAACTCCAGCACTAGAATGACTAACACATCTTTCATTCACAATAATCCTATGAGAAATACTTTCATAATTCTTCCATTCCACATAGTAATAATTTGAATATCAGCAGTCTATCTACTAGGTGAGTACTGCAATACCAATGAACATCCGTAAGTCAAAACACAATGCGCCTTTTGAAATGCAGACCCTTCTCAGGGATTACCGAGCATTTATAATATTAATCTAAATATCTGAAATTGACCATTCTGTCCAAAATTCGTGATCTTCCTTTCAAGAATAAACTGTCACCTTGTACATGTAAATCGTAAGCCTGCACAACACACCATATCTATCATGCCATCATGTGAAAAACACAAAAATCTCATTATGAACTCTGAGTCACCAGCAAATTTCATACCCGATTAGTTAGAAACCTTTCTCTTGCTTGCTTCCAGGAGGAAATCACAATACACAACATGTCCCCCACACCGGTAGAAAATATCTGGTTCGAACCATGGTAGAAACCATCAAGAACACTTTGAAATCCATTTGCACATAACCAAACTATTAGAACTGAATTCCTCTAACTCGACCAAGCCACGCAGGTCACCAACCCAAGAATATTTCCACTAAAATATTCGTAGAGCCTCACCACTTCATAGGTACACAAAGAACCGATCATCCAATACTTGTCTAGCCTACTACCCAATCGTCCTATTTTCTCCGAGTTTCTTCTAAATTACCCTCAAGTTGATACTTCTCCCTATTAGAACTCCACGATCCTTACCCATAGTTCACTACAAGACATCCTAACATATAACCACACCGCCCTAAGGCCCATAAGCCATTGTATTCTTCTTAAGCACCTCCATAAATACCACAACCGTAACACTCACTCTGAAAATACCTTATGTGACTTTAAAATTATTCTTTTACCTTTCTTATACTGGAATGTAGAATCCATAGTCATACAGAATTACTGCAAGTCCCGGCACCATCAAATGTAAATCTCAGATTCTATCCATACACAAATCCGGAAAAAATCTCGATTGCTATATATAAATCTTAAACCGATTAGAACCTTCTAGAGAATCATCCACTCTGCTCAAATCTAAATTGCACCGCCCAAATGGGCCGAAAGACACGTGCTCCCTTAGCTTATCATCACTCAAAGAGGTAACCATGTCTTAACACAACCGAGCAAATTCATACATCGTGCACACTACATCCGTCACGAATAACAACTCAACTCATTCTGTGATTTTCATATACTCGTAAAGTGCAATATAACCTGTATCTAGGAAATTTCTTACTCGACTCATCCTCTATATCAACCTCTGCAAGTCATAACTAATCCACGAGTATACCTCATACCAAAACCAATACAACACATAACCGTGCAATCAAATCGGTGATAGCAGACTCCCCCACTTGGCTCAAAGCCATAGAACAAAACATTACATAACTCACAATATCCATACTCTATTACTACTATAATATTGTAGTCAGTTCAACGAAAATTCTTCTTAAGCTCAAGCCTCACCAACCATAAAATACCTCAATCATCCGCTAAACTCGCATTTATTCTCTTGCCAATCAAGTCAACTTTCTCAACTAGATTCAAATTCAGATTTCAACACATACACCCCGCTGGTAGAAAAGAAACTCTCCGTTCAACTTTATAAGGAGCACACCTCCGTAGATTACTCCGCATGAGATAACCCACATGTTTTGCCTAAAATTGGCATCTTAATATACCATTTCGCAGCCACAATCACTATGCGATCACTTAATCTCCCTAAGTCCAAACTCATCAACAAGACATGAAAATTTACTTCGCTCCACCATTAAATAACATGAAAGATCCTTCAACACATTTATACTCGAGACTACACGTCAAATGAAGACAGACACCAAGCACCCGATGGCCCTCTTTTTTACATCTCAAGCAAACTATTCTCGTCACAATCAAACCATCTGAACACATTCTACAGCCACATCATGCTCATCATATAGCTATTCAACCGCTCATCGAGCCACAAATTCCATACACAAGGACACTACCAGACATATGAGTCCAAATATACAAGTTTAAACAACTGAAGCTACCGAGCCTAAGTTGCGGTCTAAACTTGGCCTCAAGTCCTCCAGACTGGCCCATCACCAAAACATATAATACATATCTCGAACCTCATTCATGGAATCATAAGCCAATGATGTACATCTGATACCGAGCGCTCACATGCACATACAAATGCGTGAAAGGAATTCAAAGAGTTATGTTTCAAGCTGAATCAATTCCGCACGATATGGAAAGAAAAATGGGAAAGCTAAGTATGGACATCATCATACCGATCCACAAGACTCAACTAGACACTTGCTCATGACTTGTAAAACCTATAAACCTAGAGCTCTGATACCACCTTGTCACGACCCAAAATCCAACTAGTCATAATGGCACCTAACCCAACCCGCTAGCTAAGCCAATTATCAACTATCCAATTCCAATGAAATTTAACAAGACAATTAAGTAAAAGAAAATATCTAAATCTTATACATTCCCCAAGGACTAGTAGACAAATCATGAGCTTCTAAGATCAGAATTTACAAAGCTGGTATGAAATAAATACATCATCTGTACGAAATGTACATAAACATATTTTTATAAATCTAAGTCTACCATGAACAAGAGGCAGTTATGACCGGAACACAGTTACGTCTCCAAATCCAGCTCACGTCGATCCCAACAGTATCGATATCCAATATCTGCATGCAAGGTGCAGAAGTGTAGTATGAGTATAACCGACCCCATGTACTCAATAAGTAACAAACCTAACCTTATGTTGAAAGTAGTGACGAGCTAGAACAAAGGTCGGGTCTAACACCAATAGCCAACAACAGTCGATAACAACGTAAAGCAAGTAAGAAAAAAAGTAACTCAAAGATAAAATGCTCCGCTTAATCAGGATTTCTGAAAAATGAGTTTTTCTTCTCAAGTGTATCAGTGAAACCTCAAGTCTTTTACCGACATTTGCCAAAAATATGAGTAAGTTTGAAAATAGTAATTTTCACAAAATTCTTTCAACAATAAATAAGATGTTTCATTTTCTTTTCAGATAGCAAGTGGAAAATGCATCACTATGCCCATATGCCAATATGTGTGAGAAGTCATGAATGGCGTGATACCGTACAACATGAGAAAAACTGTATCTCTATGCATGTATGTCAAATGTGCCTGTCAATGCGATGCAACTCAGTGATAAAACTATATGCATACTCTCAGAGTATCATTTTACTCGGTCCACCCAGTCACTCAATCCTCCCAATCGCTCGGCACTCACACTCGGCACTCGCACTCAGTAGGTACCTGCATTCACTGGGGTTGTGTACAGACTCCGGAGGGCTCCTTCAGCCCAAGCGCTATAATCTGCACGGACAACTCACGTACTATAGTATCAATATCTGTATCCGCACCGTCAACTCAAGTGCTATAATAAGCCAATCTGGCCAACTGCATCGTGCAGCCCGATCCCATAATTATCCTCACAATTAGGCTCTCGACCTCACTCAGTCATCAATCTCGTCAGTCTCTCGGGCTCACAGTGTCATGAAACTAGCCCAAAATGATGATATGATGAATCAATAAATAGCAACAGAGACTGAGAGATGATATGAAATGAATGAACATGTCTGAGTATGTATTTACAATTTAAACAAATAAATTGACAGTAGAAATGACCTCAATGGGTCCCAATAATATCAACATTTACCTAAGCATTATTTCTGACATTAGTCACAACTCGATAACTCTAGTACGTAGAGATTTCATGATTACAGATAAGTTCAGGTAACTACACAGTATCACAGGAACAACGGGGTCACAATTCAAATGGTATAGGCCCACACGCCTGTCACCTAGCATGTGCGTAACCTCAACACCAAACACATACCACGTATAATCGAGGCTCATACCCTCAGCTCTAAGATTAGAAGAGTTACTTGCCTCAAACTGTGTAATTTCTTACTCCGCTATGCCATTGCCTCGAGAATTGGTCTCAGAAAGCCTCGTATCTGGCCACAATTAATTTGTTTCAGTAAATACAAATTGTTGGAATTAATTCCATAAGAAAATACTAATTTTCCAATAAAATCCAAAATTTAATTCAAAAATCGCCTATGGGGCCCACGTATCGGTATCCGACGAAAATCGTAAAATCTCACAATTCATTCAATTACGAGTCCAACCATACACGTTTCACTCAAATCCGATTTCGAATCGACATTCAAATCCCAAAAATTCATTATATGACATTTCTACAATTTCCCACATATTGTAATCTCAAAATACTAATTGATTGATGAAAACAATGATATATTCATGTATATTAACCAAATATGAGTTAGAATCACTTACCCCGATGAATTTCTTGAAAAACCCACAAAATATCGTCACAAACCGAGCTCCCAACGTTCAAATGTGGTATAATACCCTAACCCTCGGCTATATAGTACCAAGTTTGATCTCTCAACATGATGTCCACACATTTTCAAGTGTTGTCCGCACATTTCCAAGTTCTGCGGCCGCAGTTCAAATTATGCGGCGGCACTTCACAGTGAATGCTTACCAGGATTCAGTATAATACCCATAACTTTCTGTACAAATATCCAAATGATTAATACTATACCCTTCTGGAAACTTGATTCAAAGGGCTACAATTTTTGTTTTTGAATCATCTCCAAATTCCTTATAGATTAAAAGTTATAAGCTTCCGAAGTCGGACCATCGAACTTGAAGAATCCCTTTTCTGCCGCAGCGAGAAACATTTTGCGGTCCGCACTTTGCTTCTGCGGTCCGCATTTTTCCTCTGCGGTCCATACGTTTTCTCTGCTGTCCGCACATGAGGCTTTGCCTCGGCACTCCAAAATGTGCCCCCCACACTTCCAAAAGTTTCATAACAACATCAGAGTACTGAAATGCCCAGACTCGCTCAAAACTCACTCCGAAATACACCCGAACCACTCGGGACTCCGTCTGAATGTACCAACCAAGTTCTAAAACACTATATGAACTTAGTCCTAAAACACATCAAACAACATCAAAAATATAAATCGCACTCCAATTCAAACCTAATGAAAACTAACAATTTCCAACTTGTACATTCAATACCGAAACCTATCAAATCAAGTCCGATTGACCTCAAATTTTGCACACAAATCATAAATGACATAACAAATCTATTTTAAATTTTCAGAATTGGATTTCGATCCCGATATCAAAAATTCAACTTCTCGATCAAACATTCAAATTTAAATTTCTATTTTAGCCATTTCGAGCCCAATTTAACTACGGACTTCCAAATAATTTTTCGGACACACTGCTAAGTCCAAGATCACCATACAGAGCTATTGGAATCATCAAAACTCTATTCCGGGGTCGTTTACACGTAAGTCAACATCCGGTCAACCTTTTCAACTTAAGCTTTAAACCTTGAATTTTATTCTTCCAAACTAGCTCCGAAATACCTAAAAACCAAAACCGACAATTCACACAAGTCGCAATACATCGTATGAACCTATTCAAAACTTCAAATAGTAGAAAGGAGCGTAAATACTCAAAATGACCGGTCGGGACGTTACAAGAGTTTTCTAAAATATGGAGCAGTAAAACTATCTTAAAAGAAAATATTTGGAACCAGATATCATTTGTACACCAAATAAGTGAACCTACTTTATGACAACTATTCCGACAACATAAAGGAACCTACTTTATGTTGCAAAGTTTCTACTACAGTTTGATCGATTTGTTTCTGGTAGGGTCAATGTTCTGGTTAAAAAGGAAGCAATGTTTCTTAGACATTACAGATACGTCGAAAAACTGAGCAAGACCAACCTGTAGCAAGGCAAATAGCTATAAGATTATGCTGCATCAGAAGACAAGAATCGAAATTAAAGAACTGTTAAAATATACTTATTTTCAACTTACAAGGGGTAGAAGTAGTTTGAGTGCAGACTTAAGACATAGTTAGATGTGCAGTCAAGCAATGAAGCCAAAGTTAAGAATAGCAGCTAATCCAAGCTCTCTTCCTTGCAAACCTTCATTGGTAAAGAAACAAGTTAAAAAAGGAAGAAGATGAACTATGAATAAACGGATAAATTCAAAAATCTTTAAATGAGAGATCTTTTAACAAATAGCTCATCGATATGTAATCAAAGAATGGAACTCTCTACATCACTGTAAAGAAAGAATACCTAAAACTTAATTCAAAAGGTATTCAAGGTTATATGGAAAGGCTGCAAAGGCAAATGATAACTGAAAAAAGTGATGAACCATGGGAAAGACTTATCATGAAAGGAAAAGCATCAACTTGAAATTCCTATATTTTTCATTTCTTCATGGTTCAAATAACAAAAATCTAAGAAATATATTTTAATAATTTAATTGAAATGTTTTATATCCTTAAGACGTTTATGCAAAATGCTCTCGCTGAGATTACTTATATAAAACATGGTAGGTTCTGTCACTTTGAAATAGAAAGTTTGAGAACTAAAAAGTGGAATAGAGAAGATTGACACAACTTTGACATG
The DNA here is from genome assembly GCF_000390325.3 of Nicotiana tomentosiformis. Classification (NCBI taxonomy): domain Eukaryota; kingdom Viridiplantae; phylum Streptophyta; class Magnoliopsida; order Solanales; family Solanaceae; genus Nicotiana; species Nicotiana tomentosiformis. Next base: position 117,621,501 of record NC_090819.1, read on the forward strand.
ACACTTTTTCACATGACACTCTTCTAATTCCTAAATCATATGTTGTATCTCGTCCACGACTAATTCATAGAACTACAGTGATGGATAATCTATAAAAAATCAAAAAACTAATGGATCGGAAGGCATTTTACATCTGAAAAAAGAACACACTTCCTTGGAATCCACATCATTCAAGCTGTTCTAATCGCAAAATATGGAACAAGTATGTTAGCCCTCCACAAGGCCTACAATGCAAACATAGTATATGCCAGTTAATTGCCAACTCAAAATTTTAATGAATATGAACAATTCAAGTGTTCCCATGTCTAGTTAAACGCTCCAAAAAAAATAAGAGATTTGGAAATAATAAGAAATAACACCCTTTAATGGCTATAACAATCGTGAGGCCCACTACTAGAAATCACTTTATAAGTAGCAACTTCTTAACTTAAACAAATATTCTGTAATAAAAATTCATTGAGATCGAGTCAGAGTAGCTGCATCACTTTCCTTAGAAACCTTTCGAACCAGAGATATAAGGAAATATACAAAAATGAAGAAGAAGAAGCCCTTTTGCCTTTAACAGACATCCTATAGTTTTGATTAAAAAAAAATATATATTTAAGCATGATTGTGTTACTACACTGATAGATTAAAAAAACTGCAATAGTACTTATAACAAAGGTTTGGGAAGGCAATAACGCGAAGGAAGACTTTGTTACGACTGATGAGCCATGCGGCCCTAAATAACTCAGAGAATATTGTGTTGCCGAAGTGTCCATCACTACATAAGCAAAAACTTAATAAAGTGTTCATTCTTTAACTTAATAACGCATAAAGGACTGAAGTAAAGAGTAAGTAAAATCTGGAGATAAGATAAAATTTAAAATAAAAATAACAACTACTTTAATAAAATTTTAAATGTCATTTCCTCCATAAAAATTAACTTCACCTTCATATGGAGGAGTTGTAGAAGGTGTACTCACATATATTACTACCCCATAACACCATTTTTATACATATATTCTAATAAATACAAAGTAGAAGCTTAAAAAATATTTGGGTAATAATGAACTAGAGACTTAAACTAAAGTAGTTCGTATGTCACAAGGAACTCCAGACCAACGCACAAGACCTCAGTTTTCATTGCTGGAATTGATAATTTATTTACAATAACAATCTTGAATGCAACTGATCAAAGAAAAATAGCAACTCTTGAATACATTGTGGGGTATTAGATCCAAGAAGGTACCACATTACTTTTAAGACAAAGAAAGACTATGAAGCTTCAGTTGATGCAAGATATAACAGCAGAATCAAGTGTATAATGGAATTCAAAAGATGTGCAGCACAATGCCTTCTTTAGCACCATGAATCCACAATTATTGTTATCTATATTATCCAAGTAGAAACTGTCATATGTAACTGCAGAACAATTGTTAAGAAATTTTAAAGCTTTTATTACTTTGTGTTAACTTTCAAGACTTGCCCAAATGTTACGATAAAATCAGTTAGGTTTTGAAATTTTCGCAACATCCTAGGGTTAACACTCATATGTTGAATGTTTAAAAGCACTCCTATCTACGTGTATGCTTTCAATTAGACTAAAATCTCGAGGGAACACTTCTCAAGTCTCTGGGTATAGGGATCCATCATCAGCGATAAGCGCGCGCAGAGAGAGAGATGAGCTGGGTTACCTGTGGATGGTGCCATGGTGGACGGCGACTGTAAAAGACTGATTGGTTCGACAACAACAGAGAATTAGATCCAAGTCTTTGGGGTTGTTGGCCGGCAACGCGTAGTAGCTCACAATTTTTTAAGATGAAACCCTTTTTGCTTTTCCTTAACCACTACTTTAAGTGCTTGAATCTGTTCGTAATATAGCTAAAATAATTGGAGGGAATATGCTAATGTTATAAAAGAGCATTGGAGGGAAATATAAAATAATTCACAATATTTTTAATCTTTACTTCTTTTGTGACCATTGCTTTTTATTGCCAGTAAAAAAGTATCTTTCCTGGCTAATCTTAATTTGTCGGTAATATATCATTCTAGAGTGTTATTAGTAATAATTAACTTATCGTCGCTAAATTATTGCCGCTAAAAGGACTTTTTCTTGTAGTGAGAAAAAGGAGATATGGGAGGATAGGTTCGTCAGCTTGGCTGCCTTCACCGATTTCTGTATGTGGTGGCCGGTGAGATCCTTAACACTTGAGCGACGATTTCTATTGAAGGATTTGGATAAATTCACCCCGACGGTGTTGAGGCAGTTCAGAGCATGAAAGGGTTGGATGTGGTTTACTGAGAGAGTTGAGAATGACATGGAGTACCTCGTACGAGAGTTCTACGCAAATGTATCTCACATCAAGAAGGGGACGCAGGTGACTAAAGTACGCAACCTCAAGGTGAGGTTTGATCAGCACACATTAAACGCGTACTTGGGATTTGAGGACTTGGAGCCAAAGGAGTATCTGGATAAATGTGCAATGAAAGAAGAAGTCTGACCTTGGCTGGCAGAGATCTTAGCACCACCAGGGCCACCACTACCATGGATCACTACTGGGGTACCCATTCAGTGGAACACATTGAGCTTCAAGGCGAAGTGATGGCAGAGCTTTGTTTGCAACAGACTTGATCCATGCCAGAATGAGACCCATCTACCTCTTCCTCGAGCTGTTCTTGTGGCTTCTGTAATGGATGGGTACCTGCCGTGATGTCGGGCAATATTTCATTGGTAGCACAACAGACTAGCTCGGCCTACCCTTATCCCAACACTATCACAAAGTACCTTACTGATGCAAAGGTAGAGCCAAGATCATATGACACCAAGGTGAAGCCGAAGAAGCCATTTGATTGGTATTCTTTGATGGATGCGACCAACCCGATGAAGAGAGTTCAACCTTCTAACACCACATGCAAGTCTGATGAGCTAGCAGTGGTAGTTACTGAGACAACTGACATTCCATCTACCTCTGTTGAGCTTTCTTCTAGTGCTGTTGCTATGCCTCCGCCACCACCTTCAGATCCTACCGCAGCCCCCAGGGCAGCCCCTATTCCAGCTCCGAGGCTAATGCCTATACCTACAGCTCCATTATCTACTCTATGGGTCTCCGGGACATTGGCGAGTCTCAACAACTGGATGCAAACAACTACTTCAAAGCCGTCTGATATATTAAGTACTATTGCAACGCAGTCATCTGCACATGCACCACATGTCTCCTTTGATTTTGATGAGAAGTTGAAGAAGATTCTGGACGACCAGAAGATGATCATGGACACTCTGCTACAACACGGGTCAGTTATTGAGGAATTGGCCAAAGAAGTGAAGAAGATGAGGAAGTCCCAAGCAAGCAAGAAATCGGTTGACAAGCTCATGAAGGATGTTACCAGACTTGCGACAGATGGGGATCTACCTTTTGATATGCTACTTGACCCGCACCAGTCCGTCCCAGATCCATTGCCACCATCTGCATCGGTTGCACCAGCTGACCAGTCTGAGGAGCCAGACCTTGCTGCCGAAACTATTGAGGCAGTGCGTGTGATATTTACCACTCCCTCCACGCCCTGATATGATGATGATGAGATACAATTGGCTGACCCAACGGGAGATGATTTTGTTGGGGATACTGAGATGTCCAAGGATCCTTAGGGAGTTTTCTTCACTCTCTCTTCTTTCACTCTTATTTTGTTAAGCATTGGGGACAACACTTACTTTTATTCGGAAAGAGGGGGGAGGGGTGGAGTTTATTTGATTTGACATTGACACATTTTGGATACATTTGGACTATAATAATTAGATGATTCTGTTCCTTTTATTATTTGTAGTTTATCTATCTTTAGTAGCTATTGTTCATTAGCTTCTTTATTTTTCCACTTTAGTTCTTGCTTTGTTAATAACTTCTTTTTATATTTTTGTAGATAATAATCCTTTGGTTTTCTTAATACCACAGTTCTTTTCAAAGGTAGTTTTTGTGTGAACCGGGTTACTCGTCCCAACGATGGATGACATGACAACCTTCTTAAGGGAATGGGTCCGTTTTTGTGTTTAGGTAATAATAATAGTAGTAGTAATGAATAAAAATCATAATCAAGTCATTCTAGAAAAAGAGTTACTCATGTTCCATTTGGTACAAACACACTTAACTATGTGCTTATGGTTTAAAACAAGATTTTTGAAAGCAAATAGCTCTAGTTAGTGACTTTGAGACTCTTGAGTTGCCTTTGATAATCATCGAGTGGTTTATTGGACCATGGTGTTTTTTAACTTGAGTGTGATTTTTGTAGGTTCTCGACTCTATCCTTTTTTACCGTCTAGTTGCATGAGGGGTGAGGTGATTTTTTACTAGTCCAAGTATCTGTGCGAATGGTCTAGAACTTGCCCCGAATGTGCTTCAAGATGAAATCCTAAGTTTTGCTTGGTTTGAGAAATAATTGTAGTCTTTCCTTGGCCCGCTTGAGCTTTTTATTGCCAACCAATGTCGTTATCCCTGGTCGACCCCCTTTGAGCCTCTAGCCTTTCTCATTTGATAATAATATTATAAGCCTTTACCCGTTTTGTCGTGATCCTCTATTGGAACATGGACCTTCCTTAACACTCTTGTGAAATAAGTGGCTTAAGACATAAGTTTGGGGGGAGATTTGAGGAATTTGATAGAGGTATCAAGGCACAAAAAAGAGAAAAGAAATGATCTCTATGAAAAGAGAAGTCAAGAAAAGAAAAATAACAAAAAGAAAATGCAAAAAAGAGAATAAGTGGAAGGGTTGATGGACTCAAAAAGAGGTAATGAGCCCTAACATGAGTATCAAGGGAGAAAAACAAGGAAATAAATAAGAAAGAGTGATGTCAAGTCTCTCTAGACCCCAATAAAAAGAGAATGCCTCTAAGAAATTGTATTTGTGAGCCAAGAAATGAAAATGTGGAGTGTTTAAGAAAAGGTGTAACCACTTATCCATATGATATCCTACCCTAATCCAAAAGCCTTCATTACAACCCGAAAAAATCCTATTTGATTTCGAACCGAGTGAGCTTACATTAGTGGTGATCTACATGAGGGGAAAGCCTATGGTACTTGAAGCCGTACTTGTGACATTCTCTTGTGAGAGAAGAGTGAACCTTTCATGAATCTTAAGATTAAGTGCTAACTTTTGAAGTGAGCTTTGCAAATGGAAGGTAGAGAAGGAAGAGTTTGGAGTCCACCATGATCTACATGATAGAACAAGAGTCCTTGATGATTAAAGTCAATTCTTGAAGCTCAGATGTCACATTAGAACTATATGTGCATGATATTTGACTTGTCACCTTGTTGATAATGCATGAGTAGTATGGGTAATTATTGGTCCCAACTCAGTATGACTGGCTCACCATTGACTCGCTGCAATGACTTTTCACTTTGAGGAGGTGGGAACTAATCTATTTACTTGAGGACAAGAAAAAAACTTAAGTTTGGGGGAGTTGATAAGTGTGGATTTTGATAATTTATTTGTACTTTTTTACTTTTGTTTTCGTCAGAAAGTGTTGATTTATATTCCAAAAACTAATGAAAGTATGCAAATTGTAGGTCTGTTGGAAATGTGGGCTCAAATGAAGAAATCCAACTCAAAATGGAGTGTTCCGACTCACAAGACAAGAAGGGGCGCAGCAGACCAGAAGTGCAATTCACAGAAGTATTTATGCGTCCACACAAGCAAGTGCGGACCACAGAGTTCTCTCTGCGGCCGCAGATGTGATGTTGAAGCCTAGAAGTAATTGAAGCATAAGTACAGACCGCACACAATATGTGCGGCCGTAGAACATGGTCGCACTGACAAGAATTCAAAAAGTTTAGAAAGTGTGAAAAATGACCAAGACTGAAGCTTTTCCTGACGTACGGACCGCACATGAATTGTGCGGTGGCAGAAGCTGAAGTGCAGCCATAGATCAAATTGTGCGGCTGTAGAATCTACCCCCTACATGCTCAAGCAATGTGCGAACCGCACATGGAATTATGCGGCCGAGAACCTCCAGAGGGGCTTTGTCAGCAAATTGTGAGCCACTATAAATAGACTGGAATCACATTTTTAGGTCAAGTTTTGAAGTTTTCTTAGCTGTAGCCATTGTAGTTTACCATTTTCGGTAATTTGTGAACATTTTGGGATAAAAACATCATAGTTTATCATTTAAATTTTATATTATGGGTTTAATTAGTATTTCCTTTTTGTTTTCTTTGTTTTCTACTATGAGTAGCTAGACATTTACTAGGATTGTGACCCAACCCTAGTGTGTAAACCTTATAGGTATTTAATTTAATATTTGTTTATGATTGGGTATTTGTTATTTATCATTGTTCACGCTTTAATTTTAGAATTAATGGTTGCAAACATTGATTTATGCCTTTTGACTTGGTCTTTACTTGAGAAAGAGGGACCTAATCTAGGAAAACTTGGCTAACAAGAAATTAGACTAGTTAAGGATTTGACTAGCCTAATTAAATGGTTTGAACTAGAGATAGAAAAAACCCGACTTGAGCTCATATCAACTATTTAGCTTGATACCCATTTGGGCTTGAGAAAGCCAAATTGGGCAAAATCACTCTATGACCGAGAGGTATTGAGTGGGTAACTTAGAGTTGAGAGTTATTATACACCCTGATCAATAAAATAAGTGTTAAAGTAATTAACCCATTAGGCGAAGTAATTTCTCTAATTGAGCATTGATAGTGTATTTTATAGAAGTAATTTTCAACAAAAACTTGTTTAGAAGTGTATTTAAGTTGTTTCATCTTCACGCATCAAGTATACACTCTAGCACCCATTCTTAGCTCCCTGAGGAAATCGATCCTAACTCATATTTGGCTACTATTTTTCCAACGACCTCTTCCACTCATTGTTGAGTGTGGATTGGGAGTGGATTAGTTGCCTTGACCTTGACCAATAGAAACATGTTCATCCCATATAATTAATTGACGACTGAGCCTGGCATTGGGGTTAAGTTTATTTGCTTGCAAGTCTAATTGGTTCAGATTTCCAGTCAATTGTAGTAAAATTATCGGACACAATTAGAAGTTCACAGTGGATTGTTTCTCCTCAAAGTAAAATGAGTATTTGACGTACGTAGTTGAATATAGTAAAGGTACTTTAGCATTCAATTAAACCTGATTCTATCCTCTCGGATCAGCAGTTAATTGATAATTCACAACGATGGTGTTGTCTAATTAAATTGTCAGTCGCCTCTTTGTGAAGCATATATACAAGTACATCAACTTTACTCATATGTGAAATATCAGGACAAGATTAGACCAACGTATGCTAATAAAGATAGATTTGTGATGGATTTTATGGATTAAGCTGAACTCATTGCTTTCAGCTTAATCTTTTGTACGTTCATCAACAAAGTCTCTCTCTCTATATATATATATGATAAATGACCAAAAATGCATATTTTTGAGTGTGTTTACATCTTATTTGTTGTGTGAGTTGAGGTAGTTTATATAGTTTTTGAAGTAAAATATGCTCATTACGTGTTTCTTGTGTGTAAGAACGAGTTTGGATGAAAGTGGAGTAAAAGAAGAAGATGTATCGCAAAACAGAAGTGAGGTAGCAAAACTGGGAGCTCGTCTATACCCGTGTGTCGCGCGAGGGAATACACGCCATAGGAGTCAACCTTGGTGCAAAATAGTGAAGTATGGAAAAGGTACGTCTTTCTTTGTAGAACAAAAATTAAAAGAGTTGGGAGCTCGTCTATGGCCGCGTGCTACGCGAAAGTTGACACACCCTCCAGTTTTCCTATCTGATTTTGGATTGATCGGACGATCCTCCACCCTACCTAGGTCATATAAATATACTCTAAACATGATTTTTATACAACTTTTGACAGGGGAAACACTACTTTAGGATTAGACAGTACTTTTGGAGGCAAGATATGCTAGGAGCAAGGAGGAAGATTCAATTAATTTTTCCTTTCTTTTTCATATTTTCTATTGTTGGATATGAATTTTAGTATTGTATTTCTACATACTATTATGAGTAGTTAATTTCTTATTTAGGGTTTTGATAAAACCTTCCATAGGATGAATTTTTGTTACGTTTTAATATAATTTAGCCTTTGAATTTCTCTACTTGTTTAACTATGTGTTTATTTTAGTTGCTTGAATGACCATCAATTGATTGTGCCTATTTATTATATATTTCTTGGGAAAGAGTACATATTTAGGTGATTGTTAAACAACGTCACTCCTAACGTATGTGAGAAATCAATATGACGGGTTTAAATGTGTGTTTAGGAATAACAAAGCCTTGACGTGGTCATAGGGAACGGTAAGATAGTGCCAGCGTGTGCAATTCAGGAAAATATGTCTAGTAAATTATTGTATTTGCTTGGGAGAGAATTACGGCAACTAAAGCGCTCACGATTATATAATAATTAGGTAAAATTATAGAAGACGTAGCAGGAAGGATTCCAACAATTAGAAAAATCAAAAACTCTAGGACTTTTAATATTGTCTCTAACCTTAGTATCATTAGTTGATAATTTACTATTTTAATTTGTAATTTAATTAGTTAGACTTAAGAATCTTAATATTTATACTACAGAATTTATTCAAACTTGTCTTCTTAGTAATAGTGAACAGTTATAGCTAAACCTTAGTTCTCTGTGGGATTCGACTCTGTACTCTTAAACTGGATTATATTTGTAACGACCACTTGTCGTTTTTAGGAATAGGGTTGGGTGTGATCAAATTTTGACGTCGTTGCTGGAGAACTAACAACGTAGTTATTGATGTCAATATTATGAGGATTCAAGTTTGAATATTTATTTTATTTAATTGTATTTGTGATTTGAGAAATACGACATCTTGGAATTATGAGGTTTTAGGTGTTGGTAGTTCTAATTTGGTTCTTCTTTACGCATATTGTGGAGGAAACTAATTGTGTAAAACTTATCAAAATAAACTCGACATGCTATGTAACTCAATCTTATGTGTGGAATATGTGTGATGTGTGTAGTGGTCACCATGGACACTTTTTATGGTTGTCCTTGTATTTCTTATTCTCCCCCAAAACCCGTATTATGATAGTTCTACTTTTTCTTGTGAAGTTAATAGGAATAAAGAACGAGGGGATACTAATCTAAAGGAGACACGAATATGTTAATATGCCTTGTGGAACAAAATAATGAGACAAAATTATAGTTATAAAGGAAATAGGCAGCTATTCACAATTTAGAAGCTTAAGTAAGTCAATTAGTGGAAGTTTTTAATATCCAACAAGCTAATATTGTGGATAGTAGCCGAGAACGGTATGAATAAAAAACAGCAGTTGACACTATGATAGAGGAGTTAAGAGTAGAATACCAACAACCTAACCAACTAGATTCATTGGTGTTGAGGATTTTGAACGTAATATTATGTATTTGAGTGTATTGGTCTTCACTCCAAATATTTTTTCATATTGTGTTTGGATAATGATACGAAAATAGAGTCATCCAAGCCAATTGAGGAGTCAAGTAATAAGGAACTAGGTGCCTACATTTTGGAATATTTCTTGCCAAAAAGTTAGGATATAACGACCTGACTAGTTATTTTATGTATTTGAGCCTCATTCTCCTATTTGATTCCTTTGGTATGTGTTTTTGTGGTTTTGTAACTTGCGAGGGTGATTGGTTTGGATTCAATAAGGTTTGAGAGTGAATTGAGATACTTAGTCTCATTTTGGAAGCTTAAGTTGTAAGAGTTGATCAAGTTTTAATTTTTTTGTAAATGACCTCGGATTATTTTGATTGTTCAATAGGACTGTATGGTAATTTTCGACTAAGGCGTATATTCGAAATTAGATTTGGAGTTTCCTAGGGTGTTTTGGCTCTATTTGCTGAAGGTTGGCAATTTGTAGGATTGGAGTCTCCATAGGTTTGATCGGGGGTTGAATTTAATGATATCGAAGTCGAATTATTGTTACGAAACCTGGTATAGGTTTTTTATATTATTTGAAACTTATGTGCTGTTTGGCTAGAATCCAGATTGGTTAGGCTTGAATCTGATGCTTGGTTGGAAGTTAAAAGTTCTTAATTTTAGGAGAGTGATTTTGATAGGCGATTTTTGGTTTTGAGGTTATTCGTGGTGTTTTGAGCCCTTGGACAAGTTTTGATAAGGGATTGGGACTTGTTTGCATGATTGGATGGGGTCCTGGGGTGCTCGGGTATGTTTTGGGATGGTTTCAGACTATTTCTCCCTTATTTTGGATTGTTAGTTTTCTAGTGCAGAGGTGCTTCATTGCGATCACGTAGGGTATTATGTGTTTGCGGTGAGGGAGAGGTTGGCTAGCAATTTTTACTCTATGTGTTCGTGAGCGATGCGTTCGCGGAGTGACGAGGTCTAGTGCTTTGCGTTCGCGTGGGAGGAACGCAATCGTGGAAGCTTGTTGCCAGGCAGGTGGGATGCCTTTGCGTTCACGGGGTAGCCACCTCATTCGCATAGGCATAGATGAGCAGGTGTCGCGCTCAGGGGCTGCCTTCATATTCGCGAAGTGAAGTTTTCAGCTGGACAGAGTTTTGCCTTCACAATCACGATGTAGGTCCCGCGATCGCGATGTATATACCTGGGCAGAATACTTAAGGTGAAATTTTGGAAATTTTGCCCACTTTATTATATTTTGAGCCCTAGACTTCGAGAGTGAGATTGTGAAGAACAAATTCACCACATCTTTGGAGGTAAGCAATTTACACTTGGATATGACTATATACCTAAAAACTTGGATTTAAAGGTTAAATTTGGAGGGTTTTTAGCAAACCTTTTGGAAAGTGAATAATTGAGATTTGAATCCCGATTTAGAGCTGATTTTGGATAAAATTTGTATATTTGGACTCGTATTGGAATGGGTATTCGGGATTTGTGAGTTTTGGCGGGTTTTAGGAAGCGGGCCTGGGTTGACTTTTTGGATGACTTTGTGTACTTGATTAAGGATTCAATATTATCATTTGGGTTCGATTTCTATGGCTTTATTTGACGTTATTGAGTTGTATTTAATTAGATTCGATCCGTTTGAAGTTGGAATTTTTAGGATATGGCATCTTTGGTGATTTTTAGCTTACTGGGCGGAGGAAAGTCTCTTGGCTAACCTTGTTAATAGGAAAACCCGTAGGATTTAACTTGATTACTATGTGTTTAAGGTATTGGGGGTGGTGTATATACGTGGTGGCGAGTGTATATGCACTTACCGAGTTTATATCATGATCGGGGTAGAATTTATATGCCTTATTTTGACTATGTGCTTATTTGATTCATGATTTATTTGACTTATGTGGCTACTCTTGCTCTCTTATTCATGTTTGAAATCATGCCTAGGTTTATGATTATTTAAGAGGGTATGAGAAGTTATTCTTGATATGTTGAATTGCTTAAATTATCCGTAGTCACGTAAATATTCCATGAGCACATATCCGTATATTTTTTATTATGTCCTTGTGCACCTTTTATATATAATTATTGAGAATATACATACATTTTAAATAAGAATACTTGATTTAGATTGAGGATTTTGGCACTAAAGGTAAAACGTGCAGATGAGATACAATTATGGCACAAATGACATAATGATCAAATGTTAATTTATGAGTGATGCTTTTATGCTCGTCTTTGCGCTTGGATTTGGATCCATCCCTCCAGAGTCAGGTGATTACCATTGTTACTTTGTGTCTTGTGAGCGTGGTCTATACGTGGATTTTGTACCAGGTCGATACATGAATTTTGTATTGGGTTTTGGTGATACATGGACTGTGTATCAGGGTACATGGATCTTGTACTAGATTGATCATGCATTTATATTCTTGACTCATTTAGGAGTATTCATTTAACTACTAATTGTTGCATGATATCTTTATGTGCTAGTTGGGAGCCCCGACTCCGTTATTTGAGCATGCTTCTTTCAATACTATATCTGGGTATCGTTATGATTATTTCTTGTATTAGAAAAGCATGCTTAACATCTTTCAACTGCTGATATCTTTGATTCTTGTTATTCATGAGGTTATCTATTATTTCAGTTCTAAATTCAGTTATTAATATCTGTTGTTGTAAGTATTCGGATGCATCCAACCTCACCACCACTTTTGTGAAACCTAGTCTTGTGGGTTGCACTGTATTGATCGTGTTTAGGCTGTGTTATGACTATGTAAGATACTGTTATTGTTTTGGATTTAACTTTCTTTATTAATGATTTTTTATTGTTAATTAAAGAAAATAAACTTTATTTGTGTATTATGAGTTGTCTTATTTAGCAAGTAGGGCTAGGCTCCATCACGATATCAAGGTGAGATTTTGGGTTGTGACAGTTGATATCAGAGTCCTAGGGTGTGTAGGTCTCACGAGTAGGTCTAGTAGAATTTTATGGATTGGTACGAAGACATCTGTACTTATCCTCGAGAGGCTATAGGATGTTAGGAAACTTTCCTTATTTTATTTTTTATCGTGCGACTTTATTGATCCGAAGTTTGAATCATTATATTTCTATTCTCTTGCAGATGGTGAGAACACATTCATCGGGAGCAGTTAGGCAGGAACCAACACCTCAGGATATGGTCGTGAGAGGCCGTGTCATAGGCAAAGGCAAGGATGGAGCCCGAGCTACAGTTAGATCCCCGATATTCTGGAAATTTCAGTGGTACCTCATCTGGAAGTAGGGATCATTCTGGGAGAGGACATCCTAGCAGGCCAGTACCTTCAGCTTATCAGCCAGCTCATGGTGCTCCAGTTCAGTCTTCATTTATTGCATTACCAGCACTGAGTTCCTACCGAACTCCTTCAGCCCAGGGTTCTTCTAGTAGGTACTCAGGTTATCAGAGGTAGCCTCAGATTTAATAGTCATTCTCAGCTCAAGGTTGCTTTGAGTATGGAGAGGTAGGAATATCGGGAGGGATTTCCCCAAGGTCGGTAGAGGCACAGCATCACAGGGTTCTCAAGCATTGACTCTAGTTCTAGTTATTACACCATCAACAACACCATCTATAGAGGGAGCTCAAGCAGCTAGGGGACTTCCCAAAGGTAGAGGTTAGTTTGGCGGAGGTTAAGCCCGCTGACCTGAGGCGGAGGCTTCTGATGTAGTTATTACAGGTATCCTTTCAGTCTGTCACAAAGATGCATCGGTTCTATTTGATCCTAGTTCTACATATTTCTATGTGCCGTCATACTTTGCATCATATTTAAAATTGTCTCGTAGTTCTCTTGATATCCCTGTTCATATATCTACGGGTGTTGGTGAGTCTATTATGGTAGATCGTGTGTATCGGCCTTGTTTGGTTACCATTGGGGGCTTTGAGACTAGTGTGGATCTCTTGTTTCTTAGTATGATGGATTTTAATGTGATTTTGGGCATGGTTATCTCCGTATTATGCCATTCCTGATTGTCATGCTAAGATCATGATGTTGGCTATGCTGGGGTTACCAATGTTAGAATGGAAAAGTTCTCTTAGGCATACTTCTAGTAGGGTGGTTTCATTTCTAATGGCTCATCAGATGGTTAAGAATGGGTGTTTGGCGTACTTAGACTTTGTTGGAGATGTTAATGTTGATACTCATATTGTTAAGTCAGTTCCAGTAGTGAGGGATTTTCCAGATGTGGTTCTAGCAGGCCTACAAGGCATGCAACCTGATAGGGATATTGATTTTGGTATTGACTTGGTGCCGGGCAAGCAACCCATTTCTATTCCACCGTATCGCATGGTTCCAACAGAGTTGAAGGAATTGAAAGAACATTTGCAAGAGTTGCTAGATAAAAGGTTCATCAGGCCTAGTGTATCACCGTGATGTGCACGGTTGTTGTTCGTAAAGAAGAAGGATCGGCCTATGAGGATGTGTATTGAATAATGGCAATTGAACAAGGTTACCATCAAGAATAAGTATCCATTGCCTCACATTGATGACTTATTTGATCAGCCTCAGCGTGCTAGGGTGTTTTTGAAGATTGAGTTGAGGTTGGGGTATCACTAGTTGAAGATCAGGGCTTCGGACATTCCCAAGACGGCTTTCGGGACTCGTTCTAGGCATTATGAGTTTTTGGTGATGTCTTTTTGTTTGACTAATGCCCCAACATCCTTCATGCATTTGATGAAAAATGTCTTCTAGCCTTATTTGTATTCTTTTGTCATTGTTTTCACTGATGATATCTTGGTATGGTCCCATAGTGCTAAGGAGCACGAGCAACATTTGAGGACTGTGCTTTAGATTTTGAGGGAGAAAACACTGTATGCTAAGTTCTCCAAGTGTGAGTTTTGGCTGAACTCGGTAGCGTTCTTGGGCAATGTAGTATCTAGTGATGGGATCAAGGTGGATTCATAGAAGCCCAGAGCTTCTACCGCTACTGAGATTAGGAGTTTCTTAGGTTTGGCTGGTATTTACATCGCTTTATAGAGGGGTTTTCATCTATTGTGGCCTCATTGACTCAATTGACCCAGAAGGGCATTATGTTCAGATGATATGAGCAGTGTGAGGAGAACTTCCAGAAGCTCAAGACGGAATTGACTACAACTCCAGTTTTGGTGTTGCCCTCAAGATCGGGGTCATACATAGTCTATTATAATTCTTCGAGGGTTGGTCTAGGATATGTGTTGATGCAGGAAGGTAGGGTGATTACCTATGTATCGTGCCAGTTGAAGCCCCATGAGAAGAACTATCTAGTGCATGATTTAGAGTTAGAAACCATTGTACACACGCTCAAGATTTGGAGGCATTACTTATATGGCATGTCTTGTGAGGTGTATACACATCATCGGGGTCTCCAACATTTGTTTAAACATAAAGATTTGAATTTGAGGCAGTGGAGATGGTTGGATATGTTGAAGGATTATGATATTACTATTCTTTATCATCCAGGGAAGCCAATGTGGTAGCAGGGGCATTGAGTAGAAAGGCAAGGAGCATGGAGAGTTTGACATTCATTCCACTTGTGGAGAGACCGTTAGCTATAAATGTTCAGGCATTGGTCAACAGATTCGTAAGGTTGGATATTTCATAGCTTAGTAGGGTTTTTTCTTGTGTTGTATCATAGTCATACTTTTTTAGCACATTAAGGCTCGCCAGAATGATGATTCCCACTTGCATGTTTTTAAGGACAGGGGTGCAGCAAGATGGTTCTAAGGAGGTGACTATTGATGATGATGGAGTAGTCAGGCTTCATGGTCAGATCGGTGTTCCTAATATGGATGGTTTGAGTGAGTTGATACTTGAGGAGGCTCATAGTTTGAGGTATTCTATTCAGCCAAGTGCTACAAAGATGTATCATAATTTAATGCAGCATTATTGGTGGCAGAGGATGAAGAAGGGAATTGTTGTGCATGTCGCGGTGTGTTTGAATTGTCAACAGGTCAAGTATGAACATCAGAGACTAGGTGGTTTGCTTATGAGGCTAGATATACTGGAGTGGAAGTGAGAGCGTACCACTATTGATTTTTTGGTGGGGGTTTTCATGGATATTGAGGAGATTCGATGTTGTGTAGGTCATTATGGAAATACTGACAAAGTATGCACATTTCATTTTGGTTATGACTTCCTACACTTCTGAGCAATTAGCTCGAATTTATCTTAGAGTGATTGTTCGCCCACATGTTGTGCTTGTGTCTATAATCTCGGATTGAGATACTCAGTTTACATCACATTTTTTGAGAGCTGTGCACCATGAGTTGGGCACGTAGGTGGAGTTGAGTACTGCATTTCATCCTCAGAAGGATGGGCAGTCCGAGCAGACAATTCAGATCTTGGAGCACATGTTAAGAGCATTTGTTATTGATTTCGGGGGACAATGGGATCAATTTTGACCGTTAGTAGAGTTCTCCTACAAAAACAACTACCAGTCTAGTATCCATATAGCTCCGTATTTGGCCTTATATGGCAGGAGATGTCGTTCTTCGGTTGGTTGGGTTGAGCCTGGGAAGTCTATGTTGTTGGGCACCGATCTGGTTTGTGATATTTTGGAGAAGGTGAAGTTGATTCAAGAGCGTCTTCGTACAACGTGTTCCACGCAAAAGTGTTATGCTTATAGGATGGTTCGCGATGTAACTTTCATGGAGGGTGAGAAGGATATTCTCAGAGTTTCACCTATGAAGGACATGATGAGGTTTGGGAATAAGGAAAATTTTTACCCTCGGTACATTGGTCCATTTGAGGTTTTAAAGAGAGTGTGTGAGATGTTTTACATGCTTGCTTTACCACCCAACTTGTCGGGATTTCATCCGGTGTTTCATTTTTTCATGCTTCAAAAGTGTCATGAGGATTAGTCACATCTGCTAGAATTTTGCTCAGTGTAGTTGGATGAAAATATTTGCTTAGGAAGAGGATCCAATGGCCATTATGGATTTGCAGATTTGGAAGCTAAGGTTAAAGGATATTGCACTTATGAAGGTTCAGTTGAGAGGTCAATCGATTGAGTAAGCAACTTAAGAGATCGGGCATGATATGCAGAGTAGATATCCTCATCTTTTTGGCATTCCAGGTATGTTTCAAGACTAGTTCGAGGATGAATGTTGGTTAAGAGGGGGAGAATGTAATGACCCGACTAGTCATTTTGTGTATTTGAGCCCTATTAACCTATTTGATGCTTCTGGAGTGTGTGTTTATGGTTTTGTGAATTGCGATGGTGGTTAGTTTGCTTCTGGAATGTGTGTTTATGGTTTTGTGAATTGCGATGGTGGTTAGTTTGGCTTCGGAAAGGAATAAGAGTGAATTGAGACACTTAATATCATTTTGGAACCTTATGTTGTAAGAGTTGACCAATGTTTGACTTTTATGTAAATGACCAAGGATTGATGTTTTGAGGGATCAAATAGGTTTGTATGGTGATTTTGGATTTAGACGTATGTTTGTAAATTGATTTGGAGGTTCAAAGTGTGTTTTGGCTCTATTTGTCGAGGGTTGGCAATTTGTAGGATTAAATAGTTTATAGGTTAGATTGGTGTTTGATTTTGATGATATCGGAGTCGGATTACAACTTCTCTATCCTCACAAGGTAGGGGTAAGGTCTGCGTACACACTATCCTCCCTAGACCCCACGGTGTGGGATAATACTGGGTATGTTATTATTGTTATTGTCAGAGTCAGGTTGATTTATTGAAACTTAGTATAGGTTCATTATGTCATTTGGGACTTGTGTGCAAGTTTGTTTAGAATCTGGATTGGTTAGGCTTGAATAGGATGCTGGATTGCAAGTTAGAATTTCTTAATTTTAAGAGAGTGATTTTGAGCATTGATTCTTGATTTTGATGTTCTTCGTGATGTTTTGAGCCCTTGGATAAGTTTGGATAAGGTATTGGGACTTGTTTCAAGATTGGAGGGGGTCTCGAGGGGCTCGGGTGTGCTTTAGGGTTCTTTTTAGACCATTTTTATCTTGTTTTGGACTGCTGGTTTTTCGGTGCAGAGGTGCTTCTTCGCGATCACGTAGGATATTACTCATTCGCGGGATGGGAGAGGCTGGATGAGAAATTTTTATTCAATGCATTCACAATATTAGGGATGCATTTGCTGCGTTCCGGGGTCTAGAACCTTGCGTTCGCATGGGAAGAGCGCGGTCACAAAATCTTATTTCCAGGCAGGTGGGATGCCTTCACGTTAGCGGGGTGGGCACTGCGTTTTCGTAGGCTTAGCTGAGCAGGTGCTTTGTTCGCGGGTTGCTTTCGCGTGTGCGAAGGGGAGTTTTCAGCTCGGCAGACTTTTGCCATCGTGATCGCGACTTAGGTCTTGCAATTACGATGATATACCTTGGCAGATACTTAAGTTGGAATTTTGTGAGTTTTATCCACTTTATCATATTTTGAGCCCTAGACATCAAGAGTGGGAGATTGTGAAGAGCATAGTCACTGCTTCATTGGAGGTAAGCAATTTTCAATTGAGATTTGAACCCTGATTTGGAGACGGTTTTGGATAAAACTTGTATATTTAGTCTCGTATTGGAATGGGTGTGCGGGATTCGTGAGTTTTGGCGGGTTCTGAAAAATGGGTTTGGGTGGACTTTGTGTACTTGATTAAAGATTCACTATTTATCATTTGGGTTCAATTTCTATGGTTTTGTTCGATGTTATTGAGTTGTATTTAATTAGATTCGAGCCATTTGAAGTTAGAATTTTGAGAATTTGGCATCTTTGGTGATTTTAGCTTACCGGGCGGAGGTAAGTCTCTTGGCTAACCTTGTTTAGAGAAAAATCCTTAGGATTTAACTTGATTGATATGTGTTTAAGGTATTGGGGGTGGTGTATATACGTGGTGGTGAGCGTATATGCACTTATCGAGTTTATATCATGATCGGGGTAGAATTTATATGCCTTATTTTGACTATGTGCTTAATTGATTCATGATTTATTTGACTAATGTGACTACGCTTGCTCTCTTATTCATGTTTGAAATCATGCCTAGGTTTATGATTATTTACGAGGGCATGAGAAGTTATTCTTGATATGTTGAATTGCTTAAATTATCCATAGTCACATAAATATTCCACGAGCACATATCCGTATATGTTTTATTAAGTCCTTGTGCACCTTTTAATTGTAATTCTTGAGAATATGCATACATTTTAAATAAGAATACTTGATTTAGATTGAGGATTTTGGCACGAAAGATAAAGCGTGCAGATGAGATACAATTATGGCACACATGACATGATGATCGGATATTGATTTATGAGTGACGCTATTGTGTCCCTCTTTCTGCTTGTATTTGGATCCCTCAAGAGTCAGGTTATTACCCATGTTACTTTGGGCTCTGTGAGCAGGGTCGCTATATGGATTTTGTACAGGATTGATACATATATTTTATATCGGGCTTTGGTGATACATGGATTGTGTATCAGTGTACATGGATCTTGTACCGGTTTGAGCATGCATTCATATTATTGACTCACTTAGGAGTATTCATTTAATTGCAAATTGTAGCATGATATCGTTATATTCTAGTTGAGAGTCCCAACTCCGTTATTTGAGCATGCTATCTTTCAAAACCATAAATGGCATCGTTATGATTATTTCTTGCACTGGAAAATCATGCTTAAGATCTTTCAATCATTGATACTTTGATTCTTGTTATTCATGAGGTTATCTACTATTTCAGTTCTAAATTCAGTATTTTATATCTGCTGTTGTACGTATTCGGATGCATCTAGTCTCACTACTACTTCTTCGATGTTAGACTTGATACTTACTAGGTACTGATTGTGGTATACACATACAACACTTTTGCATATTGTTTTGTGCAAATCCTCAGGTGGGTCATAGTAAAGCTTCCTGATTGAGCTCAGGTGACCACACAAAGACTTAGGGTGAGCTGCACTTCATGGATTCGCTTTGTAGTTCCTGAGTCCTTGTTCCTTTATTATTTCATGTCTATTTGTATCTCAGATAGCTTGTTAGGTATATAGACTTGTTCTATTTCCGTAGTTTGCTCATGTACTTGTGTGATTTTGTCTTGAGTGTTGCACTGTATTGGCCGTGTTATGACTATGCCAGATATTATTACCGTTTTTGATTATTTCTGTCTTTATTTTTGATACGTCATTATTAATTAAAGAAAATGGACTTTATCTGTGGATTATGAGTTGGTTTGCCTATCAAGTATGACTATGCATTATCATGACCTCAAGGTGGGATTTTGGGCCGTCATACAGGATTACACACCTCATGTAAAGGCTAAGAAATGCAGAATACTACATTATTTCTTTGGACCAGTTAAATATGTTCCACCAACCCTAGAGCATAACCATAAATGTGAAACCAAATTAGGGGTTCAATTCATAAGCTCGAGGTGGAGGCAAAAAGTGGTTCTCGTCATGCCGCAATGGTAAATCAAGCACTTGTTGGGAGGAAACCCAACTTCACTGCTTTTATTTATTTTATCATTTATTTTATTTTGTTATTGTTGTAGTACTATTTTGGTTTTGTAGGAGTAGGATCATGAGATGCAAATCCATTAGAAGGATGCAAAAGAAAGCTAAATAGTTGGAACTAAGTGTGGAATGCCCCCACAAGGACCAGGATTGGGAGAAGTCCGAGTACCTCATGAGATGTTAATGCTTCGGCCTTTGGCCTACCATGGAGTTTCTTTTACCCTCTTGTATTTATAGTATACATTGGGGATAACATACAATTTTAGCGTGGGGTGAGAGATTGTTTGGATGATTTTGTGCTCTTTTAATTTTGCTAGTTTTATTGGGAAAAACTAATTTGAAAAATTTGAAAACAAATAATTCGGTAGAAATAATATCTCTTGATTTTTCTTATGACCATAGTTCTTTTCCAAGGGATGACTCTTTGAATCGGGTAGTAATTCTTTTTAGGTAAAATTTTCAAAAGGTTTCAGACTTATCCTGATGATGGACTTCCTAGATAGTTTTCTTGAGGGATTAAAGTCTAAAGAAAAATACAAAAAGATTTTTTGTTCTTCTTTTTGAACTGATAATGGAATGGGGAGAATTTAAATATCTATGCTTTTTGACATATTTTATCGAGGCTTAGAGCTGTAGCATTTGTGCTGAGTACTTTCATTGTGATTCTTGTGATTATATTCCTTGAGAATATATTTACTTTATTTTGACTCTTGGGCTCATCTCTTGACTCCTGTTATATATTTACTATGTGGTTGAATTTTATGATGAATGCTCTTAGTTGCTTTAACTTGATATAGTCGGGGCTGAGCCATCCTGAGTAAGCCATGTGCATTCTGTAAGGTTAGATATTTGATTGTACTTTGTGTCGTCCCTTGCTAGTCTATAACTTGCCCCATGTGTGCCTTGAAGCAAAATAAGTAAGCTTTGTGAGTCTATAAAATGATATAGGCAGTTTTTTGATTGGCCTATTAGCTATTTGCCTACCCGTGATAAAATTATCCTTCATTAGCTCATTTAACCCTATAAGCCATTACTTCGTGTCACGATCCGACCAATCGTTTTGAGCTCTAGCATGTCGTTCGGAGGTTGGAGACCTTGAGTAGCTTCATTATATGTATTATGACATGCGCGTATAGGTGGTTTTGATATTCGAGTGGTTTAGAGTTCATTTGGAAGAATAATTCTCAATATAGAAGTTTTAAGTTAGAAGAGTTGACCAAGGTTTGGTTTTGAGTAAACGACCTCAAAATAAGGATTTGACGGGTTCCTATAGGTTTGTAAAGTGATTTCCAACTTGGTCGTATGTTCGAGTTGAGTATCGGATGGCCCGAGAGCGTTTCAACGCTTATTATCTAAAGTTTGCATTTTAGAGGTTTTGAATTTTGCTAAGTTTGACTTGGAGTGTGCTTTGGTGTTATTGGACTACGTGCGATGTTCAATGACCTTGGATAGGTTCATTTAGTTGATTGAAACTTGTGCATGAAGTTTGGTCGTCATTTGGAATGTCTAAGTGTGATTCGGACACATTCGTCGAAGATTGAAGGTTTGATAGTTAAAAGAAGGATTTTGATTGATGATTCATGATTTTGATGTTATTAGTGGTGTTTCAAGCCTTTGGCTAAGTTTGGATAACGTATGGGGACTTGGTGGTATGATTGGGTGGGGTCCCGGGGGCCTCAAGTGTGTTTCGAACCATGACGATATGTTTTGTTATAGCTGGTTGCTGGTTCTGGTGTTGTCCTTCGAGAACAAGGTGGGGAGCACGCGTTCTCGAAGAAGGATTTGAACTGGAGGTAGTTTTTCCTTAGCGTTCGCGATTGGAAAATCGCATTCGCGAAAGTCTAGGTTGTGGTGCTACACGTTCGCGATAGCCAGGTCGCATTCGCGAATTGAGAAGATGGGCCTGGGGATTTGACCTTCATGTTCGTGAAGGCGTGGTCGCTTTTGCGGAGGGCCAGCTTAGTAAAACACCGCATTCGCGAGCCTTGTCTGACAATCACGAAGAAGATTTTGGAAGCACAAGCTGAGTTGTGCTTCGCGAACGCGAGACACATGTTGTGTTCGCGAAGAAGGACGCATGGGCAGTGTATAAGAGTTTAAAATCGGGTCTTGTATTATTTCTTCTTATTTTCTCATTTGGAGCCGATTTTGGGGCAATTTTGAAGTGGCATTTTCATCATCTATCACAAGGTAAGTGATTCCCACTCATTGTGAGTTATATACAATGATTATATATGGATTTAGACATGGAAATTTGTAGAAATTGTGAAATTTTGGAAGAAAACCTAGAAATGATATTTTTTGATTTTGACCACAAAATTGGACATGGAATTGGTAATAAGTTATATATTTGAGTTTGTGGTGCTATGGGTAATAATTTATCTTCGAAAAGTTTTGGAATCCAGGCACATGGTCCCGGGATTTGGCTTGTTGACTTTTCGCGTGGAGTTGGGAATTCAGTGTTAATTGTTAAATTAGAAGTCTTTGAGTATCGTTTGATTTGTTTGCACATTCTTTGGTTAGTTTTGGAACGTTTAACATTGGTTTGAGGTGTTAGAGAGGTGTTGGAGCCGGTTATCAGATTTCGGTGCAAGGTAAGTCTCCTATATAACTTTGGGAGGGGGAATTTACTCCGTAGGTGTTATATTTGTTATGTGCTACATGTTGTGGGAGCTACGCACGTATGAGGTGACGAGTGTCCGTGTGTATTCTAGAATTCCTGATTATCTTCGGGTAGACTTATACTCACACCATGCTTTAATTGTAATATTTGAGTTATTCTTGCATGTTTAAATGCTTTAATTTACATTTTGCCTGAGACTAGACTTGCTTAAAGTATCCGACTTGCTATTTTAGATATTTGACGAACAACTTGATTAGCAATGGAAACTGTACTTCCTTGATTTGTATTTCTCCCGCATTGTATGAAATTGACCAAAAAGTTTCTTAAATTTCATAACTCACACATATATTCGTGAATGGGCCAATGACCCGTCAAGCTTCACTATTTCTATGGGATCGGGCTGAACGCTTCGGTATTACTATTATGGATCGGACCATATGACCTTGGCAGTACTATGAGATGCATTTATTGTTCGGTCGACCCTCGACAGTGTACACGATTACTATGGGATCAGGCCATATGCCATGGTAGGAAATCATGCCATTACTCTTATGGGATCGAGCCATTCGCCTTGGCAGAATCGTGCGAAATATTTGATAAGGAGTAAGCATGCTTAAGAGACTTCCTGTCTTGAGATGTGACCGTTTATTTGGTGTTGACAATTATGTATTCCATTTGAGGAAGTCTTCGGTATTTGAGGACTTCGTGTTTACTCTTTAGTTGAGGATCGTATTAAGTACCTATATCTGTTTTCACTGTTTTATTTGCCATGCTTCATACATGTCTACTTTTATCGTACTTGATTTATTGGACCACTAGTAAGTGTTGATGCCGACCCCTCGTCACTACTTCTTCGCGGTTACGCTAGATACTTACTGGGTATGCGTTGATTTACGTACTCATACTATACTTTTGCACTAATTGTGCAGGTACTCAGACAGGTTCATACAGTGGTAATCTTGGTGCATAGGCGCAACTACTGAGGGGACTTTACAGTGAGCTGCATTCCATGTTACGATCCGAAGCATACAGAGTCTTCATCATATTCATTTATTTTTTCCTGTCTATTTTATATTCCAGACAAATGTTGTATTAGTAATGTACTCCCTAGTAGACGCTCATGCACTTGTGACACAGGATTTTGGAGATTTAGATTTTGCTCTTGGTTTTATTCCGCTATAATTTCTTGGTGTATTTATTAGCCCCATTCGAGCGTTTAAAAATAATAACATATATATTTTTCATAAAAATGAACGATTTTCACTCTTTATTTCTTTAATTGTTTTGAAATGCACTTTGGATTTACTATTGACGTATTGATTTAATTGTTGGCTTTCCTAACGATAGCGTTGGGTGCCATCACGGCCTATAATGGGTTTTGGGTCGTGACATATTGGTATCAGAGAACTAGGTTCACTTAGGTCTCATGAGTCATGAACAAGTCAAGTAGAGTCTTGCGGATCGGTACAAAGACGTCTTTACTTATCTTTGAGAGACAACAAGGCTGTTAGGATAACTTCTGTTTCTTGATTCCTTTTCGTGCGAACTGATTTCTGTTGAAGTCTATGTCTTCATTTCCTTCCTATTCATTCATGCACGATATCAAGCATTCTGTATCTCCCTTCCATAGATTCGATTGGGATTGATTCTCAGGATCGAAGCAAGTAGTAACCTAACCTTTAAGAATTTGTTCAAGGGTGGATCAGTTGGGCACAAACAAGTTGTGGTGATGCTACAGATGTAGTACAACATATTTTCCCTGCATTATGAGGGTGGACTACTATCATCGCCTTTTGGAGGGGTGTTCAGTCATTTCATCACAGTGTTGGTGTTGCTCACGGGTTCAAAGCTACGTACGGTATTATGATGTTTCTCGCATTGTTAGTCGTGTAGTGTTGGTGTAAATAGTAGGGTGTTTACTTATGTGTTATGGCATTGAGTGCTTCAGGAGGGGGATTATTCGGTTTGTGATTTGACAAACCGGTATTTAATTCCACCACAGGAGATATAATTGGGCCAGGGATGTTTAGCCTTTGGGAAAAGGAGTAGCTAGGTTTGACATCTCCGAACTTGGTGGAA
The DNA here is from genome assembly GCF_000390325.3 of Nicotiana tomentosiformis. Classification (NCBI taxonomy): domain Eukaryota; kingdom Viridiplantae; phylum Streptophyta; class Magnoliopsida; order Solanales; family Solanaceae; genus Nicotiana; species Nicotiana tomentosiformis. Next base: position 117,646,012 of record NC_090819.1, read on the forward strand.
TTCTCATTTGTGTTGTGGTGTTGTCGTCCCTGTTTGGAAGCATTAAGGCTCATCGGTATGATGGTATTCATTTGTTTAATTTTGGAGCACGGTGTTGCGAAATGGTACCTAAGAAGCGATCATCAGAGATGGCGGTATGTTGCGACTTCAAGGTCGGATCGGCGTTTCCAGTGTTGATGGCTCGAGGAAGATGATCCTTAAGGATTCTTATAGTTAATGACAATCTATTTGTTTGGGTGCTACTGAGACGGATCGTGATTTGGGGGTGGTATGATTAGTAGCAGATGATGAGAAAGGGCATGGTGTGATATGTTTCGCGGTAGTTGAATTGTTAGTAGGTTAAGTAGGAGCAACAAAGATCGAGTAGTTTTCATAGAAAGATGGTTTAACCGGAGTTGGAGTGGTAGCGTATCGTATAGATTTTTCTGTAGGATAGCCACATGCTTTGAGGAAGCTTGGAGCGATTTGGGTCATGGTGAACAAATGACTAAATTGGTGTATTTCGTTTGGGGTGGTGGTTTCTGTACCCAGGAAGTTTGAATGGGACAAAAAGAGTTTGCTTGGAATATAGACGAACTGGGACGCTTGATTGTCATTTTGGTATGCAATATAGCTTCGAGTTTTAAAGTTAGTGTTTGACTTCCAGTTGATGCTAATGGAATGAACATATTTTCACAGCTAGTGGACAAGTGGGGACTCTAGAGGACTAACTGATTTTGTAGATGTTATCACCATGGAAATATCGTTGGAAGATGTCGATATAAGGCACACATGTGGGCTATCTCCTGTGAGAAAGTTAGGGGTTGCATTATTTTTGATGAAGTTCCTATGAGGAGTTCTACCTTTTATCCAACGGGAAGCACGTACTACGATGTGGCCTCATAGCGCTTAAAGAAGATGATGTGACTGTCAGGAGGTTGAGTGTGCGCCTGGGGTTGATAATTCGAGACTTCTTATTACTAGTGCAATAAGAGCTTGTGAGAATTTGGCTAAGTAATGATGTGAGATCATGGTAGCTAAGAGGAGAAGTCATTGTGGATCCGTGGATTCTGCGATTATGGCTTAAAGCCAAGTGGGGGAGCCTACAGTCGATGATTGGGTCACATGGTTATTTGTCCTTGCAGCTTATGGTATCGATACGTTGGTCGATTAGTTATGACTGAGTAAGAGAACATCAGTTGTGAATTCGAGCACGGAATTTGATGGATGTGCTCTATATTTCACCTTTTGATATGAGAAGGTCGTGGAATGACCCATATTTTAAAATTCTTGTAGATGCGATGTGCAAGGGAAATGATTCATTCGGTTGCTTCTTTGGAGTATTTTTATGAATATCACCCGGTATGGAGTGTGGTGTTAGAAAGAGGGAAGAAATATCTTTGGATTCGCAGAAGATCTTTTCAGAATGGGTGTATCCGTTGAAGATACTATTGAGTGCATGAGGAGAGTATAAGATGGCTTAGGGATATTGAGACGATGTGGTATTGTGAGTTGGGGTCACTCGGGATGAGAGTTAATTGAAATCCTTTGCGTACTAGGAAGATAGGTGTTATTTTGAAGGCAAGTCAAGAGGATATATAAGGAAGCAGGGTTAGTTTAATAGTGGTTTGGATCAACATGGTAAGGAAAGTGACCGGTTCCTTCTGTATGATAAGGCCATACAAGTGTTTCGTGGCTATGCATATGGATTGGAAATCTCTGTAATTTGGTCGATTTAAAGGTATTCGATTCTGATGGTTTTTGTTATGTGCAAATGGGTCCAGAAAAGAGGTATGACAGTTTAGGCCATGACTTGAGGTTTGTCTCTTCTGCGATTTTGGGAATCTGGTTACATGTTGCAAATTTTCTTTTGAAATGAGTTACGTGAAGGGTTCTAGATGATGGAGTGTAATTCCACTGGTGGTTCAGTATTTATGATAGGATTCTTGCACTTTTGCGTAATAGCATGATAGATACAGTAAGTAATGTGGAATTGGAATTGAAGGATCAAGAGTGTGGTTGAGTTTTGACAAGGATGTCACGAGCTCGGAGGAGCGAGGGAAGAGTTCAGATGTTCAGAGTAGGCTGGCTCTATTTTAGTATCGCCTGAGAATGGTGTTATGTGAAAGAGGCATTGTGTATTGATTTGCATTACAGAAATAGTATGGTTGGTAGCCATAGATATGCAGATTTTGCTACCTAGTGTAGAAGGTTGTGGGAGTATCTCCCACAGTATTATTATGTAAGTGTGACGTGTCAGTAATTTAAGTGGTAGAGATTGAAATCAGGTATGAATATTCTAGTACTATCATTGATTGGAGAGTGTATGTCTGAGAGGCGCTCTACTCCTTTGTTGTGGATTGTGGGAGTGTGTTCAAGATTTGACAGTTGATTGTATACATCATGGATAGGGTGATTGTGGATCTTTGGAAGGTTATTAACCAATTTTGGAATGGTCGGAATCGACTTTGAGGCCCATTGGTAGGCCTAATGTGAATGTATATTCTACACCAGATCAGATATGCTTATTCAGCATAACATTTCTTATGGATGAGTCTTAGGGCGTGGTGGATGTTATTCATATCTTCGTCTATTTCATGTGTTACTATTTTATACCATGCGAGTTGTGAGGCAGCTTAACTATTTATACGTGGGTTGTGATCATGTGTAGCTTGTGGTATTTTATGAGCGAGATGGTTCTCGAGATGCTGGTTATTTATGGCACCTTAGTCGTGCTTGGCTTTTGTAGCGCATGACGCTATCCGTATCCCAAGGGTTATGTTTATGCACTTGGAGTGCTTGTGGTTGATATACATGTGTTTAGTAGGTACGAGTATTTTGGCTCGATGGGTCTTCCCTTACTGATTGTTATGTGTGGATCATGTGGCACGCCGCCACGGGTATGATGTTTGGATCAAGTTGCGCGCCACAACAATATGATGTATGGATCATGTTGCACGCTGCAACAGTGAGATGTTGTGTACGATTCTTTATACTATTTAATGTATTTCGCTTATTATCTATGGGATAGGTTCATAGCATTGTTTGGTTTTTTTATTCGTTACGCGGGCTGGATAGTTCTGTACTCGGGGTTCACATTCTTTGTTGGTCATATTTGAGTTGTGGTTTGTTGGCGCATTGATGACATCGTATGAGATTTTATATGGTTTTGATAAGGCTTATTGACAAGCAACTTGTATTGGGTGATAAGAGGTCGTTGGACCTGGAATCAACGCAATCGTATTTGTATAACGTATGGTTGGAGGGGGAATGTCGCTAATCAGTTCAGAATATGTCTATGGTTCCTGTCGAGCGGAAGAGCTTCATGATTTGTCGGTCTGACAGGTGGTTATGAGATAGTGTATGTCTCTTTCATCGTTGCAGTATTGCGAGAGTTGAAACATGATTTTTATGTGTACTGAAGTATATTACCGGCACCGGGTTCGGAAATTGCAGCTATTGCGGTTGGAATATATTATTATATGCATATGAATTATGTGGTTACGACTTGGGTGTATATGTATGTTTGGTAAAACTTGTGGAGTTTGACACAGTGTATGTATGCAAGAATCAAACCTTGTAGAGAATTCTAGAATCGTACCCTGTTCAAAATCTTTCTGCCTTTAACATCCTGTTCAACAAAAGAAGGGGCCTGAATCATAGTATTCCTACCCAGTGTCACATTAGCAAGGTGATCCGCTAGTTGATTTCCTTCCCAAAGTACATGAGATATGTCGACTACACACCTAACCCTTAATTGCTTGATTTCTTCCACCAATGTCACAATGTTCCATGGTGGTGCCCACACTTCATCAAGGACTCTTTTCATCAGTAAAGAGTCGGTCTCAATCACACATGGAGGAAGGTTAGAAATTGCTATGTACCTTAAAGCTTCCAGAATGGCTCTAGCCTCCGCAATATTATTTGTACCCTAAAAAATCTCATATGCTTGAGCATATATTAAATCACCAATGCCATCTCTAATGAAAAATGTATAAGAAGCCCTTACATTTGTATCTCTACATGCACCATCCATATTGCATTCCAACCACCCATCAGGAGGTAGTTGCCACAATACACCTGTATACTTCAATTTTGGTATGTGTTATTGTAGATTGTCATGCAGCTCTGGCGAGTTTGGTTTCACTCATGTATAGGCTATTCTTTTCATCTTCAGTAAGTTATGGAGGACATCTGATACTTGAAAGATCAACTATGAGTTGAAATGATCTTCCCATGCATTCCTGAAGTTTTGTTCTTCCACGAGTTCCACATAATCAAAGCTGGAACGGCTTGGTAGGCTGCCCTTAAGCTCGTATTTCCAAGTCTCCTCCACCACTCGTTGATCATGTGTATTATATGTTTGCCATCAATGTTAATGTAATACCCCAAAAAATTTCAAAAGTACTTAAGTAGTAAGTCCGGTAAATTTTGCAAAGAAAATAATGTTTCATGGTGTCAGACTAAGCTTACGTGTTTGGGTTGAACAATGCACCGGAAAGTAAAGAAAACTTTTTGTCGGAAAGTGCATTTCTGCGGTCCATTGTGCGACCGCAGAATCACTCTGCGGACCGCATAATGGCCGCAGAGTGAGGCAGTTAATTCGGCCAATTAGAAGTAATTGTGCGGTCAACTATACGACCGCATAACTGTTATGCGGTGCATTATGCGACCGCATAATGGTTATGCGGACCGCATAGTGACCGCATACACAGGCAGTTCTTTTGGCTATTTTGTAACCAAATATGCGACCAATATGCGGTCCGCATATCGGTTATGCAATCGCATATGCGTTCTCATACCTTGTTCCAGAGCTCCGTTTTTTGGATTTTTAAAACCCGACCCTATTTCGTTAAATATACTCTTTGGGCCATTTTTGAGACAGAATCTGATATTTTAGAGTGAGAGAGAGTGCCCTATAGTGAGAAGGTGTTCTTCCATAATTTTTCTTCCATTCTTGCTCAAGTTTTTTAAGATTAAGAAGGGAAGCTTACTAGGTCTTCATCCTAGAGGTAAGATTCTACACCCTAAACCCTAATTTCGAAATTTTCTGAAAATGGGTAACTAGCAAGATATATTTTTGGGCGTGAGAGTTGTTTATTTTACATGCATGTGTTATCAAAGGGTGTAGGAAAATTGTTGAGCTAAAAATGGTAAAGATTAAGTTGTGGGATGATGAAGTCCTTCATAGAAAGGACATTGAAACCTCATGCACATCTAGTGTTTGATAAAATGCTCAAGTGAGCTAGAACCATGATCATCTTCCTAATTTTGATTCAATTTGTGATATTTCTACAATAGATTGAAGTTGCTAAGAATTCCGGAACATTTAAAGTGTAAGGAAGCTCAAGTGAGGTATGTTGGCTAAACTCTTCTCTTAGAATTGAATCCCACGATATTCATGTAAATTATGTAAGTCCCGAGTGATTCATTATGAAATTGGCTATTCCGAGTAAGATTGGGTTGAAAGATATATGTTCAACAAGCATCCCAAAGGCTCTATTCATGTTATGTTACCAATTGAGGATGTGTTAAAATATGGGCGGTGCATTAATAATGTTTCGACTTTAAGTCAAGTTCAATGAAGGCTATTATGCCAAATTTTGTGAAATATCTCTATGTGCATTAGACTCTAAATTGCTCACATGTGCACTACACACTTTGATTTGAATTATGTTTATTGTTGATGATGAGGATGATATTTGAAATTGATAATGTGATCATGAACTACTGAATATGGCCAACATGCCAAGAATGATCTTATAATTATTGCTACTAGTGCCAATGAAATGAAAATATGTGAAAGTATTATGAAATGCGATGATCGATATAAAAAGGTTGATGTCTCAAATAAGACGGCCTAGCCGGTCGGGTCGTGATCGGACACCATGCCGCACACATGGTGGTGATTGTGCTGAAAATTGTAATTGAAATGGTAATTGTGGTTGATGTCCCTAATGGATAGCCTAGCCGATTGGGTCGTGATCGGACTCCGTGCTAATGACGGTAGAATTGATATTGAGAGAAATTGTGGTTGATGTCTCTAATGAGATGGCCCAACCGATCGGGTCGTGATCGGGCTCCGTGCTAAGAGTACGGTGGTACCGGTTTTGTGAATAATGGTATTGTGAACAATCGCATATCGATACTAAACATTTCCCAATGTGAGATATGGAAATTAATTTGAACACTGTCTTGATCCTAAATTGAGGTTTGATGTTGATTAAGGCTTTCATTGATATTATGATAATCTTATTTTTATTATTTGTCATTCTATTGAGAGGGTGTTTAGTTATATATACTAGTGCTATCCGACAGTACTAGCGTCCCTTTTGCCGGGGGCGCTGCATCTTTCAATGGATGCAGGTGGTTCCACAGCAATAGATATTGGTCAGTGATAGCAGTGCACCTTCTTCCCAGCTGACTTGGTGAGCCCCGCTTCATTCCGGGGTCATGAATCTTTTGTACTTTGTGTATTCTATTTGAGGTATAGCCGGGGCCTTGTTGCCGGTATTATCATTGTACTCTTCTTTATCTATAGAAGTTCCATAGACATAGTGTGGTTTGTGTATTGGTGCTGGAGAAAGACAAACTATGTTATGTTGTGGATGTATTACTTGTCCATTTGAGACTTTAAAAAAATGATGAAACAATTAGAAATGAATTGGTATTGTAAACATGAACACATTTTCGTCTAATTAATGATAATATGTATTATCTATATTCATGGATGAGTTTGGGTAGAATGAAATCTAACATGCTTGCTCGGTCGGGTTCACTCGGTTGAGCGCCGGTCGCACTCCTCGGTTTTGGGGCATGACAAACTTGGTATCAGAGCCTAAGGTTTTAAAGTCCTAGGATGTGTCTGAGCCGTGTCTAGTAGAGTCCTTATTATCGGTGTGTTGTCGACCATATCTATAATTAGGATGCTACATGGGCATTTAGGAATAATACCCTTCTTTGATATTTTGAATCGTGCGATGCAACTGATTGTGAAATTGTTCCTCCTCTCACTCGTGCGTTGATGTTCAAGGTAAGTTTAAATGCTCTTTTGGTTTATTCCAAGTAATGTTGTCATATGACATGACGAATGGGTAAAGGCTTGAATATTAAACAGATGGCACATATATCATGTTAAATGAATGGTATGGCCATATGAGACAAGTATATCGTACCATGAGCATACTTTATATGAGAAGAGTGATAGAAGTGATTACCCACCTCGAAAGAGGCAGTGGCGTGATAAATGAGACATAAGCTTAACTAGTACATGTGGATAGTGTGGGAACGATGTATATGATTCTAAGATGTAAACATGTTACATAGGCACGTGATATATGAAAAGCATGGCCTGTAGAGTAATGATAAATGTGTAGGTATCTCACGGGAGACAAGAAGTTATGAAAGGCGAGTTGATTGAACCCACAATGAGAAGACCCTAGTACTATGAACGTTATAAGAATCATAGGAATGTGTGAAGTGGTGTTATACTCCAAAAAGGATATTGACATGAGGGAGTTGGATCCCAAGCCCATGTGGCTGAATAAGAGTAGAGAACGTATGAGGTTAATACCATGGTGACTTAAATCTCCCTAATAGTCGAACATATATATGAGGGATAGAGACATGAGACATATGTCCCTGAAGTTGCTAAATTCAAGACTTGTGTCAAAATGTGAATCATTCACCCCAAGTGGGGGAGGAAGGGCCATAGAGAGGCCCCTTAAATACAATGAAACAAGAGTAAGACCATGTAGCTATGATATTTGAATATTTTGTTGAAGACAGGTGTAGTCTAGAAAAGAGATAATGGGTAGCATGATTCTCTGAAATGATATGCTAATGATAGACCACTAGTACCCCAAAAAGGTGGAAGGTAAATGCTTCATACATGGAAATGTGAATGACATGGTCAACGATCCTAGAAACTAAGAGTATGTTTACAAAGGGATTTTATACTTGTTAGGGGGTCAGGAACAATGGAACCCAAGGAATTACTACATATCAAATGTGAAAGGCTTGCTAGTTCTTAGTATGAGTTAATCAGGGATTTGCGATTTAGCTAAAGTTCCAAGGCTTTAAGAAATACGGAATGAGTGGGAGAGATAAATGTGATGTGATAATATCCCAAGAGTGCATCTGGACTTGATAGAGAGTCTCTTAAGAATCTTACAAGCAAGGAAGTGTTAAGTGATACGTGGATGAACACACTTTCCCGTGGATATCCCAACAAGTGTCGAAAGGCGAGCAGGATGAATTCCCAACTAAGGAAAAAGACCACGTAACATATGGAAGAGAGTATAGCTATTCACAAACTAGAAAGAATGAGGCGAGAAGAATTGGAAGAAAACCTATGAATTGAGAATGGTCGATTTTGATGTGATAATGGGGATGAATTGGCTTTGCCCTGGAGTTTACAACCCATTAGATAACCACCTAGGTAGAAGTCACGACCCTAGTCCCTTTTAATCATTTGAAAAAGACTCAAAACACAAAAATATTGTCCTTAGTTTTATACTAGCAAACAATAGAGTAAAGTAGAATTAGAACACCAATCAAGTTTGTGGAAGTACAATTGGAGCCAAAACTTGCAATTAAATTAGATATACACCTAATCGTATATTCTAACTCCCTGTGGATTCGATCACGACCTTCGTTGGGTTTATTGTTGCATCAAATGCCTCACTACTTAATTTTGGTGTGGGTTTGGCCGAGATCAAGCATCCACTGTCTAGATACCAGTGCTTATTGTTTCCTCTCACCTTAGCATGCACCGAAATTCACAAGTTAGTTTTGGGAACCAAACAAGCTTAGGTCCTTTTTTGTTGGAAAAAGGCTGAATCAGATTCCTTCTTGCCCAGAACGAGAGAGGATTAGAAGTGTTTTTCTTGTTAACCTTAATCCACTCGGTATGGACAGGAATATTAACCTTTTATCCTCTTCCTTCTTTATATTTTTAGCAATACCAAAGGTGTCTCTAAACTGAGCATAAATTAAGGCAGGACAAATGTGTCTAAAGTGTCCTACTCTTCCACAATGAGTGCACATGTTATTATCAGAAATTCCAAGTGTGCTAAGCTACCCATAGATTTTCGGCTAAGAGTATCCGCCACAACATTAGCCTTCCTCGGATGGTATAAAATATCAATGTCATAATCCTTGAGTAATTCAAGCCATCTTCTCTGCCTCAGATTCAATTCCTTCTGTTTGAAAATATATTGAAGGCTCTTATGGTCCGTGAATATATCCACATGGACCCCATATAAATAATAACGCCAAATTTTCAATGCAAATACCACCGCCGCAAGTTCTAAATCATGTGTTGGATAGTTCTTTTCATGATTCTTTAGTTGCCTAGAAGCATAAGCTATCACCTTCCCATGTTGCATTAATACACATCCAAGCCCGATTCTTGAAGCATCACAATATACCACAAATCCATCTATACCCTCTGGTAGAGTCAACACCGGTGCCATAGTCAATCTTCCTTTCAATTCCTGGAAACTCTTTTCACAAGCATCTGACCATTGAGACTTAATTGCCTTCTGCGTCAATTTAGTCAATGGAGAGGCAAGAGTCGAAAACCCCTCCACAAACTTTCTGTAATATCCAGCTAAGCCTAAGAAACTGCGAATCTCTGTTGGAGTCATAGGCCTCGGCCAATTCTTCACAGCTGAAGTTTCCTGAGGATCAACCTTAATTCCCTCACTAGAAACTACAGGACCTAAGAATATGACTGATTCAAGCCAAAATTCACACTTTGAAAACTTTGCATATAAGTAGTGCAGATGTAGGGTTTGCAGAACTACCCTGAGATGGTCAGCATGGTGCTCCTAACTTCGTGAATATACAAGAATATCGTCAATGAACACTATCACAAAGGAGTCGAGGAATGGCTTAAAAACGCGATCCATAAGATCCATGAAGGCTGGTGGAGCATTCGTTAGCCCAAAAGACATTACTAGAAACTCAAAATGCCCATACCGGGTTCTAAAAGCTATTTTCGGAATATCCCGCTCCCTGATCTTCAATTGGTGATACCCGGATCGTAAATTGATTTTGGAGAAGTACCTGGCACCTTGTAATTGATCAAACAAGTCATCTATCCTTGGAAGTGGGTACTTATTTTTGATTATTACTTTATTAAGCTGTCGAGAGTCAAAACACATTCTCAGTGACCCATCTTTTTTTCTCAAAAAAGGACCGGTACGCCCCAAGGCGACACACTTGGCCGGATAAAACCCTTTTCTAAAAAATCTCTCAATTGTTCCTTTAGCTCCTTCAGTTCTACCGGTGCCATTCTGTAGGGTGGAATAGATATGGGATGCGTGTCTGGCATCACATCAATCCCAAAATCAATCTCCATGTCTGGTGGGATCCTAGGGAGTTCATCCAGAAAGACTCCCGGAAATTCATTCACAACAGGCACAGACTCAAGTATAGGTGCCTCAGCATCGGTGTCCATAACCCAAACCAAATGGTAAATACATCCCTTTTTGATCATTTTTGTGGCCTTTAGGTAAGAAATAAACCTACCCTTCGGCATAATCAACCATGATCTGTGAGTCAATCTTCAAAATACTGAAGAAAGATGTTGCAACAAGCTGGACTGAAGAATGTTAGAAAGCCTTTGACAAAATCAAGGAGTATTTATCCAAACCGCCCGTTCTGGTCCTACCAAAGCCAGAAAGATCACTACTACTTTATTTGTCTGTATTGGATGGAGCTTTCGGTTGCATTTTGGGACAACATGATGAAATTGGAAGAAAAGAGCATGCAATATATTATTTGAGCACGATATTCACACCCTACGAAGCCCGGTACTCTTTGCTAGAACGCACCTGCTGTGCTTTGACATTGCTAGCTCAGAATTTGAGGTATTATTTCTGTGCATACACTACATATCTCATATCCAGGATGGATCCACTGAAATATATCTTTTAGAATCCCACGCCTACGGGTAAGTTAGCAAAGTGCAAATATTGCTGAGCGAGTTTGACATCGTCTATGTAACTCATAAGGCAGTCAAAGGGCAAGCATTGGAGGATCATCTGGCAAAAAATCCCGTAGACGGAGAATACGAATCATTGATAACATATTTTCCCGATGAGGGGCTGTCGTTCGTAGGAGAAGATATAACTGAAGCATATGATGGTTGAAGAATGTTCTTCGACGTAGCTGCAACCTTCAAAGGAGTGGGTATCAGAGCTATCTTAGTATCAGAAACTAGCCAACACTATCTGGTATCTATAAAACTTAGGTTTTCATGTACCAACAATATGGCAGAATATGAGGCTTGCATCTTGGGACTCAGGTTGGCCATTGACATGAACGTTCAGGAGTTGCTGGTGATTGGAGATTCTGATCTTTTGGTGCATCAGGTTTTAGGAGAATGGGCTACCAAGAACACCAAAATATTACCATATCTGCACTGTGTACAAGAGTTGATCAAGAGGTTCACGAAGATAGAGTTCAAACATGTTTTGAAGATTCAGAACGAGCTCACGGATGCATTAGCCACTTTATCTTCCATGATACAACACCTAGACAAGAACTTCATCGATCCTATCCCAATAGTAATTCATAAACAACCGTCTTATTATGCTCATGTTGAAGAAGAAAGTGATGGAAATCCGTGTTTCCATGACATCAAAGAATACTTGGCAAAGGAAGAGTACCTGGAACATGCAACTCATACTCAGAAGCGCATACTCCGAAGGATGGCCAACCATTTCTTTTAAAGCGGAGGAATTCTGTACAGAAGGACTCCAGATCTGGGATTATTACGGTGTGTCGACGCCAAGGAAGCGTCCAGATTGCTCGAGGAAATATATGCCGGAACCTGTGGACCGCACATGAATGGCTTTGTCTTAGCCAAGAAAATACTAAGAGCAGGCTATTTCTGGATGACTATGGAAACAGACTGTATCAAGTATGTCCAATGCCAGATACATGCTGATATGATACGAGTGCCACCCAATGAACTCAATCCAATAAGCGCACCCTGGCCTTTCTCCGCTTGGGGCATGGATGTCATCGGTCTAATCGAACTTGCTGCTTCAAATGGGTATAGGTTCATTCTAGTGGCTATAGACTACTTCACAAATTGGGTTGAGGTCGCATCTTACAAAGTTGTAACTAAGAAGGTCATCGCAGATTTTGTTCGGGATCGCATTGTTTGTCGGTTTGGAGTACCAGAGTCAATCATCACCGACAATGCCGCTAATCTCAACAGTGATATAATGAAGGCCATGTGTGAAACTTTCAAGATCAAGCATAAGAATTCCATAGCATACAGTCCGCAGATGAATGGAGCTATATAATCTACTAACAAAAACATCAAGAAGATACTAAGAAAAATGGTAGATAATTACAAACAATGGCACGAGAAGCTGCTATTTGCTCTGCTCGGGTATCGTACCACGGTTCGCACATCAACTGGGGAAAATTCTTACCTGTTGGTCTACGGTACGGAAGCGGTTATCCCTACAGAAGTAGAAATCCCTTCTCTAAGAATCATACAAGAAGTTGAGCTCAGTGACGCAGAATGGGTACAGAGCCGATATGAACAACTGGCTCTCATCGATAAAAAAAAAAGGTAAGACCAAGACAATTCACATCGGGGAAGTTAGTACTAAAGCGGATCTTCCCACATCAGGACGAAGCCAAGGGGAAGTTCTCACGCAACTGGAAAGGTCCATACATGGTTCATCGAGTACTAACAGGAGGAGCAATCATACTTGTAGAAATTGACGAAGAGATTTGGCCAAAACCTATCAACTCGGACGCAGTCAAGAGATAATATGTTTAGGATTGCTTACATTTCTTCACTAGGTGTAACTGAACTACGCTTGACCTGATTCCCGTTTAAGAGAGGATATGTAGGCAGCCCTGTGGGTTCGGTCACTTCTTAATAAAATCTTCATTTTCCCCCACGATCAGAAACTGGGACAAGATCGCAAGTTCAGCCAACTTCGTCATATGCGGAACAGCCAAAAGTATTGTCAGAAGTATGTATTTAAACTGGGGAACCCTTAAAATTCTAAGGCAAGGAGGTTGCAATGTCTCTAAAACGTGTCACAATCACTGGTTCATCTAAATTATTTGATGTCGCATACTACTACATTTCAAATAACTATACTTATCAAATGTATTGCATAGTTTTCGAAAATTTTATTTCTATGATAGCCAGATGTTTCCCAGGGTAACTCAAACAAGATTCCAAGATAGGATCAAAGGCCGAGAAAGAAGGCAAAAGAACGAACCGACCTCCCCCCCCCCCCCCCACAAAAATCATGAATTTTCTTTGGATGCAGGCATGATAAAACAACATCATCCGCAGATACATCAAGTCACTACCTTCATGAAGACAAATTACCTAGCGCAGACACCTCCAGCTAAGAAATAATTTACTTTCTTATTGCCTTCCCTTGCATGAGGCTAAGCATTGCCTCCCTTTTTGGCATAAGGCTAAGCAATGCCTTTCCAACATGAGACTAAGCATTGTCTCCTCTTCTTGCATAAGGCTAAGCACTGCCTTTCCTGCATGAGACTAAGTATTGTCTCCTCTTCTTGCGTGAGGCTAAGCATTGGCCCCTAATTGCATAAGGCTAAGAACTGCCTTTTCTGCATAAGACTAAGCACTGTCTCCTCTTCTTGCATAAGGCTAAGCACTACCTTTCATGCATAAGACTAAGCATTGTCTCCTCTTCTTGCATAAAGCTAAGCACTGCCTTTCCCTCATAAGACTAAGCATTGTCTCCTCTTCTTGCAAAATGCTAAGCACTGCTTTTTTGCATGAGACTAAGCATTGTCTCCTCTTCTTGCATGAGGCTAAGCATTGCCTCCCTAATTGCATAAGGCTAAGCACTGCCTTTTCCTACATGAGACTAAGCATTGTCTCCTCTTCTTGCATGAAGGTAAGCATTGCCTCCCTAATTGTATAAGGCCAAGTATTGCCTTTCCCCGCACGAGCTAAGCATTGGTCCCCCCTTTTTTTCATAAGGCTAAGCATCGCTTTTTCCTTGCATAAGATTAAATTCTATCTCTACTACACTACCTAAAACCTACACTATCTCTTTGTCACCTAGGGCTAAGCACTGCCCTCATCTCACACAAGACTAAGCCTTTTCTCGTCTCGACCTTGCATATGACCAAGCATCATATCTTTGCATTTCATGGGCTGAAACATCGACATCTTGTCCAAAGGCGTCCTAGTCTGAAGGCATCATCCTTATAGATGGGAGACACCATTCCATGGCCTTAGGATCTCTCAAATTGCACATCATTATTCAAAGGCGTCATCATTCAGAGGCACCATCCTCATGGCCTGAGGACACTATTCCATGGCCCGCGAATCCCTTATCATACTCTTCATGGCCCAGGACGTCATGGTCTAAGGACATAATCCTCACCGTCCAAAGACAACCTTCATGGTCCAAAGAAAATTTGCATCACGTTTAAACTTTCGCAATAATACATATATATATTCGCATGCACCGTGTTTTAAGTTTTGCAGGTAATCTAGGAGGTAATCGTTCTTCAAAATGAGAGAAATTGTTTTCGTTCACAACGTTCACATCCTTCAATTGTTTCAAACACAACCGACCACCATCAATTGCCCACTTTTACTCTATGAACATTCAGATATTTGCTCTGTGATATATCCGTAACGTTTCAGATTCATATGCATGACTCTGCATAAATTCATCTGATACTATCCTGCCCAAAAGAACCCTCTTTGAAACATGCGAACAATCCTATAACAACTACATCGGTTTCGTTCACCGTTGGGTCCAAAACTACATATGACCTGATTTCCGTAACACCAGGGATATGTAGGAAACTCAGGAACCATAGTTCGGCCCCCATTTTTCAAATCACATCATTCCTCACTCAATTCGGCCAAAATTGGTCATCATTTTCTTTACCCGACAACTCTTTCATCATTCATGGGTAAAGAAGGGCAATTATTGAAACCCAATTTTCCCTCATATTTTCTCGAATAGTATATATACTTTCAAAACATCATTCGACATCATTATTTAGTTACAAATCTATAAAAGCATTTTTCTATAATTTTCAGAGCTTTGAAATTGATTTTCCCGTATTTAAATTACTTGAATATTTTTTAATTACTCCTTTCAATTATTTTGTGATGGCTTAATTACCTAAAATTACGATTTTTCATCTATAATACTTGCTTCAGATATTTTACTCTATTTTTTATAATTACATTAGTATTTTTAGGCCATTCGCCCAATCTTGCAATAATAGCTTGTATTTTACAATTTTATTGCATTTGTCATTTTATTTAAGGTCAAAATAATATCTTACATTTTTTATAATCTTCTACTATTATTTTAAAATATTACTTTGCATAAATAGCATTTTGTATAATTTATTTAATTATTTTATTAAATTATTTTCCCTTAATTTCCTATTTTTGAAAATATGGCCCAAAATTAGGATTAATTTCAGACCAATAGACCCTTGGCCCAATAACCCCAGCAGCCCAAGCAACCTAATGAACCCACCTAGTCCAAAACCCGACCCAGCCTATTTAAATCCCAGTCGTTGATCATAATTGATCAGCGACTGATAACACTCCCTTCATTTTCCTTATACTCCCAATACCCCAAACCCTAGAGACAAATCCCACTACTCGCCACCTCTAAACTCTCTTTGTCTTGCCTCTCTTTGAAGAACCCTAATCGTCGCCCTTCACCAATCCCTCTTCTAATCCCGTTAGTCTTGGGATTCACATGTTATTTACTTACCATATTCATTTTCCTTCTCCACTCGTTACCTCTTTCTGGTATTACATAGTACTTGCTCTATTTTTGAAAAAGTACAAATCTTCAAATCAAAGGGAATCAGTTCTAATCGTTGGGATTCAAAAAATAAGATCTAGACGGTATTCCATCTAGATACATTTATATCAAGGCTATATGGGTCCGATTAACCAAGATCTCCGGCCAATTTTTGATTTATGTCAATTAGGGTTTACCTAATTTTTTTTCTAATCTGACTTTTAATGATTATTTCCTTATTTATGTTGATTTTACAATATTTCCTTGATCTATTTGTTTGATTTCTACTACTATATAAACCCCTCCCCTTTCCCCTTTGAAACAGACATTTTCACCTGGATTCACTAAACAAAAATCGAAGCTATCACTCTATTGTTCTTTTATTCTCTTGTTCTATACTCTAGTTCTTGGTCGGCTGAAAGCCAAGGCCATCAGAATTCGATTTTCAACTTTTCTTGGTGTGAGCACTGCCCGAGATTCATTTATAGCCCATGGGAACTCTGACACACTAATAATATGGGTTCTTGCTCTTTGTTGACATTCAGAGCGCTGTGGAATATGGGTTCATGACCTAATGTGTTCTTAGACCATCTTTGCATGTAACTTTGCTAGCATTAAACTTGCCTTATGATCTGAACCTCTTTAGCACTTGATTTTTACCTAAAATTTTCGCTCTTGAGAGATGTTATTTGAATATGCTTTCCTTGAATAATTTAGACCCTCTTAAGTTCATTTAGCCTAATATATTGGTACCTGAATGTCTACATTACTTCTTGACATGAGTTTGCTTTCCTACTCTACTTTGAATTCTTGCAATGACTGCCTCACATCTGTAATGTGTAATAATTTGTAACTTGCTCCCTTGCTATTGTGTCACTCAGCATGTATTTGGCTTACTTGATTCCATATCCCTTTAGTGATTATTTGAGATTTTTACAGTAGCTATCTTATTTAGAGTAGCTGGCTTAATTTGTGTTTCCTTACCATGTTTGATACGGTTTTGCTTCATGATGTAAGTTCACATGTTTGTCTTTTGATTTATGATGGATACTTAGCATAATTTGGACCCTTAAGCTTTAGCTTTAAACTTTATAAGTTAGTACCCTACTTAGACTTGTTTGGTATTATGCACATTTGTATGTTAATCTTGTAATCTCAGGAAACTTGTTTCTCCTCTAACTCTCTCAATGTGTTTTCTGCCAATATGTTACTTCTTGCTAGGTGTTAAACCTATAATAGCAACCTGCCTCTAAGTCTTGTTGACCCTCTTAACTAGCATGTTCTGTGTTTTAGGCAACTTTTCTATGTCTGCTTTCTAAAATACAAGTGCGTCTTACCAAATTCTGTCCCTTAGTCACTGTTCTCTCGCTCTCATTGGTTACCTACACTATTCTGAACCTATCACTCTTGACCGGCTGAAAGCCAAGTCCACTAAGACTCTCTCTATTGACCTCCCTAGTGTAAGCACTGCTCGGGGTCCATTTGAGACCCTTGTGAACTCTGACACATTATGATTTGGGGTTCTTTGGCCACTCTCTTTACTACTGAGACCTTAGTTGTCTCTAACACTCAGTTCTTTCCTCATTCTATCTACTGAATATGCAAACTGGTTTGTTTAAGTGATTTCTTTGTGATTCAATGTTTGGGTCATATGATCAATCTGTGGCTGTTTGGTTTGGTTTGAGTTCCTCTATGGTTTCTGGGCTGTGTTGATGAATATAGTCCCCTGTTGGGATCTGTGTATGCTATTTTGTGAAGAAAGCATTTGTTGAAGGCCCATACAATACTGGGTATCTCTTTTTGGGCTTGCTATAGGCCTACTATTATTGCTTGTATAATATTTTGTAATTACATTCATCATTGGGTCTGTAATAATTTTGTAATAAACAATTGGGGTGTTAGTGAAATTGGGAAAATGAGCATACTCTAATGTTTGCATGAAAGGGTAGAAAACATGCCTATAGGGTTCGTATTATCTACTTGTTATTTTATCCAACCGGCCATATATGTTATTCAATTTCCATGTACACTGGTATA
Organism: Nicotiana tomentosiformis; assembly: GCF_000390325.3. Classification (NCBI taxonomy): domain Eukaryota; kingdom Viridiplantae; phylum Streptophyta; class Magnoliopsida; order Solanales; family Solanaceae; genus Nicotiana; species Nicotiana tomentosiformis. The sequence continues at coordinate 117,663,840 of NC_090819.1, forward strand.
AATCATGCCATTAGGAGAATCACACACTCACACAACTTGCCTACTATCAAAGCATAAGTACTTTATTTATTTCTATGTCTACTGCTAGACAACATGCCTATAGAAAATAAAATGTCAATGACCATTCTTTCAATTTGCATAACTGCAGCATATTCATTAGATACCATGCCTATAAGGATTATACTAGCTTATGTTCTACTGATCTTCATCCAGAAATCATGCGTATAGGACTTTAATTGGTTAATTTGCTATTGTTATCATACTGCTCACCTAGAAAACATGCCTAGAGGGGCTAAGTATATAAAAAATCAGTTTCATTCGTTAATCGTTAGAAATCCTGCCTATAGGGGATTACTACTCGCTCTAAAGTGTTAATGCTGAACTATCCAAACACTATTTCATTGCCATTAGAAAGCATGCCCATGGGATCAAACTGAGTAATTCTAACTATTTCCGATGGTTCTCATTCCCCACCCCCTACTGCGTAAGTCACCTAGAGATCATGTGTATAAGCTTAAAGTGGCGTCTTGCATCTAAAACTTCTTGCAAGTTTGAATCCAAGGTCATATAAAAACCATGTCTATAGGGTTTAAATGGCTTTAATTTGTCTCAGTTCTGAAACTGTCTAACGCCTAATGTGAGAACCCGTTTTGTGTGCATTGGTTATTTAAGTATGGAGGCTAACTTGACCCCTAACTGTCCTTACATGAAGTCCAACTTGTTTTGTATGTCGCCTAGTTTTATCATTTTGAGCAGCCAAAGTAAAGTCTAGAACCACCCTAAATAGAGGTCTAATGCCTCCCAGACCATAGGTACGGGACGGGCAGTGCATGCATAGGGCACGACTTAGAATTGAATTAGAGCGTTTAAGTAAACAACTTTAACATAGTAATCGGGTAACAGGAGATGATAGTCTGTGCTCGCTGAATAATATGAGTAATTTCCTACCTCAAGAGAGTTGCGAAGTATTATTTATGTTGTACGGGGTAATCTTTTAGGCTAAAAAACTTAGGACTCCCCCTCCCCCTCTTCTTTATACTTTTAGCCGTCTAATATAGATTGTCATAGTTATATCCTTGTAATCCTTATTTCTCTTTGTGTTATAATATATTTCTTTGACCCTTACTCTCTTTGTTTATCTTGCCTAATTATAATCCACATAATCTTATGTTCAGCCGGGAACCACAGTTGTGGATCTCGAAGAGTGCCTAACACCTTCTCTTTGAGGTAATTTGAGCCATTACCCGATTTTTGGTGGCGTTGACTAGTTAAAAAGAGTTATCTATAAATAGGTGTCCTAACGCACCTTAAAAACCCGTTAGGTGGCGACTCTTCTTCTTTTAGCACTCTATCTCCCATCCAAAAGAGTTGTCACAATGTCGAAACCCGCTTTTTATGAGAAAACAGGGCGCGACAGGCCATGCCTTAACACTTTGAGTTGTGGGCGAGTTATTTGAGAAATGGTAAAGATTATATTCATTTTATGATCATGTCATGTATTGTAAACACGTGTCTTGTAATTCGGTAATTTCTTTCCTTTTCTTGTAGAGCAGGCCGAATGCCTCAACAGTATATAGATGCATCTATGGTTCATGCCGCACGACCCTCGGCAGTGTACGCATTATTCTAGATTGGTCCGAACGACCTCAGCAAGAATCGTGCGTTATAACGCTATAGTCCGAATATTCACGAGATAAACTTTCCACTAATTCCCGACGTTTTATATGGTATTCGTTATTTAATTGAGATTGACACTTGGAAAGTTTCTGAGTTGTTAAGGTATAATACAAGATCTAAAAATTTATGCTTTAAAAGAAGTAATTGGAAGATTATGTAATTTGCATATTTACCCCATCATTGTCGCATGCTTCATACCTGCTTATATTTTATTATATTGCTTTATTTGGACCTTTAGTAAGTGTCGGTGTCAACCCCTCATCACTATTTCTCCTGGGTTAGGCTAGATACTTACTGGGTACACGTTGATTTACGTACTCATGCTGCACTTCTGCACTAAATGTACAGGATCTGACAGGTTTGTTTGATGATTACCTTGGCGTGTAGGCGCACCTGTTGAGGAGACTTCATGAGAGCTGCATTCCAGGCTACACATCGCAGTCCACTGAGTCTCCATTATACTAATTATTTTATCTACTAATTATTATATCATGTCTTATAACATTCGGGACAGATGTTATATTATTATTGTACTCCTTAGTAAACGCTCATGCACTTGTGACACCAGGTTTTGGGGATTCCTACTGGTTGTTCGTTATTGTAGTTCACGTAGTTATTGTCATTTTTATACTGTAAATTCCATTTTATACTATTTAACTAATAGAGATTATGATTTTGAAAGTAATAAAATGAGCAAATATATTGATAAATCGATGTTGGCTTGACTGACGGCGGCGTTGGGCGCCATCATGACCTATAGTGAATTTTGAATCGTAACAAAGTTGTGGATTAAAAAACACACACGAGAGAGGAGAATGATTTGGTGCAACAGGGTCAATTGGTGCCTATGGGTAATGTGGAAGATCAGAGTCAAATTGTATAACGTAGGAGTAATGATCTTGGGATTATGGCAGGAAAAACATTTAGTGTCACAAGTGGTATTCTAGCTAAAGGTGTGCTAATCAATCAAAAGGGTCAAAATGAACTGGGAATGATTGAAGGAATCATGAGCCTAATCTATTGGCCACTCAAGTGGTTGATGATGAGCAGAATGATCAGGAACAATTAGGGGAGGACATGGATGAGGAGTCAATTGCTGTCAACTTTCAACACATAGCACAATAAAGAGATCTATCACCTAGGAGTATTGACAAGAATAAATCAGGAACCAAACAAATAAGAAAACAAAAGGTGAAATCAGTACCAATAAGGGTACAACGAAAGAGGAGTGGGGTCTTTTTTCCAAATACATTTTATGGATAATGTACTAATTTGGAGTGTGAGGTCAATTAATACTCAAAAAGCTTTCGAGAGGTTGATTAACCTTCATAGGAAGTACAATTTCTACATAATTAGACTTATGGAGCCTTGGCAAGATATCAACAAATTGGAAGTATATAGGAGGAAATTGGGATTACATACTACCCTAAACAATCTTAATGGGAAGATCTGGGCTTTTATTGATGAAGACATTGAGGTGGGGTCATGATGGATATGGAACAACAACTTACACTTAAGTTGTTCCATAGTGTATTGAATAAACAGTTAATTGTAACATTGGTATATGCAAAGTATGATGCTATACAGAGAATTGAACTGTGGGATTGTCTATACCATTTAGCTTCTGACATGGAATTACCTTGGCTTGTGGGAGATGATTTCAATGTCATTCTTTTCGAGGAAGAAAAATATGGAGGATTACATGTCTATCTTAGGGAAGTTGAAAATTTTGCTCATTGTATAGATAATTGTGCTCTATATGATCTTGGTTTCAAAGGAAGCTTATATACATGGTGGAATGAGGGGTTGGATATTTATTGTATTTTTAAAAGGCTAGACAAATATTTGGCAAATCAACAATTTTAGGATTTGTTTCCTTCATTGGAGGTAGAACATCTCATTAAGTATGGATCAGATCATGCTCCTCTTGTATTGTCTTGTAATACAAATTATGTGCAAGTTATTAAACCTTTAAAGTTCCTTAACTTCTGGACAATACATGAGGCATTCTTGGAGATGGTGAAGGAGCTCTGGCATGCTGATATCATGGGAAATCCTTTTATCATCTTTCAACCGAAGCATAAAAAATGTGAAGAAGGCTTTGGCTATCTGGAGTAAGGACACTTTTGGAGATATTTTCAAGTATATTGCATAATTAGAGATATCATCAAAGTCCATGAGGTAGAATTTGAGATCAATCCAACTCCCAATAATAAAGCCAAGCTACACAAAGTGCAAGCTGATCGTACAAGATATTTGCACCTGGAGGAGGAATTCTGGAGGCAAAAGGCTGGGAAGCAGTGGTTCCGGGATGGTTATAAAAATTATTTTAGACTCATGTCAAAAGGAAGAAGAAGAAACTGTAAGTGTCCAGAATTTTGGATAACAATTGTAATTGGCTTGAATATCATGAGGATATGGCTAAGGAGGCAGTTGAGTTTTTCAAGGCTCAATTCACTGAAGATAATATGCTTACTGCTTTTGACATTATCAAGCTTCAGGCACATCCCAAAGGTGATCACTGAAGAATTGAATGCTAAGCTCTGGGCAGAACCAACAATGGAGGAAGTGAAGAATGCAGTTTTTGGCTTAAATAGAGAAAGTGCTAGTGGACCGAATGGGTTCACTAGTAAATTTTATCATACATGCTGGGAGATTATATGTGAAGATGTCCTAAGTATGGTCAAAGTATTCTTTTGTGGTACTGCATTGCCTAAGTTCATACGCATACTAACCTTGTATTATTCCCTAAGAAGAAGAATATGGAAACCTTTTCAGATATGAGGCCAATAAGTTTGAGTAACTTCTCAAACAAAATCATCTCTATGGTAATTCATGAGATATTGGTAGAGCTGCTCCCTACATTAATATCTTCAAATCAGGCTGGATTTGTTAAAGGCAGGAGCATAGTTGAGAATATACTATTGACTCAAGAGATTATCACCAATATAGGAATGATGGGTAAGCCATGAAATATTGTGATCAAGTTTGATATGGCAAAACTTTATGATAGGGTTTCCTCGATATTTCTAACAAAGGTGTTGAGGTAGATCGGATTTGGTAAAATCTTCATAGATATGATTTATAGATTGATATCAAATAACTGGTATTCAGTCCTATTAAATGAACAAGATAATGGCTTCTTCAAATCAACAAGGGGAGTAAAGCAAGGTGATCATCTTTCCCTACTTTATTTATTCTAGAATCTAAGGTATTAGGGAGATCATTAGATGCTTTATTTGATGATCCAAACTTCATTGGATTTGGGATGCCAAAGTGGAGTAAAAACATCAATTATCTATCATATGCTGATGATACTATCATTTTTAGTTCATCACATTATGGAGCTATACAGTTAATTATGAATGTACCGGAGGATTATGAAGCGGATTTTGGGCAGAAAGTTAATAAGGAGAAGTCTTCGTTCTATATGCATGAAAATTCACCCCCTGAAGAAGCCAATACAGTTCATTTGATCACAACATTTCAGAGGCATCCTTTCCCCTTTACATACCTTGGATGCACTATTTTTTATAGTAGAAGGAAGAAGGAGTTCTATAAGGGTATCACATTTAAGGTTCAACAGAGACTACATTCATGGAAGGGCAGAATTCTATCTTTTGGAGGAAGGGTTGTGCTAATTGCTCATGTGCTAGAGAGTATGCTTATTCACTTACTATCAGATGTGAACCCACCCAAATATGTTATTAATGAACTGCATAAGATGTTTTCTAGATAGTTTGGAGCAATTCTGCAAATGGAAGGGCTAAACATTGGGCATCATGGGCTACACTATGCTTGCCTAAAGTAGAAGGAGGTGCTAGGTTTAGATCACTTCATGATGTGTCTAAGGCTTTGTTTGCTAAGTTGTAGTGGAATTTTAGATCAAAAGATACATTATAGATAGAGTTTATGAGGAATAAGTATTGCAAAAAGATAAATGAAGTCTTAGGACCAAGGAGAAATGGATCTCGTGTGGAAACAAATGCTTGAGATGAGAGGTCTACTTGAACATCAAATTTGTGGAAACTGAAGAGAGGTGATCCATACTTTTGGTATGATACATGGACTAGTCTTGTCACGCCTCGAACCTGGGGGGCCGAGACCGGTACCCGGTGCCTCACCTATCCTTGTGTACCAACTTGCAACTAAGGGACTCTGAATATACAATGTCATACTTTCGCCAAGGTCCACATTGCAAGACAATTTGCGAAGCAAAATATAAAACTGAACGGAAGCTAACGCTGACTAAACATCAATATAAAGTTGCACCGACAAGGCCGCCATAACTACTACAACTGACAAACTAACAAAATATATATACAAGGACTACAAGCCCAACATACTGCACTAACTAACAGGATATGTCTACAAGCCTCTACTGATGGATGTACCGTGATCGGAACAGGGCCCTAACCTACACATAACCTATATACATATATACACAAGATGTACACAAAAATTCTAGACCCGGCAACTCCGAAAGACGTGAAGCTTATCGATAAAGCTGAACTCGGGCAATACCTATTGAGTAGGTCTACCCGTCTGTCTGACTAAACCTGCACGCATGAAATACAGCATCCCCTGAGAAAGGGACGTCAGTATGAAATAATGTACCGAGTATGCAAGGCAATAAAATAACTGAAAGCTGAAACTGATTTGATAATATAATAACTGAAACAATTGGGAGTCAAAGCTGAACGTGTAATTGCTCCGCCGTAGTAGGCTCGCTCATAGGAGCTCGGCCATACTAGGCTCCATATCTCGATCATTCTGGGCTCGCTCATAGGCACTCGGCCACCGTAGGCTCGGTATATAACTTACCATCTGATCAGAGGTTGCCCAATATTGGCCTGCCCACCGATTATAGCTCGATGGTGGTGAAAATACTGTAACACTGTGTATATATATAGACCCTTTGCTCTCTTGACTAGAAGAAGACAATACTCAATTGAATACGCAGTCTCGATAAAGGAGAATACTATAACTTATGAGACTAGGAAAATGTACATAAATTCTGGAATATAAATTTCTCTTTATGTCTCGTTATCAAACACATGTAATTACGAGATCATGCCAAAATGAAGGAAGGGCTTAGCCTTAACATACCTGGAGTAGGAAAAAATCCGTATGATATTCTTGGAAAAGGTTGCACCGTACTCCCTTAGAATCGTAAAATCTCACGTTGCGTAAGATGCTATGAAATCAAGTGCTCCATCGTGGGTTATTTTGGTGTTGTAGTAGGAAAATGTTATGTCTTCTTAATACATTCTAACGTGTGTTGTAATAGCAAGAACATTATAATTAATCACTTGAACATCTAAAGGCAAAATGAAGCAAAAATGTAAATCTTCTAAGTATGTGTTTACCCGTAATGAAGAATGTAGTGTCTTGTTTTTAACACCTTAGTTTGCCACCTTTCAACTAGATTTATGATTCACTTAATTTGGGGGAGGGGGGGGGGCTGCCATGTAGTGGAATTAATCCTTATCCAATATATCCCTAATTAATTAGGTAATATCCCGTTACCCAATAATTAACCAATTACCCACATAATTAAGAATTATCTCAACTTACTTAAAATACTACTCACTTTTAACATACCTTGTACATCTTACTATCATGGTCATGTAGTACCTTGTATGGCACTAGTCCATAAATACCGGGTATTATGGCTCGTACCGTATTTTATCCTAAATCAACAACCTTCATCGAAACTCATTTTCTTTGATTCGTTTACCCTTTTTCTTTCATGACACTTACTTATTGCTTGTTATAAATAGCATAAATGCTTATAATCTCAAGAAAATCACACCCCTGAGTCTACGTCAATTAACTGAAGACGAAACTTTAACGTACAAAAATGCGAGATGTAACACCCTTCCCCCTTAGAAACATTCGTCCTTGAATGTTTACTCTTAGAGATTTTGGAAAAATGTTTGCTAGAGTCTTCTCTATACAGTAGACTAAAGCTAACCTGTATGCAGCCAAAAAACATACTATACATACCACACATAGCCAATGTCTATAAATAGCAACACTTGGCTTCACACAGCTGTCCATCATAAATTCTGAAAGTCAAAAATAAGAGCTTACCTGATGACCTACTGGCCTGGATAGAGCTGTACTGAGGTATCCCACCTCGAGCCATATCTTCATTTTGAAATAGGTGGGGGTATTTAGACTTTATTTCTTCCTCCGCCTCCCACGTCATCTCTTCCACATTCTTGCTTCTCCATAAAATCTTTACGGAGGCTACCTCCTTATTCCATAGCTTGCGGATTTATCGGTCTAGGATAGCAACCGAAATTTCCTCGTATGACAAGTCCTCCGTAATTTGTACATCATCTGTGGGCACCACTCGGGTAGGATCACCAATGCACTTTCGCAACATAGATACGTGAAAAACCTGATGGATAGACTCCAATTCCGAGGGCAATTCTAACTCATAAGCTACTTGGCCCACTCTCCGAATGATCCTATAAGGCCCAATATACCATGGGCTAAGCTTGCCTTTTTTGCCAAACCTCATCACGCCTTTCATAGGCAACACCTTTAAGAATACCCAGTCATTAACCCCGAACTCTAAGTTTCATCGCCGCACGTCAGAACATGACTTGTGAAAACTCTGGGCTATCAACAGTCACTCCCGGATAAACTTTACTTTCTCTACGGCCTGCTTAACCAGGTCTGGCCCATGTAACCCAGATTCTCCAACATCAAACCACCCTATAGGAGATCTGCACTTATGCCCATACAAAGTCTCGTACGGAGCCATCTGGATACTGGAGTGGTAATTGTTATTATATGTAAACTCGATAAGAGGTAAATGTTCATCCCAACTTCTTTTAAAATCCAACACACATGCTCGTAACATATCCTCAAGACTCTAAATTGTGCACTCGACTTGTCCATCAGTATGTGGATGAAACGTTGTGCTGAGATTCACCTGAGTCCATAGACCTCTCTGAAATGACCTCCAAAAATGTGTTGTAAACTAGGCCCCACGGTCAGATATAATAGATATTGGTACTCTATGTAGATGCATTATCTCCTTAATATATAACTGTGCATAATCTTCTGATGTATATGTAGATCTGACCGATAGTACATGAGCTGATTTTGTGAGCCTATCGACTATCACCCATATAGAATCGAACTTACGATGAAAATGAGGTAAACGCGTGACAAAGTCCATGTTTATCACCTCCCATTTCCACGTCGAGATCTCTATAGTCTGCATTAGCCCTTCGGGCTTCTGGTGCACCTTCGCCTGCTGGCAACTAGGACACTAAGTGACAAACTCAGCAATGTTCTTCTTCATATTGTTCCACCAGTACACATCCTTAATGTCATGGTACATCTTCGTCGACCCAAGATGAATGGAGTACCACGAATAATGTGCCTCTGACATAATCATGTCTCGTAGCCCTGCAACATCTGGAACACACAGACGGCCCCTATATCTGAGAACTCCATCTCCCTTGAGCTATAACAATGGCTTCTTCTGCTACGGAACTCACTCGACCAACTCTGGGTCCTCGTACTGCCTTTCCTTTACTTTCGCTATGAGAGATGATTTTGCAGTATTTTGGAGTACAACTCTACGATCGCTAGAGTCTACTAACCGATCCCCCAAACAAGCCAATTGATGAATCTCTCTAGTTGCAAATTCAACTCTTTTTTCTTGAAGATATATTACAGGCTTATATGATATGTGAATACATCAACATGAACACCATAGCAATAATACTGCCATATCTTTAGTGCATGGACAACCGCAGCTAACTAGAGGTCGTGGGTCAGATAATTCCGCTCGTGCTTCCTCAACTGCCTTGAAGCATATGCAATTACCTTCCCATGTTGCATCAGGACATATCTTAACCCGACACCTGAGGCATCACAATACATGGCATAACCATCTGGGCGCTCTGGAAGTGTTAGAACTGGCACTGAGTTCAACCTGTTCTTAAGCTCTTGGAAACTCTGCTCGCAAGCCTCTGTCCACTAAAACTTAGTTGCTTTCTGCATCAACTTCGTCAATGGTGCCGAAAGGGAAGAAAAACCCTCTACGAACCTCCGGTAGTATCGTGCTAAGCCTAGAAAGCTACAAACCTTTATCGGAGTGGTAGGTCTAGGCCAGGATTTCACAGCCTCACTCTTCTGAGTGTCTACCTTTATACCTCCATCAGATACAATGTGCCCCAAGAATGCTACAGACTTCAACCAGAACTCACATTTAGAAACCTTAGCATATAATTTACTATCACGGAGGGTTTGGAGTACCGCTCGCAGGTGGTTTGCATGCTCATCCTCTGAACGTGAATAAACCAAAATATCATCAATAAATACTATCACAAACAGATCTAAAAATGGCCGGAATAGGCTATTCATCATGTCCATGAATATGGCAGGTGCATTCGCCAACCCGAAGGACATGGCAAGGAACTCGAAATGGCCATATCGAGTCCTGAATGCTATCTTGGGAATATCGTTCTCCCGAACTCTCACCTGGTGGTACCCCAACCTCAAATCTATCTTTCAAAAGAATCTAGCTTCCTGCAACTGATCAAACAATTCATCTATCCTTGGAAGTTGATACTTATTCTTAATAGTTACCTTGTTTAGCTACCTATAATAGATACACATCCTCAGCGAGCCGTCTTTCTTCCGTACAAATAGTACCGGTGCACCCAAAGGTTAGGTACTGGGCCTGATGAAACCTTTCTCCTAACTGCTCCTTCAACTCCTTCAATTCGGCAGGTGCCATTCTATACGGAGGGATGGATATTGGTTGAGTTCCTGGAAGCAAATCGATGCCAAAATCAATCTCTCGCTCTAGAGAAATACCTGGAAGTTCATATGGAAATACATCTGCGTACTCTTTGACTACTAGAATAGACTGAAGTGTAGGTATCTCGGCATTTGCATCTCTAACTCGAATAATATGATAATTGCACCCTTTTGCGACCATTTTCCTCGCCTTCAGATAGGAAATAAACCTACCTCTGGGTGTCGCTGTACTACCTACCCATTCAAGGACTGGTTCACCCAAAAAATGAAATCTAGCGGTCTTTGCTTGACAATCAACTGTGGCATAGCAAGCTTCCAACCAATTCATGCCCATGATAGCATCAAAATCCAACATCTCTAGCTCAACTAGGTCGGCTGAGGTCTGACGACCAACAACTGACACCGTACAACCTCGGTAAACCCGTCTAGAGATAATCGATTCTCCAACCGGTGTAGATATCGCAAAAGGATCACTTAGTATTTTAGGCACTATACCAAACTTCCCTGCGATAAATGGGGTAATACACGATAAAGTAAATCCTAGGTCTATCAATTCATAAGCATTGTGAGAGAAAATGGTTAACATACCTGTCACAACGTCAGGTGAAGACTCCTGGTCCAGTCGACCCGCTAAAGCATAACTACGATTCTGGTTACCACCTGAACTGAAACATCTACCTCTACCTAGACCTCTACCAGCCAAAGACTGAGACTCGCGCCTTGAAGGATGCACATACATAGATGATCTTGTTGCTGAATTTGCTAGTTATGCCATACCCCCAGAATCTCTATTTGGGAAATCTCGCAACATATGCCCTGGACGTCCACATTTATAACAAGAATTGGAACTGGTTCGGCATTGGCCCAAAAGTCCTCTACCACATATATCACGCCGTGGTAGAAATGACCATGTATGACCTGAACCTCGCTATCGCTGCAAACTCGATGCCCGTGAGCTCTCACCTGGTCCTGACTGAGTATAGCTGTCATACTTGTAACCCTGTAACTGAGGTGGCGGAGGACTAGGTGGCCGTTCGAAGTACTGGGGCCGATAACTACTCTGAGACTGCTCCTGAGACCTGGCAAATCTCACCCTCTTACGATGTCCTGACTCAGTCCTCTCTGTATCCTGCTGCCGACGCCTACCCCTTTCTATATTTTGGGTGAATTCCTTAATCCAGGTGATATCCATACTATCCTGCAATGCAGCGGTGGCATATGCCTCGGTCAACTCTGGGACCAACCCTGCTATAAACCTGTGAATCCTTTCCCGCATAATAACAACTATGGATGGTGCATATCTCGCCAATGAGTCAAAACGGAGACTATACTCTCGAACACTCATATCGCCCTGCTTGAGGGAGGCATCTGAAAAATTATCCTAAATAGCTGGAGGTGCATCAAGTCCCCTGTACCTTTCCCATCCCTCGTACCAAAGGATGTCTATATCTCGGAGTCGAAAATCTGCTAGTTCAACTGCCTCTTTCTCCGTAGCATGCATAACCCGAAAAATCCTGTGAAGCTAGTCTATGAAATCCTGTGGGTCCTGCCTCTGATCTGTCCCCGTGAACTCTAGGGGACTCAAAGCAATAAACTCTTGGACCCTTGAAATCCTAGACCCCTCAGAAGATCCTGCACTAGCAGGTGCCCTAGCATGTTGTTGGGTAGCTACCAACTGTGTCAACAAATGCACCGCACTCCTCAAGTCCTGATCTGATTGAAGCGGAGGGGAAACTGGATGTGTGGTCTCCCTAGGAATATCTTTAGGTGATGGAGGAGTCGGTAATGGCTGAGTAGGGGTTTCTCCCTCGGCCTCAGAAGTCCCCTCACCTACTACTGTATCTCTCCTCTAGCTAGCCGTAGTCTTCCTAGTCACCGTCATCTGTGCATGCCAACGTCAACATGTACGTTTAACTCAAATTTTCTATAACTCATTTCTACAACACGATTTAGAATTGAAAGAAGGGTAACCAACTCCTAAATGCCCTATAGTCCCCTGTTTATATAATGTGGTGCACCACACATCTATAAACAAGACCCTACTAGACACGGCACGTAGACTCCCTAGGAGAGACATGGATCTTATACCACTTTTTTGTCATGCCCCAAAATCGGGCGGGGGGTGGGGGGAGACCAGCACCTGGTGCCTTACCTGTCCTTGCATACCAACTTGCGACTAAGGGACTCTGAACATACAATGTCATAATTTGGCCATGGGCCACATTGCAAGAATATTTGCGAAGCAAAATATAAAACTGAACGAAATCTAACGCTGACTAAATATCAATATAAGGCTGGGCCGATAAGGCCGTCATAACTACTACAGCTGACAAACCAACAAAATATATATACAAGGCCTACAAGCCCAACATACTGCACTAGCTGACAGAATATGTCTACAAGCCTCTACTAATGGATGTACCGTGATCGGAACAGGGCCCCGACCTACCCATAACCTATATACATATATACATAAGATGTACAAAAAACCTCTAGACACGGCAACGCCGAAGGACGTGGAGCTTACCGATAAAGCTGAACTCGGGCAACACCTACTGAGGAGGTCTACCCATTTGTCTGTCTAAACCTGCACGCATGAAATGCAGCATCCCCAGAGAAAGGGATGTCAGTACGAAATAATGTACCGAGTATGCAAGGCAATAAAATAACTGAAAGTTGAAAATGAACTGATAATAAAATAACTGAAAGCTGAAAATGAACTAATAATATAATAAATGAAGGCAATTGGGAGTTAAAGATGATCTGGAGATATACTTACCTGCTGATACTGACTCAACTCTCTTAATATAGTAAGTAAAATAAATGTCAGGCCCTATAAGTCTCGGAACGTGTAACTTATCTGTCATAGTAGGCTCGCTCATAGGCGCTCGTCCATACTAGGCTCCGTATCTCGGCCATTCTGGGATCGCTCATAGGCGCTTGGCCCTAGTCTATGTCAATTAACTGAAGATGAAACTTTAACGTACGAAAATGCGAGATGTAACAAGTGTGGGTGCTTTATACCATGCTACAGGTCCTGATCATTAGTGTGATGAAACAATAGTACATATTGGTGATATGGTGATTGATGGGAACTGGAAAGAGAAGTTATTGAGGGAGGTACTGCCAGATGAAATTGCTGACCACATAATGGAGAAAATAGTACCTCCAAACAGTTCATAATTGAAAGATAAGCCTTTCTGGCAACTGGAATCAATGGGCTAATTCTCAGTAAAGACTGCCTGGCAGTATATTTGGAAGAGGAATCAGGAGAGCAGTTTGTACAAGTTTATATGGGTGAAGGGGTTATCTTCCAAGATTTCCTTATTCATGTGGAAACAGTGAAAGGCAAAGCTACCATTAGATGACTACATGAGAAGGATAAGGTACTTTCAAACTTCTAAATGCTAGTGTTGTACGAACCCTAGTGAGGAAACTTTAGCTCACATCTTCTTGAGATCTTCAACAGCCATGTTTGTGTGGAAGTAGTTTTGTGGACCAATAGGGATTAACTGTCATGCCCCAAAACCGAGGAGCGCGACCGGCGCTCAACCGAGTGAACCCGGCCGAGCAAGCCTATTAAATTTCATTCTACCCAAACTCATCCATGAATAGAGATAATACATATTATCATTAATTAGACGAAAATGTGTTCATGTCTACAATACCAATTCATTTCCAATTGTTTCATCATTTTTTTAAAGTCTCAAATGGACAAGTAATACATCCACAACATAACATAGTTTGTCTTTCCCCAGCACCAATACACAACCCACACTATATCTACGGAGCCTTTATAGATAAAGAAGAGTACAATGATAATACCGGCAACAAGGCCCCGGCTATACCTCAAATAGAATACACAAAGTACAAAAGATTCATGACCCCGGAATGAAGTGGGGCTCACCAAGTCAGCTAGGAAGAAGGTGCACTACTATCACTGACCAATATCTCCTGTTGTGGAACCACCTGCATCCATTGAAGATGCAACGCCCCCGGCAAAAGGGACGTTAGTGCTGTCGAATAGCACTAGTATGTATAACTAAACACCCTCTCAACAGAATGACAAATAATACAAATAAGATTATCATAATATCAATGAAAGCCTTGATCAACATCAAACCTCAATTTAGGATTAAGACAGTGTTCAAATTAATTTTCATATCTCACATTGGGAGATTTTGAGTATCGATATACCATTGTCCACAATACCATTATTCACAATACCATTATTCACAAAACCGGTACCACCGTACTCTTAGCATGGAGTCCGATCACGACTCGATCGGCTAGGCCATCTCATTAGACACATCAACCACCATTTCAATTACAATTTTCAGCACAATCACCACCATGTGTGCGGCATGGTGTCCGATCACGACCCAACCGGCTAGGTCGTCTTATTTGAGACATCAACCTTTTTATATCAATCATCCCAATTCATAATACTTTCACCTCTTTTCATTTCATTGGCACTAGTGGCCATAATTATAAGATCATTCTTGGCACGTTGGCCATATTCAGTAGTTCATGCTCATATTATCAATTTCAAATATCATCCTCATCATAAACAATAAACACAATTAAAATCAAAGTGTGTAGTGCACATGTGAGCAATTTAGAGTCTAATGCACATAGAGATATTTCACAAAATTTGGCATAATAGCCTTCATTGAACTTGACTTAAAGTCGAAACATTATTAATGCACCGCCCATATTTTAACACATCCTCAATTGGTAACATAACATGAATAGAGACTTTGGGATGCTTGTTGAACATATATCTTTCAACCCAATCTTACTCGGAATAGCCAATTTCATAATGAATCACTCGGGACTTACATAATTTACATGAATATCGTGGGATTCAATTCTAAGAGAAGAGTTTAGCCAACATACCTCACTTGAGCTTCCTTACACTTTAAATGTTCCGGAATTCTTAGCAACTTCAATCTAATGTAAAAATATCACAAATTGAATCAAAATTAGGAAGATGATCAAGGTTCTAGCTCACTTGAGTATTTTATCAAACACTAGGTGTGCATAAGGTTTCAATGTCCTTTCTATGAAGGACTTCATCATCCCTTAACTTAATCTTTACCATTTTTAGCTCAACAATCTTCCTACACCCTTTGATAACACATGCATATAAAATAAAAAACTCTCACGCCCAGAAATATATCTTGCTAGTTACCCATTTTCAGAAAATTTCGAAATTAGGGTTTAGGGTGTAGAATCTTACCTCTAGGATGAAGACCTAGTAAGCTTCCCTTCTTAATCTTAAAAAACTTGAGCAAGAATGGAAGAAAAATTATGGAAGAACAACTTCTCACTCTAGGGCACTCTCTCTCACTCTAAAATATCAGATTATGTCTCAAAAATGGCCCAAAGAGTGTATTTAACGAAATAGGATCGGGTTTTAAAAACCCAAAAATGGAGCTCCGGAACAAGGTATGCGATCACATAACCGATATGCGGACCTCATATTGGTCGCTTATTTGGTTACAAAATAGCCAAAAGAACTGCCTGTGTATGCGGTCACTATGAGGTCCGCCTAACTATTATGCGGTCGCATAATGCACCGCATGACAATTATGCGGTCGCATAGTTGACCGCATAATTGCTTCCAATTGGCCCAATTAACTGCCTCACTCTGCGGCCATTATATGGTCCGCAGAGTAATTTTGCGATCGCATAATGGACATCAGAAATGCACTTTCCATCAAAATATTTTCCACAATACTCAAACACGTAAGCCTAGTCCGACACCATGAAACATTATTTTCTTTGCAAAATTTACCGGGCTTACCACTTAAGTACTTCGAAATTTTCAGGGGTGTTACATTCTCCCCCGCTTAGGATCATTCGTCCTCGAATGAGGGTAAAAATCCATCATTAGCATCTTATGCAACTCAGTTTGTTTCATACCACATTCGAGCAACCCCAAATTTGACTAACTCCCAAAATCTCCAAAAACTTCGCTAGAGTTTCCCTTGTAACTAGGCCTATCCACCTGTCAGAGATCCCTAGAAACACATCCTAACAATATATACGTATACCAACGACGTAACATAATACAAAACAACACCAAATGTGGTCTCATAAGCTAAATATATTCATAAAGGAACACACTTAATGCCAATTGTTCACATGATAAAAAATTCATAAAAAGTAAGTATTATAATTTTTTTTTCCTAGATCACAATTTTAAATACATGGTCATTCAAACAAATAAGGATACTTTTTCTTTATTTCTTCCTCGGCCTCCTAAGTAGCCTCTTCAACCTGTTGGTTTCGCCAAAACATTTTCATGGAGGCAATTTCTTTATTTCTCAATTTTCGAACTTGCCGATCAATAATAGAAACCGGAATCTCTTCGTAAGTCAATTTCTCATGTACCTCAATGGTCTCAACCGGAACAATGAGTGTCGGATCTCCAACTACTTTCTTCAACATAGACACATGAAACACCGGGTGTACTAATGACATATCAGGTGGTAGCTCAACCTTGTACGCCACCTCACCGATCCTCTGAATAATTTTGTACGGTCCGACATACCTCGGACTCAATTTCCCTTTGTTACCAAATCGCATTACCCCTTTCATGGGGGAAACTTTCAAGAATACCCAATCATCTTCTTTGAACTCAAAATCCCTACGACGAATATCCAAATAGGATTTCTGACGACTCTGAGCAGTCTTCAACCGCTCCTTAATTATTTTAACTTTTTCCATAGCTTGATGCACAAGGTCTGGCCCTATCAAATCTGCTTCCCCAATTTCGAACCACAAAATAGGAGATCTACATCTCCTACCATATAAAGCCTCGAACGATGCCATTTGAATGCTAGCATGATAGCTATTGTTATATGCAAATTCTATGAGTGGTAAATGATCATCCTAGCTACATTTGAAGTCTAGCACACAAGCATGCAACATATCCTCAAGCATTTGAATAGTCCGCTCTGCCTGCCCGTTAGTCTGTGGGTGAAAGGTTGTATTAATATTCACCTGAGTACCCAAACCTTGCTGAAATTTCTTCCAAAAATAAGTAGTGAATTGTGCCCCCGATCAGAAATGATGGAAACTGGTGTGCCATGCAACCTGACTATTTCTTTGATATACAGCTGAGCATACTACTCCGCTGTGTCGGTAGACTTAACCGGCAAAAAGTGTGATGACTTCGTGAGTCGATCCACAATCACCCAAATTGAGTCAAACTTGCGCAAAGTGCGCGGTAATCCTACCACAAAGTCCATATTAATCATTTCCCACTTCCATATTGGAATTTCTATGTTTTGTTCCAACCCATCAGGCCTTTGGTGTTCGGCCTTAACTTACTGACAATTCGGACATCTTGCCACAAAGTCCGCCATATTCCTCTTCATATCATTCCACCAATAGACTTCCTTAAGATCATGATACATTTTTGTAGAACCTGGGTGCAGGGAATACCTAGAAGTGTGAGCTTCAGTCAAAATTATTTCATGGAGACCATCCACATTTGGAACACATAGTCACCCTTGGTACCTTAGTGTACCATCATCCATGACAAGAGAAAAGGCCATGATCTTATGTTTATGAATCCCCTCTTTCAATTTTGCTAACAATGGATCGTTGTATTATTTCTCTTTGACTTCCACAACAAGCGATGATTCAGCCCTATTTTGCACAATTACCCCTCCTTCACTAGAGTCCGTAAGACGAACTCCCAAACTAGTCAATCGGTGAACTTCTTTGGCCAATGGCCTTTGATATGCCTCCAAGTGTGCTAAGCTACCCATAGATTTTCGGCTAAGAGCATCCGCCACAACATTAGCCTTCCCCGGATGGTATAAAATATCAATGTCATAATCCTTGAGTAATTCAAGCCATCTTCTCTGCCTCAGATTCAATTCCTTCTGTTTAAAAATATATTGAAGGCTCTTATGGTCCGTGAATATATCCACATGGACCCCATATAAATAATGACGCCAAATTTTCAATGCAAATACCACCGCCGCAAGTTCTAAATCATGTGTTGGATAGTTCTTTTCAAGATTCATTAGTTGCCTAGAAGCATAAGCTATCATCTTCCCATGTTGCATTAATACACATCCAAGCCCGATTCTTGAAGCATCACAATATACCACAAATCCATCTATACCCTCTGGTAGAGTCAACACCGGTGCCATAGTCAATCTTCCTTTCAATTCATGGAAACTCTTTTCACAAGCATCTGACCATTGAAACTTAATTTCCTTCTGCGTCAATTTAGTCAATGGAGAGGCAAGAGTCGAAAACCCCTCCACAAACTTTCTGTAATATCTAGCTAAGCCTAAGAAACTGCGAATCTCTGTTGGAGTCATAGGCCTCGGCCAATTCTTCACAGCTGAAGTTTCCTGAGGATCAACCTTAATTCCCTCACTAGAAACTACAGGACCTAAGAATATGACTGATTCAAGCCAAAATTCACACTTTGAAAACTTTGCATATAAGTAGTGCAGATGTAGGGTTTGCAGAACTACCCTGAGATGGTCAGCATGGTCCTCCTAACTTCGTGAATATACAAGAATATCGTCAATGAACACTATCACAAAGGAGTCGAGGAATGGCTTAAAATGCTATCCATAAGATCCAAGAAGGCTGGTGGAGCATTCGTTAGCCCAAAAGACATTACTAGAAACTCAAAATACCCATACCGGGTTCTAAAAGCTATTTTCGGAATATCCCGCTCCCTGATCTTCAATTGGTGATACCCGGATCGTAAATCAATTTTGGAGAAGTACCTGGTACCTTGCAATTGATCAAACAAGTCATCTATCCTTGGAAGTGGGTACTTATTTTTGATTGTTACCTTATTAAGCTGTCGATAGTCAAAACACATTCTCAGTGACCCATCTTTTTTTCTCAAAAAAGGACCGGTACGCCCCAAGGCGACACACTTGGCTGGATAAAACCTTTTTCTAAAAAATCTCTCAATTGTTCCTTTAGCTCCTTCAGTTCTGCCGGTGCCATTCTGTAGAGTGGAATAGATATAGGATGCGTGTCTGGCATCACATCAATCCCAAAATCAATCTCCATGTCTGGTGGGATCCTAGGGAGTTCATCCGGAAAGACTCCCAGAAATTCATTCACAACAGGCACAGACTCAAGTGTAGGTGCCTCAGCATCGGTGTCCATAACCCAGATCAAATGGTAAATACATCCCTTGTTGATCATTTTTGTGGCCTTTAGGTAAGAAATAAACCTACCCTTTGGCACTAAATCATCACCCTTCCACTCAATAACTGTCTTATTGGAAATTTGAACCTAACAGTTCTGGTTCGGCAATCAAGCTTGGCAAAACAAGAATAAAGCCAATCCATCCCCATTATCACATCAAAATCGACCATTCTCAATTCATAGATTTTCTTCCAATTCTTCTCGCCTCATTCTTTCTAGTTTGTGAATAGCTATACGCTCTTCCATATGTTACGTGGTCTTTTCCCTTAGTTGGGAATTCATCCTACTCGCCTTTCGACACTTGTTGGGATATCCCTGGGAAAGTGTGTTCATCCACGTATCACTTAACACTTCCTTGCTTGTAAGATTCTTAAGAGACTCTCCATCAAGTCCAGATGCACTCTTGGGATATTATCACATCACATTTATCTCTCCCACTCATTCCGTATTTCTTAAAGCCTTGGAACTTTAGCTAAATCGCAAATCCCTGATTAACTCATACTAAGAACTAGCAAGCCTTTCACATTTGATATGTAGTAATTCCTTGGGTTCCATTGTTCCTGACCCCCTAACAAGTATAAAATCCCTTTGTAAACATACTCTTAGTTTCTAGGATCGTTGACCATGTCATTCACATTTCCATGTATGAAGCATTTACCTTCCACCTTTTTGGGGTACTAGTGGTCTATCATTAGCATATCATTTCAGAGAATCATGCTACCTATTATCTCTTTTCTAGACTACACCTGTCTTCAACAAAATATTCAAATATCATAGCTACATGGTCTTACTCTTGTTTCATTGTATTTAAGGGGCCTCTCTATGGCCCTTCCTCCCCCACTTGGGGTGAATGATTCACATTTTGACACAAGTCTTGAATTTAGCAACTTCAGGGACATATGTCTCATGTCTCTATCCCTCATATATATGTTCGACTATTAGGGAGATTTAAGTCACCATGGTATTAACCTCATACGTTCTCTACTCTTATTCAGCCACATGGGCTTGGGATCTAACTCCCTCATGTCAATATCCTTTTTGGAGTGTAACACCACTTCACACATTCCTATGATTCTTATAACGTTCATAGTACTAGGGTCTTCTCATTGTGGGTTCAATCAACTCGCCTTTCATAACTTCTTGTCTCCCGTGAGAGACCTACACATTTATCATTACTCTACAGGCCATGCATTTCATATATCACGTGCCTATGTAACATGTTTACATCTTAGAATCATATACATGGTTCCCACACTATCCACATGTACTAGTTAGCTTATGTCTCATTTATCACGCCACTGCCTCTTTCGAGGTGGGTAATCACTTCTATCACTCTTCTCATATAAAGTATGCTCATGGTACGATATACTTGTCTCATATGGCCATACCATTCATTTAACATGATATATGTGCCATCTGTTTAATATTCAGGCCTTTACCCATTCGTCATGTCATATGACAACATTACTTGGAATAAACCAAAAGAGCATTTAAACTTACCTTGAACATCAATGCACGAGTGAGAGGAGGAACAATTTCACAATCAGTTGCATCGCACGATTCAGAATATCAAAGAAGGGTATTATTCCTAAATGCCCATGTAGCATCCTAATTATAGATATGGTCGACAACACACCGATAACAAGGACTCTACTAGACACGGCTCCGACACATCCTAGGACTTTAAAACCTTAGGCTCTGATACCAAGTTTGTCATGCCCCAAAACCGAGGAGTGCGACCGGCGCTCAACCGAGTGAACCCAACCGAGCAAGCCTGTTAGATTTCATTCTACCCAAACTCATCCATGAATATAGATAATACATATTATCATTAATTAGACGAAAATGTGTTCATGTTTACAATACCAATTCATTTCTAATTGTTTCATCATTTTTTTAAAGTCTCAAATGGACAAGTAATACATCC
The DNA here is from genome assembly GCF_000390325.3 of Nicotiana tomentosiformis. Taxonomy (NCBI): domain Eukaryota; kingdom Viridiplantae; phylum Streptophyta; class Magnoliopsida; order Solanales; family Solanaceae; genus Nicotiana; species Nicotiana tomentosiformis. Next base: position 117,685,441 of record NC_090819.1, read on the forward strand.
ACAACATAACATAGTTTGTCTTTCCCCAGCACCAATACACAAACCACACTATGTCTATGGAGCTTCTATAGATAAAGAAGAGTACAATGATAACACCGGCAACAAGGCCCCGGCTATACCTCAAATAGAATACACAAAGTACAAAAGATTCATGACCCCGGAATGAAGCGGGGCTCACCAAGTTAGTTGGGAAGAAGGTGCACTGCTATCACTGACCAATATCTATTGCTGTGGAACCACCTGCATCCATTGAAAGATGCAGCACCCCCGGCAAAAGGGACGCTAGTACTATCGAATAGCACTAGTATATATAACTAAACACCCTCTCAATAGAATGACAAATAATAAAAATAAGATTATCATAATATCAATGAAAGTCTTAATCAACATAAAACCTCAATTTAGGATCAAGACAGTGTTCAAATTAATTTCCATATCTCACATTGGGAAATGTTTAGTATCGATATGCCATTGTTCACAATACCATTATTTACAAAACCGGTACCACCGTACTCTTAGCACGGAGCCCGATCACGACCCGATCGGCTGGGCCATCTCATTAGAGACATCAACCACAATTTCTCTCAATATCAATTCTACCGTCATTAGCACGGAGTCCGATCACGACTCAATCGGCTAGGCTATCCATTAGGGACATCAACCATAATTACCATTTCAATTATAATTTTCAGCACAATCACCACCATGTGTGCGGCATGGTGTCCGATCACGACCCGACCGGCTAGGCCGTCTTATTTGAGACATCAACCTTTTTATATCAATCATCGCATTTCATAATACTTTCACATATTTTCATTTCATTGGCACTAGTAGCCATAATTATAAGATCATTCTTGGCACGTTGGCCATATTCAGTAGTTCATGATCACATTATCAATTTCAAATATCATCCTCATCATAAACAATAAACACAATTCAAATCAAAGTGTGTAGTGCACATGTGAGCAATTTAGAGTCTAATGCACATAGAGATATTTCACAAAATTTGGCATAATAGCCTTCATTGAACTTGACTTAAAGTCGAAACATTATTAATGCACCGCCCATATTTTAACACATCCTCAATTGGTAACATAACATGAATAGAGCCTTTGGGATGCTTGTTGAACATATATCTTTCAACCCAATCTTACTCGGAATAGCCAATTTTATAATGAATCACTCGGGACTTACATAATTTACATGAATATCGTGGGATTCAATTCTAAAAGAAGAGTTTAGCCAACATACCTCACTTGAGCTTCCTTACACTTTAAATATTTCGGAATTCTCAGCAACTTCAATCTATTGTAGAAATATCACAAATTGAATCAAAATTAGGAAGATGATCATGGTTCTAGCTCACTTGAGCATTTTATCAAACACTAGGTGAGCATGAGGTTTGAATGTCCTTTCTATGAAGGACTTCATCATCCCACAACTTAATCTTTACCCTTTTTAGCTCAACAATTTTCCTACACCCTTTGATAACACATGCATGTAAAATAAACAACTCTCACGCCCAAAAATATATCTTTCTAGTTACCCATTTTCAAAAAATTTCGAAATTAGGGTTTAGGGTGTAGAATCTTACCTCTAGGATGAAGACCTAGTAAGCTTCCCTTCTTAATCTTAAAAAACTTGAGCAAGAATGGAAGAAAAATTATGGAATAACACCTTCTCACTATAGGGCACTCTCTCTCACTCTAAAATATCAGATTCTGTCTCAAAAATGGCCCAAAGAGTGTATTTAACGAAATAGGGTCGGGTTTTAAAAATCCAAAAAATGGAGCTCTGGAACAAGGTATGAGAACGCATATGCGATTGCATAACCGATATGCGGACCGCATATTGGTCGCATATTTGGTTACAAAATAGCCAAAAGAACTGCCTGTGTATGCAGTCACTATGCGGTCCGCATAACCATTATGCGGTCGCATAATGCACCACATAACAGTTATGTGGTCGTATAGTTGACCGCACAATTACTTCTAATTGGCCCAATTAACTCCCTCACTCTGCGGCCATTATGCGGTCCGCAGAGTGATTCTGCGGTCGCATAATGGACCGTAGAAATGCACTTTCCGACAAAAAGTTTTCTTTACTTTCCGGCGCATTGTTCAACCCAAACACGTAAGCTTAGTCTGACACCATGAAATATTATTTTCTTTGCAAAATTTACCGGTCTTACTACTTAAGTACTTTGAAATTTTTTGGGGTATTACATTAACATTGATGGCAAACATATAATACACATGATCAACGAGTGGTGGAGGAGACTTGGAAATACGAGCTTAAGGGCAGCCTACCAAGCCATTCCAGCTTTGATTATGTGGAACTTGTGGAAGAACAAAACTTCAGGAATGCATGAGAAGATCATTTCAACTCATAGTTGATCTTTCAAGTATCATATGTCCTCCATAACTTACTGAAGATGAAAAGAATAGCCTATACATGAGTGAAACCAAACTCGCCAGAGCTGCATGACAATCTACAATAACACATACCAAAATTGAAGTATACAGGTGTATTGTGGCAACTACCTCCTGATGGGTGGTTGGAATGCAATATGGATGGTGCATGTAGAGATACAAATGTAAGGGCTTCTTATACATTTTACATTAGAGATGGCATTGGTGATTTAATATATGCTCAAGCATATGAGATTTTTTAGGGTACAAATAATATTGCGGAGGCTAGAGCCATTCTGGAAGCTTTAAGGTACATAGCAATTTCTAACCTTCCTCCATGTGTGATTGAGACCGACTCTTTACTGATGAAAAGAGTCCTTGATGAAGTGTGGGCACCACCATGGAACATTATGACATTGGTGGAAGAAATCAAGCAGTTAAGGGTTAGGTGTGTAGTCGACATATCTCATGTACTTTGGGAAGGAAATCAACTAGCGGATCACCTTGCTAATGTGACACTGGGTAGGAATACTATGATTCAGGCCCCTTCTTTTGTTGAACTGGATGTTAAAGGCAGAAAGATTTTGAACAGGGTACGATTCTGGAATTCTCTACAAGGTCTGATTCTTGCATACATACACTGTGTCAAACTCCACAAGTTTTACCAAACATACATATACACCCAAGTCGTAACCACATGATGCACTACATAATTCATATGCATATAATAATATATTCCAACCGCAATAGCTGCAATTTCCGAACCCGGTGCCGGTAATATACTTCAGTACACATAAAAATCATGTTTCAACTCTCGCAATACTGCAACGATGAAAGAGACATATACTATCTCATAACCACCTGTGAGACAGACAAATCATGAAGCTCTTCCGCTCGACAGGAACCATAGCCATATTCTGAACTGATTAGCGACATTCTCCCTCCAACCATACGTTATACAAATACGATTGCGTTGATTCCAGGTCCAACGACCTCTTATCACCCAATACAAGTTGCTTGTCAATAAGCCTTATCAAAACCATATAAAATCTCATACGATGTCATCAATGCGCCAACAAACCACAACTCAAATATGACCAACAAAGAATGTGAACCCCGAGTACAGAACTATCCAGCCCGCGTAACGAATAAAAAAACCAAACAATGCTATGAACCTATCCCATAGATGATAAGCGAAATACATTAAATAGTATAAAGAATCGTACACAACATCTCACTGTTGCAGCGTGCAACATGATCCATACATCATATTGTTGTGGCATGTAACTTGATCCAAACATCATACCCGTGGCGGCGTGCCACATGATCCACACATAACAATCAGTAAGGGAAGACCAATCGAGCCAAAATACTCGTACCTACTAAACACATGTATATCAACCACAAGCACTCCAAGTGCATAAACATAACCCTTGGGATACGGATAGCGTCATGCGCTACAAAAGCCAAGCATGACTAAGGTGCCATAAATAACCAGCATCTCGAGAACCATCTCGCTCATAAAATACCACAAGCTACACATGATCACAACCCACGTATAAATAGTTAAGCTGCCTCACAACTCGCATGGTATAAAATAGTAACACATGAAATAGACGAAGATATGAATAACATCCACCACGCCCTAAGACTCATCCATAAGAAATGTTATGCTGAATAAGAATATCTGATTTGGTGTAGAATATACATTCACATTAGGCCTACCAATGGGCCTCAAAGTCGATTCCGACCATTCCAAAATTGGTTAATAACCTTCCAAAGATCCACAATCACCCTATCCATGATGCATACGATTAACTGTCAAATCCTGAACACACTCCCACAATCCACAACAAAGGAGTAGAGCGCCTCTCAGACATACACTCTCCAATCAATGATAGTACTAGAATATTCATACCTGATTTCAATCTCTACCACTTAAATTACCGACACGTCACACTTACATAATAATACTGTGGGAGATACTCCCACAACCTTCTACACTAGGTAGCAAAATCTACATATCTATGGCTACCAACCATACTATTTCTGTAATGCAAATCAATACACAATGCCTCTTTCACATAACACCATTCTCAGGCGATACTAAATTAGCGCCAGGCTACTCTGAACATCTGAACTCTTCCCTCGCTCCTCTGAGCTCGTGACATCCCTGTCAAAACTCAACCACACTCTTGATCCTTCAATTCCAATTCCACATTACTCACTGCATCTATCATGCTATTACGCGAAAGTGCAAGAATCCCATCATAAATACCGAACCACCAGTGGAATAAACACTCCATCATCTAGAACCCTTCACGTAACTCATTTCAAAAGAAAATTTGCAACATGTAACCAGATTCCCAAAATCACAGAGTTTCCCTTGTAACTAGGCCTATCCACCTGTTAGAGATCCCCAGAAACACATCCTAACAACATATACGTATACCAACAACGTAACATAATACAAAACAACACCAAATGTGGTCTCATAAGCTAAATATATTCATAAAGGAACACCCTTAATGCCAATTGTTCACATGATATAAAATTCATAAAAAGTAAGTCTTATAATTTTTTTTTTCCTAGATCACAATTTTAAATACATGGTCATTCAAACAAATAAGGATACTTTTTCTTTATTTCTTCCTCGGCCTCCTAAGTAGCCTCTTCAACCTATTGGTTTCGCCAAAACACTTTCACGGAGGCAATTTCTTTATTTCTTAATTTTCAAACTTGCCGATCAATAATAGAAACTGGAATCTCTTCGTAAGTCAATTTCTCATGTACCTCAATGGTCTCAACCGGAACAATGAGTGTCGGATCTCCAACTACTTTCTTCAACATAGACACATGAAACACCGGGTGTACTAATGACATATCAGGTGGTAGCTCAACCTTGTACGCCACCTCACCGATCCTCTGAATGATTTTGTACGGTCCGACATACCTCAGACTCAATTTCCCTTTGTTACCAAATCGCATTACCCCTTTCATAGGGGAAACTTTCAAGAATACCCAATCATCTTCTTTGAACTCAAAATCCCTATGACGAATATCCGAATAGGATTTCTGACGACTCTAAGCAGTCTTCAACCGCTCCTTAATTATTTTAACTTTTTCCATAGCTTGATGCACAAGGTCTGGCCCTATCAAATCTGCTTCCCCAATTTCGAACCACAAAATGGGAGATCTACATCTCCTACAATATAAAGCCTCGAACGGTGCCATATGAATGCTAGCATGATAGCTATTGTTATATGCAAATTCTATGAGTGGTAAATGATCATCCCAGCTACCTTTGAAGTCTAGCACACAAGCATGCAACATATCCTCAAGCATTTGAATAGTCCGCTCTGCCTGCCCGTCAGTCTGCAGGTGAAAGGTTGTATTAAGATTCACCTGAGTACCCAAACCTTGCTGAAATTTCTTCCAAAAATAAGCAGTGAATTGTGCCCCCGATCAGAAATGATGGAAACTGGGGTGCCATGCAACCTGACTATTTCTTTGATATACAGCTGAGCATACTACTCCGCTGTGTCGGTAGACTTAACCGGAAAAAAGTGTGATGACTTCGTGAGTCGATCCACAATCACCCAAATTGAGTCAAACTTGCGCGAAGTGCGCGGTAATCCTACCAGAAAGTCCATATTAATCATTTCCCACTTCCACATTGGAATTTCTATGTTTTGTGCCAACCCACCAAGCCTTTGGTGTTCGACCTTCACTTACTGACAATTCGGACATCTTGCCACAAAGTCCGCCATATTCCTCTTCATATCATTCCACCAATAGACTTCCTTAAGATCATGATACATTTTTGTAGAACCTGGGTGCACAGAATACCTAGAAGTGTGAGCTTCAGTCAAAATTCTTTCATGGAGACCATCCACATTTGGAACACATATTCGCCCTTGGTACCTTAGTGTACCATCATCCATGCCAAGAGAAAAGGCCATGATCTTATGTTTATGAATCCCCTCTTTCAATTTCGCTAACAATGGATCGTTGTATTGTTTCTCTTTGACTTCCACAACAAGCGATGATTCAGCACTATTTTGCATAATTACCCCTCCTTCACTAGAGTCCGTAAGACGAACTCCCAAACTAGTCAATCGGTGAACTTCTTTGGCCAATGGCCTTTGATATGCCTTAGTAGGTGGACGGGTCCAATTCAATCCTTCGACGACTGACGATGAATCCTAGCAATTTTCCGGTAGGGACTCCGAAGGCACACTTTGCAGGATTTAGTTTCAGATTGTATCTTCGAAGCTGATCAAAGAATATCCTCAAGTCTACTATATGATATGTGCTTCTTCTGGATTTGATGATGACGTCATCCACGTACACCTTTATTTCCTTGTGTATCATATCGTGGAAAATCGTTGTTATGGCTCTCATGTAAGTGGCTCCAACATTCTTCAAACCAAACAGAATCATTTTATAGTAGTACATTCCCCATGGTGTGGTAAAGGCTGTCTTTTCGGCATTCTCTTCATCCATCCAGATCTGATGATACCCTGCAAAGCAATCCACAAAGGACTGGAGTTCATGCTTGGCACAATTGTCGATCAGTATTTGTATATTGGGAAATGGGAAATCATCTTTGGGACTCGCCTTGTTTAAATCTCGGTAATCAACACATACTCTGACTTTCCCATCTTTATTCGGAACAGGCAAAATGTTGGCTAACCAAGTCGGATATTCAACCACGCTGAGAACCTTGGCTTTGATTTTCTTGGTGACCTCCTCTTTTATCTTCAAACTCATATTCGGCTTGAATTTTCTGAGCTTCTATTTTACCGGTGGACACATGGAATTGGTAGGTAGCTTGTGAGCCACTATGGATGTGCTCAAACCAGTCATGTTATCGTAGGACCATGCAAAGATATCTTCATACTCTTTTAGGAATCATACATGCTCTTCCTTCTCTGATGGTGATAGGTAAATGCTTATACGTGTTTCCTTGACCGCTTCAGAGTCCCCTAAGTTAACTGTCTCATTCTTGTCTAAATTAGACTTAGGCTTGTTTTCAAAGTTCTCCACTTCTCTGACAATTTCCTCAATTATTATGTCGTCTTCCAGATCCTCTGAATCATTATCCTTATGTCGCATTGCCTCATTACATGTCACAGTCATAGGTTCATCGGGATAGGTAATAACAATGATGTAGAGAGAAAATGTAAAGAATAACAATAAATACTAAAAGTAGCAATTCATTAATAAAATTTTGAAAGTCGTTAACAACTACGGCTCGATGAATCGAACAATTATTTAAAAATAAAATACATTCAAAAATAATACTAAAAATGTCTTAGATGCTCAAAAAATTGCTTTAAAATAATTGATGCTAATTGCCAGTCTACCCAGGAACTCGACCGGCCCGGGATGGTGTAGCAGTCCAATTCTTGAGAACAACTCGTTTTTCAATGGTCTGAATTGTAATGTCTTCCTCCTCCCCCTCCTCTACTATCGAACTGCAATCCATGTTTTTGTCATCCAGAAATAGCTTCCTTATGCCAGCTAAGGCTTCATCTTCCTCAGACTCCCACATCATGTCAACTAGATAAAATATCTGGTGCAAATGTGGTACCGGTTGTTCCTGCGGATAATAAGGACCGCGCCATGGTGGTGACCAATCCTGGCACTCTTGCCAAGTATATTCGTACCCAAGTCCAAAAGTTATACCATGACACTTCGGCTGTACCGGTTTGGTGATCCCTTGGAGATTCTTGCCGAGACCCTTGCCAGGTTCATACCCTTTCCATAGTAGTATGCTTTCAATCTTGTTACTCTACCATTTGTCCTTTTCAATTGCGTTGATGCGCTCAATGCGATGGTATGTTTCTCCACCTAACTTCTTCATATTCTCGATGACCGGAACAGTCTGATAGATATAAATGGGATTACTTCTATCTCCGTGGATAATCACATCCTAGTGGTTCCATTCAAACTTCACGTCCTGATGCAAAGTAGAGGCCACTACCCCAATGGCATGTATCCAGGGTCATCCCAAAAATAGATTGTAGGTAGCAGATATATCCAGCACTTGAAACTCAACATCAAACCAGGTTGGGCCCATCTGTAGGCTGAGGTTGATTTCTCTGATTGTGGCTTTTGGAGATCCATCAAACGCCTTCACATTTATGCTTCCCACTCGTATCTCGTGTAGGCCTTTACCCAACCTCTTCAGAGTGGTCAGTGGACATATATTGAGACTCGTACCCCCATCTATCAGGACCCTGGCGATGAATTTATCCTCCAATTGCACTGTGATATGTAGTGCCCTATTGTGACTTAGTCCTTCTGGTGACAGCTCGTCTTCATGAAAGGTGATTTTGTGGCTTTCCAGTACCTGCCCGACTATGTTGGCCATTTCCCCCACTAGTGATATTGCTGGGTACATAGGCTTCACTCAGCACCTTCATCAGGGCATTCCTATATGTCTCAGAATTTTGTAGCAGTGACAAGATAGATATTTGAGCGGGAGTTTTTTTCAAATGGTCAACCACAGAGTATTCTCTCGCTTGTTCTTTTCTCCAAAGGTCGTCAGGACCAGTCTCAACAATAGGCGGCTTAGATGCAGCTTATTTGCTTGTTCCTCCCAAGTGCTCTGGTGTATAAACCCTGCCAGTTCTAGTCATGCCATATGCTGCACCTGTTTCTTCCATTTTTGCTTTTCCTTTCCTTCTCGCTTCCGCAACATAGTCCCATGGTATAACATCAGACTTGTAAGATGGCGTGGGTGCTACCATCACAGTGAAGGGTGTGGTTACCTCAACTTAAAACGGTGCTGGTGCGGTTATCTCGACTTCAAACGGTGCTTGGGTTTGTACCACAATGGGCGTGAGGGTGACTGGAGATGTTTTAGGATCATACCCCTCCCGAATGAGTCCAATTGACCCCTCCGGATCCCAGTCTTCATCGATCTCTATCACATTCACTCCCTCACCTCTGTGATCTGGGAGAGGATTGTTACTAACATTGGGTGCAGTTTCTTTTGCATGTATGACCTTGGTGCCAATGAATGTTTGAATCTTGTCCTTCAAAGTGCGACACTCATCAATAGTATGGCCATTCATGCCTGATTGATAGGCACATGTCTTGTTTGGGTTAATCCACTGAGAAGAGTTTTCCATAGCAACGGCGAGGATGTGAGTGACATAACCAGCAGCCTTCAGTCTCTCATATAGTTGGTCTACGGGTTTATCTATTAGAGTGTATTGTCTGGGTGGTCTGTGGTCGACGTTTGGCCTTGGGTTTTGGTAGTTTTGGCGGGCGGGTGGTGGTGAGTGATAATATGCGGGTTGGGTGTTGTAGGCATGGTAGGTAGTGGCGGGTTGTTGGTATCTAGGGGTGAGGGCTAGTATGTGGGTGGAGGTGTTTGGTATGTGAGAGGAGACTTAGGACCCTGGGCCACCATTACATCACCCACTTCTTTCTTCTTCGAGATACCTCCTGACTGCAAGGCTTTATTTTTTGCATGTAGTGCCACAAAAGTTTTCACCATTCCACTCTTGATCCCTTATTCTATTCTTTCTCCCAGCCTGATGATGTCAGAGAATTTATGGTTTTCAATAACCATCACCCTTTCATAGTGTTGTGGGTCTTGAGCTCTGACGAAGAACTTATTCATTTGTTCTTCTTCAAGCGCCGGCCTTACCTTTGCAGCTTTAGATCTCCACCAATTAGCATACTCGTGAAAAGTTTCTGATGGTTTCTTCTTGAGATTTTGAATGTAGAAAACGTCTGGTGCATTTTCTATGTTGAACCTGAATCTGTCCATGAAATATGATGCCATGCTCACCCAATTAACCCACTTCTTTGGGTTCTGACTGATATACCAAGACAGAGCATCTCCCGTGAGGCTTCTCATGAACATCTTCATATGAATTCGTTCATCTTTGCCCAGTCCTACAAGTTTGTCACAACGTGTCCTTAGATGTACCTTCAGATCACCAGTTCTATCGAACATTTCAAACTTGGGAGGTTTGTAACCCTCTGCAATTCCACATCTAGTTGAATGCACAAGTCCTTATAATTCAAACCTTCAATGCCCTTACCACCTTCGACGATCTGAACTCTGCTAGTGAGCTTCTTGAGTTCTTCCTCCATGTTCTTGATGAGCAGGTTCTTCTCGGTTGACTCCGGTATTTATAGGGTTTGTTGTGGGGTGTGGGGTAAAGTTTACACATATATGGGATTGCTTTGGTGAACCCTGAGAATCTGAGCATAAGGGTGGTCATTGGTTGAGTTTTGGGGATCAGGAGTAGGTTGTGGTGCATTTTGGGGAGTGTGATAAGTGGTGGTTTGCGGGTATTGAGTCGAATGATGATGGTGTTATTGAGGAGTAGGTACTAGTGGAGGGTTATGGTTCTGAGGAGGTGTGGTGTATTGATGTGGTGGAGGTGGATTTTGGTTCTGCGTGTTTTGGGGTGGTGTCGGGTTTTGGGCATTAGGATTTTGTTGGTTGATATCAGGGACGTTTAGGTAGAGGGAAAGGTTTGCAAAGTTTTGGACCTGCTCAAGTTCTCCTTGTAGCTCTAGGATTTTCTGTTCCAAGCGTAAGACCAATTCGTTCTGTGACAGAGTACTTCGGCCATCTGAAGTTTCAACGGTTTCTACCATAGTAGCATTGTATTTTCTGATACCGCTTAAATCATCCATTTTTCCTTTTCCTGTGCTTATGCCTTTAGGATCACTTGGTGGGGGAGAAGTTGGAGGACCTCTGAATCTAGTGTGATATGCAAATGATGCCAGTATGCAAGAACCAACCTTGGGGGATGGGAATAATCAAAAGAAAGAAAAATAAACAAAAGGTAACCAAGTTAGTAAGGGATATTTGAAACAGCTCCAGCAGCAAAGAGAGCGACCAAAAAACCCCAAATCCAAGTGTGTCATAGTTCACAAGGGTCTCAAATGGACCCCGAGCAGTGCTCATACTAGGGAGGTCAATAGAGAGAGTTTTGGTGGCCTTGGCTTTCAGCCGGCCAAGAGTGATAGATTCAGAATAGTGTAGGTAACAAATGAGAGTGAGAGAACAGTGATCAAATGGTAGAACTTGAAGAGGTGCACTTATATTTTAGAAGCAGACACGATATGGGTAATTAAACAAAGAACATACAAGCAAAGAGAATCAACAAAACTCAAAGGACAGGTTGATATCACAAGTTCAAACGCTTAGCAGATTGGACAGAAAACATTTTTGTAGAAAGCAGGGGAATCATGTTTTCTGAGATTACTAACATACAAATGCACATAATGCTAAGCACTAGCTTAAAAGAGTTAAAACCCAGGGGTTCAAATTATGTTAGGCGTCCATCACAATATCAGAAAGATAGACATGCCAACTTACATTATGACAAAAACAGTATTAAATATTGTAAGAAAACACAAATCAAGATAGCTACTCTAAAGGTCCCAACTAATCGCTAAAGATACAGGATTAAGCAGACCAAAGGCATAGTGAGTGACAAAATAGCATGGGAGCAGGTCACAGCTAGAGTGAAGGTGTCAACATAGATTAGAGTATATTCTATTACAAGAATTCAGAACAAAGTAGGGGAGCCACTCATGACAGGCAGTAAAGGTAAATATTCAAATACTAACATACGAGCTTAAGAGAGTCCAAATTGTTCAAGTTAAGCATGTACATATAACATATCTCATAACTAGAAATTTCAAGTAAAAATCAAATGCTAAAGAAGTTCAGATCATAAACAAGTTCAATTCTGACAAGGTTTCACACAGACACAGCCCAGAAACCCATTAGATCATGGAATTTTAGAGGTGTGAATAGACAAGACATGAACACAGAAGGACGAAATTGTAAAAAAAAAACAAAGCCAAGAGACTTACCAGTTACCAGTTGAATAAACAGACAACAATAAAGAACAAACTCTACAGTACTGTGAATACCAACAAAGAACAAGAACCCAGAATCTTAATACGTCTCCCAAGGGCTTCAGATGAATCCCGAGTAGTGCTCGCACCAAGAAAAGTTGAAAAATTGAATTTCGGTGGCCTTGGATATTAGCCGGCCAAGAACCAAATATAGAACAAGAGAATGAGAGAATGAGAGAACAATAACTTCAATTTTTTAGTGAATCTTGTGATTCAAGTCCCCTTCAAAGAGGAATGGGGAGGGATTTATATAGTGGTTAAATCAGACAAGTAAATAGGGAAAGAAGTCAATCAAACATAAACAAGGAAAGGAAAAATATACATGCAATCATAAAGCGACCAGTAAAGGAAAGAAATCGAAAATCAAACCCTAATTAGGGTTTAACGTTTGAAAATTCGTCTACTGGTATGAGAAATCAGTTATTCTTCCATGTATATGGACGAGATATTGTCCAGATCTTAGCGATTGAAGTTGAACGGGCCCGAATCTGAGAGATGATACTTGCCAAGTTTAGGCAAGTACTAAGTGATACCATAGTCTCGCAAGTAATACTGAGATAGCACGTAAAAGGTAAGAAAATCATAGAAGGAATCCATGATTGAGACGGATTCGGAGAAGATTGAGGGGGCGGCTAAGGTTTCTGAAGGAGGGAGGAGTGTTTAGAGGCTGTTGATGAAGGGAAATAGGGATTAGGGTTTGGGTGAGGGGATATAAGGAGAGTGCGGGTTTTAATTCGGGCCGTTGAACATTTGAGATCAACGGCCAAGATTAAGAGGAAGGTGGGGCGGGTCATTATAAACGGGTTTTGCCCGGATTTTTAATAGGTCATTTGGGCTGCAAAGGTTATTGGGCCAGGGGTTCATTTAGACCTTAATTGGTCCGAAATTAATCACAATTTTGGGCCAGATATTAAAATAGGAAATTAAGAGGAAAATAATTTAATAAAAAAAAGTTAAATAAAATATAAAAATGCTAATTATGAAAATTAATACTTTAAAACAATAGTAGAAGATTATAAAAATGTCAAATATTATTTTGACCTTGAATAAAATGACAAATGCGATAAAAATTATAAAATATAGGCTATATTTGCAAGATTGTGCAAATATCTTAAAAATACTAATGTAATTATATAAAAATGAAGTGAAAATAATTGAAACGTGTATTATAGATGCAAAATAATAATTATAGGTAATTAAGTCATCACAAAATAATTTCAAGGAGTAATTAATAAGTATTCAAGTAATTTAAATGCAAGAAAAAATCAATTTTAAAGCTCTAAAAATTATGGAAAATCATAGAAAATGCTTGTATAGATTTTGTAAACTAAATAATGATGCAAAATGATATTTTGAAAGGTGTATATACTATTTGAGAAAATATGAGGGCAAAATTGGTTATCAACACATGGAATACCTGACGACGTGAATAACATCCAATGCCCGACGAATCCTCTGTAGCAATGCTATGACGAATGAACACATCCGACCTGATGTAGAGCGCACATTCCCATTAGGCCCACCAACGGATCTCCAACCGATTCTGATCTTACCATACTGGGCCAATAACCTTCCAAGGACCCACAATGACCCCATTCATGACACACACGACAACCGTCCACTCCGTACCAAACTCCCACAATTTACAACCAAAGGTATAGAGCGCCTTCCAGGCATAAACTCTCACATTAACGATAGTACAAAAGTCTCCGTACTAGTTTCCAATATTTAACAATCACATGACTAGCATGCCACACTTATACAAATCTCCTCGTGGGGTACGCTCCCATGACTTTTCGCTCAGGTAGCAAAGTTCGCACATCCATACCACCAACCGTACTAATGTCGTAAGGCAAATCACAATCCGCAAATTAGTACACAATGCTCCTTACACAGAACACCATTCTCGGGAGACACTAAAATAATGCCAACTTACTCTAAACATCTAAATTCTTCCCTGCTCATCCGAGCTCATGACATTCTTATCAACACAGAATCGCAACCGCGATCCTTAACTTCTAATTACCATGCAGCTCACTACACCTATCATGCCACTACGCGATAATACACGCATTCACCATAACCCTTGAACTATTAGTAGAATGAACACTTCATTGGCTAGAAACATTTCACTTACCCATTCCAGAAGAACCAATGCAACACGCAACTGATTTCCCAAACCGCAAGAAGTACAAACCCCAAGTTGTGACCCACATCGCCAAGACTCTTCCGGAATCCATTTACACCACAAGGCCATTTACATAAAATAATTCCCAAATCAATCAAGTTGTGGTGGCTGTCAAGCCCACACGTACAACCACAAACCACATGTATAACTTCACACACCGAAGGAATTGATCATTGCCACAATCATGCTGATTTAACCATTACTAACCGACCCAACTTCTTTCAATTTATACTTGACCTGACTTAGAAATAATAATAGCTCCATTCACACCATAACGAACTCAATCTGCACTCATCCCGAGTGACCCGAATCGCGAAACCACATCGTCTCAATACTCATGAATCATCTCATACCCTTCTCAAGCGCTCAATAGCATAACCAACTAGTACACCTATTTTTCAAGACCTTTCACGAATCCGAAGCTATTTCTTCCTTTACTCCAATACTGCATCACATACCTGACGATGACATAGAACATTCCAAGTTTCATTCGTAATCCTCTATGAAAACTCGATCCTTAACCACACAATGGACCATTATTCAGATTCACCCACTCTGACATGATCCCGAACAAAACCAAACTCCAACGCTCTGCGAGAACATGAACACCCTCTCAAAGGAGAAACCAACTGGATTCGTTTCCTTGTACATTGCATCCACAAGAAGCATAAACTCTGAGTCTTCCCAAATCCTGCACCTCAATCGATAAGGCGATGTATAGCACACATTCATTGAGTTCCTTGTTCGAATTACTCCTGACATTTCCTTTTCCTAGTCATAATTAACCCACCAACGCATCGATAACCAGAAACCGCACAAGCAGACAACCACGCAATCCAATCATAGATGGTGGGGCTCCCCACTTAGCTTTAAGCTACCACCACATAATGTAGAGCCCGCAACAATTCCTCCTTCTCAATTTCTATGATCTCGCACCGTTAACCTGCCAAATTTCTCGAAGTCTTTTGTTAAGATTTTCATGAACATTCTAAATTAACAACCACGACCGCATATTTGACCTTTTGCCGGGTAGTAAGTAGAACTCCTCGTAGAAATTTTATCAAAATCATGCAACCTCTAACATGCATGCAGGAGATAACCCATCTGTGGAATTCCTTACCGACATCTTCCTATGACGCTGCATTGGGTACAACTACCACATAATCAGTAAATCCTCCTGAGCCCATGCTCACCCACCATCTATATAAATTTGTTCCTTCCCCGTTGACATTAACTAAAAGTTCAACAATACCTTCCAAACTCAAGTCACGTCGTATCCCATAACGTTAATCAAGCTCTTACACCCCTAAACACTCCGAGCCAACTTCTTTCTGTCATATTCAAACTTCCTTAGCACAGTAGCCATCATTCCAAATAAAATTTGTAGACCCAATCACTTTCCACCATGCCTCCCAAATCGCTCTTATCTTCCTCAAGGTGCGCAACTATGCTACCACAGGATCCCTATGCTACTTTTCCACTCCCACTTTGATCAAACCACCTCCTTTAAACAACTTCTCGACCTCCGCTTCTCATACTTGACTTGCTAGTAATCCAACCCCCGCGAGACACCTCCCGCCATGTCCTTCCTCATATTCTGCTGCCCAAATGTTGCCTCAAATCAAATCCATACCTATAGCACCAGGACTAATGAATTGCTACCAACTCTAAATCTCCTAGAAGATCATCTTTCTCGAGCCATCAACACTAGAAACACCAATTCGATCCTAAAATCGCTACACTCTGCTATCCCTGACAACTGCTTCTTAGGTGACACTTCCCAATATCCTACCCCGAAGGCAAATCGAAGAACACCATAACACTGGCAAACCTTAATGCATTCCAACAAGGACGATGATACCACGTCACAAATAATAATTCCACCACGCTCGAAAATATTGAGCCTCATTACTCCATCAACCAAGCCTGAACATCCATAGTCCGATTGCCCTTCCTTTGCTGGAATTAAATGATAAACCTCTAAATCATGCACTGAAAAATCCTCTTTTAAAGCCATTCACTGACTCGACACATAGACAAGCACTCTACCATTACACCAACACTATGCGATAACAACACATGAATATTATAACAGTCCGTGCATAGCCTCAAAACCATAGGAAGTACAAATACTTAACTAAAATGACATAACATCCTTCCGCAAGGCGACGATAATAGCCTGCCCGAACATGCAGGGAAAAACATCATGCACCACGTCCGTAGTACCAATACAACTACTCGATGCCCAATTTGTAACAAGTGCTTCGCGACATATAAGATTGAGTAGGAAGGAAATAAAGGCACAAGCCTCAATGGAATCAAACTGCATGATGAGGAAATCAAGAAGGAAAGTGCTCCTAACAACCCTGTAGCCTCTCGAAGATAAGTACAGCCGTATCTGTACCGATCTGCAAGACTCTACTAGACTTGCTCATGACTCGTGAGACCCAAGTGAACCTAATGCTCTGATACCAAGTTGTCATGGCCCAAATCCATTATAAGTCATGATGGCGCCCAACGACGCCGTCAGGCAAGCCAACGTCGATTTATCAATTTATTTGCTCATGTTATTACTTTTGAAATCATAATTTCCATTACTTAAATAGTATAAAATGGAATTTACAATGTAAAATAATAATGACAACATGAACTACAATAACGAACAACCAGTAGGAACCCCCAAAATCCGATGTCACAAGTGCATGAGCATTTTCTAAGGAGTACAATAATAATACAACACCTGTCCCGAATGTAATAAGACAAGATAAAATAATTAGTACAATGGAGACTCGGTGGACTGCGATGCATAGCCTGGAGGGAAGTTCTCATGAAGTCTCCTCAGCAGGTGCGCCCACGCACCAAGGTAATCATCAAACTAACTTGTCAGATCCTGCACATTTAGTGAAGAAGTGCAGCATGAGTACGTAAATCAATGCATACCCAGTAACTATCTAGCCTAACCCCGGAGAGGTAGTGACGAGGGGTCTACATCGACACTCACTAAAGGTCCAAATAAAGAAATATAAAAAAACATAAGCAGGTATGAAGCATGCGACAATGATGGGGTAAATCTGCAAATTACATAATCTTACAATTACTTCTTTTAAAGCATAAATTTCTAGATCTTGTGTTCTACTTTAACAACTCAGAAAATGTCAAGTGTCAATCTCAATTAAATAAGGGATACCATATAAAACGCCGGGCATCAGTGGAAGGTTTATCTCGTGAATATTCAGTCTAATAGCGTTATAACGCACGATTCCTATCGAGGTCGTTCGGCCTGATCCAAAATAATGTGTACACTGCCGAGGGTTATGCGGCACGAACCATAGATGCATCTATATATTGCCGAGGCGTTTGACCTGCTCCACAAGAAAATGAAAGAAATTACCGAATCACGAGACACGTGTTTACAATACAGCACACAAGTATAAAATGAATATAATCTTTACCATTTCTCAAATAACTCACCCACAACTCAAAGTGTTAAGGCTTGGCCCAATGTACATATATTTATTTCTAAATCAATTTCAGTTACAACTTTAATTAATTAAGCCAGCAGAACAAGTTCAAACAATTCAATTATACATGATGAAGTCCTAAATCTACCCGGACATAAATATGCTTTAGCTATGTACGGACTCTCGTCACCTCATGCGTATGTATCACCCACAACTAGTTTCACATAACAATAAATATCACCTAGGAGTATTTTTCCCCTCACAAGGTTAGCAAGAGACTTACCTCACTCCGAAGTTCCATAACCGGCTCCAAAGCCACTCAAACACCTCAACTCGATGCCCGTCTCTTCCAAACTAGTCAAACGACGTACAAAACAATCAAAATATACCCACAATACATATAATCTAACAATTTAAAATGATTCCCAACTCCGCTCAAAAGACAACAAAGACAACCCTCGGGCCCACGTGCCCGGATTCTGAAAATTTCCGAGGATAAACTTTACCTGTGGTCAAATTCCAAAAGTACCAAATTCTAGGTTTTCTAGTAAAACCCCACAATTTCTACTAATTTCCATATTTAAATCCATATATAAACCATGTATTTAACTTGTAATAGGTGGGAGTCAGTTACCTTGTGTTGCTTGATGAAACTTTCCCCTTGAAGCTCTCCAAAATTGCCCCAACCAAGTCTAATGAAAGAAAATGGTCCAAATCCTATTTTTATAAAAGCCTTACTGCCCAGCGATTAAATTATTTTAAAACTCCAACTTGAAACTACTCCCCAATGTGAATGGGTAGATTTTTACACCTTGAATTATTCACATTAATATTAGTCACTTAAAGAGCTGGACACCACACACTTCCTCCCAACCCACAAACAACTCTACGACTCCAAGACCCAATGTAGCTTTATCTAGTTAAATACTGGTGAGTGCTTTAAGATAGTTGCTGATAAGTGTGGATTTTGACCACTTATTAGTTCCTTTTTACTTTTGTTTTAATCCGAAATTGTTGATTTATGTTCCCCAAAACTAATCAAAATATGCAAATTGCAGGAATGATGGAAATGTGGGCTAAAATGAAGAAATCCAACTCGAACACCTGTGGCCACCTGACTGCTTCTGTGTTTCCACAGGTGCGGCCACAATACCGCTTGTGCGGTCCCCCTTTAGCCCTCTTCCTTCGCATCTGCAGACCGGACTCGCACCCGTGACTAACAATCTGCTTCTACGGTCTTGCTGGTGCGACATAAAACTCATACCTGCGCCTCCAGCCTGCCTCACTCCCTACCACTTCTGCGACTCTGGGGCCGCTTCTGCGGTCTCGCAGGTGCGAGAATTCCTTTCGGACTTGCAGCCTCTTCCCAGCTCCCTTCTAGTCGCTTTTTTGGTTTACTGCCTTGCTTCTACAAGGCCTCTGCTGTGATGAAGCTTTTGTAGAAGCGGTTGCACTAACAACTAGAATCCTCCAGCTTTTTCTTAAGTCAAAAATCCGATCCGTTAATCATCCGGAATCCACCCAAGGGCCCCCGGGACCTTGACTAAATATTCCAACATGTCCCAAAATACAGTATAAACTTAGTCAAAGACTCAAATCAAGCCAAATAACATAAAAACTACGGATCAACGATCAAAACCCTTCTTTAAGCTTTCAAACTTTTAAACTTCGACGAACGCATCTGAACCATATCAAAACATTTCGGAATGACTCCAAACCTAATGTGTATGTCAAAAATCATGATACATATCTATTCCTAGGCTCAAAACTCCAAACGGACATCGATAACAAAACAATCCACTTTAAACCGAACTTATGATATTTTAAAACTTCCAAAAATGCCAACTTTCTAAAATAAACACCGAAATGCTCCCGGGTGACCCGATACTTAACCCAAACATACGCCAAAGTCCAAAATTATCATATGAACCTATTGGAATGTTTAAATCCCGATTTCGAGGTCGTTTACTTAAAAGTCAAATCTTAGTCAATTCTTCCAACTTAAAGATTTCGAAATTAAAATTTTCTTTCCAAATCAATCCTGAACTTCCCGAAATTCAATTCCGACCACATGTATAAGTCATAATACCTAAAATAAAGCCACTCAAGGCCTCAAACAGCTTAACAACACACTAGAGCTCAAAAGGACCGGTCGGGTCGTTACAACCTCCCTTTGAAGACATCTGCTCAGCCCCAGTTCTTTGTAGAATATTGATAGTTTCCCCATTAGGGTTTACTATTACATTGGTAGCAGAAGTTACTCTTACATTGGTTCCTGTAGGCTTGCTTGCTGTAGAAAGCTTGCCTCACACCACTATATCACCAATGACCATCTCATGACCCTTCTTGCGCATACTAGCATCCCCTACATATACTACATCATCCCCAGCTACATAATGAACCCAAGCAGGAATGTTAGGGTTTACTGTTCCATTGGATTCCTTCAAATCTATGAATTGTCGAGGTGCTGCACTACTTGGACCTTGCTTAGTATATAATTTTGGAGCTATTGATGTCCCCAACATCCATGAGCTCATCGTACTTCTCACCTCATCATCAACCCTAGTTTGAAGTTGATTAGGGTTTACTGTAGAGGTTTGCCTTGGTAAAACTGTTTTATTATCTTTTCCATTCTCTTGGACCTAGCATCCAATCGTATCTTTCATATGCTCCAATCTCTATAGCCTTCACCCCATCACTTCATAAAGCCTTTCTAGAATTAACTTCATTGTTTGCAACATTATATTCAGATTCTACAATAGTTGTAGAGGGAATTTCCTGACAAGAGTGATTCACTGTGACATTGAGTTAATCCAAAATGCATTTCAAAATGATTTAAGAAATAAAGAGATAAAATCATTTGTTTTTATAGGAAATGTAGATATTATTATTTTTAAATGTTCAAATGAAGCCAAAATATAACCAGAAGGAATACAACCAAAACTAAATCTAAATCCCTAAACCCTGATATCACAAGTGCATGAGTATTTATTAGAAAGTATAATACTACTACAATATCTGTCTTGAATATAAAATAGACGGGATAAAATGTAACGACCCGACTTGTCGTTTTGAGCTCTAGCGTGTCGTTTGGCAGTATGAGACTTTGGGTAGTTTAATATTATGTATTATGAATTACGTGTATGGTTGGTTTCGGTCTTCAAGCGGTTCACGATTGATTTGGAAAAATGATTCTCAATTCAGAAGCTTTAAATTGGAAGAGTTGACCAAGGTTTGACTTTAGAGTAAACGACCCCGGAATCGGTATTTGAAAGTTCTAATAGGTTTGTACGATGATTTTGGACTTAGGCATATGTTCGGGTTAAGTATCGGGTGGTCCGGGAGCATTTAAGCTATTATTATGGAAAGTTTGCATTTTGAAAGTTTTAGAATTTCCTAAGATTGATTTGAAGTGGACTTTGGTGTTATCGATGTCCATTTGGGGCTCCGAGCCTTAGAATATATTCGTATCGTGGTTTGTGACTTGTACGTAAAGTTTGGCTCCATTTCGAAATATTTAAGTATGATACAGACACGTTCATCGAAGTTGTAATGTTTGAAAGTTAATGGATGAATTTTGACCGTCGATTCATGATTTTGAAGTTATTTGTGTCATTTCGATCCTTTGGATAAGTTTGGATAAGGTATTGGGACTTGTTGGTGTGATTGGACGGGGTCCCCGGGACCTTGATGGAGTTCCGGGTGGTTTCGGATCATTTCTCCATGAATTGTTGCTGTTGTTACTGGTTCTGGTGTTGTTCATGGCGAACACGTAGGGGTTATCGCGTCCGCAAAAAAGGATTTTGGTTGCTGGATTTTTGTGTTTCGTGTTCGCGACTATTATCACGCGTTCACGAAGGTTTGGGGGCAAGGCTCCGCGTTCGCGATTCAATGGCTGCATTCGCAATGAAGAAGCTGGCCTGGTGGCTGACTTGGTCTTCGCGTTCGCGGAAGGGCAGACACATTTGCGATGGGCAGGCTAGTAAATCTTCGCGTTTACGTGCCTTTCTTGCATTCGCGTAGAGGAGTTTGGAAGCTGAAGCTTGTTGTGCTTAGTGAACGCGAGGGAATTTACGCGTTCAAGATGAAGATTGACTAGGTAGTGTATCAGATTGCAAAAACAGGTTTTGCTCATTTTATCTCAGATATTCCATAGGAGCCGAGCTTCGGGAGATTTCTGAAGGAGTGTTTTAGTCATCCATCACTAGGTAAGTGATTTATGCACATTGTGAGTTAAATACATGAATTATATATGGATTTGAATATGGAAATTGGTGGGAATTGTGAGATTTTGAAGAAAACCTAGAATTAATATTTTTGGATTCTGACCACGAAATTGGACATGGAATTAGGAATAAATTATATATTTGAGTTTGTGGTATTATGGGTAGTGATTGCCTTCAAGAATATTTCGAATCCGGGCATGTGGCCATGAGGGTTGACTTTGTTGAATTTTCGAGCGAAGTTGAGGATTGTTATAAATTGTTAAATTATAAGTATTGGAGTATATTTTGATTGATTTGCACATTGTTTGACTAGTTTCAGATCAATGGGCATTGGTTGTGGTATTAGAAAGGCATTGAAGTCGGTTATGGAACTTCAAAATAAGGTAAGTCTCATGTCTAACCTTGTAAGGAGGAAACTACCACGTAGGTGTGTATTTTTTATGTGCTACTTGTTATGGGATCCACATACGCATGAGGTGACAAGAGTCCGTACGTAGCTAATATCATGTTTATGTGCGTGTAGACTTGGGACTTTATAACACAATATTTGTATTATCTGAATTCAACTTGTTAGTTTAATTAGCTAAGATTTATAAATGAAATGTGATTAGAGATCATGTTAGATCGAATTTCGTTACCTTGAGTTGTCGTCAAGATATTAGAAAATAGGTAAGGTCATGATTACTTTACGTTCCCATGGTTATATTACTAACACGTAGACCGTAACTTAATTAGTTTCTTCTCTTCCTGGGGATCGGGCCGAACACCTTGGCAGTATATGTATATATATGAGATGCATCTATAGTTATAGTTTGGTAGCATAATGCGTTTGAAGTAGTATCTTGTGGGAACTCACTTGAAACTTTATCCCGTCATAAATTTTCAACTTGACTTAGTCTTGGGGCTCTTCTTAGACCATAAACCATTGTTAATGCACATCATACATATATTATCATTATTAATTTATATCATTCATATAATAGTCCTTGTCTACATATAAAATAATATAATTAGCGCACATCAACCGTTTTAATAGTGCTTAAGTACTTTGAAATTTTTCGGGGTGTTACACTTGATTTGGTTTCTTATTTGGTAATGTAACTTGGAGAATAGGAATAAGTTATGGCGTACTTTCCACTTTAGAATTAGACCAGCAACGTTGGATGCATAGGCTTGCTAACGGATGGAATTCTCAAAGGGAAATTCTAATGAACCCTTATAACACTACAGAAAATGGAATTTGCGATTCCAAGAGAGCACTGGACCATCTTTCTCAAGAATATCGCAAATTCTTCCTTACTTTGATCTGCCGTTACATGATTTGTCGCAATCAACATGTGTTAGAGGGATTGTCAAGAGAATCGGTTCAGATATGTTTAGGCTATCACTCCTTTTCTTTTGGCATGATCCATGTAACGATACGTAAACGTAATGATATTCCATAAGTGGTTCTACTCTTAGCAGTTAAGGATGTATATGTTATTCATTCCTGTAAAGTTATATTTAAGTATGTCTAAGTACGTTCCTAGGTCTCTACTGAGGTATTAGATAAAGATGTAAATGTTTATAATATGGTGATACATGCATCTTCATGCATTTACCATCGTGCTACTTCCGGTTGGGCAGTTACACATTTACCACCGAGCTATGGCCGGTCGGGTAGTCATGCATTTACCATTGAGCTACAGCCGGTTGGGCAATTATATATTTACCACCGATCTACGGCCGGTCGGGCAGTCATGCATTTACCACCGAGCTACGGCAGGTTGGGCAGTCATGCATTTACCACCGTGCTACGGCCGGTCAGGTAGTTACCACTGATTATTTGGGCAGTCATGCATCATAAGATATGGATAATAGTCTCAAAGAGAAGCAATATATATATATATATATATATATATATATATATATATATATATATATATATATATATATAAGTATTCATACACGGTGGCACTTGAGAGATTCAGGTTGATTCTTATATGTATTTAATTAATGTTGACTTATTATTACGTTTCAGTTCCACCTTACATACTCGGTACATTATGCGTACTGACGTCCTTTTGTTGGGGATACTGAATTCATGCTTGCAGGTATATATAATCAGTTTGACAAGCTCTCATAGTGTACGAGGTCAGCATTCAGCGAAGGATCTCTAAGACTCCACCTCATTCGGAGTGCAGCTGAGTCTATAAGTCATCGTGTCAGAGTTTTGCTACAGACTTATGGGTAGGCCGGTACCCTGTCCCATTTGATGTCAAATAATCTTAGAGGATTTGTAGACAGAGGTTCATTTAGTACAGTATGTCAGAGGCCTTGACGAACCATATGTATTCGTGTTTTAAGAACGATGCGCATTGATACAACACTTGCCCACTTATAGTTATACATTATAAGTTGGGGCCATGTTGGCCCATGATAGTTAAAGAAAAGTGTTACAAAGTGGTTTGCTCGGGCCAGTATAACATTGGGTGCCAGCCACACCTCCCTAGGTTTGCGGCGTGACAGCAATGTCATTAGAAGATGTCAATATGGAATTCCACAGGTGGGATATCTTCTATGAACATGTTAGCGGTTGCGTGAATTTTGATGACATTCCTACAAAGAGTTATACTTTCTACCCCATATGAGGCATGTACTGCGATGTGATCTTGGGTCACTTGAAGTAGATAGTTCGACTATCATTTGGTCGGATGTGCGACTGTGCTGATAATTCGGAATGTTTTATGAAATGTTTAACATGAGATCATGAGATATTTGGCGGGTTAACGGTGCGAGATCATGGTAATTGAGGAGGATGAGGTATTGTGGGTTCTGGGTTTATGTGATTGTAGATTAATGCTAAATAGGGGAGCCCACCGTCTATGACTGGGATCACGTGGTTGTGTGCCTTGGAAGTATTAGGTTATCAATACATTGATAGATTAGTTATGAATAAGGAAAGAGAACATCAAGGGTAATTCGGGCAAATGACTTGATAAATGTGTGCTACATTTTGCCTTATCGATTCATTTGCAGATTTTTGGATGACTCGGAGTTTATGCTTCTTGTGGATGTGATGTACAAGGAAAGGAATTCATCCGGTTGCTTCTTTGGAAATGATCATGTGCTAGCATAGCACTAGAGTTTGGTTATATTCGGGACCAAGTTAGAGTGGAGGACTCTCAATAATGGTTCAAGTGGGTTCAAGAATTAAAGTGCGGTGTCTAAGGATTTCGGATCCGTTGTGTGGTTAAGGATTGAGTTGCTGTAGCAGGTTATGAAAGGGATTTGGAGCATTTCTATGTTAGCACCGGGGTCTACGGTGCGATGTTAGACAGATAGAAGGAAATAACTTTAGATTCGTAGAAGATCTTCCAGAACGGGTGTATTAGCTGGAGATAATATTGAGTGCATGAGGAGGGTAGGAGATGACTGATGGGTATTGAGATGATGTGGTCTCGTGATTTGGGGTCACTCGGGAGAAGTGTAGTTTGGGGCCCGTTATGTGTTTTAACAGAGCTATTATTTCAAAAGCAAGTCAAGAGTAAATTGGAAGAAGTTGAGTCAGTTAATAATGGTTTGAATCAACATGGTCGTGGAAATGATCAGTTCCTTCAGTGTGTTAAGTTATACAGGTGATTCGTGGCTGTATGTGCGGGCTTGACAACCACCATAATTTGATTGATTTGGAGGTATTTGATTATGATGGCCTTGTTATATGTAAATAGATCCCGGAAGAGTCAGGGTGGTTTAGACTATGACGTAGAGGTTTGCATTTCTACGATTATGGGAATTCGATTACTGTTGCAATTGTTCTTCTGAAATATGTTGGGTTAAGGGTGTCCAGCCGATGAAGTGTATACTCTATTATTGGTTCATGTGTTATGATAAAATTCTTGTGCTCACGCGTAGCAGCATGATAGGTGTAGTGAGCAGTATGGAAATTTGAAATTGACGATAAAGGTTGCGGGTCGGTATTGATAAGCATGTCACAAACTCGGAGTAGCGGGGGAGGATTTCAGATGTTCAGAGTATGCTGGCACTATTTTTGGGCTGCCTGAGTACGGTCTGCTATGTGGAAGAAGTGTTGGGTACGAATGCTTGACTAGTACTATAGAAATAGCATGGTCGACGACCATTGATGTTCAGATTTTGCTACCTGATGCGGAAGGCTGTGGGAGTATGTCCCGCGGGAAGAGAGTATAAGTATGATGTGTTAGTCATTTGGTTGTTAGAGAATGATATCAGGTATGGAAATTATAGTACTGTCACTAATGGGAGAGTTTATGTCTGAGAGGCGCTCTATTCCTTTAGTTGTGGACTGTGAGAGTTTGTTTTGGATTGGACAGTTGCACTTATGTGTCATGAATATGGTCATTGTGGATCTTTGAAAGGTTATTAGCCGAGTATGGGATGATCGGAATCGGATTGAGGTCCATTGGTAGATCTAATGTGAATGTATGCTCTACATCAGGTCAGATGTGTTCATTCAGCATAGCATTGCTTATGATGGAGTCTTCGAGCGTTGGATGTTATTTTTTTCGTCAACTATTCTATGTATTCCTCTGTTATGCTATGTGGGTTGTGAGATGGCTTGATTATTCACATGTGTGTTGTGATGCTATATAGCTTGTAGTGTTATATGAGCGAGATGGTTCTCGAGATACAGGTAATTTATTGCACCTTAGTCGTGCTCGAGTTTTGAAGCGCATGGCGCTATCTGTCTCCCAGGGTTGTATTTATGCACTTGGTGTGCTTGTGGTCGATATTCGGGCATTTCGTGGGTTTGAGCATTTTGGCTTGATGAGTACTTCCCTATTGATTATTATGTGAGAATCGGGTGGCACGCCGCCACGAGTGTCATATTTGGATCGGCTTGCACACCGCAACGGTATCATGTGTGGATCGGGTTGCGCGCCGCAATAGTGATATGTTGAGTACAGTTCCTTATACTTATTTTGCGTGCCTTATTTCTCATCTCTGAGATAGGTTCATAGCATGTGTTTAGCCATTTTATTCATTATGCGGGCTGGATAGTTCTTTGACAGAGTTCTCTCTCCCTTATGGGTCATATTCAATTTTTAGCTTGTTGAGAGTTTAGATCGTGTTTGAGGTGGCTTATTGCCCGAGCAGCTTGTATTGGGTGAGATGAGGTTTTGCACCCGAGATCAGTGCAATTGCATTTATGTTAGGTATATTAAAGAGAAAATGTCACTATTTAGTTCAGAATGAGGTAATGGTTCTTGTGAAGTGGAGAGACTCCATGATGTATTGATTTGGAAGGTGGTTATGAGCTTCTATGGGCTGCTTTCTTCGTTGCAGTATCGCGAGGGCTGGATCAGGGCTTATGCGTGTTATGAGGTATACTACGAGCATCGTATTAGTGAATTTGCAGCTTCTACGGTTGGAGGATGTTATTATGGGCATACGAATTATGCGGTGTATTTTGTGGTTTCAGCATGGGTGCATGATCATATTTGGTACAACGAGTTCAAATTGATACAGTGTTCGTATGTTAGAATCAGGTCTCGTGGAGAATTCCGAATGTTGGAATTTGGTTCTAAGGCTTGTGGGCTAAGTGAAAAGGAAAGATCTTCAGTCTGGCTCGAGCTAAGGTGCCCAGATGGGTTGTGGTAGAACGGGTAGGTGCACGAGGTGTTAAACATTGGTTTGGGAAACTCCGGAGCAGTTCGTGGCACGTTAGAGGACGAACATACGTTTAAGTGGGGGAGAATGTAACGATTCGACAGGTTGTTTTAAGCTCTAGCGCATCGTTCTGTGGTTTGAATCTTTGAGTAGCTTCATATTATGTATTATGACTTGCGTGTATGGTTGGTTTCGGTTTTCGAGTGGTTCGGGATTGATTTGGCAGAATGATTCTCAATTTGGAATCTTTAAGTTGGAAGAGTTGACCAAGGTTTGACTTTGGAATAAATGACCTCGAAATCAGGATTTGAAGGTTACAATAGGTTCGTACGATGATTTTGGACTTGGGCATATGTTCGGGGTGAGTATAGGGTGGTCCGGTAGCATTTCAACGCTTATTATGGAAAGTTGGTATTTTGAAAGTTTTAGAATTTTTTGATTTTAATTTGAAGTGGACTTTGATGTTATTGATGTCCGTTTGGTGTTCCAAGCATCGAAATAGGTTCATATAGTGATTTGTGACTTGTACGTAAAGTTTGTCGACATTACGAAATTTTTAAGTATGATATGAACATTCGTCGAAGTTGCAATATTTTAAAGTTGAAAGAAGGATGTTGATCGTCGATTCATGATTTTGATGTTATTTGTGGAATTTCAAGCCTTTGGATAAGTTTGGATAAGGTATTGGGACTTGTTGTTGTGATCGGGCGGGGTCTTGGGGACCTCGGGTGAGTCCAGGGTGGTTTCAGATCATTTCTCCATGAATTGTTGTTGGTTCGTGTTTTGTTCATCGCGAATGCGCAAGGGTTATCGCGTTCACGAACCAAGATTTTGGCTGCTGGATTTTTGTGCATCGTGTTTGCGACTGTTTTCACGTGTTCACGAAGGTTTGGGTATAGGCTCCACGTTCGCGATTCAATGGTCACGTTCGCTATGAAGAAGCTGGCCTGATGGCTGAATTGTTCGCGTTCGCGAAAGGGCAGACGCGTTTGCAATGGGCAGGTTGGTAAAGTTTCACGTTCACATGACCTTTCTCACGTTCGCATAGAGGAGTTTGGAAGCTGAAGCTTGTTGTGCTTCGCGGACATGAGGGAATTTCCGTGTTCGCGATGAAGGTCATTTAGGCAGTGTATAAGATTGCAAAAACAATTTTTGGCTCATTTTATCACAAATCTTCTATGGGAGCCGGGCGTGGGGCGACATTTGAAGGAGCTTGTTAGTCATCCATCACCATGTAAGTGATTTTTGCACATTGTGAGTTGTTCGTGTTATCATGGGTAATGATTATCTTCAAGCAATTTCGGGCACGTGGGCTCGAGGGTTGACTTTGTTGACTTTTCGAGCATAGTTGATGATTGTTATAAATTGTTAAATCATGAGCATTGGAGTATATTTTGATTGATTTGCATGTTGTTTGACTAGTTTCAGATTGATGTGCATTGGTTGAGGTGTTAGAAGGGCGTTGGAGCCGGTTATTGAACTTCGGAGCGAGGTAAGTCTCCTGTCTAACCTTGTGAGGGGGAAATTACCCCATAGTTGTGTATTTGTTATGTGCTACTTGTTCCACATGCGCACGAGGTGATGAGAGTCCGTACGTAGCTAATATCATATTTATGTGCGGGCAGACTTAGGACATTATCATGCAATATTTTTATTATCTGAATTAAATTTGTTAGTTTAATTACCTAAGATTTATAAATGAAATATGATTAGAGATCATGTTAGATCAAATTTCATTACCTTGAGGTGTCGGCAAGATATTCAAAAATAGGTAAGGTCGTGATTACTTTACGTTTCCGTGGTTATATTACAAACACGTAGCCCGTAACTCGATAAGTTTTTTTTCTTCATGGGGATCAGGCCGAACACCTCAAAAATATATGTATATATATCAGATGCATCCATGGATCGGGTCATATGACCTCGGGAGTGTATGTACACGACTATATGGATTGGCCGAACGACCTCGACATAATTTGTGTGTAAAACCGCCAGGAGTACGAATACTCACGAGATTACCCTCATGATTGGGACTTGGAAATTACATGATATTCCCTTGTGACTGGAGATCGGATATTTATTTGACGATTCTTATTGGTTGAGATGGCATGTGCTATATGGAAATTTTAGAATGATATTTTGTTAAAGGCTCATGTTGATTAATGTTTCTTATTCTATTGATCCTGTTGTATTTCATGCCTGCTTATAATTCCTATATTTTATTTATTGGACTACTAGTAAGTGTCGATGTTGACCCCGCGTCACTACTTCTCCGGGGTTAGGCTAGATACTTACTGGGTACGCATTGATTTACGTACTAATGCTACACTTCTGCACTAAATGTGCATGATCTGGCATCATTTGGTGGTCATTTGGGTGCGTAGGCACAGATGCTGATGGGACTTTATGGTGAGCTATATTCCATGCTAAGATTTGCATCACATAGAGTCTCCTTCATAATTATTTACTCTATCCTGGCAGGTAAAACAGTGGAAACAGATAAAAGTACATAATACAATCCCCAACTGAAGAGTAAACACGAAGTCCTCAAATACTGGGTACTTCCTCAAACGGAATACATAATGGTAAACACGAAGTCCTCAAATATTGTCGAGTCAAACGGCCTGATCCCACAAGAGTAATGACATGAATTCCTGATGTGGCGTAGACCCGATCATATAATAATATTGCTGAGGTCGTTCAGCGATCCCATAATAATCGTGTACACCGTTGAGGGTCTACCGGAATGAACCATAGATATATCTCATAATACAACTAAGTCGTTCAACCTGATCCATAATATTAGTGTTGAGACGTTCAGCCCGATCCTACAGGAATAGTGAAACTTCACGGGTTATTGGTTAGATAAGAGACTTACTTCGCTCTGAAATCTGATAACTGGCTCCAACGCCTCTCTAATAACTCAAACAACTACCAAACATTCCGAAACAAATCAAAGAATGTGCAAACTAATCAAAATATACTAAACAACTTGTAATTTAACATTTAACGACAATTCCCAATACCTCACGAAAGTCAACAAGTCAACCCCCGGGCCCATGTGCCCGAATTCCCAAAATGTTTGAAGATAAATATGAGCCACATCACCATGAACTCAAATATATAGTTTATTCCTAATTCCATGGCCAATTTCGTGGTCAAAATCCAAAAACACCATTTCTAGGTTTTCTTCCAAAATCCCACAATTTCTACCAGTTTTCATGTTAAAATCCATATATTATCTTTGTATTTAACTCAAAATAGGTGAAATCACTTACCTCATGATAGATGATGGAAATGGTTCTTTAAAATCACCCAAAATTGCCTCAAAAAGAGAGAAATTGAATGAAACGATCTCACCCCTGAGCTCATTGTTATAAGCCTCTACCAGGCCCTTCAACGCGTTCGCGAAGGCTTGCCCGCCCAAAGCTTCGCGTTCGCGAGCCATCCATCGCATTCCCGATGACCGATTTCCCCCAGCATAAATCCCCTCCTTTGCATTTGCAATTGCCATTCCACATTCGCAAAGGGAAAATCTGCCAACTCATTGTTCTTCGCATTCGTGACTCCCTTGTCCCGTTCGCATAGGGTAAAAGTCCCTTGGCCCCAGCTCATTTTTCACATTCATGACTCCTCCATCGCGTTATCAAAGCACAAACACCTAGAAAACAATATCCTTCTTCACGAATGCATGCTCCCCACCGCGTTCGCGAAGGATAACACTAGAACCAGCACTAGCAGCAACAAAACACACCGTCATGGTCCGAAACCACCCCGAAACACACCTGAGGCCCCGGGACCCCATCCAATCATACCAAAAAGTCCCATACCTTATCAAAACTTATCCAAAGGCTCTAAACGCCATGAATAACATCAAAATCACGAATCGTCGATCAAAATCTTTCAAACCTACAAACTTCGCCGAACGCGTCCAAATCACACTTAGACATTCCGGATCACGACCAAACTTCACGAACAAGTTCAAATCAGTAAAATGAACCTATCGAAGTTTCCGGAATACCATACGGAGTCCAATAACACCAAATCACACTCCAAGTCACACATAGTAAAATTCAAAACCTCTAAAATGCAAACTTTCGATAATAATGCCAAAATGCTCCAGGGCCATCTGATACTCAACCCGAACATACGACCTAGTCCGAAATAACTTTTCAAACCTATAGGAACCTTCAAATCTCGATTTTGAGGTCGTTAACTCAAAAGTCAAATTTGGTTAACTTTTCGACTTAAAGCTTCTGAATTGAGAATTATTCTTCCAAATCAACTCCGGAATTCTCAAAAATCAAAACCAACTATACGTGCGGGTCATAATACACATAGTGAAACTTCCCATGGTCTCAAACCACCGAACGATATGCTTGAACTCAAAACGACCGGTCAAGTCATTACATGTTTTCCCACTTAAACATATGTTCATCCTCGAACGTGCCAAGAATCATTCCAAAGTTGCCAAAATCACTGTATAACTCCTCGTATACGAGCACATTAGCTCAACCCTGATGGAAGATCCTTCCTGCTACCTAAGCCCACAAGCCTTGGAACCCAATTCAAACATCCGAAATTTCCTACAAGATCCAATTTCTTGCATACATACATTGTATCAATATCCACAAGTTGTACCAAAACATACATATACACCGAAGTCGTAACCACACGATGCACCGCATAATTCATGTGCCCATAAAAATATCTTCCAACCACACTAGCTGCAATTTTCGAATCCAGTACAGGTAATATACCTTCGGACACATAAAAGTCATATTCCTAACCTCACAATACTACAATGATGAAAGAGATGTGCAGAAGCTCATAACCACCCGTCAAAACAATAAATCTTGGAGTTCCTCTGCTCAACAAGAACCAGTGTTGCTTTCTGAACTGATTAATGGCATTTCTCTTCCAAAATACATTATAAAAATCTTGTTGCACTGACTTCAGGCATAACAACCTCGTCTCACCCAGTACAAGATGCTTGATTGACAAGCCACATCAAAAACCATCTAAAATCTCATACAACGTCATCAATGCGCCAACAAGCCACAACTCAAATATGACCAATAAAGAAAGTGAACCCGAATACAGAACTATCCAGCTCGCGTAAGGAAAAACAATCAAATAAATGCTATGAAGTTATCTCAAAGATGAGAAAGAAGACATACAAAATAGGTATAAGGAACCGTACCCAACATCTCACAATTGTTGCGTGCAACCCGATCCATACATGATACCGTTGCGGTGCACAACCCAATCAAAACATCATACCCGTTGTGGTATGTCACTCGATCCACACATAACAATCAGTAAGGAAATACCTATCGAGCGAAAATGATCATACCCAATAAACACATGTTTATCAACCACAAGCACGCAAAGTGCACAAACATAACCCTGGAGAGACGGATAGCGTCATGCGCTGCAAAAGGCCAAGCACGACTAAGGTGCAATAAACAACCAGCATATCGAGAGCAATCTCACTCACATAATGCCACAAACTACACAGGATCATAACACGCGTGTGAATAATCAAGCTAAGCCTCTCACAATCCACATGGCATAATAGAGTAATACATGGAATAGATGACGACATGAATAACATCTAATGCCCGAAGACTCATCCATAAGCAATACTATGCTGAATGAACACATCCGATCTAGTGTAGAACATAAATTCTTGTTAGGCCTACCAATGGACCTCAAAGTCGATTATGATCATCCCAAAATAGGTCAATAACCTTCCAAAGATCCAAAATAATCCAATCCCTGACATATACGATCAATTATTAAATTCGGAACAAACTTCCACAGTCAGCAACAAAAGGAATAGAGTGTCTCTCAGACATAAACTCTCTCCAATCAGTGACAGTACCAGAATCTTCATACCTAATTTCAATCACTACCACTTAAATGACTGGCACGTTACACAATACGATAATCCTATGGGAAATACTCCTACAACCTTCTGCATTAGGTAGCAAAATCTGCACATCCATGGATACCAACCATACTATTTATGTAGTGTAGATCAATAATCTGCAAATCAATACACAATGCCTCTTCTACAGAACACCATTATCATGCGACAATAAGATAGCGCCAGCATACTCTAAACATCTAAAATCTCCCCGCCCCCCTCCTCCGAGCTCATGACATCCCTATCAAGACTGAATTGCCACCTTGATCCTTTAATTTCCAACTCCACACCGCTCACCGCAACAATCATGTTGCTACGTGAGAATAGTAGAACCCCGTCATAATCCCGAGCCATCAGTAGAATAAATACTTCATCGACTGGAAAAACATATTTTAGAAGAAAATCGCAATACACAACCAACTGCCCATAGTCGCAGAAGACACAAACCTCAAGTCGTGGCTTAAACTGCCATAACTCTTTCGGGGCTCATATATACATAACCAAACCATCAGAATTGAATCCCTCCAATTACGGAAACTACCAAGCCCACAGTATAGCCATGATACACATGTATAGCCTTATCGCGCCAAAATAACCGATCATTTTCCTTACCATGTTGATACAAGCCACTGTTAAACTGACCTCACTTCTTCATATTTACTCTTGACTTGCTTTTGAAGAAATACCTCTTTTCCCAACATATAATGGACCTCAATCAACACTCATCCTGAGTTACCCCATATCACGAGACCATGTCGTCTCAATGTCCATAAGCCATTTTATACCCGTTCATACGCTTAATCGTACTTCCAACTGCTACACCTGTTCCGATGAAGCTTTTTGCGAACACGGAACTATTTCTTCCATCTCTCTAATATTATAGTGCAGACCCGATGATAACATAGAAATACTCCAATAACCCTTCACCCTTTTCTACAAAACACAATCTTCAGCCACATAAGAAACCCGAAAATCCTTAGGCACCACACCTTAAATCTCGAATCCACTAGAAATATTATTGAAAGCCGCCCACTGTAATCCAGCCGTATTATATAACCAAACAACTAGTGCTCCGTTAGCACATGAATACTTTAAAGAGCAACCTAATGAATCCTGTCCCTTGCACAACACATTCACAAAGAGATGTAAAATTTGAGTCATCCCACAATCTTTACATGAATCGATAAGGCAAAATATAGCACATATCCATCAGATTCCTTGCTCGAATTACCTTCTGATGTTCTCTTTATCAGTCATAACTAATCCACCAACGTACTAATAACTAAAAACTGCAAAGACAGATAATCATGTGATCCAATCATTGTCAGTAGGATCCCCCACTTGGCTTTAAGCCACAATCACAAAATCAAAGGACCAACGTTGACTTCTACTCCTGGCTACCATGATCTCACACCATTACCCAACCACATTCCTCACAAGCCCTCATTGAACTAATCATAACACATTACAAATTATCAGCCACAAACACACACTTTGACCGTCTGACAGTCGCATCATCTTCTTCAAGTGATTCAAGACCACATCATAGTACATGCATCCCATTGAATAGAAGGTAGAACTTTTTATAGGAACTTCATTAGAAATCACGCAACCCCTAACCTGCTCACATGAGATAGCCTACCTGTGTAATTCCGTATTGACATCTTCCAACGACATTGCCGTGGTTATAACCACCACGAGATTAGTAAATCCTCATGAGCCCACACTCGTCCCCCAGTTGTAAGAGTCCGTTAATTTCTATTTACATCAGCTGAAGGTCCAATAATACATTCAACACTCGAAGTTATGTTGTATAACAAAACAACAATGCTTATCATTCACATCCCTTTACATTCCAAGCAAACTCTTCCCATCACATTCAAACTTCCTAAGTACAGAAACTACCACCTCAAACAAAATGCACAGACTTAGTCAGTTGTCCACCATGACCCACATCGCTCTAAGCTTTCTCAAGCGTGTGTCTATCCTACTATAAAATCCATACGATATGTTACCATTCCCACTCCGGTTAAACCATCTTCCTAAGCAAACTACTCGTCTATGTTGCTTGTACTTGACTTGATAACAATTCAACCACTGTGAGACATATCCCACCATATCCTTTCTCATCACCCGCCACCAGTCATAGCGCCCTAAATTACGATCTGTCTTTGTAGCACCCGAAACAATAGATTGCCATCAACTCTAAGCCTCCTTAAGGATCATCTCTCTCAAACCACCAATACTATAAACATTGATCCAATACTAAAGTCGTAATACACTGTCCTCTCAACTAATCGCTTCTCCATACCGTGCCCCAAAGGCAAACAAATGAAAACCCTCATACCGACGAGTCTTAATGAGTTCGAACAAGGACGACAATACAACAACACAAATAATAATTCCACCAAGTTCGGAGATGTCAAATCTCACTACTACTTTAACCATAGCATGATTATCCCTGACCCAACACATCTCTAACACCTCAAACCAATGCCAAACGTTCTGAAACTATTCAAAGAATGAGCAAACCAATCAAAATATACTTAAAACTCATATCTTAAATATTAACAATAGCTCCCAATGCCTCACGAAAGTCAACAAGCCAACCCCCAGGTCCACATGCCTGAATTTCAACATATTTTAAAGAAAAATATTACCCATAGCACCATGAACTCAAATATATAATTTATTCCCAATTCCATGTCCAATTTCGTGGTCAAAATCCAAAAATACCATTTCTAGTTTATATTCCAAAATCCCACAATTTCTACCAATTTTCATGTTAAAATCCATATATAATCTATGTATTTAATTCAGAACAAGTGAAAAACACTTACCTCCTGATAGATGGTGAAAATGACTCCTAAAAATTGCCCCAAATCGCCTCAACAAGAGAGAAATTGAATGATATGAGATCACCTCCGAGCTCACTATTATAAGCATATGCTAGGCCCTTCATCACATTTGTGGGCCTCTGGCCGCGTTCACGGAGGCCTGTTTGCCCAAAGCTTCGCGTTCGTGAACCATCTATCGTGTTCGCAATGACCAATTTTCCCCTCATTCGTTCGCGGTCGCCCTTCCACGTTCGCGAAGGGCAAAGCTGCCAACCTGGTATTCTTCGCCTTCGCAACTCCCTTGTCGCGTTCGCGTAGGGTAAAAGTCCCCTGGCCCCAACTCCATCTCTGCTCCCACCAGCCAATATCCCTCTTCTTGAACGTGTGCTCCCCACCGCATTCGCGAAGGACAACACCAGAACCAACAACAGCCAAAGCACTCCTTCTTGGTCCGAAACCCCACCAAATCACACCTAAAATCACCTTACGAACCTATAAAATCCTTCAAATCCTTATTCCGAGGTTGTTTACTCAAAATTCAAACCTTGGTCAACTCTTCCAACTTAAAGCTTCCAAATTGAGAATTATTCTTCCAAATTAACACCGGACTTCTCGAAAATCAAAACCAACTACACGTGCGGGTCATAATACATATAGAGAAGCTTCTCAAGGTCTCAAACCGCCGAACACTATGCTAAAACTCAAAATAACGGGTCGAATCGTTACACATATATAGATTACTTAGCTTTGATATATCTAGCAGGAATAAAAATTCACTTATATCAAAATACCAATTACATCTTTGTTTCTTAATTTTGTCAACGTCACACTTTTTTTATTCTCTTACTGAGGAATTGACTCTCTTTAACGCTTTTAGATTTGAGGCGACATCATTCAGCAGAAGCACAAAAAAGAAGATAACTTTATATAATAAAGTGTAAAAGTGAATTGATCATTCAACACAAAGATAATCAGTAGTATGCTAGCAATTTATAGAAGGTGCGGTACAAACACTTGAACTAATGTATCTTAATGTTTTACAATTCTGAAAATAAACTGAAAGCATTATAAAGAACAAGAAAGAGAATGAAAAACACAACATACATTTAATAATATGCCATATTTGCTGAAAAGGAAAATAAAGAAAGATTGTGTTAGGGCTGGTGAAAAAGAAGAAAATGATAGATTCTTCAACAGGGCAAAGAGATGGGGATTAACCCTTCATTTGCAGAAAGAGGCACGAGTAAGAGAGGAAGGGAAATTAATGAAATTAAAGTGTAAAGACATGACTTTTCAGTTTCTATTTTTGTTGGTATAAATGCGTGACTTTTCAGGGATTTTTTCCAGAGCACCTAAATTGGAAAATATGAGGAAAAAAGCAAAAAAAACTAAGAAAAAATACATAGTGCCACATCATCTCCCATTTTTCCTGAATTATAAAAAGATATATATTCGTATTTGGGTGTCCAGACTGATTAATCTCTTTGCTTTGTTGGTGCAAGAACATGTTTTGTGATGGACTGGTGAGGAACTTAGATCTTTAGTTAGCACAAGAAGCGAGTCATAAAAAGGAATATATTAGAGTTATCTTTTGATGCTAGGATGTTAGAAAGGGGCATACAAATATTTTAAATAGTATTGGCATGGGCCTAAACTTGAGGAAAGATGTATATAACTCTTATGTTGGGTTCTAAGCGTTGATATAAACTATTGCCATTGGTATGATGCTTGAGTATATTTTAGAATTGTGTTACTTGACGATGTGCTTAAATTTAAGTTGCTCGAGGACGAGCAAGAGTCTAAGTATGGGGTGGCGATAAATGACCAAAAGTACATGTTTTAGTGTGTTTACATCTCATTTGACATGCGAGTTGCGGGACATTACATAGTTTTTGAAGTGAAATATGCTCATTACGTATTTATTGTGTGTAGGAACGGGTTTGGATAAAAGTGGAGTAAAAGAAGAAGATTTATCGCAAAATGGAAGTGAGGTAGCAAAACTGGGAACTCGTCTATGCTTGTCACGATCCCAATTTTCCACTGTAGGATGTCGTGATAGAACATAGTCTCTAAGAATAGGAGCCTAACATACATGAAGAAATAACGAAAATAATAATAAAACTTCAAATTTAAACCAACTAACTATCATAAAAGAACTCCACAATACAGCTGACAATAACTCCCAAACTCTAGTGAGACTGAGTTATAAGCTCTACATGAGTAAACTGAAACATCCCTAATACATCAATATCTACATAAAGAGTACGCAAGAGAAAACAAGGATAGAGGATGAATTCGAGGCCTACGAATGCCGGCAGGTATATCTTGAAGTCTCCGATCTGAAAGCTCAACTCACTGGTGCCTAGCCTGGTATGAGGTACCTGGATCTGCAAAAAACGATGTGCAAAAGCATAGTATGAGTACACCACAACAGTACTCAGTAAGTATCAGGCCTAACCTTGGTAGAGTAGTGATGAAGTCAGGTCAAGACACCTACTGGAACAAATAAAGAAGCTTAGCAGGTATGGTACAGTATAATAATGGAAACAAGGAAATGATACAATGAAGAAATACAACAAGATAAGCTATACTGAAATTAAGGCATCAAGAGAGGAACGCATAATAAGAACACCAAGGAAACGATGCAGACAAACACAAGTAATGTAAATGAAGGATAACAACAAGAATCACGTCTGAGGTACCGCCTCGTATCTCATTTTACAATCACAATCTTTCCTTATATCACCACGGGAACCTTGCATTTAGTTTTTAAAATCACTTTTCCCGAAATAGCTACCTGTATTTTAGCCCACCTTATCACACCGTGTGGCTTCAAGTAGTTCCCCTACTAGTAACACGTGTATCAAGCCCACCTTATCTCACCGCATGCATATCAACCCCTATCCTTATACCACCACATGCGTATCAATATCACAACATAACACAACTCGCACCTCAAGTGCCCAATTACCACAGCTTGCTAGAAGAATCAACATTAGTGATGTTTCCGCAATAAATACCTCATGGCTCAACCACAATGTGTACAAGAGTCACAACAATAGCAACTAAAAGTAAATAGCTCAACAAGAATGAAATTTCAACAATTTACAACTTTGCCTAAATGTGATCACGGCTTAAACAACTTCAATACCAAAACTCAACAGAAAGATATTCCAATAAATAACAACTTCAAGCAAAGTAACTCAACTGTCAAATAATTAACAAGGCAATCAGGAAACCGTAACTTCAACTAAGCATGTAAGGCAAATAACAAGTAAGATACAAGACAAGTGTCACGACCCAAAACCCCTAATAGGTAGCGATGGTACCTAACACCGCCGTTAGGCAAGCCCACACGTGAAACTACTAATTATTTCCCACTTCTTAAACTTTTAAACCTAAAATTTTCCTTTTAAAAGAACAAATAAGCAAGATCTCAGGCAACCGTAGCTAATCTTTTCTTAACAAAATACCAGCATAATAAGTACATCCAATGTAGTGCTAAAAATGACAAGTATAGCAGTACATAAATGCTAAAAGCCCCCAAAACCCGGCGCACAAGTACATGAGCAATCTAGGGAATATAAAAAACTACTACAACTACTGTCTGAAAGTGATAGACATAAATAATAAATAAGGTATAGGGAGACTCCGGTACTTCAGATTGCAGCAAGGCAAGCAACTCACCTCTAAGTCTCCGTAGATGATTAGCTACGCGCCAGCGTGACCACTGGTAGTACCTGTCTCAATACATGCACATCAGTGCAGATGTGTAGCGTTAGTACACAAAATAACGCGTACTCAGTAAGTATCTAGTCTAACCTCGAAGAAGTGGTGACGAGGGGTCGACTTGACACTTTCTAGAGGTCAAATAACAGTATAAAAAAACATAAAGTAGACATGGCGAGTGTACAACAAGTAGCAGCGAAAGCAATTAAAATAACTGCAGTAAGTCCACACATGAGGCTATATCAAATCACTAAACACGTCATAACCGGCCTTGAAAGCGCTAATTCGGTAATTACTAAACCAAATTCGGTTCCAATTATTAAGCATGAAGTTTTCGAGGCGAACGACCTGATCCCATAGGAATAGTGGTACTCAGTACTGCCGAGACGAACGGCCCTATCCCATAAGAATAGTACTACCAACTTGCTGAGGCAAATGGCCCGATCCTATAAGAGTAGTATTACCATCATGCTGAGATGAACAGCCTGATCCTATAAGAGTAATTTATGTCACTGCCGAGGCGAACAACCCGATCCCATAAGAGTAGTGTTACCATCATGCCGAGATGAACGGCCTGATCCCATAAGAGTAATTTATCTCACTACTGAGTCGAACGGCCCGATCCCATAAGAGTGGAGAAGTTTACCTCGCTAGCGGAAGCACTTGCGAGACGAGAAGACACATATTTATAGTTTATCAAGTATTTACCCCTTTTTTTTTAAAATACGAAACTAAGTCGATATCTCCAATTTCAATCCTCAGTCTCAGTCCTAATCAAGACAAGTAATACACACTATAGGCATAAACAGTACAATTAAACACATGATGTGAATCTAAGTCTACCCAGACATATCATGAAATATAACTACGTACGGACTCTCGTCACCTTGTAGCTCCCCACAACAAGTAGCACACAATAATAATACACCTAAGGGGATAAGTTCCCTCTTACAAGGTTAGGCAAGAGACACACCTCGATTCCAAGTCCTCGATCCGGCTTTTCAACCTCACTAGAAATCCTCAAACGATGTCGAGGACTCCGAAACTAATCAAAAGTGGTATAAACTAATAAATATATGCTCGTAAGTTCATAATTTAGCTATTAAAATTTTTACCCAACCCAATATGGAAAATTCATGAAATTTACCCCCGGATCCACGTGCCCGAATTCCATATATCTTCGAATATAATTGTTACTCATGACCTCCCGAGCTCAATTATATAATTTATTCCAATTTCTACCATCAAATCCCAATTTTACTTAAACCTTAGGTTCTTCATAAAATCCCACAAGTTTCACTAATTTTCCATGTTTAATCTACCTATAATCCGCGTATTTAACTTGAAAATGCGTGGAGTTTACTTACCTCATGTTGTTGATGAGAATTCCCCTCAAATGTGCTCTCAAAATCGCCAAAGACCAAATGAAAATATGAGGAAAATATCATAAGTATCGAATTAAATGCACTCGCTGCCCAACGGCTTCCGCACCTACGGTCACTTAGTCGCAGGTGTGGAAAAGGCTCAATCAGTGATCCTCCACTGCCTCCAGCCTCCTCGCTTCTATGGATGGGGAAGCGCTTCTATGGACGCCCTCCACTTCTGTGGACTATCCTTCTCCCATGCGATCCCCAGCTAACTGGTCCATTTCCGCACCTGCGGAGCCTCTATTGCATTTGCGCACGCGCAGATGCGGAAAAAGCCTCGCACCTGCGGCCACCCAGCTCCAGCTCCAGCCCCAAGTCCGCTCCTATGACCACTGGGCCATTTCTGTGAGCTCGCACCTGCGTCCATTTCCCTGTAGGTGCGATTGCACCAGATCTGAAGCCACCAGCAACCCCCATGTCCAAAACCAAGTCCGCTTCCAATCTGTTTTGCACCTTAACCCCCCCTCCCCCCACGGGACCCATCCAATTGCACTAACGCATCCAACAACATAATACAGACTCGTTTGCATGATAAAAAAACAAAAATAACATCTAGAATAATGAATCGGATGCCAAAACGCATGAATTCAACATGAAACTCAAGAACTTCTAAAAAAGCTTCTGTGCGTCTGATTCCTATCAAATCAACTCAGAATGATGCCAAAAGTTTGCATACAAGTCCTAAATCATCATACAAAATTATTCTTAGGCTCGGAATCTGAAACAAACCTCGATAATATCAAAGTATACTCCAAACCAATTTTAAACAACTAGGAAACCTTCAATGAACCAATTTTCCACATTAAGCACTGAAACGCTCTCGGATCACCCCGAAACTTGATACGAACATACGCCCAAGTTTAAAATCATCATACGAACCTATCGAAACCTTCAAATCCCGGTTCCAAGGTCATTTACACAAAATATTGACTCAAGTCAAACTTTGCGACCTTAGGCCACTATTAAGGAACTAAGTGTTCTGACTTCAACTCGAACCCTTGCAAACCTAAACCAACCATCTCCACAAGTCATAAAATAGTAAAATCACATATAGGGAGTCTTAATTAGGGGAATCAGGATCCAGAAAGCAAAATGACCAGTCGGGTCATTACATTCTCCACCTCTTAAATAAACGTTCGTCCTCGAACGGGTCTAGAATCATACCTGGAGTGCTGAATATGTGCAGATATCTGCTCCTCATGTCCTCCTCGGCCTTCCATGTCGCCTCCTCGGCTGGTTGGCCCCTCCCCTGGACCCTTACTGCAGCAATCTTCTTGGACCTCAAATGGCGAACATGCCTGTCAACAATGGCAATTGGCTCCTCCTCATAACCCAGACTCGCATCCAGTTGAATTGTGTTGTAATCTAGCACGTGCAACCTATCGGCATGGTACCTCTGGAGCATAAACACATGGAAGATCGGATGAACTCCCGATAGACTAGGTGGCAAAGCAGACTGATAAGAAACCTCCCTAACTTGCCTCAGCACCTCAAATGGGCCAATAAACCTTGGGCTCAGCTTTCCCTTCTTCCCGAACCTCATGATGCCCTTCATCGGGGAGACTTTCAAGAGAACCTTCTCTCCCACCATAAATAATAAATCACACGTCTTCTGATTCGCGTAACTCTTCTGTCTCAATTGTGCCGTACGAATCAGCTCCTGAATAAACTTTAACTTCTCCAAAGAATCCTTCACTAAATCAGTGCCATATAACTTAGCCTCGCTATGCTCAAACCA
Source organism: Nicotiana tomentosiformis (assembly GCF_000390325.3). Classification (NCBI taxonomy): domain Eukaryota; kingdom Viridiplantae; phylum Streptophyta; class Magnoliopsida; order Solanales; family Solanaceae; genus Nicotiana; species Nicotiana tomentosiformis. The sequence continues at coordinate 117,728,924 of NC_090819.1, forward strand.
TTCGATGTGCGAACGACATCGTCGACCATATAAAGCCTCAAATGGAGCCATTTCGATGCTTCACTGATAACTGTTGTTATAAAAAAACTCAGCCAAGGGAAAGAATCTATCCCACTGCCTTCTGAAGTTAATGACACATGCTCTGAGCATATCCTCCAGAATCGAAACTATTCGCTCCAACTGCCCGTCGGTCTACGGATAAAAGACTGTGATGAGCTCTACTCGGGTACCCGACTAGCTCTATCTAATATGATGAAAATAGGTACACCATATAACAGGACAATCTCCTGAATGTAAATCTGGGCCAACCTCTCTGAAGAGTAAGTAGTTACCACTAGAATAAAGTGCACCAACTTGGTCAACCTATTGATAATGACCCAAACGACATCAAACTTCCTCAACATCTGTGAAAACCCAACTACGAAGTCCATAATGATGCGCTCCCTCTTCCCTTCCGGTATAACCATCTGTTAGAGTAGGCCACCTGGACTCTGATGGTCATACTTGACCTACTGGTAGTTCAGACATCTCACTACATACTCAACTATGTCCTTCTTCATCCGCCGCCACCAACAATGTTGTCTCAGATTGTGATACATCTTCGTAGCACCTTCATGAATAGAATACCGAGAACTGTGCACGTCTTCTAAAATTTTCTCCCTCAATCCATCAACATTATGGACACATAGGCGACCTTGGAGTCGTATAACACCATCCCCACTGATAGAGACCTCCTTGGCACCACCATGTAGTACCGTCTCTCTAAGTACCAACAAGTGTGTATCATCGTACTGACGAGCCTTGATCCACTCAAGTAATGAAGACTGAGCCACAACACATGCTAGAAGTCTACTATGCTCTGAAATATCCAACCTCACAAGTCTGTTAGCTAAGGACTAAATGTCCATAGCAAATAAAGTCCTCTGTCGAAATAAATGCCAAATTACCCATACTCTTGGAATTTCTGCTCAAGGAATCTTCAACCACATTCGCCTTGCCTGGATGGCAATATCATAGTCCTTCAGTAACTCAAGCCACCTACTCTACCTCAAATTAAGGTCCCTCTTCTTAAACAAATGTTGCAAGCTGCGATGATCAGTGTAAATCTCACAGGACACCCCGTAGAGATAATGCCTCCAGAGTTTGAGAGCATGAATTGTTACGGCCAACACCAAATCATGCACGGGGTAATTCTTCTCATGGGGCTTCAGCTGACGTGAAGAAAATACAATAACTTGCCCCTCTTGCATCAATACACAACCCAAGCCAATGCGCGAAGCATCACAATACACGGTATACATCCCTTAACAGAAGGGCAACACTAACATTGGTGTTGTAGTCAAAGCAATCTTGAGCCTCTGAAAGCTCGCCTCACAATCATTGGACCATCTGAATGGATCACCCTTATAGGTTAATCTAGTCAAGGGCACTGTAATAGACCAGAAGCCCTCCACGAACCGACGATAATAACCTGCTAACCCCGATAAACTCTTGATCACGGTCGCCATGGTGGGAAGAGGCCAACCCTGTACTGCCTCAATCTTCCTAGGATCCACTTTAATACCCTCACCTGCTACAACATGCCCCAAGAAAGCCACGAAATCCATCCATAACTCACACTTGGAGAACTTAGCATAAAGCTTCTGTTCCCGCAAGGTGTGAAGCACTAACCATAAATGTTGCTTGTGCTCCTCCATACTACGCGAGTTGATAAATATGTCATCAATGAATACAATGACAAATGAGTCAAGATATGACCTGAACCCCATATTCATCAAATCCATAAATGCCACTGAGGCGTTAGTCAACCCGAATGACATCACTAAAAACTCATAGTGTCCATATCTAGTCCGGAAAGCCGTCTTCGAAATATCCAAAGCACGAATCTTCAGCTAATGATATCCAGATCTCAAGTTGATCTTAGAGAACACCCTGGCACCCTGCAACCGGTCGAACAAATCATCAATGCGTGGCAACGTATACTTATTATTGATGGTGACTTTGTTTAACTGGCGGTAATCAATGCACATACGCATACTCTCATCCTTCTTCTTCATAAACAACATCGGTGCGCCCCATGGCGATACACTGGGTCTAATGAACCCCTTCTCAAGAACTTCCTAAAGCTGCTCCTTTAACTTGCTAAGCTCCTTGAGAGCCATACGATAAGGGGAAGTAGAAATAGGCTGGGTGCCTGGCACCAAATCAATGCCAAAATCGATATCCCGATTCGACGACATACCAGGTAGGTCAGTAAGAAATATATCGGAAAACTCCCGTACTACCAGCACTGAATCTGTCACGGGAGTCTCTACAGTAATATCCCAAACAAAGTCCAAGTAGGCCAAACAACCCTTATCAACCATATGTCGAGCCTTCAAGAAAGAAATAATCCGGCTGGAAGTAACAACAGACGAACCCCTCCACTCTAATCTAGGCAACTTAGGCATCGCTAAGGCAACAGTCTTGGCATGGCAATCAAGAATGGTGTGGTACGGGGACAACCAGTCCATGCCCAAGATAACCTCGAAGTTTACCATATCGAGCAATAGAAGATCCGCTCTGGTCTTATAACCATAGAAAGTCATCACATATGATCGGTAGACCCGATCCACAATAATAGAATCACCCACTGGCGTGGACACATACACAGGAACGCCCAAGGACTCGCAAGTTACATCTAGATAAGGAGAAAATAGAGAAGAAACATAGGAGTAAGTATACCCTGGATCAAATAATATCGATGCATCCCTACGGCAGACAGAAATATTACATGTGATCACTACATCGGAGGCAATTGAATCTGGCCTAGCGATGATAGCATAGAATCTAGCCGGAGCGCAACCTAACTAGCCTCTACCTCTAGGATGACCCCTACCCACCTGCCCTCTGCCTCTAGCCGGCAGGCTAGGCAATGTGGTAGCTGGTGCGGTAATCATGGGCCGATGGACCAACTGCTCGGCCTTCCCCGAAGTCTTGGAAAAAACCTATTCACGTGGCCATGATCCCCGCACTCAAAACAACCCCTCAGAGCAGTGGACTGCTAACCTAAAGTCTGACCTTGATGGCCTAAATACCCAATGAAGGAACCATGAATAGCTTGTGGACGGTAAGTACTCTCCGGAATGGCACTAAAGTAGGGTCATGTTGGAGCACTCTGAGTAGACGGTGGTGCTGACTACATGGGCGTGCTAACAGAGTCGCTCAAACTGACCCCGAATCTCCTTCTCTCTCAGAAGGTGGTATGTACTTCTCCAAGAACAAATGCGTAAACTAATCCAAGTCAAGGGAGACCAACCTGCTGGCCTGCTAAAAAGGTAAGCCTGCCACCATCTTTGGGCCTTTCCCTCAAGCTGAAAGGTGGTGAAGTCCATCCCGTTGGACTCCAACATCCCAATGTTTCAGAGCCTATCCTTGCAATAGTCAATGAAATCCTGGGGGTCCTCTGCCCGATCACCCCCAAAAGTTAGGGGGATGAAGTCTAGTCCATCTTTCCAGCCGTTTTTGCTCATCAACGGTCACGACTGGTATAGCCTCTCGCACAGTCGCTGCAACTGGCTGGGCTCTGCCCGCAGCTAGTACAGTTGGGGCCTGATAAACGGCAGCGTACGTTCCTTGGAGCCTGAGCAGTAGGGGTCTATGCTCCCCCTCCCCCTTGAGATGTGGCAGAGTCTGCTGGAAATAAACTAGCCTGCGTCATAGAGTCCATGACCCGCAGCATACGGCCTATGACCTCTTGGAATCCCGGTGCAGTCATGAAATCTGGTGGGGATGGCACAGTTGCAGGTGCCTCATCCTGCTCATCAACAACAAGATCCTTCACTAGATCTACTGGTGGTACAACTGGAGCAACTCTAAGAAGCCCTCGTCCTTTGACTGGAGCTGGAGCCCTTCCCCGACCCCTGCCTCGGCCTCTAGCAATGGGGGGAGCATCCCCTCTACTGCTTATTGCATTTGATGCGTGCGTTCTCACCACTTGTGAGAGATCAATAGAAAGATACTTAGCACAATATCAATTGCACGATAGGAGATGAATAAAGAAAAGTTTTATAACACCCTATAGCCTCTCGAATATAAGTACGGATGTCTCTGCACCGGTCCGCAAGACTCTACTAGGCCTGCTCATGACTCGTGAGACCTATGTAAACCTAAAGCTCGGATACCAAACTGTCACAACTCAAAACCCCTAATAGGTTGCGGTGGCACCTAACACCGCCGTTAGGTAAGACCACAACTGAAACTACTAATTATTTGCCCCTTCTTAACATTTAAAACTAAAGTTTTCCTTTTATAAGAACAAAATAAGCAAGATCTCAAGCAACCGTAACTATTCTTTTCTTAACAAAATACTAGCATAATAAGTACATCTACTGTAGTTCTAGAAATGATAAGTATAGCAGTACATAAATGCTAAAAGTCCCCAAAACCCGACGCACAAGTACATGAGCAATCCAGGGAATATATAAAGCTACTACAACTATTGTTTGAAAGTGATAGACAGAAATAAAAAAAATAAGGTAGAGGGATACTTCGGTGCTACAGATCGTAGCAAGGCAAGCAGCTCACCCCTAATTATCCGTAGATGATCGGCTACACGCCCGCGTGACCACTGGTAGTACCTATCTCGGTACCTGAACATCGGTGCAGAAATGTAGCGTGAGTACGTAAAATAACATGTATCTAGTAAGTATCTAGTCTAACCTCGAAGAAGTAATGACGAGGGGTCGACTTTATTCTTACTAGAGGTAAAATAAAATCATAAAAACACGAAGTAGACATGGCGAGTGTACAACAGGTAGTAGTGAAGCAAATAAAAGAATCTACAACAAGTACACACATGAGGCTATATCAAATCACTAAACACGTCATAACCGGCCTTGAAGGCGCTAACTCAGTAATTACCAAACCAAATTCAGTTCCAATTATTAAGCACGAAGTTGCCGAGGAGAACGGCCCGATCCCATAGGAATAGTGGTACTCAGTACTACCGAGGTGAATGGCCCGATCCCATAAGAATAGTAATACCAACCTTCCGAGGCGAATGGCCCGATCCCATAAGAGTAGTGTTACCATCAAGCCGAGGCAAACGGTCTGATCCCAAAAGAGTAATTTATGTCACTGCCGAGGCGAACAGCCCGATCCAATAATAGTAGAGAAGTTTACCTCGCTAGCAGAAGCACTTGCGAGACGAGAAGATAATGATTTATCATTTATCAAGTATTTCCCTGATTGTTTTTCTAAAGTAAGAAACTAAGTCGATATCTCCAATTTAAATCCTCAGTCTCGGTCCTAATCAAGACAAGTAATACACATGACAGGCATTAACAATACAATTAAAGGCATGATATGAATTTTAGTCTACTCGGACATATCATGAAGTATAGCTACGTACGTACTCTTGTCAGCTCGTGTGTATGTAGCTCCCCACAACAAGTAGCACACAATAATAATACACCTAAGAGGATAAGTTCCCTCTTACAAGGTTAGGCAAGAGACTTACCTCGATTCCAAGTCCTCGATCCGGCTCTTCAATATCACTAGAACTAGTCAAACGGCGCCGAGGAACCCGAAACTAATCAAAAGTCGTATAAACTAATAAATATATTCTCGTGAGTTCGTTTTAGCTATTAAAATAGTTACCCAAACCAATTTGGAAGATTCATGAAATTCACCCCCAAGCTCACGTGCCCAGATTCCGAAAATTTTCGAATATAATTGTTACCCATGACCTCCTGAGCTCAATTATATAATTTATTACAATTTCTACCACCAAATCCAAGGTCAAATCCCAATTTTACTTAAACCCTAGGTTCTTCACAAAATCCCACAAGTTTCACTAATTTTCCATGTTTAATCTACCTATAATCTGCGTATTTAACTTGAAAATGGGTGCAGTTTACTTTCCTCGTGTTGTTGATGAGAATCCCCCTCGAAAGTGCTCTCAAAATCTCCCAAGACCAAATAAAAGTGTGAGTAAAATAGCCTATGTCTCGGATTAAATGCACTCACTACATAGCGACTTCCGCACATGCGGTTACTTAGGCGCATCTGCGGAACCACAGGTGCGGTCAAAAGGCTGCATCTACGACCCCTCACTGCCTCCAGCCTCCTCGCTTCTGCGGGTCTACTTCTGCGGACTCCCTCGACTTCTGAAGACTCTCCTTCGCTCCTGCGATCCATAGCTACCCGGCCCATTGCCGCACCTGCGGAGCCTCTATCGCATCCGCGGACGCGCAAAAGCGGAAAATGCCTCGCACCTGCGGCCACCCAGCTCCAGCTCCAAGTCCGCTCATGCGACCACTGGGCTGCTTATGCTTGCTCGAGGACTTGGAATCGCACCCTCCCCCTTCCCCCCCAGGACCAAAACCAAGTCTGATTCCAATCTGATTCGCACCCTCCCCCCCCCCCCGGACCCCATCTAATTGTACTAACGCGTCCAACAATATAATACAGACTCACTTCCGCTCGTCTGATTCCTATCAAATCAACTCGGAATGACACCAAATTTCGCATACAAGTCCTAAATCACCACACGGAACTATTCTCAGGATCGAAATCCCAAACGGACCTCAATAAAACCAAAGTCTACTCCAAACCAATTTTAAACAACCAGAAAACCTTGAATGAACCGATTTTTCACATTAAGCACCGAAATGCTCCCGGATCACCCCGAAATGTGATCCGAACACACACTCAAGTTCAAAATTATCATACAAACATATTGAAACCTTCAAATCCCGGTTTCGAGGTTGTTTACCCAAAACATTGACTCAAATCGAACTTGTCCACCTTCGACCACTATAAAGGATTTAAGTGTTCCGATTTCAACCCGAACCCTTCCAAACCTAAACCAACCATCCCCGCAAGTCATAAAATATTAAAAGCTCATACGTGGAGTCTTAGTTAGGTGAACAGGGATCCAGAAAGCAAAGCGAATGGTCGGGTCGTTACAACAAGTATTAACAATGTCAAATAAAGCATGTAAGGATTGATTAACGATGATAGATATGTCATGTTATCACAATTCGATTAAAGGTATGAAAAGAATGTACATAGCTTAAACTGGTCAATTATCACATATAACGCGTGTACCCACTCATCACCTTACATATACGGCTTTCACGTACCACAAATGACACAAAATAACTCCAATCCTAAGAGGAAATTTCCCACATAAAGTTAGGCAAGATACTTACCTCAAATAAGCTAACTCAATCCACTAGTAAGCCTTTTCCGTGAATATCCGACTTTGAACGACTCAAATCTAGCGAATATAACTTTATACCATAAATACAAATCATAGAAAACTATTCTGGATAATAAAGTTGCAATCTTTAAAGAAAATCAATAAGTTAACCCCGGACCCGTATCTCAGAAACAGACCAAACTTACAAAATCCGAATACATATTTAATAATGAGTCCAACCATGCTAAAATTATTCAATTCCGACCTCAAATCGACCTTCAAATCCTCAAAATATAGCTTATAGAGTTTTCAAAATTTCCCCAATTTTTTCAACTGAAAACATTAATTAAATGATACAAACAATGATGGATTCATGTATAATAGTCAAATCCGAGTTAAAACACTTACCCCGTTCAACTCCTTGAAAATCTCTCTCAAAATCGCTCAAAACTAAGATCTATAACTGAAAAGATGAAGAATGGGAACAAACCCTCGATCTGCCCCTTTTCTGCCCAGTGGTTCCGCTTCTGCGGCTCCACACCTACAGAAAATCCATCGCATATGCGGATTTCACTTAAGCCATGGAGTTCCGCATCTGCAGACAAGAGACGCCCTTGTGGTCCCACTTTTGCGGAGCATTGACCGCTCCTGCGAGCCCGCTTCTGCGACACACGACCGTAACTATGGTCCAGTACCAAAGGGCCAGATTCCGCATCTACGGTTCCTACTCCGCTTTTGCGGGTGCGCATCTGCGGGCCATACTCCGCACCTACGGAACCAGTGCTCCAGTACAAATCTCGCTTTTGTGGCTCCCATAGTGCGCATGTGCGATTGCACTAGACTCAGCAGTGTTTCAACAATCAACCTAGTCCAAAAGGTTTCCGGATTCAATCTGAATCACATCTGGGCCCCCGGGGCCCCCTCCAAATATGCCATCAAGTTCCAAAACACATAACGAACCTACTCGAGACCAAAAATCATATCAAACAACATCTATTCTATGAATGGCAACCAAATTCAAACCTATTGAAATCATGAGCATCCAACTTCCAAAATTAACGCCAATTCATACCAAACCAACTCCGATTGGTCTCAATTTTGCACGCAAGTCATAAATTATACAACTGACCTATTCCAAATCCCAAAATTAGAATTCGATCCTGATATCAATAAAGTCAACTCCCGGTCAAATTCCTCAACCTTCCAAACCTTCAACTTTCTAACTTGCGCCAATTTAAGCCAAAACGACCTACGTATCTCCAAATCAATATACGAACATGCTCCTAAGTCCAAAATCACCATACGAAGCTATGGGAACCGTTAAAACTTTATTTCAGAGTCGTCTACACAAAATTCAAACTTCGGTCAACTCTTTCAACTTAAGCTTCCAACTTTGGGACTAAGTGTCTCATCTCACTCTAAACCTCATCTGAAACCAAACCAACTTTCCCGGTAAGTCACATAACTACAATATATAATAGAGGAGGCAATAAATAGGGGAATGGGACTAAAATACTCAAAATAATCGATCGGGTCATTACAATGCTGGTGCGTTGCGCGAGGACAAACACGACATAGGAGATAGTGCCATAGTGTAGTCAAGCGCACACTCTTCGTCAACAAATTATATTGTATATATAAGTTAAATACTAATTTATATGGTTATATATTATATTTTAAACACCTTTAATACAGTTGAGTGAGGCAGTCTAGCGATTTAGGGTATTCAAAGTGACATGTTTTTCATGGGTTCAAATTTTTCCCATTTTGTTTTGCCAAAACTAAAGGAGACCGTCACATATGGTCTATTTGATTCTTTTTCAATCTAAAATAATTCTTAAAACTTAAGGTTTGTGTAAGAATAAACAACTTATCTTAAAAGTAATTTTTTTAACTACAAATTCTTTCACAGACAAATTTTGTAATTTAAAAATCAAGCTCTATAGAAAAATAATTCTAACAAAAGCTATCTACAAACTACAAATCCTCCTTACTCTTTCTTTCCTTTGGTTTTATGCTTACTTTTTAGTAAAATTTATAACCTTTATTTTTGTTATTTTACTTTTGATTTATAAAATTATAGTTTTATTAATTTTTTTTATTGTTTTGTTAAATGTTGTCGTAGTTTGGTTTAAAGAATTTGGTACAATATTCATGGACAAAAAATTATTGACTGGTTTAAAATTTGAACAATCTTAATGAAATTTCTAGCTACGCCACTGCGCATAGTGTCTAATTAGGTGTACTAATAGATACTATATTGCTTGTTTCTGCAAACAAACAGGATCATAGATTCAGGTTCAATGAATTTTGCCTAGTTGTTGATATCACCGATAAACTTAGCCTTCATTCACTCTTAGACATCCACGCTAGTATATCCATAGTACGTGTGTCACTTCTTGAGAAAGGCCATGTTATGGGACTAGATTGCATGTCTTTTATATATTAGCATTTGTGTTCATTTCAAAGCAATGAATGCTATTCTGATCTGAATACAGAATAAGAGAGACGATGTTATTAGGGACTGAAATAAAAAGGTAGTTCAATGAATTTTCCAGGGGAAAAGGATCAAAAGGAGAGACGTGGAAGGAAGAGCTTCTTCCAAAGAAGCCAAAGAATTTTGAGATTTATCAACAACTTTGCTCTGAGCTTCTTCACCATCTTCTTCTCCTTCTTTATCACTATCATTCACAAAGCTATTGAAGAGCTATTATTACCCTCAAAATACAAAAAGAAATCACTATCGTTTTCTTTACACATTTTGAGGTAAAAAAAATGAATTTAAATTCGACTTCCTCTTCTTTTTTTTAGTACTTGTCTTTCTTATTTATCTTTGATCTCTACACTTATCATCACCAATTTATCCAACAGTCCACCATAAAACCCTCCTGTTCAACCATGCATGCATACCTTCTACTTCGGAGAAGAAGGATTTTCTTGTTGAAAAAATGGTGGTGCTAATGAAATAAATTAAGAATTCAGTTAAAAAAGATTGTGATAATTCTTTGTGTTTTCACTCTGCATCGGCTTGTTGAGTGATGACGATGAGGAGGAGAAAAAGATGGTGAGGAAGCTCAGAGCAAGATTGTTGATAGACTCCTTAATTCATTGGCTTCTTAGAAGAAGAGCTTCCTTTCAAGTCTCTCCTTTTGCCCTTTTCCCATGTAAAATTCATATAACCATTTTTATTTTGGTCCCTAATAACACGTACTTTTCTGAAATATTTTATATGTAACAAAAGAAATACCAATTGATCTACAAAACATTGCTCCGATCTAGCGGAAAAAGGTCCATTGTACGTATGTATGTATGTGTACGTATATGTACGTGTGTACGTAAGCATGTATGAGTTGACACATCTCTTTATCATATTTATATATTTTTTCCTTTCTTTTTTTGGATTTTATCTTTTCTTTTTTCTCTTTTTTATGTGCTATTTTTTCTTTTAATTTAACATATTATCCACCCACTAGTGAAAGAAACGGTCCCAACAAGGGACCGTTACAACCTTCCCTATTCAGAATTATGGACCATTACAACCTTTCACATATCATATTAATTATATTTATGTAATTTAAACACATGTATATATCTACTCATCTAAAGGTGTCGTTTGACGTTGAGGACTAACAACATCATGAAAATCCCACGAATGTTGTTTATCAGGCAGAATTGTCTCATTAATAAGTTTCCAAAAGTCCTTTAACACCACGGTGAAATCATCAGAACAACAATGCTTATTACAAGAATGATGAAGTAGAAGACTTAGATCCATATGGATGATAATTTGTTAATGAACAAAGCCGAAGAACAAATAAAGATCAACAACAAGTATCTCTTTTTTTTTTCTTCAAGAATTTCTGTTCGAATTTTTACGAGTTAATCGTAAATTTATTTATTTATTTATTTATTGATTTGCAATACCATTATTTTTCTATTAGTTCGATGACGTTATTTATTTGCAATACCATTATTTTTCTATTAATTCGATGACGCTATGGTTGGCTAGCTTTGACGTCTAAGCAGATATGGATATTACGTTCCAATTAGTGCAATGTGAATTTTTTGCTCTTTATATTTCTTTCTTTTTCTTTTGTATTTTTTAGTTATATGTTATATTAAGGTTTTTTACCGATTTAAAATACTAGTGTGCCTATGATATAGTTAGTTACAAGATCGGTTCTCCGTCTAAAATCCTAATTTTCTCACCCTTATTTTCAATCATTGTTGTGTATTAGGTACCTTACTTTGGCGTAGAATTTGTTTTCGTCTGTTTGTCAGATTTCTTTTAACCTTCCTGAAATCATTTTAGCAATTGTCATGTGTATTTGGCGTTTTCTTTTTTAATTTTAGGTACATTTCTTGAACATTTTCCGATTTGGAATGCGAATGATATAAAACGGTGTTGCTTAGAAGGTAATTAATCTGTTCTTAATAAAATAATATAAAAATATGGTATATACATACAAAAATATCGGTTCATATTTCGTTTGATGGAGTTTGATTTTATTTGCACCATATTTCATGTTTCATATTCCGATTAATAATTTTGCTTTTTTAGATAAAAGAAAGTTTGGCATTGTTTTAAAATTAAAATACATTCTGCCTTTGACCTTATGGAATACTTGTTTACTCTTAAAATTGGATAACAATTAAACTTATAATGTAGTTCTAAGGACACGTGATTTCACCTAATACCAATTGATAAATGTGAGGATGAGTAATAGAAATTAACAATAAAGTAAAGCAAACCAGTGTTAGAATGGAACTCAGCCCTCGAGTTTGGATACCCTCGAACTGGTTGATGCAAGAATAATTGAAGTATAACAAGCTGATGAACAATAGTATAAACGAGAAAGAGAATTATATTGCTTTTGATATCTGTCAAACGTATGTCCTCCAAATGACTAGAACCTCCCTTTATATAGTAGAGGAATTCCACTTATGATATAATTCTAATTACATAAGTAAATTCCATGTTTAGCTAATTAACTGTTTCTGGTTTGATCCGTTCCGAGATTTACGCCATGATCCTCGACCAGTCACCGAGATTTATGCCATGATCCTCGACCAGTCACCGAGATTTAGGCCATGATCCTCGACCAGTCACAGATATCTCGCCTTTCTTTTATTATGCTATCTTCGATCTTGCTCGATGTCAGTCTCATTTAGTTTCGATCGCTACTAGCCTCGATCTCGATAGGTACCTCGATTTTGAACTCGGTACCTTATCCTCGTGATTTAGTCTGCTCCGTTATGACGTCGTCCTTCGATGCAACCTCTCGGTCTTGGTCAAATAGTAAAATCGGGTGGGTCCGATTTTAACCATATAGAGATAGTCCCCTCATTTTTTGGAGTATAATACAAGAAACGAATTGAGCCTTCGATTTTCTATCTCGGCCTGTCATGACATCATCCTCGTGGCGTAAGGGACGGAAGTGACCGAAACGTCCCGTCTGTACAGTTACCAAGGCATTAAATGCGCGTCATTCGGTGGTCGATCACCGCCAATTTTGAACCGTCGTTGTGAAATCTATAAATAGCTCCTCTTGGGGCAGTAGAAATTAGAGGCTCCCCGTTGTTCCCCTCATTTTCTAAGGAGATGATTCAAGAGGCTCGGGCCTTGAAGACCCTCTCCATCGAAGGAACCCACAGAAGGGAGGACCCCTTCCATGATTACTTTACTGGGGTCGAAGATGCTACCGGCCTGAGTGACTTGGAGGTCTCGAGGAAGGACTCGGGCGAGGCATCGAGCCATTTCAACAAAGCGCAGCAAGATTTGAATCGGGTAAGCCTTAACTCCCCTTGTTGGTATTACCCTTGTGTTCATTTTTCTCTTCCTGTCTAACTTCTTTTCTTCTTTCTGCGTAGGCCTCAGTGCTTCATCGGGAAGTATTTTCTCAGTCTCGAGCTGAGCTGAGTCTGTACGAGGCCGACATTCAAAGGGTTACCGAGCAGAGGAATGCCCTCAACCTTCTCGGTGGAAAAAAAGAAGAAGAGATCAAGGACCTCCGAGTCGAATTGGCCACGACTCACAAAAATCAGACTGACCTGATCGAGCAGGTAATGAAAATCTTAAAAGCTCATGGGCTCGATTCAGGAACGGTGGCTAACATTTCAATCTCACAGTTGCGGCAGAAGGTCGAGAGGATCGAGCAGTTCCGCGAGGAGTTTAACATGATGAAGGTGGAGTCTTTGGGGTGGAAAGAAGGTATGGACCACTTTGCAGTAGAAAAAGAGACTGCTCGAGCCCAATTGTCATCGGTAGAAAGTCAGCTTCGAGGCATGAAGGAGAAGAGCTCGGCTCAGGCAAAGAAAATAGAGGAGCTCTCTCAGTTAGCTTTCTAACTTGCAAAGGCCAAATCTGAAATTGAAAAGGCAAAGGTCGAGGCAGAGGCGATCGTGGTCGTCTATCGGGCCGATGCTGACGTCGATCAAGTCCAAGCGAGGGAGGCAGCCAAGACCGCTCAAACTCGAGCACATTGGATTTTTGAACTCGCTAAATGCCAATCTCGGAGGAAAATCCTCGAGGAGATCCACGCTCGAGGTTTCGATCTTACCGACGAAATAATAAAGGCTAGAGAGCATGAAGCTGATGCTGGAGCATTGACCTCTTCTGATGATGATGATGATGATGATGATGATGATGATGATGATGATGATGGCAGAAAGAGCGGGTCCGAGAATGGGGAGGACCTCGATGGAGAAGAAGCTTCCCGTGAGGAAAATTAGGAATTATAGGCTTTTTCTTTTTTGATTTTTTGTGCTGGACCCTGATCGGGCCTTGTAAATATCTTCGTATATATAAAAGATCTTTTTTCTCTTTGACTTGTCTTTATTCTATTTTCTGCCTCGTGAAAATTCTATTTCATTCATACTTTATGAAAATTTTGCTCATAAGTTCGAGGCTTAGGCAACTTGATCGAAGCCGGACTAGTGTAATCTTAATTGAGTGAGTACTTGCTCGAACTCAGAGTAGGGTGACCCTTAGGTTTTAATTGAGTGAGGATGATTTCTCGAACTCAAAAATAAAATACCGCTTTAGGCTCTTGAATTAGGCCGATACGGCCATAGTAAAAAGAATGGCTTTCTCCCCCTTTTCGTCTTGAAAAATTTATTATTTAATCATATAAAATCGGTTGTGCCTTAGAATGAAATAAGGTATTTTCTTGAGAGTTTGAACAAATTCGTACCCATTAGGATTTTCAAGGGTCAATATTATCGAGACCCTTTGTTTCGTAATGCCTTAGCATAAAATAAAGAATTTGTTCGAGAGTACGAATGACTTTGTACCCATTAGGGTTTTCGAGGGTCGATATTATTGAGACCCTTAGTAATTCAGTCGAAGGTAGCCATTTTAACCGATCTATGAAAATATCTGAAGTCCTATTTTATAACGGAAATCGGACGTCTCTGAACCGTGTTAATTTGGTCGTAGCCTTTAGCTTGGGATTCGCTTTTTGGGCTTGTTCCCCTGTTATACTTTGAACTTCTTCGAAGTATAAGTCCCCGAGTGGGTTGGACGTTGCCTATAAAATCAAGGATTGCCTTTTTAAGGTCTTACGATCTCGAGGTTTTAGTAATTCGATCATGTCGATTTTTTGGATAGCAGTCCCCGAGTGCGGGGTCAATTGTTTGAAATTTAGTTGTGACCAGCCCTTAAGCCAGTTTCCACAATAGATCACAAGCACGACATTGTAAAGTAAAAATTTCTCTAAGGCATGAAATATCTAGCAAGGAAAAATACTTTTTTCAATAGATTAACATGCGTACATGTTTGCCATTAGGGATCGAGTAATCTATATGGGCATGGTTCGTTTGACCGTTTGACCCTTACAAAAATTACCTATCGAGACCATGTCGGCACAAAGTATTTTCCTTGTAACTATCCGGGGGTGATGCCCCCTAGTATTCGAGGTTGATTGTAAAGGAGCCTCGGATACTGTTGAATTGCTCTAAGTTAGCACGAACAATGATTGCCTCGTTAAAAACCTCGCCGGAAAAACCCATTTGTGACAAAAATAGGTCTAAGGAAAAAAGAGTGCAACGCGTACTTTCAGACACCTGCAAACCGGTTTAAGGACTTTGTGTTTGAAGAATCCTTTGATGTCTTCGATCAAACACTTGCAAATGGTTAGTATAAAATATAAACGAAAATAGAGAAGGTCGTACCTTAGCAGTAATATCGTTAGATGAGTGATATGTTCCAATTGTTTGGTAATTGTTCGCCGTTCATCGTGCCAAATTCGTAGGATCCCTTTCTGATGATATCGAGGACCTGATATGGTCCCTCCCAGTTCGGGCCAAGTTTTCCTTCATTTGGGTCTCGAGTATTGAGGGTGACCTTCCTCATAACCAAATCCTCGATTTTGAAGTGTCTAAGATTGGCTCTTCGATTGTATTACCTTTTGATTCGTTATTTCTGTGCGGCCATTCGAATGAGGGCGGCTTTCCATTTTTCATCTAGCAATTCGAGGCTTGTATTCATAGCCTCGTGATTGTACTCTTCCGTTGCATATAAAAACGTGACGCTGGGTTCCCCGACTTCAACTGGGATCAGAGCTTCGGCGCCATATACTAAAGAGAACGGAGTTTCCCCCGTACTGGATTTTGACGTTGTTCGATACGCCTAAAGGACTTCGGGCAATATTTCTCTCCATTTTCCCTTAGTGTCGTTCAATCTTTTCTTTAGATTTTTAATGATGGTCTTGTTTGTCGATTCGGCATGTTCGTTCCCACTAGGATGATAAGGCGTCGACAGAATCCTTTTTATTTTGTGATCTTCGAGATATTTTGTCACTTTGCTGCAGACGAACTGCTTTCCATTGTCGCATACGATCTAGACAGCCATCCCAAATCAGCGTATAATGTGGTCCCAGATGAAGTCTATAACTTATTTCTCTCAATTTTTTTTGAAAACCTGTGCTTCAACCCACTTAGAGAAATAGTCAGTTATAAATAAAATAAATTTAGCTTTACCTCGGGCTGATGGCAGAGAGCCGACGATATCCATTCCACATTTTATGAATGGCCATGGGTATAAGACTGAGTGGAGTTGCTCTCTGGGTTGGTGAATCATCGGCTCATACCTTTGACATTTGTCACACTTTCGAACAAACTCTTTTGTATCCTTTTCCATATCGGCCCAATAGTATCCTGCTCTGATGACTTTGTGAACCAATGATTTGGCACCGGAATGATTTCCGCAGGTACCCTCGTGGATTTCTCGTAGGACATAGTCGGTATCTCCTGGTCCCAAACAAATTGCCAATGATCCATCGAACATCCTTCTATATAGTGTTCCATCTTTGGCCAATGTTAATTGTGCGGCCTTCGTACGTAGAGTCCTCGATTCTTTAGGATCCGATGGAAGCTTTCCGTTCTTTAGGTACTCATTATATTTGTTCCTCCAATCCCATGTCAGACTTGTGGAGTTGATTTTGGCGTGGCCTTCTTCGATTACTAACCTTGAAAGTTGTACGACAGTCCCTGAGCTAATCTCGTCGTCTTCGATTGATGACCCCAAATTTGCAAAGGCATCGGCCTCGCTGTTTTGTTCTCGAGGCACATGCTATAAGGTCCATTTTTTAAACTGATGTAGAGTCACCCGTAACTTGTCCAAGGACCTTTGCATTCAATCTTCTCGAACCTCGAAGGTTCTATTGACTTGGTTTACCACAAGCAGGGAGTCACATTTGGCCTCGATGACCTCTGCTCCCAAACATTTAGCTAGCTGGAGACCTGCAATCATTGGCCTCATACTCAGCCTCATTGTTAGTTAACTTGGAAGTTTTGATAGCTTGTCTAATTGTATTACCCGTGGGCGGCTTCAAAACGATGCCTAGACCGGACCCCTTCACATTCGAAGTGCCATTTGTGAAGAGGGTCCACACCCCCGATGATGTACCCGACTTTAATAATAGTTCCTTTTCGACCTCGGGTACGAGGACTGGTGTAAAGTCGGCCACGAAGTCCGCTAAGATTTGAGACTTGATGGTCGTTCGGGGTCGATACTCGATATCGTACCCACTGATCTCGATGGCCCATTTGGCCAATCGGCCCGAAAGTTCGGGCTTATGAAAAATATTGCGAAGGGGATAAGTAGTCACTACACAGATCGGGTGACAGTGAAAATATGGTTTTAATTTCTTAGAGGCACTTATTAGGGCAAGCACTAATTTTTCTAAGTGTGGGTACCGGGTCTCGACCTCACCTAAAGTTCGACTAACATAGTAAACAGGAAATTTCGTATCTTGCTCTTCTCGAACTAGGAGCCCACTTACCGCGATTTCTGAGACTGCTAAGTACAAGTAGAGTTGCTCGTCTGCTTTTGGAGTATGAAGTTATGGCGGGCTCAAGAGGTACCGCTTTAATTCTTCCAATGCTTATTGGCATTCCGGGGTCCATGCAAAATTGTTCTTCTTGTTGAGCAGTGAGAAGAACTTGTGACTTCTATCTGAAGACCTCGAGATAAATCGGCCTAGGGCGGGTATGCGCCATATTACTCTTTGTACGGCCTTAACATTGTCCACGACTGTGATGTCTTTGATTGCCTTGATCATATCGGGGTTGATTTCGATACCCCAATTTGATACCATAAAGCAGAGGAACTTGCCCGAGCCAACCCCGAATGCACATTTCTCCGGGTTGAGTTTCATGTTGTATTTCCTTAGTATATCGAAGGTCTCCTGCAAATGTGTCAAATGGTCCTCTGCTCGCAAGGACTTAACTAGCATATCGTCAATATAAACCTCCATTGACTTACCTATTTATTCTTCGAACATTCGATTTACTAAGCGTTGATAAGTGGCACCAGCATTTTGTAGTACAAACGGAATTACATTATAACAATAGGTGTCGTACTTAGTGATGAACGAAGTCTTTTCCTGATCCATCGGGTTCATTTATATTTGATTGTACCCGGAGTAGGAATCGAGAAAACTAAGAATCTCATGGCTAGCCGTGGCATCGATCATGCGATCGATATTTGGCATAGGAAAAGAGTCTTTAGGACATGGTTTATTTAAATCTTTGTAGTCTACGCACATTCTAAATTTATTTTCCTTTTTAGGGACTACAACTACGTTTTCTAACCATTCGGAATATTTTACTTCCCAAATGGATCCTATTTTGAGAAGTTTGGTTACCTCGTCCTTGATGAATGCATGTTTTACATTGGACTGGGGCCTTCTCTTTTGTTTTATCGGGTGAAACTTCGGGTCCAAGCTCAGTCGATGTGTAGTGATTTACAGTGGGATCCCTGTCATATCTAGGTGGGACCAAGCAAAATAATCCATATTATTGATAAAAAAATTTAATGGGTTTTTCCCTGAGCTCGGGGGTTAACCCCGTACCCAGGTATACCTTTCGATCGGGTAGATACTCGATCAGTATGACTTGCTCCAGATCCTCGACTGTCAATTTAGTGGCGTCGGAATCCTCGGGGATTGTGAAGGATCGAGGGATCCAATAGTCATCGTCCTCGTTCGTTCCCTACTTCCCCGACTGAGTCGAGGCTGGTGGATGTGGTTGCTATTTAGCTTCCTATTTTCCTTTGGACTCCAATCCCTTTGTTGACGAAAGCGCCGATACCGGTATTACTTCGTCAACCGCGAACATCGCTTTGGCAGCATGTTGTTCCCCATACACCATTTTTACTCAATCCGATGTTGAGAACTTCAACCCTCATGTTGTGAATCCAGGGTCTTTCGAGCAGTGCGTTGTATCTCATATCGCCCTCGATCAAATAGAACTTTGTTTCTTGAATAGTTCCGGCTACATTTACTGGTAGGATGATTTCACCTTTAGTTGTTTCACTCTCCATGTTGAAGCCATTGAGAATCCGAGTTGCGGGTACGATCTGATCTTATAGGCCGAGCTGCTCCACGACCCACGATCGAATAATATTGGTCGAGCTTCCTGGATCAATTAAAACAAGTTTAACCTGAATTTTATTCATAAGGATAGAGATTACCAAAGCATCATTGTGGGGTTGTGAGATCCCTTCTCCTTCCTCATCATTGAATGATAAAGTGCCTTCTGGCACATAGTCTCGAGTTCATTTTTCCCTGGTGATTGATACTTTAATTTGTTTGAACACGGGCCTTTGTGGAATATCGACCCTACGAACGATCATGTGAATCACGTGTTGTGGTTCTTCCTGCTTGTTTTTCCTATTTGCATCCCTATCTCTTAAATGGTTTTTAGCTCAGTCGCTCAAGAATTCTTGAAGGTGACCCTCGTTGAATAGACGGGCCACCTCCTCCCTTAGTTGTCTACAGTTTTCAGTTTTATGACCATGTGTACCATGTTATTTGCATATTTGATTGAGGTTCCTTTGGGATGGATCGATTTGTAGGGTTCTGGG
Source organism: Nicotiana tomentosiformis (assembly GCF_000390325.3). NCBI lineage: Eukaryota > Viridiplantae > Streptophyta > Magnoliopsida > Solanales > Solanaceae > Nicotiana > Nicotiana tomentosiformis. Next base: position 117,748,477 of record NC_090819.1, read on the forward strand.
CCATCTAGTATCTTTGATTCTCCCTATGGCTGACACAATATCTGATGCGTCGATGTTGAAGTTGTATTCTGATAATCGTGGTGCTTCTATGGGATTGGCATGTTTATCGAAGCCACTTTTGCTCATGAGCCCTCGAGAGCTCTGTCCTCGATCGTTCCTTCAATCATTTCAGATGGGACTGAGTCCTGGGCCGTTGTTTCTACGATCTGCATTGTATGATTGATACCGATATCTGCTCGACCGGGGTTCTCTGTAGATATCCCTTTGAGTTCTGCCGACGGGCCTGTTTGGATAAGTGGAACCGGAAGGGGTCCCCAAATGATCATCCTCGGCCCTAATTTTTGACTGGTACCGATTTTGTACATCGGCCCAGGTTACCGCTGGATATTTAATTAAATTCTGCTTTAGCTGTCGTGATGCCACCGAACTTCGTTCATTCAAACCTTGAGTAAAGGCTTGGACAGCCTAATTGTCTGTGACCGGTGGTAGTTCCATGCGTTCCATCTGGAACCAGGATACAAATTCGCTCAACATTTCATTGTCTTTTCCTTTCACCTTGAAGAGGTCCGACTTCCTAGTCGTAACTTTTATTGCTACGGCATGTGCCTTTATGAAGGAGTCTGTAAGCATGGCGAAGGAATCGATGGAATTAGGCGACAAATTATGGTACCATATCATTGCTACTTTTGACAAAGTTTCTCCAAATTTCTTCAGTAGAACAAATTCAATCTCATCATCTTCCAAGTCATTCCCTTTTATTGCGCATGTATAAGAAGTGACATGCTCATTAGGGTCGGTGGTCCCATTGTACTTAGGAATTTCTGGCATTCGGAATTTCTTCGGAATGGATTTCGGAGCTACACTTGGAGGGAAAGGCTTCTGTACGAATTTCTTTGAATCCATACCCTTTAGGATCAGCGGTGCCCCCGGTATTTAGTTAACCTGGGAGTTGTATGTCTCTACTTTCTTGTCATTTGCCTCGATTTTATTTACTCCCGATTCAATCCATTATTTTTCATAATGGCGGGGTCAGTCTCCGATTCGTTGGCATTCGACCTTTCCGACACAGGCTCGGTCCTGTGGATGACTTCTGGTTCGATCCTACTTGGTGTTCGGTGCTGATTTTGTAGTTGTGCTATAGCGGCTTGTTGAGCCTGTAATATTTCGAATATCAATTGGAGGCTAACTCCACCATCTTCTTCGCCCTGCATACCTCGACCACCTGATCGAACTTTCCTGTGTATGCTACCTTCGCGATCAACGCCCAAATTTGCATTTAAGGGGATATGTGAACTGACATCGATGGGATTTGCAATTGGTGCTCCCTCGAGGTCAGCCTGAGGCACCTCGATCCCTAGGGCGGCTATATTGTCATTTTCTCCATGAAATCCGAGGTCGTTGTCACCATGTGTAGGCGCTGCTTGTGAGTTTGACATGTTTATCCTGAAAATAAAGATTCTTACGAGAACAAGTGTAAAGCAGTGTGTGTTATCGGAATCAGTATTAAGCAATCACTATTATCCTTAGCCCCACAGTGGGCGCCAAATTGTTTACCCTTAAAATTAGATAACAATTAAACTTATAATATGGTTCTAAAGACACGTGATTTTACCTAATACCGTAATAGAAATTAATAATAAAGTAAAGCAAACCAGTGTTAGAATGGAACTCAACCCTCGAGTTTGGATACCGTCGAATTGGTTGATGCAAGAACAATTGAAGTATAACAAGCTGATGAACAATAGTATAAACGAGAAAGAGAATTATATTGCCTTTGATATCTGTCAACGGTGTGTCCTCTAAATGACTAGAACCCTCTTTTATATAGCAGAGAAATTTCACTTATGATATAATTCTAATTATAGAAGGAAATCCCCTGATTAGCTAATTAACCGTTTCTGGTTTGATCCGTTCCGAGATTTACGTCATGATCCTCGACCAGCCACCGAGATTTATGCCATGATCCTCAACCAGTCACGGATATCTCGCCTTTCTGTTATTATGCTATCTTCGATCTTTCTCGATGTCAGCCTCATATCGCTTCGATCGCTACTAGCCCCGATCTCGACAGATACCTCGATTCTGAACTCGGTACCTTATCCTCATGATTTAGTCTGCTCCGTTACGAGGTTGTCCTTCGATGCAACCTCCCGATCTTGGTCAAATAGTAAAATCGGGTGGGCCCGATTTTAACCGTATACAATACTTATAGTATATTAATCCTCATCAAATGCTAGAAAGTTTCTCATTCAATAAGAAGTTTCTTCAACGAACAATTCAAACAATTATTTCTATAAATTAAGGAGATAAAAAATTGTTCATTCTTTTCTTACTTTACATGCTTATAAAGAACGATCAAAAATAGTTTCACATATATTAGTCATTAAAATTTGAAGATTAAAAAGATTATTTACGATTTTAAAAATATTTTTAATATTTTACTATTTTAAATTGAAATAACGTATTATATTACCGCGCGAAGCGTGGACAAATTAACTAGTTACTAGATATATATATATATAGGGCAAAAATAGTTATACAAATATAATATGCGTAAATATTTTAATAATAAGATTTGGTTGAGTCATAGAGGCTAGTGTTGTTGCAATATATGATGATTAATTTTTAAATACAAGTATGTAAGTCAAAAGAAATAATTAATGCGAAAAAAATAATTATAACAATCAATAGTATCATTACTTATCTTTCGTCTAAGTACGTATACTTTAAAACTTAAGTCCTTTTTCGTTAAGGAAACAAACACTTTTAAATTTTGAAATGCTTTATATAAATAAATGGAACGTAGATTGATCCACATAATTTCTTTAAGATCTAATCAATTTGTGGTTACTTTCACATGATTCATTTCTATTATAAAATAGGAATTTTTTAAAATTTTCCAATGCTTTATATAGAATAGGAATACACGTACAGAATTTGGTGCTTGTCAATACCCGAAAACCAAGGGTTGTGATGACACCTAATCTCTAAAACTAGGTAAGCCGATTACTAACAACGATTAGGCAACAATGATAATTTGCAACAGAGTCTAATATGAATACCGAAACAAAAGCGTAATAAGCCTATGTGGCAATAATTGTAACAACCTCCCAAGATTTGGTAATACAGAGCCACGAACTCTAGCTAAGTACATGAAAAGATCTCAAAGATCGAAATACAATATTGTTCAAATAACAAGCTGACATTACAATGCTCTCCAAGGGGCTGCGACGACCAAGCAACTCTACATTGAATCCTCGCGACTAATATGCTAACTCTGCCCGAGTCTGATATCTCCAATACATGGCTCTGCACAAAAATATACAAAAGTGTAGTATGAATACATCACGGTAGGTACCTAGTAAGTATCAAAACTAACCCCTGTGGAGTAGTGACGAGGTACAAGTCAAGACACTCACTAACATGTATAGTATGGAGGTATAAAGCTAATAATGAAAGCAGAAATCAGTAAAATGGAAACAAGAATCAACAACTGATATAAACAGTAAAGCAATAAGAACACAGTGAGGTATCGTTAAAACCAAATAAGGAACACAAAAGACAACCAATTAATCAAGTCGTTCTAACACAAGTTTCACAACGAAATCACTCTATGATACCTCATCTCATAATCACAAGTCACGGGTCTCAACCCACCATCATATGCTCATGGCACCTTGTGCCCACATTTCAAATCGCAATCTCACAGATAACTCATGTGCCAATATCTCAATCCGTCTGGCATGATCACGTGCTCACATTCACAATCCGTCCGGTGAGGTCACATGTTCACAATCACAATCCGCCCGGCGTGGTGACAGGCTCACAATCACAATTCGCCCGGCATGGTCACAGGCTCATAATTACAATCCGTCCGGCGTGGTCACTGACTCAATATCAACATGAAAACTGATAATATAAGAACACATGAGCATGATTAATAAATGTAAAGTTTCATATTCCTGAGCTAGTAAAAGTGACATGCTATAGTGTATGCTTGTGCGAGTGTACTACTGTAGACCAAGTAAACAAGTAATATCAAAGACATCGAGTAGCTCATCGAAGCAACACAACAAATCACGTAAGGTGTATGACATACACAAAGAAAAGCACACCATCACACGAAAATTACCAACACAATGTCCCCAAGCCATCACACATCATCCCTGACATTGCCACCCTTATCTCTCTGATAGCCACCTGTATCACTATGCTCTGACAATATCATTAGCCACATGTATCACTCTGATAGCCACCCATATCACTTCGTATAATAGCCACCCTTATCGCTCTACTCAAACAATAACGCAATAGCCACCCGATCACTACGTACATTCAACAACAGTGAGATGCCACCATTATGACCTGCATAGCAACAATGGTAAAATGCCACCCTTATACTCCACATAACAACAACCAACCACACAACGATTCACATGTTCTAACATCACAACAACACGACATATCAACTCGTATCACAAGTGTCCATAGGCCACAACCTTTCCAAAGATCGAATAATATCAATATTTCCACAACAAATAGCCCACGACTCAACACAATGTGTATAGAATCTCAATAGTAACAAAATAAATGGAAAAGTAACTCAACAAGGAACAACACCCCCTTTTAAACACAACTTTAATTAAAATAGATTAATGACTTTCGATAACCTCAATCCCAATTAATTGTTTAAGGATAAACTCAATAGTGAAAGTATTTCTATGAAATGGCAAACTTCGGATTCTAGTTTATGAATAGACTAACAATGAAAGAGATGGCACAAACTAGCACTACGTCTAAATGCATGAGAATAACCCGGCAACAAAAGGATATCATGTAACAACAATTTCAACTTAGAGTAACTCCACAATAAAAGAAATCACATAATGATAAAAGTGATAACAACTTCAAATAAAGTATATAAGAGCAAACTCGACAAGTAAAGAATGTGACATGTAACGACAACCTCAAATAAAGCATGTGATAGTAGACATGTCGAATAAAAGATATAACATGTCCTAATAATTTTAAATTAGTACATGAAAGAAGCCTAAGAGTCTAAGCCGATCAAGTTTCCACATATAAGCCCGTGTACGTACTCGTCACCTCGCGTGCACGGCTTTCACATGACACAAATAGCACAAATGACTCAAATCCTAAGGGTTAGTTCCCCCACACAAAGTTAGGCAAGATACTTACCTCAAAGAAGCTAAACTGATAATCTAAAATGATTTTCTCATATGAGACAACCTCCAGACAGCTCAAATCTAGCCAAAATAACTTAAGATCATAAATAAAACCATAGGAAAGAATTTCGGATAATAAAGTTTCGATTTTTAATGGAAACTAAAAAGTCAACCAAAAAGGTCAACCTCGAGCCCACAGCTCGGAACTCGATAAAATTCACAAAATTCGAACACCCATTCTGATACGAGTCCAACCATGCCAAAATTATCCAATTCCGATATCAAATCGGCCATCAAATCCTCATTTTATATTTTTGAAATATTATACAAATATTCCCATTTTCTCCTATTCAAATCGCTAATTTAATGTTAAAAACAAAGATGAAATCATGAAATATAATCAAATCCGGATAAAGAACACTTATGTAATGACCCGACTTGTCGTTTTAAGAATTTAAGTCATGTTCGCTGGTATAAGGCCCTGAATAGCTTCGTATTGCGTGTAATGACTTGCGTGCGTGGTTGAATTCAGTTACCGGATGATTCAGAGTGATTTGAGATACTTGGTCCCTAAAACGGAAGCTTAAGTCTTAGGATTTTGACCGTAGTCGGAACTGTATGAAGACGACTCCAGAATGGGGTTTCGTCGATTCCGTTAGCTCCATATGGTAATTTTGGACTTAGGAGCGTGTCCGAAAAATTATTTGGAGGTCCGTAGTGGAATTAAGCTTGAAATGGCGAAAGTTGAATTTTTGAAAAGTTTGACCAAGGGGTTGACTTTTTGATATCAGGGTTGGAATCCGATTCTGAAAATTTGAATAGCTTCGTTATGTCAATTATTGCTTGTGTGCAAAATTTGAAGTCATTCCGGATTGATTTGATGTGTTTCGGCACAAGATATAGAATTTGAAAGTTCAAAGTTCATAAATTTTGATTTTGAGGTGTGATTCGTCGTTTTGATGTGGTTCGATGTGATTTGAAGCCTCGAGCATGTCCGTGTTATATTATGGGACTGTATGGTGTGATCGGACGGGGTCCCGGGGACCTCGGGTGTGTTTCGGGGTGGTTTCAGATTGTTTGGAGCTGTTTTGGAACTGCTGAGTCTGGTGTATAGTTTCCTTCTTTGCGAACACGAAGGAAATCCCGCGTTCGCAAAAAAGAAAATTTGGGGGTGCTGGATTTGGCCTTCGCGAATGCGAAGGAGGACTCGCAAACGCGGAGAGATGCCTGAGGATCCTACACGAACGCGAGGGGCCAGTCGCGAACGCGTAGAATGAAATGGAGGAGTTGGGCTTGAGGTCGTTTGGCCTTCGCGAACGCAAAGTGTGGAACGTGAACGCGAAGGAGTAGGTCATCTGGTCATCGCAAACGTGGCGAAGAGGTCGCGAACGCGAAGAGGAAATATTGAGGCAGGAACAGTTGGCCTTCGCGAATGCGAAGCCATGGTCGCGAAGGCGAAGAAGGCCTATCTGGGCAGAATTATGTCACGGCCCAAACCGATGGGCTGTGATGGGCACCCGGTACCTTACTCAACCGAGTACCAACATAACGTATCTTTTCATATCCTACTATCATAGATAACTGAGCCGAAGAGGCTGCCGTGAGATAAGTAGAATACAACATGAAATACCAACTTATACTGAAGACATACGGGCCTACAAGGCCAAAATGAACACTCTTACACTGAACATAGGCCGACAAGGCCATACAATCTTTCATATACATAGCATCTGTCTACAAGCCCCTAAGAGTACATAAACATCATAAAGGTCGGGACAGATCCCCGCCATACCAATCAACACATGTTCTAATCATACTGACCAAATAGCAACTCCGGAGCAAATGGAGCGCATCAACACCTTTCGCTGAGTTGATAGCCTACTTGGAGGACTCTCATCCTGTCTAACGGGACCTGCAGGCATGAAACGCAGTGTTCCCGGACAAAAGGGACGTTAGTACAAATAATGTACCGAGTATGTAAGGAATAAAAATCAGTAAATAATAGATATGAGAGAAACATGAAGTAAAAAACTCAACATGTAAGTTTGAATAGCTCTGTGAATTATTTAATATTATAATGGCATGCATATGCATATAACTGTCATACCATGCATAGGTATATGCGTTCATAACATCATCAAGCCTCTGAGGGCATCCCATCATATCATCTCGGCCACTGTGGGCAAATCATCAACGCATACCAGCTGATGAGGTGGTGGTGTGTATATAACATCGTAACCTTTTTCCGTTGTATATATGCATATATAACGCCATTTGGTCATGGGTCAATGTACATTTTTAAATGCATGAAATGCATAAGAAATACGTTAATAAGATTTCTCGGAATGTCATAAAAATAATATGCCTGTCGGATAAACTTTATCAAATACGTATATTTCTGAGACCCATGAACAAAAGATATAATAATAATTCACATGGGGAATCAAGAATATAGACACCCCTAGTATTTTTATGAATGGAGTCATTTATGGAAGTTGCGTATTTTGCTCGTTTCATTTGTATTATTTGGATCATGCCAAAAAGAAAGAAGGGATAGCCTTAACATAACTGAACCGATTCTCTTGACAATCTCTTTAACACCGTCTTTTGGGACAAAACACATAACAGCGGATCGAAGTAGAAAACAATTTGTATGAAATACTTGAAGCAATAACGTTGCTATGCAAAGATAATCTTGGCTGAAGCTTTTCCTTAAGAACTTAGCAATAACGTTGCTATTTGGAAAATCATCTTTGTTGAACTCTTTCTTAAGAGATAAGAAATAACATTATTGTGTAAGGAATCTTGGCTGAAACTCTTAGAAAGAACGTTACTTTTCCTTTAAATCCTTTCTTAAGAGATTATAAATGTTATCCTTACTTTTAGGTAGGCCCCACATAATAATGGCTAAGCCTTATAATCTTACTCAATTGTGCCACCTTTCCATTATAACATAAGAGTCATTAAATAAAATAAGGGGGGGGGGGAGCTGCCATGTGAAAGACCAATTATCCTTATCCCACTAAACTAATTAATTAGTTAATCTTCCATTAAAATCACTAATTAACCACATATTCACATAATTAAGAATTATCTCAAATTACTCAAAATACCACTTACTTTTAACACACCTTATACACCACCTTACTATCATGCTTATTTGGTACCTTGTATGGCATTAGTCCATAAATACAGGGTATTATAGCTTGGACCGTATTTTATCTCAAACTTCGACGAACCCTTTTTTTTTTATTCACTTACCCTCTCACCTTTACGAATTTACTTGTCACTTGTTTGTAATAGCATAATTCTTAGAATCTCAAAATAATCTTATTCTCGAACTTACGTCGATTAATTTTCAACGAAACTTTAATGTACGAAAACGCAGGATGTAACATCTCATTTTCGAGCTTTCATCAACTTATTTATGGCATACTTTCACGTACGAAATATATTGGGTGTAACAAATTAAAAGTCCCAAAAATGGGGGTTTGAGTTCATAACACAAAAATCAAATTGGGAGCTCGGTAGAAGGCGATTTGTGGAGAGATTCTTGCGTGGGTGTTTGGGGTAAGTGATTCTTATCCAGTTTTGATTAATTTCCATGATTATGCCTTTGAATCCATCAGTTAATTAGGATTTAAATGGAGGAAAATCAAGACTTTTGTAAAATCTTCCAAATAACAAAAATTTAAAATTTGGAGGTCGAGTTGTTATTGGAATTCGATAAAATTGGTATGGCTGAACTCATATCGGAATGGGTATTCGAATTTCATGAAAATTATGTCGGGTTCCAAGGGGCGGGCCCCGCGTTGACTTTTGTTGACTTTTTGGAATAAATTTTTAAGTCATCGTATTATTATCCAGAATTATTTTCGATGAATTTTAATGAAGTTATACAATTAATTTGGATAGATTTAAGCGTTTCGGAAGTCAATCCAAACAAGAAGAGGATTTTGGAATATCGACATAACTTCAAAAAGGTAAGTGTCTTGCTTAACCTCGAGTGGGGGAATTACCCCTTAGGCATTGAGTCTTATGTGACCTTTGTGAAATGTGAAAAGCCATGTACGTGAGGTGACGAGTACGTACTCGGGCTTATATGTGCAAATTTTATTGGATTAAAGTCTTAGGCATTATTGTGTAGTAAATTGGATAATTGTTGGCATTTATTAAATCATTTGTTTGCCATGCCTAAATCCTTGTTGTGAAATTTATTTTTATATGACAATTTGATGTGATTGTTACTTGAAAATTTATGTAATTTTGTGAGTATTGTTGGGTTGATATTTCTTGGAATTTAATTTCAACATGCATTTTCCATATGCAAATAATTAATTAAGCAAGTTTAAAAAGAAGTGTTAATATAATTATCTATACTTGGATTAATGGAAGTTTTGCTTTATGCTGGATAATTTCTATCTCTGTTGATTATTTTTGAGTGTTATACACATTATGTGGATCCTTCGGCTATTTTTTGTGAAATTAATTGATTTGGTTGTATATTTGGAATTTTGGTTGTGACCATTGGGCAAGTAGTGATATGAATTGATTTTGTTATGTTGTCGTGATAATTTTCTATCTAAATTGTTGTGTTGTATGAGTTATTATTTTAAGGAGATAAGGGTGGCATTTCACCGTTGATATTATGTGGGTATAAGGGTGGCATTTCACTGTTGTTGTATTTGTTGGAATATTGTTTGGGCGGAGCGATAAGGGCGGCTATAGGAAGGGTGGCTATTGATATTGTCAGAGCGGAGGGATAAGGGTAGCTATAGGAGAGATAAGGGTGGCTATTGTCAGGGACGATATGTGATGATGTGAAGTTGTGGTGTTGGTGATTTTCATGTGATGTTGTGATTTTCTTGTGTTTATTTTATACCTTGTGAAATTTGTCTTGTTGTTAGTAAATTGATAACAATCTGATTTATGTTGAGATTGAGAGCATATCGCTATTGTCAGGCGGATTATAAAATAAAATGTGGGTACAAGTTGCCGTGAGTAAATAATGAGGATATTGGCACATAAATTATCCATGCAGTTGTGATATGAAATATGGGCACGAGATGTTGTGGGTAAATGATAATGATATTTGGCACGTGAATTGTCCGTGCAGTTGTGATATGAAATGAGGGCACGAGGTGCCGGAAAAATATGATGATTTAATTATCGGCACGAAGTGCCATAGAAATATATGAAAATGGGCTGAGACCCATATTTTTAAGATTATGAAACGAGGTGTCACAGGGTGACTTCTTAATTGAAAGAATTATATTTAAAATATTTGTTTGGAAGGATTTTTATTTAGAAAGTATTATATGAAAGAATTGTATTTGAAAGATATTTATTTGAGGAAATTATATTTGAAAAGATTTATTGAAAGAAATGTATTTGAAAGATATTTATTTGAGGAAATTATATTTGAAAAGATTTATTGAAAGATTATATTTGAAAGATAATTATTTGAGAAAATTATATTTGAAAGAGAGTTATTTGGAAGAATTATATGTGAAAGACATTTATTTGAAGAACTTGATTTAATTGGGTGTACTTGTATTTATTATTTGTTGAGCGATATCAATGGTGTTTTTGTTGTATTGCTGTGCATAATACTAGTTGTTTTATGTTGCCCTTATTGTTATTTGTTCCCTATTATTTTGTATATTATATTGCACAGGTTATTAGACTAGTGAGTGTCTTGATTGTACCTCATCTCTACTCCACTGAGATTAATCTTGATACTTACTAGGTACCGGCTGTGGTATACCCATACTACACTTCTGCACATTTTTGTGCAGAGCCAGGTATTGGAAATATCGAACTTGGGCAGAGTAAAGCGGGATCGTAAGGATTCAAGGTAGAGCCTCTTGGTCGTCGCAGTCCCTTGGAGTCTTTTCATTTCATTGTACTGTTAAATTTCTATTAAACATTATTGTATATCCGGTCCTCGTAATCATACCATGTATTCAGTTAGAGTTCGTGACTCAGTACTACCAGTCTTGGGAGGTTGTATATTCATATTTGCTCCGCTGTTAGTTTTGATTACTTAATTAATTCAAAACAATGGCTCCAAAATATAATTGAGATCGGCTTACCTAGTCGTAGAGACTAGGAGCCATCACGATGCCTGTGGTGGGATTTTGGGTCGTGACAACTTATCCCAATCCAAAGTGTGAAAATTCCCTTTAAAATCGTTCAAATCCGAGCTTCATAGCTCAAAATATGATAAAATGACCAAGACTTTCGAAATAGAGTACAATAAACACTGCTCCAGAGGTACCCTTCACGATCACGGTCACCAACCTCTCGATCGCGATTCAAAAATTTTACCCTTCGCGATCGCGGCCATTTCCCCGTGATCGCGATGAACAAATTCCCATTACCCTTCCCCAACTATTCTCAAACAGTCTATAGTGTAACAGCTATGACTTTTGTACGAAACTCCAAATGACAAACGGTTTGATTTTCTGAAAACTAGACTCAAAGTGCTAACTTTAATTTTTGGATCATCTCCAACATCCTTATAGATTGCAAGATATAAGCTTCCAAAGTCGGGTCAATGATAGAAGAATTTCCTCTATGCGATCGCGAAAAGGTTTCCGCGATCGTGATTCACAGTGCCCAAACAGCAAATTTGCTCATCGCGAACGTGACCCAATGTCCGCTATCGCGATGCATACCCCTGTGGCCAAAAACCAACAATTAAAAATGACTAGAAATGGTCCGAATCCACCCCGAAACTCACCCGAGCCCCTCGGGACCCCGTCCGAACATACCAACAAGTTCCGTAACATAATGCGGACCTGCTCGAGGCCTCAAATCACATCAAACAACATCAAAACTATGAATCGTACATCTAATCAAACTTAATGAACTTATGAACTTTCAACTTCTACAACTCGCGCCGAATCATATCAAATCAACCCGGAATAACCTCAAATTTTGCATGCACGTCCCAATTGACATAACTGAACTATTCCAACTCTCAGAATCACAATTTGAGCCTGATATTCACATAGTCAACTCCCGGTCAAACCTCTTAACCTTCCAAATCTTCAACTTTCCAATTTTCTTCAAAATGCACCAATCAACCTACGGACCTCCAAATCCAAATCTGGGCATACGCCTGAGTCCAAAATCACCATACGAAACTATTAGAATCATCAAAACACATTTCCGGAGTCGTCTACACAAAAGTCAAACTCCGGTCAATTCTTACTACTTAAGCTTCTAAGACAAGAATCATCCTTCCAAATCAATCATGAATAATCCAAAAACCGAACTCGGCCACACGCGCAAGTCATAATACATAACACGAAGCTACTCAAGACCTTAAGCCACAAAACAGGACGCTAATTCTCAAAACAACCGGTCGGGTCGCTACATTCTCCCCCTCTTAAACAAACGTTTGTTCTCGAACATGCCAAGAACCATTCCGAAGTCATCAAATCACTGAATGTACTCACCATACATATAATCGCGGGTGATCCCATGTCACCCCAATACACATAGGCCCGGCAACACCATATCAACTCAATATTATTCCTTCTACCCACACTAATAAGCCTTAGAACAAAAATTTTCACCATCTAAATCTTCCCAAAGACCCGATTCCCGCATAAACACAATGTATCCACCTCAACAAGCTATCACAACTCATGCATACACCCACAAGGTATGACCACCCGCCGTAATACATCGCACATATGCCTATAACAACATCTCTGACCACCATAGCTGCCCATAATCAAATCCAGCACGGGCAATTAACCTCATACTAGCTAGAACCCTGTTTCAAACCCTCACAACACTGACAACGATGCAAGAAACATTAAGATCCCATAGCCATTCACTCAAATCAACAAGTCACATCTAGCACTCACCTCGCAAGTTAAAACCCAATAAGCACAACGCAAATATGACTGAATATGCAAAGAGAAACACATGAGAGAACTATCAAACAAGCCCGACAAGTATAACTCCCTATCAGTACCATACTACGAATCAATTCTACAAGAGAGAATCAAAACATATGAACTAACCACAAGGATCTCATCCTAATATCACACCACTGTGGCACGTAGCCCGGTTCAAACATATAAAACCACATGAAAACGCGAGGATCCCATCCTCAGCTCTGAATCACAAATAGAATACACATCATACCAACCAAACCCTTCCACTAATTCAATTTCGCAAAACAAAAATACAACATGTAATGAACTCTCTATACTTGAAGAGCATCTAAATCACAAATCGTAACCAAACCATCCATAAATCACATCAAAACCTACTGTAATGAGTAACAGAAAGTCACTTCTAGTCTCATAGCTCTCAATAGTGAACAAAATAAAACGATAGACGTGGGCTACTTCTATATAATCTCCCAATAGGGGTAAATACATAAGCAGAGTACAAAAGCACAAAACTCACCCATACGTGAAGCAAGATAGGAGGACTCACCCCGATACACAGAACTGAATCAAAATAAGAATGATGCTCCTCTATAACAAATCGAAACCATGCTTGTAATGACATCATCCCTACCTTAGAAAGCATATCAACAGGTCGGGCCTCCCATCTAGGGCACCCTCTACCCGCCTGTCGTCTAGCCCTAACTGTTTATGCAGGTGGAGTAGCAACTGGAATGGAGCCCGTAGCCTGAGTGCTCTGATGAAATCCGCCCCTCCCAAGTACGGGACAATCTTTCATGATGTGCCTAATATCACTACACTCATAACAACCCCTTTGCGGGTGTGGCTGCTCGTACTAGGTCTATGCCGGATAACTAGAATAACCGATGTAGGAACCCCGTGCTTGTGGTGCACTAAAAGAACTAACTGGAGCACCATGAGTAGTCTGAAGTGCGGACTGGATTAGACATCACCCATGCCTCCGCCATGACGGGTCATAGCTGTAGAATCCACTAAACCCTCCAGAACCTCGAGACCTCTTAGTCTCCGTATCCTCCCTCTCCTCACTCCGAATACGCTCTAACATCCTGGAAATCTCCACCACCTGCTGAAATGGAGTATCAGTCTGCAACTCCCAAGCCATGCTAAATCTAAGATCACAACTGAGCCCCTCAATGAATTTGTGGACTCGCTCTCTGACTGTAGGAACCAAAGTAAGTGCATGACGGGATAACTCACTAAACCTGATGGCATACTCTGACACCGTCATGGAACCCTGACGCAGCTGCTCAAACTCTGTACGCCACACATCCCGAAGGGTCTGGGGAACAAATTCCCTCAAAAATATCTCTGAAAACTGAGCCCAAGTGCATGGTGCTGATCGGCTGGTCTACTCTCCTCATAAACCTTCCACCACTAATACGTTGCTCCCGACAGCTGAAATATAATAAAAGCAACTCCGCTCACCTCTACAATACCTATGGTGCGGAGAATACAGTGACATTTCTCTAGAAATCCTTGTGCATCCTCGGTAGTTGTGCCACTAAAAGTAGGTGGATTATACCTCTTAAACCTCTCAAGCCTCTTCTGCTCCTCCTCTTATGGCCCTGGCCTGACCTCAAGCTGAACCGGAATAACAGGCTTTACTGGCACCACACCCGGAACCTGACCAATATGATCTCACTGCTCTAGAGTACGGGCGGTGGATGTCTGAGCTCCTTCCCCAATCTGCGAAGTAGTTGGTGCAACGGAGATCAATCCCGCCTAAGCCAATGTACCAAACATGCTTAGGAACTGCGTTAAAGTCTCCTGAAGTCCGGGGGTAATAACAGGCACCTCCAGTGCCTGTCCCCCAACCAGAGCTATTGGTGGCTCCTCAACTGCTGTTATGACAGGTACTCTAGTTGTGGAGTGTGCCTCTCCTCAGCCTCCACCTCAGCCCCGGCCTCTCGCGGGTTTAGTATTGGGCATGAGTGTCTGCTCAGATGCCCCGGTAGCATGTGTCCTCGTCATGTGTGAGAGAATAGAGATACAAAGGCTCAAACTTTGAAGTCAACAAATTTGCATGATATGAATGAAAGAAGTGGAATTTTCCTAATAGTTTCATAGCCTCTCGAAGATACGTACAAACGTCTCCGTAAAGATCCGTAAGACTCTACTAAAGTTGCTCGTGACTCAAAAAACCTATGAACCTAGAGCACTGATACCAACTTGTCAAGACCCAAAAACCCACCGCAGGCATCGTGATGGCACCTAGTCTCTAAGACTAGGTAAGCCGATTACTAACAACGATAAGGCAAATTTTTAACAATGATAATTTGAAACAGAATCTAATATGAATACCGAAACAAAAACGTAATAAGCCTACGCGGCAATAATTATAACAACCTCCTAAGATTTGGTAATACAGAGTCACGAACTAGCTAAGTACATGGAAAGATGTCAAAGATTGAAATACAATATTGTTCAAATAACAAGCTGACAGTATAATTAAAGGAAAGAACTCCAAGGGGATGCGTCGACCAAGTAGCACTACTTTGAACCCTCGCGACCAATATGCTAACTTTGCCTGAGTAACACTACGGCCGGTACCTAGTAAGTATCAAAACTAACCTCGGTGGAGTAGTGACGAGGTACAAGTCAAGACACTCACTAGACAAAATAACATGTGCAGTATAGAAGTATAAAGCAAATAATGAAAGCAGAAATCAGTAAATGACAACAAGAATCAATAAGTGATATAAACAGTAAAGAAATAAGAACACCGTGAAGTATCATTAAAACCAAATAAGGAGCACAAAGGACAACCAATTAATCAAGTCGTTCTAACACATGTTTCACAACTAAATTACTCTGTGATACCTCATCTCATAATCACAAGTCACGGGTCTTAACCTACTATCATATGCTCACGGTACCTTGTGCCCACATTTCAAATCACAACCACATGATCAACTCACGTTCCAATATCTCAATCCACCTAGCATGATCAAGGGCTCGCATTCACAATCCGCCTGGCATGGTCAAAGGCTCACAATCACAATCTGCCCGGAGTGGTCATAGGCTCATAATCACAATCTGCCCGGTGTGGTCACAGGCTCAATATCAACATGAAAATCGATAATACAAGAACACATGGGCATGATTAATAAATGTTAAATTTCATAATCTTAAGCTAGTATAAGTGGCATGCTATGGTATATGCTTGTGCGAGTGTACTACTGTAGCCCGGGTCAATAAGTAATATGAAAGACAACGAGTAGCTTATCGAAGCAACACAACAAATCACGTAAGGTGTATGACATATGCAAAGAAAAGCACACCATCACACGAAAATCACCAACACAATGTCCCCAAGCCATCACACACCATCCCTGACATTGCCACCATTATCTCACCAATAGCGACCCGTATCACTCCGCCCTGACAATATCATTAGCCACTCATATCACTCCGATAAATATCACCCTTATCGCTCCTCCCGAAAAATAACACAATAGCCACTTGTATCACTCCGTACATTCAACAACAGTGAGATGTCACTCTTATGATTCGCATAACAACAACGGTGAAATGCCACCCTTATACTCTGCATAACAACAACCAGCCACACAACAATTCACATGTGCTAACATCACAACAACACGACATATCAACTCGTATCACAAGTGCCCATAGGCCACAGCCTTTTCAAAGATCCAACAATATCAATATTTTACAACAAATAGCCTATGGCTCTACACAATGTGTATAGAATCTCAATAACAACAAAATAAATGAGAAAGTAACTCAACAAGGAACAACACCCCCTTTAAACACAACTTCAATTAAAATAAATTAATGACTTTCGATAAGCTCAATACCAATTAATTATTTAAGGATAAACTCAATAGTGAAAGTATTTATATGAAATGGCAAACTTCGGATTCTAGTGTATGAATAGGCTAACAATAAAAGAGATGGCACGAACCAGCACTACATCTAAATGCATAAGAATAACACGGCAACAAAAGGATACTATGTAACAACAATTTCAACTAAGAGTAACTCCACAATAAAAGAAATCACGTAATGATAAAAGTGATAACAACTTCAAATAATGCATATAAGAGCAAACTCGACAAGTAAAGAATGTGACATGTAAAGACAACTTCAAATAAAGCATATGATAGTAGACATAACGGATAAAAGATATAACATGTACTAATAATTCCAAATAAGTACATGAAAGAATCCCAAGAGTCTAAGCCGGTCAATTTTCCACATATAAGCCTGAGTACGTACTCGTTACCTCGCATACACGACTTTCACATGACACAAATAGCACAAAAGACTCAAATCCTAAGGGGTAGTTCCCCCACACAAAGTAAGGCCAAATACTTACCTCAAAGAAGCTAAACTGATACTAAAATGACATTTTTGTGTGAAACTACCTCCGGACGGCTGTAGTGTAACAATCATAATGTTTTGTACAAAACTCCAAATGACAAACAGTTTGATTTTCTAAAAACTAGACTCAAAGAGCTAACTTTAATTTTTTGATCATCTCTAAATTCCTTATAGATTGAAAGATATAACCTTCCAAAGTCGGGTCAGTGACAGAAGAATTTCCTCTACGCGATCGCAAAAAGGCTTCCGCGATCGTGATTCACGGTAACCAAACAGCAAATTTGCTCTTCGCGAATGCGACCCAAAGTCCGCGATCGCGATGCATACCCCTGTGGCTAAAATCCAACAATTAAAAATGGCCTAGAAATAGTACGACACCACCCCGATACTCACCCGAGCCCCTCGCATATTGCCGCAAAAGCTTTATCGGCAATTAATTATTTGTCATTGTATCTTGTGTCGCTAAAGGCTTTAGCGACAATTACATGAAGTGTTGGTAAAGGTCCCAACTATTGCCGCTACAGGTCTAAATTATAACGGCCTTTATTTAGTGGCAATAGTTATGGCCACTGATACTACCCTGGGACCGCGGGCCAAATGGGCTATACGGGCTAGGACCGTTTGGCCTCGTTTTAGTGGGCCGGTCTTATGATTTGGGCCCGCCAGGCCCGGGACCATTTAGCCCGCCAGGGCGTTCCCTTAGCGGGCCAAACGGTCCCAACGGCTATTTTTAAAATATATATATAGTATATAAGCTATATAAAATGTACATATAGTGTAGTATAGTACAATATACTAAATGTATAATTTAGTATATTACATTTGATAATGTAATAGAACTTTTAAAAGAAGTTACTGATGAAAAACTTCGTGAAAAAATTATTAATTTGGCTGCTAGTTCAAGTTCTAATTCAAGTTCTAAATTTGCAAAACCTTTTGAAAAAGAATTTGAATATTCCCCGCCTTATTCTTTACTGGAGGTTAATAACCGTCTTTTAAATAAAAATGCAACTCCTGCAAGAAATTCTTCTTTCGATGATTTAAAAATTGAAGTTGAAAACTTGAAACGAGAGATTAAATCTCTTAAACAAAATCAAATGATTTGTGATCATAGGATTACTCAGATTGAGAAAATCAATTCTCCAGCTGAGAAATCTAATGATAAAAATAAAGGTATTTTTGAAAATGATATTGAAGAAAAACTTATTAGTTTTAATCCTAAACATGATATGTTTTTAGGAATGATGCAAATTATTACTGCTCACAAATGGTATATTAAATGTACTATTCTCATTGATAATAGTTTTTCTATTACAAACATTGCCATGATTGATAGTGGAGCAGATGTTAGCTGCATTCAAGAAGGTTTAATACCTACGAAATATTTTCAAAAAACTACTCATATGGTTAGATCTGCATCCGGACATGCTTTAGATATAAAGTATAAATTGCCTAATACGGGTATTTGTCAGAATAAAGTTTATATTCCTCACTTCTTTTTCTTGGTTAAAAATCAGTTATACCCTCCAATTATACTTGGAACACCGTTTATTAACGCTATTTATCCTTTTACCAGCATTGACTCGAAAGGTTTTACTGCTACTTATAAGGATAAAGAGATTAGTTATACTTTTATTACGGATCCAGTAACTAGAGATATTAATGCTTTAATTGATATGAAGCAAAAATATGTTGATTCTTTACAATTAGAATTGTTTAGTATGAATATATTTGATACTTTAAATTCTACTAAAGTACAGGAAAAAATCAAATTGATTTTCGAACAGATAGCTATTGATATTTGTGCTGAGCATCCTAGTACTTTTTGGAATCGAAAAAAGCATATTGTCACTCTTCCATATGAAGACAATTTCTCTGAGAATGATATTCCTACTAAATCTAGACCTTGTCAGATGAACGCAGAATTAGTAGAATTTCGCAAAAAAGAGATTGATAGTTTGCTATCAAAGGGTTTGATAAAACCCTCAAAATCTCCTTGGTCATGTACAGCCTTTTATGTTAATAACGCAGCTGAAAAGGAACGTGGTGTTCCTAGATTAGTCATAAATTATAAGCCCTTGAATAAATATTTAAAGTGGGTTAGATATCCTATTCCTAATAAAAGAGATTTATTGTCTAAATTATATGACGCCAATATATTTTCAAAATTTGATTTAAAATCTGGATATTGGCAGATTCAAATATTTAAAGAGCATATTTATAGGACTGCTTTTAATGTTCCATTTGGGCAATATGAATGGAATGTTATGCCTTTTGGTTTTGAAAAATGCCCCTTCAGAATTTCAAAAAATTATGAATGATATTTTCAACCCCTATCTAGACTTCGTCATTGTCTATATCGATGACATTTTGATATTTTCCAAAACACTTGAAATGCATATTAAGCATTTAGATATTTTCAAAAGAATTATTATACAAAATGGTTTGGTAATCTCAAAACAAAAAATGAGTTTATTCCAAACTAACATTCGATTCTTAGGACATTATATTTGTCAGGGAAAGATTACTCCTATTCAAAGATCGATTGATTTTGCCTCAAAATTTCCCGATGTTATTACTGATAGAACTCAGTTACAAAGATTTTTGGGAAGTTTAAATTATATTTCACCGTTTTATAAAGATTTGTCACGTGATTTAGCCCCCTTATATGATAGGCTAAAAAAGAATTATAAAAATCCTTGGACTGATAGTCATACTACTTTGGTCAAAAATATTAAGCAACGTGTTAAATTTTTACCTTGCTTAACCCTTGCTAATCCTGCATGGCAAAAGATTATAGAGACTGATGCGTCTAATATTGGTTACGGAGGGATTTTGAAATAGATAAATCCCAATGATAAACATGAATATCTGATTAGATTCTACTCTGGTAAATGGTCTGAAGCCCAGAGAAAATACGCTACCGTGGCACATGAAATGTTAACCATAGTGAAATGTGTTTTAAAATTTCAAGACGACTTATACAATCAAAAGTTTTTGATAAAAACTGACGCACAATCTATTAAATATATGTTTAACAAAGATTTTAAACATGATGCCTCGAAAATGATATTTGCAAGGTGGCAGGCTCAATTAGCCCCTTTTGATTTTGAAATACAATATAAAAAGGGAATTGATAATTCTCTGCCAGATTTCTTATCCCGTGAATATTTACAGGATGGAACCCCCTGGGGTAGGGGAAGAGGTAGAGGTTGGGGAAGATCGTTCCCACAGTCCAGAAGAAGGTCATCACCTTCGGGATCGTTATACGGATCTCATCAAACTCCCCAGTTATACAAATGGGAAGAAGGAGTTTAGTCAATGAGAGAATATCTCTCAGAGAAGAAGCATCGATCGGACCATCCGTTCATCTGGAAGATATTCCAGAAGATAGTCCGTTATACGCACATTTGCAAGTATATTTGACTTCTCAAAAACAGAAAGATACTTCTGTTAAGCAAAGTGATACTTTTGCTTCCATTTCTAAAGATGACAATGATGATATCAAGTCATACGAGAAAGTATCAAAAAGAGAAATGATATTTCTCTTAGAAAACTCTGACATTCAGAGAAAAGAAGAACCATAGAAGATATTCCAAAGATATTTGATAAATGGGTTATACTATCCGGGTGAGTCATACAAAACCCGTTCCTACTATGAAACAATATTGACCAGTACTGGCAGTGCAGATTTTCAGCACTTTTCTGGGTATAGCACAGACGAGAACGTTTATAACTTCTCGAAGATTATAATTAAACAGATTATATCTGTTGAAGACTGGGTTATATCCACAATGAAAGAAAGGGAGATAAGCCTTAACAAAAATAAAATGAATTTTACCTATTGGGATTATATCCAAGCTTTTGATAAAGTGTTATACTACAATAATGATAGACACAAACATACTTGGTTTATAAAAGTATGTGCAAAGATATTTACAGCAACTGTTCCTAATTGGTTTTTGAACAGGTGGTCATACCACGGTCCAACAATAAAAATTTTACCAGATCCATTTCTCATGTTATACAAAGAATGGATAAAAATTTCTCCTTTTATAAACAATTTATATCACGCAGATCATATCTGCTATCCAGAAAAAATTAACCAAATTTATTTCTTTCTGGAATTTCTATTCCTTGGATACACAAGTGGAATCCAGAAGTCGGATTCACTGAAGAACAAGTCCCATGCTTATATAGGACTTTTTACAACAATTTTTGGGATAAGTTAATGAAGAAGGATCCCAAAACAAAAACCTTATATGGTCAAGAACTCTTGGATTCAATCGAGATGACAATCCAAGAATATTCCAGCAAACCTCAGAAAGAGGTAATTGATGACAGTTCAGTAAGGCATATTGCCAGAAGGATCTCCTTTCAAGAAGGAGATAAAGCAGAGATGATTAATAAATACTTGGAAGAGGTCAAAAGAAATTTACTTCATTCCATCAATCAAAATGAAAAATCAGATACGTCAATATAGAGTGAATCAAGCAACGATGATATAGCTGAAGATTCTCAGCCCATTGAAGCAGAAAGAATATTATCTGAAGAAGACCTAAATGAAACAGAAGAATTCATCCGCAAAATGAAAGAAGCGGAAAAGAGACCAGCACGGTGAAACAGCTGGACCCCACAAAACAGTGAAGCCGCCGGACCCACAGCAACAGTAAAGCCGCCGGACCCCACTCAAACAGTAGATACACTGTTCATCAACAGTAGATACACTGTTTCAACAGTAGATACACTGTTTCAACAGTAGAAATACTGTAACAGGGACCCACGGGACCCACTTTTTACTGTTCATAGATTCCTTTTCTTTTTCTATTTATAGAATTCATTCGTTCATTCTTAAGAGGTGGAAGTGGAGACTCTCTCTCACTAGAACTCTCTCTCTCTCTCTCTCTAAGTTGTAAGTAAAGAGTTAGTTTGTAGTTTGCTTATTGTAACAGAAGAACAAGTAAATAAAAGTTTTCAGTTCTTCATCTTCAGGGCCTTGCTTCTTGGCCACAAGGTACATATTTCTGTCTTTCTTAGTTAGATTTTCTTCTAGTCTCTCCTCTCTGGCCGTGATAATGTCCGGCTAAGAGACATCATATCTATGTTGAGTATCTAACTTCTCTCCTATATACACCATGAAAGCGACGGCATCTATTAAAATATAAATGAGTTTTATATATAGAGTTTTGACTTAGTGTCAAGATGGTTGGTACAGTCTAATATAACACTGCTCTTATTGGCTTTGCCTTAGTGGCTTCGTCTAGCCAGCCGTGAACCTCAGCCCGATAAAGGAGTTAAAAGGGCATCTTCTTTCACGGTTAGAACTGCTAGACACATGGGCTCAATAAAAGTATGTATTATATTATGACAGACCCCTTGCTTGAGTAAAGGTTTTTAACCTTCCATACAGTCATTAAACTATATATAAAATTCAAGTATATTTCAATTCTTATCCTTACTGATTGTGCGGATTACCGCCAGTCTTTAAATATAAGGGTACTGAATTAGCTAGATTAAGAATTCTCAAATATGTTAAAATAGAAATCTTTAACTGGTGGAAACCTTCCAGGCATATAAAAGCCAGATGTGAGGTGTGAAACAAGTCCAGTTCCCGGTCAAACGGTGATTTCTGTTTTAATTTAATTGAGAAGGCATGGCGGATTACCGCCCGCCACTTGATCCTGTTAAATGGTATCAGAGCCTAGGTATTTTCATGGTATATATAAGATAGATATGAAATATTCGACATAGATATGTTTCTGAAATATGAATTTAGGAGAAACTAGTATGAAAAATACTAGATTGGAAGAGGTAGATATACTTCAAAACCTTGATTTGTTAAACAAATGGACTATTCCTAAAGTCCCTATTAGAACAATCTATGATTATGGATGGTTTGATAAACTCTCTTCTAAACAACTTGTTAAAACAACTGAGCAATCTTTAGCTTTAAATTCGTCTGAACAGACTATTCGTTTGTTAAACAAGCATGATGTAGATGTTTATAAACACCAGTATAATTATTTGCATATTGGTATGGTTCAAATTGCTTTTAAGCCTTTAACCCTTAAAGGGTTACCAGAGACATTTTTGGCTGCTCTCAGAGATGCCAGAAATTTGAATTTTAGACAGTCTCTGATGGGTTCTATTGAATCTACTGTCGCCTATGGCCCAGTATATTTTAATACTCAACCCAATTTGCAATTATCTTTATCTGATGTTAATATACTTGATGCATTAACATTAAATGTGAAAACGTATGGTTATAATTATGCGCCTGGTTCTGAATTGATATGTTTATCGTATAGAATTTATTTTAAATTACTATCTACGTTAAACCCCAGATGTAAATTATATGATACATCTGATCAGACTATTCTAGTGGAAACGAATTTTGCAAAATCTAAGGTCACCACGAGGAGACCTATTAAGTGGGAAGAAATTAATTTTTCAACCACATGGACTTTGGATTCGGTTATATCCCCCAGTCAGATAACTGATGCTGTCAGTAATACTGAGTATTCTCATATTACTCAAAATCTGGATTGTAGGATTTGCATTCAGTTTGACGATAATAGTTCCACTTATAGTAGACAGTCATTTTCTAATAATAGACTGTTGCCTACTATTAGTTCTAGTTATAATAGACATTCCTTTACTAGTCGTAGACTGTTGCTTGATATTCAGCACATTTCTCCTGTTGAGCCAGTCTATGACCAGCTAGAAATCGTGCTGCATCTTTACACACAATTTCTACTAAAGTAGGTGATAAGCTAGTCGAAAGGGTTAAGATTAACCCCAAGACAAATATTGTTTAGGATAATGATAATATTTCTGATAAGGATATTCCTTCTGCGTCCGAAATGGATTTTGACCCAAATGATACTTAATGATTCCACACCAAATTGATTTTAGTCCAGGGTCACAGGCTAGAGGTTATATTCAAAAAGAATTTTTCTCTGATAAATGAAACCAGTTTAAAACTTGGTTTTTTGATACTTATAGTAAAGAGGATTTAAATAATATTTCCCAAGAATTTTATGAAACTTGTGCTTTACATAATCAAATTATGTATTTTATTCCTTGGTTTATAACCACATATTTATCACTTTTTATAAAAGTTTTGGAAAGATCTGATAAAGACGGGAATGGCAATATTACTAAAGCGATTTACCCTCCTCAATCATCTTTTGTTTTACCTAATAATACAGGTATTACTTTTACTGCATTTCAAAAATTCATTGATGAAGATGTTGCCGCAGTCAGCATCACAGAAATTAATAAACTAATTTCTCAAAATAATTATTTGAGTTTATATGTTAAAGTTTTGGGTGAAAATGTTAGTTTTCTTAATAAAAAACTTGATGATTTAACAGTCTTGATTAAGGATATGAATACTAAAAAGACTTTGACTGATATTGCCTCTTCTTCAGGAAACAAATCAGAACCTCAAATTGTTCTTACTCATATTCAAAGACCCCCTGATATTCAGGATTTTAAATTTAAATCTTTTGGTGACTTAGAAGAACTTCTTGATAAAAAGTTATCCGGTTTGAATATCAAACCCATTGATTTATCAAATGATTTTGCTGATAAATTAGATTCTACTTTTGACTATAAAAAGGATGTTTTGTCAGAGTTTAATAAACTCAGAAGTTACCCCAAAAAGAATAGTAAGTTTGCAGATAGCAGATATGCTGATAAACCTAGAATGCAGACTTATTATTACAATCGTCCTACTGCTCAAGATGTTTTAATAGAGGAATGTGATTGGAATCAGACTAATACGTCTTACAGTGGTTCCGAAATTTACGAATGGAATCTTGATGGTTTGACTGATAGGCAGTTAACTATTCTAGTACATAGAATGCTTATGTATGCAACTATCTGTAAAAGTATGAAGAATACAGATAGGAATATTTGCAGAATGATTGTTGCAGGTTTTACTGGCCAACTTCGTGGCTGGTGGGACAATTATTTGACTGTCGATGAAAGGGCAATGGTTATTAATGCCAAAGCCACTGAGGATGGAATTGATAACTTAGGCATGGCTCTAGTAGCAAATAGAGAAGATGCTGTTTACACTCTTATTCTTACTATATTAGAACACTTCAATGGTAGATTTACCAACCAAAATGAGAATGTCTGTACCCTCCTTAATAGCCTTAGATGTAAGACTTTAAGTGAGTTTAGGTGGTATAAAGACACCTTTATGAGTAGAGTGATGGAACTACCAGAAAATAAGTTTGAACATTGGAAAGCTAAGTTCATAGATGGCCTTCCCTCTTTATTTGCCGAAAGAGTTAGAAAGGTTTTAAGAGGTAGTTATGGAGAAATTCCTTACGCAGACTATACCTATGGTAAATTAATAGGAATTTGCACACAGGAAGGGTTAAACCTGTGCAATGAATTAAGATTGTCCAGACAGCTTAAGATGGATAAGCTTAAAGAAAGAAACCAGTTAGGGGACTTTTGCACCCAGTTCGGTTTACCCGAAACTTCTACTCATAGGAAGAAGAAACATAAGTATCATAGATACCCCAACCAAGACAGTCCTTATAGGAGGAAGAGATCTAGATATAGATCCAAAGAAGAACGAGAAGCTAAGAAAGCCCATCGTAAGGCTACTAGATTTACCAAAAATAGGTCTAAGAGAGACCTAGCTGACATTAAGTGTTATAAGTGTGGTAAATTTGGCCATATAGCTCCGAATTGTAAGCTTCAAAAGCTGAAAACCTTAGGACTAGACGATGAGTTACGTGATAAGGTTTATGGTTTCTTATACACTTCTGGATCAGAATCGGATTATTATTCTGAGTCAGAATCCGAAGCTGAAATTGATTTACTTGATTTGTCTGATAGTGATAAAAATATTGATAATACTTGTACAACTTGCAAAGGTGATACATGTACTTATGATGATAAATTTTATAAATTACAATATTATACATTTAGTATATTATACTATACTACACTATATGTACATCTTATATAGCTTATATACTATACACTTAGTATATATATATACTTTTTAGTAGTAACATGAAATGACCAAAGTATGGTACTTCTTAGCTGGTATAAATATGGAATGATAGAAGATCAAGTTTTAGCTCAACTCAGTTTTAGTTGAACTGTAATCTGAGAAGTATATATATATCGATATAAGATGTATATATAGTATAGTATAGTATATATATAAGTTATATTCGATAAGCTATATATACATCTTATATACTATATATAAGATGTATATATAGTATAGTATAGTATATATACTAAATGAGATGTATATATAGTATAGTATAGTATATATACTATATATATATATATATATATATATATATATATATATATATATATATATATATACTATATTAAAAAACTTGATGATTTAACAGTCTTGATTAAGGAGATGAATACGAAAAAGACTTTGACTGATATTGCCTCTTCTTCAGGAAGCAAATCAGAACCTCAAATTGTTGTTACTCATATTCAAAGACCTCCTGATATTCAGGATTTTAAATTTAAATCTTTTGGAGACTTAGAAGAACTTCTTGATAAAAAGTTATCCGGTTTGAATATCAAACCCATTGATTTATCAAATGATTTTGCTGATAAATTAGATTCTACTTTTGACTATAAAAAGGATGTTTTGTCAGAGTTTAATAAACTCAGAAGTTACCCCAAAAAGAATAGTAAGTTTGCAGATAGCAGATATGCTGATAAACCTAGAATGCAGACTTATTATTACAATCGTCCTACTCCTCAAGATGTTTTAATAGAGGAACGTGATTGGAATCAGACTAATACGTCTTACAGTGGTTCCGAAATTTACGAATGGAATCTTGATGGTTTGACTGATAGGCAGTTAACTATTCTAGTACATAGAATGCTTATGTATGCAACTATCTGTAAAAGTGTAAAAAATACAGATAGGAATATTTGCAGAATGATTGTTGCAGGTTTTACTGGCCAACTTCGTGGCTGGTGGGACAATTATTTGTCTGTCGACGAAAGGGCAATGGTTATTAACGCTAAAGCCGTTGACGAAGGACTTGATAACTTAGGCATGGCCCTAGTGGCAAATAGAGAAGATGCCGTTTATACCCTTATTCTTACTATATTAGAACACTTCAATGGTAGATTTACCAACCAAAATGAAACTGTTCGTACTCTCCTTAATAGCCTTAGATGTAAGACTTTAAGTGAGTTTAGGTGGTATAAAGACACCTTTATGAGTAGAGTGATGGAACTACCAGAAAATAAGTTTGAACATTGGAAAGCTAAGTTCATAGATGGCCTTCCCTCTTTATTTGCCGAAAGAGTTAGAAAGGTTTTAAGAGGTAGTTATGGAGAAATTCCTTATGCAGACTATACCTATGGTAAATTAATAGGAATTTGCACACAGGAAGGATTAAACCTGTGCAATGAATTAAGATTGTCCAGACAACTTAAGATGGATAAGCTTAAAGAAAGAAACCAGTTAGGGGACTTTTGCGCCCAGTTCGGTTTACCCGAGACTTCTACTCATAGGAAAAAGAAACATAAGTATCATAGATACCCCAACCAAGACAGTCCTTATAGGAAAAAGAGATCTAGATATAGATCCAAAGAAGAACGAGAAGCCAAGAAAGCACATCGCAAGTCTACTAGATTTACCAAAAATAGGTCTAAGCGAGATCTTGCTGACATTAAGTGTTATAAGTGTGGTAAATTTGGCCATATAGCTCCAAATTGTAAGCTTCAAAAGCTGAAAACCTTAGGACTAGAAGATGAACTACGTGATAAGGTTTATAGTTTGTTATACACTTCTGGATCGGAATCTGATTATTATTCTGAATCAGAATCCGAAGCTGAAATTGATTTGCTTGATTTATCTGATAGTGATAAAAATATTGATAATACTTGTACAACTTGCAAAGGTGATACATGTACTTGTGATGATGAATTTTATAAATTACAATCACAGTTTCAAGACCTAAACATGAAAACTATTACTTCTGATAATGTAATAGAACTTTTAAAAGAAGTTAATGATGAAAAACTTCGTGAAAAAATTATTAATTTGGCTGCTAGTTCAAGTTCTAATTCAAGTTCTGGTTTTGCAAAACCTTTTGAAAAAGAATTTGAATATTCCCCGCCTTATTCCTTACTAGAGGTTAATAACCGTTTGTTAAACAAAAATGCATCTCCAGCAAGAGATTCTTCTTTCGATGATTTAAAAATTGAAGTTGAAAACTTAAAACGAGAGATCAAATCTCTTAAACAAAATCAAATGATTTGTGATCATAGGATTACTCAGATTGAGAAAATCAATTCTCCAGCTGAGAAATCTAATGATAAAAACAAAGGTATTTTTGAAAATGATATTGAAGAAAAACCTATTAATTTTAATCCTAAACATGATATGTTTCTAGGAATGATGCAAATTATTACTGCTCATAAATGGTACATCAAATGTACTATTCTCATTGATAATAGTTTCTCAATTACAAACATTGCCATGATTGATAGTGGAGCAGATGTTAGCTGCATTCAAGAAGGTTTAGTACCTACGAAATATTTTCAAAAAACTACTCATATGGTTAGATCTGCATCCGGACATGCTTTAGATATAAAGTATAAACTTCCTAATACGGGTATTTGTCAGAATAAAGTCTGTATTCCTCACTTCTTTTTCTTAGTAAAAAACCAGTTATACCCTCCAATTATACTTGGAACACCGTTTATTAACGCCGTTTATCCTTTTACTAGCATAGACTCGAAAGGTTTTACTGCTACTTATAAGGATAAAGAGATAAGTTATACTTTTGTTACAGATCCAGTAACTAGAGATATTAATGCTTTAATTGATATGAAGCAAAAACATGTTGATTCTTTACAATTAGAAATGTTTAGTATGAATATATTTGATACTCTGAATTCTACTAAAGTACAGGAAAAAATCAAATTGATTTCCGAGCAGATTGCTATTGATATTTGTGCTGAGCATCCTAGTGCTTTTTGGAATCGAAAAAAGCATATTGTTACTCTTCCATATGAAGATAATTTCACTGAGGATGATATTCCTACTAAATCTCGACCTTGTCAGATGAATGCAGAATTGGTGGAATTTTGCAAAAAAGAGATTGATAGTCTGCTATCAAAGGGTTTGATAAAACCCTCAAAATCTCCTTGGTCTTGTACAGCTTTTTATGTTAATAACGCAGCTGAAAAGGAACGTGGTGTTCCTAGATTAGTCATTAATTATAAGCCCTTGAATAAATATTTGAAATGGGTTAGGTATCCTATTCCTAATAAAAGAGATTTATTGTCTAGATTATATGACGCCAATATATTTTCAAATTTTGATTTAAAATCTGGTTATTGGCAGATTCAAATATTTAAAGAGCAAACTTATAGAACTGCTTTTAATGTTCCATTTGGGCAATATGAATGGAATGTTATGCCTTTTGGTTTAAAAAATGCCCCTTCAGAATTCCAAAAAATTATGAATGATATTTTCAACCCTTATCTAGACTTCGTCATTGTATATATCGATGACATTTTGGTATTTTCCAAAACACTTGAAATGCATATTAAGCATTTAGATATTTTCAAAAGAATTGTTATACAAAATGGTTTGGTAATCTCAAAACAAAAAATGAGCTTATTTCAAACTAACATTCGATTCCTAGGACATTATATTTGTCAGGGGAAGATTACTCCTATTCAACGATCGATTGATTTTGCCTCAAAATTTCCCGATGTTATTACTGATAGAACTCAGTTACAAAGATTTTTGGGAAGTTTAAATTATATTTCACCTTTTTATAAAGATCTGTCACGTGATTTAGCCCCCTTATATGATAGGTTAAAAAAGAATTATAAAAGCCCTTGGACTGATAGTCACACTACTTTGGTAAAAAATATTAAACAACGTGTTAAATCTTTACCTTGCTTAACCCTTGCTAATCCTACATGGCAAAAAATTATAGAGACTGATGCGTCTAATATTGGTTATGGAGGGATATTAAAACAGATAAATCCCAATGATAAACATGAATATCTGATTAGATTTTACTCTGGTAAATGGTCTGAAGCCCAGAGAAAATACGCTACTGTGGCACATGAAATGTTAACCATAGTAAAATGTGTTTTAAAATTTCAGGACGACTTATACAATCAAAAGTTTTTGATAAAAACTGACGCACAATCTGTTAAATATATGTTTAATAAAGATTTTAAACATGATGCCTCAAAAATGATATTTGCAAGATGGCAAGCTCAATTAGCCCCTTTTGATTTTGAAATACAATATAAAAAGGGAATTGATAATTCTCTGCCAGATTTCTTATCTCGTGAATATTTACAGGATGGAACCCCCTGGGGTAGGGGAAGAGGTAGAGGTTGGGGAAGATCATCCCCACAGTCCAAAGGAAGGTCATCACCTTCGGGATCGTCATACGGATCCTCATCAAACTCCCCAGTTATACAAATGGGAAGAAGGAGTTTAGTCAATGAGAGGATATCTCTCAGAGAAGAATCATCGATTGGACCATCCGTCCATCTGGAAGATATTCCAGAAGATAGTCCGTTATACGCACATTTGCAGGCATATTTGACTGCTCAAAAACAGAAAGATACTTCTGTTAAGCAAAGTAATACTTTTGCTTCCATTACTAAAGATGACAATGATGATATCAAGTCATACGAGAAAGTGCCAAAAAGAGAAATGATATTTCTCTTAGAAAATTCTGACATTCAGAGAAAAGAAGAACCATGGAAGATATTCCAAAGGTATTTGATAAATGGGTTATATTATCCGGGTGAGTCATACAAAACCCGTTCCTACTATGAAACGATACTGACCAGTACTGGAAGTGCAGATTTTCAGCACTTTTCTGGGTATAGCACAGACGAGAACGTTTATAACTTCTCGAAGATTATAATTAAACAGATAATATCTGTTGAAGACTGGGGTATATCCACAATGAAGGAAAGGCAGATAAGCCTTAACAAAAATAAAATGAATTTTACTTATTGGGATTATATCCAAGCTTTTGATAAAGTATTATACTACAATAATGATAGACACAAACATACTTGGTTTATAAAAGTATGTGCAAAGATATTTGCAACAACTGTTCCTAATTGGTTTCTAAACTGGTGGTCATACCACGGTCCAACAATAAAAATTTTACCAGATCCATTTCTCATGTTATACAAAGAATGGATAAAAATTTCTCCTTTTATTAACAATTTATATCACGCAGATCATATCTGCTACCCAGAAAAAATTAACCAAATATATTTCTTTCTGGAATTTTCTATCCCTTGGATACACAAATGGAATCCAGAAGTCGGATTCACTGAAGAACAAGTCCCCTGCTTATATAGGACTTTTTACAACAATTTTTGGGACAAGTTAATGAAGAAGGATCCCAAAACAAAGACCTTATATGGTCAAGAGCTCTTGGATTCAATCGAGATGAAGATCCAAGAATATTCCAGTAAACCTCAGAAAGAGGTAATTGATGACAGTTCAGTAAGGCATATTGCCAGAAGGATCTCCTTTCAAGAAGGAGATAAAACAGAGATGATTAACAGTTACTTGGAAGAGGTTAAAAGAAATTTACTGTCTTCCATTAATCAATATGAAAAGTCAGATACGTCAATGCAAAGTGAAACAAGCAACGATGATATTGCTGAAGATTCTCAGCCCATTGAAGCAGAAAGGATATTATCTGAAGAAGACTTACGTGATACAGAAGAATTCATCCGCAAATTGAAAAAAGCGGAAAAGAAACCAGCACAGTGAAACAGCTGGACCCCACTCAAACAGTGAAGCCGCCGGACCTACAGCATAGTGAAGCCGCCGGACCCACTCGAACAGTAGATACACTGTTCATCAACAGTAAATACACTGTTTCAACAGTAGAAACACTGTTACAGGGACCCACGGGGACCCACTTTTACTGTTCATAGATTCCTTTTCTTTTTCTATTTATAGAAGTCATTCGTTCATTCTTAGGAGGCAGACGTCAAGACTCCCTCTCTCTAGAACTCTCTCTCTCTCTCTCTAAGTGTAAGTAAAGAGTTAGTTTGAAGTTTGTAGATTGTAATAGAAGAACAAATAAATAAAAGTTTTCAGTTCTTCATCTTCAGGGCCTTGCTTCTTGGCCACAAGGTACATACTTCTGTCTTTCTTAGTTTAGATTTTCTTCTAGTCTCTCCTCTCTGGCCGTGACGATGTCCGGCTAAGAGACTTCATATCTATGTTGAGTATCTAACTTCTCTCCTATATACACTATGAAAGCGACGGCATCTATTAAAATATAAATGAGTTTTATATATAGAGTTTTGACTTGGTGTCAAGATGGTTGGTACAGTCTGATATAACACTACTCTTATTGGCTTTGCCTTAGTGGCTCCGTCTAGCCAGCCGTGAACCTCAGCCCGATAAAGGAGTTAAAAGGGCATCTTCTTTCACGGTTAGAACTGCTAGACACATGGGCTCAATAAAAGTATGTATTATATTATGACAGACCCCTTGCTTGAGTAAAGGTTTTTAACCTTCCATACAGTCATTAAACTATATATAAAATTCAAGTATATTTCAATTCTTATCCTTACTGATTGTGCGGATTACCGCCAGTCTTTAAATATAAGGGTACTGAATTAGCTAGATTAAGAATTCTCAAATATGTTAAAATAGAAATCTTTAACTGGTGGAAACCTTCCAGGCATATAAAAGCCAGATGTGAGGTGTGAAACAAGTCCAGTTCCCGGTCAAACGGTGATTTCTGTTTTAATTTAATTGAGAAGGCATGGCGGATTACCGCCCGCCACTTGATCCTGTTAAATGGTATCAGAGCCTAGGTACTTTCATGGTATATATAAGATAGATATGAAATATTCGACATAGATATGTTTCTGAAATATGGATTTAGGAGAAACTAGTATGAAAAATACTAGATTGGAAGAGGTAGATATACCTTAAAACCTTGATTTGTTAAACAAATGGACTATTCCTAAAGTCCCTATTAGAACAATCTATGATTATGGATGGTTTGATAAACTCTCTTCTAAACAACTTATTAAAACAACTGAGCAATCTTTAGCTTTAAGTTCGTCTGAACAGACTATTCGTTTGTTAAACAAACATGATGTAGATATTCATAAACACCAGTATAATTATTTGCATATTGGTATGGTTCAAATTGCTTTTAAGCCTTTAACCCTTAAAGGGTTACCAGAGACATTTTTGGCTGCTCTCAGAGATGCCAGAAATTTGAATTTTAGACAGTCTCTGATGGGTTCTATTGAATCTACTGTCGCCTATGGCCCAGTATATTTTAATACTCAACCCAATTTGCAATTATCTTTATCTGATGTTAATATACTTGATGCATTAACATTAAATGTGAAAACGCATGGTTATAATTATGCGCCTGGTTCTGAACTGATATGTTTATCGTATAGAATATATTTTAAATTACTATCTACGTTAAACCCCAGATGTAAATTATATGATACATCTGATCAGACTATTCTAGTGGAAACGAATTTTGCAAAGTCTAAGGTCACCACGAGAAGACCTATTAAGTGGGAAGAAATTAATTTTCCAACCACATGGACTTTGGATTCGGTTATATCCCCCAGTCAGATAACTGATACTGTTAGTAATACTGAGTATTCTCATATTACTCAAAATCCGGATGGTAGGATTTGCATTCAGTTTGACGATAATAGTTCCACTTATAGTAGACAGTCATTTTCTAATAATAGAATGTTGCCTACTATTAATTCTAGTTATAACAGACATTCCTTTACTAGTCGTAGACTGTTGCCTGATATTCAACACATTTCTCCTGTTGAACCAGTCTATGGACCAGCTAGAAATCGTGCTGCATCTTTACACACAATTTCTACTAAAGTAGGTGATAAACCTGTTGAAAGGGTTAAGATTAACCCCAAAACAAATATTGTTCAGGATAGTGATAATATTTCTGATAAGGATATTCCTTCTGCGTCCGAAATGGATTTTGACCCCAATGATTCTTAATGATTCCACACCAAATTGATTTTAGTCCAGGGTCACAAGCTAGAGGTTATATTCAAAAAGAATTTTTTACTGATAAATGGAACCAGTTTAAAACTTGGTTTTTTGATACTTATAGTAAGGAAGATTTAAACAATATTTCACAAGAGTTTTATGAAACTTGTGCTTTACATAATCAAATTATGTATTTTGTTCCTTGGTTTATAACCACATATTTACCACTTTTTATAAAAGTTTTGGAAAGATCTTATAAAGACGGGAGTGGCAATATTACTAAAGCCATTTACCCTCCTCAATCATCTTTTGTTTTACCTAATAATACAGGTATTACTTTTACTGCATTTCAAAAATTTATTGATGAAGATGTTGCTGTAGTCAGCATCGCAGAAATTAATAAATTAATTTCTCAAAATAATTATTTGAGTTTATATGTTAAAGTTTTGGGTGAAAACGTTAGTTAAGAGATTTATTGTCTAGATTATATGACGCCAATATATTTTCAAAATTTGATTTAAAATCTGGTTATTGGCAGATTCAAATATTTAAAGAGCAAACTTATAGAACTGCTTTTAATGTTCCATTTGGGCAATATGAATGGAATGTTATGCCTTTTGGTTTAAAAAATGCCCCTTCAGAATTCCAAAAAATTATGAATGATATTTTCAACCCTTATCTAGACTTCGTCATTGTATATATCGATGACATTTTGGTATTTTCCAAAACACTTGAAATGCATATTAAGCATTTAGATATTTTCAAAAGAATTGTTATACAAAATGGTTTGGTAATCTCAAAACAAAAAATGAGCTTATTTCAAACTAACATTCGATTCCTAGGACATTATATTTGTCAGGGGAAGATTACTCCTATTCAACGATCGATTGATTTTGCCTCAAAATTTCCCGATGTTATTACTGATAGAACTCAGTTACAAAGATTTTTGGGAAGTTTAAATTATATTTCACCTTTTTATAAAGATCTGTCACGTGATTTAGCCCCCTTATATGATAGGTTAAAAAAGAATTATAAAAGCCCTTGGACTGATAGTCACACTACTTTGGTAAAAAATATTAAACAACGTGTTAAATCTTTACCTTGCTTAACCCTTGCTAATCCTACATGGCAAAAAATTATAGAGACTGATGCGTCTAATATTGGTTATGGAGGGATATTAAAACAGATAAATCCCAATGATAAACATGAATATCTGATTAGATTTTACTCTGGTAAATGGTCTGAAGCCCAGAGAAAATACGCTACTGTGGCACATGAAATGTTAACCATAGTAAAATGTGTTTTAAAATTTCAGGACGACTTATACAATCAAAAGTTTTTGATAAAAACTGACGCACAATCTGTTAAATATATGTTTAATAAAGATTTTAAACATGATGTGGGACCGTTTGGACCGGCCCACTTGCCAGCGCTACCCTTGAATTTTTCTGGCATTTAAATACGTCAAAAAACACTGTGCATGTTTATCATTTAAAGTGATATCAACATCATCAATAAACTTTTTAGTTATAATAATATTTGCATATAAATAATAACATAAATTCCTAATAAAATATGCTCATGTTCATTATATAAAGCATAACATGTTTAATTAAAATGATTGTAACAAAACTACTAATCCATAATTTTAGTGTCAATATATAGAAAAAAATACAGAATTTATATCCAAAAGTTAGTGACATTTGAGACTACTAAGGAACCATGCATGCGACCACGTCTTGTTTATCTCTCTAGAAAAATGTTTAGCCCCAGCAACAAATTTGAGCCTTCGTATTGATTAATTAAAGCCAAGAATTTAGCTGCAGCTATTTTAGGGAGAAGCGTTCGAATGAGGCAAATAATTAAGTGTCATAAAATAAATAGAAGTCAAACATTCCTCTATCATATCATGATTCATTCATCGTGCAGTTTGGTTTCATATGCTCAATGGCGGGGTCCTGATCTACGTTGTAATACCTCTGAGACTACGTAATATGCGCTGCAAATAATATATTAGAATTTATTCCCTAAGTTAATTATGCATTTATATGTTTCTATTATCCGAGGGAAAACCACAAATACATACTTAAGTGATGACTTGAACAGAGTTTATGGAGAAATGAAGATCATTCACCATGGCAAAATGAGTTTAGATTAAAATATGTCATTATATAGATTTATGGACATCCAAACACCTGATCTTTTGAAGTCTGAAAGACCACAATCTATGGCCTTTGATAGTAAATCCCCCTTTGGAGATTTAAAGAGAAAAATCCACAAGAAAGAAAGATATGTAAGAAAAGCAACATAAAATCCCACGAACCAGCTAAAGCAAGTACATACCTTCTTGCAAGCCTCAGGTCTCATATCATGATGCACCAACATGTAATTGACATTGAACGGCATATCTTAGCACCTGACATACAACTATTGTTGCATCTTTCTCGGTATAATGGCTGTCAAAAGAAATTATCAATATTACGTATAAGCATACTCATTGGGACCAATAGATCAAATTACAATATGTTGTCCATAAGATAAAAATGAGAAGATTATTGGTGAATGAGAAGAACTAACTTTTCTTAACAAAAATTTAGAAACTGAGACCATGGGTATCTAAGATTAAAATGCACATCTTAAATTCTACCTTACCCCCTACCCTAGGGTAGAGAGTTTGTTTCCGATAGACCATCGGCTCCCTCCCTCCAAAAACTTCCCACCTCGTTCTTGCTCTTGGGGTGACTCGAACTCACAACCTCTTTGTTGGAAGTACATAGTATTTATCACTATAGCAACCCTCTCTTGTCAACTCAATAGCTTTATAACAGATTAATATTAGCTCTACAACGACAATAATGATTCCAAAAATGTATTCACTCGCTCTAAGAGTTCTTAATTTACCACCTTCGCCAAACACACGAAAACAGGAAAACATCACAACTACAAATAAGCTAAAACAAGAAAACATAACGAAATATATTTTTCTTGTAAGTGAAATTATAAAGAAACTCTCTCTACCTTCACTGCTTCAGTGAGTTTCCTATCTTACTCCTCATCTTCTCCATTTTTTCACCTCCAGAATTTTCAAAAAGTTCATTCTATCTTAGTTCAATGATAATTTGCTCATATAATTTAT
The DNA here is from genome assembly GCF_000390325.3 of Nicotiana tomentosiformis. NCBI lineage: Eukaryota > Viridiplantae > Streptophyta > Magnoliopsida > Solanales > Solanaceae > Nicotiana > Nicotiana tomentosiformis. The sequence goes on from NC_090819.1 coordinate 117,786,139, forward strand.
CACTTCAAATTTCCGTTTAACCTTTATTTCTTTGAATAATATTTCATGTTCAAATAAAAAATATTGATGATGAATAACAACACAAATTAGTAGCCTGATTTAGCCCAAAGATACTTGTATTGCTCTTCTTCGCAATTTAATAAGTGAAACGACTCCGATCTAACTCATAAACAAAATAATTAAAAATATTCATAAGAAAAAGGATTCAAAGATTTAAAGAATTACTTGTAAAATCTCATATCCACTAATCATTATTGCTCAAGTGACATACCTTTGTTATGATATTTTATCGAACACCAAATAGGATTCTTAATTTTTCCCCCCAAGAGCGTACACTGCAAGTAAAATTAGTGTTAGCAAACGACTCACAAACTTAAATAATTACAAAATGATACAAAGTAATCACCAAACAAAAAATTCAACATATATCATAGTAAATTTTAAAATAAAGAATGAGCAGAATTTAATTAAGGGACGACGATTTTATATACAGATGTATGCAGGTCGAAGGGGCTTGAGGAAATTATATGCACATTCATTTGCAAAATGATATTAAAAGTATGTAAAAAAGAGAAATACTTTGATCTTTGTACAAAAAGAATCTTCTCCTAAATTGACATTCAGTCAGTCGGTTACTACCTTCAAACTGGAGTTTGTTCAAATACCTTTATTGTCACGACCCAAAATCCATTAAAGGTCGTGATGGCGCCTAACACCACTGTCAGGAAAGCCAACCTTGACTAGCTAATTTAATTACTCATTTTAGTATTTTTGAATCGATATTTTTTTCAATTAAATAGTAAAGATAGAATTCATAGAGTAAGTGATAAATATTTTAGCAACTAAATTACTAAACAACCCATAACCACTCCCAAAACCCGGTGTCACAAGTGCATAAGCATTAACTAGAGAGTAAAATAAAATAAAGCATCTGTCCGGAATACAAATTAGACAGGAAAAATATAAATAACTCTGAATGAAACTCTGTTGGCTGCGGATCGTAATATAGAATGCAGCTCACCTAAGTCCCCGCATTTTAACCACACCTCTGCGCCCACAAGGCCGCTAGACATATTTGTACCTGCACAAAAATGTACAGCAAGTGTAGCATGAGTACGTAAACAACGTGTACCCAGTAAGTATCAAGCCTAATCTCGAAGAAGTAGTGACGAGAGGTCGACTTTGACACTCACTATGGGTCAATAATATTACAATAGAATATATTGAATTAAACATAATTTTTAGATGAACAACAATAATTTTCTTAACAAGCAGAAATAATTAATTCCTTATATTTCAATAATTTCAAATTTATCAATTAACTTCACAAGCAGCAATTAAAATATCAAGGTATCGTGTAATTATTATTATTAGGCACGATTTCTGTCGGGGTCGTACGGTCAGATCTAAAGTATCGTGTACACTGCCGAGGGACGTGCGGCGCGATCCATAGATGTATCTATACTGCCGAGGCATTCGGCCCGCTCCACAAGAAAGGAGGACATTTTTTTATGAACCTACGGAATGAGGATATATATATATATATATATATATATATATATATATATATATATATATATACATTTTTAAGATTTAACGCAGGAGGATATACAAATTTCTATAACAGTTAAATATTCTAAACAAAATTTTAAGTATGTGAGATTCCAATCTTTTACCATTTTCTCTAATAATTTGCAACATAATTCTATTGCTTTAATTAAATAAGGATACAATTATCACAAGTAATTCATGATTTGAGTCCTAAACTACCCGGACTTTAGCAATATTAGCAGCTACGCACGGACTCTCGTCACTTCGTGCGTACGTAGCCCCCACAATTAGCAATAATTATTAATTTAAATCACCTATGGGGTAAATTCCCTCTTACAAGGTTAGACAAGAGACTTACCTTGTCTCAAAACCCACTTCCCGATCACAATGTCGCGAAAAATCTCAATTCAGTGCCGAAAAATCTGAAACTATCCAAAAGTTATATAAAATAATTAATACATGCTCAATAATTTGAAATTAGACTATTAAATAAATTACCCTATCCAAAATGATAAAATTCCTAAAATTCACCCCGGGCCCACATGCCCGAATTTCGAAACTTTTCGGAGGAAATCGATACACATAACCTCAAGAACTCAAATATACTATTTCCATCCAATTCCATAGCCATTTTCGTAGTTAAAATCCAAAAATACCAATTTCTAGATTTTTCTTCAAAACCCCAAATTTTTACTAATTTCTATGAATTTTCACGCCTAAATTCGTATATAAACCAAGTATTTAACTTGCAATAGGTAGGAATCACTTACCTTGACATAGATGATGAAGATGGAGCTCCAAAATCGCTCCTAGGTCGGCTCCATGAAGGAAATGAGATGAAATGGGCCAAACCCATTTTTGCAAACTTATACACTGCCCAAGCGACACTTCTTCGCGTTCGCGAGCCCTCCATCGCGCTCGCGATGAACAAAATTCTCAAAAGCTATTTTCAAACTCTTCTCAGACATCCTCTAGTATAATGGTCATAACTGTTTGTACAAAACTCCAAATCACAAATGGTTTGACTTTCTGGAAACTAGACATCAGGGGCTATAACTTCTATATGTTGGTCATCTCCCAATTCATTGTAGATTGCGAGATATAAGCTTTTAGAGTCAGCCCTATGCAACAGACATTTCCAAACTCTTCCCGGACAGCCTGTAGTCTATCCACCATAACTTTTTGTACACAACTCCAAATGATAAATGATTTACCTTTCATATAGCTAGACACTAAGGGCTACAACTTTCAATTTTGGATCATCTCTAGATTCGTTATAGATTGAGAGATATAAGCTTCTGAAGTCAGACGACGGACAACAGAAATTTCTTCTTCGCGAACACGAGAGCCTCTTCGCGAACATGAAGAACAAAGTCCCAGCAGCAGAATCCTTCATCACGAATGCAAGAGGCTCCTTACGAACGCGAAGAACAACACCAGAACCAGTAACCAACAGCATCAAAACACCTAAACTTTGTCCGGAGCCACCCCGAATCACACCCGAGGTCCCCGGGACCCCGTCCAATCATACCAACCAGTTCCAATACATAACACGAACCTGCTCGAGGCCTCAAATCATATCAAACAACATCAAAACCACGAATCGCACCCCAATTCAAGCTTTATGAACTTTAGAACTTCAAACTTCTACATTCGACGCCGAAACCTATCAAATCAAATCCGATTGACCTCGAATTTTGCACAAAAGTCATAATTGACATTACGGACCTACTCCAACTTCCGGAATCGGAATCCGCCCGATATCAAAAAGTACACTCCCGGTCAAACTTCTCAAAATTATCCAAATTTCCAACTTCCGCAAAATGACCCCAAAATGACCTACGGACATCCAAATCCACTTCCGGACGCGCTCCCAAAAGCAGAATCACCATACGGAGCTATTCCCAGACTCGGAATCCCAAACGGACATCGATAACATTGAAATGCACTTCAACCCAAATTTATGAAATTCTTCTAAAATGCCAACTTTCTACAATAGGCGCTAAAACGCTTCCGGATTATCCAAAACCCTTAGAGCCCAATTCTAACATCCAAAATTCTCCACCAGGTTTGTTTCCATCATACGAACACCGTATCAATTACTACACTATGCGCCAACACACGATTGCATACCTTTGATGAATCTGCACCATGCACTGGATAATTCACACGACTATAATAACATCCTCTGATAGCAATAATCGAAATCTCACAAATCTAATGCCCACAACACACCTACTGACACATATAAGTCCTGTTTCAACTCTCGCAATACTGCCATGACAGAAGAGATGTGTAAAAACTCATAACCAACTACGGGATCATGATTCATGGAGCCTATCCTCCTTACGAGGACCATTACCTCATTCTGGACTGAATATCGATATTTACCCTTTAATGTGCCTCATATAAATCCGATCGCACTGATCCCAGGTCGAATAATCTCGTCTCACCCAGTATAAGTTTCTCAGGAAATAAGCCACCTTGGATACTACCAAAAGTCTCATATGATCCCAACATGTGCCAACAAGCCACAACTCGAATGCGATATATAAGGAAAACGAACTCTGGAAGGAACTACTCAACCTACGCAACAAATTAAACTACCAAAAAGGTGTTATAAACCTCCCTCAAGACATGAGAAACAAGACACGCAAGAATAGATATGGGGAACTGTACTCATCATCACATTGTTGCGGCGTGCACCCCAATCCACACATGATACCATTGCGGCGTGCAACCCGATCCAAACAGCATACCCGTGGTGGCGTGCCACCCGATCCACACGTGACAATAAATAGGGAAATACCCATTAAGCCAAAATGCTTATACCTACAAAATACCTGAATGTCAACCACAAGCACTCCAAGTGCACAATACCATCAGATAGCGCCATACGCTACAAAACTCAAGCACGACTAAGGTGCAATAAATGACTTGTATCTCGGGAGCCATCCTGCTCATATAACACCGCAAACTATACGGGATCTCAATACGAGTGCGAATAATCAAACCGCCTTACAACCCACATGGCACAATAGGGACCATACGGAAGGGCCAACAACAGAAATAACATCCAAGGCACGAAGATCTCTCCGAAAATAACGTTATGCTGAAATGAACACATCCAGCCTGATATAGAGCCCACATTCATATTTAGATCCATCCACGGACGTCAAGCCGATTCTCATCGTACCGCACGGGGCTAAAATACCTTTCAAGGATCCACAATAACCCTTTTTCCCATAACACACAAGAACAACCGTCAAATCCGAAACAAACTTCCGCATTCCAAAAACCAAGTAAACCAAGCGCCCTTCAGGCATAAATACTCACATTAGCGATAGTACCACAATCTCCATACTGGGTTCTAAACCTTTAATCAATCAAGTGACTACATGTCACACTTATACAATCTTCCCGTGGGGTATGCTCCTGTGACCTTCCACACCAGGTAGCAAAATCTACACATCCAGATCACCAGTCATACAGTGTTGTAAAATGAATCAAAAGTCCGTAAATCAGTACACAAAGACTCTTACACGCGACACTGATCTCAGTGACGCTAAAGACAATACCAGCTTACTTTAAACATCTGTATCCTTCGCTGCTCGTCCGAGTTCGTGACCTCCCTGTCAACACAGAACTACGACCTTGATCCTCAACTTTCAAATTTCATGCCGCTCGACGCACCTATCTCACTAACACGCGAAAACTCAAGAATTTCATCATATCTCCTTAACCACTAATAGGATACACACTTCATCATATAGAAACCTTTCACTTTACTCGTTTCAGGAGAACCATTGCAATACGTGACTGAATTCCCATAATCGCAGAAAAATACAAACCTCAAGTAGTAGTCTAAACCACCATAACTCTTTCGGAATCCATTTTTCACCTAACAGGCCATAATACTCGAATGCCTCCAAGTACAATCAATTACGGCGGTTGCCAAGCCTCGCACGTACCGCCACAAATCACATGTATAACTTAACACACTGAAGGAACTGATCATTGCTGCCATCAGGCCAATTCAACCATTACTAATCAATCTGACTTCTTCTAATTTACTCCGGCTTTGCCTTCGGAATAATAATAACTCCGTTCAAAATATAACAAACCTAACCCGCACTCATCCTGAGTGACCTTATTTCACGAGACCACGTTGCCTCAAAACCCGCAAACTAACTCATACCCTATGTGTGCGCACATTCGCATCTTCAACTAGTACACCCATTCCGATAATTCCTTTACGAATCCGAAGGCATTTTCTCCCATTCCTCCAATGCTACACCGCAGACCAAAAATAACATTGAACACTCCAAGCCCCTTTCATAATCTACTGCAAAGGCTCGATACTTAACCATATGTAACACCCGGAAAATTTTGAAGTATTTCAGTGTAAAGCCCCATAAATTTCGCAAGTGAATTCAAGGTTTCGTGGTGCCGGAGTTGGCTTACATTTCGGAAAGTAAAGGAAAATTTTTAGCAGAAAAGCGCGCTTATGCGGTCCATTATGCGATCGCATAATCATTCTGTTTGCCGTATAATGGCCGCAGAAGTGAGCAGGAGAAAGGCCAGTCTGGGGGCAATTATGCGGTCGGCTATGCGACCGAATAATTGTTATGCGGTGCATTATGCGATCGCATAACAGTTATGTGGACCGCATAGTGACCGCATACACGGACAAATTTTTGATCCTTTTGGTCTGTAATTATGCGACCAATATGCGGTCCGCATATTCATTATGCGGTCGCATATGCGACCGCAGAACCTGTTCCGGAGCTCCATTTTTGGATTTTTAAAACCCGACCCTACTTCGTTAAATATACACTTTGGGTCATTTTTGAGAAAAAATCTGAAGTTTTAGAGAGAAGGGAGAGTGTTTTAGAGAGAGAGGAAAACCCTAGGCTAATTATTCATCAAGTCTTGCTCAAATCTTGAAAGATTAACAAGGAAAACCCACAAGTTCTTCATCTAAGAGGTAAGGTTCCATACCCTAGTTTTCAATTTCTAATTTGGGTAGAAAATGGTTGATTAAGAGTATGATTCATGGGTATGAGATTATTATTTATACATGCGTGTACCAATAGGAATTGTGGGAAGATTGTTGAGCTGAAATAAGTAAGGATTGGGTTGTGGAGTGAAAGAAATCTTGTAGAAGAACCTTGTGGTTAAATTTGCACACCTAGTGTCTGATAAAATGCTCAAATGAGCTGAGACCATGAATATCTTCCTAATTATGGTTCGATTTTGTTATGTCTCAAAATAGATCGAGATTGCTAAGAATTCTGGATCATTCTAGAGTTAAGGAAGCTCGATTGAGGTATGTTGGCTAAACTTTCTCTCTTGGAATTGAATTCCATAATGTTTCTGTAAGTTTCAAAGTATGGGTTACGTATTAAAAGGTTATGGCTTTGAGTCATATTTCAATGAAAGGTAGTATGCCAAATTGTGTGAGAAAATCTCAATATTCTTAAGACTCTTAATTGCTCATATGTGTACCTAAAGTCTTGATTTGAAAATGTCTTATTGTTGATAATCTATAAAGATGGTTGGAAGTGAAATAAGTTAATTGGGGATATAGAGTGTGGCCAACGTGCCAAGAATTTAAGTTATGATTGTATCTAGTAGTGCAAATGATTTGAGAAGATACGATAAAGAATGTGAAATGAGCCTCGACTCAATTGTTTAAAAATGACTTCGAAGATAGAATTGTCTAAAAGCTTTTGTACTAAATTCATGCTCATTAGTGGCTGCTTTAACTAATGCTTTAATTTATAAATATATCCAGTGTGATTCGAGTTCTATATACTCATGTGTTAAAATTGTACATTGTCATTTCTAGGGAAGAGTATTGCAAGAGTAAATGGTGTATTGACTGTCTATGATTTTTCATGTGTGTTTCTATTGTTGGTTGGTATGCCTCATTCTTTGAGAAGAAACTATTTGTGTTTGAAGTTTCCATTTCAAATGGATTTGAAGTATATGATTTCTAAAATATCCTATATGTTGATACTTGATGGTGATCTTTGAAATTGAAAGAGGTAAAAATGTGGAATATGAAATACGGTCATCGTGCCAGGAATAAAGAATCTTGTAAATGGCCTAATGAGCCAAGGAAATATTGTCGTTGTGAATAACAGGAAATACTAATGAGAATTCATACAATGTGAAAGATGTTGAGGTGAGTACAATTGTATTTATGATATTTATGTTTGCAAATCAAATCAAAACTATTTTTGGGAGCATCATTAGCAATACCGAGGAAGGGTGGGTCATAAGGCCCACATCTGAACCTACACGTGCCGGTGTATGGGTGGATTGGGATTATTCCCCTTATTTGGGATGAAATTGGAACCTTTGAAAATTGTGATATTATTCCCCTTAATTGGGATGAAACTGGAACCTTTGTGGATTGGAAAAGTCAACCCACACGGCATATGTGGGAAGGCGGCCTAGCTGATCGGGTGGAGATCAGACGCCATATTGCGCATATAGTGGTACTACTCTTGGTAACAACTTTCTTTCGCATCACATGTCAAACCACATTGTTCGTGGGGAGATGGCCTAGCTGATCGGGCGTGATCAGACTCCATGCTAACAAAGACGGTGGTATATCGGTGCTAATGATCTCCAAACCAAAATTATATATGAAGTTCATATTTTGAAAATTATTATGTTTTAACTGGACGCTTGAATATTATTGATTGTGACTTGTTGTTTCTATGTGTTGCCTTTTCTTATATGGGCATTCTATTTTGAAAAAGGATTTTTATCTATACATACTAGTGCTATTCGATAGTACCAACGTCCCTTTTGTCGGGGGTGCGGCATCTTTAATGGATGCAGGTGGTTCTTCAGCAGGCGGCATTGATCAGTGATAGCAGTACACTATTTTCAGCTGATTTGGTGAGCCCCACTTCATTTCGGGGTCATGTATCTTTTTGTTTCTCGTGTACACTGTTTTGAGGTATAGCCGGGGCCTTGTTGCTGGCATTTCCATATTACTCTTCTATTGTACTTAGAGGTTCCGTAGACAGGTTGTAGGTTATGGTTGATGTTGGGAATTGAACTAGAAATGTTGGTACTTGGAAATTATGTTTTTCATTAATTCTATAAACTCGTAATGTTTTGGAAATTATGAATGAAGTTGCTAATGGGAATGAAAAGGAAGTTGTTAATAAAATCTTTTCAGTGATTGATTAATGGAGTACATCTCCTCTTTACTCATGGATGAGTTTGGGTAGAAGGAAGTCTAATAGGCTTGCTCGGCCGGGTTCTCTCGGTTGAGCGCCGGTCGCGCTCCCTGAGTTTGGGGCGTGACACCATACCACAAACTCGAAGTCCTTAGGCACCACACTTAAATTTTGAATCCACTAAGACCATTGTTGAGAGTCACCCACTCTGACTTGTTCCCAAATATGATCAAACTTCAAGGCTCTGCTAGTACATGAACACCTTTCTCAAAGAAGCACCCGGCTAGATCAATTTCCTTGTACATCATTTCCACACGAAGCATAAACCCTGAGTCTTCTAAAACTGAACATGAATCGATAAGGCCTAAGTATAGCACACATTCCTCCAATCCTTTGCTCAAACTACCATTGATGTTTTCTTTCCTTAGTCGTAATAACTCACCAATATGCAGATAACCAAAACCCTCACAAGTAGATAACCATGCAATCAAATCGTAGACGGTAGGGCTCTCCCACTTAGCTTGAAGCTACAATTACATAACTCTGGAACCCACCAAGACTCCTTACCCCCCATTGACATGATCTCGCATAATCGACCCACCACATTCCTTGAAATCCTTATGTTAAACATTTCATGAACATTCTGAATCACTAGCCACATTCACATATTCGACCTCTTACTGGATAGCCAGTAAAATTCTTCATAGAAGCTCCATCAACACCACGAAACCGCTAACCTGCTCACAGGAGATATCCCACCTGTGGAAATTCCATGCTTATATCCTCCAACAACTCTACACCGAGTACTATTACCACGAAACCAATAAACCATCCTGGGCCCATACTCGTTCACCAGTTGTACAAGTCTGTTCACTCCCCGTTGACATCAACTAAAGGTGCAACGATACATCCCAACACGAAGTCATGTTGCATTCTTCTTCATATCAGGCAAACTCATTTCTGTCGCATCCAATCCCCCCCCCCTCCCCAAGTATAACAGCTAACATTCCAAATTAAGCCCGTAAACCTAGTCACTATCCACCATGAATCCCAAATTACTCAAAACTTTCCCCAAGGCGTGTAGCTATCCTACCACAGAACCCATATGCTACTATGTCGCTCTCCCACTTTGGTGAAATCCTCTCCTTTAAGGAACTACTCGACTTTTGTTTCTCACACTTTGCCTTCTAGAATTTTAACCACCGCAAGACACCTCCCACATGTCCTTTCTCATCCTTCGTTGACCAGCTGTTGCCTTAAATCAAAATCTATCTCTGTAGCACTTGAACCAATTGATCGCTATCAACCTTAAACCTTTTCGAAGATCCTCTTTCTCGAGCCATCAACACTAGAAACACTAATTCGATCCTGAAATCGCTACACCCTATTATTTATGACAACCGCTTCTCCGGCATCATTTCACAATACCTTTCCCCGAAGGTGAATTGAAGAAGGCCATAACACCGGCGAACTTAATGTATTCAACAAGGACGACGATACCACATCACATATGAAAATTCCACCACGCTCGAAAATACCAAGTCTCGTTACCCCATCAACCCAAACCTGAGCATTCGTAGCCCGATTGCCTTTCCTTCGCCGGAATAAAATACTGAATCTTCGAATCATGCACCGAGTAAAACCTCATTTCAAATCATTAACTGGTCCTACATATAGATAAGTATCCTACCATTACTTCAATACTGTGCGATCACCACTCATGAACATCATAGCAATTGGTGCATAGCCCCAAAATCATCAGAAATACAGCTACTGTGCTGAGATGACAGAACATCCTTCCGTAAGGCGACGATATTAGCCCAATCAAATATGCAGGGAGAAACATCCTGCTCTACATCAGTAGTGCCATTTAAAATTTCTCGATTCAAAATTTATAATAGCCGCTTCACGTCGTATGAGATCGAATAGGAAGGAAATGAAGGCATAAGCCTCAAAGGAATCAAATCGCACAATGAGGAATCAAGAAAAGGGAAGTCCTCCTAACAGTCCTGTAGCCTCTCGAAGATAAGTACAGATGTCTCCGTACCGATCCGCAAGACTCTACTAGACTTGCTCATGACTCGTGAGACCTAAGCGAACCTAGTGCTCTGATACCATATTGTCACGACCCAAAATCCATTAAAGGTCGTGATGGTACCTAACACCACTGTGAGGCAAGTCAACCTTGACTAACTAATATATTTACTCATTTTTGTATTTTTGAATCAAAAGTTTCTTCAATTAAATAGTAAAGATAGAATTCATAGAGTAAGTGATAAATATTTTAGCAACTAAATTACTAAACAACCCATAACCACTCCCAAAACCCGGTGTCACAAGTGCATGAGCATTAACTAGAGAGTAAAATAAAATACAGCATCTGTCCGAAATACAAATTAGACAGAAAAAATATAAATAACTCTGAAGGAGACTCTATTGGTTGCGGATCGTAATATAGAATGCAGTTCACCTAAGTCCCCGCATTTTAACCATACCTCTGCGCCCACAATGCCGTTAGACAAATCTGTACCTGCACAAAAATGTGCAGGAAGTGTAGCATGAGTACGTAAACAATGTGTACCCAGTAAGTATCAAGCCTAATCTCGAAAAAGTAGTGACGGGAGGTCGACTTTGACACTCACTATGGGTCAATAATATTACAATAGAATATATTGAATTAAACATGATTTTTAGATGAACAACAATAATTTTCATAACAAGCAGAAATAATTAATTCCTTACATTTCAATATATATATATATATATATATATATATATATATATATATATATATATATATTTAAAGATTTAACGCAGGAAGATATACAAATTTCTACAACAGTTAAATATTCTGAACAAAATTTCAAGTATGTGAGATTCCAATCTTTTACCATTTCCTCTAATAATTTGCAACATAATTCTATTGCTTTAATTAAATAAGGATACAATTATCACAAGTAATTCATGATTTGAGTCCCAAAACAACCCAGACTTTAGCAATATTAGTAGCTACGCGTGGACTCTCGTCACTTCGTGCGTACGTAGCTCCCACAATTAGCAACAGTTATTAATTTAAATCATATATAGGGTAAATTCCCTCTTACAAGGTTATACAAGAGGCTTACCTTGTTTCAAAGCCCACTTCCAAATCACAATGTCGCGAAAAAATTCAATTCGGTGCCGAAAAATCCGAAACTTTCCAAAAGTTATATAAAATAATTAATACATGCTCAATAATTCGAAATTAGACTATTAAATAAATTACCCTATCCAAAATGGTAAAATTCCTAAAATTCACTCTGGGCCCACATGCCCGAATTCCGAAACTTTTCAGAGGAAATCGATACCCATAACCTCAAGAACTCAAATATACCATTTCCATCCAATTCCATAGCCATTTTCGTAATTAAAATTCAAAAATATCAATTTCTAGATTTTTCTTCAAAACCCCAAATTTCTACTAATTTTTATGAATTTTCATACCTAAATGCGTATATAAACCAAGTATTTAACTTGCAATAGGTAGGAATCACTTACCTTGACATAGATGATGAAGATGGAGCTCCAAAAGTGCTCCTAGGTCGGCTCCCATGAAGGCAATGGGATGAAATGAGCCAAACCCGGTTTTGCACACTTATAAACTGTCCACGCGACCCTTCTTCGCGTTCGCAAGCCCCCCATCGCGTTCGCGATGAACAAAATTCTCAAAAGCCATTTTCAAGCTCTTCTCAGACATCCTCTAGTATAATAGTCATAATTGTTTGTACAAAACTCCAAATTACAAATGGTTTGAGTTTCTGGAGACTAGACATCAAGAGCTATAACTTTCATATATTGGTAATCTCCCAATTCATTGAAGATTGCGAGATATAAGCTTCCAAATTCAGCCTTGTGCAGTAGAGATTTCCAAACTCTTCCTGGATAGACTGTAGTGTATCTACAATAACTTTTTGTACACAACTCCAAATGAAAATTGGTTTACCTTTCAGAAAACTAGACACCAAGAGCTACAACTTTCTTTTTTGGATCATCTCCAGATTCGTTATAGATTGTGAGAGATAAGCTTCCGAAGTCATACGACGGACAGCAGAAATTCCTCCTTCGCGAACGCGAAGAACAAAGTCCCAGATGCAGAATCCTTTTTCGTGAACGCGAGAGGCTCCTTGCGAATGCGAAGAACAAAACCAGAACCAGCAACCAGCAGAATCAAAACACCCAAACTTGGTCTGGAGCCACCCCGAATCACACCCGAGGCCCCCGGGACCCCGTCGAATCGTACCAACTAGTCCCAATACATAACGCAAACCTGCTCGAGGCCTCAAATCATATCAAACAACATCAAAACCACGAATTGCACTCCAATTCAAGCTTTATGAACTTTAGAACTTCAAATTTCTACATTCGACGCCGAAACCTATCAAACCAAATCCGATTGACCTAGAATTTTGCACACAAGTCATAATTGACATTAAGGACCTACTCCAACTTTCGGAATAGGAATACGCCCGATATCAAAAAGTATACTCCCGATCAAACTTCTCAAAATTATCAAAATTTCCAACTTCCGCCAAATGACCCCAAAATAACCTACGGACATCCAAATCCACTTCCGGACATGCTCCCACTACCAGAATTACCATACGGAGCTATTCCCAGACTCAGAATCCCAAACGGACATCGATAACATTGAAATGCACTTCAACCCAAATTTATAAAATTCTTCCAAAATGCAAACTTTTCACAATAGGCGCTGAAACGCACCCGGGTCATCCAAAACCCGATCCGAACTTACACCCAAGTCCAAAATCATCATACGAACCTATTGGAATCGTCAAATCCCGATTTCGAGGTCATTTTCTAAAAATATTGATCGAAGTCAAACTCGCCCTTTTTAAACCCGAACACTTCCAAATCCCGAACCAACCATCAAGAGCTCCGATTTCAACCTGAACACTTCTAAATCCCGAACCAACCATTCCCGCAAGTCATAAATTAGTAAAAGAATATACGGGGAGTGTTATTTAGGAAAACGGGATTCTAATAGTCAAAACGACCGGTTGGGTCGTTACATCTATCTTCAAATTCATGGAATATTGAAAGGTTAATCCTTGGTTTCTTTAAATTGACGAGATTGTCTCTTTTGACTAGATAGATTAAGCAAGAACAACATTAGAAAATTGATTACTTCTAGTATGTAGAGAGAGAATCCCTAGGTGAGATGAGTTAGAGAAAGAGAGAGGGAAATGAAATTATAGAATTTTCTTTTGGAGGGAGGATAAAAGTAAAAGTTTGGTTCTTTTGCTGGCCATTTTATCTAATTTTGTAATGACCTGACCGGTCATTTCACTTTCTAGAACCCCGTTCCCCTAAATAAGACTTCCTGTACTTGCTTTTACTGATTTATGACTTGCGGGGATGGTTGATTCGGAATTTGAAAGAGTTTGGGTTGAAATCGGAACACTTGGTTCCTTAAGGTTGGCTTAAAAGGGCTAAGTTTGACTTCGGTCAACATTTTGAGAAAATGACCCCGGAATCGGGATTTGACGGTTCTAATAGGTTCGTATGATGATTTTGGAATTGGGTGTATGTTCGAATCGGGTTTTGGATAACCCGGGAGCGTTTTGGCGCTTAATAGTGAAAATCAACTATTTGAAGGTTTAAAATTCTCTAATTTTGGTTTGGAATGGGTTTTGCCGATATCGAGGTCCAAACAGAATTCTGAGACTGGGAATAGTTCTGTAATGTCATTTAAGACTTGCACGTAAATTTGGTATCATTCCGAGTAGTTTTAGTACATTTCGACGCATTGGAAGTAAATTAAAGAACTTGAAGTTCTTAAATTAGATTCAATTGGTTTTGGGATGCGATTCTTAGTTTTAATGTTGTTTTGGGCGTTCTGAGAGTTTGAGCGAGTCCGTTTTATGATTCAAAACTTGTTGGTAGGTTTGGGAGGGGCCCGGAGGGGGCCCGAGTGTCAATCAGACGAGGCTCAAACCAAGTTGGAATTTGGAAGCTAAAGCTGAAGCTCTAGCTACTGTCATAATCGCACCTGCACTTGGTCAACCGCAGGTGCGAGCCCCATGATCGCATATGCGTCTAGCATAGGCTGCCCAGCCATCACAGAAGCGGAAGAAGGACTGCACCTGCGAAAGCGCAGGTGCGAAGGTAGGCATCGCAGGAGCGGGCAGTGTCACAGATGCGCTTCGTTCGTCGTTGATGCGTGGCCGCAGGTGCGATAACCTGGGCGCAGAAGCGAGATGAGGCAGCCTAGCTTTGGTCCGCACCTGCGTGAGTTTTTTCGCATAAGCAGAATCGCAGGTGCGCCAATTGAACCGCAGGTGCGGAAATCGCTAAAGGGCAGTAATGTTTTAAATCGGGGTTTGAGCACTTTTGCTCACTTCTTACTCTTCTTGGGGGCAATTTTGGAGCTGGTTAGAGAGGGAATTTCCATCAACTAGTTGAGGTAAGTAATTCCTATCAAATGTGAGTTAAATACATGGTTTATCGGTATATTATAACATGTAAATTAGTAAAAATTACGTGTTTAGATGAAAACCTAGGTTTTTGATAAAAATGAGATTTAACCACGAAATTTGTTATGGAATTTAGTAAAAATCACATATTTATGTTCCTAAGGTTATGGGTAACAACTTTATTTGAAAATTTCTGGAATCCGAACATGTGGGCCGGGGGGTGAATTTAAGGAATCTTGCAAACTAGGTTGGGTGACCACTTAAATGGTGGAATTATGAACTTTTGAGCATAGATTGATTAGTTTATGTAATGTTTGACTAGCTTCGAGTCATTCGGCGTCAAGTTTGGAGGTTTGAGCGCGTTCTTGAATTGGGAAGTAGGCTATGAGACGAGGTAAGTCTCCTTTCTAACCTTATAAGAGGGAATTAACCCCATAGGTGAATTAAATTAATGTGCGTACGTGGTGACGAGAATCCGTACGTAGCTACAATCATGTTATCGTCTGGGTAGTTTAGGATCAGTATCATGCTATATTTGAAATGCTTGCATCCTTACTTGCTAATATAATCACTTAAGACATGTTGTAAGTTGATAGAATAATTATAGAAGGTTATACCCACTTGCTTGAGGTTGTATGAAATACTTTACTGTAAATGGGAAATGTGTGCTTCCTTGAAAATAAATTGTTATTTGTGGATCGGGCCGAGCGCCTCGGTAGTAATTAGATGCATCTATGGTTCGCTCCGTTCGACCCTCCGGCAGTGCACAATTTAATATATTGTTGGACCGGGCCGCACGACCTCAGCATAATTGCGCATGAAGTTATTTGAAACATCTCTGTGATTTACACGGCTTAAATGCTTTGAAATGTAAGTTGTTAAATGATATTACTGAAATTGAGACTATAATTATGAAAGAAGAACTTATCCCTTCCTGTTATTGAACTGTCAATATTATTCCCGATATCCATACTTATCATAACACTTTAATTACATTATTATTGGCCTTAGTAAGTGTCAAGTCGACCCCTCGTCACTACTTCTTCGAGGTTAGGCGAGATACTTACTGGGTATATATTATTTTATATACTCACGCTACACTTCTGCACTTGACTGTGAAGGATCTGAGGCAGGTGCATCGGGATATCCATCCGGTGTGCATTCTTGATCTAGGTTCGGGATTCCACAGTAAGCTGCCCTTCTGAGCCATTCAACAGCATACCGAAGTTTCTCTTTTATTTTGTTCTCTGTCTATCCATTTTCAGGCAGTAGGATAGATATCCTTTGTATATTCTACCTAGTTGCCCATATACTTGTGACACTAGATCTTGGCACGTATTAGTAGACTTGTGATTTTTGGGTTTGTTCTTACGTTTATTAATGTTTCCCGCTATTTTCATTTAATAATCTAAACCGGTTTTCATTAATCTTGTAAGTAAAAGAAAAGGATCGCTACGTGGGAAACATCATAAAAAGGGGAAATCATTAAGTTATTCATTATTGGCTTGTCTAGAAATGGTGATGGACGCCATCACGGCCTGATATGAAATTGGGTCGTGACAAATTTCCCCTAAAAGATATTTTTTACTGGCCATTCCACATTTACCGGTATAGTTTAGCTTAGTGAATAAAATTAGTGGCAAATAGTTTATTGTCAATAAATAATTACCACTAAAAGCTTTTTTTGTGGTAGTGTCGGGACCACGTCCGAACATACTAACAAGTTCCGTAACATAACGCGGACCTGCTCAAGGGCTCAAATCATATCAAACAACATCAAAACTATGAATCGCACATCAACTCGAACTTAATGAACTTATGAACTTTTAACTTCTACAACTCGCACCGAATCATATCAAATCAACCCGGAATAACCTCAGATTTTGCATGTAAGTCTCAAATAACATAACAGAACTATTACAACTCTCGGAATCGCAATCCAAGCTCGCTATTCACAGAGTTAATTCCCTGTCAAACCTCTCAACCTTCTAAACCTTCAACTTTCCAATTTTTGCCAAAATACATCAAATCAACCTACGGACCTCCAAATCAAAATCCGGGCATACGCCTAAGTCCAAAATCACCATACAAAGCTATTAGAATCTTTAAAATACCATTCCGGAGTCGTCTACATAAAATTCAAACTCTGGTCAACTTTTACCGCTTAAGCTTCTAAGACAAGAATCATCCTTCCAAATCAATCCTGAATCATCTGAAAACCAAAATCGACCACATATGCAAGTCATAATACATAACACGAAGATACTCAAGACCTTAAGCCACCGAACGAGATGCTAATTCTTAAAATGACTGGTCGGGTCATTACAATTCTAATCTACTAGCCTTTCCGGAGTCAGAATAATCATGTGAGTGTAGTCACTTGATATGTGCTTAATGAGGAACTTTATGCAGTGATGAGTGTATGTGTATTTGATGATTCGAGGGGTTTGAGCCAGGCACCACGAGCATGTTAAGAGTATGATTGTGGGTCATTTGTGCCACATATTATATATGTGTTAAGATTGTGTTTACTTGATGATTAAACTATGGTATAATTGATTTTCTATGAATACTTGTCATGTAGGCATATAGTTGCATTTTTCGCATGCTATTTGTTATTTGATGTCTTTAAAGTCGATGCTTTGACTGATATATTTGGAAAGCATGCTTATTTTTCTCTTAATATGATAGAGTTGAACGTAATATTCTCGAGATGCTTTTCCTTTTACTATTATTATGTTGTTATTATTGATTGTTGGAAGTGAGTATTAAACCAGTCATTGAGCTTTAGTATTCTATTCGGTGGTTTGAGACTTTAAGTAACTTCATATTATGTATTATGACTTGTGTGTATGGTTGGTTTCGATTTTTGAGCGGCTCCTGATTGATTTGGAAGAATGATTCTCGTTTTAGAAGCTTTAAGTTGGAAGAATTGACCAAAGTTTGACTTTTGGGTAAACGAACTCGGAATCGGGTTTTAATTATTCTGAGAGGTTCATATATTGATTTTGGATATGTACATATGTTAGAATTTGGTTTTGGAGGTTCCTAGAAGATTTCGACACTATTTATCGAAAGTTGGCAATTTGAAGAACTTAATATAAGATTGACCAAGAGTTGACTATGAGGTTATTGGACTCCAACTGGTATTCCGAGACTTTGGATAGGTTTATATAGTTGAATTAAACTTGTGTGCATAGTTTGAAAGTAATCTGAAGTGTTCAAGTATGATTCAAACACTCTTTTAAAAGAATGAAGATTTAACAACTTAGAAAATATCTATTCAGTTTGAGCCTCAATTCTTTGTGGTAACATTCCCGTAGGTGTTTTGAGGCTTTGGATAAGTTTGGATGATGTATTTATACTTGTTGGTATGATTGGATAGGGTCTCTGTAATGACCCGACCGGTCGTTTTGAGCCCTAGCACGTCGTTCGGCGGTTTGAGGCCCTGAGCATCTTCACTTCAGATATTATGACTTGTACGCATGGTCGGAATTTAATTTTGGGAAGTTCGGAGTTGATTTGGAAAGAAAATTCTCATTTCGAAAGCTTTAAGTGGGAAGAATTGACTAAGGTTGGATTTTTGAGTAAACGACCTCGGAATCGAGATTTGAAGGTTCGTATGTTAATAAGTGTACGAGTCATATTATAAGTGATGTGGGGTCTAAGGAGAGCCCTAAGTCTAAGTCAAGTTGGAAATTACATGATAGACTAAAGCTCCAAATAATTACACACAAAACCTAACTTTGGACGAGCATGCCTATATATATATATATATATATATATATATATATATATATATATATATATATATATATATATATATATATATATGGTGGACAACCTATCAAATGAAAGATCTCCGAATCTAGTTTCTAACGCTATAAACTGTTTGTCATTTGGATATTTCTATAAGGAGTTATGGACGTTTTAGTAAAAGGTGTCCAGCAGGGAAAAACTTGTAATACGGGGTACAACCTGCACAGTGCAAGGTATAACTCGCTAAAGTACATGTGCCTATATAAGGCAGTCATGAGCAGCAACCATTTTTGGGGATTTTCTTGAGCTAGGGATTGGTTCTTTCATGGTGGATTCGACCTTGGGGACTACTTAAGAATACAAGATGAGTTTTTTTCGATAATTTAAGTTAAAAATATCCTATTAACACTAGTATTAACATCCTTCAATCTTTGAAATCCCTAGAAATCTTTCAAGTTGTTCAAACACACCAAATTTCCCAAACATTGGAATTTTAAGAAAAAGCTTCAAGAAGGTAATACTAATGCTTCAAGCTCATTTCTTATGAGTCAGTGAGAGTAATTCTAATATTTGTTTCAAATTGTTATGGTTGGATAATTGATTTCATAAACCCTAGTTCATGGCTTGAATAATGTTCTTGAGAAAATGAGGGAAAGATAAATAGTGTTCTTAGAAATAAAATTAAAGGATGTAATGAACCTATGGAATCATTTTCTAGTTTAGTTGGAAGTGTTGAACTAAGTAATCACCAAATTGAATATTTTGGAAATGTTGGTTAAGGAAGACGATGAATAGTAATTTGGCGGTGTTGGAGAATTAATGTAGTATCATCGATGACTTCAAATGGGTATTAAATGATAAGAGTGGAGTTGAATGTGCCAGTAAGTGAACCTATTAGACGATTTGAGTTGGAGGCTTGTAGCCAACTTGTGAGCCATAAATGGATATTGATAAATATTTTTGAGACATATTTTGATTGTAATTGGGATTGTAATTGTAGATATCAATTTGTTGGTGGCGTATGAGCATTTTACTCAATGTTACGATGTCGTAGGAGGATTAAAAGCTTGTGAATGTTAATAAAGCGAAAGCGAGTTTTGGAGTGTTGGGCATCGATCGAGTTGTTTGAAAGGCTTGGGAGTCGGCTATGGAACTTCGAAGCGAGGTAAGTCTCTTGTCTAACCTTGTAAGAGGAAATTTACCCCTAGGTGATTTAAATTAATAATTGTTGCTAATTGTGGGGGCTACGTACGCACGAGCTAACAAGAATCCGTGCGTAGCTACTAGTATTGCTAAGTCCGGGTAGTTTAGGACTCAAATCATGAATTACTTGTGATAATTATATCTTTCAGTTAATTGAAATATTGGAATTTTTGTTATAAATTGTTAGAGCAAATAATAAGAGACTGAAATTTCACATACTTGAATTTTTGCTCAAATTATTTAACTGTTGCTATAAACTGTACATCTTGGTGTGTAAATCTTAATAAATATAAATATATTCTCATTCCGGATGTACATAAGAAAATGTCCTCCTTTCTTGTGGAGCGGACCGAATGCCTCGACAGTATAGATGCATCTATGAATCGTGACGCACGTCCCTCGGCAGTGTACACGACACTCTAGATCGGGCCGAACGACCTCGGCAGATATCGTGCCTAATAATAATAATTACACGATACTTTGCTTTTTATTGTAGCTTATGAAATTAATTAATAAATTGGAAATGGTCTCATTTGAAGGAATTTAATTATTTCTGCTGGTTAAAGAAAATTATTGTTAATCCTATAAATCATGTTGATTTAATATTTCTATTTTTATATTATTGACCCTTAGTGAGTGTCAAAGCCGACCTCTCGTCACTACTTCTTCGAGATTAGGCTTGATACTTACTGGGTACACGTTATTTATGTACTCATGCTACACTTGCTACACATTTTTGTGTAGGTACGTATATGTCTAGCGGCATTGTGGGTGCAAAGGTGTGGTTAATGCGGAGACTTAGGTGAGTTGCATTCTATATTTCGATCCGCATCCAGTATAGTCTCCTTCAGAGTTATTTATATTTTTCCTATCTAATTTGTATTTCGGACAGTTGTTGTATTTTATTTTATATTCCTAGTAAATGCTCATGCACTTGTGACACCGGGTTTTGGGAGGATTATGGGTTGTTTTGTATTGAATTTGTTAAAAGTATTATTATTTACTTTATAAATCCCCATTCTTTACTATGTATATTAAAGGAAAAATATGATTTCAAAAGTAATAAAAATGAGAACTCAATTTAGTATTTATTGTTGGCTTGCCTGATAGTGGTGTCCGGCGTCATCACGACCTTAATGGATTTTGGGTCGTGACAATATGGTATCAGAGCACTACGTTCACTTAGGTCTTACGAGTCATGAGCAAGTCTAGTAGAGTTTTGCGGATCGGTACGGAGACGTCTGTACCTATCTTCGAGAGGCTACATGGCTGTTAGGAGCACTTTCCTTCTTGATTCCTCATCGTGCGATTTAATTACTTTGAGGCTTATGCCTTTGTTTCTTTCCTATTCAATCTTGTGCGACACGAAACGCTTGTTATCAATTGGGAATCGAGGAGTTGCAGTGGTACTACAGACGTGGAGCAAGATATTTCTCCTTGCATAATTGATTGGGCTATTGTCGTCGCCTTGCGGAACAATGTTCTATCATTTTAGCTCAGTAGCTATATTTCGGATGGTTTTGAGGCTATGCATAGGTTGTTACGATGTTCATGAGTTATTATCTCGCGGAATTGATGTAATGGCGGGGTGCTCGTTTATGTGCCGATGCAGTGAACAACTTGAAAGAAGGTTTTTTCTCAGTACATGATGTAGAGGTTCGGCGTTTAATCCCAGCAAAGGAAAGGTAATTGTACTATGAATATTCAGGTTTGGGGTTGATGGAGTAATGAGGCTTGATATTTTCGAGCGTGGTAGAGTTCTCAATTGTGATGTGGTGTCATCGCCTTGTTAAATACGTTAAGGTTCGCTGGTGTTAGTTCGAGGACAAACGTATATTTAAGTGGGGGAGAATGTAACGACCCGACTTGTCATTTTGCACATTTACGCTCCTTTTGAACTATTTTAAGTGTTGAATTGCTTCATATGATGTATTATGATGTATGTGAATCGTCAGTTTTGATTTTTAGGTCTTTCGGGATTAGTTCAGATGAATGAAATTCATGTGGAAGCTTAAATGAAAAGGGTTGACCGAAGTTTAACTTTTGTGCAAACAACTCCGGAATTGAGTTTTGATTATTTCAATAGCTCCGTATGACGATTTTGGACTTAGGGATGTGTCCGAAAAATTATTTGGAAGTCTGTAGCTAAATTATGCTTGAAATGGCAAAAATAGGAAATTGAAAGTTTAGAAGTTTGACCGGGAGTTGACTTTTTGCTATCGGGGTCAAAATCTGATTCTGAAAATCGAAATAGGTCTGTTATGTCATTTATGACTAGTGTGGAGAATTTGAGGTCAATCGGACTTGATTTGATAGGTTTCAGCATCGAATGTAGAAGTTGAAGTTTCACAGTTTCATAAAGCTTGAATTGGGATATGATTCATGGTTTTACTATTGTTTGATGTGATTTGAGGCATCAACTAAGTTCGTATTATGTTTTAGGACTTGTTGGTATATTTGGTTGAGGTCCCGAGGGCCTCAGGTGGATTTTGGATGGTTAATGGAATTTAATTTGGATATTTCTAGAATGTTTCGACGTCGATTATTCAAGAATACATGGTATCACATTAAGAAAATGAGCTCCAAATTCAGTTTTGATTGAAGCATTATATTTGTATTGAAATTATGGAGCCATAGCAAAAAGAATCGTCGAATTCAGACATCATATGAGAGAGTTATGCCCATTTCCGTGCCGGGAAAAAAGCATTTCCTGCCGCCAGCGCCCAGGGTAGCGTGGGGTGATAGCCCTGGCGCTCGGAATTTTGATGTTCTGGAAACTGGGCCGCAGGTAGCGCCCCACGCTACCTGTGGTGCTCAAACATCAAAAATCCCTATAAACGGGAGGTTTTGCCATTTTTGACAAAAACAGAGCCTGGGAGCTCGGTTTGGGCGATTTTTAGAGGCAATTCCACCACACAACTTGGGATAAGTGTTATTGACTCCCTTGTGATTATATTCCATGAATTAATCTTCGTTTCGGCGTTAGATTATTGATTTTTCAAGAGGAATTTTCTACAATTCCATAAAATGAATTTTCGAGATTTGAACATCGATTCAGAGTCGGATTTGAGTAAAATTAGTATGGTTGGACTTGTAATTGAATGGATTTTTGAATTTGGTGAGTTTTGTTAGATTCCGAGATATGGGACCCACTATCAATTTTTTGAGCGGAGTAGGGAATTTTTGTAAATTATTAAATTGTAAGCATTAGAGTAAATTATGATTAATTTGCACGTTGTTTGGATAGATACGAATCGTTTGGCTTGAATTGAGGAGATAGGAAGGCGTATGGAAGTTGATACATGCGGAATAAAATTTCCGGAGTATTGTATAACTTGCTCGGTATTGGATTTGGCTTGTTCAAGTAAGTAACACTTCTAAACTTGGTGTTGAGGGTATGAATCCTGAATATACGTGTTATGTGATTTGTTTGGAGGTGACGCACATGCTAGGTGACGGGCGTGCACCATAGAAATTTGTGACGTAATTGATTCCATGGAAATTTTGTAGTCAAATAATCTTGGCATTATCCATGCACTTTCATGTGTTAAAGAAATTGAGCTGAGAATCATATTAGACATCATGTTTAGGCTACGTGCCGATATTTTGGGACCATAGGGTCGTGTTGCTGTTAAATTAATTATTTTAAAATGTACATTTCATACTCAGTCATATTCATCCATTTGTGAGGATATTTATGGGATCGAGTTGCACGCCGCAGCAGGCCATATTGGCTTTATATACATTATTATATGGATAGGGGTTGCCCGCCTGTAGCAGGCCTTATAGGATTTATTATTATATGGATCGGGGCTGCCCGCCTGCAGCAGGCCACATCGGCTTTATATCCAGAGGCAGATCCAGAATTTAAACTCTATGGATTCAACTTTTAAAATTTTTAGCATTGAACCCATTATATTTTTAAAGTTATGGGTTCATCTCTATTATTTTTGTAATTTTAATAATTTTTTACATATAAATTTTTACTCCGCGTCAAAAGTTATGGGTTCAGTTGAACCCGCGCAGTATATGCTACATCCGCCCCTGTTTATATCACGCTTGGGCTGAAGGATCCCCTCCGGAGTCTGCACCGCCCACAGTAAGCGTAATTGATATATATATATATATATATATATATATATATATATTGAGGGATGGATCTTCCCCAGGCATAGATCTTTCCCGAAGCATATTGAGGGATGAATTTATCCCATATATATATATATATATATTGAGGGATGGATCTTCCCCAGGCATAGATCTTTCCCGAAGCATTTATATTGAGGGATGAATCTTCCTTGGGCATGGATCTTGTCCGAAGCATTTATATTGAGAGATGGATCTTACCTGGACATGGATCTTGTCCGAATTATTAATATTTGGGGATGGATCTTCCCATGTGCTGGATTAGCCTTGTACAGTACTGAGTGACTGGATGTCAGTTATTGTGTATATATATATATATATATATATATATATATATATATATATATATATATATATATATTGGGATGGATCTTCCTTGGGCTGGATTGGCCATATACAGTACTGAGTGATTTAGTACTATGAGAGTGCGAGTACAAGAGTTCATCACTATGTTGCATTGCATTAGATATGCATATTTGATATGTAGGCATAGAGATGTATTTTTCCTCATGCCATCTGATAATGAGACTTCTTATCTACCGTTAAAGTTATTGAGAAAAATTCACAGATTTCAGATTTACTCATAATTTTGGTGACTTTTGGCAAAAGATTTGAGTTCTACTGTTATACTTGAAAAAGGAAAATATGTATTTTCTAGAACTATATACGAGCTGAGCATCTTACCTCTGAGTTATTACTTGTGATGTTTTAAATTATATTGTTATGAATTATTGTTAGTTATTGGAGTTAGACTCTGACCTTGGTACAAGCTCGTCACTACTTTCAACCTAAATTTAGGTTTGTTACTTATTGAGTACATGGGGTCGGTTGTACTCATACTACACTTCTGCACCTTGCGTACAGATTTCTGAAGCTGATGTTGATGCGTACAACGGGAGCTGGATCTGAAGATGTACCTGCATTCCAGTTATTGCTGCCTCTAGTTCATGGTAGCTCCAGAATTATTAATCTGTTCATATATATTTTAAACAGATGATGTATTTATTTCATACCAGTTCTGTAAATTCTAATCTTAGAAGCTCATGATTTATACTACTAGTCCTTGGAGAATGTATTAGAGTCAATTAAATATTATTTTTTAATCGGATATTTGTAAAATGGCTTGCCTAACAGGTTGAGTTAGGTGCCATCACGGCTAGTTGAATTTTGGGTCGTGACACGCGCCAATTGGATCTTGACACGTGGATTAACTAAGGAAATATAAGAAAACACTTTAAAAAATCCATTTGCTTCATCTTCCCAAATACCCCAGTCAAGAACTCCATTACCGCCC
Source organism: Nicotiana tomentosiformis (assembly GCF_000390325.3). Taxonomy (NCBI): domain Eukaryota; kingdom Viridiplantae; phylum Streptophyta; class Magnoliopsida; order Solanales; family Solanaceae; genus Nicotiana; species Nicotiana tomentosiformis. Next base: position 117,811,767 of record NC_090819.1, read on the forward strand.
CATTACAGAGACTCCATTACCACCCTAAACAGATACTCCATTACCACCCCTATCAAGAACCTCAGGCGCCTCTCCACCATCTAATCCCACCACCATAATTTTTTCAATCCACCGCTGCTCCGCCATCAATCAACAATAGGCGCCGCTCTACACCACCACATTCTTTTGAAGAACATATTTCTTCATTGGCACTTTTCCGCATTCCATGACACTATAAGTACAATATTCCTTCACCTGCATTCATTTATTCATCATCTATCCTTGAACCCACATCCACCTCCTCCATTAAAACTATATTTTCACATAGTCCTTGCTTCATCATAGAACAAAGTCCAACGAACAACCCTACTGCCTCATGTAATCGGAATAAACAGTGAAAGATGCTGAATATCTAGGATTTTTGGGGCTAAAATCTCTCTGATTTTCTTGAGATTTTTTTTTTAAAATGGATTTTTCAAAGAAAGGATGGAAGGAAACAAAGGAGAAAATATAGAAGAAATGGGAGAGGGAGGGAAGTTTTCTATGGTGAGATTTTGGAGGGAAAAAAAAGGAATAATTTCTCCATCGTTGCGAGAGCTGGTTGTTTGTTTTAGCTCATGACGAAGACAATGATGTTTTTAATTAAAAATTTTAAAAATGGACATATGAGGCGTGTAGATGAGAGTTCACACATTTCTTTTCTTATTCACTCGCCTACTCTATGTGTAAAACACGCTCTTGCCATGTAATTAAAATGGTGTGTAACAGACACACTTTTGAAAGGTTTAGGTGTGTAAAAATATTTTCGTGATCAATATGTGTGTAACAGGGATTTAGGTACAAGTTCAGGTGGTATTTTATGTATTCTGCCATTATATTAAAATCTGCCTTTCTTTTTTTTAACTAACTAATCGAGTCAAATCATGTCTTATGGGCCCGTATATTAACATTTGTTATGAACATACGTATACCAACATATCTCTGCATTTTTATTGATTTATTCTATTATTTAACATATGCAGATCTAGAATTTTAATTCTATGAGTACACCATTTAACGTTTTTAGTATTGAACACACTATATTTTTAAAGTTATGGGTTCATATCTACTATTTATTATAATTTTAATAATTTTTACACATATTTATGCCCGCGCTGAAAGTAATGGGTTCAATTGAACCCAGTAATACTATGTTGCATCCACCTCTGCTCTTTAAGGTCTATACAAGGAAGCTACTCTTTAAAATAAACCTCATATTTGAGTTGAAGAAATTTGAAATCGAGAATTACTAGTGATCAAGCGGTTCTACACCACCTAAAGGTGGCAAACGAGTGGGTTGGGTCATATATGGGACGGGTCAAAATGGGTAATGAAAAAATGGATAAATTATCTGACCCAACCCATATTCAATACAGATAAAAAACGGGTTAATCGGCAGATAATATGGGTAACCATATTATCCCTGGCTTTTTGAATGGGATTTTTTCCTATATATACTATGATAGGAACTTATTAATTTATTTTTTCGAGGTTTGTAGTTTTCAAAAAGTATCTAGGTTTTTCTTACAAATTGTATACATCCCCCCCTTAAAAAGCTCTCATCCCATGATTAATACCTTCAATTAAGGGATTCAATTATATCCTTTCCTTTTTTCACACTTCTCCTTATTTCATCCGTCCTAATTTTTTCAGTACGCAGATCTCTTCTTCTCTCTCTTCGATAGTTGCACGTCTTCAACAAGAAGCTAGTAATTTTGCTTCAGTTGTTGAATAATTTTGGTTGGAACCTTCAAATACTGGATATAATATCATACTACATATTCTATGTTCCTAGTATCCTTATAATGTTAGGAAAGTGATACCTAATCTAACAAATCCAATAATACAAAACTGATTTCCATAATAGATACCAAAAAGATACTTTTTCTTTGTAGTTAGAAATCTATACACACGGCATAAATGTCATGAGATGACAAAAAAAATCAGTTGCTAAAAGTTTCTTTAACAATTCAAAATTGTTAAACTCTAGCAAAATTATTACTAATACGATAATGATTCATACACAATCCAAATGTGAAATTGGTCACAAACTTACAATTGCTCATCACCATATACAATTATCATACATTTTTGATACAATTTCTGCAACAATTATGATACAATCGTGATACAATTCTGATCTTCATCTTCTTCAAGTTTCAATCACAACTCTAAACTTAAATTTTGATACAATATTATATTATTATTGTATTAGGTATTATTTTACATATTGATATATCAGATACAAGTCAAATACAACTTTGATACAATTGTAATACAATTATCATACAATCGTAATACAATTCAGAAACTTTTCTTCTTCGAGTTTCAATATGAAATATTACCTAAAAATAATTCTAAACTTAACCAATCTCCCTCATATTGAGATATAAACTACAAGTTATATTCTCAATCGTTTTCAAGAGTACCCAATCCAAACAACTCACTAATTTGTAAAACCTACATGTTGAATTAAAAGTTTCGAAACTTTTTAATGGTTGTCAATAAATAACTCTTTGCTACTGCAATTTCATAGATAATGTCGGTGAATTTGTGTGAAGAGGATGAGAATAAATTATAATTTCGTAAAACCCAAATGTTGAATTCAATGTTTCGAAGTTTTTTAATGGTTGTCAATGAATAAATCTTTGCTACTGCAATTTTAAAGATAATGTCAATGAATTTGTGTGAAGAGGGTGAGATTTGGATTAATTTGTATGAAATAGAGAAATATTTCAAAATCTTTTTGAAAATGAGAAGAAAACGTAATTTTAGGGACTTTGTATAACTGATATACATGAGAGTGGGGGGGGCTGACATGGGGGAGGGAAGAGGGAAGGGATGTATCACTTACATCCTAGTTATAAGGATACTCTTTTTATTAAGGTTTAGTATATAAATAGTAAATATAGATAGAGAATATAATTTTTAAGGAACCTAAAGACAAGTGATAAATAAGTTTCTATTATAGTATAGCTAGATAAATTTCCCTTTTTGAATATGATCACTTTCGAGAGAATTCTTAGTCTCCCAAACTTGAGGAACCGCCAATTTGAGGGTTTACAAATGTAAAAGTTAAGCCCATTGGTTATCCAATAGTTATTTATTTTCTAAATGGATAATATGGTTCTTATCCATATTTGAGTTGTTGTTAAAAAAATAATTATTTAATCTATTTTTAGTAGTGAATAATATGGATGGTTAACTGTTTTCTTTTAACCATTTTGCCACCCCTAATACCACACAATGAGTTACTAATAATAGTGTAACATTTTTACTTACACTTTCTTTTCTCAAGAGGTTCTACATTAACCAATTCTGCAGATAATCGTGGTTCAAAAAAATAATTTTAGTAATGAGTGATGGTTATTTGAATTTAATGCACACTTTTTATAGGCAATCATCTTTAGTTGCCTATTAAAAATAGTGTTTTGTCATTGTTAAATTCTTTTAGTTTGAAAGTATAAAAATTAAAACTCTTATTTTTTGTCAGGTTAATTTTTGAACATTGTAAACGGGCTTATGGATCTCATGGAGTGGAGAAGTGCACAGTTAGCCACTAATTAGAGATGTCTTTACTCTTTAGCCACTATTTAAAATATATTTACTCTTTAGCTAGTGCTTAATAAATTTTTACCTGCCCGGACGAAAATATCTATGTGCTAGACATGGGTGCTGTATAAATATTAAGGACATGGTGTCATTAACTTCATGAATGATGTGTAAATATTAAGGACAAAGTGTCCTATATTTGCACCTTCCGTTGTTAAACTTTAGGACACCATATCCTTATGTTCATATATGCAGTGTAAATGTTAAGGACATGTCGTCCTTAACTTAATACGCACAGTATAAATGTTAAAGACGTCATGTCCTTAGGGGTCATTTGGTAGCTGGTTAGAGAGGAGTTATCCGTGTATTAAAATTAGGATAACTTTATACATTGTTTGGTTAAAATAAGGGAAAAAACTAATCTCCACATAGAAACTAGCATAAGTTATACAATGTTTGGTTATTTTTTTCTCTTTTCTACATAAAATGTAGCGATGCTAATACAATGTTTGGTTCATGTGTTTTCTTTTCTGCATAATTAATACATGTATAAGTTATGAGGGAATCTATGTATTATTTATGTAGGGTAGAAGGTGGAATAACTTATACATGTATTAGTAATACTTGTATTAAAATACAAAATGATAAGAATACCCTTTATTCAAACTTGTATTATTTTGTTTAAAATATATATTTAAACTATACTAACAATTTTAATAAAACAAATTAAACTAATAATAAATAATACCCACATTACATTTATATTACTAATCCTTATATAACTACCGCATAACTAATCTGATAGCTTCCATGGCTATGGAAGCTCTAAGCTGGAAGCTCGACTTGGAGAAGAAGCTAAGAGAGAACTCAGAGAAATAGAGTTACTGTTTTATTGAAGGAGAAAGGAAATGAGATCTTGCTTTACATTGTAGTATATACAGTGTATTTATACTACAAATTAGTTACTAACCTCCTAACAACCTTTTTAACAATTTAACTAATAACATTAGCTAACTCTACTCTTAACCATCTAAACTAACTGTAGTTTAATAGTTCCACTTCTCTTAACACTCCCCCTCAAGTTGAAGGCTTGAAGATGTTCTTGACTCCAAGCTTGTCTAGTAGGTAGTCATGTTGAGTCTTTCCCAAGATCTTTGTGAGTAAATCTGCTAGATGTTCCTTGGTGGAGACATGCTGAGTTTTCATTACACCTTGCAGTATTCTTTCTCGAATAAAATGACAGTCTATATCAATGTGTTTGGTTCTTTCATGAAATATGGGATTGGCTGCAATTTGAATTGTAGCTTTGCTATCACACATAAGCTTCACAAGTAAATGTAGCTGAATTCCAAGTTCCTTGAACAAACCAATTAGCCAAACTATCTCAGCAGTACATTATGCCATACTTCTAAACTCAGCTTCTGCAGAGCTTTTGGATATAGTCTCTTGTTTCTTTGATTTCCATGAGATCAATGCATCACCAAACTTAACTACATAACCTGTGACTGACCTCCTAGTTTGTAAGCAGGAACCCCGATCAGAGTCACAATATGCAAACAACTAATTAGTATTTTGTGCTGGCATAAAGAGTCCTAGCCCAGGGGCCCCTTTTATATACCTTACAACTCTCAACGCTACTTCCATGTGAGACACCTTAGGATTTTGCATGTATTGACTCAAGACTTGAACCATAAATGCTAGGTCTGCTCTAGTCATAGTCAAGTAAAGTAGCCTCATTTGATAAATGTCTGGATCCTTGAGTGTTGCATCTGTTGCTTCTGAACTTTCTACACTTGCTACAGCCTTGTCATACTCCTCAGAAGTTAGCTTCTGATTCAGCTCAAGAGGTGTGCCTGCAGGCTTAGCCCCCCCAAGCCCTGACTCAGAGATGCGTTTCAAGGCATACTTTCTTTGAGACATGACTATCCCTTCCTTTGATCTAGCAAATTCAATGCCCAAGAAAAACTTCAGATCACCTAGATCTTTCATCTTAAAGTTTCTCTGCAGATCTGCTTTTGTTTGGTTAAGTAGCACCACATTGTTGCTTGTGATTAGTAGATCATTAACATAAACCAACAGCACAACTAAATCACCACCCTTGTGTTTGGTGAATATGGAGTAGTCAAAGCGACTTTGCTGAAATTCCATGTGCAGTAATGCCTCAGTGTGATGACCCAAAAGGTCATCTTATGTTTTAGAACTCGAATCTGCGCTCTTAAGCATTAAAAATCTCATTTTTACCCTCCTTGATTTGCGTGCGCAGTCTGGGCAGGTTTTCGAAAAGCTTTTATATTGAAAATTTATGAAAATAAGAATTTATGCCTTAAAAGTTAATTTTAGTTGACTTCGATCAACATTTTTGGTAAACGAGCCCGGATCCATGTTTTGACGGTCCTAGTGGATCCGTATCGAATTATGGGACCTGGGCGTATACTTGGAATCGAATTCGGAGGTCCCTAGCTCAAGTTATGAATTTTTGATGAAAATTAAAAGTCTAAAAATAATTGTTGTTAAGAATTGATTGATGTTTGACATTGTTAGTGTCGAGTCCGTATTCTAGTTTCGGAGCCCGGTACAGGTTCATTATGATATTTAAGACTTGTCTGTAAAATTTGGTGAGAAACAGAGTTGATTTGACGTGATTTGGACGTCCAGTTGAGAAGATATGAATTTTAAAGTGTTTTTGAGAATTTCATTTGATTTGGTACTACATTCATAGTTCTAGGTGTTATTTTGGCAATTTGATCGCACGAACAAGTTTGTATGATGTTTTTAGACTTATGGGCATGTTCGGTTTGGAGACCCAAGGGTTCGGGTGAGTTTCGGATAGGTCACGGGATGTTTTGAACTTAGAAACTTTTGCTGGTATAACTGAACCTGTTGCAGGCCTCTCATCTCGCAATTGCGAGATCAGACATCACAAATGCAAGCATAACAGGGTCCGCAATTGTGAGGCTTTTATTGCAATTGCGATCATAAGCCTGGACCAGTAGTTCTCGCATTTGCGAGGTTACCTCCGCAATTGCGAAGGGAGTCTGGGAAGGGCAAATGCGAACATCCACTCGCATTTGCGAGGTTCAGTGGTCGCAAATGCGACACTTTCCTCGCATTTGCTAAGGTAGCAGGATTGTGAAGGGCATCGCAATTGCGATTGTTCCTTCGCATTTGTGAATCTCATGTCGCAATTGCGACACCTGCAGCTGAGTAAAAGGGAGTTAGACGGGATTTTTCATTCATTCTTCAAAATTTCAAAACCTAAACCTTAAGAGGCGATTTTCCAAAGACCAAATCTTCCCCAAATTATAGGTAAGTGATTCCTAACTCTTTTCTTTCAATCTTTTACATCTTATAACAAGATTTTAACCTAGAATCTAGAATTTTTATGGTGAAATTAGGATTTTTTTGGTAGAACTTAGAATTTCGAAATTTGGGGATTTAGACCTCGAATTGAGGTCGGATTCAAAAACCAATTGTATATTCGGGCTCGGGGGAGAATAGGTAAAAGGATTTTGGTCCGAACCTCGAGTTTTGACCAAGCAGGCCCGGGGTCGAGTTTTCGATGTTTTGGAAGAAAATTTGGGAAATTTAAATTATGAAATATAATTGATTCCTTTAGCAATATTTGATGTTATTGAGTTATTTTAGAATAGATACGAGTGGTTTAGAGGTGAATTCCAAAGAAAAAGATGTGATTGAGAATTAAGTGGTCTTCAGAGCAAGGTAAGTGTCATGTCTAACTTTGGCTTGAGGGAATAGGTATTATATGTTTATTTGCTACGTGTTTGGTTGTTAAATATGGTGTATAAGTGAGGTGACGAGCATCTATGCATCGTTGTCGAGTCATAGCATGCAAGTGAAATTCTATTCTTGTCTATTTTGTAGCCTTAAGTTCTACTATCCATGCTTAGTGAGTTATTTGAAATGGTGGGTGACTTATATCTGGTTTCACTGAGATTTGGTAACTTTCGAATATTGATTCAAGGTTAAGGTCACATTGTGCTATTAATTATGGGTAAAATACTGGTTTCTTTGTGATACTCCTATCTATCCGTTGTTATTGATTCTGTGATTTGTGAGGAGGAGTGTAAAGCACGAAGGGTGATGCCGTGCATGCATTATTTATATTGTGAGGAAGAGTGTAAAGCACGAAGGGTGATGCCGTGTATATTATGAGAGTTTTAATGCACAAAGGGTGATGTCCCGTTCTATTTATTTATTTGGTGAGGTTGAGAGTAAAAGCACGAAGGGTGATGTCGTGCAGTTTTTCTTTGCTGTTTTTATTTGCTCAATTTATTTAAGGATTTTTGGTTTAATTCTGTCTTTTCATTATTCTCACTCTTTATATTGTATTCCCCCACTGTATGTCCCCTTCCCATTATTTCTGCGTTATTCTTTTATTTACTGTTGTTGCCACTAGCATGATTATACTGTTCAGGTTATATGTGGGTGTCTTGTCCTAGCCTCGTCACTACTTCGCCGAGGTTAGGCCCGGCACTTACCAATACATGGGGTCGATTGTACTGATGCTAAACTCTGCACTTTATATGTAGATTTTGATACCGGCTCGGGTTGATCGAGATTTTTGCTATTGGTCCGCTGTCCGGAGACTCAAGGTAGATCTGTCGGCGTTCACAGACCTTGAAGTCCCCGTCTATCTTTTCTGTTCTACTATTTCTTTCATTCAGACAGTTGTATTTCTTTCAGAATATTAATTGTAGTAAATTCTAGAATGCTCGTGAATTGTGACTCCGGATCTGGGTGGTAGTAATTAATACAGTTTTATAAAATTCTGCACCTCTTATATTTCATCTTAGTTAATTATTGTTACTTACTGAATGAAAATAAGGAATTAGTTTAATGATTCTCTAATGTTGGCTTACCTAGCAAATGTAATGTTAGGCGCCATCACGGTCCCGTCGGTGAGAAATTTCGGGTCGTGACAGTTGGTATCAGAGCGTTAGGTTGCCTAGGTCTCACGATTCACGAGCAAGCTTAGTAGAGTCTGGAGGATCGGTACGGAGACGTTTGTGCTTATCTTCTAGAGGCTATGAAATTTAGGAACAAGTTTCAATTCTATTCTTCTCCGTCGTGCAATTTTGCTTTCTCAATACTGATTGAACTCTTCTACTCATATTCTCTCGCAGATGGAGAGAACACGTACCACTTCCTCAGCTGAGCAGCAGCCAGAGCCTCTAGTGACAGCTCCTACGCGGCAGAGGTCGAGGCCGAGGCCTTGCCAGAAGCCGCGAAAGGGGCAGGGCTCAGCCTAGGGCCCGAGCAGCATCCCCAGCAGTGGAGCCTCAGATAGAGCTTGACGAGGAGGTTCCAAGCTAGACTGTTCCTACCGGACCAACTCAGTTTCCGAAGGGGTTCATTGTTACCCCAGTACTTCAGAACGCTTTGGTCCATTTGGTGGGCCTTATGGAGAGTGTGGCCGAGACTGGCGCATTTCCCATGGCACCAGCAGTCTCTCATGCTAGAGGAGGAGCCCAGACTCCTACCACTCCCACTTCGAAGCAGATAGCTCCCCAGTATCAGGCTCCAGCAGCTCAGCCAGTCAGATTAGTTTACCCGATTATTGCGGCACAGGTCGGAGATGGGCCAACTATGGCTTTTGAGGCTTTATGGAGATTGGACATATTTATCAAGCTCTTTTCTGTTCACTTCAGTGGTGCTCATTCAGATGATCCCCAGGAGTATCTTGACAGATGTCATGAGGTTCTACGGAACATGGGTATAGTGGAGACCAATGGGGTCAATTTTGCTGCATTTCATATGACTGGTTCCTCCAAGAAATGGTGGAGAGATTACTTGTTGACCAGACCAGCTGGGTCGCCTGCTCTTACTTGGTACCAGTTCTCTCAGCTCTCCATAGAGAAGTTTCTGCCTATCACATTGAGAGAGGAGTGTCGTCGTCAGTTTGAGCATCTCTAGCAGGGCAATATGACTGTTACTCAGTATGAGACCCATTTTGTGGATTTGGCCCGTCATGCCATTCTTCTGCTTTCCATCGAGAGAGAGAGGGTGAGGAGGTTTATTGATGGACTTGCTCAGCCTATCAGATTGCAGATGGCTAAGGAGATTGGGAGTGAGATTTCTTTTCAGGCGGCTGCTAATGTCGCTAGACGAGTCGAAATGGATCTTACTCAAGGAGGTTAGGGGTATGACAAGAGACCTCGTCATTCCGGTGAGTTCAGTGGTGCCTCATCTAGAGGCAGGAGTACTTTTGGTAGAGGCCATCATCCCAGGCCGTTTCATTCAGCGCTCCAGGCATCCCACGGTGCCTCAGGTGGTCGTGGCCCTAGATGCATTATTCCGACCAGCTAGCGTACAGTGCACCACCAGCTCCTATTAGTGCACCTCCACTCCAAAGTTATCGGGGTGGTTATTCAGGTCGACAAGGTCAGTTTCAGGGTCAGCAGTCACAGCAGCCGAGGTTATGTTATACTTGTGGTGATACAAGGCACATTGCTAGATTTTACCCTCGGGCAACGGGCAACTCACAACATCAGAGTTCTCGTGCCATGGTTCCGGCACCAGTTGTTGCACCACCTGCTCAACCAGCCAGAGGCAGGGGTCAGGCAGCCAAAGGTAGAGGCCAGACTGTTAGAGGTGGAGGGCAGGCCATTAGAGGTGGAGACCAGCCAGTTAGAGGCCGTCCCAGGGATGTAGTTCAGGGTGGTGGGGCCCAGCCCCAATGTTATGCTTTCCCAACCAGGCCTGAGGCTGAGTCATCTGGCGCTGTTATCATAGGTACTATTTCAGTTTGCAGTAGAGATGCTTTAGTTCTATTTGATCCGGGATCTACTTAATCTTATGTGTCATTCTATTTTGCTTCTTATTTGGTTGTACCCCGTGATTCTTTGAGTGCTCCTGTGTATGTGTCCACACCAGTGGGAGATGCTATTATTGTAGATCGTGTTTATCGTTCGTCTGTGGTCACTATTGGGAGTCTTGAGACTCGTGTAGATCTTCTACTTCTTGACATGGTTGATTGTGATGTCATACTGGGTATGGATTGGCTATCACCTTATCATGCTATATTAGATTGTCACGCCAAGACGGTGACCTTAGCCTTGCAGGGGTTGCCTCGATTAGATTGGAGAGGGAATCTTGGCCATTCTACCAACAGGGTTATCTCTTATGTGAAGGCCCGATATATGGTCAAGAAGGGGTGTCTAGCTTATTTGGCTTATGTCTGCGATTCTAGTGCGGAGGTTCCTTCCATAGATTCGGTGCCGGTTGTTCGTGAGTTTCCAGAGGTGTTTCTTGCAGACCTGTCGGGGATGCCACCCGACAGGGATATTGATTTCTGCATTGATTTGGCTCCGGGCACTCAGCCTATTTCTATTCCGCCATACCACATGGCCCCGCCAGAGTTGAAAGAATTGAAGGAGCAGTTGAAAGATTTGCTTGATAAGGGCTTCATTAGACCTAGTGTCTCGCCCTGGGGTATTTCGGGTCGTGACACTCAGTTAGTTTCTTGTTCCATTGCCTTGGGGCTTGTTTGAGCCCATACTGGGCCTTGTGTAGTTTGCAGACCTTGTGAGACTCCCTTTGTCTAGCAAACCTATCAGGAATCTGCATGTACACTTCTTCTAGAATATCACCATTGAGAAAGGCATTTTGCACATCCATCTGGTAGATGTCCCACTGTTTAGCTTCTGCTAATGCAATGATTGTCCTGACTGTTACCATATTGGCAACATGAGAAAATTTTCAGTATAGTCAAGTCCCTCTTTCTGACTATAGCCTTTGGTTACCAGCCTGGCCTTGTACCTCTCAACTTCCCCCGAAGCCTTAAACTTTATCTTGAAAATTCATTTGTACCTAATAGGTGTTTTGCCTGCAGGAAGGTCCACAATACTCAATGTGTAGTTGTCTTTTAGAGCAGCTATTTCAAGTTTCATAGCTTCAGTCTGCTTGGTGTTTGTGTCTGCTTCTTTGAAGAATTTTGGTTATGTAAGAGAAGAGTATGTATATGAGATGGTTTGAGAGTGTCATAAGACACACAGGAGGAAATAGGTTATTTACAGGTATGAGAGATGACTGGTTGTGTCACGTAATATTGTAGCCACAAGGGTGGTTTGATAGGTCTTGATGACCTTCTAAGGTTCATAGTAGAAGCCTGTGAAGACTCTGGAACACAAGGTTCAATAGCAAAAGGAGAGTAACCTGAAGAAGCAGGTTCCTCTGAATGATGTTGAGCATGTGGAGAGGCAGTTGGGAATGTGTCCATAGTTGGACTCTGAGGTGGATCGGGAGATAAAGAAGTATCATAATGCTCATGCAAAGGCTGCTTTTCTGTGGTAGAATGAAGCAAGTCTAGAACAGGAAACATGGGAGTAACAGTGGTTTGTAGATGTTTAAAGGAAAAAATGTGTTCTTGAAATACCACATTTCTACTCACAATAAAGGATTTTGAGTAAAGACCATAGACCTTGTAGCCCTTTTGAGTTGAAGAATAGCCCAAAAAAGCTCCAGGTACTGCTCTTGGGGCAAACTTGTCCAATTCCTTGGGTGAGGTTGCATAGCACAAACAAACAAATACTCTGAGGTGTGAGAGGGATGGAGCATGCAAATAAAGCATCTCAAAAGGTGATTTTTCACCAATGACTCTTGAGGGAAGTCTGTTGATCAAATAAACAGCAGTAGACACACACTCTCCCCGGAATTTTAAAGGAATAGCAGCCTGAAATCTCAGAGCTCTGGCCATCTCTAAAATTGTCACGTGTCTCATCTCAGCAACTCCATTTTGCTGAGGTGTATAAGTGCATGTACTTTGATGAATAATGCCCACGGATGACAAGAGATTATGGACTTCATGATTGAAGAATTCACTACCATTATCAGTTCTAAGAGTCTTAACTCTTGCAGAAAACATATTCTTCACTTTTGCTAGGAAATCTTTCAGAACAACCACTGTATCTGACTTAGAGACAAGTAAGAAATCCAGGTAAACCTAGAGCAGCCATCCATAATAGTAACAAAGAACCTTTTACTATCATATGTTGGTACCCCATAGGGCCCCAATACATCACAATGCAACAGTTCAAAAACAGTATTAGAAATAGTTGTGCTCAGTTTGTAAGGTAACTTTGTTTTCTTGGCTAAAGGACATACTGTGCAGTGAGTGTGACTGTCTTTCAGGTTACTCTGTGATGTGTACTTCTTGATTACATCTAGAGGTACGTGACCTAGACTTCTATGCCAGATTACACTAGAACTAGAACATTCATTAGCCACACAACCAAACTTATTCCCATACATAGTAGTTTTATGTACAGACTTTACCTCATATACTTGTTGAGGAGTTTTATTCCTTAGTGGAGCTGGATCATGTTTCAGTATACCACTTATTAATGACTTGCCTTGCAGTAGGTACAATCCCTGATCCTCCTTACTAATCCCCTTCACCTGACCACTGTAAAAATCCTGAAAGATACAGAAGTCAGGAAAAAAAGTCACAAGACACTACAACTCCTTGGTCAGTTTAGACACAGACAACATGTTGTATTTAAACTCTGGTATGTACATCACATTACTGATATCCTGATAGTTAAACACACTTGCTTTTCCTATATGTGAAATAGAGACAACATTTCCTATAGGCAAGTGAACCTTACTTCCCTTTTGAGGTGGAACTGACTAACAAGAATTTAACATCTCTAGTGTGGATGTCATATGATTTGAAGATCCAGAATCTATTATCCAATTGTTATTAACATGATTGGATAATAGAGCTATCAGTTTACCTACAGTTGCAGCTCTGACAGAAGGGCCTTCATCTGCCCCCTTGTTAAGCAGCTGAACTATCTGCTGATATTGTTCCTAAGTAAAGAAAGGAGTTGGTGCTTGTTGTTGAGTCTGAAATCCAATTGGTGAAGACATCTGCATTTGCTGAGGCACATGCTGAAATCCAGTTGATGAAGGCACTTGCATTTGCTGTAGCCCACCTGTTATTCCTTCTCCTTTGCCTGTAAACCTCCAAACTGCATCTGCATCTGAGTTTTTTGCACAGTAGGATTGTAGTTAGGAGTAGTGTTGACATGATTAGCATATGCTTCAGAGTTGCCCCCTTTCTTCTTTGTCTTAAAGTTAGACTTGAAGACTTGAGGGTATCCTATTAGCTTGAAACAGTTTTCCTTGGTGTGTCCTTTGTAGTTGCAAAACTCACAAACCACTGTCTTCTTCTGAGCTCTAAACTGTCCATTACCAGTAGTTGAATTTTTGTTGCTATACAGAGCAGTGCTGTCAGCAACTTCTGCTACTTGCATCATTTGAGTGAAATTGGCCAGATTCCTTTGACTTTCCACATCCATAAGAAGAGAATAGGCCTTGTTAATACTAGGCACTGGTGACATCATCATGATTTGACTTCGAGCTTGAGAGTAAGTATCATTCAGTCCCATCAGAAATTGGAGTAATCTATGATACTCAAAATGCTCAGCATATTTCTTTGATTCTGGGCATGGACAACCAGGACAGGGCATGAGGGCATCAAACTCATCCCATAGGCCCCTTAGTTTAGAGAAGTAATCGGCCTTATTGTTCCTTGTGTTAGTGTATGAATATCTCTATGCAGGTATAGAACCCTAGATCCATTTACCTTATCGAACCTCTCCTTAAGATCTTCCCACACCTTATGAGCATTAGAAGCATACACGACACTACTCAATAGCCCTAGGCGCGCATCATTCATAATCCAAGAGAGCACTACAACATTTACCTTTTCCCATTGCTCGTGGAATTCAGATTCAAACTTAGATTTTGGGTATCGACCATTTACAAACCTAGTTTACTTTTACCTAATATACCTATTCTCATAGATCGACTCCACAAATCATAGTTATCTGAGCCAGTTAGCTGAAGAGAAATGAGCGAGCTATCTGGTGTATCAGTCGGTTGAAGAAAAAGAGGATGATTATGATCAATTATGGGGAAAACAACATGTGCTACTAATGCATTCACATGTCTCGATGTACTTTCATTTGTTTCGTCTCCAATCGCCATTGATGAAGCTTTCTAATTGATTAAATCGCAAACCCTAGCTCAGAGGTGTTGTTACTTTCAGACAATTCAGTATAGCTTGACTGAACCGCAGTAACACACATACACATAATTGAGCGAGGAATTAGACTGAGATCGTCATCACGAGCTCTGATACCATGTTAGCTTCCATGGCTAAGGAAGCTCTAAGCTGGAAGCTCGACTTGAAGAAGAATCTAAGAGAGAACTCAGAGAAACAGAGTAACTGTTTTATTGAGGGAGAAAGGAAATGAGCTCTTGCTTTACATTGTAGTATCTACGGTGTATTTATACTACAAATTAGTTACTAACCTCCTAACAACCTTTCTAACAGTTTAACTAATAACATTAGCTAACTCTACTCTTAACCACCTAAACTAACTGTAGTTTAACACTTCCACTTCTCTTAACATAATCCCCACATAACTAATCCATGCATAACTAATCCCAACATTGCTCAACCTTGCATAACTTATCCCTGCATAACTAATACATGCATAATTAATCCCTGCATTACTTATTCCTGCATAACTAATACATACATAACTAATACATGCATAACTAATACATGTATAACTAATACGTGCATAATTCTAACCGGCAACCAAACGACCCCTTAATATTTATACAACACTCATAAAGAAAGGGTAAAAACATCTTTTCGTATTAATTTTAATAGAATAATGGTTATTTTTTCTTAACATTAAAAATACTGGATAAAAACTAAATACCATATTAAAAAGTGACTATACCACGTCATTTCTACGCAAATACAATACATAATTGTTTGAGAATTGGATCAGCCCAAAGTGGTATGGCCCGGAGTCTAATACGAGTCGGGTTACTCCGAGTCTGCATCAATTCAAACCCCAGACTCTAATCCAATCCTTCACTCTTCACTCTCTTTGAGTTCCAAACACAATGGAAGCTGTGACTATCGCTTCCCAATTTTCACCGGCGACGGGAGTCCGGCTATCATCACCGGCGAGCTGCCGTTCGTCAGCTCCCAAACGGACTCTGAGTTTTTCGCCGTCTCCGAAATCTTCTCTATCGACGAGCTTTATCTCCCCATTCGTCGGCGGTAGTGTACTCGCGGACTTCTCGGGTCATAGAATTCGACCCGATTCTCTTCGACCTTCTTCCTCTAGCTCTCGCCCCAAACGTGGCGTTGTCACTATGGTAAGTACCGGCTTTGGCTTCCAATTTGGTGTTTTTTACTGATTGGTAAATTTAAAAGGAGCGGTTGAGACGTACAATCTGAAAGGAAATGGAATTTTTTTCAAGCTTTTGTTTCTATTGGCATATTTTTTAATCTGAACAAACAAGGAAAATACTTAATGATGATAATTTTAACATGGCGTGTTGCTCCGGTGAAGCTCTGCAATGATGGGTAGGTCCATGAATTATCGTGGTGGAACTTATATGCTAGTAAAATGTGGTAATCACACATTGGTTGGTGCAACATAGTATGGAGGGGTTGTGCTAGTGGAAGGTAGTAGGTAGCCGGCAGAATAGTTGAGGTGCGCCAAGCCGGCCCGGACACCAGATGTCATAAAAAAACATTGTAGGGAGGGGTTGAGTAATGATATATGGGCAGAATTGAGGAGTTTGTTAATTAGTATTGACATATTGTGATTGTTAGTAAATTAGTTAAGTATTAAATTAGTTTTATTAATAAGTGTTGTCCTCCCTCGGGGGTGCTACAGCGATAGCTCGACGAGTCCTTAGGATGAAAACCACAGGAGACAGGGTTTAAATCTCAACAGCGGTCCCAAAAAATAAACTAAAAATGTAGATGATTTCTTTCCATCCACCTAAGCCTTGGTGGGTATAGTTACCTGGTTCCGATGCAGTTGTGCTGGGGGAGGTAGTACATACCCAGTGGGATAGTCTAGTCAAGGTGACCACTAGCTGACAAGCACTATCTTTATAGAAAAAAAAAGAAGAACAATTTAGAAACTCAAAGTTCATCTGCCTTAGTTGTTTGGATATGATAGCCTTTAAAATGTTGGGACTTAGCAGTTTGGCAGTTTATTGTTTGGTTTGGTTTTGTAGAAACTGCCAGCACATAACTATGGTAATTCAGCGATTTGGTTTGTGTGTCATATTTATCGTAGTAGCACAAAAAGGTTTCGTAAAGTGGATAATGAGAATATGTGTAGAAATATTCAAAGATCCGAACCATTTTAAGACATCCAAAAAGTAAACTAAACTAAACATTCTAAGAAAATGGATTACTAAGCTAACTTCACAAGCATATAAAAGTTAAGATCTCTCTTGCATATGTAAAAGCATCCAAAACATGAGTTAGTCAACTCAACTAGGAAAATGAAACCGTCATACCGGATAACGAGTTACGCCTCTTTGTTTTCTGGTAAGATTTTTTTTTTTTTGAAATACATAGGATGGGTTGAATAATTGAATTTAGATACTAAACTCCTCAAACAAAACTGTAAACACCCAAGAATATGTCGAAGAGCTTTATGGTTTATGGTGAAGGAGTTTAATTGTTTAAATTAAATTGAAGTCCATATAAAAAAGGAAGAAATTAATAATCAGTGCTTTCTTTTGAGAGATTTGGTCTCTGGATATCATGGATGAGTGTTTGTGCTCCAAAGCTATATTGTGCCATTGTCCATATGTAGTCAAGCACATGATTCTCTTTTGATAAAAAGGGATTCTCAGAAGTTATTGCAAATCTGGTGTAGAAGATGATAGGCAATGGGAAACATTTAGAAAACATCCAATTGTTGTCTGACAATACTTCCAACCGGTAACTGTTATTGCCAAACTAAACTCCAAACTTTGCAATTAAGGTTCAGCAGCTTTATCTACCTTTAGGTAGTTTGAAGATTGAAATTGTCAGGAAACACGGACCAAATGGGTCATGCCAGGAAGTATCAAGCTTTCTCTAAGCAGCTGGTATAAACAGATCTTTTCCAATGGCAGTGGACAGTTGTGGAATGCTGTTCCTAATTACACATCTGGAATGCTAGGATGGAGAGAAATAATGGGTGCTTTTGTGATAGGAGGGACGATATTTCAATTGGATAGGCCGGATGTTTAAAAATCCGGGACAATCAAACCTCTGTATAACAGTCATCCTCTATAACAAAACTTCACTATAACGGACAAGTTTTCCTTGGAACTAATTTTTCATGTTATGTTATAATATATATTCTCTATAACAGCACTTCGCTATAGCAACAAAAAATGTCGGTACAAACGAGACTGTTATAGAAAGATTTGATTTTATGTGTGGAGTAAGAAGAGTATTGTTATTTGGACTCACTTTTACATCTTATGCAGTTCTTCAATCTATAGAAGGATGCTCTATTTTCAGTACTTACTTGGTACTATTTAATAAACTTCCTACCTTTTCATCAAAAAAATAGAAGAAAAAAAAGATTAACATGGTCAGGGCTAATCATTTGATCTGAAGAATTTTATTTTTGGCTGCATTAGAGTTTTAAGTCACTGTGTGGCCTGAACAAAAGACCTTATTGAAGAGTTTGATGATAGCAGAGGTACAAGAAAAAAATAGATAGGACTGCGATAAAGCAAAATAGAACGTGGAACAGTTTATGTGGCTACAATTGTTAAATTAGGAACTCTGTTCAAACTGGTTTGATATGCCTTGGGAAAGTGATCTGCAATTCATTGGGTTCTATGTTTCTTATCCACTGTAAATATTGTTAGATGGATTGTCTGGTGACATGGGAGAAAAAGGCATATTTATATTAACTGCTGATGATATTTTCTCGATTGACTTGAAGATTTTGGGTCACTAGAATAGAAATTAGTGGAGGCAGCGGCCTCGGAGGAAGTACACAAACTTTTGAATGATACCTACAGTTCAAAAAGAAAAAAAGAACACTTTTGTATGTACCTATTTTTCCTCATTAATGTGATGGAATTTTTAACAGAAAGTAGTATTGGTATTTTGTACTGGGACTTTAGTGCTCTAAACATGTGCACATTTTTGGTGACAGGTTATTCCTTTCTCAAGGGGAAGTGCATGGGAGCAACCTCCTCCAGATTTAGCATCTTACTTGTATAAGAATCGAATCGTTTACTTGGGCATGTCTCTAGTTCCATCAGTGACGGAATTGATACTAGCTGAATTTCTTTACCTTCAGTATGAGGATGAGGAAAAGCCAATCTATCTTTATGTGAATTCTACTGGCACAACCAAGGTAAAAACTGGTTGCTTTCTTTTCATTTTGCCTTGTATTTTTCATTATCTTATATCCTTGATTTTCCGGTCAAACGCAGCTGGTTGTATTGAAATTTTCGCTTCACTAATTTTCCAACGAGATAGCTTTATACAAGAAGTTGGAGTTTGGTATCAATGTATCAAATAGAGAGGGGTTTTCTTCCATTTAATAGTTGCTAATCTGCGGTTCTTCTGTAGGTATTGCTTGCTAGAGGATAAACTCAAACTGGTTATAATTTATTGCTTCAGGCACTGTGCTTGATCTATGTTAGGATCATGTTAGAAACAACTAAGACCCTTTTGTTTTACCAATTTGACCCTTATATTCTTCCAACTTGAAGGAAAGTGAGTGTGATATTGACAATTGATTGTGAAAGCCACTCTTGCTGCATTTCTAGTTTCAGAAATGCACTATACAGGCAGTTCTATGAGATCCTAAATATATAGCTGTTGTAAGCTAAGTTTGAGTTTCTACTAGACTTAATTTGAACCCTATTTACTTTTGATTACGTATAATTCGAACATGTTTTTATCATACTTACTTTCAGATAATTTTCTATTTTACAGGGTGGTGAGAAGTTGGGTTATGAGACAGAGGCTTTTGCCATATATGATGTTATGAGGTTACATATTGCTTCTCTATCCATTTTGCTCATTCGAGTCATATTTGAAGATGTCTCTTTAGCGTTGTTTTATGTTTTTTTTTACTAATTTGTTTTTCTGGTAGTGATTCTGTGATAAAAGACCTGAACGGTAAGATTTTTGTGTAGATAGGCTTTTGGTTCTTCAACAAGATAGATTTAGAATGGATGCTTGAGATTTGTCTGGTGGTTATTTTGGACTTGCCATTCTTAATATATCTTTACCAGGGGAAAAAAAGAAAAAAAGATGTGAAAGTGTTCGACCTTGGTTAGCTTCTCTCAAGTAATAAATTGATGTGATAAAGGTGCACCAGAAAATGAGAAAGCTGTGATAGGCTGATCTGCTGATAAGTATGGTTCTGTATATTTGCTCCGAAGGATCTTCACTCAGAAGCATATTTGGGACAGCTTATAAAAAAAGTATATTGTACAGAGGACTGGAGCCATTGTGCTTGCACTCTTGCCATATTCTAGTTTTCGTTATAATCACATGGCAAGAAGCAACTAGAGAATGCACTGTCAAGTTATTTTGGCAACTGAATATGTAGGATTAAATACCGGATGATTTGTACAAGGTAAGAGGTGTGCATCATATTTTAGCTTATCAAAATTTGGATTTTCAGAAAGAAGAGGGTGGGTGGTTTAAACCCAAGTCGTGTAGTATTTTACAGTGTATTGCCATAGAAAACGTAGGTCTCCAGTCGAAATGAGCAATTGCCTGTCTGTGTTTCCTATTTTGCAGTTCTCACAATTTGCAAGACAGTGCTCCTTGCTTGTACCAAAATGTAACTTTAGACTCTTCTTTTTCATACTAAACTATTCGTTATCCGAGCTTATAATTTATAGCCATTCTTGAAATCTTTTTTATTCAGCTAAAGTTTGTATTAAGGATCTGAAATAAATTAATAAAATTGTCTGCTCTGTAACAGTTAAATTATGTAGATGAGGTGGTTCACACAGTTCAACGTAGTATTAAAGCAAGCAATGGTCCTTGGTATGAGTCTCACCACCCATCTAAAAAATATTTTCACACGCTTAACCTAAGGAAAAGAATCATGCTACGTGTGAGGGGGCATGTCGGGCCTAAAATAATTAAAATGTCCAATCTCTAGCACATTAAGCTTATAGATGCAGTGGTTCACACAATTCAACAGTTTGTATAGTTTTTTATTAGCAGTTTAACAAGTAATGTGTGAAAATTAAAGCACGTTTTTTAACTGCAAAAATGGCCGACATAAAAATTTCTGTATGCATATTATTTATAGGTGCCCTCAACATCAACATCTTCTGAAATTTCTGCTCTCATGCCCGCCCTCGCTTCCGCTACACTTGAGGAACTTAATGAAAGCATTATTCTTCTGGGACTCCTTTGTTTCTTGTAGCAATCTGCAACAGACACCTTTACTTTTTGCTGCAGATATGTCAAGCCACCTATATTTACTCTCTGTGTTGGAAATGCATGGGGAGAAGCTGCCTTGCTTTTAGCAGCTGGTGCAAAAGGAAATCGTGCTGCATTGCCCTCATCTACAATTATGATTAAGCAGGTCATTTGGAGACCTTTTGTGTTTCTGTCTTCCTTTCTCCCTGTTTTCTTCCCATTCCTTGATTATGTCGTCTAAAATATTCTCTATAAGACTATGACCTGTCCCTGAGTTCCGCTAAAAAAATGCAATCTTACAAACACATAATCATGACTGATATTAAAGATGGAATTTCTAATGCATATATACCTTTGCAGCCAATTGCTCGGTTTCAGGGTCAAGCAACAGATGTCGAGCTCATGAGGAAAGAAGTAAAGAACGTCAAAGCGGAATTGGTAATCTTTAAAATTTCTGTTAAGCTAATGCTTGCGTACTGTGACAAAAGTTCAAGGGACAACTTTGCACTTTTTAAGGATTTCTGTTTTCTGTTTTGTGATATCCTTTGCTGTTACTGCTACACTGTCTCATTTTCATCTTATTGTGCCGAGGGTCTATCGGAAACAGTCTCTCTACTCCTCCGGAGTAGGGGTAAGGTCTGCGTACACACTACCCTCCCCAGACCCCACTTGTGAGATTTCACTGGGTGGTTGTTGTTGTTGTTGTTGTTGTTGTTTTGTGATACACATTTCTGCAGGATCGAAGATGAGCACTGTATTAATTAGCCTATTTTTCTAACTGTACACATTTATTTTTAAGGTGAAATTGTATTCAAAGCATATTGGAAAATCACCTGAGGAGATTGAAGCAGACATAAGACGTCCGAAGTACTTTAGTCCTAGTGAAGCAGTAGAATATGGAATTATTGATAAGGTATCTCCATGAAATAACTATCAATTTTTGTTTTTACTTGCTTCCGGATATGAAAGGACCTGCAGTTTACATTTTAACTTAAATGTCTAAAGGTTCTATACAATGAGAGGGGAAGAGAAGATAGAGGAGTTATATCTGATCTAAAGAAGGCCCAACTTATCTAAAAGTAGTCAGAGTCCCATCAGCCATGAAACCACAGGATTGAGGTAAGAATTCACTAACTAATATTATTTTGCTTCGCAAAGTAAGCAATCTCAAACCTGATAATTCATTTCTAGGTTCAGGATTACATTTGGCACCTACCTTTCACCGGCAATTCATCAACAAGGCTATTTCTAGTTGTGAGCACTTCCTTTTGTCCACAGATTTCCTCGAACTTTGTGTGAGGTCCCCAATTGTGACAGCTATTGTAATTGTTTTATACGGATCTTAGTCACTTAGATTCTGCATTCTGTGTTAGCTCAGCGGAATAGCTTATAGAACGCGTGTAAAGATTGGAACTATTTAGACAGTTTAGTTCTTAGATGTTCCAACATTTCAGTATGATATTTCAACTGCAAGTCTCTGTACACTAACTTTTAAGTGGAGACCTCAGAAAGGCAAAACAATGAGACTGATGTTTCATTGTTGAATGCTGAAGTATCAATTACTTCATTTAGTCCATCTTTCTTTTGTAACAATGACTAGCGAAGGTTTTGTTGGCAGATAAATTGAGACCTTCCATCTGGACTTTCCATCAATCCATCATATTCCTCAATCAGACAGATGTTTGCATCTGCACAAGTCTTCATTCATCTCCACCATTTACTTAATGTTGATGATTCCCATATTTAATTTAACTGAATGGTACACACTACATGACCAACTACGTATTCTAGAACTGAAATTGCTAGTTCTTTTCGTGGGCGCTCCACCATTTCAATAATTGTCTCTTTTCCTGGTGCAAAACTTGGAAAGAGAGACATCTGGAGAGAGGAAATTTCTAGTTTTAACTTGGTGGGGATTTTGCTTTACAACTCGCAGCAACAACTTTTGATTGTTACCCTTTTGCTGGTTGATTAGTAGCTTCATTATAACTTTTCTCTCTGACTTTTTCCTGTTTAAGTTTCTAAGCTCATAATAGCTGACCTTCTCCATTTATCCTAATAAGACAAGTGTATGAAGCAGATATTAAAGAGTGACAGCTTGAATTTGAACTTTTATAACTGATTTCTCTAAGCTTTACAAGTGTTTACATAATTTTTCATAGCGGATTGGACCCATTCATGGAAAGTCGAATTTTGCTTACCAGTTCAAGCCCATTAGGGTCACTGTCCAAGAATTCGGTACTGTGTTTGCTTTTGGTGCTTACTGTCAGCTTCTTGATCTTTTTTTTTTTTTTTTCTGTTTCATCTTCTCATATATGGTGCCAAAGTACAGGGGATTTGAGTTGCAAATTTATTATGCTCCTTACTTTGATTTTATGTGAATTTGAGAGGGTCGGTAACTTGGTGGTTAACATGCCTTGACTTGCATTATAAAAGCTCTCACTTGGGAAGATGGGCAATGCCAGGTTCTTGTTAGAATTTTGCAGACTATGTTTACCAACTTCGTAAAGTTGTCTTGGAGCAACGGTAAAATTGTTTCCATGTGACCGGTTCGAGCTGTGCAAGCAGCCACTAATGCTTGCATTAGGGTAGACTGTCTACATCACACCCCTTAGTGTGCGACCCTTCTCCGTACCTTGCATGGATGCGAGATGCTTTGTGCACTGTAACTTCCTAGAATTTCTTTGGGTGGGATTGGTTAATTAATTCCTTAATCTGATAGTCTTGAAGATGAGTGGAGTTTGTTTGAAGCTTAAAACTTTTATATTTATTTGGTTCCGACTTGAATAAAACTAAATCGACCCAGATGTAAATTAAAATAAATTTTGTTCTTATTATTTCTAAACTATTGATAAACAATGTAGTATGGAACTATCTTTCTATTTAAGTTATTTGCACTGAGATTTTGAATCACGACTGATAACAACTTTTAAACTTGAAATTGAGATTTGTATAGTGACATGTTGGAGTCTTCAACTTCTGAAAGTACCTAATAGAAAATATGTTGGTGCCCATTGCATCAATGTGTAAAGTGTCATTTAGACAACATGCATCTTAAATGATGTTTGGACAGGTTTATAAGTTGGTCAATCGAGTGTGTAAAAGCACTTTTTGGCTTATCTATACATTTGTTCAACATAAAAATATTTGCAAGTTAAGTATTTATAAGCTAAAGTTAGTCAAATATCACAAGTTTGCCACTAGCCACTTATACTAGTTAAAAACACTTTTGGTTTGATCAAGATTTTTATTATTTTATTTCTAATATTTTTTCAAATTCCAAAATACCTTACAGAACAAAGTCCTTAATTCTTTCATTCAACTTTCGTTGTTCGTTCTTTTTCATGTATAAATACTTTAAAAATCCTAAGTTCATTTCACTCACTTTAACAAAAAAAATAAAAAATCTTCAAACATGTAAATAATTATTTATAATTATTATCACTTGATGCTCAATTGCTCATCAATTACTTTTAATCAGTTAAACATACTCCTTATATCGTCACTTTATTGCATGGTAATCTCTAATAAAAGTAATCAGTGTACAACTCAAAGCGCTATTGATTAGAGGAACACCAATTAAATAATAATGCTTTTGATAACTCCAAGTGGATGACAAATATTGGAAGTCACCCTACCATTTCTTCCAAGTAGCCAAGCAAAAGTTAACGAAATAAATAAGAAGCTGAGTGCTTTTCCCCCAGATTTTGAGTCTGGTTTTGTGCTTTTTAATCAAGTTGTACGTATTCTTACTAGATACATATGACTAGAGCATTTACTTTATTTGACAGCTTCTTAGTGCGTTTGAACCAAACATTGGGGTTCTTACAAGTAGTTTAGTATCCCAATTGCTCATAAACCTGACCTGGCAACTTAATCCAATATTGCCTAGTAAGCAAGTTCATATCCCCTTGTTAGAACAACTGCAACACCAACAACAATGATTAAATTCTAAACAAGTAGAAGTCGATTATATGTATTTTTGGGCATAAATTTCTTTGATAAGGTTAAGAGACTCCTAAAAAGCATAGGGTTTTAAGTAAACATATTATCATGAACATATTCTTAAATTATGTGCATATAGATATTCTTTTTTATTATGTCCTATCATTCGCTATTTCATATCACCTTGTTAGAGATATATAATATTGTGACACCCTAGACAAACACATCGACAAAATACAGGAAATATGTTGGTTATATAAGTAAATAGGTCTCGTATCCTAGTGACGTGTTTTAAAGCCGTGCGGGCCTAGGGCCAAAGCGGATAATATCACTAGAGGGCTGGACTTCCATATGGTATCAGAGTCACTCCGCGTGCAACCTTGAATAGTGGTGGGGCAAATTAAACCTCAGCAAGGACCTTGAGGTCCTAAGAGAATCCCACGTCGACAAAATACAAGAAATATGCTGGTTATATAAGTAAACACACTTCATACCCTTGTGACGCGTTTTAAGGTCGTGTAGGCCTAGGCCCAAAGCGGACAATATTACTAGAGGGTTGTGCTGTTACATATATTATGTGACATCCTAGTTGAATCTCACAGCGACAAAACACGAGAGTGATGATGGGTATATCGACATGCCTTAGACTCTAGTGACGCGTTTTAAAGCCGTACGGGGTTAGGCCAAAAACAGACAATATCACTAACATGTTGGGCTGTTACAAATATTATGCAACAATCTCCTAAAATTGTTTATAATTGCTATGGGCTGCTTCACCCGTTACCTTAATGGTTTAATATTTGTATCATTCACACCTGCAATCTCATTATCTGTTTTCACCTTTAAGTTCTAAGCAAGTATATATACCCTTTGGATTTAGTTGAATGAGTTGCACAAAATTTGTAATCTGGCTTTGAGCCAAATGTCTATTGGTTCAAGTTAATTTGGCTTGTAAAAATTTTAAACAAATAGTTGGGAGGGATAGGATTTCGTGGGCAATCGTCATGATTACGTTTTTCATAATGTAAATTAGTACAAGATGTTATGACATAATCAAGGGTTAAATTATCTTATTACAAAGTCCAGTAATACTTTTCTTCCATTTTTTCTTTTTATGATTTTATTCCTTAGCCGCCACACTACTGATTCTAAGACACATAGGAGGATAAAGAGGAAGAAAGCAGTCTGGATATTGGCCACCTATACTTTCCTCTGCACTAGCTTAACCAATCAATTCAATATAGTATTATTCAACAGGGATCTACATTATATACATTGATAGTGTAATTTTTTTTTATTATCACTTTATTCTAATTATATGTTAATACCAATTAATGCTTACATATTCTAGAAATTTACCTATAATTAACTTAAGTGACCTGTAAATAGTTTTTAAAATCATCAATGCATAGAATTTAATTTCGTCTAATAATAGTGACTTCTAATTATAAATGTTTTTCTGTCATGTGAGATGGATAAAAATAAAAATAAAAAAAAATTAAAAAACAGAAAATGAAATAAGACGTAAGTATAATTCTTCCAATGTCGATGGTGGATATACACATTAGTTTAGATTATAAGAGGTGCAAGTAAAGATATTTCTTCTTGTCGCTAATAGTATATAGAACTGGAGGTGCTATGGTAGCTAAAAGTTACACAATGAGTTAAATAATTGGAAAATAAATGTTTAGTACGAAATAATTAATTAGATATACCTTGTTATTTGCATAAAATATAAATTATGCCTTTTGTACTTTTCATACTATATGGCATGCCATTAATTTGGAGTAAAGAATGATGAAATGGTCTTTTGGAGTCAATACAGATGTCTTCTTCTACATAAAATAATGTATCAAGTCTAAGTACTTAACCCCCATCTTCCACTTGCAATTCCCTACTCCTTAGTGGAATAAATCATGTAGAAAAAGAATAATGCATAAATTAACAAAAATGGCCTCGTTGGCTGCTTCCAATAGTTCAAAACTTCAACTATATATATAGCCGTTTCATTTCATCACTTCACATCCCACTTCTTACTTAGAATCTTGATTGATATTCCTTTTGGATATTTGTCTAAGTAGGTTTGAACTTTAGCATTAGATATGAGTTTAGTAGCACTCAAAAACCACTGCATTTTTCTACTAGTGACACTGATTTTTCCTGCAATTTGCTATTGTGAAGAAGCCAATTCCCTCTACACTAGAGCAACCTATTATGGCAGCCCCGATTGCTATGGAACCCCTAGTATGTATTTTATTTCTTTTTTAACATTCTCTTCTTATTATCTGCACTAGCATTTTTTCCCCTATAAAGTACTGATAGACGTGGCAAACGTGGTGGCTTAGCCACATATAGTAAAATGTGTTCAATTGAACATCCTTCGTCAGAAAGTTACAACAAGTATATAAAAAATTATATTATGTATGTAGGTCAAGTAATTGTCTCCGTGTGACCTATAAGTCACGAGTTCGAGCAATGAAAGCAGCCACTAATGCTTACGTTAAGATAGGCTATCTACATCATATCCCTTGTGGGTGCAACCCTTTCCCCGACCGTGTGAATGCGGAACGATTTGTCCACCGAACTGCCCTTTTTATATAGGTCAAAAATTACTTTTAATAGATATATATTAAACATTGAACATCTTTTGCAAAATTCTTGGCTCCGCCAACAATCCGGTGTTTTAGGTTGAATTTGGGCGGGTTAAGAATGGGTTAAAACAAAATGTTACTAACATATTCATATATTTATAAAGCTAAAAAAATAGGATAGATGATAAATAACTAATCCGGGGGATACATGAAAAGAAGTATGGGAAGTTAAATACAAGTTGCTCATAGTTAGAAGAAGAGCTCACAGTTCCATAACTCGTATTGTATTTGTGTGTCTATAAACCGGCATTTTACTTATATTATGGTACAATTAAGGTTATAAGGTAATTAAAAATGTTGTTACAAAATAATACAGGTGGAGCATGTGGATTTGGTGAATATGGGAGGAAAATTTATGATGGGAAAGTGAGTGGAGTTTCTAGGCTCTACAGAAATGGAACTGGCTGCGGTGCTTGCTACCAGGTATTAATTATATATCCTTTTATGCCACTTGTCTTTTTTCATATGCAAATAATTAAAACCATCCAATTGCACTTTGTTTTTGATTAGTCATTGGCTAATCATATACTATAGTAGCTATACTAAACATAATCCTTTCTGTTTTGAACTGTTAGAAAGCGATGAAAATGACACCCACTTAACCATCAAAATTGTGGAAAAGGGAAGTTTTTTATTTTTGGTGGAATTTTTTATTTAAAATTTGGAAATCAAAAGATTAGTTCATGCATGATTACATTCTTATTTGTAATTTCTGGTAAATTAATTATGATCAAAGTTAGGGAAGAGAAGCACAAAAAAAATAAAAATTAATTTTATCTTTCCCTCACAAATTTCTATCTTTTCGAGATAGGAGTTGTAGTCCGGTTGTTATAACACTGTCTTTTTAATTCCACGAAACCATAAAAAAATTTAAAAAACAACCCAAAAAGAAACAAAAATTTTCATTTCCTATATTATTTTTGTACTTTAGTTTCCTATATGTTGATATTCTTCATTTTATTTTGATTTTGTTTCTGTAAATTACAAACTGTAGGTTAGGTGCAAGGTACCAGGTCATTGTACAGACGAGGGCACAAAAATAGTAGTGACAGATTATGGGGAAGGAGACCATACAGATTTTATACTAAGTGTACGTGCCTATTCAGAAATGGCTAGTCCAGGAATGGCTAGTCATTTATTGGCCTACGGAGTTGTTGACGTTGAATATCGCAGGATTCCTTGCCGTTACTATGGTTACAATTTTATGATCAAAGTTCATGAAAACAGCAGGTTTCCTAACTATTTGGCCATTGTCCCAATCTATTTAAGTGGTGCATTTGACGTTCAAGCTGTCGAAGTTTGGCAGGTAAGTCCTACATATATATGTGTCTGGTTGTTTTTAGACCACTTTAGTAGTAGTACCAGTAATAATTAATGATAGGCTATGGTGCATTCCCTAATAATTTACTGAACTTTATCCACTATATATAATAATAACGTTACAATTTTTTTTGGTTACGTTAAAGTAACAAATTTTGCATGAATTACTCTAAAAAAATCAAATATTTCGACTTATCAATCCATAGATTCCGATAGAAAATAAATAGGAACTCAAAACAAGTACATGTTCGAAAATCATTAAATAACTTCTTATCAACTGAAATTGTAACAAATAGTAGATATGAACTTACCTTTTAGTCCGCACCAGAAATTATTTACATTCGGTAGATGAAAAAGTATATAAATATTATAATAGGTTCATTTCTAAGAATCTTTTGATGATAATGATAACCGGGGTTCACTGCTAAAAATCTTGAAGGTGGAGCTTTGCTTGATTTTGTGCAGGCTGATTGCAAGGAGTGGAGGGGGATGAGAAAGGCATATGGAGCAGTATGGGACATGCCAAATCCACCAACAGGATCACTCACATTCAGGGTTCAACTGAGTTTCTCTGCCTATGGGGAGGTCAAGTGGGTGCAGCTCGCCGATGTTCTTCCCGACGAATGGAAGGCTGGCATTGCTTATGACACCAACCTTCTGCTCGACTAAATTCCCCATAGAGAACTACTTAGGCACTAGGCTTGGCTTGCTTTTCCTACTTTAATTGTTTTCATTTTCTTTTCTTCAATGTAATGTGATTGCATTCTCCTTTAAGTGTTTTACCTAAAGATATATATATATATATATATATATTCATCGAATAAACGATACTCAGAAGATTAAGAAAATTGTGATGTTGTATGGGCTGTATAGGCGATGAATTGTGGTGATATAAATAAATAAATAGTGAGATTTTTAATAATCTTTTTTCTTTTTTTATAATACATATCTAAAGTTTTAGCTTGTATAATGAGAATCATTTCAAGAGTTATTCCTAGGACAAGAGTGGGTTGCTCTAGTGGTGAGCACCCTCCACTTCTAACCAAGAGGTTGTGAGTTCGAGTTACCCCAAGAGCAAGGTGAGGAGTTCTTGGAGGGAGGGAGTCGAGGGTCTATCGGAAACAACCTCTCTATTCCAGGGTAGGGATAAGGTCTGCGTACACACTACCCTCCCAGACCCCACTAGTAGGATTATACTTGGTTGTTGTTGTATTTCAATAGTTATTCCTATTAGATATATTCATCAAAGAACTTTAATTTTTGACCCGGGCAAAGAACTTTAGGTTCAAAAATTAAAGGATAATCTACGCGGTATGCTTACTGAAAACTCCAGTTAACACGATATATAATTAAAATTAAAATATTTATTTTATCCTGTATACTTATTTTATAAATTTATTTTATCCTATATACTAACTTCATAAATTTATTTTACAATGTATACTAAGTTCTCGGCTGGCTATTTAAGTTAATTCCTTTTTGTTGAAATCCACACCCATTTGATACTTTGTTATTCGGGCTACGTGTTCAATTTATACATGGGCCATTTTTAGACTCATTTTCCATGGGCTAAAATATGAGCTCTAATTCAAATTGGATTTTTTCGTTCCTATATACTATTTGAAACATTATTATCAAATATTGAACACATGAATATACAGACGTCTGAATTACTATACTTTTAATTGAGTGCAGGTTCATCTGATTATTATAATACTAACGTGGTACAATTGTCAAGTAACTGTAACACAATTGGAGAAGTATCAGGAACAGTGAAGTTGATTGATATGCAAACATCTCCGGCAATTGTGGAATATAAAAGTATCATCATAACAGAACATACGCCAAATGTAATTGAAGTAGGCCAAGTTTACCAAGACAAGCAAACAATTGTCAGTACAATGAAGCACTGTTCTGTCATGAATAAGTTTCAATTTAAGGTGAAAAGATCTAGTGCAAGAAGGTAGGAACATTTTATTTGTCAAATTCATATTCTGTATAAGTTGTAATTTTTTTGTATATAAATTATTTAAGACAAGTTGTTGTGCATAAATAGCCTCGTATTCTGTAGCTACAATTTGCATAACATTTTTTGAATTATTTTTATTCTGTAGCTACTGCCTCGTATGTGTTGGAGACAATTGTACGTGACACTTTAAGTCCACCAACATAAATGATTCAGCATTGTTCAAGGTTCGAAAATTCAACAGCTTGTACACATGCTCTTTGATGGACAACACATATATACAATGCAAATCTACTGCAATAGTAGTTGGCAGCATGGTGATGCCAAAATATGCGGATCCTAAGATAATATACACACCAAAAGACATACAAACGGACATGTTGTCGGATCATGGTATGAACTTAACATACATGCAAGCTTGAAGAGCAAAGGAAAAGGCTTTGAAATTTTTGAGAGGTCATCCTACTGATTCCTACAGTCGCTTGCTGAGTTATTTGTATATTCTGGAGAAGACTTATCCGGGATCGGTAGTGAAATTGCAAAAGACTGAAGATAACTGTTTCTTGTATGCATTTGTTGCACTTAGTACGTCCATCAAGGGCTGGGAGCATTGTAGGCCAGTTGTAGTAGTTGATGGAACTTTCTTGAAGTCGACATATAGGGGAATCATGCTAATATCTAGCACAATGGATACAACAAGTAATGTAGATTAATTGTAAAACTATTGTTATGAAGTTATTTTTGAGACTGTATTTTTTATATTTTCAAGTTTTATTACAGAAATTAAATTTCTTTGTAACGACCCGTCCTGTCGTTTTGCTTTCTAGATTTCCATTTCCCTAAATAAGACTCTCCGTATGTGCTCTTACTATTTTATGACTTGCGGGGATGGTAAGTTCTGGATTTGGAAAGGTTCGGGTTAAAATCGGAACACTTGGTTCCTTAGTTTGACTTTTAAAAGGCTAAGTTTGACTTTGATCAACATTTTGAGTAAACGACCTCGGAACCGGGATTTGACGGTTTTAATAGGTTCGTATGATAATTTTGGACTTGGGCGTATATTCTGATCGGGTTTTGGATGATCCGGGAGCGTTTCGGCGCTTAATGTTGAAAGTTGGCTTATTGAAGGTTTAAAAGTTTTTTAAATTTGATTTGGAGTAGATTTTTTTGTTATCAAGGTTTGTTTGGGCTTCTGAGCCTGAGAATAGTTCCGTATGGTGATTTAAGATTTGCACGCAAAATTTGGAGTCATTCCGAATAGTTTAGGTATGTTTCGGCGCATTCAGAGTAAGTTGGAAGAATTTGAAGTTCATAAGTTGATTCTATTGGTTTTGGGTCACGATTCTTAGTTTTAATGTTGATTTCCTCGTTCTGAGGGTGTGAGCGAGTCCGTTTTATGATTTTAAACTTGTTGGTATGTTTGGTCGGGGCCTCGGGGCCCCCGTACTAGGTTTGGAGGGTCGGCGGAGTTTGGTTTCCTATTTTGAGAAGGGCTGCTGGTGCCTGGCATCTGGTGCGTTCGCACCTGCGGTGGGAATGCCGCATGAGCGCAGGTACGATGCCTGGCTCACAGAAGAGGAAAGAGGAAGGGGGATCAGAGTCCGCAGAAGCGGACTCGCTTCTGCGATGTGGGGGATCGCAGGTGTGGAGGGGGCCAGCGTGGGCGAGGTCGCAGGTGCGATGGGTGAGCCGCAGAAGCGGGATCACAGGTGCGGCTCCACGCCACAGGTGCGCCCAGTGCTGGGCCTGGTGCCTTCCGAAGAAGCGGACCTCTGTCCGCAGAAACGGCGCCGCAGGTGCGGCCCAAGGTCCGCAAAAACGGAATCGCTGGAGTTAGTAAGGGCTTTTATTACGGGACTTAGGCCTTTTTCCTCACTTTTTCATTTAGTCTTAGGGAATTTTGAGAGATCATTTGTAACGACCCGACCGGTCATTTTGAGCTCTAGTGCGTCGTTCAGCAGTTTGAGGCCATGAGCAATTTCACTTCAGGTATTGTGACTGGTACGCGTGGTCGGAATTGAAATTTTGGAAGTTCAGAGTTCATTTGAAAAGAAAATTCTCATTTCGGAAGCTTTAAGTTAGAAGAATTGACTAAGGTGGGATTTTTTGAGTAAACGATCTCAGAATCAGGATTTAAAAGTTCCAACAAGTTTGTATGATGAATTCGGACTTGGGCGTATGTCCGGATCGAGTTTTGGATGCCCCGGGAGCGTTTCAACACCTATTGTGGAAGTTAGCATTTTGGAAGAATTCCATAAATTTGGGTTGAAGTGCATTTTAATGTTATAGATGTCCGTTTGAAATTCTGAGTCTGGTAATAGCTCCGTATGGTAATTCTGGTATTGGGAGCACGTCCGAAAGTGGATTCAGAGGTCCGTAGGTCATTTTGGAGTTATTTGGCTAAAGTTAGAAATTTGAAGGTTTTTGAGAAGTTTGGCCGGAAGTGGACTTTTTGATATCGGGGTCGGAATCCAATTCCGGAAGTTGGAGTAGGTCCGTAATGTCAAATGTGACTTGTGCGTAAAATTTGAGGACAATCAGACGTGATTTGATATGTTTCGGCATCAATTATAGAAGTTGAAGTTTCGAAGTTCATTAAGTTTGAATTAGGGTACGATTCATGATTTCGATGTTGTTTGATGTGATTTGAGGTCTCGAGCAAGTTCGTGTTATGTTATGGGATTGGTTGGTATGATTGGATGGGGTACCGAGGCACCCGGGTAGATTCCGGATGGTTAACGGATCGAATTTAGAATTTGAGGAAGAGCTAAAGTAGCTGGGCATCTGGTGTAACCGCACCTGCGTGAAGAGGGCCGCAGGTGCGAGCCCGAAGGTGCGGGAGATGACTAGCAAAAGCAGAAGGAGCCAAGGCTGCTGAGAACCACAGTAGCGGAAGGATTTGCGCACCTGCGATGGCGCAAGTGCGATGTCAGTCCGCAGAAGTGGCAAGGGCCGCAAGTCCGGATGGAGCTCCGCAGAAGCGGACACCCAGAAGCGGCCTAAGAGCCGCAGGTGCGAAAATGTCGCTGGGCAGTGGGGTTTCTTTAAAACGGGACTTGGCCCATTTTTCTCCCATTTTCATTTGGTTTGGGCGATTTTGAAGATCTTCAAGGGGAGATTTTCAGCAAGCAACTCAAGGTAAGTGATTCCCCCTTATTATAAGTTAAATACATGGTTTGTATAAGAATTTAAACATGAAAATTAGTAGAAATTGTGGGGGTTTTGGTACAAAACCTAGAATTTGGTATTTTGGATTTTGACCACGAATTTGGGTATGGAATGGTGAATAAATGATATATTTGAGTTCATAAGGTTATGTGTAATGATAACCTTCAAAATTTTTTGGAATCCGGGCATGTGGGCCTGAGGGTGATTTTATCAACTTTTCGATCGGGGTTAGAAATTGTTATAAATTGAATTATATTGAGTATTTGAGTATATATTAATGGGTTTGCATAAGCATTAGCTAGTTTTGGAGCAACAGACATCAGTTTGAATTGTCGGAGCGGCCTTGGAGCCGGTTATGGAATTTCAGAGCAAGGTAAGTCTCCTTTCTAACCTTGTAAGAGGGAATTAACCCCATAGGTGAACTAAATTATTGTGTGCTTTTATTTGTTGGGGCTACGTATGCACGAGGTGACGAAAGTCCGTACGTAGCTACTAGCTATGCCTATGTCCGGGTAGTTTTAGGCTCACATCATGCCTTGTTGATATTGTTATTGATTTATGTTTATTGTCTGCCTTGAGAGGGAGCGAGACTGAGTTTGCTTATTAAATGTTTTGAAAGGAGTGGAAATTGAAGAACTTAAGATTTAAAAGGTTTCATTTGAACTTCGGAATTTCGAAAAGGATTGAGTAATGCTATAATAGATTAAGGAATCTATGTGTAACCGCGTCGCACGTATGTTTCACGAGCGGGGTAATTTCCTTAAAAGTTTCAAGTTGAATTTCCCTTATTTTAAAAAGAATCAAGAAAGAGATATGATTTAAATGTTAAACTTATATTTGGCCGCGTCGCAGGTAAGATTCGCGAGCGGGGTATTTCCTTAAATTTATATTTGACCGCGTCGCATGTATGATTTGCGAGCGGGGTATTTTCCTTAAATTTATATTTGACCGCGTCACATATATGATTCGCTAGCGGGGACCGCATCGCATGTATGATTCGCGAGCGGGGACCGCGTCGCATGTAAGATTCGCGAGCAGGGACCGCGTCGCATGTAAGATTCGCGAGCGGGAAAATTTATAGATGCATCTATGGTTCGCGCCATTCGACCCTCGGCAGTGCACAATTTACTTTTATGTTGGATCGGGTCGTATGCCTCGACATTTCCTATATATATTATCCTCATGGAATCGTGTGTAATATTGGCAAGAAGCCGGTGTATCTGAGGTTTTTCCCTGATTTAAATTATGACCATCTCTTTGATGAAATCCACCATCTCTATATATGCTCCGGTTACGGAAGGAACTTGCTAGTTGAGAGCTGGAGTAAAATTGTAAAGAGGGAAATTATGCCACGTATTTTATACATGTTATTTCATATATTTACTCGATTTCATATCTATTCACTTCTTTACTGTACCTGATATTAATTATAGCCCATAGTAAGTGTCCGAATCGACCCCTCGTCACTACTTCTTCGAGGTTAGGTGGTATACTTACTGGGTAAGCATTGATTTACGTACTCATGCTACACTTGCTGCATATTTTTGTGCAGGTACACATATGTTTAGCAGCCTTGTGGGCACAGAGGCGCGATTATGGCAAGGACTTAGGTGAGCTGCATTCTATACGGCGATTCGCAGCCAACAGAGTCTCCCTCAGAGTACTTACATTTTTCCTGTCCAATTTGTATTCCGGACAACTGTTGTATTTTATTCTACATTCCTAGTTAATGCTCATGCACTTGTGACACCGAGTTTTGGGAGAATTATGGGTTGTGCTGTATTGGAAATTTTAAAGATATTATTATTTGTTTTTATAAACTTTATCTTTTACGATTTAAATTGAAGGAAAAAACATGATTTCAAAAGTAACAAAATGAGAACCCAATTAAGTATTTATTGTTGGCTTGCTTGATAGTGGAGTCCGGCTCCATCATGACCTTTATGGATTTTGGGTCGTGACAACATGGTATCAGAGTATTAGGTTCACTTAGGTCTTACGAGTCATGAGCAAGTCTAGTAGAGTCTTGCGGATCAGTACAGAGATGTCTGTACTTATCTTCGAGAGGCTACAGGGCTGTTAGGAACACTTTCCTTCTTAATTCCTCATTGTATGAATTGATTCCTTGAGGCTTATGCCTTTGTTTCCTTCCTATTCAATCTTATGCGATGTGAAGCGCTTGTTATAAATCAAAAAATGAGGAATTGTAATGGTACTATAGATGCGGTGCAGGATGTTACTCCATGCGTAGTTGATTGGGCTATCGTCGTCGCCTTGCGGAAGGATATTCTATCATTTTAGCTCAGTAGCCGTACTTCTAGGAGCTTTGAGACTATGCACAGGTTGCTATGATGCTCAAGAGTTATTGTCGCACGGTATTGATGTGATGGTAGGATGCTTGCCTATGTGTCGGGGCAGTGAATGACTTGGAAGGAGGTTTACTCAGTGCATAGTTCCGAGATTCAGTATCTTATTTCTGGCAGAGGAAAAGCAATTGGCCTATGAATGTGTAGATTTGGGTTGATGGAGTAACGAGGCTTGGTATTTTCGAGCATAGTAGAGTTCCCAAACTGTGATGTGGTGTCATCGTCCTTGTTGAATGCGTTAAGGTTCGCCGATGTTATGGCCTTCTTCAATTTGCCTTTGGGGCAGGGTACTATGAAATGGTGCTTGAGATGCGGTTGTAAGAAATAACGGAGTGTAGCGGTTTCGGAATTGAATTGGTACTTCTAGTATTGATGGCTCAAGGAAGATGATCTTCGGAAAGGTTAAAGTCAGTAGCGATCGATGGGTTCAAGTGCTACAGAGGTAGATTTTGATTTAAGGCAATAACTGGGCAGCGAAGGATGAGGAAGAATGTGTGGGAAGTGTCTTGTCGCGGTTAAGTTTCTAGAAGGCCAAGTGTGAGAAGCAGAAATCGGGTAGTTGCTTAAAGGAGGGGGTTTGACCAAAGTGGGAGAGTGACAGAGTAGCATATGGGTTACTGATTTCGTAGTAATTGTACCTAGTGCAGCGGCATTGGATGATGTTGGCACGGAGTTTCCACAGGCGGGTTATCTCTTGTGAGCAGGTTAGCGGCCGCGTGGTGTTGATGAAGCTACTGCGAAGAATTTCTACTGACTATTCAGGAAGAGGTCAAATATGTGCATGTGGCTAGTGATTCAGAGTGGCTATGAAGAGTTTAACAGAAAGGTTTCGAGAAATTTGGTGGGTTGATTGTGCAAGATCATGTCAATGATGAAGAAAGAATCTTGGCGGGTTCTAGAGTTATGCAATGGTAGCTTCAAGCTAAGTGGGAGAGTCCCACCGCCTACAGTTGGATTGCATGGTCGTCTATTTGTAAGATTTTTGGTTATCGACATATTGATGGGTTATTACGACTAAGGAAAGGGAACATAAGGGGTAATTCGAGTAGAGAAATTGATCAATGTGTGCTATATTTGGCCTTATCGATTCATGTTCAGGCCTTGGGAAGACTCAGAGTTTATATTTCGTGTATATGTGATGTACAAGGAAAGTGATTCAGCTGGGTGCTTATTGAGAGAGTGTTTATATGCTAGCGAAGCCTTGGAGTTGATTGTATTCGGGACCAGGTCGGAATGGGTGACTCTCAACAACAGTCCTAATGGATTCAAAGGTTAAAGTGGGGTGTCTAAGGATTTCGAGTCTGTAGTATGGATAAGTATCCAACTGTTGCAGCGGATTATGAAATGTGGCTTGGAGTGTTCTACATTATCTTCGGTCTGCGGTGTGGCATTTGAGGAATGTGAAGAGGTAACTTCGGATTCGCGAAAGGGCCTTGCAGAACGGGTGTACCAGTTAGCGATGCTATTGTGCGCTTAAAGAGAACGTGAAATGGTTCATGGGATTTGAGACAACATGGTCTTGTGATTCAAGGACACTCAGGATGAATGCGGATTGAGTTTGTTATATGTTGACTGGAGTTAGTATTATTTCTAAGACAAGTTAAGGATAAGTTAGAAGAAGTCGGATCGGTTAGCCATGGTTGAATTGGCATGATGGTGTTAGTGATCAGTTCCTCCAGCATGATTAGATTATGCATGTGGTTTGTGGCGGGATGTGCGAGGCTTGACAGCCACCATAATTGATTGTATTTGGATGCATTCGAGTATTATGGCCTGTTATGTGTAGCCAGATCCCGGAAGGGTTATGGTGGTTTAGATCATTACTTGAGGATTTGTGTGTTCTACGGTTATCAGAATTTAGTCATGTGTTGCAATGATTCTCCTGAAACGAGTAAAGTGAAAGGTTTCAACAAAGTAAAGTGTGTATCCTAATAGTGGTTTAGGAGCTATGATGCAATTCTTGGGTCCTCGTGTATTGGTAAGATAGGTGCGGTGAGCGGCATGAAATTTGAAATATTAGGGATTGAGGTTGCAGTTCGGTATTGACAAGGATGTCACGAGCTCGGATGAGCAGGAAAAGGAATTTAGATGTTTAGAATAAGTTGGTATTGTCTCCAGCGTCACCTGAGATCAGTGTCCTGTGTAAGAAGCTTTGCGTACTGATTGCAGATTCTTGATATGCTTTACAGCATTAGTGTGACCGGTGGTATGGATGTGCAGACTTGTTATCTGGTGCAGAAAGTCGTGGGAGCACATCCCACGAGAAGATTGTACACGTGTGACATGTAGTCACTTGATTGATCGAAGATTGGAACAAAGTATGGAGATTGCGGTACTATTGTTCATGTGAGAATTTATGCCTGGAGGGCGGTCGGTTAATTTGGTTGTGGACTGTGGAAGTTTGTTCTAGTTATGATGGCTGTTCTTGTGTGTTATGGGAAAAAGGGTTATTATGGATCCTTGAAAGGTTATTAGCCTAGTACGGTGCGATTAGAATCGGCATGAGGTCTGTGGATAGATTTGAATATGAATATGGGCTCTACATCAGGCCGGATGTGTTCATTTCAGCATAGCGCTCCTTATGAAGGAGTATTCGGACGTTGGATGTCGTTTCGCCGTCGGATATTTCATGTAATACTATATTGTGCCGTGTGAGTTGTGAAACGGCTTGGTACATTTCTTATGTGTTGAGATTTCGCATAGCGATGGTGTTATGTGAGCAGGATGGCTCTCGATATTCAAATCATATATCACACCTTAGTTGTGCTTGAGTTTTGTAGCGTATGGCGCTATCTGTCTCCCCAGGGATGGTATTATGCACTTAGCGTGCTTGTGGCCGATATTCGGGTATTTTGTAGTAATGAGCATTCTAGCTCGGTAAGTATCTCTTTATGTAGATTTTATGTGTGGATCGGGTAGCACGCCTCCACGGGTATGTTGTTTGGATCGGGTTGCACACCGCAACAATGGGATGTTGATTACAGTCCCCTATATCTATTTTCGTGTGTTTTGTTTTCCATTTTTCGGGGAAGGTTCATAACACCTTTTCGGTTTAGTTGTGTGGGTTGAGTAGTCCCTTCCAGAGATTTGTTTTCCTTATGTATCACGTTCAAGTTTGTATCTTATTGGCGCATTGCGGCATCATATGAGACTTTTGATCGTGTCTGAGGTGGCTTATTGCCCGAGCAGCTTATACTGGGTGAGACGAGATTTTTGGATCTAGGATCAGTGCGATCGGATTATATGAGGTATATTAAAGAGCAAATACCATTATTTAGTTCATAATGGGGTGATGATTCTAGTCAAAGGGAGAGATTCAATGATTTGTTGACTCTACAGTTGGTTATGAATTTCTACACATCTCTTCCGTTGTGGCGGTATTGCAAGAGTTGGAACAAGACTTATATATGTCATGAGGTGCATTGTGAGCATCAGATTCGTGGAATTTCGGCTATTCTTATTAAAGGATGTTATTATGGTCATGTGCGTTATGCAGTGCATAGTGTGAATTCAGCAAAGGTATGCAATCATGTATCGGTGCATCGTGTAGTGATTGATACGACGTTCGTATGTTGGAAACAGGACTGGTAGAAGATTCCAGATGTTGGAATTTGACTCTAAGGCTAATTTGACTAAACAAAAGGGGAATCTTCAGATTTACTCGATCTAGTGTGCTCAACTGAGTTGTGGTAGCATGGGTAGGTGCACGAGGTGCTAAACAGTGATTTCGGACAACTCCAGCGCAGTTCTTAGAATGTTCGAGGACGAACGTATGTTTAAGTGGGAGAGAATGTAACGACCCGACCGGTAGTTTTGAGCTCTATCTCGTCATTCAGCAGTTTGAGGCCATGAACAACTTCACTTCAGGTATTATGATTGGTACGCGTGGTCGGAATTGAAATTTGGGAAGTTCAGAGTTGATTTGAAAAATAAATTCTCATTTCGGAAGCTTTAAGTTGGAAGAATTGACTAAGGTGGGATTTTTTTAAGTAAACGATCTCGGAATCGGGATTTGAAGGTTCCAACAGGTTCGTATGATGAATTCGGACTTGGGCGTATGTATGGATCGGGTTTTGGATGCCCCGGGAGCGTTTCGGCACCTATTGTGGAAGTTAGCATTTTGGAAGAATTCCATAAATTTGGGTTGAAGTGCATTTCAATGTTATCGATGTCCGGTCTGGGAATAGCTCCGTATGGTGATTTTGGTATTGGGAGCGCGTTCGGAAGTGGATTCGGAGGCCCGTAGGTCATTTTGGAGTCATTTGGCTAAAGCTAGAAATTTGAAGGTTTTTGAGAAGTTTGACCGTTAGTGGACTTTTTGATATCGGGGCCGGAATCCGATTCCGGAAGTTGGAGTAGGTCCGTAATGTCAAATGTGACTTGTGTGCAAAATTTGAGGACAATCGGACGTGATTTGTTAGGTTTCGGCATCGATTGTAGAAGTTGAAGTTTGAATTGGGGTACGATTCATGATTTCGATGTTGTTTGATGTGATTTGAGGTCTCGAGTAAGTTCATGTTATGTTATGGGACTGGTTGGTATGATTGGACGAGGTCCCGGGGGCCCCGGGTGGATTCCGGGTGGTTAACGGATCGAATTTGGAATTTGAGGAAGAGCTGAAGCAGCTGAGCATCTGGTGTAACCGCACCTGCGTGAAGAGGGCCACAGGTGCGAGCCCGAAGGTGCGGGAGATGACTAGCAGAAGCGGAAGGAGCCAAGGCTGCTGAGAACCGCAGTAGCGGAAGGATTTGCGCACCTGCGATGGCGCAAGTGCGATGTCAGTCCGCAGAAGCGGCAAGGGCCGCAAGTGCGGATGGAGCTCCGCAGAAGCAGATGCACAGGAGCGGCCTAAGAGCTGCAGGTACGAAAATGTCGCTGGGCAGTGGGGTTTCTTTAAAACGGGACTTGGCCCATTTTTCTCCCATTTTCATTTTGTTTGGGCGATTTTGAAGAGCTTCAAGGGGAGATTTTCAGCAAGCAACTCAAGGTAAGTGATCCCCCTTATTATAAGTTAAATACATGGTTTGTATAAGAATTTAAACATGAAAATTAGTAGAAATTGTGGGGGGTTTTGGTAGAGGGGGGGTTGGTAGAAACCCTAGAATTTTGTATTTTGGATTTTGACCATGAATTTGGGTATGGAATGGAGAATAAATCATATATTTGAGTTCATAAGGTTATGGGTAATGATTATCTTCGAAAATATTTGGAATCCGGGCACGTGTGCCCGAGGGTGATTTTATCGACTTTTCGATCGGGGTTAGAAATTGTTATAAATTGGATTATATTGAGTATATAAGTATATATTAATTGGTTTGTATAATCATTGGCTAGTTTTGGAGCGATGGGCATCAGTTTGAATTGTCGAAGCGACCTTGGAGCCAGTTATGGAATTTCGGAGCAAGGTAAGTCTCCTTTCTAACCTTGTAAGTGGGAATTAACCCCATATGTGAACTAAATTATTGTGTGCTTCTATTTGTGGGGGCTACGTACGCACGAGGTGATGAGAGTCCGTACGTAGCTACTAGCTGTGCCTATGTCCGGATAGTTTTAGGCTCACATCATGCCTTGTTGATATTGTTATTAATTTATGTTTATTGTCTGCCTTGAGAGGGAGTAAGATTGAGTTTGCTTATTAAATGTTTTGAAAGGAGTTGAAATTGAAGAACTTAAGATTTAAAAAGTTTCATTTGAACTTCAGAATTCCGAAAAGGATTGAGTAATGCTATAATAGCTTAAGAAATCTATGTGTAACCGCGTCACACGTATGTTTCGCGAGCGGGGTAGTTTCCTTAAAAAGTTTCAAGTTGAATTTTTCTTATTTTGAAAAGAATCAAGAAAGAGATTTGATTTAAGTGTTAAACTTATATTTGGCCGCGTCGCAGGTATGATTCGCGAGCGGGATATTTTCTTAAATTTATATCTGACCGCGTCGCATGTATGATTCGCGAGTGGGGTATTTTCCTTGAATTTATATTTGATCGCGTCGCATGTATGATTTGCGAGCGGGGACAGCGTCGCATGTAAGATTCGCGAGCGAGGAAATTTATAGATGCATCTATGGTTCGCGCCGTTTGATCCTCGGCAGTGCATAGTTTACTTTTATGTTGGATCGGGACTCCTCGACATTTCCTGTATATATTATCCTCATGGAATCGTGCGTAATATTGGCAAGAAGCCGGTGTATCTGAGGTTTTTACTTGATTTAAATTATGACCATCTCTTTGATGAAATCCACCATCTCTATATGTGCTCCGGTTACGGAAGGAACTTGCTAGTTGAGAGCTCGAGTAAAATTATAAAGAGGGGAATTATGCCACATATTTTATACATGGTATTTCATAAATTTACTCAGTTTTATATCTATTCACTTCTTTACTATACCTGATATTAATTATAGCCCATAGTAAGTGTTCGAGTCGATCCCTCGTCACTACTTCTTCGAGGTTCGGCGGGATACTTACTGGGTACGTATTGATTTACGTACTCATGCTACACTTGCTGTATATTTTTGTACAGGTACACATATGTTTAGCGGCCTTGTGGGCACATAGGCGCGATTATGGCAGGGACTTAGGTGAGCTGCATTCTATTCGGCGATTCGCAGCCAACAG
The DNA here is from genome assembly GCF_000390325.3 of Nicotiana tomentosiformis. Taxonomy (NCBI): domain Eukaryota; kingdom Viridiplantae; phylum Streptophyta; class Magnoliopsida; order Solanales; family Solanaceae; genus Nicotiana; species Nicotiana tomentosiformis. Next base: position 117,854,630 of record NC_090819.1, read on the forward strand.
AGTCTCCCTCAGAGTACTTATATTTTTTCTGTCCAATTTGTATTCCGGATAGCTATTGTATTTTATTCTACATTCCTAGTTAATGCTCATGCACTTGTGACACCGGGTTTTGGGAGGATTATGGGTTGTGCTGTATTGGAAATGTTAAAGATATTATTATTTGTTTTTGTAAACTTTATTTTTTACGATTTAAATTAAAGGAAAAAATATGATTTCAAAAGTAACAAAATGAGAACCCAATTAAGTATTTATTGTTGGCTTGCATGACAGTGGAGTCCGGCGCCATCACGACCTTTATAGATTTTGGGTCTTGACATTATTGGAGGGGGATTTTCATCAATATCCTAAGGTAAGTAACTCCCACACACTTTTGAGTTAATTACGCGTGTTTTAACTAGATTTAACATGGAAAGATTGTGAAACTTGTAGAAAATATGAACCTAAGGTTTTGATAAAAATGGGATTTACCCACGAAAATGATTATGGGATTGAGTGAAAATTATATATTTGAGTTCGTGAGGTTATGGGTAACAACTTTCTTCCAAAATTTTCGGAATCTGGGCACATGATTCCGGGGTGAATTTTAAGAATCTTCTAATTTGGGTTGGTGACAAGTGTCTGGTGTATGTAAGATTCTAACTCGTACTCTGTCAAATAATAGCATAGAAAGATGTCGAACCCACAGAGATTGGTTCATCTATTCTACAGACGTTTCTTATTTTAATTATTATTTGAGAAAATCAGAAAGAGTTGAGTTGTGAATTAACTAACTTAAAATGCATGAATGGCGCAATAAAAATATTTTATTTTTCACAAATATAATAAAAAGGTGTTGGGATTCTGTCTTCACTTTATATTTTTATTAAATAGTAGATATATTTATCTTCAATTACTATTTCTCATAAATGTATAAATGCCTCTCACGATTACATTTATATATTATTACTATAGTTAAACTATTAATTGCACTCCTCTCGGTTATACAAATTAATCGTTAAAAAGGTAATGTTAAAGAACCAGAAATATATACTTGAACTAAAACATGCTCTTTTTTAGTAAGGCCCTTTGGGTTAACCCACTTGTTATAACTGATTACAACAATATTCGCCTCTTTCGATTACAAATAAGTGTAGAATCAATTTTAACATATAAGAGCTAGATGTTACTAAAAGTTAATATCTATCAATACCAAAATTAACTATATTACTTATTCCGCCTCTTTCGATTACAGAATTAGTAAGAAGTTAATATGTAGTATGAAATAGATAGATATTAACAAATTAAATAACACCTAACTATAAAGCAAATAAAATTTAAATAAAAATCTTCAACTCAAGCATGTGAAATTGAGGGATAATATCTACTATTAAATACAAATATTAAGATCTGTCATTCTCCCAACACAAGAAAAGTTACTCTATAATGGAGTTAGTACTGACAACGGAAATATTCTTGCCCATTAAATAAGAAAATAAAAAAAAATATTCAAGAGAATAATTCACTCTATAAAAATATGAACTAGAGTAATTTCCAATATTATAATTTATTCGGAACTAGAAATGAAGCCAGAGTAATGGCTAAAAGAAGAAAAGAAAGTAGTGAAAGAAATAAGAAAAAAGAAGAAGCTCTCCGGAACATATATTTCGTGTGAAGCTCGTTCCTCTCTATTTATAGTTGAATTCTCCGTGGCATAGCATGTAAATATGGCTCATGAAATCTAAAGTTTCAGATTTTCTTAATAAAGTATAAGATTTACTTCAGATTTGCTTCAAGTTGCAAAACCAAACTTTTGCCTTCAACTTGGCAAGTTAGTGTCTGCAACTTGCTTTCTTATCCCTCTTTTTCTTATTTTTCCTTTCTTTCTTTGAAAGCTTCAAGACTTAATTTCTTTTGCCATATATCTCCATAGTTGATGCATATTGAATTTATTATTAAAATATAGTATTCCTGCAAAGAAAATTAACACTATTAGTATTAGGAATTAAATAATTACTTATTTTATGTATGATATTTTTCTTTTATCAGTTAGGTAATTACTCTAATAGTTAAATTATGAACTTTGGAACATATATTGATTAATTTATACAACATTTGACTAGTTTCGGATTTTTCGGCACAGAGTTGAGGCTTTAGAGCGAATGTGAGACCGGAAAGCGAGCTTTGAGACAAGGTAAGTCTCTTGCCTAACCTTGTAAGAGGGAATTTACCCCATAAGTTATTAAAATGCTATTTGCTTCTAATTGTGGGGGGCTGCGTACGCACGAGGTGGCGAGACTCCGTGCATAGTTACTATTTATGCTTATGTCCGGGTAGTTTAGGACCCAAATTATGAATTACTTATAATGTTTGCACCCTACTTATTAATTAAAGTGCCTAAATTATATTAGAACTTGTTAGAGAAATTGCAAAATGCCGAATTTCACTTGATTGAATTTTGAGCGAATTACTTGACCGTTAATAAAAATTGTGCTTCTTTGCGTATTAGCCTTGTAATAACTCCTGAATCGGATGTTCATAAAGTATCCTCTCTTCTTGTGGAGCAGGCCGAACACCTCGGCAGTAGATAGATGCATCTATGGTTCGTGCTGCATGATTCTCGACAGTGTACACGTTATTCTGGATCGGGTCGTACGCCCTCAACATAATCGTGCATGATAATACTTGGATTTTAATTATTTATTTGATATCATTTCATGACTTGAGAGGTTAGGATATTATCAGATAGAAAGCTATTTGAGATTTAGCATGTGTAAAGGAATTATTTATTTCTTGTTTGTTATTGAAATGCTGTAGTTATATATATAATCCATGCTTAATTGGATCTTCTTTATGTTTTTTATTGTTGGCCCAGAGTAAGTGTCAATATCGACCCCTTGTCACTACTTCTTCGAGGTTAGACTTTATCACGACCCAAAACCTAACCCGTCGTGATGGACCCTATCGTGATACTAGGCAAGCCGACCTTCCCAAAACACTTTAAAAATTTAACAGAAATGAATTAAGACATTTAAAATAACTGAAGTTTTTCATAAAAAGAGGGGAGGGGGGTAAAACCCAAATAAACCATAAGTGCGGAAAAATAGCCCGACATCGGGGTGTCACTAAGTCATGAGCATATAATAACCAATCTAGAAATAAAGTCTACTATAGTCTGTGCCAAATGCCAATACAAGAGAGAAAATATAATAAGAAAGGAGAAACAAGGACTGCAGACGCCGACAGCTACCTCGTAAGTCTCCGATAATCAGCCCGCGCACGAACTCAGTGAACCCCAGAACCGTACACACCTGGATTTGTACATGAAGTGCGGGGTATAGCATGAGTACAATCAACTTAGCAAGTAACATAATTAAATAAAGAACTAAGAAGCAGTGACAAATTAAAATAATACATATCATTTCAAAAGTTTTCAGTAAAGAGTGAACATGCTTTCAAATCCGGTGGTATAAGTCAAATCAGTTCGAGCCCAAGTAAAACAGATATGAATCTTCCAGAAATTTTACAACAACATCAGATAGCAACTAAGTGCAACAATAAATAAAAGTAAGTACAGCCTCTCAAGGCAGCAGTCACTCAACTCATCTCATTAGCTCATACTCTCGGCTCTCAGCCCTCAATACACACTCTCAATAGGTACCTGCGCTCACTGGGGGTGTCCAGACTCCGGAGGAGCTCCTTCCAGCCCAAGCGCTATATCGCTGCAGCGTGCAGCCCAACCCAATCATATAAGTAGCCATAAGGTTCGTTGTGGTGTGCAACCCGATCCACAGTCCATAAGTAGCCATAAGGCTCGTTGCGGCGTGCAACTCGATCCACATACCCTCACATAGTTCACAGCTTGACACTCAGGCCCTATATCAGTCATTAACCTCTCCAGCCCCTCGGGCTCACAGAATATCATAATCACCAGCCCAAGCAGAGAATACAACAAGTATCAACAAGGATTGAGAGGAAACAGAGATATAACACACAAGTAAGACTGTAACTGAGTACAAGACAATAATTAGCAGTCAATTCAACAAGTATACGACCGCTGTGGGTCCCAACAGTGATATAATATGGCCTAAGCATGGTTTCTAACATGAAAGGCAGTCAATTACTCAAAGACAAGAAAAACAAGTAATAACAATGGCTATTCGACCTTACAGTCTCACGGGACGAACCAAGTTACAATCCCTCATGGTGCACGCTCACACACCCGTCACCTAGCATGTGCGTCACCTCCAAACACTCACATCATACCAATCCTCGGGGTTTCATACCCTCAAAACCATATTTAAAACTGTTACTTACCTCAACCGCGCAGAAATCCTACTCCGAAATGCCTTTGCCTCTCGAATCGGCCTCCAGATGCCTCGAATCTAGCCACAAACAGTACGAGATAATCAATATTGGTTAAAAGGATCAATTCCACAAGAAAACTACTAAAATATAGTGCAAAATCCGAAATCGGCTCAACCCGCCCCCCGGGCCTATGTCTCGAAACCCGATGAAAGTCACAAAACCCGAAAGCCTATTCACTTACGAGTCTATCCATACCAAATTTATCAAAATCCGACTTCAATTGCCCCTCCAAAATCTCAAAATTCACTCTCCAATTCCCAAGCCCTAATCTCCCAAATCTCACCTCAAACACTCATCAACTAGGTGCAAAATCAGTGGAGAAACATCATTATTGAAGATAAATAGGCACAAGGAACTTACTTTAGTGATTACTCCGAAATCTCTCTCAAAATCCCCAAAGTCCGAGCTCAAAAATGATGAAAATGGTGAAAAATCTCGAAGTGTTCTATTTATAGGTTCTGCCCAGACTTCTCGCACCTACGGCTCCATTTTTGCATATGCAGAGCCGCATCTGCGGGCAAAGCCCCGCTTCTGCGGAAGAAAATCCCTATACGCTGCCTCCGCTCCTGCGATCAAGTGACCGCGTCTTCGCGGGTGCGGGAACTATATTGCACCTGCGGTCCAAACTCGCACCTGCGCGCCTATATCCGCTTCTGCGACCATCGCAGGTGCGGGAATGTCATCGCACCTGCTTCCTCTACCCATGTCCTCCTTAGCCGCATCTGCAGCTCTTCTTTTGCTTCTATGGGCTCGCACCTGCGATTCCTACTCCGCAGGTGCGGTTACACCAGCAGCAGTAGCTTCAGCTGCAATTCCTCAACTCCCATCAAGCCGTTAACCACCCGAAATTACCCAGAGGCCTCCGAAACCTCAACCAATCATACCAAAAAGTCATATAACCCCATGCGAACTTTGTCGAACTTTCGAATCACTCAAGACAATATCAAAACACCAATTACACCCTGATTCAAGCCTAAAGAACTTCTAAACTTTCAAACCCACAAACGACGCCGAAACCTACCAAACCACATCTGATTGACCTCAAATTTTACACACAAGTCAAAAATGACACCACGAACCTATTCCAACTTCCATAAAATCCAATCCGACCCCGATATCAAAATTTCCACTACCGGCCAAAATCGCCAAAATTCCAACTTTCGCTAATTCAAGCCTAATTCTACTACGGACCTCCAAATCACATCCCGGATGCGCTCCTAAGTACAAAATCACCTGACGGAGCTAACGGAACCATAAAAATTCAAATCCGAGGTCATTTTCCTACAAGTTGACATTCAGTCAACTTTTTTAACTTAAGCTTCCAATTAAGAAACTAATTGTCTCAATTCACTCAAAATCACTCCGGGCCCGAACCAATTAACTCGATAAGACATAATACAGCTGTAAAGCACAAAAGAAGCAGAAATGGAAAAAACGGGGCTATAACTCTCGAAACGACTGGCCGGGTTGTTACAGACTTGATACTTACTGGGTACATGTTGTTTATGTACTAACGCTATACTTTTGCACTGACCATGTAGGATCTGAGGTAGGTGCATCTGGCGATCACACCGGCGCGCTTTTTCGTTACCCGGAGGCCTAGTGGTGAGCTGCTTCCTGAGCCATTCCGCAACACCTAGAGTCTCTCCTTTGCATTCAGTTTTTTTTATTTTCATTTTAGACAAAAGCTAGAGTTTTGTATAATCTAATAGGGCTCATACACTCATGATGCCAGGTTTTGGCACACATACTAGCAGATTTTGTGGTTTTTTGGATTATTACTATGGTTAAGATTGCACTCAGCTGCTTTCATTTTATTTATTTGAATCTGCTATGTCTTAATATTCTAATTAAGGAAAAATTTACTTACTTGGGAATTTATTAAAAAAGAGAAATCACGTGGTTAGTTCACTGTTGACTTGCCTAGCGGCGCTGGGCGCCATCACGGCCTATAAGAGAATTGGGTCGTGACATTCTTTTTGCTATCTATGTGATAGGTAGCATATACCACTAGCATACGCCATTGTGGATTCAGAAAATGACGCATTATAGAGGTGGTTTTTTGAGCAATTCAAACATGCATATGGTGAAAAATCAAATATTTATGTTGTTTCGGACCGGAATGAGAATATTTTGAAAGAAACATCTACTGTTTATACCGGCATGCCACATTATGCTTGCATGTGGAATATTTGAACAAATGTAAAGTCAAAGTCCAAGAAGGGTCATCTAAAGTTAAGAGAATTGTACTTTACCACGGCACGATCATACACGTTTGATGAATTTAATGAAAGAATGTCAAAGATTGAAGAGATCGACACACATGTTAAAGCATACCTATACGATATTGGCTATCACAGATGGTCTCGAGGGCATGCTACGGTGAGCAGAACATGGACGATGACATCAAACATTGTAGATTCCTTGAATGTGGTAACCAAAGATGCAAGAGAGTTGCTCGTAGTAGAACTATTAGAGTACATGAGGACTCTTCTTGAACATTGGACTAATGAAAAGTTATTGAATAGAAAGGGTACGTTCACATACCTTGGAAAAAAATACAATAAAGAGTTGGAGGACAACAGGACATTATCGCATAATATGAGAGTAAGTTATAGCCAATAACATCAGATCATTGATTCCATCAAACGAAATATATACTGATAATTGTAGAAATGTTGTTATATAATTGTAGTTATTTTGTTTTGTATCTGTTGCTGACAACTTATTGTGTGTTTGTAATGAAATTGTAGGTGAGAGCTTTAACAAATTACATCCATACTGTGATAGATGGTGTGAAGCGCTTCATTGTTTGCCTTCAAAACAAGAGATGTAGTTGTGGACAATTCCAGCTTGATGAACTTCCATGTCCACATGCTTTGGCAGCTTTGAGGCATAAGAACAAGTCTTATGAAAACTATTGTTCTCCTTATTACACGGGGGAGAGCCTTCTGCAGAGTTATGAAATACCAGTAGACCCGCTTCCAGATGAAAGCAAATGGAATGTATCATAACATATAACTGAAGAAGTTGTAATGCCACCTACTGGGAAAAGACAGCCAGGGAGACCTCAAAAACAAAGATACAAACCATATGATAAAGTAAATGCAAAGAAGTACAAGGTTTCATGTGGCAACTGCATACTAGAAGGGCATACCAAAAGATCTTGTAGGAATGCTCCCAAAAAGAAATAAAAATTGATACACTTTAAAGATTTTTTTTACTGAGTACTGTTAATGACAATCTGTCCTTTAAGACATATGAAGTTGTATTTGTTCTGTTCTGGAGAATTATAGTTGTGGTGTAATTGTGTTGCTAATTTGAATAAATATTGTCTCCTATAATGAATGTTTGATAACAGATTTCAACTCTTAATGCAATTGGTTTGTAGTTGTTTTGTTCAAATATTGTGTTTATTTATTACTTTTCAGCCTTTCCTAACAACACTGCTTAAATTGAATAGATTATGTATTTTTGTATAGTAGTTGTAGACATAATTGTAGTTATACTGTAAAGAACTTATATAGTACCAATTTCGAGATCAAGTACTAACAACTTTCAACCAAAAAAAGTCACAGATATTTTCTATTCTAAGTAGTAGAATTCTGGAGAAAATAACAAAACAAAAGGTAAAACAACTGTAGCACAAATCTGATACAAATGAATTGCAGCTGACTTGTTCTTAATAAATAATTTTTCTACAACTTTACTATAATCCAGCTACAACTAAACACTTGAACTATAATTTTTCTACTGAAAAAGGTAACTAATTCTTCTTTTTCCGGACTTGTGTTCTCTCGTTCACAGTTGGTGCACCTTTTCTTTTTGCTAATCTGCCGGTCACCTCACTTTCACTAATTGTATCAAGCTCTTTCTTTTTCCTAGCATAATCCCAAATGATCGCTCCATAGTGTCTATGTTGTTGATCAATATCAGAAAGGTCTTCCTTTGAAATCGATAACTCTCCAATGCTGACATATTCTACAAATGCCGCCATGTATACACCACAGTCACTGCAAAAAGTAATAGGAAAAAAGATTTAGCATTCAATATAAAATACAATTGGTTAAATATATAGAAGGAAAAGCAGCACATAAAGTGATCCCTCTTTTTGCTGTGGTATCTCACCGACCAACCACTGAATGTCAAGAGGGTCAGTAGCACCTTTTTCAATGTATGCCTTTGTGTTCTTGTAGTTGATGTCTAGACGCTTGCCATAGAAGTCGGTGCATTACAAGTAGAGAGGGATCATAATAGCAAACTTGTCGACAATAGATTCAACAAGTTTGTGATTTCGTAAAGAGACCACAGAATCATAAACATATAGAACTATCGGTAATGTCAAACAAATCCAACAACTAATGAAATTTTTTCACAATGTTTATGGGCATAATCACAAAATTAACTTTGTCCCATGCAACATTTGCAAGTAATCGGTTCCCCAATATGTATTCGGATACGACGTTGTGAGGTTTGACAACAACAAGCTTCTTATCAGCAGGAGCATTAATGTACCTCTCATAAATTTGTTCAATTCTAGTCTTGAACATACAATCAGTAGTTGTAAACCGTATTATGTTTTCAGGACCATACTTTTCTATCTTCCTCAAATAGTATAAAATAACATCAATGTGCTGCAAAAAAATAGATTTCATTATTTCTCAATGCTTCATACAATTTAACTACAATTTTCAAACAAAAAATCTATAGATTTCTAAAATAATAGAATACTACAGCTAATCATTAAATTCTGTTATGTGTGTACCGTGTTGTTGAGGACTTGCCGGGGATGTGTCAAAGTATAAAATCAGTCATTTTTATTAACTTTCTCCACTCCAATATCAAACCACAACTTGAGATAGTTATCTTTTAAAGTATAAGGCGCCTTCCTCCTATTTAAAGACATAAAAAGTTTAATTATTACGTAATTTCAATTGAAAATCCATAAATTATATGCACTCGATAATATGAAAAAAATTATATAATCTAACCTCTTTGAAACCGTGTTGGTACCTAAATATAACCACTTATTAAATTCTTCCAACAAGTCAGGATCAACATCGTTGCCAATAACCCCAGTAAATGAATGCTTGATGTTGAAAATTGGAGGAGGTCCAACAGAAGTGCTTCCCCCAAAACTGAAATAAGGGAGAAAGGGGGATCTGGCATACTTTCCAGGAATCCTTATTCTTCCTTGATGCACAAGGGTTGTTTCATATTCATTAACCTCGCCGAACTTAACAATCTATGAGAAGTTCTCTGGCAGCTCAAAATTATCAAGTGTTACTGCCCTTTTTCCAGACCTGGAGTCATTGTCCGAATCACATACATTGATGTAGTCGGATGGTTCACCTACAAAATTTAAAACAAAAGAACAACATTGTATGTTAGTTGAAATAGTTCTTTTGGGAAAACTGAAACTTATATGAAATCTGTTGTTTTTTACCTACAATTATATTGTAACATATAATACCACTAAAATATTCATTGCAATCGTCTCCTTGTTGTATAATATTTGCTTGTTGAATGTGAGATTGTAAATGCATAGTCTCCTTCTCTTCAGTTAAATGCTCTCATTGTATGCCAACTTTTGCATCTTGTTTTGGAGAGTCCACATACATAGTTTCCTTCTCTGTTACGATAAATGTGTACAACTTAATAAAATTATAGATCATTTGTAGTAAATAGAAACAACACTGTAGATAAATTATAATTTAAATGTAGTTAATTTGTTAAAATTCTAGCGTGTAGCTAAGATGTAATATGTATTGTGAAATATGTAGATAAAATGTACTAAATCATACCTGCAGTTTCTTCCTCCAATGCCCCTTGAAATTGGAAAGATATGTCAACACCTACAAGGCATGATATAGGAACGTTCTCCTCATTTTGAATGTCAGACATGTGTCCTGTATCTAAGACAACAATAGGAAATATAATGTAGATTATTTGTTGGTAATTTAGGCTATGTGTAGATATAATGTAGATATAATATAAATATAATGTAGATTATTTGTCATCAAATTATGTTAAAATTGTTAAAATATATGTTTTACTGCTGCTGCCCAACACTGATTTAGCACTACTGCCAGGATTCTATTGTTTGTTCTTTTCTTTGTAATGCTCATCATTTTTCGTAGAACTGCTAGTAAACGGCAAGTATAATTTGTTAGGCTATATACTTTATGAATGCTAATATAAACATAAATATGGTAAAAATTATTGTCCAAAATAAATATATTTCGTATGAAACCTTAGCATCAATGTTAGTATCCTGTTGACTTTTTATTACCTGTAACACAGACTTGATGGAATCATTGAGTAGCAGTCGAATACTAACTAGTTCTTGAAAAACCTAAAGAAAAAAAGTTGTTATAATGTATCTGACAATTAGAGGCTTACAGATATATATAGAAGACTAAAAATCAAGAATTAGGTATACCTCTTTCTTGAACAATCCAAGGTCTAAACCGACCTACGTATTAAAATAGAAAGAGTTATATAAATAATTTGCATAATATAAATTAAAGAAACCAGCTAGGATTATCTTAAGATGTTACCTTATTAACATCTTTTCTTATTATTTTTTTAGTTATTTCACAATATATTTCTTGTCATCTATTCTCATTGCTTGCTTATGTCCAGATGGAGATGGAGCATCTGTCGGATGCTCGGCCTTTGTTTCAGCTTTTTCAAGGATGTATTCAACTTTGTTTGGCAAAGTCATTCTAGAAAGCTCTTCTGGGGCTTCAAGCATGTCGGTGAACCGAGTGAAACAAAAGTGAGGAACCTAGTCATCATATGTATAAAATGTGTAGATAATTTGTATTATATTGTCTGTCCAGAAGTGAAAACATGTACCTTGATCCATGATAGTTTTGTTATCCTCTCTTCTGTAATGACCCGGCCAGTCGTTTTGAGAATTTAAGTCTCATTCGGCAGCATAAGGCTCTGAGCGGCTTCGTATTATGTGTATTGACTTGCGTGCATGGTTGAATTCAGTTACCGGATGATTCAGAGTGATTTGGGACACTTAGTACCTAAAACGGAAGCTTAAGTCTCAGGATTTTGACCGTAGTCAGAAGTGTGTGAAGATGACTCCGGAATGGAGTTCCATTAGTTCCGTTAGCTCTGTTGGGTGATTTTGGACTTAAGGGCATGTCCGGATTGTGTTTCGGAGGTCGGTAGCTCATTTAGGCTTGAAATGGCAAAAGATAAATTTTTGGAGATTTGGACCGGAAGTGAACTTTTTGATATCGGGGTCGGAATGTGATTCCTAGAGCTGTAACAGCTCCTATATGTTATTTGGGAGTTGCCTGCAAAATTTTACATCATTTCGGGTTGGTTTGATTGGTTTTGGAACGAGTTTTCAAAGTTGGAAGTTTTAAAAGTTGAAAAGTTCGATTTGTGGTGCGATTAGTATTTTCGGCGTTGTTTGATGTAATTTGAGACCTCGAGCGAGTCCGTGTTAGGTTATGGAACTCGTTTGTGTGTTTAGACGGGGTCCCGGGGGCCTCGGTTATGTTTCGGATGGGCGATGGGCCATTTCCTTCTATTTTTGAACTGTTGTTTTCTGTCATCTGGTTTCCTTAATTGCGTTCACGTCCCTTCTTTCGCGTTCGTAAAGAGTAATTTTGGAGGAGGAATTCATTTTTCTTCGCGTTCGCATGATCACGTTCGTGATCGCGAAAGTCTCCTTTCTCCTTCTTCGCGTTCGTATTTGTTCCCTCGCATTCGCGTAGTAGAAATTGGGAGCTGGGGGCTGTTGACTATTTCTTCTTCGCGTTCGTGTACCATTCCACGTGTTCGCAAAGAGCAGTCGTTGGGCCATCAGATTTTTCCTCTCCACGTTCGCGAACGTGTTGTCGCGTTCGCGAACATGTTGTCGCGTTGGCGAAGCACAACTGGGCAGGTTTTGTTTTTCTTCTTCATGAACGCGATTGTTCTTCCACGTTCGCGATGCTTAAAGACCTGGGAAGAATATAAGATTTCCAAATCGAGGGTTAGGTCATTTTTATTATATCTTGACTTATAGAGCTCGGTTTTTAGCGATTCCTTGTGGGTTTTTCAAGAAAATCAATTAGGTAACTGTTCTTCACCTAGAATTTATTATATTCTATGTTTTTATCATTTAATTTGTGCTTTGAGTTAGGAAAAAAAGGAGGTTTTTGAAGAAAATTTTTAAAATAAAAAATCATGATTTGAGGGACGAATTGGTATCGGAATTTGATAATTTTAGTATGGTTGAACTCATATCGGAATGGGTGTTCGGATTTTGTGAAATTTGTCGGGTTCCGAGGTGCGGGCCCGGGGGTCGACTTATGGACCGATTTTTAGATTTTGTTAAAGATTGAGGCTTTATGATCCTGAATAGTCTCTTATGAGTTTTATTTGTGCTTTGAAGTTATTTTGATTAGATTTGAGCCGTCCGAAGGTCATTTTACCCGAGAAGTTCATTTTTGAGTATCGGTCTGTCTTCTTTGAGGTAAGTATCTTGCCTTATTTTATGTGGGGGAATTACCCCTTAGGATTTGAGTCTTCTATGCTAATTATAGTCCGTGTACGCGAGGTGACGAGTACGTGCCCGGACTTAATTGTGGAAAATTGGCCTTTTAGGGATTCTTAGGTCCTTATATTCATTGAATATGCAGTTGTTCTCGTTACAATTACATTTCTAAATTTCCAGTTTCACCTCTACCTGCTTTAATTTAAATTAATTGCCTCATAATCCACTCTTGTTGTTCATTTGATTCATATGTGCCTTAACTGAAATTGTTATCTCTTATATTGTCGTGTTGTCATTTCCCTAACTGCTTATCTTTATCTAAATTTATAATTATCTCTTCTGTAATTTTTCATCCTTAATTGAGGCAAATGATTATCCTTATACTGCTTATCCTTAATTGAAGTTGTTGTATCTCTCTCTTAATGGCCCAACCTTAAAAGAAGTTAGATATCCCATATTTTTGTTGGCTTGTCCATATTTTGAATTATTCGTCTTGTGTTAGCTTCCTCATTGTCAAACTGTACATTGTGGACCGTTGTTACATAATATTTCCTTTTTTGTTGAGTTGTTCTTATTATGACTAGCGTTCTCTATTGTGGCTACCCCTTGTGAATAAGTTCCTTCATTTCCTTGAGTTCTGGAATTTCTGAGTTGACGTATTTATCGTATCCTTGTATTATTATCATTGTTGCTGTTGTACTTATTGTGGTGATGTACGAGGTTTCTGCCGTGCGGTTTTGGTTATTATGATGCACGAGGTTTCTGCCGTGCGGTTGTTGTTATGGGGTTGCACGAGGTTTCCGCTGTGCTATTGTTACTATTGATATTTGTACATGCGGCGTAACAAGGCGGGATATGTGTGTGTGTATATATATATATATATATATATATATATATATATATATATATATATATATATGTGTGTGTGTGTGTGTGTGTGTGTTTGGGGTGGGTTGCGCATGTGGCGAGACAAGGTGGGAACATTATTATGAACGTGAGGCGAGACAAGGCGGGCATTTACTTTACTATTTCACACGTGGCGAGACAAGGTGGGTTGTGTTAGGGATTGATTTGTGATGATTTGTGATGTCCTGGGGGAATTCTGTTGTTGATATTTGTGTAGTGGTACACTTACCTGTGTGAGCTTTATCTTGTGAAAGTTGTGAGGAAATATTCTACGTGCTGTCCGTTCTTTTTCCTTATACTTATTTGCTGGTATGGACTATGTTAGGACACTTGCACAAGCATATACGTAGTTAAGCACTCTTATCAGATAAGAGGTTTTCTTGATATTGTTGAGCATAGATGCTCACCCTTGTTTACTTGCCTTCTATGTGAGAATGGCTCTATTGTCACGTGAGTCGTCAGTGCGGTTATGAAGTGTAATGAGGGCACAGGATGCCAAGTGTTAGGGTTCAGGTATTGAGATCCGTGAGTTATGCCGTGAGTTGTGATTTGTCCGAGGTTCGGTACCTCATGGAGTTTGATGACTAAAACTTGATGTAAAAGCGGTTGTAGTTGCTGAGTTATTACTTGTCCTTGTTGTATTTGTGATTCCAGATTTAGGTTGTGTTCCATTCACTTTTCTGTATCATTTTTATGGTATTCCGCTTATACTTGTTGTTTCCTTTCTTATTGCCATTACTGTATTGTGAGCCATATTGCATAGTCTTTATGTAGATATCATATTTCTGCTGTTCATATACTTATACTTGTTCAATTTATTAGACCAGTGGGTGTCTTGACTGTTCCTCGTCACTACTCCACCGAAGTTAGTCTTGATACTTACTGAGCACCGCTGTGGTGTGCTCATTCTACACTTCTGCACATTTTTGTGCAGATCCAGGTTTTTGTTCATTAGCAGCTATGCGGGTCATTGCTGTGGAGACTCAAGGTAAACCTGCTGCTATGTTCGCATGCTTCGGAGTCACCTTCAAGTTTTCATTTTGCACTGTTTATTCTTATTTTGGACAGTTGTATTTAGAAGTTTTCTAGCAAACGCTCTGTAGAGCTTATGACTTGTACTACCGGTTTTGGGAATTATAAATTTTAAGAGATTTCTATTTAAAATTATTAGATGTTATTTAAATAATATTGTTGTTTCAATTAATGCTAGGCTTACCTAGTCCCTAAGACTAGGTGCCATCACGATACCCAACGGAGGAAAAATTGGATCTTGACATCTTCCAATGCAGAAATCCATATCTTGTCCTTATTAGCTGTCCAGTTAAGTATGCGGGGGATCGAATTACCAACCCTTGTAGCTATATCAGTGTTGATGTAAAGCAACACTCATGCAACCAGATTTGCATAGCGAGTGGAAAACCTCAAATGAGATAAAAATGCACAGAAGGGTTCAGCTTATGCCTAACAGACTGAAGCAATTGTGTATAAGATTCAATACCCCATGTGAAATTCACATACTTCCCCGAGTCCACCAAATAGAACCTAAAATGGTCTATCAAACCATTATCTTTCTATGAAGGACAAAGGAAGAATTCTATCACATAGAGAATATACAGCTTGACTGCATCCTCATAATTCACCCATCTACGGCTAGTTACAATTTGTTTCAAGTACGACTTCTCAACTTTTCCTTGTTCGGAAAATAGCTCCTCATTATTTTACTGTCATACTTAGTTGTGTAACCAAAGTCCGTTACTTCTATAAAACACCTAAGGCCAGTGATAAGGGCAAACTCCCTCAACCCAAAGTTCAGCCTCTCACCCTTTATCTATGCTGTAAAAAAATGAGAACCAGATGCGTTCAATTCATACTTTATGAGAAGGTGAATGGCCTGATTTTGGATACATATTTTGGGCAGGGAAAGAAAGTGCCCAAAACATGCCTTCTTAAGCAACTTTAACGCATTTTCATACAATAACACCTTGATTTGGGGAGGAACAGTAGGGTCGGATAATGTCTGGAACCTAGTGATGCCATAATCAACATCATGTGGAGCAAAAAATGTTCGATTATGCATCAAAAGAAACAGTAAGTTAATAAAACTTGTTTAAAGACCAAAAAACAAAATAATCACAATTCTACTATACTTTAGTTACAGTCAGAAAGACATTAATACATTGCATATAAGTAAGATATAAAATTAGTAAACATATATAACAACTGACTACATTGAAGCTACAAATGCACTGATAAAATTATGTTTAGAGCAAGAAATTAAAAACTAACAACTAGAGAAAATGAAACTAACATCTTCAAATAGAGCAAATAATAACCAATATAACCAACTAAATCATGTAGTACATTTTCTAAAAAAATTATTTTGAATAATATACAAGAAATATAGAATTTCCAGGGAAATGTAGAAAAGTTGATAACCAACAATAAATATACACAATGTAGATAAAATTTCTACAAATACAGAAAACAAAAAATATGTATAGTCATGAGAATGAGAACAGGTTTTGTAACTAACAAAAAGAACCAAAATTGTAACTACTAAATTTTTACCTTCTTCAATGACAGTTGGGGTATGGTTTTAGGAGATTTTTTGGTCACGACCCAAAATCCACTGTAGGTCATGATGGCGCCTAACACCGCCGTTAGGCAAGCGAACAGTGATTGACCAATTTAATTAATCATTCTAGTACTTTAAAATCATATTTTTTATTAATTAAATAGTATGAGATAGAATTACACGAATTACAATAACGAACAACTCGTAGGAACCCCCAAACTCCGGTGTCACAAGTGCATGAGCATTAACTAGAAAATATAATAAAATACAACATCTGTCTAGAAAATAAATTACACAGGGTAATATAAATAACTCTGATGGAGACTCTGCAGGCTGCGGATCGTGACATGAAATGTAGCTCACAGTAAAGTCCCCGCAATAGCCGCGCCTCTGCGCCCAAAAGACCACCAGACATATGTGTACCTGCACAAAAAGTACAGCAAGTGTAGCTTGAGTACGTAAGTCAACGTGTACCTAGTAAATATCTAGCCAACCCAGAGAAGTAGTGACGAGGGGTCGACATCAACACTTACTAGTGGTCCAATAAGACAGATACAATAGAAGTAGAAAGATGTGAGTTAGAGAAAATAAACGAAATAACAAGTATAAATACGTGGTAAAATTCTCCTCTCAGCAATAACTCAAACTCTCAGCTAGTAATTACCTCCTCAATCGGAGTATATATAATAGACCTCACCATATAGGTCGCCACAGTTCAGATTAGGAAAACTCGCAGATATACTGCCTTCTTATCAATTATTACGCATGATTTCATAAGAGTATTTTAAAGAAATGCCGAGGCGTATGGCCCGATCCCTCATGATATTTCTGAACCATAGACACATCTATTATATTGCCGAGGCGAATAGCCTGCTCCCATGAGAGTGTGGTACATAATCCTACCGAGGCGTATGGCCTGATCTATCATAATGTGCGCACTGCCGAGGGTCAAATGGCACGAACCATAGATGTATCTATCTTGCCGAGGCAAACGGCCCGATCCCATTAGAATAAGAAGCTTTGATGGGTCCTCGATCTCACTCACGAATAGTCGTGTGAGTTATAGATTTTTAAGGGAACTTTTCGATAAGAACGCATAATGCAGGAGAATTTCGTAAGAAGAGTACAAATAATCCGCGGCTTATCATGAAGCTGTCAAATCTCTATAATAGCAAGTCTATCATTCTAGGCGAGCCTAGTCTCAAGTCGTATAAAATAAAGGAATTTAATAGGCCAGAGACAACTCAAATAGAGTTATAGCATGGCGGGAACCTAAGTCTACTGGATATAACATGAATCTAGCTACGTACGGACTCTCGTCACCCCGTGCATACGTAGCCCCCGCAACAAGTAGCACATAACAAACACATCACCTATGTTAGACAGGAGACTTACCTCTGTGAGGGTAGTTTCCCCCTCACAGAGTTAGACAAGAGACTTACCTCGCCCCGAAGTTCCATAACCAGCTCCAAAGCCTCTCTAACACCTCAACCCAATGCCCGTCGATCCAAAACTATTCAAACAATGTGCAAACAAATCAAAATATATTCTAATACCCATAATTAATCAATTTAAATAATTTTCAACTCCGCTCGAAAAGTCAATAAAGTCAACCCTCGGGCCCACGTACCTGGATTCTAAATTTTTTTGAAGATAAACCTTACCCATAACATTAATAACTCAAATATGTAATTTATTCTTAATTCCATTTCCAAAATCATAGTCAAAATCCAAAATTATAAATTCTAGGTCTTCTACCAAAATCCTACAATTTTCCTAATTTTTCCCTCCTTAAATCCACATATAAACCTTACATTAAACTCACAACAAGTGAAAAATTACTTACCTTGTGTTGCATGATGAAAACTCCTCAAAATCGCCCAAGAATCGAGCTTTAAAAATCCAAAATGAAAGTGACGAAATGACCAAGTTCGATTCCCTTATGTTCCGCCAATTTTCGTTTCTGCGGACATTTTTGTGCATCTGTGGCCTCGCTTTTGCGAGTCCAAATGTGCATCTGCGGAGTACACTGCCTATCTGAGACCTCGCATTTGCGGAAGCATTTTCGCTTCTGCGCAGGCGCTTCTGCGATGGCCAATTGCGCATTAGGGGACCAGCCCCTTCTGCGTCTTCATTCTCGCTTCTGCGATTCCGCAGGTGCGGGAATATCTTCGCACCTGCGTCCACTGCCTTGCCCCTTCCCATTTCGCTTCAACGAGATCGAACTCGCTTCTGAGATGTTTCTTCTGCGACCAAGACATCGCAGAATCGATCACACCAGCTGCTGCCCAGCTTAAGCATTTCTTAAGTCCAAAAATAAATCCGTTAACCATCTAGAATTCGCCCGAGGCCCTCGAGACCTTAACCAAATACACCAACACGTCCCAAAATATAATACGAACTTTGTCGGGCCTTCAAATCACATCAAACAATGCTAAAATCATGAATCACACCCCAATTCAAGCTTAATGAACTTTAGAACTTCAAACTTCTACATTCGACGCCGAAGCCTATCAAATCAAGTCTGATTGACTTCAAATTTTGCACACAAGTCATAATTGACATAACGAATCTATTCCAAGGCTCAGATCCCCAAACGGACATCGATAACATTAAAATCCACTTCAAACCAAACTTGTGAAATTCTTAAACCTTTAAAATGCCAACCTTCCCATAATAAGCGCTGAAATGCTCCTAGGTGATCCGATACTCAACCCGAACAAACGCCCAAGTCCGAAATCATCATACAAACCTATTGGAACCTTCAAATCCCAATTCCGAGGTTGTTTACTCAAAAGTCAAATCTTAGCTAATTCTTCCAACTTAAAGCTTCAGAAATTAGAATTTTCTTTCCAAATCCATTCCGAACTTTCCGAAATCCAATTCCGGCCACACGTACAAGTCAATATACTTGAAGTGAAGCTACTCAAAGCCTCAAACCGCCGAATGACACGATAGAGCTCAAAACGACCGGTCGGGTCGTTACATTCTCCCCTACTTAAACATATGTTCATCCTCGAACGTGCTAAGGACTGCTCTGAAGTGTCCGAAATCACTGTTTAACACCTTGTGCACCTACCCGTGCCACCACAATCCAGTTGAACATATTAGCTCGAGTCAGACTGAAGATCCCCCCTTTTATTTAATCTATAAGCCTTAGAACCAAATTCCAGCCTCCGAATTTCTCTACAAGACCTGATTCTAACATACGAACACCGTACCAAATCACCATACACTATACCAAAACATGATTGTGCACCTATACTGAAATCACACCATGCACCGCATAAGTCGGTTGCCCATAATAACATTCTCCGACCACAATAACTAGAAATTTCACGAATCTGGTGCCTACAATACACCTCATGACGCATATAAGTCATGTTCTAACTTTCGAAATACTTTCGCGACGGCAGAGATGTGTAGAAACTAATAACCACCTGCCGAATCAATAAATCATGGAGTCTCCCCTCTAGACATGAACCATTACCTCATTCCGAATTGAATAATGATCTTTTCTCTGTAATGTACCTTACATAAATCTGATTGCACTAATTTTCGGTCCAATAATCTCATCTCACCCAGTACAAGCTACTCAGGAAATAAGCCATCTCAGACACTGCCAAAAATCTTATATGACGCCCACAATGCGCCAACAAGCTACAAACTCGAATGTGACACATAAGGAGGAACGAGATCTGGAAAAGAATTACCCAGCCCTTGTAATGAATAAAACGGCCGAACAGATGTTATGAACCCTTATCAGAGAATGAGAAACAAAATACGCATGAATAGGTATAGGGAACCGTACTCATATATGATTATTGCGATGTGCAACTTGATCCAAACATGATACTGTTGCGGCGCGCAACCCGATCCAAATATGATACAGTTGCGGCGTGCAACCCGATCCAAAGAACGCACATGTGGCGGCGTGCCACCCGATCCACTCATAACAATAATAAGGACATACTCATCAAGCCATAATGCTTCTACCAATGGAATACCTAATATCGGCCATAAGCACGCTAAGTGCAAAAAAGTACAACTTTGGGGAGATGGATAGCGCAATACGCCACAAAACCCAAGCACGACTAAGTTGTGATAAATGATATGCATCTCGAGAGCCATGTTGCTTATCTAATACCACAAGCGACACGGGACTACGTGTGCGAATAATCAAGCTATCTCAATCCGGGACAAACTCCCACAGTCCACAACCAAGGGACTAGGGCGTCTTCCAATCATAAACTCTCACATTAGCGACAGTATCAGAATCTCCATAGTTGGTTTCATTCTTTAACAATCAAGTGACTAATACGACATACTTATACAATTTTCCCCGTGGAATACTCTCCCAAAATCTTTCGCACCAGGTAGCAAAGTCTGCACATCCATACCACCAACCGTACTAACTCTGTAAGGCAAATCACAGCCCGCAAATCAATACACAATGCCTCTTCCACAGAACACCATTCTCAGGAGACATTTAGATAACGCCAGCATACTCTAAATATCTGAATTCTTCCCTACTAATTCGAGCTCGTGACATTCTTATCAACACCGAACCACAACTTTGATCTTCCACTTTCAAATTCCCCTGTCGCTCACTACACCCATCATGCCGCTACGTGATAACACACGCATTCACCATAACCCTTGAACTACTAGTAGAATAACCACTTCATTGGCTAGACGCCTTTCACTTAACTCATTTCCAAAGAACCCATGCAACACGCAACTGAATTCCCAAATCGCAGAAAATACCAACCTCAAGTCATGACCTAAACCGTCGGGACTCTTCCGGAATCCATTTACACAATGAGACCATCTGAATCCAATACTTCCCAAATCACTCAAGTTATGGTGGTTGTCAAGCCCGCACGTACAACTACAAACCACATGTATAACTTAACACACCGAAGGGACTGATCATTGCCACGATCATGCTGATTCAGCCAATTACTAACCGACCCAACTTCTTTCAATTTACTCTTGACCAGACTTAGAAATATAATAGCCCCATTCACAACATAATGAACTCAATCCACACTCATCCCGAGTGACCCAAATCGCGAGACCACATCGTCTCAATACCCATGAACCACCTCATACCCTTCTCAAGCGCACAATAACATCTCCAATTGGTACCCCCAGTTTGCAAGACCTTCCGCGAATCCGAAGCTATTTCTTCCTTTACTCCAATACTGCATCGCATAACCGACAGTGACATAGAACATTCCAAGTTTCGTTCGCAATCCACTGCAAAAGCTTAGTCCTTAACTACACAACGGACCCAAAATCCTTAGGCACTGCACTTTAGTTCTTGAACCCACTAGGACCGTTTTTGAGAGTCACCCACTCTGACCTGATCTCGAACATAACCGAACTTCAACGCTCTACTAGTACATGAACACCCTATCAAAAAAGCAACTGGTTGAATTCTTTTCCTTGTACACTACATCCATAAGAAGCATAAACTCTGAGTCTTCCTATATCCTACACCTCAATCAATAAGGCAAAGTATAACACACATTCATCAAGTTCCTTGCTCGAATTACCCTAATGTTTTCTTTTCTTAGTCATAAATAATCCACCAATGCATCGATAACCATAAACCGCACAAGCAGACAACTACGCGATTCAATCGTAGACAGTGGAGCTCCCCCACTTAGCTTTAAGCTACCATCACATAATGTGGAGCCCACAACGATTCCTCCTTCTTATTTACCATAATCCCGTACCGTTAACCCGCCAAACTTCTTATAGTTTATTATTAAACTTTTCATGAACATCCCGAATTATCAGGTATAATCATATACTCGACCTTCTGCTTCGTAGTACGTAGAACTCTTCGTAGAAACTTCAACAAATCACACAACCGCTGACCTGTCCAAAGGAGATAGCCCGCTTATGGTATTCCATGCCGACATCTTCCAACGGTGCGGCACTGGTTACAACTACTACGTAATCAGTAAATTCTCCTGAGCACATGCTCGTCCACCAGTTGTACAAGCCTGTTCCTTCCCCGCTGACATCAACTGAAAGTTCAACAATACCTTCCAAACTCAAAGCTGTGTTGCATCCGTAACGATAATCAAATCTTTACACCCCTCTTTATTTCAAGCAAACTCCTCTCTGCCATATTTAATATTTCTCCGTACAGTAACCATCATTCCAATTATAATCCGTGGACCTAGTCACTCCCACCATGCCTTCCAAATTGCTCAAATCATCCTCAAGGTACGTGGCTATCCTACCACAGAATCCATATGATACTCTGCCACTCCTACTTCGGTCAAACCATCTCATTTAAGCAACTTATCGACCTCTACTTCTCATACTTCACCTGCAAGTAACTCATCTGCCGCTAGACACCTCCCGCCATGTCCTTCCTCATACTTTGCTGCGCAAATATTGCCTCAAATCAAATCCATACCTGTAGCACCGGATCTAATGAATTGCTACCAACTCTAAACCTCCTAAAAGATCATCTTTATCAAGCCATCAACACTATAAACACTCCTTTGATTCTAAAACCGCTACACCCCGCTATCTATGACAACAGCTTCTCAGGTACCATTTCACAACACCCTGCCCCGAAAGCAAAATCAAAGAGGACCATAACTCCGGCAAACCGTAATGCGTTCAAACAAGGATGACGACATCGCATCACAATGAAAATTCCACCACGCTCGAAAATCTCAAGTCTCGTTACTCCATCAACCAAAGCCTAAACATTCATTGTCCGATTTCCTTTCCTCTGCTGGAATTAAATGCTAAGCCTCTAAATCACTCACTGAGAACTCCTCCTTTCAAGTCATTCACTGCCTCGACACATAAATGAGCACCCTACCAGTACACCAACACTGTGTGAAAATAATGCATGAACATCATAGCAATCTGTGCATAGCCTCAAAACCTTAGAAAGTACCGATATTGAACTGAAACGACAGAACACCCTTCCGCAAGGCGCCGATAATAGCCTGCCCGAACACGCAGGGAAAAGCATTCTGCACCACGTCTGTAGTATCAATACCACTACTCGACGTCAAACTGACAACAAGCATTTCACGTCGCATAAGATTGAGTAGGAAGGAAATAAAAGCACAAGCCTCAATGGAATCAAACCACACGATGAGGAAATCAAGAAGGGAAGTGCTCCTAACAGTCATGTAACCTCTCGAAGATAAGTTCAGACGTTTCCATACCGATCCGCAAGACTCTACTAGACTTGCTCATGACTCGTGAGACCCAAGTAAACCTAATGCTCTGATACCAAGCTGTCACGACCCAAAATCCACTGTAGGTCGTGATGGCGCCTAACACCGCTGTCAGGCAAGCCAACAGTGATTGGTCAATTTAATCACTCATTCTAGTACCTTAAAATCATAGTTTTTATTAGTTAAATAGTATGAGATAGAATAACACGAATTACAATAACGAATAACCCGTAGGAACCTCCAAAATCCGGTATCACAAGTGCACGAGCATCAACTAGAAAATATAATAAAATATAACATTTGTATGGAATATAAATTAGATAGGGGAATATAAATAACTCTGATAGAGACTCTGCAGGCTGCGGATCGTGACATGAAATGCATCTCACAGTAAAGTCCCGGTAATAGCCGCGCCTATGCGCCCAAAAGATCACCAGACATGTGTGTACCTGCACAAAAAGTGTAGCAAGCGTAGCATGAGTACGTAAGTCAACGCGTACCTAGTAAGTATCTAGCCTAACCCCAGAGAAGTAGTGATGAGGGGTCGACATCAACACTTACTAGTAGTCCAATAAGACAGTTACAGTATAAGTAGAAAGATGTGAGTCAGAGAAAATAAACAAAATAACAAGTATAAATACGTGGTAAAATTCTCCTCTCAGCAATAACTCAAACTCTCAGCTAGTAATTACCTCCTCAATCGGAGTATATATAATGGACCTCACCGGATAGGTCGCCACAGTTCAAATCAGGAAAACTCGAAGATATACTGCCTTCTTATCGATTATTACGCATGATTTCATAAGAGTATTTTATAAAAATGTCGAGGCGTACGAACCGATCCATCATGATATTTTCGAATCATAGATACATCTACTATATTGTCGAGGCGAACAGCCAGCTCCCATGAGAGTGTGGTACATAATCCTGTACGGCCCGATCCATCATAATGTGCGCACTACCGAGGGTCGAACGACACGAACCATAGGTGTATCTATCCTGCCGAGGCAAACGGCCCAATCCCATTAGAATAAGAAGCTTTGACGGGCCCTCGACCCCACTCATGAATAGTCGTGTGAGTTATAGATTTTAAGGAAACTTTTCGATGAGAACGCATAATGCGGGAGTATTTCGTAAGGAGAGTACAAATAATCAGCGGCTTATCATGAATCCGTCAAATATCTATAATAGCAAGTCTATCACTCTACGCGAGCCTAGTCTCAAGTCGTAATGTAAAATAAAGGAATTTAATAGGCCAGAGACAACTCATATAGTATAGTTATAGCATGGCTGGAACCTAAGTCTACCTGGATATAATATGAATCTAGCTACGTATGGACTCTCGTCACCTTGTGTGTACGTAGCCCCCGCAACAAGTAGCATATAACAAACACATCACCTAGGGGTAGTTTCTCCCTCACAGAGTTAGACATGGGACTTACCTCGCTCCAAAGTTCCATAACCGCATCCAAAGCCTCTCTAACACCTCAAACCAATGCCCGTCGATCCAAAACAATTCAAACAATGTGAAAACCAATCAAAATATATTCTAATACCCATAATTAATCAATTTACACAATTTTCAATTCCGCTTGAAAAGTCGATAAAGTCAGTCCTCGGGCCCACGTGCCCGGATTCTGAAATTGTTTGAATATAAACCTTACCCATAACATTACTAACTCAAATATGTAATTTATTCTTAATTTCATTTCCAAAATCGTGGTCAAAATCCAAAATTATAAATTTTAGGTCTTCTACCAAAATCCCACAATTTTTCTAAAGTTTTCCTCCTTAAATCCACATATAAACCTTACATTAAGCTAACAACAAGTGAGAAATTACTTACCTTGTGTTACATGATGAAAAATCCTCAAAATCTCCAAAGAACCGAGCTCCAAAAATCCCAAATAAAAATGATGAAATGACCAAGTTCGATCCACTTATGTTCTGCCTAGTTTCCGCTTCTGCAGACATTTTTGCGCATCTACGATGGCCAATTGCGCATCTGCGGACCATCCGCTTCTGCGTCTTCATTCTCGCTTCTGCGATTCCGCAGGTGTGGGAATATCTTTGCACCTGTGTCCACTGCCTTGCCCCTTCTCATTTCGCTTCTGCGAGCTCAACCTCTCTTCTGCGACCAAGACATCGCAGAAGCGATCACACCAGCTGCTGCCCAACTTCAGCATTTCTTAAGTCCAAAAATAAATCCGTAAACTATCCAGAATTCACCCGAGGCCATCGGAACCTTAACCAAATATACCAACATGTCCCAAAATACAATACGAACTTATTTGAGCCTTCAAATCACATCAAACAACGCTAAAAATCATGAATCGCACCCCAATTCAAGCTTAATGAACTTTAGAACTTCAAACTTCTACATTCGACGCCGAAACCTATCAAATCAAGTTTGATTGACCTCAAATTTTACACACAAGTCATAGTTGACATAACGAAGCTATTAGAAGGCTCGAAACCCCAAACGGACATCGATAACATCAAAATCTACTTCAAATCAAACTTATAAAATTCTTAAACCTTTAAAATGCCAACCTTCCATAATAAGCGCTGAAATGCTCCCGGGTGATCTGATACTTAACCCGAATATACGCCCAAGTCCGAAATCATCATACGAACCTATTGGAACCTTTAAATCCCGATTCTGAGGTCGTTTACTCAAAAGTCAAATCTTAGCCAATTCTTCCAACTTAAAGCTTCTGAAATTAGAATTTTCTTTCCAAATCCATCCTGAACTTCCCGAAATTTAATTCCGACCTCACGTACAAGTCAATATATCTGGAGTGAAGCTATAGCCTCAAACCGCCGAACAATACGATAGCGATCAAAATGACCGGTCGGGTCGTTATCTTTGTTAACCTTCTTATTTTTTGAAGGTTTGACAATAGGAGAAACTTTGATTTTTTTGGTAGGTTTCGGGATAACTTCTTCTTCGACGAAATCATCATCACAAGCAATTTCTTTACCATTCCGCTTGACTGATTTAGCAGATGTCAAAGCTTCACCATCATCCCTGTCATGCTTGAGTTTTGTTTAAGTTTCTGCCCTAGCTTCACGAGGGGAAAGCTTAGACTTTGTGTCTGATTTTGCATGTGTCGATTTCACTACTTTTTGGGTGAATCCCATAAGAAAACACCCAAATCAAAAGTAGGAATATCACCAGCATTAACTTTTTTAGGGTTATTCTTTGGAGCTCTTTTCTTCTTCATTGTAAGGGAAGGAAAATTTTAAACGGTTACTGATTTCGTAGGATTTTGAGAGAGAATTCAGAAAGATTGAGAGAGATTGTAAAAGATTTTTGAACAAAAATGGAAGAGTGCGTTAATGGAGGGAGAGAGTACATAATTATGGGGGGTATAGACAGAGAAACGTATGGGAGTGGGTTATATACGCTAGCGAGATTATAGGAGTTAATTGATTCTCATTAAATTCCTAAAATGAATATAATTAGTAAATTATATATGCTCATGTAATTAAATTGAAACTTGAGTAGGGAGGGTAATAAAGTTTCAAATAGTGTATATGAAGGTAAAATTCCCAATCCGAAAAGGGATTTTTTCCTTCCTATAAAATATTTGAAACTTATTTACCAAAATTATCATAATTTTGTATATTACCCACCCTAAACAAGGATTAATTATAAATTATATACAATCCATTATTAATGCCTTAAATTAGGGGATTTAGTTACTCTTTTTCCTATTTTTTCTCCACTCCTCTTTTAATAAGATTCCTTCGAGTTGCTTAACATCCCTACCACCTTATACATTTAAGGCCGGACATGTTTTGTCTTGAGAAATTGCGGTGAAGATGGTAATTTCGTTGCAACTCAACTGGTAAACTTGAAGTCTAAATGATCTAAAGTTATTAGATTTAATTTGTTCAACAAGATAGGTGATATACATTGGTAGTACTTCTATATAGGATATCAAAGTTGTACTTTCTCAAGGTGATATACATTGGTAGTGCTTCTATATAGGATATCAAAGTTGTACTTTCTCATTAATAGTGGCTTGTGAGCATGTTGAAGTAGCTCCATGAGTCAAATTAAATTCAATTGCCTCCAAACTTAAGATTCAACTTTTTATTAGTATTTCCAACAAGAATCTATGCTACCCAGTTAATTTCTCACACAAAATTTAAATCTCACATAAAACTCAGTTTCTCCGAAGTGCGACGATGGCGCTTTTAATGTGAAACTCGAAATTTCTCCACCAAATCGTTCGGCTCCCATAAATATTTAAGTTTTTCAGTTCAAACAAATATGAATTAGTGCACATGAGGTGATTTGGAATTCATTCTCTACCTTTATTTCCTTAATAAATCAATTGAGAAAAGAATAATGTATGGTACATCAACATACATATTAAAAATAAATTTGATACAAATTTAATGCAAATTTGAACATCTACAACAGCATACATACTAAAAATAAAATTTCATACAACAAATTATATAGTATACAACTTATCTACAACTTTCATACATGATTTCTACACAGTTAAATACAACTACAACATTATACAACTTAAATATAATTTTTATACAATATGTCTTTTGTATGTTTTTTGTATATGATTTGTATATATTTTGTAAGTGGTATGTTCTTCTTCCTCTCTGAAATTCCAATCAAAACTTTCTCTCTTAAAATAATTTTGATACATATCAACAACTTTATGTAAAAAGATAATATTTTTAACTTTAATACAAATTTGATACAATGATTCATATATTATACAACTATTTTTCAACTTTCATACAACATTCAAATAATATATATATATATATATATATATATATATATATATATATATATATATATATATATATATATATATATATATATACAGAATACAATTTACATACAATTATAATACAAATTTACTACAATTTCGTAAGTATATTGTATGTCATGTGTTCTTCTTCTTCTTCTTCTTCTTCTTCTTTCAATCTGAAATTCAGCTAAAATCAAGTCTAATCTTTACCAAACACCCTCAAAATTGAGATATAAACTCCAAACAATATTCTCAATTATTTGCAACGACACCCAATCCGAACAACTAATGAATTTTGAAAACCCAAATTTGATTTCAAAGCTTCAAAGCTTTTTAAATGGCTGTCAATGGTGGAGAGTCAAACACCTTCAAAATTTATTGATTGACAATTACAATTTGAACACCAATTGAGCAACATGAAAGGAAATTGCTAAGTTAAAACTCTATAGTAAAATGATTGAAATCCATTGATAAATTCCATTAAAAATATATACAACATAAAATGATAAAAAGTAGAGAACATCAGAGGAAGAAAAATTGGGGAAAGAATAGAGAGAGAGAGAGAGAGAGAGAGAGAGAGAGAGAGAGAGAGAGCAGGAGAGGGAGACGGAGAGAGAGAGAGAGCGCAGGAGAGAGAGAATAAGGGTGAGAAATAACTGATTCCTTATTCAATTCCTAATTTAAAGGGATACTCATTTAAAATTAATTTGTATATAATTGGTAAATTGTATATGGCCATGTAATTAAGTTAAAACTTAATGAGGGAGGGTAATAAAGTTTCATATGTAGTCTAGGAAGGTAAAACTCCCATCCGAAAACTCCAACAAATCTTCTCCTGATATTTCTAAAGTTATCATCTTGTTTTAAATTTTGTTAAGCCAATGTTCTACTTTCATGATTAGATTTCTAGCATTCATACTTCATATTCTATTCCACTAATCTATTAAAGTGAGATATGAAATAAGTTACTTGCATGTTTTTATCTCACAATTACTAAGACATAAAATTTCTAGGAAAATTACCAAAAGTAAATCAAAACTTAGAAAAATCTTTACGGTACAAAGCTCTTCGGAAATTCGAAAACAAATCTCCTCTTTTTCATTTCGACATTTTAGTTCCTTCTTTAAATTTCGATCAATAGGTATACATACAATACACGCGCACAAAAACAAACGTAATAGATTACTTTATCTTGGATTATTGTGGTTTATTTTTATTATTGTACTGCTATATTCTATTCACCTTATACATAGTATTGTATGCGGGTGAAATCGAGCTCGTGGTATATTCTAGCCTCCGACATGGTGAGCTAGACTCGAGACATGGCAATAAAGGACTGAAGATCGACCCCAAGTCTCACCGGACTAGAACCCGGGGGCAGAACGCCCGTCTTCGAGAATATCGAAGCCATGGTCCCGGAATCGGTCCAATCTCGAACGACTTCGAAGAAATATTGTCAGCATAGTCAACAGAAGACCGAAGTATCCGTGACCGGTCGGATATTACGTCTCGGGGATCTCGGCACGTATCAATAAGGAACCAGCAATCAGTGAATCAAGGGATCTTTTACCTTTTATAGAATTATACCTAAAGTAGGACTCCCCTACTATATAAAAGGTGTCTGATAATTCATAAAAGACATTGTAACACGTATTCCGAGGTAATATATCCTTATTTTTTCTGTTATTAGTTCTTTTGCTTTCGTTCGTCAGTGCTTGTTATTACGAGCCCAGATCAAGGGCCAATATTTCACTAAGGCTTAAATCGTCTTCCTCGTGTGGTTTGAGCTTACTTCATCCTTATTTATTTAATTTGTCTTTATTTACTGCTTTGTATCAAATAAATCCGCGTATCCTTAAATCCATTTACAAATTTAATTGTTATCCAATTTTGAGAGTAAATAGTTTGGCGCCCACAGTGGGGCTGAGGATAATAGTGGCTATTTGATACAAATTTCTATAACGCACACTACTTTACACTTGTTCTTTGGAGTCTCTCTAATTTCAGGTTAAAGCTCAAAATGTCATATTCTCAGTCAGCACCTCTACATGTTGACGATGAGTCCGTTCATCACGGCAAAAATAACAACATAGTGCCCAGTGGCGAGGTACCACATGTTGATCCCATCGGAATTTCGGTCGCTGACCCGATTGACGCCAACTCGCATGTGGCCATCAACACATATCTACCTACCGACCCTGAGAATAGCGTCCGTGGTAAAATCTGATCAACAGCCCGAAATACACAAGACATTGGAGGAGGTGGGATCAATTTACGGGTAATCTTCGAAATATTGCAAGATCAACAGGCGGCGATAGCCCAGTTACAGAACCAAAGACACACGCCGAGCAGAATTGAACCCAATCCACCCCGGGAAGTCACCCGCAAAAATGAACCGGTCGCAAAGAGGCCAAATGAAAATGAATCGGAGACCAACCCCGAGATTATAAAGATGCTCGAGGAACTGACAAAACGGGTAGAATCAGGAGAGAATAAAATCAAAGCTAATGACAAAAAGGTGGAAACCTACAATTCTAGGATCGACCAAATTCCAGGAGCACCGCCGATATAAAAGGCCTGGATTCCAAGAACTTCGTTCAAAAACCTTTTCCTCCGAGCGCGGCTCAAAAGCCGATCCTTAAGAAGTTTCGCATGCCCGAGATTTCTAAGTACAACGGAAAGACCGATCCAAATGACCATGTGACCTCCTATACATGTGACATCAAAGGGAACGACTTGGAGGATGATGAGATCGAGTCTGTCTTGTTGAAAATGTTTGGGGAGACCATGTCAAAAGGAGCTATGATATGGTATCACAACTTACCTCCTAATTCTATTAACTCGTTTGCTATGCTTGCAGATTCCTTCATACAAGCGCACGCCGGGGCTATCAAACTCAAGACCAGGAAGTCAGACCTTTTCAAACTTAAACAGAAGGATAATGAGATGCTCAGAGAGTTCGTGTCTCGGTTTCAAATGGAACAGATGGACCAGCTGCCGGTCACTGATGATTGGGCCGTTCAGGCTTTCACCCAAGGACTCAACATTCGAAGCTCGTTGGCTGCACAGCAGTTAAAACAAAACTTGGTAGAATATCCGATTGTCACTTGGGACGATGACCATAAACGGTATCAATCGAAACTCAAGGTCGAAGATGATCAGCTTAGGGCCCTTTCCGGGTCCGTGTATCCCGTCAGAACCTTTGACAGAGTCAGGAGAGACATCTATCATGAACCGAGATCAAACAGAGATCGGTATCAGCCGTACAATGGAGATCGAAGAAGCAGTGGTTCTGGGCGGAACCCTATGAGAAATGAAAGAAGAAATGATCGAGGTCAAAACAACCGGGGACTTATGAGCAAAAACAGCTTCGACAGGCACGTCGGTCCTAAAGAAGCGCCAAGATTATCAGAGTACAACTTCAACGTCGATGCCACCACTATCGTATCTGCCATCAGACGCATAAAAGATACCAAATGGCCTCGACCTCTACAGTCAGATACAACCCAAAGGGATCCTAACCTAATGTGCAAATATCACGGCACTCATGGCCACAGAAAAGAAGACTGCCGACAATTAAGAGAGGAGGTGGCCCGACTGTTCAACAACGGACATCGCTGAGAGTTCCGTGATACCAAGAACCACTTCAAGAATATGTATTCTAATAAACAGACCGAGCAGAAGAAACCTCAGCACGTCATTAATATGATCATCAATGGGGTCGACATTCCCCAGGGGCCGATGCTGAAGCGCACCAAAATATCCATCACAAGGGAAAATTGGACTCGGGATTACGTACCAGAAAGAATCTTGTCTTTCAATGACGAAGACACTGAGGGGATCATGCAGTCCCACAACGATGCACTGGTAATATCGGTACTCATAAATAAATATCGAGTTAAGCGTGTATTAATTGATCCACGTAGCTCAGGCAACATCATTAGATCGAGGGTCGTGGAACAACTCGGCATACAAGATCAGATCGTACCTGCGATCCGAGTCCTGAACGGGTTCAACATGGCTTGTGAGACCACTAAAGGGGAGATAATATTACCGATGAACGTCGCTGGAACCATTCAGGAAGACAAGTTCTATGTAATCGAAGGAGATATGAGATATAACCCTTTGTTCGGGAGGCCATGGATTCACAACATGAGAGCAATACCCTCAACACTGCACCAGGTGCTGAAATTCCCAACACCCGGAGGAATCAAAACAGTTTACGGGGAATAACTGACCGCCAAGGAAATATTCACGGTCGATGAGGTGATCCCGGCATCCACACTCTCGACATCGAAGGGTCCGAATCTGATGGCCAAAGACGAGGCCAAATAGCAATTACCGAAACCAGCCTCGACAGAATCGGAGAAACAAGAGGTAGACGAGGACGACAACTATGGAGTTCCCAGATCTTTCATAGCCACCGATGATTCTGACACTACCAAATCAACGGTCGAGGAACTGGAGCAAGTCACACTAATGAACACTTTCCCGATCGAAAGGTATACCTGGGCATGAGGTTAAGCCCCGAGCTCAGAAAAAATCTCATTCAACTTCTTATAGCTAACGAAGGTTGTTTCGCTTGGTCCCACCTTGAAATGACAGGGATCTCACCAGAAATAACCACTCATAAGCTAAGCCTGGACCCGAAGTTCCATCCGGTCAAGCAGAAGAGGAGACTCTAGTCCGAGGTCAAACATGATTTCATCAAGGATGAGGTATCTAAACTCCTTAAAATAGGGTCCATTTTGGAGGTTAAATACCCGGATTAGTTAGCAAACTTAGTGGTAGTCCCTAAAAAGGGAATACATTAAGAATGTGTGTAGACTATAAAGACTTGAATAAGGCATGCCCTAAGGACTCCTTCCCTCTGCCCAACATCGATCTCATGATCGATGCAACGGCCGGCCACGAGATCCTCGGTTTTCTCGATGCCTATTCCGGGTACAACCAAATACGGATGAACCCGGGCGACCAGGAAAAACCTCCTTCATCACTAAGTACGACACCTACTGCTATAACGTGATGCCATTCAGACTAAAAAATGCTGGTTCCACTTACCAACGCCTACCAAACCGGATGTTCGTGGAATAAATAGGAAAATTAATGGAGGTTTACATTGATGATATGTTGGTTAAGTCCCTAAGAGCAGAGGACCATTTGAAATATCTGCAGGAAACCTTCAGCATATTGAATAAATACAATATGAAGCTGAATTCAGAGAAGTTTGCATTTGGAGTCGGATCCGGTAAATTCCTCGGATTCATAGTATGCAACTGGGGAATCGAGATCAACCCTGATAAGATCAAATCCATTGAAGATATCATTGTTGTGGATAACGTGAAGGCTGTAGAAAGCTTAACTGGATGCATAGCAGCCCTGGGGCGATTCATCTCGAGGTCTTCCAACAAGAGCCACCAGTTCTTCTCACTGTTGAAAAAGAAGAATAACTTCTCGTGGACCCCGGAGTGCGAGCGGGCCTTAGAGGAGCTCAAGCGATATCTATCAAGCCCAGCACTGCCCTACACGCTGAAGATAGACGAGCAGCTATACCTGTACCTGGCAGTATCAGAGATAGCAGTAAGTGGAGTCCTAGTCCGGGAAGAGAAAGGGACGCAATTTCCCATTTACTATGTTAGTAGGACTTTAGGTGAGGCCGAAACTAGATACCCTCACCTAGAAAAATTGACGCTCGCTTTGTTAAGTGCCTCTAGGAAGCTGAAACCGTATTTTCAATGTCACCCCATATGTGTTGTGACTACTTACCCATTGAGGAATCTAATACATAACCTGAGCTCTCGAGACGGTTGACCAAATGAGCCGTGGAGATCAGCGGGTACGATATTGAATATTGGCCCCGGACCACCATTAAATCTCCAATTTTTGCAAACTTTGTGGACGACTTACGCCGGCCCTAATACCCGAGGTTGAAAGAGAGTTATTGTTGAACTCGGAGACTTCTTCGGGATCTGGACCCTCTTTACGGACGGCGCCTCGAACGCAAATGGGTCCAGACTTGGCATTGTATTGAAGCCATCAACAGGAAATATAGTTAGACAATCTATTAGGACTGTAAAATTGACTAACAATGAAACCAAATATAAGGCCATGATTGCAGGTCTCGAACTAGCCAAAAGCTTGGGGGCAGAGGTGATCGAAGCTAAGTGTGATTCCCTCCTTGTGGTGAACTAGGTTAATGGGACGTTCGAGGTCAGAGAGGAACGAATACAAAGGTACCTGGATAAGTTGCAGGTAACATTATATTGGTTCAAGGAGTGGACTCTACAACACGTACCTCGGGATCAAAACAGTGAGGCCGATGCCCTTGCTAACTTGGGGTCGTCAGTCGAGGACGATGAGTTCAACTCGGGGGTAGTTGTACAACTCATGAGATCAGTAGTGGAAGAAGGCCAGGCCGAGATAAACTCAACGAGCCTAACTTGGGACTGGAGAAACAAATATATAGAATATCTGAAGACCGGAAAACTACCCTTAGATCCAAAAGAATCGAGGGCCCTACGTGCGAAGGCAGCCCAGTTTAGCTTGTCCGAAGACGGAACCCTGTTCAGAAGAATATTCGATGGCCCGCTCACGATATGTCTAGGACTAGGAGATACCGAGTATGTTCTGAGGGAAATTCACGAAGGTATCTGCGAAAATCATTCAGGTGCTGAATTATTGGTTCGAAAAATAATCATAGCCGGCTACTACTGGATCGACATGAAAAAGGACGCGAAGGAGTTCGTACGAAAATGTGATGAATGTCAAAGACATGCTCCGATGATTCATCAACCCAGGGAGTTGCTGCATTCAGTCTTGTCACCCTGGCCGTTCATGAAATGGGGGATGGACGTCGTTGGCCCCCTTCCATGGGCACCCGGTAAGGCTCAATTTATATTGTTTATGACTGACTATTTTTCTAAGTGGGTGGAAGCCCAGACATATGAGAAGGTCAAGGATAAGGAAGTCATCGATTTCATTTGGGACCACATCATATGCCAGTTCGGAATGCCGGCCGAGATCGTGTGTGACAATGGAAAATAGTTCATCGGTAGCAAAGTAAGCAAGTTTCTCGAGGACCATAAGATCAAAAGGATCCTATCAAAACCCTACCACCCAAGTGAGAACGGACAAGCAGAGTCCACTAACAAAACCATACTCCAAAACCTCAAAAAGAGGTTGACCGACGCCAAGGGAAAATGGAAAGAAATCTTGCCTGAAGTCCTGTAGACATACCGTACGACCTTGAAGTCCAGTACTAGGGTCACCCCATTCTCGTTGGTTTACGGCACCAAAGCTCTAATACCGATCGAATTTGGAGAATCGAGTCTCAGGTTCCGATATGCAACCAAAGAATCAAACGATGAAGCCCTGAATACGAGCCTGGATCTGATAGATGAAAGGCCCTAAGCTGCCATTGTTCGGTTAGCCGCCCAAAAATAGCAGACCGAGAGGTATTACAATCGAAGAGCCAACCTTCGATATTTTAATGTCGGGTACTTAGTGTTAAGGAATGTCACGCTAAGCACCCGAAATCCGAACGAAGGGAAGTCGGGGCCGAACTGAGAAAGTCCTTGTCAAATTATCGAGATCACCAGAAAGGGATCATACAAACTCGGAACAATGAACGGTGAGCAACTACTGAACAACTGGAACATAACTCACTTGAAGCGATATTACTGCTAAGGTACGACCCCATGCATTCCTTTTACTTATTTGCATTTTGAACTAACACTTGCAGGAAACCGTCAAAGAACAACACAATTTTTATGCCTGAAAGTACGCGTTGCACTTTTGTTTCCCTGAACCAGTTTTGTCCCAAATGGATTTTTCGGCAAGGTTTTTAACGAGGCAACAGTAAATCGCGCTAACTTAGAATTGAAGGCCGGCTACGAACTAGTCTTGAACACTGGGGGGCATCACCCTCGGATAATGACTTTAGCAAGGAAAGAAACTTTGTGATCGAATAGTCTCGGCTCAATCGATAGGATTTACTGTAATGGCCAAACGGTCAAATGAACCATGCCCACATAGACTGCTCGAGCCCTGACATAAAGCTTGCACACATGTGTAATCGTATATATTACACACAGAAATAAAAAGAAGTTTCTACCTTGCGGATAAATATCTTGTCCCTTAAAATTTTTTTCCTCTTAAGGAATTTCCTACATTCGATCTCCTAAAAGATATCGAGCCCAAGGGCCGCCTTTATCCGGGTTCAAAGGATCGCTCTCACTCGAGGACTGCCTTCCAAAGACAAACTCCGACGGCCCGGGCTATCAGAGCCCGGGGGCACAATACCTATTAGGCAGCGTCCGAACCTTAAAGCACGGCCATCCCCATTAGGGGACTGTTATCTTGGGCAAGCCCGGATAACTTGGGGTAACAAGCCCACTAGGCAACACCCGAACTAAAAAGGCTACGGCCATACTAAAATGGCTTGGAGATATCCGATACCCGTAATGAAAAACAAGGCCTTCAAAATTTCTAAACTTGTTCAAAAAACTACCCTCGGAAAAATTATCATCTAAAAATTTCTAAGTATTTTGGGGAAGTTTACGCCTGTCTTCGAGAATATCGAAGCCATGGTCCCGGAATCTATCCTAGCCTCGAATGACTTCGAAGAAACATTGTCAGCATAGACTGAAGTATCCGTGACCGGTCGGATATTACGACAAGGATCTCGTCACGTTTCAATAAGGAACCGACAATCAGTGAATCAATAGATCTTATACCTTTTATAGAATTATACCTAAAGTAGGACTCCCCTACTATACAAAAGGGGATCTGATAATTCATAAAAGGCATTGTAACACGTATTCCAAGGCAATATATTATTATTTTTTCTGTTATTAGTTCTTTTGCTTTCGTTCGTCAGTGCTTGTTATTACGATCCCGGATCGAGGGGCAATATTTCACTAAGGCTTAAATCGTCTACTTCGTGTGGTTTGAGCTTACTTCATCCTTATTTATTTGATTTGTCTTTATTTACTGCTTTGTGTCAAATAAATCTGCGTATCCTTAAAACCACTTACAAATTTAATTGACCAAATTCATTTATAGCCACTTAGGCCAAACGTATAACACCTAAGTAGCCCAAAACTACAATATATATTTTATAGCCCAAAAATAATTCTAGTGGCTAGCCACCGAATTATACATCTGACCCACAAGCACAAATACAGGTTCACTGGAGAAATGATTTTCGGTCCAAAATGGTTTAGCCGGAAAACTTCACCGGTCGCAGCAGTGGCCGAAAAATTCACGGTCGTAGGAAAAGTTATATACCGGCCAAATCTGCCGAAATCCAAATAGCAAGCAAACCATCTTTTAGATCTAGATTTTTATAATATCAAAAGCCCCAAAAACAGTAAATAAAATGAGAAAAAAGAGTCGCCGGATTTAATGGAGGGTCGCCGGTGTTTGAGTTTCAAAAACTCTTCCTCCTATTGTAGGAAGAAGTTGTATTCTCCTATTAGGTCTTTTTCTAGTTTTTGTAAAAATATACTAGTTGGGTACTTACTGTATCATATGTTGCCAGAACAACATATTGGGTAAAAGGGTATGACAGATTGAGGCGACAAGGTCCATTGTTTGTCGAACAAATAGTCTTTGCTTTCTTTATATTGTACATTGTTGATGAAATGTTCACATTCATGAGCAGTATGACACCTTTGGAGTTTTGATTTATGATGCCAATGTTGTACCTGTCATCTTCCTCAATTCTGTATGTAGCTTCTATACCTCAACCAATGAGGTTCACATTAATTCAAGGTTGTAGGCAAATCTATTACAACCAACTAGAAACAAAAGAAAGCAAGAGGAATTGTATAGGACTGTCACTATACAATTTATATACAATAGAATATCACTATACAAAATTTATATAAAAATAGACTGTCATTATACAATAAATATACTAAATAGACTGTCACTATACAAAATATATACAAAATAAACTGTCACTATACAAAATAATACTAAATAGACTGCCACTATATATTTTATATACAATAGACTGACACTATACATTTTATATATAAAATAGACTGTCACTATACAAAATATATACTAAATAGACTGTCACTATATAAAAAATATACAAAATAGACATTTCGGGCTATTAGATGTAATATGTTTGGGCCGGGAGAGCCATTTCGTGTCAATGAGGAAAAACATGCGCTATTAAAATTTTAATGGGCTATAGAGGGTCATTTTCTCTATTTTATAAGAACAAAAACATATGGTACTTTGAATATTTATTTTTGGATAAAGCCAAGACTAATACAAAGTTGGCCATGAAACAAAATCAATACCCGCCTTAGGACACTCGACTATAAATAGGGATTTTATAAATTAGCTTAAATAAATTAGCTCGAAGAGAGCATGACCTACTATCCAGAAATTATAATTAGAAGTGTATACCAGCTAGTCTAAAATAACTTAAATTACAAGTCTAGCTATTAAACAATAAATTAATAAAGATTAAAGACATTCCAGTACGACATATGACTTTAAATTCCCAAACAATGAGCTGTTCCCAAACCAGATTTTAAGATAATATATAGTCAAGCAAACGTACGTTAGAAAAGAAAACGCCACCCATTGATTAATTTGAAATAATGGCTTATTCTAGCACCAAGTATCTCTAATCTAATTTTAAAAACTATGGGAATTAACATCATCCTTAGCTATTTGCTGCTTCGGAGAAGGTGGTGAAATCTTAAGCTTATACTAAAATCAGAAGGAAAAAAATAAAGTTTTTTCCATGATCCGATAATCCAAATTTTATATTTGGGTCAGAAGACCAAAACCATATGGTACTTTGAATATTTGGTTACGTATCAAATTAAAGCTAACTAAGACTATTACAAAGTTGGCCATGAAGCAAAGTCAATAAGGACACTCAACTATAAATAGGGATTCCATTCCCGCACTTCTCATCATCCAACACTAATTTCTTTACATTTTTAGCATCCATTTCAAGTCTATCTTCTAGAAAGCACAATTAAAAAAACATGGCTATTTCTGTCAACCATTTTTCCACTCTTATGATATGCATGATTTTACTTTTGCCTGCACTTTGCTACGGAACTCAAAGCTATGATTCCAAAGCTACCTTTTATAAGACTTCCGATGGCAAA
Source organism: Nicotiana tomentosiformis (assembly GCF_000390325.3). NCBI lineage: Eukaryota > Viridiplantae > Streptophyta > Magnoliopsida > Solanales > Solanaceae > Nicotiana > Nicotiana tomentosiformis. Next base: position 117,894,121 of record NC_090819.1, read on the forward strand.
GGAACACCAAGTAAGTTGACTTTTTCTACACAACTGTTTTTAGTTTCTTCTACAATTGCTTTATTTAACATTTGTATTTTGAAATATTTGATCAGCTGGAGCTTGTGGTTATGGAGAATATGGCAGATATGTTAATGATGGGTTGGTTACCGCCGCATCCTGGAAACTCTATAAGAATGGAGTTGGTTGTGGTGCATGTTATCAGGTAGCACTAAATACTTGGATGTTACTTTTTCATAATTAAAGTCTATAAAGGATTGCATTACTCTATACTAAATAGATAGCTTGTAAAACTTAAAGCTGAGAACTTACTTGTTCTTCGTAGCAAAACCAAACGAATTAGACGGTGGTTGTTGTCACGGTATGTCGAAGCGACTACCTAATTTCACAGTCTAGACCCTAAGTGAGTTGAGGAAGAAAGAGCGTAAAAAATACTGCAGAGAGTATATTTTATTATACTATATAAGTGTACTTATATAGAGAATACTAAGGTTAACTAATAACCCTAATAGGCCTTAAAACACCCCCTTATATAAAAAAAAGTAAAAAATAGTCAGATTTACAATTGGTAATTGAATATACAACTGGTAATTGAAAAATAGGCGCAGTTTCAAAACTAGTCGAAACTTAGCTACTTTTTCATGTAAAGATAAAATTTGAACAAAAATACCCTTAAAATCCGAAAAAATTCCAGCATAATATGCTGGAGTTCGAATATTTTACATATGAGATTCCAACATAATGTGTTGAATTTCATAATGTGTTGGAGTTCCAACATAATATGCTGGAAATTTATACGCATGAGCTCCATAATCTAGCGTATCATATTACGCTGGAACTTCCCGTGTTTCACCAAAATAGTGGCTATTTTATTTCAATAAATTTGCAAACACTGATTAATTTTTAATTGTCAGTCCAAAAATTGGCTAACGCGTGCTATTTTCACCCTTACGGTGGAACCAAAATTTCTTACAGTCTATATATGTGTGTTTCACAAAGTATATATAGCTGATTCTAATTAAGATCGATAATTGCAAGGAGAGCCGGATAGAGTTTAATAATTATATTTTATGCCTTCAACTTACCCCTGTATTTTCGACACGGAATATTAACAGGTGAGGTGCAAGGACAAGGCACTATGCAGTGACGTGGGAGTTAAGGTGAAGGTAACTGACAGTGGAGAAGGGCCAGGAACTGATTTCATTCTTAGCTCAGATGCCTTCGCCAAAATGGCTAAACATCCTAAGTTAGCTCACATGTTGTTCCCAAAGGGCGTGGTCGATGTAGACTATAAAAGAGTTTCTTGCAAATATGACAATCTCATTATCAAGGTCAATGAACATAGCAATTACCATGGCTACCTTGCCATACTTCTATTGAACAACGGTGGTTACGCTGATATCCTAGCTGTAGAAATCTACGAGGTATATACTCTATATGCCCAATTTTTTAAACTTAAATTTGATGATTAAGTTTGAGATATTTACACAAATAGCCAGTTAGATTCACTATATACTTTTTCTAGCCGATATACATAAATTATACATTGATTATACATGGTTATTAACACATTATACATGGATAATACTTATTATTATATATTCGTTAGGTATTCTTAGCTTAAGCAGTTCAGTTAGGTGGCCATATATTAATATGTATAAGCTCTAATTTGGAAAATGACATTTTGACACTGACCATTGAACAAAAGGATATACTAAAATGAATTGATTGACTAATCAATTAAATTCTTGGTTTTTGATGTAAAAATTTTGGGTTGATATATACAGGAAAAAAGCTACAAATGGACACCAATGAGGAGGTCATATGGAGCGGTATTCGACTTGTCCAACCCACCAAAGGGAAATCTGAAGCTGAAGATCCAAATAAAAGTAGATGGAAAGACCAAATGGGTGCAGTCTGATAAGACTGTGATCCCTGATCACTGGAAGGCTAGCTCTACTTACGAAACTGACGTTCAGATTCCCTGAACAAGTATAATTCACTAGTTTGTAATTTAATTTCTTTGTTATGGTTTGGAGTCAAAAAAGTTTGTCTAGGTCATCAGCCATTGTGGTTTAACCAAATGTTTGTTTGTTAATAAGGCTGAAATTCGTGTATTCTTGTAAAGAAATTATGAAATAAAACATCGTCGTATCTAGTGTTATTTGTGTAGTGTGTCTGGACATTTCCTTAAATTGCAATACTTGGTATCATTAGGCTACCACGGCCACGGCTGCTTGGGCGTTACGCGTCATAAAAATGTTGTCATTTTAAGATGTGTGCTTGCGAGTTGTACTATGCTAGAAGCAAAAAGTACCAAGACCACCACAAAATGATGACATATTCAGCAATACAAGGTTGAATTTGATACACTCGAAAGGAAACGAGAACTGTCTTGCTATAAGTATATGTCCACAGCAAAATTAAACCAAATAAAAATACAAGTTTTTTTTAGAGAGAATATGGAAAATGCAATATGTGATGCCGATTAACGGATTATATGAGCCTCGATGTAAGCTTCAGTTTCCATGAAATATCAAGCATTAGGCAACAGATCGGGTTTCAGGGAGGGATTGAAAATTTTGAGAAATACCTTTACAAAAAGAGCCTCTAATTTTAGCAAATTTTCCATTTATAAGCATACCGAATCAAGGATTTAGAGTCATATAATTGTTTACCCATAAAACGGTACAATTGAATTTGTTCGTGGTTTCTAGACAAGTGAATTAATTTGATCCAAAAAGTAACGAAATAACTGATGAAATATAAAATACTTAACCTTAGAATGTAAATGAAATGACAGAAGTGACGAATCCGGGAATATGGTTTCCGGGCTCAATAATGATGAGATCAAAAAGCGAGAAAGCAAAATAATATTAAAATTCTGTATAGAATGTAGTATAAGTTAGCCAGAAAATTCGTGTCCCTTACAATGATCATTGAACTTATTATTTATAGCTATGAAAAAGGTACTAGGGTCGTGCCCTTCTTTAATGTCAATTATGAGGAGCATTGATGAAGATGTAACGGTGAACATAAATGCCAAATTCTCTGTAATGGGCCGTTGCTCTTTAATGCTGTAGAATATTCATCATTGAATGCTACCGGGCGCAGAATATTCAATGCCTTCACGAACGTTATATTTTTCGGTGACACACGAGATATTTGCGTCCGATTTTTTGTCTTCCCGACTTAGGTTCCACGTGTCCCCTTCTTGGGTGGCCACGTGCCATAACATATTTTACCTAATATAGATAGTCCCTCTGCTTTTCGGTGATATAAATTTGTGTTACCGGGAAGTTGGTAGAAAGATCCTTTTGGCGGAAATTATTATAATTTCTTTTGAAGGCCACTGACGGTTGATTAGATGCCTGTCTCTCCGCATTTAATGCCCCGAACACGCGTCTTCCCATGATTTATCACGCTTTTTGCCGGTTATCGAGGTAAGCTTAGCCAAGGATTTAGCCGCCAAAACTTTACTTATACGTATCAACTTCCCCCCTTGTATTCCAACTTCCTTCATCTTATTTCGCATACTGAGTCTTCATCTTCTTCAAACAAAACCCCTTTCTCTTTTTCGATGGCTTCCTCCTCAAAATGTACTGGTTCTTCAAAAGGCAAAAATAAAACCGACGACTTTGTTGTTCCAACCTTAGACTCCATCATACCAAAAGGACTCAATACCGCAAAGGATTTTGAGGAGAAATTTGCTTCTGCTAACCCTCGTACATGGGCTGTTAGCAGGTACCCTTTTTCCATTCGTCCTTCCAGTATTCCCGCTGTGAAGGGATATTGTTGTTGCCATGAATTGGATATCATCGCTCCCGATCTATCGGAGCGAGTGACCCTTCCCAAGAAAGAATTTACATACTTTTACACGTATCCCTTTAATTTGGGTGCATTTTCTTTGAGTGGAGAGCTTGATTCCATGATTGCGGAATTTTGCCTCCTCTATCAGGTGTGTTTGGCACAGGTAATTCCTTCTGTGTGGAGGACGGTTGCATGCCTTCGATGCTTATGCCAAGAAATTGGAGAAGAGCTAACATTAGCTCACATGATGAATCTCTACTACCCCAAGATTTTCCGGGGGGGGGGGGGGAGGTATGATAAATCTTTGTAAATGAGGACACTATGCTTTATTGATTAGCATGGATGATGATAGTGACAGGGGTGGATGGAACGATTCGTCACGGTTGCCACTAGCAGTATCATTCCAACAATGACTTCATGCTTCATCCTTTTCGGCCGCTTGGAACCACGCTCGTAAGATCTCTAATATTTCTTCTTTTATTAAATATTCTTATATGGCCGTGCTTTCATTCTTCGTATATTTTAGCAACTCGATGGGTCCTGCCAGTGGTGAAAGGCTTAGACTGGTAGGTTCAGAAAATTTTAGACGTCACAATACCCGAAACTTACTTGTGTAAAGAGGTGGCCTCAAAATACGAGTGGAAGGCCAAATATCATGGTAATTTGTACTTACCTCACTTCCATCTTTCTCTGCTTTGCATATCGATTGATCCCTTCTAACTTATTTATGAAATTAGGTCTAACTGTGGGCTTTGTTGCTGTCCCCGAGGAGGATGTTTTGGCTGATCCCGTTGATGTAGCGAGGCTGCTTTAGAACACTTTCGCTCGAACAGGTATCTCCGGGCCTGCTTCGGGTGCAACCACATCTTCACAGAGTCCTCGACTAGAAGATAAGAAACCGAAGAGAAAACGTTCCTCCATGGTCGGGGAGAAGAATAAGCGGACGAAGAATGCTGTCCCCAAGATATCTCCGGTGGCGAAGATTCCTGGTCTTTCTTCTGGGCCGGTCATAGACACTGTGATGATTGATGATGGTGAAGAAGCTAGTGATGAGGGAGCTTCTCTTCATAGAAGGCGACGAACCTTATCATCTCAACAGGATGCTCAACTTGTTGAGACAATCGTACCAACCGAGGATGCTGTCTCGGCACTTTGGGGATAATTTTATTTGGTAGATAATGACAACTCCTGTTCTCGGGCCCCTATTGTTGTGCTCGGTACTGCGAGGCAGAGTACTGGGTCTTTGCCATCTTCCGTTGGCGAGCACCCAACATCCAGTGCTGATTTTTGACACAACTGTTTCTCATTTTCTACCCCATCAGCTTCATCACCACCTTCTCCAATACCAAGAACTGCTACATCACTTCCATCTTCATCCGCTCTTCCACCAGTAACATCATCTCCGACAGCCGCACCTGACCATGAAAAAGGCGTTCCTCTTCCATCGGGGGCAAAATTATGCTGCCCCTTCTGAAGATCCTCAGAGGAGTAGGAATGTTACTCTTTCGGTCTCTACCGGGTGCAATCTTCTTTCCGGGCCGGTGGAGCTTGCTAACTATCTAAAGTCTTTGGCTTCAGAAAAGGATTGGGAAAAGATTCGGTCACTCTCGGGAGAGTGTTTGTTGAACAATGCTATGCATTACGCCGCAGCAGTATGTTTCTTTCTTCTTCTGTTATTTCTCCTACTTTTGAATGAATGTATTTTAACTTTTACCTCTTCTTGTTTTGCAGGCCAACTTACTTGCTTCAGAGGGCCTTTAAAGGTTGATTCGTGAGAAGGAAGGACTTATTTCTTAAAATGATCACCTTTTGTTGGAGCGGGAACAAACCATTCTCCGTTTCTCATAATTGGAAACCAGTGCCACCAAGGACAACATTTTGGAAGCTCATTTGCAGCAAAGCGAGCAAGAAGTGATAACCCTCAGCCAAGAAGTTGGCCCGTTGAAGGTTAGATTTGATGAAGCCAAGGCTAAATAGGCTGAGGTCCAGGGCGCCATTCTTGCTACAACTATGAGTGATGTTGTTGTTGCTGAAATGGTAACTAACTTGGAAGGAACATTGAACTCCAAAGTCGAAGAGATTGCTGTCGCGGGGGCGAAACATGCCCATCTAGAAGAGAAGTACAGGAAAACTATCAAGCATAACAAGCTCTTTAGTTCAACTATTCGTGAGCTTGACGTCAACCTTAAATCTGTTAGGTCCGCCCGGGAAAATCTTTCTGCCAAGATAACCCAACTTAAAGAAAAACTCAAGCACATAGAGGCTTCCCTCGTTGTTGAAAAAACTTATGCCATGTACAGCATGAGGAGAAGAAACTTGGAAGAAGCCAAGGCTGGTGTCATTGATATTGATGCTGAAATTACTAAGGCACGCGAGCTTGAGTTAGCCGCTAAGACTGGCCTTCCATCGAGGTCAGATGTATCGGGCCCATCTGGTTATGGTTCCGAATTTTCGGGAACTGAAGAAGAATCGGAGGGCGACGATGTTGAAGATCGGACTGGGGAAAATCTTGATCCATTGGTGCAACCGTCTACCACTCCCGGGGGCGTGGACACTACTCTTTCTCCTGGGCCCGGAGGCACTGCAATTTAACTTTACTTATATTTTCTCGTTTTGTATTTCTTTTGGCACGTTCTTGTAAATGAAAACATATTTTTGCTCAAATATTTTGTTTGAATCTTACTTTTTCTTGAATATCCGTGCAGTTTTTCTAACCCTTATATTCTTTTAAGGATTCTGCGCATGTTTTTTTGTTCACATTTTTCTGTATGTGGTCTCGGATACATTTTCTTCGATGCACTTAGTTTCCGAGAATTATCCCTTTTACGTGAGGGTTTCAATAAGTATTTGCGCAAGTTTGCTTTTTGCGTCCTTTTCATATGCGTATTCGGGTGTATATTTTCCCGATAGTATTTTTGATAGGCATAAATTCTTCCAGAACCAACCCTTTGACGTGAAAGTTTTTATAAGAGAGGGCCCTCTTACTTTTACGATGCTCTTGAAGAGGACGTCTCCTGTTCATTACGACACTAACATTTGAAGTACTTGTTTAACTTTCAAATGACAAGGTTAGCTCATCGTTCAGACAAGAAACAAGATAAAAGTAAAAGAATTTCATTATATTCCCTTATTTTCATAGATTACATAAGCATTTTGCTATGCAGAAAAGAAATTGCCATGACTTGTGTCTATCTTGTAAAATTTGTTTTTATGAGGCTGGTTGCGCAGTCCCCAGTCCCGATGATGTATTTTGTTCCTGGATTTTTGTTCCCCGGTTGACGTGGCATTCAGTGTTGTCGTATCCTCATATCACCCCCAGTGTTCGAATGTGAAGAATGCAAATTAGAACACTGGAAGTCTTGTATCTTCGAAGGTTCCACCAATGAATTGCTAGGTAATCCTTCACTCGGCAACATATCTCGTTTCCCATTAGGAATCCATGCTATCGAGCGAAATAATACCTAACAATTCTCTATTGGTTTGTGCTCGTGAACGGTCGGGTAACCTCTATTCGGTATCAAACTTAACTTCCCGATGGGAATTTGCTATGGAACCAAAGATTACCTAATCGCCCCCGAGTGAAGCCTTGGTATCAAAGATCTTATTGATGTTGTCTTCATAGTATGCTTTCTATCGCTGCCTCATTAATAACCTTGCCAGAAAAACCCAACTAGGACAAAAACTGAATGAAGGAAAAAAGTGCAGTACATACTTTCCGCTTGGGTAATGTTTATCAGTAATAATATCTTTTGAGGTGTGCCACGTTCCAGTTGCTAGGTAACTTATCTTCGTTCTGGTTTTCTAACTCGTACGAGCCTTTTCCAGTGACAGCTGAAGTCCGATAGGGACCTTCCCACGTTGGACCCACATTCCCCGTGTTAAGCTTCAGGGCATTTTAAGTGACTTTCCTCATAACTAAATCTCCCACCTTAGAATAACGGAAATTAGCTCTTAGATTATAATATCGCTCCATTCTCTGCTTTTGCGCCGCCATTCTTACATGCGTCAATTCCCTGCGTCCCTCGAGCAGCTCCAAGTTGATTAACATTGCTTCGTTGTTCGGTTCTTCGTCTGTCTGGAAATACCTTAAGGTTGGCTCCCCTACTTCCAACGGTATCAAAGCTTCTGCTCCGCACACAAGGGAAATGGGGTTTCTCGTATGCTTGACTTGGCCGTCGTTCGGTAGGACATGAGTAATTGACCACTCCTGGAATCGTGCCAATAAAGCGTGGACCTTTACCACGTATTATTTCATACGTTCCTCTTTGGTGTCAATAATACCGTAAACATGATTTACTACCAACTGCGAATCACATTTGATTTCGATGACTTCGAATTCAAGCCCCCGGGTCAATTCGAGCCGTGCAATCAAAACTTCGTACCTTGTTTCATTGTTAGTTAAAGGAATCGTTCTTATGAATTTCTTTAAGGTTTCCCTCGAAGGCATGATCAAGACTATTATGAGACCAGACCCTTTCACATTTGAAGCTCCATTAGTAAATAAGGTCAAAACTCTCGATGTTGATTCCTACACCATTATTGCCTCCTTGGCTGCCATAGGCAATAGTCCCGGGCTGAAATCGACCACAAAGTCAACCAAGACTTGTGACTTAATTGCAGTCCTCAGTTTATACTATATATCGAACTCACTCATTTCGATGGCCCATTTGGCCAATCTACTCAAGAACTCGAGTTTATGGAGGATATTCCTCAAAGGAAAACTAGTCACCACTGCTATCGAGTGGCATTGGAAGTAGGGACTCAACTTTCGAGCGACGACTATGTTAAGTGGGGATTTTGACTGCTTATTAGCGCATTTTAGCTTTTATTTTAGTCTAAAAGCATTTAATTATGTTCCCGAAACTGTTGAAATGTGCAAATATTTGCAGGAATGATGGAAGTTGGACTCCTGAGATGAAATCCGACTCAACAAGGAGTAATCAACACATAAGGCAACATAAGGCACAAAAGCTTGCGAAGTACGGACCGCAGAATTCCATCTGCGGCCGCAAACAATGAAGAAAATCCTAACAGAATTCCAAGTAAGATACAGACCGCATAGAAATTGTGCGGCCGCAAATGAAGCACTGGAGATGAACTTTATAGGGTGTGCAAATTACCAATGTACAAGTCCCTCAAGATTGCGGACCGCACAAGAATTGTGCGGCCGCAGAAGACCAGATTGAGGCCGCAATGATAAACATTGCCTTTCAGCTGCACTGGAGAATTATGTGGCCGCAGAATCCTAGCTCCTGCGAGATGAAGACTTCTACAGACCGCACATGGAATTGTGCGGCCGCATAACCTTATGAGGGCATTTTTGTCCAAAATTTCTAGCCTTGTATAAATAGACGAGTTTCACAAAATTAGGTTAACTTTTGACATCAGCAAGTCCTGTAGCATTTCTTTGCTTCATTTAGTAGTTTTCTATATTTTGGGATATTTTAACATAGATTTTATCATTTTGACCTTACAATATGAGTTTAATTAGTATTTCCTCTTTTATTTCTTCAATTTCAAGCGTGAGTAGCTAGATTGTTACTAGGGTTGTGACCCAACCCTAGTGTGTAAACCTTATGAGTATCTAATTTAGTGCTTGTTTATGATTGCATGTTTATTATTTAGCCTTGTTCATGCTTTAATTTATGGAATTACTGGTTGCAAATATTAGTTTATGCCTAATTGACTTGGTCCCTATTTGAGAAAGGGAGACCTAGTCTAGGAAAACTTGGCTAACAAGAAATTGGGTCAATCGAGAGATTGATTAACCTAATTAAAGGGTTCAACCTAGAGATAGTAATAACCCGACTTGAGATTTTATCAACCATTTTGTGCAATACCCATTTGGTCTTGAGAAAGCCAAATTGGGCAAAACCACTCTATGACTGAGAGGTATTGAGTGAGTAATTGAGAGTTGATAGCTTTAATATACCCTGATCAACAAAACAAGCATTAAGGTTTAAATCCCATAGGAAAAACACCTAGGTGATGGTCATAGCCCTAGGCTTTTTACAAACTTGAAAAATAACAAAAACAATTATCTTAGTTTTATTTTTTAACTTTGAAATCTTAGTTTTAAAAATAGAAATAGAAACAAAACCAATTTGTGGAAGTGTAAATTAAGATAGTTCAAACTCACGTACTAGAATATATACTCTTAACTCCCATATAAACTCCCTGTGGATTCGATCCTGACTCTTTGTTGGGTTACTATTATTGCAATCAACCGTTTCATATCCTTGTTTTTGCAATAAGGCTTTTGAAACTTTGCTTAGCAAGTATGGTGTCACTCATAAAGTTACGACTCCCTATCATCCACAAGCTAGCAGTCAAGTGAAAGTCTCCAACCGGGAGATAAAGAATATCTTGTCCAAAACAGTGAATGCTAACCTGACGGATTGGTCAAAGTAGCTTGATGATGCATTATCGGCTTATCGGACAACTTTCAAAACTCCTATCCGAATGTCTCCATACTAGTTGGTATTCGGCAAAGCTTGTCATCTTCTGGTGGAACTTGAGCACCAAGCCATGTGGCCTCTAAAGAAGTGAATCTTGATTAGGATGCAACCACTAACTTGAGGGTTGCACATTTTAATGAATTGGATGAGATCCGGTACCATTCCTACGCAAGTTCATCCTTGTACAAAGATATTATGAATGACCTTTATGACAAATACATTCGAAACAATGAGTTCAAGGTGGGCGATCTTGTGTTGTTATTCAACTCACGGTTGAGGATGTTTCCTAAAAAGTTGAAATCTAAATGGAGTGGTCCCTTTGAAATTGTGGGTGTGACACCTTTTGGTGCATTGGACTTGAAGAACAAAAATAATGAAGTATTCCGAGTTAATGATCACCGGGTGAAGCACTATTTGGAAAAAGTTAATGATAGTCACGTTGTGGCGGTGATTCATTTCAAATGATGGTAATCTACATCGTGCCGCGACGTTAAATCAGGCGCTTCTTGGGAGGGAACCCATGTTTCCTTTTCTTCTCTTTTTATTTTTTATTTATAGATAGGTGTTATTTTTGTGCTAACTAGATTTGAAGTGTGTTGCAGGGATGAGTGTACTTTACAGGAATTGTGCCCACAAAATTGGCTAAGTGTGGAAAGAATTGTAGACCGTAATTGTATTGTACGGACCGTACAATTTTGGTTGTTGTAGAAAAACGTTCTCTGCGGCCGCACAAATACATTGCGGACCACTCAACTTGAAGTTGGAAAAAGTCAACTCTCTGAAGTTGGTCTGTCAGAGTAATGATCGATCTGCGGCCCCACAACTAATTCTGCGGATCGCAAAATGCTAGGTCAACTGGGCCTTCAGGTAACAGAGTGCGGACCGCAATAGGAATTATGCGGTCGCACTCAAGCCCTCGTCCCTTGCCAGAACCCATTCACTATAAATAACATAAGTTAGGGCACTGTTTCCTTTTTCCCTCTCTGAGCTCACAAAGTGCAAAATTTGAAATTTCGTATTAAATTAGCTGCTCACAAGCCTAACAATTGTTGATCACTCATCTCTTGCAAAAATTCTTATCTGGTATGCATCATCATCTTGATTAATTGCTTTTAATTTTTAGATTTTTAGTAAAATTTTAGACCATTTGTTTGATTGAATCTATTTGAACAACCACGTGGGGTTAATATGTAGTGGGTAGACTGGTAAATGATATAAGGGGAATGGGTAAATTGATTTTCATGTTTAGATGTTGTTTCCATGTCAAAACTTTGCAAAATGTTGAAGCCCTAGGTGAAAAATGACCTTCTGTTCATAATTGTTGGAATCTGCAACCGCATAAGAAATTATGTGGTCCGCAGAAGTTAAAGATTATGGCACTATAGTAAGGCATGGTTCTGCGGCCGTAATAAAAATTGTGCAGATCGCAGAAATCCCACTGCGACCGCAAAACAGCTTAATCCTTGTGATCAGTGACCTGTGAATTTGGTGACTCCCAAGTGCGGCCGCAAAGCAAATTGTAGGGACCACAGAAAACTAATTGCATTCGTAAAACAACCAATTCTGTCATCGGAGAGTTTGTATTTTGGTGACATCTGCAGCCGCAAAGAGAAATGTGCGGACCGCAACCCATTTCTGCGGCCGCACTAGAAAATTGTGTAGTCCGAAATGACCATCTGCGGCCGTAATGACAATTCTGCTGACCGCAATTCCCTACCCTGCAAGCATGTGTCTACAATATTTTTCATTGCAATCTCTGGTGTGTCCTTGAATTCTTTGTGTCTGAAATTGAATTGAAATTAACAATCGCATTTGCTTGGTACAAAACATGGTTCGATATAAAGGACGAGGTGACACTTCAAAAGGAAGGGGTGACCCTTTCCGGGGACAAGGGAAGAGACCCTTGCCTAGTTCCCAACAGCTTGAAGTTAGAAAGAAGACAACAACTAACAGAGGGAGAAGTACAGACCTTTCCGAGGCCAGTTCTTATGCCCCATCTTGGGAAGCATCAGAGGGCAACTCATCCTCTGTACATGAGCAGCCAGTTGTCCAATCAAGGCCACCAGGGAGATATCAGCTTAGGGATGAGCCGTCTTCATCACATAGAACCTCCGAGAATTCGAAGAGTGCTATTCAGGCTTCATAGCCTTCCACTACACCTGCCCCAAGGCACTAGAGACTTCAGTTCAGGATATCCCAGAGGACAAGGGAGAGATACTACCGTTGCCGACCTTGAAGGTCGAAGAAGAAATAAGTGTGGGAGGACAGGTTTGTCAGTTTGACTTCCTTCTCTAGCTTTTGTGGGTAGTGGCCGGTGACGTCGCTCACTCTTGAGCGACGGTTTCAATTGAAAGATCTAGAAAAGTACAACCCTGCAGTCTTGAGGCAATTCCGAGAGTGCAAGTGATGGATATGGTTCACCCGGAGCATGGTGGATGCAAAGAAATACCTTGTTCGGGAGTTCTATGCCAATGTGGCGCATATTAAGAAAGGCTCAAAGGTAACTAAAGTGAGGAATCTCAAGGTGCGTTTTGACCAGCACACATTGAACACCTACTTGGGGTTTGATGATGTCGAGTCCACAGAGTATTTGGAGAAGTTGGCACTTGGGGATGCAGCTCGCCCGTGGCTAGCTGAAATTCTAGCATCTTTTGGGCCACTACCACCATGGATCACAAAAAGGGTGGATTTTCATAGAAACACTTTAAGTTTTGAGGCAAAAGGGCTGCAGACCTTTGTATGCAGCTGCTTACACCAGTGTCAAAATGAGACAAACCTTCCGATCCCGCGGGCAGTTCTTCTCGCCTCCATCATGGCTGGGTACCCGATCAATGTGAGTGGCGTGATGTCGGCCAACATATCTATGGTCGCCAGGCAAGCTGACACATCCTATCCGTATCCCAACACCATTATTGAGTATCTTACGGATGCGAGGGTGGAGCCGAGAGATTTTGATACGAAGGTGCGGGCGAAGATGCCCTTCTCATGGTACTCATTGATGGATACACACAACCCTAAGAGAAATGGTCAGTCGTCTACCACTACAGGCCAGTCTAATGAGCCATCGGTAGTATCTGCAGAGGAAGTTGACATGGCATCTACTTCAGCTAAGCCTTCAGCTAGTGCAGCAGCAATGCTTCCACCTCCAGCCTTAGTGCCTACAGCAGCCCCTGTCATAGGTTCCACCTCGGCTTTGAAGCCAGTGCTGATGCTTTCTAATCCAATATCTGCACTACGAGTCTCCCAAACATTGGCAAGACTCAAAAACTAGATGTAGACAGCCACTACAAAGCTGTCTGACATATCCAGTACTGTTGTAGCACAATCCTCCATCCCGACACCTCATATGCCCCCCACAATGGAAGAAACATTGAAGAAGCTCCTGGACAACTAGAACACTACCATGGCTACACTGGTATAGTACGGTTCAGTGATCAAAGAGCTGGGAAAAGTAGTTAAGAAAATAAGAAAGACACAGGCCTCCAAAAAGTTAGTGAACAAGCTTCAGAGAAAGGTTACCAAGCTTGCGGTAGCCGGAGATATTCGATTTGATATGCTGATTGACTCACATCATCCAGGCCCAGACCCTCCAGCACCTACAACACCAGTTGGCCAGTCTGAGGATGCAGACTATCCTGTTGACACTGCTGAGGCAGTGCATCAGATGTTCACCAACCCAGTCACTCCCAGAGTTGAGGACGATGAGATCCAGTTGGAAGAGACTGAGGGTGGTGATGCTACTGTGGACACAGAAATGGCCAAGGAGCCATAGGGAGTTTTCTTCACTCTTACCCATGCTTTACTTTTATTTTGTTAAGCATTTGGGACAATGCTTATTTTTATTCGGGTGGGGGGTGGGGGAGGGGTGGAGTTTATTTGATGATTCTGAGACAATTGGTTTGTAATAACGGCTAGTATTTCTTCTTTTTCCTTATTCTGTATATATTCTCTCTTGTCTTCTCTCATTATGTATATATCTTCTCTCATTATGTATATTTGTATTTCTTTCGATAGTTTTTGTTTGTAGCCTCTTTATGTTTGGTTCTCTTACTAGTTAGTGTTTAATTTCGTAGCTTCTTTTCTATTTAGTAACTTCTTTTTTTGAATTAGTAGTTTTTTTTCGATTTAGTAGCCTCAGTTCGATTTAGTAGTTTTTTTTATGTTTTAGTGAATAATAAGCTTTTGGTTTTCTTAATGCCACGGTTCTTTCCAAAGGTAGTTTTTGTGTGAACCGGGTGACTCTTCCCAACGATGGATGACGTGATAACCTTCTTAAGGGATGGAGTTCTTTTTGGTGTTTAGGTAATAATAGTAGTAGAATTGATTAAAAAGACCTAATTAAGTCATGCTCGAAGAGTCAAACATGCTTCACTTAGTACCAACATACTTAACTACATGCTTATGGTTAGAAACAAGGTTTTTGAAAGAAATAGCTCTAGTTAGTGACTGTGTGACTATTGTGTTGGATTAGGCAATCATCGATGTGGTTTAATCGAACCATAGTGAATTTCAATCTTGAATATGGTCATTATGGGCACTCGACTCTATACTCTTTAACAATCCAGCTGCGTGGGGGTGGGATGTTTTGTTGCTAGCCCAAATACCCATGCAAATGGTCTAGAACTTGCCCCGAATGTGTTTCAAGGCAAAATTTTAAGTTTTTCTTGGCTTAAAAAGTGATTGTAGGCTTTCCATAACCCTCTTGAATTTTTCCACTTCCTACAAATGTTGTTACCCCTCGTCAAACCATTTGAGCCTCGAGCCTTTCTTATTTGATAATCATGTTACAAGCCTTTACCCGTTTTGTCGTAACCTTCTCTTGGCACCCGAGCTTTCCTTAACACTCTTGTGAAACAATTGGTTGGGAATGTAAGTTTGGGGAAGATATAAGGAACTTGAAAGAGATATCAAGACACAAAAAGAAAAAAGAAATGATGAGAAAGAAAGTCAAGAAAAGGAAATAACAAAAAGAAAAATACAAAAAGAAAGTGAATAATTGGAAAAGTTGAGGGGTTTCAAAGAAAAGTAATGATACAAAACATGAAGAAATCAAATAGGGAGAAAATGAATGTCATGATCAATAAAGAGTGATGTTAAGTTTCTCTAGTTCCCAAAGGAAAATAAAGTGCTTCAAGGAATTAGCAAAGCATGAGCCGAGAATAAAAGCCGCTCAACCTTATTGTATCCAACCTTGGTCCAAAAGCCTCCATTACATCCTGAAAAAGCCCTACGTGATTTTAAGCCGAGTGAACTTACATTAGTGGCAAACTGGAGATCTACATGAGGGACAAGCCTATGGTACTTGAACCCGTAGTTGCTACATTCTTTTGAGAGAGATGAGTGAACCTTTGACAAATATTTGGATTGAGTGCTAAAATTATTAAGTGAGCTAGGCAAATGGAGAGTAGAGGAGGAGGAGTTTGGGATCCATAATGACCTACATGAAAGAGCAAGCTTCCTTGATGAATAAAGTCAACTCTTGATGCTCAAGTGTCACATTAGAACTATATGTGCATAAAACGTTTAACTTTGTCGCCTTGTTGATAATACATAAGTAGTGTGGGTAATTATTGGTCCCAATTGATGTGTGAATGGCTCACTTGTGATTAGATGGAATGGCATTTAACTTGTGGAGGTGAGAACTAATTTATTTGCTTGAGGAAAAGAAAAAACTTAAGTTTGGGGGAGTTGATAAGTGGGGATTTTACTGCTTATTAGCGCATTTTAGCTTTCGTTGTAGTCTAAAAGCATTTAATTGTATTTCCAAAACTAATGAAACGTGTAAAGTATTGCAGGAATGTTGGAAGTTGGACCCCCGAGATGAAATCCGACTGAACAAGGAGTAATCAAAACACAAGGCAACAAAAGGCACAAGAGCTTGCGAAGTGCGGACCACAGAATTCCATTTGCAGCCGCAATAATGAAGAAAATCCAACTAGAATTCCTAGTAAACTGTGGACCGCACAGGAATTGTGCAGCTGCAAATAAAGCACCGGAGATGAACTTCAGAGGGTGTGCAAATTTTCAAAGTCCAAGTCCCTCAAGATTGTGAACATCACAAGAATTGTGCGACCGCAAAAGAAGTGCCTTACAGCCGCATAAATAAAGATGTGGACTGCAGAAGACCAGATTGTAGCCGCAGTGGAGAATTATGCGGCTGCAGAATCCCAACTCCTGCAAGATGAAGACTTCTCCGGACCGCACATGGAATTGTGTGGCCACAAAACCTCCTGAAGGGCATTTTTGTCCGAAATTTCTATCCTTGTATAAATAGACGAGTTTCACAAAATTAGTTAACGTTTGACATCAGCAAGTCCTACAACCATTTTTCTTTGCTTCTTTTAGTATTTTTCTATATTCTGGGATATTTTAACATAGATTTTATCATTTTGACTTTATAATGTGACCCAACCCTAGTGTGTACACCTTATGAGTATCTAATTTAGTGCTTGTTTATGATTGAGTGTTTATTTAGCCTTGTTCATGCTTTAATTTATGGAATTAGTGATTGCAAACATTAGTTCATGCCTATTTGACTTGGTCCCTACTTGAGAAAGAGAGACCTAGTATGGGAAAACTTAGCTAACAAGAAATTGGCTAAATCGAGAGATTGATTAACCTAATTAAAGGGTTCAACCTAGAGATAGTAATAACTCGACTTGGGCTTTTATCAACCGTTTTGTGCACTACCCATTTGGTCTTGAGAAACCCAAATTGGGCAAAACTACTCTCTGACCGAGAGGTATTGAGTAGGTAATTGAGAGTTGATAGCTATAATACACCCCGATCAACAAAACAAGCATTAAAGTTTAAATCCCATAGGACAAACACCTAGGTGATGGTCATAGCCCTAGGATTTTTACAAACTTGAAAAACAACAAAAACAATTATCTAAGTTTTATTTCTTAACTTTGCAATCTTATTTTTAAAAATAGAAATAGTAACAAAACCAATTTGTGGAAGTGTAAATTAAGATAGTTCAAACTCACGTACTAGAATATATACTCCTAACTGCCATATAAACTCCCTGTGGATTCAATCCCGATTTTTTGTTGGGTTACTATTATTGCAATCAACCGTTTCATATCCTTGTTTTGAGGTGTTATTTGGACGAGATCAGACTACGAGAGCTAAGGCCAGCTTTTCCAAATGTGGGTAGCGAGTTTCTTCTCCCGTTAAAATTTTGCTAAGGTAATAAGTGGGAAATTGCGTACCTTCATCCTCTCGGTCTAAAACTGCACTTACCACTACTTATGAAACCGCAAGTTAGACTAGCAATGTTTCACCTTCTTTTGGTTTTGAGAGCAACAGAGGGTTTGACAAATATTTCTTCAACTCCTTCAAGGCTTGCTGACACTCCGGTATCTATTCGAAATTATTTTTCTTTTTGAGTAGTGCGAAGAAGCGATGAAATATTTCCGATTATCGGGAAGCGAACTTGCTCAAAGCTGCTAATCTCCCTGTGAGCCTCTAGACTTCCTTTACGTTAGACATTTGATCCGGGATGTCCTCTATGGCCTTGATTTTGTTGGGATTTACCTTAATTCCCCTTTGTGAGACTAGGAATCCTAAGAACTTACCCCGAATGCACACTTCTCGGGGTTAAGCTTCATATTATGCTCCTTCGGGATGTCAAATGTTTCTTGCAAATGCTTCAGGTGGTCACCTTCATTCAAAGACTTAACGAGCATATCATCTATAAATACTTACATAGTCTTTCCTATTTGTTTTCCAAACATCTTATTTACGAGCCAATGATAAGTGGCTCCGGCGTTTTTTTAACCCGAAGGGCATTACATTGTAACAATATGTACCAAAATTCATTATAAACGAAGTCTTTTCCTAGTCTTCTAGGTTCATCTTGATTTGATTGTACCCAGAATAAGCATCGAGGAAACTCATTAACTCGTGCCCGGTCTTGGCACGAAGTGAATTCTTAGCTTTTTTCTGTATTCTTTCTAGATTCAAAGACTAACCACAAAATCACAAAGAAAATAGATTCATTAGTCCGATACCTTGTATAAAACTCAAGTGTGTAAGGAATATTCGATCGCATAGAGTGTATGAATGGGTTGATTAAGAATTCACAGATGAAAAAATGGCAAAAAAGAAAGCATTCACTCATATTTTCTATCTTGCATCTATAGTATTTTTGCCCTAGTGGGTTCCAACGAATTTGAATTTGAAAACCAAAATGCCTGTCCGTGCTATTAAAACAGAAGCAAAGAAGAGAAATGAAAGGAGCTCTTAGCAAGGTAACTGAGGGAACGTAATTTCGATCTAAACCCGGAAACCCATATCTTTATATACGAAATTACTTCGTCCTTTTTTATTTTAGCCCTTTTTCGTTTGTGTATCTTTCTCCCATGCTTTCCGTTGGTCAACAACCAACCAAAGTGCTCTATACTTCTTTATTACTCGTACAGGCTTGACAGAGTTAAGCTGTATTGAGGGAATCATTTTGTCTCAATCAATCAAGAAGGCCTCAACTGGATAAATTCATCGATATTCGGCAATGGGAATGAGTCTTTCGGGCACGCCTTATTAAGATTCTTATAATCTATGCACATGCGACATTTATTATTTTTCTTAGGAACTACTACTACATTGGCTAGCCATTCCGGATATCTTACCTCTCGGACTGAACCAATCATAAGTAAACAGGTTACTTCTTCTTTGATGAATTTATTCCTTTCTTCAGCAATATGGTGCTTCTTTTGCATTATTGGAGGTATGTTGGGATCCAAGCTTAACTTGTGCATGGCTATCTCCGTCGGAATTCCTATCATATCCTCATGCGACCATGCAAAACAATCCGCGTTAATTTTAAGGAATTCAATAAAAGCACACCTGAGCTCTAGCTGCAGTCCTGTTCCCAACTGGAATTTCCTTTTTAGGAATTTTTCGAACAATGCAACTTGCTCTAGTTCTTATGCCGTGGACTTCGTCGCGTCCATCTCTTCTGGTACTTGAAAATACCTTGGTACCTGGTATTGTTCTAACTCTTCTGTACCCGGGCTAACTTACTCTACTTCGGGGGCAGATGCCGGTACTAGTAATTGCTATGTCGCACGTTCGTTTCCTTTGCTATTGGAGACCGAAATTGCATTCATCTCTCTTGCTGTTGGTTGATCACCTCTTATCTGTTTGATATCCTTGAGTCTCGAAAATTTTAACAATTGGTGATATGTTGAAGGCACATCTTTTATCTCGTGCATCCATGGTCTTTCCAAGATGATAATATACCACATGTCTCCATCTACCACTTCGAAGAGAGTTGTCTTCATTACTCCCTCAGCATTCGTGAGCAGCAAATATATCCCTGGGTTGTCACGCTTGTGAGGTTGAACCCAACGAAGAGTTTGGTTGCCGGGATAATGCTTTCGGTGAGTTTATCTTGCTCTAGTACTCTCCATTGTATGAAATTAGCTGAACTTCCTGGATCCATATGAGTTATCGATACTTTAATCTTCTTCGCTGCCGAAAAGGTGACCCCATTAATCTCATTCCCTCCGAAGATCATGCTGATTGTTTGGCGTGAGGGTTATTCTCCTGCTTTCAAGGTTTTTGCGTCTCCTATGTTCCGACCATAATTGTTTTTAGCTCGGTCACTCAAGAATTCTCTGAGGTGAACATTCTTTAACAATGTTTTCACTTCTTCCTGGTGGTGTCGGCAGTCCCCAGTCCGGTGGTCGTTAGTGCCATGGTATTCATACCATAAATTAGGATCCCTCTAGTTGGGATCAGATCTCATAGGTCTCAGGAATTGTGCCTCTTTGATATTTCTCATCGCTAATACCAACTCCACCACAATGGCGTTGAAGTTATACTCTGATAACTTGGGGTAAGAAGAATCTCGCGACCCCGAGATTTTTTTATCCTGCAGTGATCTGTTGTTCCAGCCATGATCGGTCCTTCTATCAATGGTGAACTTGTCTGCTATCTGAAAGCTCCCGCCATGACCTTCTGTCCGCTCGTAGGGCAAAAATCGCCCCTTGAAGTTTTTCTATCCGTGTCAATATCATCTTTCATTTTTTCTCTATTCTTCTCTCGTCCTTTGTCGATGATGGAAAGCCAATCTGATCGTCTTCGATCCTTATTTCGACTCGTATCGGTTGTGGACATCCGCCCAAGTCATTGCTTGAAACTCGAGTAAACTTTCCTTCAACTTCCGGGAAGTGTCCTAACTTCTCGGATTTAAACCTTTGGTGAACGTTTCAGCTGCCCATTCATCCGGGACTACCGGTAGTAACATCCTTTCCTTCTAGAACTAGGTAACGAACTCTCGTACCTTTCTGGCACCGGCGTGGGCCTTGATGAAAGAATCCACGAGCATCTCAAAGGAATCTATGGAATGCTCAGGCAATAATGAATACCACATTAAAGATCCCCTCGTGAGAGTCTCACCACATTTCTTTAGCAACACAGACTCAATTTCGTGAGGAGTCAAATCATTTCCTTTTACCGCTGTTGTGTAGGTGGTAATGCGCTCATGTGGATCTAAAGTTCCATCATATTTCGGCACTTCGGGCATTTTGAACCGCTTCCGGATTAATTCTGGGGCCCCACTCAGTTTGTACGGTAATTGAATATATTTCTTCGAGTTTGGGCCTTTCAATATATGTGGCGCGCCCGGGATTTGATCCATGTGGGTATTTACTTCCTTCATGAACCGCAAAAGTTCATCCTTGAACGGATCGTTTCCGTTGTTGAGGCCGGATCTACCCCCCTGCCCCGTCGGAGCCAACTTCGCCCCTGGGAGTGTTGTTGTAGACTCTCTGCATCGAGAGGAGTTGGATCTTGCCCATTTGCATTATTTGAAGCACCTGATAGCACCTCCTTTATTTCCGTCATAACCTGATCCTATCGCGTGAGATGGCCTAGAATAATTTCCTGTTGCTCTTGCATGACCCTCACTGCATCCGCTACATGCTCCTCAACAACATCATCAGGAGTCATCTCCCGAACCTATCGAGGGTACCACCTGTCATGCACGAGTGTGGAGTCGTTCCTCTCATTGCGAGTCTCACTACTTGAATCCTCAAAATGAGGTTGTTCCGCTTGAATTTCAAAATTGTGAGTATTGTTAACAATATTGTCTTCCATTGTTTTTTTCATTTTTGCTAAGACAAAACGTTCAAAGCTTGTTAGTAAAAAAGGAAAGGATAAATTTAATTGCACGGCTGTCTAGGCCCCACAGTGGGTGCCAAACTGTTTACCCGTAAAATGGTACAGTTGAATTTGTTCGTGATTTCTAGACAAGTAAATTAATTTGATCCAGAAAGTAACGAAATAACTGATGAAATATAAAATACTTAGCCTTAGAATGTAGATGAAATGACAGAACTGACGAGTCCGAGAACAGGGTTTCCGGGCACAATAATGATGAGATCAAAAAGCGAGAAAGCAAAATTGTATTAAAATTCTATAAAGATTATAGTATAAGTTAGCCAGAAAATTTGTGTCCCTTACAGTGATCATTAAGCTTATTATTTATAGCTATGAAGAAGGTACTAGGGTCGTGCCCTTCTTTAATGTCTGTTATGAGGAGCATTGATGAAGACGTAACGGTGAACATAAATGCTAAATTTTCTATAACGGGCCGTTGCTCTTTAATGCTGTGGAATATTCCTCATTGAATGCTACCGGGCGCAGAGTATTCAATGCCTTCGTGAACGTTATCTTTTTCGGTGACACACGGGATATCTGCATCCGATATTTTGTCCTCCCGGCTTAGGTTCCACGTGTTCCCTTTTTGGGTGGCCACGTGCCATAACATAATTTACCTAATACAATAATTTTGAACAGTGTACAAGCCATCATACACATAAGTTGTCACCAAATTAGCTCTTCCATTTGTGGATTCAGCCTTAGATCCTAGTGCTCTAAATCGTCAACCTATAAATCATTACCTGCATTGTGAGATACAAGCCCCGGGCAAAAGGGACGTCAGTATATTTGAAATGCACTGGTATGTAAAGCAACTGAAAGAAAGAACTGTAAATGTTGAAACTGAAACTTAACTGATAACTGAGAATTGAGCACTTAGAACTAAGAACTGATAACTAAACAGAACAAAAGAAGTAAAGATATGAATACTCCCTCTTCTGAATGACGAACCACCTATTTATCTGAATAAATAAACTCCAGACTCAGGCCTAATATATTGAATACTGAATATGCTGAAATACTGAATCATATTGAGTTACATGCTACTAGAATGTTGAATAAGACTAGATTGAGACATGTATTCATGAACTGATTATGAAAACCGATACTTCGACTGTTTATGACATACTGAGTAATCTAGAATGAGACTCATGGGCATCAAACCCAAGTGTATATTGATTACGCACTGAGCTCACAACGATCAAAAATAAAAGTCTTGAACGAGTTACAAAGCTAGAGAATAGAAGTTCTGTTTTGCACCAAATTTTGTAGACAAGTCATAAATAATGAAATGAATCTATACAAAGTTTCGGAACCAAAATCAGAACCCGGTATCAATAAAGTGAACCTACAGTCAAACTTAAAAATTTTTTAAACCTTTAAATTGAAAGTTTTCAACAAATTACGTCAAATCGAGTTAGGGACTTTCAAATTTGATTCCGACCATACGCCAAAGTCCCAAATCATGATACGGACCCAGCAAGACTGTCAAATCACTGATCCGGGTCTGTTTATACAAAATGTTGACAAGCACAATTTCATATTTTCTTTAGTTTTTTACATAGAAATTTTTCGGATAAAGACACAAACTATGCACACAAATCGAGGATGATTAAAATGGAGCTATTTTAGGTTTCGAAATACAGAAATGAGGGCTAAAACTGAAAATGACCTATCGGGTCATCACAAATATAAAGCTCGATTAGCAGCAAAAGTATTTTCTCAAAAATGAAATGTTGATTATTTTGATACTTTTGCACCAGTAACTAGAATTTCTTCTATTTGAGTGTTAATTGCCTTAGCATCAATTCATATGCTTTTTATTCATCAAATGGATGTTAAAAGTGCTTTTCTAAAGGTTGATTTCAAATAAAAAAATTATATGGTTCAACCTGAAGGTTGTGTCATTCTTGGACAAGAAAATAAAGTTTATAAATTAATTAAATCTCTTTATGGCCTTAAACAAGCTCCTAAGAAGTGGTATGAGAAATTTGAACAAGTCTTACTGAGAGATGATTATAAATGTGTTTAACTAAAATGGTAGACAATGATTATGTAATAATATGTATGTATGTTGATGACATGCTTATATTTGGTACAAGTTTTAATATTGTGCAAAGTACTAATTTATTTTTGTCTGGTAATTTTGATATGAAAGATCTGGGTAAAGTAAATATGATATTGAGAGTTAAATTTATAAGGAGTGAAGATGGCATAATGTTGTCACAAGAACATTATATTAAGAGACTTCTTAAAAGTTTGAATATTTTAATGTAACACCTGCGAAAACTCCTTTTGATGCTAACTCTTAGTTGAGAAGGAATAATGGTGACCCAGTTGCTCTATGCGCAGATTATTGGGAGTGTAATGTATTTAGTAAATTTTACAAGGCCTGGTATAGCCTATGTCGTGTGTAGACTGAGTAGATACACTCATAATCCCCACAAAGAGCATTGGTCTACATAAGCTAGACAAATGAAATGTTTGAGAGAAACCATGAATTAGGGTATCATATATAGTGGATTTCCTTCTACTTTAGAAGGGTACAATGATGCAAACTAGATATCTGATTCGGATGAGATAAAATCTACTAGTGGTTATGTATTCACCCTTACTGATGGTGAAATATTGTGAAAATCAACTAAACAAACGATCATTGCTAGATCGACTATGGAATTAGAGTTTGTAGCTCTGGAGTTAGCTGGTTCTGAGGCTGAGTGGCTATGAAACTTCTTAGTTAATATTCCTTTAATAAATGATGTATTGCTTCATGTGTCTATATTGTGATTGCTAAGCTGCAATAGCTGTTGCAAAAAATAAATCTTATAATTGTAAAAGTAGACACATGAAATTAAGACATAATGTCATAAAATAACTGCTGAGAGATGGAATAATTTCCATTGAATATGAAGTTAGAAGTTAATTTGGCTGATACTCTAACTAAACTCGTGAGAAGAAACTTAATTCTTCAAACCTCAAGAGAGATGGAGGTAAGGTCGGCATGTTGTCAATGGAGATGGTAACCTAACATATGTAATTGGAGATCCCATGAAGTGCATTCATATGGGTAATAACTAGTCAATGTTGATATTAAAATACTAAAAGAGAGTGCTTGACTGCTACTAATTGGGAGGATGAGTTATAACTCTTAATGAAATTCATATTCCTTATAGATGGTGTATTTAAAAGGGTATAACACTTGATGAATTCACCTATATGAGAGTGGAGTGGGACCTCTCCTATGAGATTTTAGACTAGTATCTAGAACTCTCATGAATAACCAGTCACTCGAATGGCCTAGTAGAGCAGAATGGCGTTGAACATCAAAATTACGGGAGTCAAAATGTGATTGATAAGATCTATATCTTACACTAGGAATTATTAGTTCATAGAAATAAAATATTTCACCAGTAATTCTATAAGTCAATTTTTATTGATCTAACTTTGTTTCATAGTCCAAAATACACTAAACCTATTATATTTGGACCATACAAATCCAACAAGTTTTTTTGAAGGTCTTTAAAATAGTTGGGGACTGTGGCAATATTTTAAAGCCTTTTGTTGACAAATGTCGTGACCAAAACCATGTGACAGCCTTTTGAAAAGTGGCAATTGCATCTGCCACATTCTTTCCCCTTAGCACGATGGATCCATGCACATGTGCCTATAAATAGGCTCTCAACTAGTCAAGAAAACAATCATAAGCAAGACAAAAAAAATTTTGAACCCTCTTTTAATTAGTCGGTTTTGTAATCTTAATATTTTGCTAATTCATGTATCCTCTTAAATAGAGGTAGGCTTGTTTAATCTTGGAGAAAGATTTTACATTGCTGAAATAGTTTCTTAGGACAGTGTAACGACCCAGCCGGTCGTTTCAAGAGTTATAGCCCCATTTTTCCCATTTCTACTTCTTTTGTGTTATTCAGCTATATTATGTTATATCAGGTTAGTTGGTTCGGGTCCGGAAGGAACTCAGAGTGAAATGAGACACTTAGTCTCATAATTAAAAAATTAAGTTAGAAAAGTGGACCGGATATGGACCTATATGTAAACGACCTCGGATTCGAATTTTGATAATTCCAATAGCTTCGTATGGTGATTTTGGACTTAGGAGCGTGTCCGAAATATTATTTAGATGTCCGTAGAGGAATTAGGCTTGAAATGCCGAAAGTTTAATTTTTGAGAAGTTTGACCGGGGAATTGACATTTTGATATCGGGGTCTGAATCCGATTCTGAAAATTGGAATACCTCTGTTATGTCATTTATGACTTGTGTGCAAAATCTGAGGTCAATCGGACGTGATTTGATAGGTTCCGGAGTCGTTTGTAGAAATTAGAAATTTCAAAGTTCATTAGGTTTGAATTGGGGTGTAATTCATGGTTTTAGCGTTGTTTGAGGTGATTTGAGGGTTCGACTAAGTCCGTATGATGGTTCGACTAAGTCTGTATGATATTTTAGGAATTGTTGGTATATTTGGTTGAGGTCCCGAGGGGCTCGGGTGAGTTTCAGATGGTTAACGGGTAGGATTATGGACTTGGAACTCTGCTGAAATTTCTCTGATGCACCATCTAGTTTCCTTCATCGCGTTCACGAGTGGAGCCTCGTGTTCGCGAAGAGGAACTGAGAGGCTGGCAAAATTTGCTCTTCGCATTCGCGAAGAGAAGAATGTGTTCGCGAAGGGTGGGACTGGGTGTGCATCATGAACACGAGAGGTGCTACGCGTTCAGGAAGAAGAGAGGAAGCAGCCGAGGACCCCAGGCAATTGGTCTACGTGTTCGCGTAGGGAGTATCGCGTTTGCGTAGTGAGGGGGAACGAAGCATCGTGTTCGCGATGGGTTGAAAGCGTTCGTGTAGAAGGCATTGAGGCAGAGGCATTTTGTGCTTCGTGAACGTGAGGGTGATGTCGCATTCGCGAAAGAGGAATTTGGACGGGAGCTATTTTGTGCTTCGCGAACGCGAGGCACTGACCGCGTCCGCGAAGAAGAAAAGCCTGGGCAGTGAGTTTAAGTTCTGAAAATGGGACTTCAGTTTTTGACAATTTGGAGCTCGGATTGAGGCGATTTTTGGGTGATTTTCAGAGGAAACAACGGGGTAAGTGTTTTTAACTCAATATTGATTAAATTACCCGAATCCATGGTTGTTTTTATCATTTAATTGGTAAATTGAGTTGGAAAAATTTGAAAACCCTCTTGGTTTAAATTGAAGATTTGAGGGTCGAGTTGGGGTCGGATTTTGGTAAAATTGGTGTGGTTAGACTCGTGGTTGAATGGGCTTCCGGATTTTGTAACTTTTGTTGAGTTTCGAGACATGGGCCCCACAGGCAATTTTTGAGCTAATTTTCGGATTTTTATGGAAAATCATTATTTTCTTATGGAATTAATTGCAATGAATTTTATTGACTGAAACGAATTATTTATGACCAGATTTGAGGCGTTTGGAGACCAATTCATGAGGAAAGGACATTGCAGAATAAGAATTTCACGGCTTGAAGTAACGATTGTAAATCTAGTCCTGAGGGTATGAAACCCCGGATTTCGTATCATTTTACTACTTTGAGGTGACGCACATGCTAGGTGATGGGCGTGTGGGCGCGCACCGTTGGGGATTGGTGACTTGGTCCGTCCTGTAGCAACTGTAAAGTTGCATATTTTGTTGAAACTATATGATACTTATATGTTTTAGAAAGAGTTTCTGTAAATTGGGCTGAATGCCATGTTTGGGCCTTGTGCCAGTGCTGTTTGGACCCTTAGGGGCCTTTTCTTACTATCCTATCATTGTTTTCGATTGAAAATCTATACTCAGTCACGTTTATACTTGTTTAACGCATAACTTAGTTTTATGACTCTATTTTGATGCATATAAATATTTTGGGCCGAATGCCCTGTTTTACTGAAATGCCCGAGTGGCTTGAGAGGTTTATAACTAAGTGAGGCCGAGGGCCTGATTTGTGAGGATATTTATGGGATTGGGCTGCACGCCGCATCATGTTTGATATCGGTCGAGGGCATGATTGTGAGGATAAGTGTGGATCGGGGCTGCCCGCCTGCAACATACTTTATTATTATAGCACCTGAGTTGTCCATGCAGATTATAGCGCTTGGGCTGAAGGAGCCCCTCTGGAGTCTGTACACACCCCCAATGAGCGCAGGTACCTACTGAGTGTGAGTGCCGAGTGCTGAGTGACTGGGAGGTATGAGTGATTCTGAGATATGCCCGAGTGCCAAGAGAGATTGTGAGGTATGCCTGAGTGGCACGAGTGACTGTGAGGTTTGCCCGAGGGGCTGTATATGAGTGATGTTTTGCCCGAGGGGCTGTTTATGATTTCATCATTTTTGCTCACCTTTGCATTTTTCCTCTGTCTGAAAAGTGTTGAAAAATATCTTTAAATAATTTTTACTGGAACTGGGTTAAACGAGATGTTTTGATTCAAACCCTGATTTTTAAAAACAAACATGTGATATTTTACTGAGATTTCCCGATATGAATGTTATATGCTTTATTGCTCGTCACTACTACTCAGTCTTTATTTATTGTTGTTACTTACTGAGTTGGCGTACTCACGTTACTCCCTGTACCTTGTGTGCAGATTCAGGTGTAGCTGGACACGGTAGCGGTTATTGATTGTTCTGATTGCAGATTTTCTTGGAGATAGTAAGGTAGCTATTTGGCGATCGCAGCCCCTGCTCTTCTCTCTCTTATCTTCCTCTAGTTGCATTTAGTTATTTTCAAGGCTGAGTTAGCCTTGATATTGTTAGACAGTTTGTCGTAGATGCTCATGACTAGTGACACTATGATATCGGGCTTTTCCTTCCGCACTTTTATTTGGATTGGAACTCCTTCACGAAGGTTTTTATGTTAAATAATATTGAAATTATCTTTGAAATGAAAATATCGGTTTGTATTGGAAATGAGTCGGCTTGCCTAGTTTCACGATAGGCGCCATCACGACAGGGGTTAGTTTGGGTCGTGACGGATAGTAACCAACACGACTCCAGCGAATTTGTGTATTTCCTCTCACAAATATTATGGCAGTATTATTGTTATTTTTTCTGTGTTATTTTACTACAATTTTTACACTTTACACCGCACAACTCTCATAATGTGCACGTAATATTATACACTCTCAAACCAAAAATAAATAAATTATATACTCAAATACATGGTGCCAACGTTTAGTTCTTCTAGATTAACATCACGCACTTTTGGGCCTAATACCAAATTCACTCACAGAGGCACAACTGCACTCTCTGGCCCTACAAAATTTATACTCATGATACGCACAGAATTCACTCACTCCTCACTCTACACGCCAACATACATTCACACAAAAAGTTCTCATCATCATTGATAGAGGAAAAACCCTGGAGCCGCTAGCTAGACCCCCATATTTCCCTGTTGTTAATCTTCACTTTCTACTCTAAAAAAGCAAGCTACCACTACACAATATTTTTGGTCTAAATAATAAAATATTGTAAAGGATAAATCGTTTCTCAGATATATCTAAATATGACTGAGATTTCTCGAGGAAATGATCAAAATGGTCCTTAATGTATTGGGGTTACTTTATTTTGGTCCTTCATATATTACTCTTGACAAATATAGTCGTTAATGTATATAACAGGATGATACATTTGGTCTGAAGCCCTAAATCTAACAGATTTTCCAATAATGGTTGTTAAGTTTAACGGTTGACTCATGTGCAACTCACGTGAGTTTGGCAAGAACCTGAAAAGGTTTTCTCCCAGTTAAAAAGCCTTCTTAAAACTCTTTTCTCTTTCTCTCAAAATCACATGGAGTATTTTCTCATCTCTCTTAAAAACGTCTAATGAGGAACAACTTCTCTCTTTTCTTAATTTTTTTCTCTTCTCTTAGTTTCAATCAGTAAGGAAGATAAAACAAGCAACTATCGTACTTTTTTCACTGTCTCTTTGGGCCGTTTCAGACGTTTTAAATTTATCATATGTAGATTTCACCAATCTTCTAAATTAAAAGAGATAATCATTCATAAAAGGGACTAAAAATGGAGACTGTTGCATCTAACACAATTTCATTCACGAAAACTGACAAAAAGCTCCGATAAGAATGGAGATTTAATTTGAACGTGATCTGAGCAAAACAGAAATTCTTTCAGCTGAAGAGAGAAAGGAAGAAATAAAAGGAGTTAGAACCATTCAAGAAGACCCATGTTTAGCTTTTGTTATAATTCTTAGTTCTGTGAGAAAAGACAATTTCTTTTTCTTGTTTCCAAGTGTACAATGGTGAAAAACACATCTGTGAATTAATCTATGTTGTACTCAAAGAAAGAAACGGTGAAACAATAGAAAGAAACAGTAAGAGAGCACAAAGAGGATTGGATATGACTTCGTATAGAAGGAGGAAACTTGAGATTGATATTGTATTAAAAATTTGTAATTTGATTACAAATCAAGTTAAAAGTGAGAAAACATAGTAGACAGAGAAGAACGGAAGTGTGCGTGTGAGGATTGAGTGGGAAAAGAGAGTACCTGAAAGAAGACATCTACGGTGATGAGAGGAAGATATGCGTGGGTTTGGGTTAATTCTTCTTTTCCGAACACACGTGAAATGTTAAACTAAACAGCTTTTATTGAAAATTCTGTTAGATTTAGGGTTTTAGACCAAATATGTCACCTTTTTACATACATTAAGGACTATATCTGTTAAAGGAGGTATATCAAGGACCAAAATAAAGCAGCCCAACACATTAAGGACCATTTTGATCATTTCCTCTAGATTTCTCAGCTGCATTGTTGAAACGTTCAGCAGTAAATCATAACTTATAATTTTAATATTTTATCAAGGATACTATTCAAACAGTAGAGTAGAGCTTATTCAGGAACGATGGCATTATCTTTTCTATAGAAATATGCCATCAAGACTACATCCGGGGTCTTACCGTTCCTTCATTTGGCTTATGTTTTTATGTAGCATTCAGACAATGACTCTATAAAATGATGTCGATACTTTCACATATCATAACGTAGGAGATATTTTTATTTTAATTCACCTCTAACTATCAAATGAAATGTGTCCTCCTCTCTTTGAATGAAGGGGTGCTTCCGATTCTGTTGGTGCTTGAAATAATTTTGTCTTCTCTATATTCTATAATTTTTTATTTCGATGAAAGAATTTATGATTCTTGGTCTGTATTTATAGAATGGTGACCGGGGTTGCATACTTAGGAATATGTATAGACTTTACATGGAGAAAGAAAGATTAACCATCCACTTACAGGTTATTTAAGAGCTTTTAACAAAATTTATTAGGGGTGGGCATTCAGGCAATTCAGATTGAAAATGAAAATTTCGGTTTGAATTTTCAGTTTTCGGATTGAAGAAAAGACAATCCAAATCCAATCCAAATAAACTCGGTTTGAATAGGATTTTTTAAGTTTGGATTCAGATTAATCGGTTTGGATATTTTGGATTTTTGATTTTTAGCTTATAAGTTAAGATCTTTCTGCTTTCTACGATAATGAACATCCAAATGAAGTATTCATGTTAAATTGCCTAAAGAGTTCCTTATTTTTACAGCAACCATCCAAATAAAGTATTTAAGTAATAAAATCATCATCAAGGAAACACAACAAAGACACTATAACGCTGATAAGAAGTTGCAATGGTAAAATCATGTCAAAATAAAAAGTATTCTTGTCACGACCCAAAATGCAACCTGTCGTGATGGCGCATATCTTGATATTAGGCAAGCCGATAATCTCGATAAACCATAATTTCTCTTAAGTTAAAAAATATAATAATTAAATACAATACAAAATCCCACAAATACTGATACGAACACTCCCCAAAACCTGATGTCACTGAGTACATGAGCATCTAATATGAATACAAGTCTGGAAAAGCGCGGTCTATAATAGTCTAAGACCAAAATACAGTAATAAAGAGATAGGGAAGGAGAGACAAGGTCTGCGGAACACGACAACTACCTCAAAATTTCTTGAAAATCAACTGCGCGAAAGGATCAACACCCGCTCTGTCCGGGAATATCTGGATCTGCACACGAAGTACAGGGTGTAGTATGAGTACAACCAACTCAGCAAGTAACAATAATAACTAAGGAACTGAAGATAATGACGAGCTACATAGTTATAGTTCACTTTCAGTAATTCCAGCAAAGAATAGACATGCTTTCAAATCTGGCTGTTTAAGTCAAATCAATTTTATACAGTTCAAGTTCATGTAATCCGGATATAAAATCTTTTAAAGATTTCACGACAATGACAGATAGCAACCAAGTGCAACAACAAATGCAAAGCAAGTATAGCCTCTCAGGCAACAGTCACTCAACTCATCACAACGGCTCAACCACTCGGCTCTCAGCCCTCAGCACTCACACTCAATGGGTACCCGCGCTCACTAGGGGTGTACAGACTCCGGAGGGGCTCCTACATTCCAAGCGCTATAATCTGCACGGACAACTTATGTGCTGCACGGATAACTCACGTGGCATAATATAAATATCTGAATCCGCGTGGCCAACTCACATGCTGCAAGGCCAACTCACATGTTATAGTATAATATAAGGATCCGCATGGCCAACTCACGTCCTGCACGGCCAACTCATATGTTATAGTATAATATAAGGATCCGCACGAACAACTCACGTGCTGTAATAATATATCTCACAATCAGGCCCTCGACCTTGCTCAGTCATAAATCTCTCCAGTCTCTCGGGCTCTTAGAAATCATGAAAATCAGCTCAAACAACAATGATATGATGTATCAATAATGAACAATAGAGATTGAGATAAAATAATCAAGTAAACTGTGACTGAGTACAAACAACAATTAAGCAAATAGTTCAACATGTACACGACCTCTGTGGGTCCCAACAGTACCAACATATAGCCTAAACATGGTTTCTAGTCAAATTTCTACAACACATAGAGAGCACATAGCTAACAACAAGTTATTCAACTATACAGTCTCACGGGGCGGATCAAGTCACAATCCCCTCGGTGCATGCCCACACGCCCGTCACCTAGCATGTGCGTCACCTCCAAAGTAATCACATGATACCGAATTTCGGGGTTTCATACCCTGAGGACCAGATTTAAAACTGTTACTTACCTCAAACCGTGAAATTTTTATTCCGCTAAGCCCTTGCCTCATGAATTGGCCTACAAACGCCTCGAATCTAGCCACAAATAATGCGTTTCAGACAATAAAATTTATTGGAATTAATTCCATCTGAAAATATAATTTTCCTATAAAAATCTGAATTTTAGCTCAAAAATTGCCCGTGGGGCCCACGTCTTGGAACACGACAAAATTTACAAAATCCGGAAGCCCATTCAACCACGAGTCTAACCATACTAATTTTACCAAAATTCGACTTCAACTCGACCCCCAAAACCTCAAATCTTATTTTCAAATCCCTAAGTTTAAACCCCAGATTTACACCTCAAAAACATGTAATCTAGTCAGATTATTCGATGATAAATCAATATTATGGAGTTGAAATGATCACAAGTGACTTACCTTAAGTTTTCATCTTTATAGTGTTCTTGAAGATTCTAGCAATTTCTTGGTAGTTCATCTGTAGTAGTGGTCATGCCTTCCACCAAATGCAATTTGTTTTTCCCCTTACTTGCTGCACAATGAGTTTTGGAGCAGCTGACCAAATCATTTTGAAGCTATTTAGATGAATGGACAGCAGACCACATAATTCCTTGACTTTTAATGAGGAACCAAGCAATCAATATCCTTGGTGAAACCATCTGAACTCCCATCTTCACTTTACTACAATGGATAGAGCATCTCTGCTTCCTTTTGCTGCTATACATAGCCATTGTGACTGGCTTCACACAAGTGGGGCTTTACCCACTAATTGTTATAAATATACTTCTCTTATGCACCTCTCAAATTGCAGCTCAAAATCTCACTTTAAGAGTTTTAAACATGGTTGTCCACTTACCACTATATTAATCAATATTCTGGACACTTTTTAGTCACCTATGCAAGGTCTAGTTTAACCAACCAACTCTCATTTATTAGACATATCGTAATACACATCTTTAAAGTCTTTATTGCAGCTATTATAGACAATATAATGAAAGTGCTCATTGCACTTCCCATAATTAGCCATGAATTAATTTACAAGACCTCAATTAACAGCTCACTAAACTGTAGCCTAGAGAGAGCTTCTTATCTCTTCAATTATGAGACTAAGTGTAGCATTTTACTTCGAAATCCGTCTGAACACGAACTAACTAATCCGGTAAGTCATAAAATAACTGTAAAGAATAACTTGAGCAGTAAATGGTGGAACGAGGTTATAATACTCAAAACGACCGGCCGGGTCGTTACATTCTCCCCCTCTTAAACAAACGTTAGTCCTCGAACGGGTTTAGAATCATATCTGGAGTCTCAAATAGGTGTGGATATTTGCTCTGCATCTCCTGCTCAATCTCCCAAGTAGCTTCTCCACATGGCTAGCCTTTCCACTGTACCTTCACTGATGCTATGTTCTTTGACCTCAGCTTTTGAACTTGCCGATCTAAAATAGCCACCGGCTCAACATCATAAGTCAAATTACTGTCCAGCTGCACTGTGCTGAAATCCAAAATATGAGACGGATCCCCGACATACTTTCGGAGCATGGATACATGGAGCACTGGATGAACACCTGATATACTAGATGGCAAAGCAAGTTCATAAGCTACCTCTCCAATTTTATTAAGTATATCAAACGGCCCAATATACCGAGGGCTCAATTTGCCCTTCTTCCCGAACCTCAACACACCCTTCATGGGTGAGATCTTGAGCTGAACCTTCTCCCCAACCATGTAAACAACATCATGAACCTTCTTGTCGGCATAACTTTTCTTTCTAGACTGTGCCGTGCGAAGCCGTTCCTGAATCACTTTGACCTTCTCTAAAGCATCCTGAACCAAGTCCATACCCAATAGCCTAGCCTCACCCGGCTCAGTCCAACCCACCGGAGACCGGCACCGTCTACCATACAAAGCCTCATACGGAGCTATCTGAATACTCGACTGATAGATGTTATTGTAAGCAAACTCCACGAGTGGCAGAAATTGATCCTACGAACCCCCAAAATCAATGATGCAAGCATGTAACATATCCTCAAATATCTTAATAGTGCGCTCGGATTGTCCGTCCGTCTGAGGGTGAAATGTTGTACTCAACTAAACCTGTGTGGCAAATTCTCGCTGCACTGCTCTCCAAAAATGCGATGTAAACTGCGTGCCCCTATCTGATATGATGGACACTGGTACACCGTGTAGGCGAACAACCTCACGAATATAAATCCCAGCTAACCGCTCCGAAGAATAATTAGTACCAACTGGAATAAAATGCGCAGATTTGGTCAACCTATCTACTATCACCCAAGCAACATCAAACTTTCTCAAAGTCCGTGGGAGCCCAACTACGAAATCCATGATAATACGCTCCCATTTCCATTTCGGAATCTCAAGTCTCTGAAGCAATCCACCCGGCCTCTGATGTTTATACTTTACCTGTTGACAATATAAACACCGAGCTACAAATCCAACTATATCATTCTTTATTCGCCTCCACCAATAGTGTTTCCTCAAATCCTGATACATCTTCGCGGCACCTGGATGAATAGAGTACCGCGAACTGTGAGCTTCCTGGAGAATCAACTCACGCAAACCATCTACATTAGGCACACATAGCCTACCATGCATCCGTAATACACCATCATCTCCAATAGTGACTTCCTTGGCATCACCGTGCTGAACCGTGTCCTTAAGGACAAGCAGATGTGGATCATCATACTGGCGCTCTCTGATGCGATCATATAAAGAAGACCGAGAAACCACACAAGCCAAAACTCAATTCAGCTCGGAAATATCCAATCTAACAAACTGGTTGGCCAAGGCCTGAACATCCAATGCTAAAGGCCTCTCTGCTACGGGTAAGTATGCTAAGCTGCCCAAACTCTCCGCCTTACGACTCAAGGCATCGGCCACCACATTGGCCTTTCTGGGGTAATAGAGAATTGTAATGTCATAATCCTTAAGCAACTCTAACCACCTTCACTGCCGCAAATTAAGATCCTTCTGTTTAAACAAATATTGTAGACTTCGATGATCTGTATATACCTCACACTGGACACCGTACAAGTAATGCTGCCAGATTTTTAAGGCATGAACAATAGCTGCTAACTCAAGGTCATGGACTGGATAATTCTTCTCATGTAACTTTAACTGTCTGCGCCGAGACCAATACGTGACGCGTCACAATATACAGTATACGACTCTGAACCTGTAGGCAACACCAATACTGGTGCTCTAGTCAAAGCTATCTTGAGCTTCTGAAAGCTCCCTTCACATTCATCCGACCACCTGAACGGAGCACCTTTCTGGGTCAATTTAGTCATAGGCGATGCAATAGACGAGAATCCCTCCATAAAGCAACGATAATAACCGGCCAAGCCGAGAAAACTTCGAATCTCAGTAACTGAAGATGGCCTGGGCCAATTCTGAACTGCCTCTATTTTCTTCGAATCTACCTTAATTCCTTTACTGGACACTATATGTCCCAAGAATGCCACCGAACTAAGCCAGAACTCACACTTAGAGAATTTGGCATAAAGTCTCTCCTCTCTCAGCCTCTATAATACAATACCCAAGTGTTGCGCATGCTCCTCTTGGGTATGTGAGTACACCAGAATATTATCAATAAATACTACGACAAATAAATCAAGATATGGCTGGAATACACTATTCATCAAATTCATAAATGTTGCTGGGGCATTGGTTAGCCCAAAAGACATTACAAGAAATTCATAGTGGCCATAACGAGTTCAGAATGTCGTCTTGAGAATATTCGAATCCCGAATCTTCAACTGGTGATACTCAAACCTCAAATCAATTTTGGAGAACACCCTCACTCCTTGAAGCTGGTCAAATAAGTCATCAATATGCGACAAAGGATATTTAATTTTTATTGTAACTTTGTTCAACTGCCTATAATCAATGCACATCCACATAGTACCATCATTCTTTTTCACAAACAGAACCGGTGTATCCCAAGGTGATACACTAGGCCTAATAAACTCCTTCTCAAGGAGCTCCTGAAGTTGCTCTTTCAATTCTTTATCTCAGCAGGTTCCATACGATACGGAAGAATAGAAATGGGCTGAGTTCCCTGCACCAAGTCAATACCAAAATCAATATCCCTGTCGGGTGGCATACCCGGCAGGTTTGCAGGAAATACATCCGCAAAGTCTCGCACGACCGGTACTGAATCAATAATAGGAGTAGCTGCATCAACATCTCTCACAAAGGTCGAATTTGACAAGCATCACTTTCCAACCATACATTGGGCCTTCAAATAAGAAATTATCCTGCTAGGAACAAGATCTAGAGAACCCCTCCATGCAACCTTTGGCAACCCCGGCATCGTCAACATTACGATTTTTGCGTGACAGTCCAGGATAGCATGACATGGAGACAACCAGTCCATACCCAGGATTACATCGAAATCAACCATACCGAGTAATAAGAGATCAACTTTAGTGTCCAGTTCCCCAATAGTTACCACACACGACCGATACACACGATCCGCAGTAATAATATCGCCCACCGGTGCAGATACACAAATAGGTAAAACTAAGGACTCACAGGGCATATCCAAATAATGAGCAAAATATGATGATACATATGAATTAGTGGAACCAGGGTCAAATAATATAGAAGACTCCCTATGGCATATTGAAATAATACCTGTGATCACTGCATCTGAGGCAACAACATCTGCTCTGGCAGGAAAAGCATAGAAACGAGCCTGCCCGCCTCTTGATCTGCCTCCCCCTCTTGGGCGACCCCTAGCTGCCTGACCCCCACCCCGAGATGGCTGGGCGGGTGGTGTAACTGCTGGTGCTGGTGCCGTCGGTCGAGAACTCTGCTATGGATCCCCACTCAACAGCCTAGGACACTCTCTCTTGAAATAACCAAATTCTCCGCACTCGAAACAACCCCTCCTCTGACGGAACTGCTACTCCTGATAACCCGAGGAATAACCTGCAGAAGCCTATGCAGATGAGGCATGATGAGAACTCTGTGCTAGTAGTGCACTAAATGAAGACTGGCCTGAGTAAGCACTGTAAGAACCGTAGCTAGCTGATGCACCACTATGAGCTGGACGACCCGCCTGAGCGTGCCTATAAGAACGACCCCTACCACGATAAAACTGACCCCCTGAAGGAACACCGCTGAAATCACCGGAACCTGGAGGCCTCTTAGCCTCTCTCTCAACCCGCTCCTGGCTATGAACCATCTTAATATGACGAGCAATGTCAACAACCTCGTCGAAAGTAGCACTAGACACTCTCTCTCTAGTCATAAGTAACCACAGCTAAAATGTGAGGCCATCAATGAACCTCCTAATCCTCTCCCTATCAGTGGGAACCAAACAGACTGCGTGACGAGCCAACTCAGAAAATCTCATCTCGTACTGTGTCACGAACATATCACCCTGGCGAAGCTGCTCAAACTGTCTGCGCAGCTCCTCTCTGCGGGACTGAGGCACGAACTTCTCCAAAATGATCACAGAGAACTTTTGCCAAGTAAGGGGTGTTGCGCCAACATGCCTAAACCTCTCGTAAGTCTCCCACCATCTGAGTGCAGCCCCAGAAAACTGAAAAGTAGTGAATGAGACCCCATTGGTCTCCAGAATACCCACTGTTCGAAGCATCCGTTGACACCTATCCAGAAAACCATGAGCATCCTCTGACTCAGTACCACTAAATGGTGGAGGTCGAAGCCTCTCAAATCTCTCAAGTCTCCTCTGCTCATCATCTACCATAGCAAGAACTATCGGGGCCTGAGCAGCTGCTACCGACTGGGCTGGTAGTGCCCCAGGTATCTGAAGTCCCTGTACTACCTGGTCTGGAGTACGGGAAACGGGGGTATGAGTACCTCCCCCAGCCTGAGAAGTGGTAGGGGTGAACTGAGCCGAAACCACCTGAGCAAGACCAGTGCAAGCTGCCAATACCTGGGCCAAAGTCTCCTGAAGGCCTGGAATCTCAATAGGCACAGCTGGTGCCTGAGCTGGAGCAACTAGTGGTACTACAGGTGCTCGTCCAACTGTGGTACGAGCTACACCTCGACCTCTACCTCGACCCCGGCCTCTACCACGACCCCGGCCTCTCGCGGCCCTAACTGGTGGCATTGGTGGCTGACCTTTCAATCCGGTAGTACGTGTCCTCACCATCTGTAAGAGAATAGAATAACAGAAATTTATTTTCTGGAATCAACAAATTCGCACGACAGAATACAAGAAAGTGAAATTTTCCTAAGGGTTCTACAACCTCTCGAAGATAAATACAGACGTCTCCGTGTCGATCCACAAGACTCTACCAAACCTGCTCATGACTCGTGAGCCCTATGTAACCTATGATCTGATACCAACTTGTCACGACCCAAACTCCCAACCTATTGTGATGGCGCCTATCTTGATACTAGGCAAGCCGATAATCTCGATAAACCATAATTTCTCTTAAGTTTGAAAATACAATAATTAAATACAATACAAAATCCCACAAATACTGATACGAACATTCCCCAAAACCTGGTGTCACTGAGTAGATGAGCATCTAATATGAATACAAGTTTGAAAAAGCACGGTCTATAATAGTCTAAGACCAAAATACAGTAATAAGTAGATAGGGAAAGAGAGACAAGGTCCGCGGAACACGGCAGCTACCTCAAAATTTTCTGAAAATCAACTGCGCGAAAGGATCAACACCCGCTATGTCTGGGAATACCTGCCAGGGTGTAGTATGAGTACAACTAACTCAGCAAGTAACAATAATAACTAAGGAACTTAAGATAATGACGAGCTACACAGTTATAGTTCACTTTCAGTAATTCCAGCAAAGAATAGACATGCTTTCAAATCCGTCAGTTTAAGTCAAATACAATTTTATACAGTTCAAGTTCAGGTAATCCGGATATAAAATATTTCAGAAATTTCACAACAATGACAGATAGCAACCAAGTGCAACAACAAATGCAAAGCAAGTATAACCTCTCAGGCAACAGTCACTCAACTCATCACAACGGCTCAACCACTCGGCTCTCAACCCTCAACACTCACACTCAATGGGTACCCGCGCTCACTGGGGGTGTACAGACTCCGGAGGGGCTTCTACAGCCCAAGCGCTATAATTTGCATGGACAACTCACTTGCTGCACGGACAACTCACGTGCCATAATATAAATATCTAGATCCGCACGGCCAACTCACGTGTTGCACAGCCAACTCATGTGCTATAGTATAATATAAGGATCTGCACGACCAACTCACATGATGAATGGCCAACTCACGTGATATAGTATAATATAAGGATCCGCACGGATAACTCATGTGCTGTAATAATATATCTCACAATCAGGCCCCCGACCTTGCTCAGTCATAAATCTCTCCAGTCTCTCGGGCTCTCAGAAATCATGAAAATCAGCCCAAACAACAATGATATGATGATGCATCAATAATGAACAATAGAGACTGAGATAAAATAATCAAGTAAACTATGACTGAGTACAAATAACAATTAAGCAAATAGTTCAACATGTACACGACCTCTGTGGGTCCCAACAGTACCAACATATAGCCTAAATATGGTTTCTAGTCAAATTTCCATAACATATAGAGAGCACACAACTAACAACAAGTTATTCAACTTTACAGTCTCACAGGGTGGATCAAGTCACAATCCCCTCTGTGCACGCCCACACGCCCGTCACTTAGCATGTGCGTCACCTCCAAAGTAATCACATGATACCAAATTTCGGGGTTTCATACCCTCAGGACCAGATTTAAAGCTGTTACTTACCTCAAACTGTGAAAAATTTATTCCGCTAAGCCCTTTCCTCGTGAATTGGCCTCCAAACGCCTCAAATCTATCCACAAATAATGCGTTTCAGTCAATAAAATTTATTAGAATTAATTCTATATAAAAATACATTTTTCCTATAAAAATCTGAATTGTAGCTCAAATATCGCCCGTAGGGCCCACATCTTGGAACGTGAAAAAAGTTACAAAATTCGGAAGCCCATTCAACCACGAGTCTAACCATACTAATTTTACCAAAATCCGACCTCAACTCAACCCCAAAAACCTCAAATCTTATTTTCAAATCCCTAAGTTCAAACCTCGGATTTATACCTCAAAAACATGTAATCTAGTCGGATTATTCGATGATAATTCTATATTATGGAGTTGAAATAATCACAAGTGACTTACCTCAAGTTTCCCTCTTTATAGTGTTCTTGAAGATTCTGACAAATTTCTTGGTAGTTCATCTATATTAGTGGTCGTGCCTTCCACCAAATGTAATTTGTTTTTCCCCTAACTTGCTGCACAATGAGTTTTGGAGCAGCTGGCCAAATCTTTTTGAAGCTATTTAGATGAATGGACAGCAAACCACTTAATTCCTTGACTTTTAAGGAGGAACTAAGCAATTAATATCCTTGGTGAAACCATCTGAACTCCCATCTTCACTTTCAGATCCGCTTGTACGTGTCCTCACCATCTGTGAGAGAATAGAATATAAAAGTTTAGAATGTTTGAAGTCAACAATTTTCGCATGACAAGGAATCAAAGTAGTGAAATTTTCCTAACAGTTCCATATCCTCCCGAAGATAAGTGCAGAAGTCTCCGTACTGATCCACGAGACTCTAATAAACCGGCTTGTGACTCATGACACCTACGAACCTAGAGCTCTGATACCAACTTGTTACGACCCAATTCTCCCTCCGTAAGACTTCGTGATGGCACCTAGTCTCTACGACTAGGTAAGCCTAACGAAATGCGGAAATAACAAAAATAGAAGTAAAACTTAACAACTATCTGCAACAAGTAACTAAATGATTGGTAACAATGCCGCTTGGCATGTACAATAGCCATCACTCCAGTAATACACAATATTCCCAATACCCGGAATAACATAAATCACAAGCTACAGAAGGAAAGTAGTATCTCTATACACCAGAGTCTAATAACAGAAGTAAGGAAGGTAAATGACATATGAGGGAATAGAGGGGGATTCCGAGGTCTACGGACGCGGAAGATATACCTTGAAGTCTCCGTACAGCAGCAGCACTCTCAGCTAGTAGCGAGGTTGATAAGAAGTACCTAGATCTGCACACAAAACATGTGCAGAAGAGTAGCATGAGTACACCACAACGGTACCTAGTAAGTGCCAAGACTAACCTCGGTCGAGTAGTGACGAGATCAGGTCAGGGCCCTACTTGTATATATATAATAACTAAGACAGAATGAAATATTGTAGTAAAAATAAGTACTGAAATTTAACAAGAATGAAGCCATAGCAAGTCAACAGCTCAGTACACATAAAATAATAACAGGGGATCTCCCAGGATACCGTCCCGTAGTCCCAAACGTAAATGTGCAAAATTGGGAGTGGGAGGGGGGATCTACCGGAATACCATTCCGTATTCCCAAAGAAAATATGCAAAGCAGGGGGGATCTACCAGAATACCATTCCACAGTCCCAATGTAAATATGCATAGCAGGGGGATCTACCGGAATACCGTTCCGTAGTCCCAAAGTAAATATGCAGAGCAGGGGGATCTACCGGAATACCGTTTCGAAGTCCCAAAGTAAATATGCAGCACAAACCATAGAAATACAACTTCATCATGAAAGCGTACGATTTAGACTAAGTACCAGTCAAGAAAGAAGCAGGAAATTCACTAAGCATGCTGCACAGAGTTCACATAAGCAATTAAGACACGTAGACATGTTGTTCTAAACTAAATAAGATAAATTCATATGCTAGTGTAGCTCAGTTAAAGGAAGACATGTATTATACTTAATGAAAACGGAGTTCTGCAACAATAGCCTGTGTACGCACTCGTCACCTCACGTACACGACGCTCATATATCAAAAATAGTACCAAATCCTAAGGGGAGTTTCCCCCACACAAGGTTAGGCAAGCCACTTACCTCGAACCAAGCTCAATCAATAGATACCAATGCCTTTTCCACGAATATCCGACTCTGAATGGCCCAAATCTAGCCAAAACAATTACATATCATAAATACAACTATAATAGACTAATCTAATTATTGAAATCAAGAATTTTAATAAAAATTTCGAAATTTGCCCTAAAAGGTCGACCCGGGCCCACGTCTCGGAATCGGGTAAAGTCACTAAAATCCGAAAGCCCATTTACTCATGAGTCTAACCATATCAAATTTTCTAAAATCCGACACCAAATGCTCCTTAAAACCACAAATCAAACTTCCCAAATCCTTAGCCTCAAACTCCCAAATTTCACCTTAAATACCCACTAACTAGGTGGAAAAATAAATGGGGAAGCAAGATTATTGATCAAAAATAAGCACAAGGGACTTACCTCAAGAAATCTCTCGAAAATGCTCTCAAATATCACCCTAAACCGAGTTTGCAAAGCCCTTCGGTTTTAAACACTGCCCAGGAATTTCCGCACCTGCGGAGCCTGGGCTCGCACCTACGCGTGTGCTTGTGCGAAAAATGAGCGCTTATGCGCAAACTACTTGCACCCTCTACCTCCACACTTGCAATGAAAGGGCTGCATATGCGCGTGCGCGCCTGAGAAAATCTCGCCCGCTTCTGCGGTCTAACTTCGCGCCTGCGGACAGCCTTGCGTATTTGCGGGCATCGCAGATGCGGCCTTTTCCACGCACCTGCGACCCCTGACCAATCCACCCAAATCCGCTTCTGTGCCAAATTCTCGCACCTTCGGGCTCGCACCTGCGGCCAGCCTTGTGCAGGTGCGATTACAGCAGAACCAGCCCAGCACCAGAAAAATCTTCCAAGTCCAAAA
This sequence comes from Nicotiana tomentosiformis, assembly GCF_000390325.3. NCBI lineage: Eukaryota > Viridiplantae > Streptophyta > Magnoliopsida > Solanales > Solanaceae > Nicotiana > Nicotiana tomentosiformis. The sequence goes on from NC_090819.1 coordinate 117,937,425, forward strand.
ATGATCTAATAATCATCCAAAACTCACCCGAACATACCAACAAGTCTTAAAATACCATGCGAACTTAGTCGTATCCTCAAACCACATCAAACAACGCTAAAATCACAAATCATCCTCCGATTCAAACTTAAAGAACTTGAAACTTTCAAATTCGACTACCGATGCCGAAACCAACCCAACCACATCTGATTGACCCCAGATTTTGCACACAAGTCATATTCAATATTACGAACCTACTCCAACTTCCGGAATTGGAATCTGACCCCGATATCAAAAATTCCACTACCGGCCCAAAACTCCAAAAATTCGACTTTCGCCATTTCAAGCCTAAATGAGCTTCGGACCTCCAAAACACAATCCGGACACGCCCCTAGACCCAAAATTACCAAACGGAGCTAACGAAACCCCCGGAATATTTAAATACAAGTACACCCAATTAAATCAAGTCCTTCAAATAAATATCTTTCACATATAAGTTTTCCAAATAAATCTCTTTCAAATATAATTCCTTCAAATAAATATCTTTCAAATATACTTCCTTCAAATAAATCTCTCTCAAATATAATTTCTTCAAATAACTATCTTTCGAATATAATTATTTCAAATAAATATTTTTTAATAAAATTTTTCCAAATAAATATTTTGAATATAATTCTTTCAATTTAAAAAGTCACCATGTGACACCTCATTTCATAGTCATAAAATACGGGTCTCAGCCTAATTTCATACTTCCACGGCACCTCGTGCCAATTTCTCTATCACAACCGCACAGACAACTCACGTGCCAAATATCATTATCATTTAATCATGGCACCATGTTTCCACATTTCATATCACAACTGCATGGACAATTCACGTGCCAATATCATCATTATTTACTCACGGCACCTCGTGCCCACATTTCTCTTCATAATCCGCCTGGCAATAGCCACAGGCTCCCAATCTCAACATAAATCAGATTGTTATCAATTTACCAACAACAAGACAAATTGCTCAAGGTATAAAAATAAACACAAGGAATATCTCAACATCACATGAAAATTACCAACACAATAACTCCACATCATCACATATCATCCCTGACAATAGCCACCCTTATATCTCCTATAGCCACCCTTATCACTCCTATAATAGCCTCCCTTATCCCTCCGCCCTGACAATATCAATAGCCACCCTTATCTCTCCTATAGCCACCCTTATCTCTCCTATAACCACCCTTATCGCTCTGCCCAGACAATATCCCAACACACATAACAACAGTGAAATGCCTCCCTTATGCCCACATAATATCAATAGTGAAATGCCACCCTTATATCCTCAAAATAATAACTCAATTAACACAACAATTTATACCAAATATTATTACGCCAATGTAACAAAATCAATTCATATCACAATTTTCCCAATGTCCACAACCAATTCCAAGATATAACAAAATCAATTAATTTCACAACAAATAGCCCAAGGCTCCACACAATGTATATGAAACCTCAAAAACAATCAACAGAGATAGAAAATAATCAGCATAGGGCAACGCCTTCATTAATCCAAATTTTGATAATTATATTAACACTTCTTCTTAAGCTTGCTTAATTAATTATTTGCATAGGAAAAATCCATAATGAAATTAAATTCCAAGAAATATCAAACCATCAAACTCACGGAATTCACATAAATATACAAGTAATAATTACATCAAATTGTCATATAAAACAAATTCAATAAATGTGATTTGAGGCATGGAAAATAGACGATTAAATAAATGCCAAAAATTATCCAATTTACTACACAATATGCCCAAGACTTTAACTCAATAAATTTTGCACATATAAGCCATAGTACGTACTCGTCACCTCGCGTACACGGCTTTTCACATTTCACAAATGGCACATAAGACTCGATGCCTAAGGGGTAATTCCCTCACACTCAAGGTTAGGCAAGATACTTACCTTTTTGAAGTTATACCAATATTCCAAAAATACATTCTTACTTGAATTGACCTTTGTACCGATCAAATCTATCCAAATTAATTGTATAACTTCATTATAATTCATCGAAAATAATTCCGGATAATACTACGTCGACTAAAAAGTTTATTCCAAAAAGTCAACAAAAGTCAACGCGGGGCTCGCCTCTCGGAACCCGACATAATTTTCACAAAATCTGAACACCCATTTCGATACGAGTTCAACCATACCAATTTTATCCAATTCCGATAACAACTCGACCTCCAAATCTTAAATTTTTATTTTTGGAAGATTTTGCCAAAATCTTGATTTCTTCCATTAAAATCCAAATTAAACGACGAATATAATAATAGATTCATGAAATATAAACACTTTAGGATATAGGACACTTACCCAAGTCAAAATCGTGAAGAACTCCTCCAAAATTGCCCAAAAAATAAGCTCCAAAATCTCAATCGAAAATGGCAAAGTGACTGATTTTTGGTCCTTATGTTGCTGCCCAGTTTCGCACATGCGGGCAAATTTGTCGCGCCTGCGAGCACTGTTCACGCTTATGCGAGAAAACCAGCAAGCTGCCAGCTTTGCTTCTGCATTCTTACCTGCTCTTCTACGATCGCGCAGGTGCACAGAAATGTCCGCTTCTGCGAGTTCAAGCCAGCCTCTGTCCAGCTCCCTTTCCAGTCGCTTCTGCGATGATTTCCTCGCTTCTGCGATGAAACTTCCGCAGAAGAGAAAGCATCAGCTGCTGCCCAGAAATTCCAGCAGCTTTTCTTCAAGTGCAAATTGATTTCTTAACCTCCCGAAATCCACCCAGGCCCTCGGGACTTTAACCAAATATACCAATATGTCCCAAAATACAATACAAACTTAGTCGAGGCTTCAAACCACGTCAAACAATGCCGAAATTACGAATCGCGCATCGAATCGAATTATGAGTTTTCAAATCTTCCAACTTTTATATTTTGCGCCGAAATATATCAAATCAATCTGAAATGACTTCAAATTTTGCACACAAGTCATAAATGACGTAATGGAGCTATTCCAATTTCTGGAATCGAAATCCGACCTCGTTATGAAAAATTCAACCTTCGGTCAAACTTTCCAAAAATCTTCTATTTTTCAACTTTCGCCAAAATGCGTTGAATTGTCCTACGGACTTCCAAATCCAAATTCGAACATACGCCAAAGTCCGAAATCATCATACGAAGCTATTGCCATCATGGAGATTCCATTCCGGGGTCGATTGCTCAAAAGTCAACTCTCTGGTCAACTCTTTCCATTTAAGCTTCTAAATAGGAATTGTTCTTTTAATTTAATTCTGAATCCTCCGAAAATCAAACTCGACCATACCTGCGGGTCATAATACACATTATGAAGCTACTTGAGCCCTTAAGTCACTGAACGGGGCATAAATTCTTAAAATAACAAGTCGGGTCGTTACATTCTCCCCATCTTAAACATACGTTCGTCCTCGAACGTGCGAAGAATCTTTTCTGATGACATTAAATTACTGAGTGCATTATTTCACACATACTTACGGGTGATTCTACGACACTGTAAATTTAACAGGGGTCCGACAACATCATCTCAGTGGAGATTATTTCTTTTATTCACACTTATAAGCCTTTAAGCCAATTCCTTACACTCCAAATAAATGGTGAATTCCTGACATCAACACACGGTATTAGTCTCAACCGGCTATAGCAATTTGTGCGTACGCACACATCATACATATGTCTATAACCACATCTCTGGTCGTAATAGCTGTTTATAATTAATTTCCAACATCCTCAATTAATCTCATATTCACCAAAATCTCATTTCAACTTTTTGTAACACTGACAGTAACGCGCGAGGCATGAATACCTCATAATTATTTACCTGAATTAACGAGTCACATTTAACGCCACATGGGCACTCACTTTATAGGCTAAAACTTAATATTTACAGCACGAATATGGCTAAATTTGCACAGAAAAATATATAAGAATTATCAAATAAGGCTCACAGGCGTGACTCCCTATTTATACTATAGTACAAATTTAGTTGCACAAAGGGAGAATTTAAACTCATAAAAAATTTCACCACAAGGATCTCGTCCTTATATAACTTCCACCGCGGCTCGTAGCCCAGTTTAAATATTTCACATCATATAAAAATACGAGGATCTCGCCCTCAACTCCGAATTACAAGTATTTTGCACATTGTGCCTACTAAAATTTTCAATTTCCTTTCTTTCTTCTTTTCAATATATTTCGTAAACAGTTTTCACAACACATAATGAACCCTCATACCGATAGGGCATATAATTCATAAAATTGAATTCACTTATTCTAAAATCATATCGAAACCCACTGTAGAGAGTAATAAAAGTCACTTTTTGGACTTATAGTCCTCAATAGTATACCAGATAAAAATGATTGACACAGGCTAACATCATCGAATCTCCCAACAGGGATAAACATATAAGTGGGTCATAAAATTATGAAGCTCACTCATAAGCGGAGCATAATAGGAGGACTCGCCTCAATATTCAGAACTGAAACAAATTAAGAAAAAATATCCTTTTATAACAAATCAGGATCATACCTGTAACGACACCATCCAGTGTAGTGGCCTCAGCCACACCATAGAAAATATATCAACGGGCTGGGCCTCCCCCTCTAGGGCGCCCTCTACCCGCATGTCATCCACCCTTAACTGTTTATGCATGTTGGGTAGTAACTGCATTGGGGCCCATAGACTGAGCGTTCTGATAAAATCCACCCCTTCCAAGTCTGGGACAATCTCTCAAAATGAGCCTAGTATCACCAGACTCATAACAACCCCTATGAGGTCGTGACTGCTCGTACTGAGTCTGTGCCAGATAACTGGAATAACCACTATAAGAATCTCGTGTTGGTGGTGCACTATAAGAACTTACTGGAGCACCCCGAGTAATCTGATGTGCAGACTGAGCTAGCCTACTGCTCGAGCCTCCGCCATAATGGGTCATAGATGAAGAGTAAAATCCACTGAACCCTCCAGAGCTTCGAGACCTTTTGGCCTCCTTAAACTCCCTTTCCTCACCTAGAACACCCTCAATCCTCCTCGCAATCTCCACTACTTGCTAAAATGGAGTATCAATTTACAATTCTCGAGCCATGCATATTTTATGATCATAATTGAGCCCCTCAATGAATCTGCAGACTCTCTCTCTAACTGTAGGAACCAAGAAAGGTGCATGACAACCTAACTCACTGAACCTGATAGCATATTCTGACACTGTCGTAGTGCCCTGACGCAACCATTCAAACTCTGTGCGCCACGCATCTCGGAGAGTCTAGGGAACAAACTCTTTCAGAAACATTTCTGAAAATTGATCCCAAGTAGGTGGTGTTGCATCGGTTGGTCTACCTTTTTCATAAACTTGCCACCACTGATACGATGCGCATGTCAGATGAAATGTAATAAAGGCAACTCCGCTCACTTCCACAATACCCATAGTGCATAGAATACAGTGACACTTTTCTAGAAATCCTTGGGCATCCTCTGAAGCTGTGCCACTAAAAGTAGGTAGACTATACCTCTTAAACCTCTCAAGTCTCTTTCGTTCTTCTTCTGATGCCCCTGGCCTGACCTCAAGCTGAACCGGAATAACAGGTTGTACCGGTACTACATCCGGAACCTGACCAATCTGAACCTGCTCAGTCATGGTAGGAGTCTGAGCTACTCCCCCAATATGCAAAATATTTGGTGCAACAGAGATCAATCCCGCATGAGTTAATGTACCAAACATACTCAAGAACTATGCTAAAGTCTCCTGGAGTCTGGGGGTAACAACAGGTGTTTCTGGTACCTGTCCCCCAACTGGAGCTACTGGCGGCTTCTCAACTGCTTGTCTGACAGGTTCTCTAGTCGCGGCACGTGCCCTTCCTCGGCCTCTTATGGCCCTTGCAGTATGTGCGGGTGCCCGCTCAGCTGATCCAATAGTATGTGTCCTCACCATCTGTGAGAGAACAGAAATTCAAAGGCTCAAATTCCACAATCAACAAATCCATACGATATAAATGAAAGAATTGGAAATTTCCAAACAGTTCTGTAGCCTCTCGAAGATAAGCACAGACGTCTCCGTACCGATTTGCAAGACTCTACTAGACTCGTTCGTGACTCGTAGAACCTATGAACCTTGAGCTCTGATACCAACTTGTCACTGTCACGACCCAATTTCACCTATAGGTCGTGATGGAGCCCAACATCATAGCTAGGCCAGCCAACTAGTGAATTAAACATACATTTATTCTTTTAAAAATATTTTGAGTAATTAAACTCTTCTTACTTGTAATAATTAAGAAAAATATGAAAGATCTGATTAAATAAAAACCAAGAAAAATAATAAAATCCACAATTCTACTAGTGTGTGCCAAGACCTAGTGTCACAAGTTTATGAGCATCTATTAGATTATACAAAAATTCTAAATACTGTCTGAAATAAAATAGACAGAATGCAAATATAAGAAGAGACACTAGTTGCTGTAGAACGACTCGGAAAGGCAGCTCACCACTAAGCCTCTGGATAACGTGGGTGCGCGCTGATAGGTCCTCCGATAGCACCTGTCTCAAGTCCTGCACACAAATGTGCAGCAAGTGTAGTGTGAGTACGTAAATAACGTGTACCCAGTAACAATCAAGCCTAATCTCGAAGAAGTAGAGACGAGAGGTCGACTTTGAAACTGTCAATAATATTAAAATAGAAACATTTAATTAAACATGATTTATATGGACAACAATAATTTTCTTAACGAGCAGAATTAATTATTCTCAAATTTCAATAATTTCCAATTTGTCAATTTTCTTCACAAGCTGTAATAAAATATCAAAGTATCGTGTAATTATTATTATTAGGCACGATTCCTATTGAGGTCGTTCGACCCGATCCAGAGTATCGTGTACACTGCCGAAGGACGTGCGACACGATCCATAGATGCATCTATATTGCCGAGGCATTCGGTCCGCTCTACAAGAAAGGAGGATATTTTCTTATGAACCTCCGGAATGAGAAGTCATTATTATAAGGCTAACATATAAGGATGTATAATTTCTATTAACAGTCAAATAATTTGTACAAAAATTCAAGTATATGTAACTTCCATCTTTTACTAATTCTTCTAATAATTCACAATATAATCCTAGTAATTTAATTATATAAAAGATGCAATTATCATAAGTAATTCATGATTTGAGTCCTAAACTACCCGGACTTAGCATAATTAGTAGCTACGCACGGACTCTCATCACCTCGTGCGTAAGTAGCCCCCACAGTTAACAACAATTATTAATTAAAACCACATATGGGGTAAATTCCCTCTTACAAGGTTAGACAAGAGACTTACTTCGCTCCGAAGTTCCATAGCCGACTCCAACGACACTCTAACAACTCAAACCGATGCTTGTTGATCCAAAACTATGCAAACAATGTGCAAACCAATCAAAATGTATACTCCAATGCTTGAAATTTAACAATTTATAAATATTCTCAACTCTGCTCGAAAAGCTGGTAGTGGGGCCCACATCTCCGAACCTCACGAAACTCACAAAATCCGATAACCCATTCAATTACGAGTCCAACCATACTAATTTCATTCAAATCCGACTCTGAATCGGTATTCAAAACTCGAAAATTCGTTTTGTGAAATTATAGAAATTTCTTCTGATTTCTTCTTGAAAAATCCATAATCTAACACCGAAAATGAAGATTAATACATGAAATATAATCACAAATGAGTCAAGAATGCTTACCCCAAGTTTTGTATTGAAATTCCTCTCCAAAATCGCTAAATCCTGAGGTTCCCAACGAAAAATACAAAATAATGGCTCAAAGGTCCGAAATATAGGACTTATAACACTGCCCGACTTCCTTCTTCGCGTTCGCGGGCCTCCCATCGCGTTCGTGATGAACAAAATTCTCAAAAGACATTTTCAAACTCTTCTCTGACAGCCTCTAGTATAATGGTTATAACTCTTTGTACAAAACTCCAAATCACAAATGGTTTGACTTTATGGAAACTAGACATCAAGGGCTATAACTTTCATATGTTTAGCATCTCCCTATGCTTTGTATATTGTGAGATATAAGCTTCCAAAGTCAGTCCTGTGCAGCAGAGATTTCCAAACTCTTCCCGGATAGCCTGTAGTGAATCCACCATAACCTTTTGTACACAACTCCAAATGATAAATGGTTTACTTTTTGGAAAACTAGACATAAAGGGATACAACTTTCATTTTTGGATCATCTCAGATTCGTTATATATTGTGAGATATAAGCTTCCGAAGGCAGACGGCGGACAATAGAAATTCCTTCTTCACGAACACGAGAGCCTCTTCGAGAACGCGAAGAACAAAGTCCCAACAGCAAAATCCTTCTTCACGAACGTGAGAGGCTCCTCGCAAATGCGAAGAACAACACCAGAACCAGCAACCAGCAGCATCAAAACACCCAAACTTGGTCCGGAGCCACCCTTGGGACCCCGTCCAATCGTACCAACCAGTCCCAATACATAACACAAACCTGTCTGAGGCCTCAAATCACGTCAAACAACATCAAAACCACGAATCACACCCCAATTCAAGGTTTATGAACTTTAGAACTTTAAACTTCTACATTCGACGCCGAAACCTATCAAATCAAATCCGATTGACCTCGAATTTTGCACGCAAGTCATAATTGACAGTACGGACCTACTCCCACTTCCGGAATTGAAATCCGACCCTGATATCAAAAAGTCCACTCCCGGTCAAACTTCTCAAAAACCTTCAAATTTTCAACTTTCGCCAAATGACTGCGAAATGACCTACATACCTCCAAATCCACATCCGGACACGCCCCTAAGACCAAAAGTACCATACGGAGCTATTCCCAGACTCAGAATACCAAATGGACATCGATAACATTGAAATACACTTCAACCCAAATTTATAAAATCCTTCCCAAAATGCCAACTTCCACAATATGCACTGAAACACTCTCGGGTCGACCGAAACCCGATCCAGACATACGCCCAAGTCTTAAATCATCATACAAACCTGTTAGAACCTTCAAATCCTGATTCTGAGGTCGTTCACTCAAAAGTCAAAGTTTGGTTAACTCTTCCAATTTAAAGCTTCCAAATTTAGAATTTTCTTTCCAAACCAACTCCGAACTTCTCAAAATTAAATTCCGACCACTCGTACAAGTCATAACACCTGAAGTGAAGCTACTCAAGGCCTCGAACCGCCGAATGACGTGCCAGGGCTCAAAACGACCGGTCGGGTCGTTACATTCTGCCCCACTTAAATATACGTTTGTCCTCGAACGTGTCAAGAATTGCTACAGAGTTGTCCAAAATTATTGTTTAACATCTTGTGCACCTACTCGCGCCATCACAATCCCAGTTTGGCACCTTGGCTCGAGCCGAACTGTAAGTCTTCCTTTTTTTTCAATCAATAAGCCTTAGAACCAAATTCCAGCCTTCAAATTCTTTACAATACTTGATCCTAACATACCAACAATGTATCAATCACCCCACACTGTACTAAAATATAATTGTGAACTTGTGCTAAAATCGCACCATGCACCCACATAAGTCAGTTGCCCATAATGACATCCTCCGACCACAATAGTTGAAATTTCACAAGTCAGTTGCCCGCAATACATCTCATGACGTATATAAGTCATGTTCCAATTCTAACATTACTTCCATTACAAAAGAGTCGTGTAGAAACTCATAACCACCTATCAAATCAACAAATCATTAAGTCTCTCCCCCGGACAAGAACCATTACACCATTCCAAACTAAATAATGATATTTGCTCTTTAATATACCTTATATAAGTCTGATTGTACTGATTCCAGGCCCAATAGTCTCATCTCACCCAGTACAAACTACTCTGGGAACAAGCCACGTCAGACACTACCAAAGTCTCATATGACATCCACAATGCGATAATAAGCTACGAACTAGAATATGACTCATAAGTAAGAACGAACTCTGACCGGGAATTACCCAGCCCAAGTAACGAATAACACAGACGAACAAACGCTATGAACTCTCCTCAGTGAATGAGAAACAAATACACAAAAAATCAACATATGGAATCGTACTCAACATCTCACTGTTGCGGCGTGCAACCCAATCCGACATGATACTGTTGCAGCGCGCAACCCGATCCAAATAGTATATACCCGAATATCGACCACAAGCACATCAAGTGTATGATACAAATACGGGGGGAGACAGATAGTGCCACACACTACGAAACGTAAGCAAAACTAAGGTGCGATAATGATATGCATCTCGAGAGCCATTCTACTCACATTACACCTCAAGCTCCACAGAACCTCATATCGATTCTGATCATATCATACTGAGCCAATAACCTTTCAAAGATCCACAATAACCTTTTTACATGACACGCAATAATAATTGCTTAATCTGGAACAAGCATCATACAGTCCACAGCCCAAGGAATAGAATGCCTCTCTGGCATAAACTCACACGTTAGCAACATTACCAAAATCTCCATAATTGGTTTCAATCTATAACAATCAAGTGACTACCACACCACTCCGATACAAATCTCCCAGTGGGGTATGCTCCCACAACCATTTTGCACCAGGTGGCAACGGCTGAATTCCCATACCACCGATCGAGCTAATCTGTAAGGTAATTCCCAATTCGAAAACCAATACACAATGCCTCTTCCACCGAACACCATTCGCAAGCGACACTAAGATAACGCATGCTTACTCTAAACATCTAAATTTTTTCCTACTCATATGAGCCTGTGAAATTTTGACAACACTGGATCGCGACCTTGATCCTTAACTCAATTTCCCATGTCGATCCTTGCACTTAAAATGCCGCTATGCGAAAATACCAGAATTCATCATAACTCCTGAACTACTAGTAGAATGAATAGTTCGTTGGCTAGAAAACCCTTCGTTCATCTCATTTCAGAGGGACCAATGCAACATGCAACTGGACCCCATAAGCCGCAGAAAATACAAAACTCAAAATGTGGTCTAAACCATCGTAACTCTTTCGGAGATCCATTACACCTCAAAGCCATTTGAATCAAATACTCTCCCAAATCAAACAAGTTGTGGTGACACTCAAACCCATACATACAACCATAAACCACCTGCATGGCTTTACGTTGAAAGAGCTAATCACTGCCACAGTCATGCAGGTTCAACCATTACTAACCGACCCAATTCCTTTAAATTTACTCTTGACTTGCCTTGGAAATAATAGCTTCTCCAATCAAAGCACAATGAACTAAATCCGCCCTCAACTCATCCTGAGTGACCCGAATCGCAAGACTGCATCGTCTCAATACCCATAAATCACCTCATACCTTCATCATGCTCACAATGGCATCGCCGAATGGTATACCCATGCCATAATACTTCCCACAATTCCGGAAATATTTCTTCCTTTTCCCTAATACTGCACCACTTACCCGGTAATAACATAGAACACTTTAAGTCCCATTCGCAATATGCTGGAGAACTCGATCCTTAACCATACAACGGACCCAAAATCCTTAAGTACCGGACTTAAATTATTGAACTCACTGAACCGTTGTGAAGAGTCACCCACTCTGACTTGGTCTCGAATGTAACCAACTTCAACGCTCTGCTAGCAGATGAACACACTCTCTAAGAAGTAACCTACTGAATTCATTTCCTTGTACATTATATCCGCAAGAAGCATAAACTCGAAGTCTTCCCAAATCCTGCATCTCAATCTATAAGGCGGAATATAGCACACATTTATCAATTTCTGTCACGACCCAAAACTAACCCCTGTCGTGATGGCGCCTATCGTGGAACTAGGCAAGCCGACTCATTTCCAAAACAAAATGATATTTTCATTTCAAAGATAATTTCAAAGTTATTTAACATAAAACTTCCATTTAAAGAGTACAAATAAAAAAAAATAGAAGTGCGGAAAAGAAAAGCCCGACATCGGGGTGTCACTAGTCATGAGCATCTACTATAATCTGTCTAACAATATCAAGGCTAACTCAGCCTGGAAAATAGCTATATACTACTAGAGGAAGATAAGAGGGAGAAGAGCAGGGGCTGCGATCGGCAAACAGCTACCTTGCTATCTCCAAGAAAATCTGCAACCAGAATACTCAATAACTGCTACCATGTCCAGCTACACCTAAATCTGCACACAAGGTGCAAGGAGTAACGTAAGTACGCCAACTCAGTAAGTAAAAACAATAAATAAATACTGATTATTAGTGACGAGCAATAAAGCATATAACGTTCATATCAGGAAATCTCAGTAAAATACCACATGCTTTTAAAAATCAGGATTTGAATCAAACATCTCGTTTAAACCCAGTTCCAGTAAAACTCATTTAAAGACATTTTTCCAACAGTTTTTCAAACAAAGGCTCAATGCAAAGGTGAGCAAAATGATGAAATCATATATAGCCCCTTGGGCAAACCTCACAGTCACTCGTGCCACTCGGGCATACCTCACAATCACTCTTGCCACTCGGGCATACCTCACAATCACTCTTGCCTCCCAGTCACTCAGCACTCGGCACTCGCACTCAGTAGGTATCTGCGCTTACTGGGGGTGTGTACAGACTCCAGAGGGGCTCCCTCAGCCCAAGCGCTATAATATGCATGGACAACTCACGTGCGATAATAATAAAGTATGCCGTAGGCGGGCAGCCTCGATCCACACTCATCCTCACAAATCAGGCCCTCGGGCATTTCAGTAAAATAGGGCATTCGGCCCAAAACATTTATATGCATCAAAATAGAGTCATAAAACTTAGTTATGCGGTAAACAAATATAAACATGACTGAGTATAGATTTTCAATCGAAAATAGTGAGAGGATGGTAAGAAACAGCCCCTAAGGGTCCAAACAGCATTGGCGCAAGGCCCAAACATGGCATTCAGCCCAATTTACAGAAATTCTTTCTAAAACATATAAGTATCAAATGGTTTCAACAAAGTATGCAACTTTACAGTTGCTACGGGATGGACCAAGTCACAAATCTCCAACAGTGCACGCCCACACGCCCGTCACCTAGTATGTGCGTCACTTCAAAATAATAGAATGATACGAAATTCGGGGTTTAATACCCTCAGGACTATATTTACAATCGTTACTTACCTCAAACCGGTCAAATCTCTACCCTGCAATGCTCTTGCCTATGGTCTCTTCTTCCAAATGCTCCAAATCTATTCACAATCAGTATAATACCATCAATATACGCTAATGGAATGAATTCCACAAGAAAAGCTTCAAAATTAGATCAAAACACGAAATTGGCTCAAAAATTGCCTGTGGGGCCCACGTCTCGGAACCCGACAATAGTTACAAAATCCGAGGTCATTTACATATAGGTCCATATCCGGTCCACATTTCTAACTTAAAATTTTCAATTATGAGACTAAGTTGTCTCATTTCACTCCGAGTTCCTTCCGGACTCGAACCAACTAACCCGATATAACATAATATAGCTGAATAACACAAAAAGAAGTAGGAATGGGGAAAACAGGGTTATAACTCTCGAAACGACCGGCCGGGTCGTTACATCCTCCCCCTCTTAAACATCAGTTCTTCCTCGAACGGGTCTAGAAACATACTTGGAGTCTCGAATAGGCGTGGATATCTGCTCCGCATCTCCCCCTCGGTCTCCCAAGTGGCCTCCTCCACAGGCTGACCTCTCCATTGCACCTTCACTGAAGCTATATCCTTTGACCTTAACCTTCGAACCAGCAGATCCAAAATAGCCACCGGCTTCACATCATAAGTCATATCATCCTCTAACTGAACCGTGCTGAAATCCAAAACATGGGACGGATCTCCAATATACTTCCGGAGCATGGAAACATGAAACACTGGATGCACACTCGACAAGCTGGGTGGCAAGGCAAGCTTATAAGCCACCTCTCCTATCCTCTGAAGCACCTCAAAAGGCCCAATGAACCGGGGGCTCAACTTGCCCCTCATCCCAAACCTCATAACACCCTTCATAGGTGATACATTCAGCAAAACCTTCTCCCCAACCATAAAAGACACATCACAGACCTTCCTATCCGTGTAGCTCTTCTGCCTAGACTGCGCCATGCGAAGCCGCTCCTGAATCAATTTCACCTTGTCTAATGCATCCTGGACCAAGTCTGTACCTAAGATCCTAGCCTCACCCGGCTCAAACCATCCAACCAGAGATCTACACCTCCTCCCATACAAAGCCTCGTACGGAGCCATCTGAATACTACTGATAACTGTTGTTATATGCAAACTCCGCGAGTGGCAGAAACTGGTCCCATGAACCCCCAAAGTCAATGACACAAGCGCGAAACATGTCCTCCAATATCTGAATAGTGCGCTCGGACTGCCCATCCGTCTGAGGGTGAAAAGTTGTGCTTAACTCAACCTGAGTACCCAACTCTCGCTGCACGACCCTCCAAAAATGCGATGTGAACTAAGTACCCCTATCTGAAATGATGGAAACTTGGACACCATGCATGCGAACGATCTCTCGGATGTAAATTTCAGCCAGCCGCTCTAAAGAGTAAGTAGTACCAAATGGAATGAAGTGCGCAGACTTGGTCAGCCGATCCACAATAACCCAAATAGCGTTGAACTTCCTCGAAGTCCGTGGGAGCCCAACTACAAAGTCCATAGTGATCCGTTCCCACTTCCACTCTGGTATCTCTAACCTCTGAAGCAAGACACCCGGTCTCTGATGTTCATACTTAACCTGCTGACAGTTTAGACACCGAGCCACAAACCCAACTATATCTTTTTTCATCCGTCTCCACCAATAGTGCTGCCTCAAATCCTGGTACATCTTCGCGACATCCAGATTGATGGAATACCGCGAGTTGTGGGCCTCTTCAAGTATCAGCTCTCGAAGCCCATCTACATTAGGCACACATATTCGGCCCTGCATTCTCAGCACCCCGTCATCACCAATAGTCACATCCCTAGCATCACCTCTCTGAACCCTGTCCTAAAGAACGAGCAAGTGAGGGTCATCATACTGACGCTCCCTGATACGGTCATAAAGAGAAGACCTGGAGACCACCCAAGCCAATACCCGACTAGGATCCAAAATATCCAATCTGACAAGCTGGCCTGCCAAGGTCTGAACATCTAATGCCAAAGGTCTCTCTGCTGCTGGAAGATATGCTAAACTCCCCAAACTCTCTGCCCGGCGACTCAAAGTATCGGCCACCACATTGGCCTTCCCCGGATGGTACAAGATAGTGATATCATAGTCCTTAAGAAGCTCCAACCATCTCTGCTGATGCAAATTAAGATCCTTCTGCTTTAACAGATACTGAAGACTCTGGTGATCAGTATAGATCTCACAATGAACCCCATACAAATAATGACGCCAAATCTTCAAGGCGTGAACAATGGCTGCTAACTCAAGATCATGGATAGGATAGTTCTTCTCATGGGTCTTTAACTGGCGCGAGGCATAGGCAATCACCCTACCCTCCTGCATCAAAACACAACCAATGCCTATCCTCGAGGCATCACAATACACGGTGTAAGAACCAGAAGCTGATGGCAAAACTAACACTGGAGCTGTGGTCAAAGTAGTCTTGAGCTTCTGAAAGCTCTCCTCACATTCATCCGACCACCTGAATGGAGCACCCTTTTGGGTCAATTTGGTCAAGGGCGATGCAATAGATGAAAATCCCTCCACAAAGCGACGGTAGTAACCCACCAAACCAAGAAAGCTCCTAATCTCCGTGCCTGAGGATGGTCTGAGCCAACTCTGCATCGCCTCTATCTTCTTCAGATCCACCTGAATACCCTCACTGGACACCACGTGCCCCAAGAATGATACTGAACTGAGCCAAAACTTACATTTAGAGAACTTTGAATAAAGCTTCTCCTCCCTCAATCTCTGCAATACAACCCTCAAATGCTGAGAGTGCTCTTCCCGGCTACGAGAGTACACCAGGATGTCGTCAATGAATACAATGACGAATGAGTCCAAATAGGGCTGGAATACACTGTTCATCAGATGCATGAACGCTGTTGGGGCATTGGTCAGCCCAAAAGACATCACTAAGAACTCATAATGGCTATATCGGGTTCTGAAGGCTGTCTTGAGAATATCTAAATCCCGAATCTTCAGCTGGTGATAACCGGACCTCAAATCAATCTTGGAGAACACCCTCGCTCCCTGAAGCTGGTCGAATAAATCATCAATACGAGGCAAAGGATACTTGTTCTTGACTGTGACCTTGTTCAACTGCCTGTAATCAATACACATTCTCAAAGAACCATCCTTCTTTTTCACAAATAGAACCGGTGCACCCCAAGGTGACACACTAGGCCGAATAAACCCCTTATCAAGGAGTTCCTGAAGTTGTTCTTTCAATTCCTTCAACTCCGCCGATGCCATACGATACGTTGGAATAGAAATGGGCTGAGTGCCCAGCACCAAATCAATACTATAGTCAATATCCCTGTCAGGCGGCATGCCCGGTAGGTCTGCAGGAAACACATCCGATAAATCACGTACCACCGGAATAGAATAAATGACAGGAGTCTATGCACTAACATCCCTCACAAAAGTCAAATAAGAGAGGCAACCCTTCTCAACCATGCGCTGAGCCTTCAAATATGAAATCACCCTACTTGGTACATAATCTATAGAACCGCTCCACTCAACCCTCGAAATTCCCGGCATAGCCAACATCACCATCTTAGCGTGACAATCTAGAACAGCATGACATGGAGATAACCAATCCATACCCAATATCACATCAAAGTCAACCATACTGAGCAACAATAGATATACTCGGGTCTCCAGACCCCCAATAGTCACCACACATGACCGATATATGCGGTCCACAATAATAGCATTGCCCACAGGAGTAGATACATGTACAGATAAAACTAAAGACTCACGGGGCATATCCAAAAAATGGGCGTAATACGAGGAAACATATGAATACGTGGAACCAGGGTCAAATAATACTGAGGCATCTCTGTGGCAAACTGAGACAATACCTGTAATCACAGCATCTGAAGCAATAGCATCTGGTCTGGCAGGGAGAGCATAGAAACGGGCCTGACCACCCCTTGATCTGCCTCTCCCTCTAGGACGACCCCTAGCTGACTGACCTCCACCCCGAGCTGACTGGGCGGATGGTGAGGTAGCTGGTGCTGTAGTAAGAGGATGACTCCTCTGCTGAGATAGACCTCCATGACGACGAGGACACTACCTCCACATATGCCCAAGCTCCCCACACTCAAAACAACTCCCTGGTGCTGGCGGCAAAAACTAAAGGGAGCACCTAGTACCGGGATGACTGGTAGAAGAACCTGGCATGGAAGAGCCCTGAACAGGTGGAGCACGGGATGAACTCTGAACTGGAAGGGAACTAAGTGATGAGTGGCCCTGATGAGAACTGTGAGAACCATGGCCAGATGATGCACCCCGATGAAATGGCCGAGCCGACTAAGCCTGTCTGAAATGACGACCTCTACCGTGCTGGAGCTGACCCCAAAAAGGAGCACCGCTGAATACACCCTGACCACGAGGCCTCTTGGCCTCCCATTCAACCCTCTCCTGACCGCGAACCATCTCAATCTGCCGAGCAATGTCGACCACCTCATCAAAGGTAGCACCCGAAACTCGCTCCCTGGTCATGAGCAACTGTAGCTGATAAGTGAGGCCATCAATAAACCTCATGATCCTCTCTCTGTCCGTGGGAACCAACCAGATTGCATGATGGGCCAACTCGGAGAACCGCATCTCATACTGCATCACAAACATATCACCCTAGTGTAGCCACTCAAACTGTCTACGTAGCTCCTCTCTGCAGGATCGAGGCATGAACTTCTCCAAAAAGACCACGGAGAACTTCTGCCAAGTAAGGGGTGTTGCGCCAACAGGCCTACGCCTCTCGTAAGTCTCCCACCATCTGAGTGCAGCCCCAGACAACTGAAAGGTAGTGAATAAGACCCCACAAGTCTCCAAAATACCAGCAGTACGGAGTATCCTCTGACACCTGTCCAAAAAGTCCTGAGCATCCTCTCTCTCTGTGCCACTGAAAGGTGGTGGATGAAGTCTCCCAAACCTCTCCAACCTATGCTGATCATCCTCAGGCATAGCAGGAACTACATAATTCTGAACAACAGCAACTGGATGGGCTGGTGGTGCCTCTAGTGTCTGAAGTCCCTGAATAACCTGCTCGAGTGTGCGAGCGACGGGAGTCTTAGTGCCTCCCCTGGACTGAGAAGTGGTTGCGGCCGTCGAAATAGAGACCGCCTGAGCAAGGCCAGTACACGCTGTCAGAATCTGAGCTAGGGCCTCCTGAAGGCCTGGAATCATAATAGGCACAGGTGGTGCTTGAACTGGTGCATCAACAACTTGAACTTGGTCCTGGTCTGGGACAACCGGTGGATCTGTAGGTACTGCCCCAACTGTTGTACGGGCTGCACCATGGCCCCTACCACGGCCTCTACTGCGGCCTCGGCCTCTCGCGGCCCTGGCTGGTGGTACTGGTAGCTGGCCCTCCTGACCGGTAGCACGAGTCCTCACCATTTGTGAGAGAATGAAACAATAGATGTTTAGTTACTAGAATCAACAGATTCGCACGACAAGAATTCAAGAATGTGGAGTTTCCTAAAGGTTATGCATCCTCATGAAGATAAGTACAGACGTCTCCTTACCGATCTGAAAGACTCTACTAAACCCGCTCATGAATCGTGCGACCTATGTAACCTAGGCTCTGATACCAATCTGTCACGACCCAAAACTAACCCCTGTCGTGATCGCGCCTATCGTGGAACTAGGCAAGCAGACTCATTTCCAAAACAAAACGATATTTTCATTTCAAAGATAATTTCAAGGTTATTTAACATAAAACCTCCATCTAAAGAGTTCAAATCAAAGAAAAACAGAAGTGCAGAAAAGAAAAGCCCGACATCGGGGTGTCACTAGTCATGAGCATCTACTATAATCTGTCTAACAATATCAAGGCTAACTCGGCCTGGAAAATAGCTAAATACTACTAGAGGAAGATAAGAGGGAGAAGAGCAGGGGCTGCGATCGCCAAATAGCTACCTTGCTATCTCCAAGAAAATCTGTAACCAGAACACTCAATAACCGCTACCGTGTCCAGCTACACCTGAATCTGCACACAAGGTGCAGGGAGTAATGTGAGCACGCCAACTCAGTAAGTAACAACAATAAATAAAGACTGATCAGTAGTGACGAGCAATAAAGCATATAACGTTCATATCAGGAAATCTCAGTAAAATACCACATGCTTTTAAAAATCAGGATTTGAATCAAACATCTCGTTTAAACCCAGTTCCAGTAAAACTCCTTTAAAGACATTTTTCCAACAGTTTTTCAAACAAAGGCTCAATGCAAAGGTGAGCAAAATGATGAAATCATATACAGCCCCTCGGGCAAACCTCACAGTCACTCGTGCCACTCGGGCATAACTCACAATCACTCTTGCCACTCAGGCATACCTCACAATTACTCTTGCCTCCCAGTCACTCAGCACTCGGCACTCGCACTCAGTAGGTACCTGCGCTTACTGGGGGTGTGTACAAACTCTAGAGGGGCTCCTTCAGCCCAAGCGCTATAATATGCACGGACAACTCACGTGCGATAATAATAAAGTATGCTGTAGGCGGGCAGCCTCGATCCACACTCATCCTCACAAATCAGGCCCTCGGGCATTTCAGTAAAATAGGGCATTCGGCCCAAAACATTTATATGCATCAAAATAGAGTCATAAAACTGAGTTATGCGGTAAACAAATATATACATGACTGAGTATAGATTTTCAATCGAAAATAGTGAGAGGATGATAAGAAACAGCCCCTAAGGGTCCAAACAGCATTGGCGCAAGGCCCAAACATGGCATTCAGCCCAATTTACAAAATTTCTTTCTAAAACATATAAGTATCAAATGGTTTCAACAAAGTATGCAACTTTACAGTTGCTACGGGACGGACCAAGTCACAAATCCCCAACAGTGCACGCCCACACGCCCGTCACCTATCATGTGCGTCACTTCAAAATAATAGAATGATACGAAATCTGGGGTTTCATACCCTCAGGACTATATTTACAATCGTTACTTACCTCAAACCGGTCAAATCTCGACCCCGCAATGCTCTTGCCTCTGGACTCTGCCCCCAAATGATCCAAATCTATTCACAATCAGTATAATACCATTAATATACGCTAATGGAATGAATTCCACAAGAAAAGCTTCAAAATTAGACCAAAACCCAAAATTGGCTCAAAAATTGCCCGTGGGGCCCACGTCTCGGAACCCGACAGTAGTTACAAAATCCGAGGTCATTTACATACAGGTCCATATCCGGTCCACTTTTCTAACTTAAAATTTTCAATTATGAGACTAAGTGTCTCATTTCACTCCGAGTTCCTTCCGGACTCAAACCAACTAACCCGATATAACATAATATAGCTGAATAACACAAAAAGAAGTAGGAATGGGGAAAACAGGGTTATAACTCTCGAAACGACCGGCCGGGTCGTTACAATTTCTCTACTCGAATTACCCCTGATGTTTCCTTTTATTAGTCACAAATAATCCACCAATGCATCGATAACTAGAAGTTGCACATGCCAACAACCACTCGATCCAATCATGGACGGTAGGGCTCCCCCACTTAGCTTTAAGCTATTATCACAAAATGTTGAGCCCACAATGATTCCTTCTTCTCGATTACCATGATCTCACACCGTTATCCCGCCAAATTTCTCTACGGGTTTTGTTAAATATCGTCATGAACATTCTGAATCATCAGCCACGATCTCATATCCGACCTCCTTCTATGACGTTGTATAAGTCTGTTCCTTCCTCATTAACATCAACTGGGAGTTCAACAATATCATCCGAACTCAAGTCATACCGCATCTGTAACGATAGTCAAATCTTCACACCCCTCTTCATCCCATGCAAACTCCTTTCTGCCTTATTCACTCTTTCTCCGTACGGTAACCATCATTCCAAGAAAATACGTATACCAAATCACCTTCCATCATGATTTCCAAATTGTTCTATACTTTCTGAAGGTACGTGGCTATTCTACCACCGAATCCATATGCTACTCTGCCTCTCCCACTTCGGTCAAACCATCTCCTTCAAGCAACTTCCCAACTTCTACTTCTCATACTTGGCATACTAGTAAATTAACCACCGCAAGACACCTCCCCATATCCTTCCTCATTCTTCGTTGCCAATGTTGTATCAAATCAAAATCCATCTCTGTAAACCTGAGCTAATTAATTACTACCAGCTTTAAGCCTCCTGAAAGATCATCTTTCTCGAGTTGTCACATTAGAAATACCAATTCGATCCTGAACCGCTGCACAACGCAGCTCGGGCACCATTTCACAACACCCTGCCCCGAAGGCAAAAGTCAAAAAGACCATAGCACCGGCAAAACGAAAATGCATTCAAACCAGGACGACGACACCGCATCACAATGAAAACTCCATCACACTCGGAAATACCAAGTATCGTTACTCCATCAACCCAAACCTGAACATTCATAGTCCAATTGCCTTTCCTTTGCTGGAATTAAATACTGAACCTCTAAATCATGCACTGAGAAATCGTCCTTCCGAGCCATTCACTGGCTTGATACGTAGACATGCATCTTACCATTACACCAACACCGTGCATAGCCTCAAAATCGTAGGAATTACCGATACTGAACTGAAATGACAGAACCTCATTTCGCAAGAAGATGATAATAACTTGTTTGAATGCGCAGGGAGAAACATCCTGCTCCACATCTGTAGTACCACTGAAGCTCCTCGATTCCCAATATACATGAGCGCTCAACATCGTGTAAGAATGCATAGGAAGGCAATAAAGGCACAAGCCTTAATGGAAACAAACCGCACGATAAAGGAATCAAGAAGGGAAATACTTCTAACAGCCCTGTAGCCTCTCGAAGATAAGTACAGACGTCTCTGTACCGATCCACAAGACTCTACTAGACTTGCTCATGACTCGTGAGACCTAAGTGAACCTAGTGCTTTGATACCATGTTGTCACGGCCCAATTTCACCTATAGGTCGTGATGGCGCCCAACATCATAGCTAGGCCAGCCAACTAGTGAATTAAATAGGCATTTATTCTTTTAAAAAATTTCCGAGTAATTAAACTCTTCTTACTTGCAATAGTTAAGAAAAATATGAAAGATCTGATTAAATAAAAACCAAGAAAAATAATAAAATCCACAATTCTACTAGTGTGTGTGCCAAGACCTGGTGTCATAAGTGTATGAGCATCTAGTAGATTATACAAAAATTCTAAATACTGTCTGAAATAAAATAGACATAATGCAAATATAAGAAGAGGCACTAGTTGCTGCAGAACGGCTCAGAAAGGCAACTCACCACTAAGCCTCTGGATAACGTGGGTGCGCGCCGATAGGTCCTCCGATAGCACATGTCTCAAGTCCTGCACACAAATGTGCAGCAAGTGTAGTATCAGTACGTAAACAACGTGTACCCAGTAACTATCAAGCCTAATATGGAAGAAGTAGTGACGAGAGGTCGACTTTGACACTCATTATGGGCCAATAATATTAAAATAGAAACATTTAATTAAACATGATTTATATGGAAAACAATAATTTTCTTAACGAGTAGAATTAATTATTCTCAAAATTCAATAATTTCCAATTTGTCAAAGTATCGTGTAATTATTATTATTAGGCACGATTCTTGCCGAGGTAATTCGGCCCCATCCAAATTATCATGTACACTGCCGAGGGACATGCGGTACGATTCATAGATGCATCTATATTGCCGAGGCATTCGGCCCGCTCCACAAGAAAGGAGGATATTTTCTTATGAACCTCTGAAATGAGAAGTCATTATTATAAGGCTAACATATAAGGATGTAGCATTTCTATTCACAGTCAAATAATTTGTACTAAAATTCAAGTATACGTAACTTCCGTCTTTTACTAATTCTTCTAATAATTCACAATATAATCTCAGTAATTCATGATTTGAGTCCTAAACTACCTGTACTTAGCATAATTAGTAGCTACGCACGGACTCTCGTCACCTTGTGCGTAAGTAGCCCCCACAATTAACAACAATTATTAACTAAAATCACCTATGGGGTAAATTCCCTCTTACAAGGTTAGACAAGAGACATTACTTTTCTTCGAAGTGTCATAGTCGGCTCCAACAATACTCTAACACCTCAAATCGATGCTTGTCGATCCAAAACTATGCAAACAATGTGCAAACCAATCAAAATGTATACTCCAATTCTTGAAATTTAACAATTGGTAAATATTCTCAACTCTGCTCGAAAAGTTGGTAGTGGGGCCCACATCTCCGAACCTCACGAAACTCACAAAATTCGACAATCCATTCAATTACGAGTCCAACCATACTAATTTCATTCAAATCCGACTCTGAATCGGTATTCAAAACTCGAAAATTCGTTTTGTGAAATTATAGAAATTTCTTCTGATTTCTTCTTGAAAAATCCATAATCTAACACCGAAAATGAAGATTAATACATGAAATATAATCACAAATGAGTCAAGAATGCTTACCCCAAGTTTTGTGTTGAAATTCCTCTCCAAAATCGCTAAATCCAGAGGTTCCCAACGAAAAATACAAAATAATGGCTCAAAGGTTCGAAATAGAGGACTTATAACACTGCCCCGACTTCCTTCTTCGCGTCGCGAGCCTCCCATTGCGTTCGCGATGAACAAAATTCTCAAAAGCCATTTTCAAACTCTTCTCCGATAGCCTCTAGTATAATGTTCATAACTCTTTGTACAAAACTCCAAATAACAAATGGTTTGACTTTATGTAAACTAGACATCAAGGAATATAACTTTCATATGTTGATGATCTCCCAATTCTTTGTATATTGCGAGATATAAGCTTTCAAAGTCAGCCCTGTGCAACAGAGATTTCCAAACTTTTCCTGAACAGCCTGTAGTGTATCCATCAAGGGTTACAACTTTCATTTTTGGATAATCTCCAGCTTTGTTATAGATTGTGAGATATAAGTAAAGGTGACAAACGGGCCGGGTAGACCTGTTTCCGGAACTGCCTGGACCGGTATTAACAAGGACCGGCCCGGTTCGGTAGTTAGGGGGCCGGGTGGGCTGGGTTAGGGGGGTTTGTCCATATCAAAAAATATTTTCGGTTAACCGGACCGGTCTAAACCGGTGTAATAAATTTTCTTTTGAACCAGTTAACCGGACCGACCAGGTTCAACGTTTTGTTTTTTAAATTGAATTTGACCGTTGGCCACGGTCAGCTTCAAATTTGTCCAATGCCCAACGGAATTATTGCAACAATGGCCCTTTTTTGGGCATTATTTTATAAAAATAACACTTTTTTCAATTACTAATTTAGCCCTTTGAAAAACTATAAATACACCCCCTCTCTTCTTTATTTCTTCACTCATCTCTCATTTCTCAAACTCAAATCTCAATTATCATTCTCTCATTCTTTACCTAAATTGCAATCACGTATTTTGCTCTCATTTTTTTGGAATTTAATTTATCGTATTATTTGAAGTTTGAACTTTGAACTTTGAGCAATTGACGTTTCTTCGTGGTAACATTGGAGTTGCGAAAATCATCAAGTGTTCAACTTATTTCGGAATTCGGTGCACTCCCTCAAACTCTTTCTCTTATTTACTATTTTATTTGCATATTTAATTTTTGTTAGTAGTTAAATTTTCATAATATGTTTAATGCTGCAAAAAGAGTTTGTAATAAGGTTGCTAATCGGGGTAATCAGGGAAATAGAAAAAAAGGTACTACTTCAACATCTAGTAGTAATTTAAATGACTCTACACATGTTTCTGAAACATTATCTGATAATAATATAAATTATGAACAATTACAGGAAGATTTCGGTATAGAAGATAATGAATGAGAAATTAGAGTTGGTAGCAGGGGTGGTAGTCGTGGCACTAGTAGTAGACCACCTGTGGCCCCGACTACTAATCGGAGGAAAAGAAGTAAAGTTTGGAAATATTTTGACGAAATAGAGAATTTTGATAGAGTTAGATGCAAACTTTGTAAAGATGATTTTAAACATAAGACTAGATGAAGTTTAGGGGGGACTGGAACACTTAGTAGACATTTGAAAATTACTCATCCTATAGAATGGGGCCTGAGTTAGATGAAAATCAAGGAACTCTAAACCTTAGTACTAGAGGACTTATGACATATGATTAAATGAAGGATCGTGAGGAGTTAGCAAAAATGATTGTTTTGGGTTGTCTACCTTTTTCTTTTGCTTCTTGATCATATCTGACTATGTATATTCAAAGGATTTATAATCCCTTATTTAAAGGTATCCCTAGAAGTACTTGTAGATGTGATATCTTTAGACTTCATGGACAATATCAGACATACATACGTTATTTGTTTGACCACCTTCCTTGTAGAGTTTCTCTAAATTTTGATATTGGCCATGCTGTAAATAGAAATGATTATTTTACAATTATATGTCATTGGATAGATAATAATTATTGTATACAAAAACGTATTATCGCTTTTAAATATGATGAAGATCAAAGTCATACTGCTATTTTTATAAGTACTACTATTTGCGAAGTTGTTGAATTTTATAATCTTAATAAAAACGTATTGTGTATGCCTTTTGATAATGCTTCTAACATAATGCCACTATTTCAATATTAAGACTGCATTTGAAACCACCACTAGAGGAAATTTTTCATGTTAGGTGTGCATGCCATGTTTATAATTTAATCGTTAAAAGTGGCCTTGATTTATTTTCGACTGAGATTACTCATGTTAGAAGAGCAGTGGGTGTTATTCAATGAAATAATAGACAATACAGAATTAGGAAATTTAAGACTAAGTGTACGGAGCATAACCTTAAACCCAGATTCATGCGAGATGAAATTGTTACTTTCCGCTATGGCTCGGGACGTGCTGAATGTGCCAATTTCAACTGTTGCATCAGAAAGTGCATTTAGTCAAGCAAGACAACAACTAGGAGACACCGGTCACTCATTGGGATGCAATGCTTTGGAAGTTTTAGTATGTTTCAGAGATTGGATTAGATCGGAACGAAGAAATCAGGGACGTGAAGATATTGATAAACCAGAAGACGAGGAACTTAGAGATATATTAACACATGGTCACCCATCTTAATTTAACACTCCCTAAGATGGTCAAGAAGTTCATATTGATTATGAAGAACTTAATAAGGCAGTACAAAACCTTTGAAGTTCTAGATTTATATTTAATAATTAAACTTTGAATTTACTCTTTTTTGTTAATTTAGTCGTTGTTAAATGTAAACTTTAATTTGCAATTTTAAAATAAAAAAAGAACTTACAAATTATAGGTGCAATTTATTTCCATATTCTTGTATTTATATTATCTTAAATTCTTAATGAAATATTCAAATATAAGAAATTTAAAGTCTTTATTTCCTTTATTCAAACACTCTTTTTATAAGATTGTTTTTCTGTTTTATATTTTTACTTTAGTTAAACAAAATATTAAAAAATAAAAATAAAACAAATTACACAAACCTGGCTCGGCCCGGACTGGTAGGCCAGGAACCGTTCCGGTTCCATTTTTGACCAGGCCCATTAAGCACGGTTTGTCGAACCCGGAACCCAGCCCGGATTGGTGACCGGTCGGTCACTTTTTTCTACCCGGACCAGCCCGGCCCAATCGTTTGACACCTTTAGATATAAGCTTCCGAAGTCGGACGACAGACAACAGGAATTCCTTCTTCGCGAACGCGAGAGCCTCTTCTAGAATGCGAAGAACAAAGTCCCAACAGCAAAATCCTTTTTCGCGAATGCGAGAGGCTCCTCGCGAACGCGAAGAACAACACCAAAACCAACAACCAGCAACATCAAAACACACAAACTTGGTTCAGAACCACCCCGAATCACACCCGAGGCCCCTCGGGACCCCGTCCAATCATACCAACCAGTCCCAATACATAACACGAACCTGTTCGAGGCCTCAAATCACGCCAAAAAACATCAAAACCATGAATCACACCCCAATTCAAGCTTTATGAACTTTAGAACTTCAAACTTCTACATTCAATGCCGAAACCTATCAAATCAAATCTGATTGACCTCGAATTTTGCACACAAGTCATAATTGACATTACGGACCTACTCCCACTTTCAGAATTGGATTCCGACCCAGATATCAAAATGTCCACTCTCAGTCAAACTTCCCAAAATCCTTCAAATTTCCAGCTTTCACCAAATGACTCTGAAACGACCTACATATCTCCAAATCCACATGTGGACACGCCCATAAGAGCAGAATTACCATACGGAGTTATTCCCAGACTCAGAATCCCAAATGGACATCAATAACATTGAAATACACTTTAACCCAAATTTATGAAATCCTTCCCAAAATGCCAACTTACACAATTGGCGTTGAAATGCTCCTAGGTCGTCCGAAACCTGATATAGACATATGCCCAAGTCTGAAATCATCACACGAACATGTTAGAACCTTCAAATCCTGATTCCGAGGTCGTTCACTCAAATGTCAAAGTTTGGTCAACTCTTCCAACTTAAAGCTTCCAAATTAAGAATTTTCTTTCTAAACCAATGTCACGACCCGGAATTTCCACCGTCAGGATCGTGATGGCGCCTAACATTTCACTTTCTTATCAAGCCAACGTTAGAGAATCATTAAACCAATTCTTCTTCCATTCAGTGAATAACAACCTTTAGCTAAGGTGAAATATAATGAGTGTGAAATAATCTAAAAACTACATTAATTACTACCACCCGGATCTAGAGTCACAATTCACGAGCATTCTAGAATTCACTATAAGTAATAGTCTGAAAGAAATACAACTGTTTGAATGCAAGAAATAGTAAAACAGAAAAGATAGGCGGGGACTTCAAGGTCTGTGAACGCCGACAGATCTACCTTGAGTCTTCGGATAGCGGTCCAATAGCAAAAATCTCGATCAACCCGAGCCGGTACCAAAATCTGCACAGGAAGTGCATAGTGTAGTATCAGTACAATTGACCCCATGTACTGGTAAGTGTCGAGCCTAACCTCGATGAAGTAGTGACGAGGCTAAGGCAAGGCACCTATAAATCAACCTGTAGAATTTAACAGTGTATATATACAAATAACAATAATGAAGAGCTAAATAGGAAATATCGGGAGGGGAAAACATGCTGGGGGAAATATGAGATAAGGAACTACAGCAAAATGATAACTAGAACAACCAATATACTATGAATCAATGGAAATAACAAATACAGTAAAGGAAAAATACACGGCATCACCCTTCGTGCTTTTACTCTCAATCTCATCATAAAATCAAAATAAACGGCACGACATCACCCTTCGTGCATTAACTCTCATATCATGGCACAGCATCACCCTTCGTGCATTAACACTGACAATATGGCACAGCATCACCCTTCGTGCATTAACTCGCATATCATGGCACGACATCACCCTTCGTGCATTAACACTCACAATATGGCACGACATCACCCTTCGTTCTTTTACACTCACAATATGGCACAACATCACCCTTCGTGAATTAACATTCTCCCTTACCATAATGCATCGCATAAATAACAATAGGGAGACAGAATAACAAGTACAAGCCTTACTTCAACATTTGGTTCCACAATATCAATCTCAACTTTGAAATAAATACTCAATTATCACCGAAAAATCCGTACACATGATAAGAACGATCAATTTAACAACAATAGTATAAACACGTAGCAACTAGGCATAAGAAAGAGACAATATAAGAAAAATGGGAGAAACATGGAAAATAGGTAAATTGGCGGCGCATAAGTACTCGTCACCTCACATATACGCCGCTCACATGAATTTCACATAACAAATAGTCTGAGGTTCCTAATTCCCTCAAATCAAAGTTAGACACAACACTTACCTCGCTCTGAAAGCCACTTAATACTCAATCACAACTTTTCCTCTAGAATTCACCTCCAAACCACTCATATCTATTCAAAAACGACTCAATAATATCAAATATTGCTAAAGGAATTAATTACATTGCATAAATTTAGATTTCCAAAATTTTCCTCCAAAAAGTCGAAAATCGACCCCGGGCCCGCTTGGTCAAAACCCGAGGTTCAGACCAAAATCCATTTACCCATTCATCCCCGACCCCGGATATATAATTGGCTTTGGAATCCGACCTCAATTTTAGGTCTAAATCCCCAAATTCCCGAAATCCCTAGTTTTTACCGAAACCCCTAATTCTACCATGAAAACTCTAGATTTTAGGTTGAATATTTATGAAATGAAATGGGTAATTGAAAGAAAATGATTTAAAATCACTTAACGGCACTTTAGGGAAGAAAATAACTCTTGAAAATCGCTACTAACCGTTTGGTTCTTGAAAATGTTGAAGAAATGGCTTAAGTCCCATTTTGATTATGTTTTATGCATTGGGCGACAGTGTGTATCGCGTTCGCGAGGCCACTGTCGCGTTCGCGAGGCCACTGTCATGTTCGCGAAGATCAGAGCTGCCAAGCCTTCACGTTCACGAGTCCCCCTTCGCGTTCGCGAAGGCTACTCCCCCTGGCCTTCGCGTTCGTGATGAAGGAAGACTGGCCCTCCCCCAGGTCCCCAAGTACTTCGCGTTCGTGATGAGCCGGTCGCGTTCGCGAAGGGTAAATCCCTCATCACTTCGCGTTTGTGAAGAGTAAAAGTTCAGCCATCCCAACTTACCCTTCGCGTTCGTGAGAGTACCTTCGCGAAAGCAAAGAAGGACATGCCAGAACACATGCTGTAGCAAAATACAAGATTTTCTAAGTCCAAAACATCCCGTAGCCTATCCGAAACTCACCCGAGCCCTCGGGGTTCCAAACCAAACATGCACACAAGTATAAAAACATCATACGAACTTGCTCGCGCTATCAAATCGCCAAAATAACACCTAGAACTACGAATTTATCACCAAATAAAATGAAATTCTCAAGAACACTTTAAAATTTCTATATTCACAACCGGATGTCTGAATCACGTCAAATCAACTTCGTTTCTTACCAAATTTCACAGAGAAGTCTTAAATATTATAATGAACCAGTACCGGGATCCGTAACCAAAATATGGACCCGTTACTAACAATTCCAAACATCAATCAATTCTTAAAAATAATTAATTTTTCAGACTTTTAATTTTCACCAAAAAATCATAACTCGAGCTAGGGACCTCCGAATTCGATTCCGGGCATATGCCCAGGTTCTACATTTTGATACGGACCCACCGGGATCGTTAAAATATGGATCCCGATCTGTTTACTAAAAATATTGACCAAAGTCAACTCAACTAAAGTTTTTAGGCAAAAATTCTTATTTTTATTAGTTTTTAACATATAAGTCTTTCGGGCCAATACCCGGACTGTGCACGCAAATCGAAGAAGGTAGAAATGAGATTTTTAAGGCTTAAGAGTGCAGAATAGAGTTCTAAAATATAAGATAACCTTTTGGGTCATCACATTCTTCACCTCTAAAACAACCGTTCGTCCTCGAACGGACATAGAAAAGTACCTGAGCTGGTGAAAAGGTGGATATTTACTCCACATGTCCGACTCGGACTCCCAGGTAGCTGTCTCAATTGATTGACCCCTCCATTATACCCAAACAGAAGGATAACTCTTTGATCTCAACTGGCGAACTTGTCGGGCTAGAATAGCCACCGGCTCCTCCTCGTAAGTCAAATCCTTGTCCAACTGGACAGAGCTGAAATCTAACACATGGGACAGATCTCCGTGATACTTTCGAAGAATGGACACATGGAATACCGGATGAACTGATGATAACCCTGGTGGCAATGCAAGCATGTAAGCCACCTCTCCCACTCTCTCCGGAATCTCAAAAGGTCTGATATACGTAGGTCTCAACTTGCCCCTCTTTCCGGACCTCACTACAACTTTCATAGGTGAAACCCGGAGAAATATTCTTTCTCCAACCATGAATGAAATATCACGAACTTTACGGTCAGCGTAACTCTTTTGCCTAGACTGAGATATGCGAAGTCGATCTTGGATAAACTTGACCTTATACAAGGCATCCTGTACCAAATCGGTACCCAGTAACCGAGCCTCTCCCGGTTCAAACCATCCAACTGGCGAACGGCATCGCCTTCCGTATAATGCTTCATATTGAGCAATCTGAATACTCGACTGGTAGCTATTATTATAAGCAAACTCTAAATGGAAAGAATTGATCCCAAGAACCTCTAAAGTCTATACCACAAACGCAAAGCATATCTTCCAATATCTGAATGATGCGCTCTGACTGTCCGTCTGTCTGTGGATGAAATGTTGTACTTAACTTAACCTGCGTGCCTAACTCACGCTGTACAGCCCTCCAGAAGTGGAAGGTAAACTGCGTACCTTGATCTGAAATAATAGACACGGGCACACCGTGAAAGCGGACAATCTCATGAATGTAAATTTCAGCCAACCTCTCTGAAGAATAGGTAACAGCCACTGGAATGAAATGTGCTGACTTGGTCAACTTGTCCACAATGACCCAATTTGTGTCAAATTTTCTCTGAGTCCGTGGGAGCCCAACAACAAAATCCATAGTGATACGCTCCCATTTCCACTCAAGAATTTCTAACTTTTAAAGCAAACCACCAGGTCTCTGATGCTCGCACTTAACTTGCTGATAATTCAGACACTGAGCTACATATGCAACTATATCTTTTTTTTCATTCTGCTCCATCATTAATGTTGCCTCAAATCTAGATACATTTGGCAGTACCTGGATGAATAGAATACCTAGAAATGTGTGCCTTTTCAAGGATTAATTCACGAAGCCCGCCAACATTAGGCACAAAAATATGACCCTGCATTCGTAGAACTCCATCTTTCCCCACATCAACCTATTTGGCATCACCATGCCGCACCATATCCTTAAGGACAAGTAAATGAGGATCATCATACTGCCGCTCTCTGATGCGCTTATATAAAGATGATCGAGCGACTGTGCAAGCTAGAACCTGACTGGGTTCCGAAACATCTAACCTCACGAACTAATTAGCCAAAGTCTGAACATATGTAGCTACGCAAGACTGCCCATACTCACAGCCTTTCTACTCAAAGCATCGGCCTCCACATTGGCCTTTCTTGGGTGATACAAAGTGGTGATATCATAATCTTTGAACAACTCCAACCATCTTCTCTGCCTCAAATTAAGATCTTTTTGTTTGAACAGATACTGAAGGCTACGATGATCGATAAATACCTCACACGAGACACCGTTGAGGAAATGCCTCCAAATCTTCATCGCATGAACAATGGCTGCCAATTCTAAATCATGAACAGGATAATTCTTCTCTTAAACTTTCAACTACCGCGACACATATGCAATCACCCTGCAATCTTGCATTAATACTACACCAAGCCCAATGTGAGATGCGTCACAATATACCGTATACGATCCTGAACCTGTGGGTAATACCAACACTGGTGTTGTAGTCAAAGCTATCTTGAGCTTCTGGAAGTTCGCCTCACACTCGTCTGACCACCTGAATGGGGCACGCTTCTGGGTCAACCTGGTCAACGGAGCAGTTATGGATGAAAAAACCATTCATAAACCGACGGTAATAACCTGTCAACCCCAAGAAACTACGGATCTCTGTAGCTGATGTGGGTCTAGGTCAGTTCTGAACTGCCTCAATCTTCCTAGTATCCACCTGAATACCCTCTGCTGATACAATGTGACCCAAGAAAGCAACTGAACTTAACCAAAACTCTTATTTTGAGAACTTAGCATATAACTGGTTGTCTCTCAGAGTCTGCAGAACAATCCTGAGATGTGCTCATGCTCCTCTCGACTGCGGGAGTAGATCAAGATATCATCAATAAACACAATCACGAAGGAATCCAAGTAGGGCTTGAACACCCGGTTCATCAAATCCACGAATGCTGCTAGGGCATTTGTCAACCCAAATGACATCACTAGGAATTCATAATGCCCATACCGAGCCTGAAAAGTTGTTTTAGGGACATCAGATACCCAAATCATCAACTAATGGTAACCAGGCCTCAAATCGATCTTCGAAAATACCTTGGCACCCTAAAGCTGATCAAATAAGTCATCAATTCTTGGCAGTGGATATTTGTTCTTATTAGTTGTTCATGATCAATTACAGAATTCCAAATTAACCTCATGTTAACAAAAATCTCGTTGCAAACCTTCGCAATATTGATAACGAGATGCGGGGCATGAAGACCTCATTATTATTTACCCAAATTAACGAGTAATATTTAAAGCCACCTGGGCGGGCACCTACCTCGTAGGTTAAAACTCAATAATTACAACACAAATTTGGCTAGTATGCACAGAGAAATTTCATACAAGGATTTTCAATTAAGTCTAACAGGCATGACTCCCTATTATTGCTATAGTACAACTTAAGTTTCACAAGGGAGAACTTAAACACAAGAATTTTCCTCACAAGGATCTGGTCCTTATATAACTTCCACCGCAGCTCGTAGCCCGGTTTAAACATATCAATTTACATTAAAATGCGAAAATCTCGTCCTCATTTCTGAATCACAAGTAATATGTATATCGTGCCAATCGAATATTTCCATTTCTCCTTTTAAATAATTCCGGTTACAAAAAATCACAACACATAATGAACCCCACACCGGTAGGGCATATAATTCATAATTTGTAATTAATTATCCGTAAATTACATCAAAACTTACCTAAATGAGTAGCAGAAAGCCACATTTAGCCTCACAACTCTTATTAGTGACCAACATGGAATGATAGGCGTAGTTATCTCCATAGAATCTCCCAACATGAGTAAACACATAAGTAGATTATAGAATTACGAAGCTCACTCATAAGCGGAGCACAATAGGATGACTCGTCTTGATACTCAGAACCGAATCAAGTTAGGGAAATTATTCCTTTATTTTAAATCGAGGTCATAAATATAACGACACCATCTGATGTAAAGACCTCCGCCATACCATAAAATAAATATAACAATGGTTGGGTCTCCACCTCTAGGACTCCTTCTACCCGCCTGTCCTCCACCCCTAACTGGTCGTGTGGGTGGTGTAGTAACCGCAATGGGGCACGTAGCCTGAGTGCTTTGATAAAATATGCCTCTCCCAAGTTTGGGACAATTTTTCTCATGATGTGCCTAGTATCACCGTATTCACAACAACCCCTTTGCGGGTCTGGATGCTCACATTGAGTCTATGTCAGATAACTGGAATAACCAATGTAGGAAACTCATGTCGGTGGCGCATTAAAAGAACTTACTGGAGCACCCCGACTAATCCGATGTGCGGACTGGGCTGGCTGACTGCCTGAGCCCCCCATAATGATTTATACTTGCAGAGTAGAATCCACTGAATCCTCCAGAACCTCGAGACCTCCTGGTCTCCTTAGTTTCACCCCGAACA
Source organism: Nicotiana tomentosiformis (assembly GCF_000390325.3). NCBI lineage: Eukaryota > Viridiplantae > Streptophyta > Magnoliopsida > Solanales > Solanaceae > Nicotiana > Nicotiana tomentosiformis. Next base: position 117,971,879 of record NC_090819.1, read on the forward strand.
CATACTAATATCTTGGCAATTTCTACCACTAGTAGTAATGAAGTATCAGCCTGTAGCTCCCGAGTCGTACAAAATTTTTTGATCATAATTGAATCCTTTAATGAGTCTGTGGACTCACTCTCTGGCTGGTCTGCCCTCTTCATAGGCTTGCCACGAACACCGGTGGATAATTATCTCTCCCAAGGCCAATTTCTTCTTTTGTTATGCTGACTCAACATTGTTGAGCTAACCTATTTCTTAACATATTCTTCGATTCTTATTTGGTGTAACCCTTACTCCTATTTATACACAACGATCACAAAAGTAGAGCTCCATACAGACAAATCTTGGCACGAACCACATAGTCTAGAATCTCGTCAACCACTGTACTTCCTCCAAAGCAACCAAAAATCTGCAACCGTGACGTCCACGCTAAGTAAACCTTCTGTGAATTTAATGTTGTTTCTCTAACTCCTTTGGTGCTGAAGTATATGATTATTAAGGAGGCGGGCATACTGCAAGTCCCAACCTTATCCTCTACAAAATCTCAAGCCTTAAACATGTGTAAATTTTGGGGAACCTTTCAGTACCACATATATATATATATATATTTCAGGCCAAAATTGATATAACACATGACTCGCAATCCATTAATTGATAGTGGACTCCACCACTCGGCGCGAATTCATTGTTCACCACGTCTGATGATCCACAATATTAACCTTCACAGCTCATATAAATCAACCAGATGCCAAGCTACGTTGCACCCCCACATGATTCACTGGGTGATCTCTTAATACGTCCGCATCTTCAGTCGAAACCACACGTTAAGGCAATGTGTGAGCATCTTTGACTACCTCGTAGTCCATCTGCGGCATCACGAACCGTCGACGCACTACTGACACCGAGTGCGCAATGTCATACACGAGTGGATACAAAGAATACGAGATATATGTTTCAAGAAAATTCAATGTCACACGATAAGGAATGAAAGAAGTGATATTTTTTCCAAACTTCATAGCCTTTGAGAGATAAGTACAGACGTCTCCGTACCGATCCTTCAGACTCTACTAAGTTTTCCCGTGACTCGTGAGACCTATGTAACCTAGTGCTCTGATACCAACTTGTCACGACCCGAAATTTCCACCGTCGGGACCGTGATGTTGCCTAATATTTCACTTGCTAGGCAAGCCAACGTTAGAGAATCATTAAACCAATTCTTCTTCCATTCAGTAAATAACAGCCAATTAGCTAAGGTGAAATATAATGAGTGCGGAATAATCTAAAAACTGCATTAAGTAATACCACCCGGATCTGGAGTCACAATTCACGAGCATTCTACAATTCACTATAAGTAATAGTCTAAAATAAATACAACTGTTTGAATGCAAGAAATAGTAAAACAGAAAAGATAGTCGGGGACTTCAATGTCTGTGAACGCCGACAGATCTACCTTGAGTCTTCGGATAGCGGTCCAATAGCAAAAATCTCAATCAACCCGAGCCGGTACCAAAATCTGCACAGGAAGTGCATAGTGTAGTATCAGTACAATTGACCCCATGTACTGGTAAGTGTCGAGCCTAACCTCAATGAAGTAGTGACGAGGCTAAGGCAAGGCACTTACAAGTCAACCTGTACAATTTAACAATGCATATATACAAATAACACTAATGAAGTGCTAAACAGGAAATATCGGGAGGGGAAAACATGCTGGGGGAAATACGAGATAAGGAACTACATCAGAATGATAACTGGAACAACCAATATACTATGAATCAACGGAAACAATGAATACAGTAAAGGAAAAATGCATGGCATCACCCTTCGTGCTTTTACTCTCAATCTCACAATAAAGTCAAAAGAAATGGCACAGCATCACCCTTCGTGCATTAACTCTCATATCATGGCACGACATCACCCTTCGTGCATTAACACACACAATATGGCACAGCATCATCCTTCGTGCTTTTACACTCACAATATGGCACGGCATCACCCTTCGTGCTTTTACACTCACAATATGGCACGATGCAATGCATAGATAACAACAGGGAGATAGAATAACAAGTACAAGCCTTACTTCAACATTTGGTTCCATAATATCAATCTTAACTTTGAAATAAAAACTCAATTATCACCGAAAAATTCGTAAACATGATAAGAACGATCAATTTAACAACACTAGTATAAACACGTAGCAATTAGTCATAGGAAAGAGACAATATAAGAAAAATGGGAGAAACATGGAAAAACAGGTAAATTGGCGGTGCATAAGTACTCGTCACCTCACATATACACCGCTCACATGAATTTCACATAAAAAATAGTCTAAGGTTCCTAATTCCCTCAAGTCAAAGTTAGACACAACACTTACCTCGCTCCGAAGGCCACTTAATACTCAATCATAGCGTTTTCTCTAGAATTCACCTCCAAACCACTCGTATCTATTCAAAACCGACTCAATAATATCAAATATTGCGAAAGGAATCAATTACATTGCATAAATTTAGATTTTCCAAATTTTCCTCCAAAAAGTCAAAAATCGACCCGGACTTGCTTGGTCAAAATCTGAGGTTCTGACCAAAATTCATTTACCCATTCATCTTCGAGCCCAGATATATAATTGGCTTTGGAATCCGACCTCAATTTGAGGACTAAATCCCCAAATTCCTGAAATCCCTAGTTTCTACCCAAACCCCTAATTCTACCATAAAAACTCTAGATTTTAGGTTGAAATTTTATGAAATGAAATGGGTAATTGAAAGAAAATGGTTTACAATCACTTAACAACACTTTAGGGAAGAAAATGTTTGGTTCATGAAAATGTTGAATAAATGGCTTAAGTCTCGTTTTGATTCTGTTTTATGCACTGGGCGATAGTGTGCATCGCGTTTGCGAGGCCACTGTCGCATTCGCAAAGAGAAGAGCTGCCAAGCCTTCGCGTTTGCGAGTCCCCCTTCACGTTCGCGAAGGCTACTACCCCTGGCCTTCGTGTTCGCGAGACCTTGCTCGCGTTCGCGATGAAGGAAGACTGGCCCTCCCCCAGGTCCCCAAGTGCTTTGCGTTCGCGAAGGGTAAATCCCCGATCACTTCGAGTTCGCGAAGAGTAAAAGTTCAGCCATCCCATCTTACCCTTCGCGTTCGCGAGAGTACCTTCATGAACGCGAAGAAGGACATGCCAAAACACCTGCAGCAGCAAAATACCAGATTTTCTAATCCAAAACATCCCGTAGCCTATTCGAAACTCACCCGAGCCCTCGGGGCTCCAAACCAAACATGCACACAAGTCTAAAAATAACATACAAACTTGCTCGCGAGATCAAATCGCCAAAATAACACCTAGAATTACGAATTTAGCACCAAATCAAATGAAATTCTCAAGAACACTTTAAAATTTCTATCTTCACAACCGGACGACCGAATCACGTCAAATCAACTCCGTTTATCACCAAATTTCACAGACAAGTCTTAAATATTATAATGAACATGTATCGAGTTCTGGAACCAAAATACGGACCCGGTACTAACAATGCCAAACATCAATCAATTCTTAAAAATAATTAAATTTTCAGACTATTAATTTTTATCAAAACTTCATAACTCGAGCTAGGGACCTTAGAATTCGATTTCGGGCATACGCCCAGGTCCCATATTTCGATACGGACCCACTGGGATTGTCAAAACATGGATCTGGGCCCGTTTACCAAAAATATTGACCGAAGTCAACTTAACTAAAGTTTTTAGGCAAAATTTCTTATTTTTATTAGTTTTTAACATATAAGTCTTTCGGGCCAATACCCGGATTGTGCACGCAAATCGAGGAAGGTAGAAATGAGAGTTTTAATGCTTAAGAGCGCAGAATAGAGTTCTAAAATATAAGATGACCTTTTGGGTCATCACATTCTTCATCTCTAAAACAACCGTTCGTCCTCGAACAGACATAGAAAAGTACCTGAGCTGGTGAAAATGTGGATATTTACTCCGCATGTCCGACTCGAACTCCTAGGTAGCTGTCTCAATTGATTGACCTCTCTATTACACCCGAACTGAAGGATAACTCTTTGATCTCAACTGGCAAACTTGCCGAGCTAGAATAGCCACCGGCTCCTCCTCGTAAGTCAAATCCTTATCCAACTGGACAGAGCTGAAATCTAACACATGGGACGGATCGCCATGATATTTTCGAAAAATGAACACATGGAATACTGGATGAATTGATGATAACCCTGGTGGCAATGCAAGCCTGTAAGCCACCTCTCCCACTCTCTCCGGAATCTCAAAAAGTATGATATACCTAGGGCTTAACATGCCTCTCTTTCCGGACCTTACTACACCTTTCATAGGTGAAACCCGGAGCAATATTCTTTCTCCAACCATGAATGGAATATTACGAACTTTACAGTCGGCGTAACTCTTTTGCCTAGACTGAGCTGTGCGAAGTCGATCTTGGATAACCTTGACCTTATCCAAGGCATCCTGTACCAAATCGGTACCCAGCAACCAAGCCTCTCCTGGTTCAAACTATCCAACTGGCGAATGACATCGCCTTCCGTATGATGCTTTATATGGAGCCATCTGAATACTCGACTGGTAGTTATTATTATAAGCAAACTCTACAAATGGCAGGAATTGATCCCAAGAACCTCTAAAGTCTATACCACAAGCGCAAAGCATATCTTCTAATATCTGAATGGTGTACTTTGACTGTCCGTCTGTCTGTGGATGAAATGTTTTACTTAACTTAACTTGCGTGCGTAACTCACGTTGTACAGCCCTCCAAAAGTGGGAGGTAAATTGCATACCTCGATTTGAAATAATAGACATGGGCACACCGTGAAGGCGGACAATCTCATGAATGTAAATTTCAGCTAACGTCTTTGAAGAATAGGAAACTGCCATTGGAATGAAATGCGTTGACTTGGTCAACCTGTCCACAATGATCCAAACTGTGTCAAATTTTCTCTGAGTTCGTTGGAGCCGAACAACATAATCTATAGTAATATGCTCCCATTTCCACTCAAGAATTTCTAACGTCTGAAGCAAACCACCAAGTCTCTGATGCTCGCACTTAACTTGCTAACAATTTAGACACCAAGCTACATATGCAACTATATCATTTTTTTTTCATTCTCCTCCACCATTAATGTTGCCGCAAATCTTGAAACATTTTGGAGGTACCTGGATGAATAGGCTACCTGAAACTGTGTGGCTCTTCAAGGATTAATTCACGAAGCCCGTCAATATTAAGCACACAAATACGACCTTGTATTCGCAGAACTCCATCTTCCCCCATAGCAACTTTTTTGGCATCACCGTGCTGCACCGTGTCCTTAAGGACAAGTAAATGAGGATCATCATACTGCCGCTCTCTGATGCGCTCATATAAAGTATCACGACCCAAAATCTCACCCGTCGTGATGGCGCCTAACTCAATACTAGGCAAGCCAAAAATCTTAATAAACCACCATATCTTTTAAGTTTGAAAATATAATATCTAAATTTAGCGGAAGCAAAACTCACAAATATATATATATAAACACTCCCAAAACCCGGTGTCACTGAGTACATGAGCATCTAATATGAATACAAGTCTGGAAAATACGGTCCATAATAGTGCGAGACCAAATGCAGTATATAAGGAGCTAGGGAAGGAGAGGCAAGGTCTACGAAACACAACAACTACCTATGAATCTCCGAAAAATCAACTGTGTGAGAGAATTAGCACCCGCTATATCCGGAAATACCTAGATCTGCACACGAAGTGCAGGGTGTAGTATGAGTACAACCAACACAGCAAGTAACAATAATAACTAAGGAACTGAAGATAATGACGAGCTACACAGTTATAGTTCACTTTCAGTAATTCCAACAAAGAATAGACATGTTTTCAAATCTGGCAGTTTAAGTCAAATCAATTTTATACAGTTCAAGTTCATGTAATTCGGATATAAAATCTTTCAGATATTTCACAACAATGACAAATAGCAACCAAGTGCAACAACAAATGCAAAGCAAGTACAACCTCTCAGGCAACAGTCACTCAACTCATCACAACAGCTCAACCACTCGGCTCTCAGCCATCAGCACTCACACTCAATGGGTACCCGCGCTCACTGGGGTGTACAGACTTCGGAGCGGCTCCTACAGCCCAAGCGCTATAATCTGCACGGACAACTCATATGCTGCACGGACAACTCATGTGCCATAATATAAATATCTGGATCCGCACGGACAACCACGTGCTGCACGGCCAACTCACGTGCTATAATATAATATAAGGATCCGCACGGACAACTCATGTGCTGCACGGCCAACTCACGTGCTATAGTATAATATAAGGATCCGCACGAACAACTCACGTGCTATAGTATAATATAAGGATCCGCACGGACAACTCACGTGCTGCACGGACAACTCACGTGCTATGATATACTATCTCACAATTAGGCCTTCGGCCTCACTCAGTCATAAAGCTCTCCAGTCTCTCGGGCTCCCAACAATCATAAAATCAGCCCAAACAACAATGATATGATACATCAATAATGAACAATAGAGACTGAGATAAAATAATCAAGTAAGTTGTGACTGAGTACAAAACAACAATTTAAGCAGATAATTCAACATGTACACGACCTCTGTGGGTCCCAACAATACCAACATATAGCCTAAACATGGTTTCTAGCATGACTTATAGTCAAGTTTCCACAACACATAGAGAGCACATAACTATCAACAAGTTATTCAGCTTTACAGTTTCCACGGGACGGACCAAGTCACAATCCCCTTGGTACACGCCCACACGCCCGTCACCTAGCATGTGCGTCACCTCCAAAGAAATCACATGATACCAATTTCCGGGGTTTCATACCCTCAGGACCATATTTAAAACTGTTACTTACCTCAATCACGCTATCTCAATCCAATAGTAGAACTTTTCCTCGATTATCCAACTCCGAATGGCTTGAATCTAATCACAATTAGTTCGATACAATCAACACAAGCTATCGGAATCAATTCCAAATGATAAAGGGCGGATCTTTAATTAAAACCCCTGAAGCCAACCATACTTGAAACTTACGGGGACATTATGGAATTCGATTCTAAGAGAGAATATTTAGCCAACACACCCGAAATGCGCCCCCTTAATGATACTACAAAAATCAACTACACTAAACAACGTCAATCTATGATATCAACATCCCATGGGACCAACATTTGTAACAATTCCATAGTTTAGGCTATTTAGACAATTTATCAAACACATGGCATGCATAAACTTCTACATCTCTTAACCATAGAATTAGTTCATCCAATTACCACCATTTTCCAACAATATATCCCACCATCATTCTTTAACAATATATACTCCAAACATCACATGTGTGATCAACCATTCACACCCAACCAACAAAATTCCATCAAAAATTACTTTTTAATATCTACAATGGTTGTGCATTTAAATTGGGAATTTACGGCTTCCAATCATCATACCATTATTTCTAATACTTGATTCATACTCATATTTCCATAATAAATCCATACATGTAAGTCTAAGGGTGTAGGATTACCTTTTTGGAAGAGATCTTGCAAAAAACCTCCTTTGAGTTCTTGAAGAAATTTCTTGAGGATCTAAGGATTTCATGGTGGATTGAGTTAGTTTTAGGGTCGAATTGATGGAATGAAACACCAAATTAGTAGGGATTACTCACCTTGAAGATGGGAGGAGTTAGAAATCTTGAGAGAGTGGAGGAAAACCCCTAAATTCGTCCAAGATAAATGGGGCAAATGAACCCCCGAATTGACTTAAAAAGACTTCAGGTGAGGGTAGCGTGCCTGTGCCAGCGCCAACTTCTATACTTCACTGGTTTTTCAAACTTGCTGAGAGGGCTGGCGTGCCACAATTCGCACGTTGCACGGACTCTAGCACGCTCCCAATGGTTTTCTTTTCCATTTCTTGCCTCTCTACTCACCCTCACTTGTTACCTTGCTATGATATAGATCCGAATTGACTACAAATTTTGCACACAAGTCTCATATGAAATTACATACGTACTCCAACTTTCGGAATAGAAATCCGACCCCGATCTCAAAAGTCCACTCCCGATCAAACTTCCTAAATTTTGCCATTTTAAGCCTAATTCCACTACGGACCTCCAAATAATTTTCCAGACACGCTCCTAAGTCCAAAATCATCATACGGAGCTATTGGAATCATCAGAATTAAATTTCGAGGTCGTTTACACATAAGTCAATATCCGGTTAACTTTTCTAACATAAATTTTTAATTATGAGACTAAGTGTCTCATTTCATTCAGAATTCCTTCTGAACCCGAACAAACTAACCCAGTAAGTCATAATACAACTATAAAGCATAAATTGAGCAGTAAATGGGGGAACGGGGTTATAATACTCAAAAAGACCGGCCGGGTCGATACATAAAGAAGATTGAATGACTGAGCAAGCTAGAACCTGACTGGGTTCCGAAACATCTAACCACACGAAATGATTAGCCAAAGTCTGAACATCTGCAGCTAACGGTCTCTCACCAACCGGAATATATGCAAGACTGCCCATACTCACAGCCTTTCTACTTAAAGCATCCGCCACCACATTGGCCTTTCCGGGGTGATACAAAGTGGTGATATCATAGTCTTTCAACAACTCCAACCATCTTCTCTGACTCAAATTAAGATCTTTGTTTTTAACAGATACTGAAGGCTATGATGATCGGTAAATACCTCACACGAGACACCGTAGAGGAAATGCCTCCAAATCTTCAGCGCATGAACAATGGCTGCCAATTCTAAGTCATGAACAGGATAATTCTTCTCGTGAACTTTCAACTGTGGTGACGCAGGTCCTCAAGAGCTTCGCATTAATGAGACGGGCGCGTTCGCGAATGGTAAATCCCTCATCACTTTGCGTTCGCGACCAGGCCTTCGCGTTTGCGAAGAGTAAAAGTTCAGCCATTCCAACTTACCCTTCGCGTTCGCGAGAGTACCTTCATGAACGCGAAGAAGGACATGCCAGAACACCTGCTGCACAAAAATACCAGATTTTCTAAGTCCAAAACATCCCGTAGCCTATCTGAAACTCACCCGAGCCCTCGGGGCTCCAAACCAAGCATGCACACAAGTCTAAAAACATCATACAAACTTGCTCGCGTGATCAAATCGTCAAAATAACACCTAGAACTACGAATTTAGCACCAAATCAAATGAAATTCGCAAGAACAATTTAAAATTTCTATCTTCACAACCGGACGTCCGAATCACGTCAAATTAACTCTGTTTCTCACTAAATTTCACAGACAAGTCTTAAATATTATAATGAACCTGTACCGGGCTTCGGAACCAAAATACGGATCCGGTACTAACAATTCCAAACATCAGTCAATTCATAAAAATAATTAAATTTCAGAGTTTTAATTTTCATCAAAAAATTATAACTCGAGTTAGGGACCTCTAAATTCGATTCCAGGCATACGCACAGGTCCCGTATTTCGATATGGACCCACCAGGATCGTCAAAACAGGGATCCGTGCCCGTTTACCAAAAATGTTGACCGAAGTCAACTCAACTGAAGTTTTTAGGCAAAAATTATTATTTTTATCAATTTTTAACATATAAGTCTTTCGGGTCAATACTCGGACTGTACACACAAATCGAGGAAGGTAAAATGAGATTTTTAAGGTTTAATAGCACATAATAGAGTTCTAAAATATAAGATGACCTTTTGGGTCATCACAACCAACTCTGAACTTCCCGAAATTAAATTTCGACCACATGTTCAAGTCATAACACCTGAAGTGAAGCTACTCAAGGCCTCAAACCGTCGAATGACGTGCCAGGGCTCAAAACGACTGGTCAGGTCGTTACAGTCATGACCCAAAAATCCCACCACAGGCGTCATGATGGAACTTAGTCTCTAAGACTAGGTAAGCCGATTACAATTACATTTCAAGCCATTCTTTTTATTTTCTTTTTATATAGAAACTAACAACGAAAATAGTTACAAACAACCTCCCAAGACTGGTAATACTAAGTCACGAACTCTAACTGAATACATAAAATGATCTCAAGGATTGAATACTAAATATTGTTTGAATAATAATTAACAGTATAATAAAATGGAAAGACTCCACGGAACTGCGACGACCAAGTAGCTCTGCCTTGAATCCTTGTGATCCCACTCTGAATTTGTCTGAGTCCGATATCTCCAGCACCTGGCTCTGCACAAAAATATGTAGAAGTGTAGTATCGGTACCCAGTAAGTATCAAGACAAACCTCAGTGGAGTAGAGACGAGGTACAGTCAAGACACTCACTAGTCTAATAACTTGTGTAATATGATATACAAAATATTAGGAAACAAATAATAATAAGGGCAACACAAATCAACCAGTGATATGCACAGCAAGGCAACAAGAACACCATTAATATCGCTCAACAATTAATAAATACAAGTACACCCAATTAAATCAAGTCCTTCAAATAAATATCTTTCACATATAATAAATCTCTTTCAAATATAATTCCCTCAAATAAATATCTTTCGAATATAATTCTTTCAAATAAATATTTTTGAATAAAATCTTTCCAAATAAATATTTTAAATATAATTCTTTCAATTTAAAAAGTCACCATGTGACACCTCATTTCATAATCATAAAATACGTGCCTCAGCCCAATTTCTCTATCACAACCGCATGGACAACTCACGTGCCAAATATCATTATCATTTAATCATGGCAGCACGTGCCCACATTCCATATCATATCTGCACGAACAATTCAGCCAATATCATCATTATTTACTCACAGCACCTCGTGCCCACATTTCTCTTCATAATCTGCCTGGCAATATCCACAGGCCCCCAATCTCAACATAAATCAGATTGTTATCAATTTACCAACAACAAGACAAATTGCACAAGGTATAAAAATAAACACAAAGAATACCCCAACATCACATGCAAATTACCAACACAATAACTCCACATCATTATATATCATCCCTGACAATAGCCATCCTTATCTCTCATATAGCCACCCTTATCTCTCATATAATAGCCTCACTTATCTCACCACCCTAACAATATCAATAGCCACCCTTATCGCTCCTATAGCCACCCTTATCTCTCATACAGCCACCCTTATCGCTCCGCCCAGACAATATCCCAACACACATAAGAACAGTGAAATGCCTCCTTTATGCCCACATAATATCAACAGTGAAATGCCACCCTTATATCCTCAAAATAATAACTCAATTAGCACAACCACTTACACGGAATATTATTATGGCAACGTAACAAAATCAATTCATAACACAATTTGCCCAATGGCCAAAACCAATTCCAGGATATAACAAAATCAATTAATTTCACAACAAACATCCCAAGGCTCCACACAATGTGTATAAAACCTCAAAAACAATCAACAGAGAAAGAAAATAATAAGCATAGGGCAACACCTTCATTAATCCAAATTTTGATAATTATATTAACACTTCTTCTTAAGCTTGCTTAATTAATTATTTGCATAGGAAAAATACATACTGAAATTAAATTCCAAGAAATATCAAACCATCAAACTCACGGAATTCACATAAATATACAAGTAATAATTACATCAAATTGTAATATAAAAACAAATTCAATAAATGTGATTTGAGGCATGAAAAATAGATGATTAAATAAATGCCAACAATTATCCAATTTACTACACAATATGCCCAAGACTTTAACTCAATAAATTTTGCACATATAAGCCCGCGTACGTACTCGTCACCTCTCATACACGGCTTTTCACATTTCACAAATGGCACATAAGACTCGATGCCTAAGGGGTAATTCCCTCACTCAAGGTTAGGCAAGATACTTACCTTTTTGAAGTTATGCTGATATTCCAAAATCACCTTCTTGCTTGAATTGACCTCTGGACCGCTCAATTCTATCCAAATTATTGTATAACTTCATTAAAATTCATCGGAAATAATTTCGGATAATAATACGTCGACTTAAAAATTTATTTCAAAAGTCAACACAGGGCCCACCTCTCGGAACCCGACATAATTTTCATGAAATACGAACACCCATTCGGATACGAGTTCAACTATACGAATTTTATCCAATTCCGATAACAACTCGACCTCCAAATCTTAAATTTTTATTTTTTGAAGATTTTACCAAAATCTTGATTTCTTCCATTAAAATTCAAATTAAGCGATGAATATAATCATAGATTCATGAAATATAAGCACTTTATGATATAGGACACTTACCCAAGTCAAAGTCGTGAAGAACTCCTCCAAAATAGCCCAAACACCGAGCTCCAAAATCTCAATCGAAAATGGCAAAGTGACTGATTTTCTGTCCTTATGTTGCTGCCCAATTTCGCACCTACGGGCAGATTTGTCGCACCTGCGAGCTCGCTTTTGCTAGCACTGTTCACGCTTCTGCGAGAAAATAAGAAAGCTGCGAGCTTCGCTTCTGCATTCTTACCTGCGCTTCTGCGATCGCGCAGGTGCGTAGAAATGTCCGCTTCTGCGAGTTCAAGCCAGCCTCTGTCCAGCTCCCTTTCCAGTCGCTTCTGCGATTATTTCCTTGCTTATGCGAGGTCGCTTCTGCGATGAAACTTCTGCAGAAGCAAAAGCATCAGCTGCTGCCTAGAAATTCCAGCAGCTTTTCTTCAAGTCTGAATTGATCTATTAACCTACCGAAATCCACCCGAGACCCTCGGGACTTTAACCAAATATACCAACATGTCCCAACATACAGTACTAAAGTTAGTCAAGACTCCAAACCATGTCAAACAACGCCGAAATTACGAATTGCACATTGAATTGAATTATGAGTTTTCAAATCTTCCAACTTCTATATTTTACGCCGAAACGTATCAAATCAATCCGAAATGACTTTAAATTTTTCACACAAGTCATAAATGACGTAATGGAGCTATTCCAATTTCTAAAATCCAAATCCGACCTTGTTATCAAAAATTCTACCTTCGGCTGGACTTTCCAAAAATCTTCTATTTTCCAACTTTCGCCAAAATGCGTCAAATTGTCCTACGGACTTCCAAATGTCGAATTATGTGTAAATGACTTCGGAATAGAATTTTGATGATTCCAACAGCTCCATATGGTGATTTTGGACTTAGAAGCATGATCAGAATTTTATTTGGAAGTCCGTAGTGAAATTAGGCTTGAAATGGCTAAAACAAGAATTTAAGTTTGGAAGTTTGACCGGGGAGTTGACTTTTTGATACCGGAGTCAGAATACAGTTCCGAAAGTTTTCATAGCTCCGTTATGACATTTATGACTTGTGTGCAAAATTTGAGGTCAATCGGAGTTGATTTGATAGGTTTCGACAAAGAATGTAGAAGTTGGAAATTTTAAGTTTCATTAAGCTTGAATTGGAGCATAATTCGTGGTTTTAGCGTCGTTTTATGTGATTTGAGATTTCAAATAAGTTCGTATGATGTTGTAGTACTTGTTGGTATATTTGGTTAAAGTCCCGAGGGCCTCCGGTGGATTCCGTGTGGTTAACGGATCGGATTTGGAATTTGAAGAAGAGTTGAGGCAGCTGATATCTGGTGTGATCGCGGGTGCGAAAAATCTATCGCGGGCACGAAGCCGCGGGTGCAAAAATTTCATCGCGGGTGCGAAAAATCCATCGCGTGTGCGAAGCCGTAGGTGCGAAAATTCCATCGCGGGTGCGAAGCCGTAGGTGCGAAAAATTTTGCCACGGGCGCGATGATCGCTGGCCAGTGAGTGTTTAAAGCGGGGATTTGAACATTTTTGCTCATTTCTTCATTCTTGGACGATCTTGGGAGCTTCTTGAGAGGAGCATTCACCTAGCAACTTGGAGGTAAGTTAATTCACACCTATTGCAAGTTAAATACATGGTTTATATATGAATTTAGACATAAAAATTTGTAGAAATTTGGAGTTTTGAAGAAAAACCTAGAAATTGGTATTTTTGATTTTTCACCACGGAAATGGTTATGGAATTGGATGAAAATTATATATTTGATTTCTTGAGATTATGGGTAACGATTCTCTCAAGAAATTTTTGAAATCCGGGCACGTGGGCCCGAGGTGAATTTTAGAAATTTTACCATTTTGGATAAGGTAATTTATTTAATAGATAAATTTCGAATCATTTTAGCATATATTAATTATTTTGTATAATATTTGGATAGTTTCAGATTTTTTTTGGCATCGAATCGAGAATTCAAAGCGACGTGGTAATCGGAAAGTGAACTTTGAGACAAGCTAAGTCTCTTGTCTAATCTTGTGAGGGGAAAATTACCCCATACGGATTAAATTAAATAATTATTGTTAATTGCGGGGGCTACGTACGCACGAGGTGACGAGAGTCTGTGCGTAGCTACTATTAATGCTAAAGTCCAGGTAGTTTAGGACGCAAAACATGAATTACTTGTGTAAATTATATTCTTTATTAATTAAATTATTTGATGTGTATATTGCGAATTGTTATGAAAGGTAGTAAAAGATGAAATTTTCATATGCTTAATTTTTGTTTAGATTAAATAAATTGTTAAAAGAAATTTTTCATCCTCTCGAATTTATCTTATAATAAACATACTCTCATTCCCGGAGGTACATAAGAAAAATGTCCTCCTTTCTTGTAAAGCGGGCCGAACGCCTCAGCAGGATAGATGCATCTATGGATCATGACGCATGTCCCTCGGCAATGTACACGACACTCTGGATCGGGCCGAACGATCTCGGCAGAAATCGTACTTAATAATAATAATTACACGATACCTTAATAGTTTATTTCAGCTTGCGAAGCTAATTGATAAATTGGAGTATCCTTGAAATTTAATGAATTATTATTCCTGCTTGTTAAGGAATTAATTATTGTTATTCTTGTAAATGAGACTAATTGATAAATTGAAAATTTATTGAAATTGAATTGCAGCTTGTAAAGCTATTTGATAAATTGGAAGTTTTATTGAAATTGCATGATTTAATTAATAGATTGGAAAATTGTTGCATTTGAAGGATTTTTATTATTTCTGCTAATTGAATAAAATTATTGTTAACTCTGTGAATCATGCTGATTTGAATAATTATAATTTATTCCAATTATTATTATTGACCCATAGTGAGTGTCAATGTTGGCTATCTCGTCTCTACCTCTTCGAGATTAGGCTTGATACTTACCGGGTACACATTGTTTTCGTACTCATACTGCACTTGCTGCACATTTTATTGTGCAGGTACATATATGTATAGCGGCCTAGTGGGCGCAGAGGTATGGTTAATAATTGTGGGGACATAGGTGAGCTGCATTCTATATTACGATCCGCAGCTAACAGAGTCTCCTTCAGAGTTATTATATTTTCCTGTCTAATTTGTATTCTGGACAGATGCTGTATTTTATTTTTAATTCTCTAGTAAATGCTCATGCACTTGTGACACCGGGTTTTGGGAATGGTTGTGAATTGTTTAGAAATTTAGTTGCTAAAAATATTTATTATTTACTCTATGAGTTTTATCTTTATAATTTCATTGAAGAAATTTTTATTTCAAAAATACTAAAAAGGGTAATTAAGTTAATTGATTATGGTTGGCTTGCCTGACAGTGGTATCCGGCGCCATCACGACCCTTTTGGATTTTGGGTCGTGACAGTCTATATATACTTGATTGAAATAAATATATGACAGACTTATTAAAAGTCAATATTGGGGGATCGGATTGCACGACGCAACAGACTTATTAAAAAGTCTATACATACTTGATTGAAATAAATATATGACAGACTTGAGCGATTTGCACGCTGCAACAGAATTGAATGTGAATATATTGTGAGAGCGGGTTGCACGCTGCAATAAAATTGGTTGAAATAATAATGGATTATGACTGTTGAGTTAGCTTCAATTACTATATATGAGTTACCAGATTTATTTCTATTATTTGTGGTTGTTATTAATATTGTGTGCAGGTTAATGTAAGTGAACCGCCTTAGCCTCGTCACTACTTCGTCGAGGTTAGGCTCAGCACTTACCAATACATGGGGTCAGTTGTACTGATACTACACTCTGCAATTCTTGGGCAGATTTTGGAGTTGGTCCCAGCGGCGTACCATAGACTTGCTCGGATTTCAGCTACCAAAGGAGACTTGAGGTATAACTTCATGGCGTCTGCAGTTCTGAAGTCCCCGTCTATTTTACTTTAGTTGTGTGTTTATTTCCAGATAGCTTTATTTTATTCAAACCTTTATTTGTATTTATTCTAGAAGCTCGTGCACTTGTGACACCAATTCTGGGATGGTATTTAGACACCGTTGCTTTTTATGGGTTATTTCACTATATTTCAAACTTTGCTTCCGCATTTGTTTCTTTGATTATTAATAATTTAAAGATTGTTTAAAAATTGGTTAATATTATTCTAACGTTGGCTTGCCTAGCAAGTGAAATGTTAGGCGCCATCACGGTCCGAAGGTTGGAATTTCGGGTCGTGACAGTTGGTATCAAAGCACTAGGTTACATAGGTCTCACGAGTCACGATCAAGCTTAGTAGAGTCTGAAGGATCGGTACGGGAACGTTTGTACTTATCTCTCAGAGGCTATGAAGTTTAGGAACAATATCACTTCTTTCTTATTCTGTCGTTGAGATTTTATTCTATTATCGATGATTGAACCATACTACTCTTATTCTCTCACAGATGGTGAGAACACATAATACCTCTACCGATGGATAGGGACCAGAACCCCCGGTGGCAACTATGGCAAGGGGTAGAGGTCGAGGTCGTGCTAGAGGCCGAGGTAGAGCTCAGTCCGGAGCTCGAGCAGTTGCACCTGTTATAGAACCTCAGGTGGACCTTCGGGAGGAGGTTCCAGTTCAGAATCTACCAGTTGGAGCAGTTCAGGTCCCGGAAGGATTCATAGCCACTCCAGTACATCAGGACGCTCTAGTCCATTTGGTAAGTCTTATGGAGGGCGTGGCCCAGAATGGTACATTTCCAGTGGCACCAGCCGTCTCACAGGCTAGGGGAGGAGCACAAACTCCCACTACTCCCACTCCGGAGCAGATGGCTCCCCAGAATCAGGCTCCAGCAGCCCCGCTAGTTGGGGTAGTTCAGCCAGTTGTTGCGGCACAGATCGATGATAGGCCTGCCATATCTTTTGAGGCCTTACTGAGACTGGATAAGTTTACCAAGCTCTTTCCAGTTCACTTTAGTGGTACACCTTTTGAGGACCCACATGATTATCTTGAACGCTGCCTTGAGGTGCTGCGGAACATGGGTATAGTTGAGACCAATGGGGTTGCTTTTGCTGTATTTCAGATGACGGGTTCCGCTACGAGGTGGTGGAGAGATTATACATTGACCCGACCAGTCGGATCGCCTGCACTTACATAGGAGCAGTTCTCTCAGCTATTTCTAGAAAAGTTCCTCCCTATCACACTGAGAGAGGAATTCCGCAAGCAATTTGAGCATCTACAGCAGAGCAGTATGACTGTTACTCAGTATGAGTCCCGTTTTGTGGATTTGGCCCGTCATTCTCTCCTTTTACTACCTACGGAGGGAGAGAGAGTGAGGAGGTTTATTAAGGGACTCACTCACCCTATCAGACTTCAGTTGGCCAAGGAAACCGGAAGTGAGATTTCTTTTCAGGCGGCTGCTAATGTCGCAAGGAGGATCGAGATGGTTCTTGCACATAAGAGAGGGAAGAGGTCCGATAAGAGGCCTCGTCAGTTTGGTGGTTTCAGTGGTGCCTCGTCTGGAGGCAGAGGTAATTTTGGTAAGGGTCATCCTCCCAGACCGTTTCATTCAGCACTTCATGCATCTCCCGGTGCTTTAGGGAGTCACGGTCCTATTATGCCTTACTCTGGGCAGCTAGCATTCAGTGCACATTCAGCTCCTATCAGTGCACCACCACTCCAGAGTTACTACAGCGGTTATCCGACCCATTTGGGTCATCTTTAGCTTCAGCAGCTACTGCATCAGGATGGGTGTTATGAGTATGGGAACATTGGTCACATCAGGAGGTATTGCCCTAGATTGGCGAGTAACAGATCTCGACAAGATTCTCGTGCCATCATACCGGCACTGGTTGCTTCACCGCCTGCTCAGCCAGCTAGAGGTAGGGGTCATGCAGCTAGAGGTGGAGGTCATGCCATTAGAGGTGGAGGTCAGACTGTTATAGGTGGAGGCCAGCCAGTTAGAGGCCATCCCAGGGATGCAGTTCAGAGTGGTAGGGCCCAGCCCCGATTTTATGCTTTTCCAGCTAGGCCTGAGGCCGAGTTATATGATGTTGTGATCACAGGTATTATTCCAGTTTGCCATAGAGATGCTTCAGTTCTATTTGATCCAGGATCTACTTATTCCTATGTGTCCTCCTATTTTGCTTCATATTTGGTTGTGCCTTGTGATTCTCTGAGTGCTTCTGTATGTGTATCTACACCGATGGGAGACTCTGTTATAGTAGATCATGTCTATCGTTCGTGTGTGGTTACTATTGGTAATCATGAGACTAGTGTGGATCTTTTACTTCTTGATATGGTAGATTTTGATATCATCTTGGGTATGGATTGGTTGTCCCCATATCATGCTATATTGGATCATCATGCCAAGACAGTGACCCTAGCTATGTCGGGGTTACCTCGGTTAGAGTGGAAAGGAACTTTTGGCCATTCTGCCAGCAGGGTTATTTCTTATATGAAAGCTCGGTATATGGTAGAGAAAGGGTGTCTAGCCTATTTGGCTTATATTCGCGATCCCGGTGCAGATGTCTCTTCTATGCACTCAGTACCAGTTGTTCGTGAATTCCCAGAAGCATTTCCTGCAGATTTGCCGGGGATGCCACCCGACAAAGATATTGACTTCTGTATTGATTTGGCTCCGGGCACTCAGCCCATTTCTATTCCACCATACCGTATGGCCCCACCAGAGTTGAAATAATTGAAAGAGCAGTTACAAGACTTGCTTGATCAGGGATTCATTAGACCTAGTGTCTCGCCCTGGGGTGCACTAGTATTATTTGTAAAGAAGAAAGATGGCTCTATGCGGATGTGTATAGACTATCGGCAGTTGAACAAGGACAATATCAAAAACAAATATCCGCTGCCAAGAATTGATGACTTGTTTGATTAGCTTCAGGGTGCCAAGTTATTTTCAAAGATCGATTTGAGGTCTGGTTACCATCAGTTGAAGATTAGGGCATCTGATGTCCCTAAAACAGCTTTTCGAACTCGGTATGGGCATTACGAATTCCTAGTGATGTCATTTGGGTTGACAAATGCCCCAGCAGCATTTATGGATTTGATGAATCGGGTGTTCAAGCCTTATTTGGATTCTTTTGTGGTTGTATTCATTGATGATATCTTGATTTACTCCAGCAGTTGAGAGGAACATGAGCAGCATCTTCGAAGTGTGCTTCACACCTTGAAGAATAATCAGTTATATGCCAAGTTTTCAAAATGTGAGTTTTGGTTAGACTCAGTTGCCTTTTGGGGGCATGTTGTATCGGCAGAAGGCATAAAGGTGGATCCTAAGAAGATAGAGGCTGTTCAGAATTGGCCTAGCCCTACATCAGTTACAGAGATCCGGAGTTTACTAGGTTTAGCGGGTTATTATCGTCGGTTCGTGGAAGGGTTTTCATCTATAGCAAGCATATTGACCAGATTGACCCAGAAAGGTGTCCCATTCAGATGGTCAGACGAGTGTGAGTTGAGCTTTCAGAAGCTCAAGACAGCTTTGACTACGGCACCAGTATTGGTATATTGTGACGCATCTCACATTGGGCTTGGTGCAGTATTAATGCAAGATGGCAAGGTAATTGCATATGCGTCGCGGCAGTTGAAAGTTCACGAGAAGAATTATCATGTTCATGACTTAGAATTGGCAGCCATTGTTCATGCGCTGGAGATTTGGAGGCATTACCTCTACGGTGTCTCATGTGAGGTATTTACTGATCATTGTAGCCTTCAGTATCTGTTCAAACAAAAAGATCTTAATTTAAGGCAGAGAAGATGGTTGGAGTTGTTGAAAGACTATGATATCACCATTTTGTATCACCCCGGAAAGGCTAATGTGGTGGTTGATGCTTTGAGTGGAAAGGTTGTGAGTATGGGCAGTCTTGTGTATATTCCGGTTGGTGAGAGGCCATTAGCTGAAGATGTTCAGACTTTGGCTAATCAATTTGTGAGGTTAGATGTTTCAGAACCCAATGGGGTTCTAGCTTGCACAGTCGCTCAGTCTTCTTTATATGACCACATCAGAGAGAGGCAGTATGATGATCCTCATTTACTTGTCCTTAAAGACACGGTGCGGCACGGTGATGCCAAACAGGTTGTTGTGGGGGAAGATGGGGTTCTGCGAATGCAGAGTCATATTTGTGTGCCTAATGTGGATAGGCTTCGTGAATTAATTCTTGAAGAAGCACACAATTCCAGGTATTCTATTCATCCAGGTACCGCCAAAATGTATCAAGATTTGCGGCAACATTATTGGTGGAGGAGAATGGAAAAGGATATAGTTGCATATGTAGCTCGGTGTCTGAATTGTCAGCAAGTTAAGTACGAGCATCAGAGACCTGGTGGTTTGCTTCAGAAGTTCGAAATTCCTGAGTGGAAGTGGGAGCGTATCACTATGGATTTTGTTGTTGGGCTCCCACAGACTCAGAGAAAATTTGACGCAGTTTGGGTCATTGTGGATAGGTTGACCAAGTTAGTACATTTCATTCCAGTGGCAGTTACCTATTCTTCAGAGAGGTTAGCTGAAATTTACATTCGTGAGATTGTCCGTCTTTACGGTGTGCCTGTGTCTATTATTTCAGATCGAGGTACGCAGTTTACCTCACATTTCTGGAGGGATGTACAGCGTGATTTAGGCATGTGGGTGGAGTTGAGGATAGCATTTCATCCACAGACAGACAGACAGTCAGAGCGCATTGTTCAGGTATTGGAAGATATGCTTCGCACTTGTGTTATAGACTATGGAGGTTCTTGGGATCATTTCTTGCCACTTGCGGAGTTTGCTTATAATAATAACTACCAGTCGAGCATTCAGATGGCTCCATATGAGGAATTATATGAAAGGCAATGCCGATCGCCAGTTGGTTGGTTTGAACTGGGAGAGGCTCGGTTGTTGGGTACCGATTTGCTACAGGATGCCATGGATAAGGTCAAGATTATTCAGGATCGACTTCGCACAGCTCATTCTAGGCAAAAGAGTTATGCCGACCGTAAAGTTCGTGATATTGCATTCATGGTTGGAGAAAGAATATTGCTCTGGGTTTCACCTATGAAAGGTGTAATGAGGTTCGGAAAGAAGGGCAGGTTGAGCCCTAGGTATATCGGACCCTTTGAAATTCTTGAAAGGGTGGGTGAAGTAGCCTACAGGCTTGCATTACCACCTAGTTTATCAGTGGTTCATCCGGTGTTCCATGTGTCTATGCTCCGGAAATATCATGGTGATCTATCCCATGTGTTAGATTTCAGCTCAGTCCAATTGGAAAAAGATTTGACTTACGAGGAGGAGCCGGTGGCTATTCTAGCCTGGCAGGTCCGACAGTTGAGGTCTCAGAGTTATCCTTCAGTTCGGGTGCAATGGAGAGCTCAGCCGGTAGAGGCATCTACCTAGGAGTCTGAGTCGGACATGCGGAGTAAATATCAACACCTTTTCTCCAGCTCAGGTATTTTTTTTTTCTAACTCCGTTCGAGGACGAACGTTTGTTTTAGAGGTGGAGATTGTAATGACCCAAAATGTCATCTTTAAATTTAATAAGTAATTTTGTGTTCTAAGATCTCAAAAAACACCATTTATCATTCCTCGACTTATGTGCATTATCCGTACAATTTTCCGGAAAGTTTTTATGTGAAATATGGATTAAAAGGTGAAATAGAGCTTTAAAACTCAACTGAGTTGACTTTGGTCAACATTTTGAGCAAACGGATCCGGATCTATATTTTGACAATTCTGGTAGGTCCGTATCATGATTTGGGAATTGGGCGTATGCCCGGAATCGAATTCCGAGGTCCCTAGCTCGAGATATGGAATTTTGATAAAAAAATTAAAAGCTTGAAAGCTTAATGATTTTTAAGAAATTACTGATGTTGGATTTATTGACCTCTGGTCCGTATTTTAGTTCCGGATCCCAATGTAGGTCCGCTGTAATATTTATGACTTATATGCCAAATTTGGTGATAATCGGAGTCGATTTGACGTGATTCGGATGTCCGGTTGTAAAAATATAAGTTTTAAAGTTTTCTTGGAAATTTCCTTTGATTTGGTGTCCGATTCATAGTTCTAGGTGTTAGTTTGGCGATTTGATCGTGCAAGCAAGTTCGTATGATGTTTTAGGACTTGTGTGCAAGTTTGGTTTGGAGCCCCGAGGGCTCGGGTAAGTTTCGGATGGGCTACGGGATGATTTCTGACTTAGGAAATCTGGTTTTCTGCAGACTTCAGGCTTCTGGTGTGTTCTTCTTCGCATTCGCGAAGGTACTCTCGCGAACGCAAAGAGCAAATTGGGGCTGGCACATTTTATGCTTCGCGTTCGTGACAGAGTGACCGCGTTCGCGAAGGCTTGAGGTTCAAAGCTTCGCGTTGGCGATCGAAGCCTCGCGTTCGCGAAGGGAAAGAAGCTGGCTAGGATAATTGCCTTCGCGTTCGCGAAGGCCAAGCTAGGCAAGCTTCGCGTTCGCGAAGTAGCCCTCGTATTTGCGAAGTATAAAATGGGACAGCACAAATTTGTGCTTCGCGAACGCGAGGCACTGACCGCGTTCGCGAAGGGTAAAAGTCCCAGAAACAGAACTTAAGTTCTGGAAAATGGGATTCGTCCCATTTTCAACCCTTTTCCATTTTTGAGCTCGGGTAAGGCGATTTTTGGGCGATTTTCACGGAAAAATATTGGGGTAAGTATTTCTTATTCTATATTGATTATATTTCATGATTTCATACTCATTTATATCATGAATCCGTGAATTTATGGAAGAAAAATCAGATTTTTATAAAATCTTCCAAAAATGAAAATTTAAGATTTGAAGGTCCATTTGACATCGGAATTGGATAATTTTTGTATGGTTGGACTCGTCTCGGAATGGGTGTTCGGATTTCATAAATTTTTCCGGGATTTGAGATGTGGGTCCCACTTTCGAATATTTTAATGAATTTCAGATTTTTATCCGGAAAATTTGTAAATTCATATGGAATTAATTCCTATGATTCGTATTGAGTATATCGAATTGTTTGTGAATAGATTTGAAGCTTTTGGAGATAAATTTAAAAGAAAAAGTTGTGGTCGAGTAATTGATTGGAATTTTCAAAGCGAGGTAAGTGTCGTGGTTAACATTGACTTGAGGGAATAGAACCCTTAAACTATTGTTATGTGAAATGCATGTGAACGGCGTATAGGTGAGGTGACGAGTGTCTATTCGTCGTCAAATTAATTGTTTGCATAATTACTTGAAAATCATAAATTATTTTAAATCATGAATTAATTATTATAATAATTATTTCTCTCCTATTCTTTGCCAAATATTAATTCTTGAATTCTTGCATTAATTGTTACATGCTACTCATGCTACTTGAATTACGTGTCTTAATTGTTATTTTACATTTCGCATATTAAATATTAAACTGTCTATTTTCTCCCTGATTTCTATAATAATTTGCTATTTGACATTGTTTGTTTCATGATTAAATCATAATTATTGTATGCTCGTTATCTTATAATTTCATATTAATTGTTGCATTTATTGGGGAAATTTTTTCTATAAGAATTGGTAAATAAATACATTGGAGGAGCGGGTTGCACGCCGCAATAGAATTGATTGAAATGAATATATTGGAGGATCGGGTTGCGCGCCGCAACAGACTTATTAAAAATTTCATATTGGAGGATCGGATTGCATGCCGCAACAGACTTATTAAACAGTCCATATTGGAGGATCGGATTGAACGCCGCAACAGACTTATTAAAAATCAATATTGGGGGATCGGATTGCACGCCGTAACAGACTTATTAAAAAGTCTATATATACTTGATTGAAATAAATATATGACAGACTTATTAAAAGTCAATATTGGGGGATCGGATTGCACGCCGTAACAGACTTATTAAAAAGTCTATATATACTTGATTGAAATAAATATATGACAGACTTGAGCGGGTTGCACGCTGCAACAGAATTGAATATGAATATATTGTGAGAGCGGATTGCACGTTGCAACAGAATTGGTTAAAATAATAATGGATTATGACTGCTGAGTTAGATTCAATCACTTTAAATGAGTTACCTAATTTTTTTCTATTATTTGTGGTTGTTATTAATATTGCGTACAGGTTAATGTAAGTGAACCGCCTTAGCCTCGTCACTACTTCATCGAGGTTAGGCTCAGCACTTACCAGTACATGGGGTCGGTTGTACTGATACTACACTCTGCACTTCTTGTGCAGATTTTGGAGTTGGTCCCAGCGGCGTACCAAAGACTTGCTCGGATTTCAGCTACCAAAGGAGACTTGAGGTATAACTGCATGGTGTCCGCAGTAATGAAGTCCCCGTCTATTTTACTTTAGCTGTGTGTTTGTTTCCAGACAGCTTTATTTTATTCAAACCTTTATTTGTATTTATTCTAGAAGCTCGTGCACTTATGACACTAATTCTGTGATGGTATTTAGACACCGTTGCTTTTTAT
This sequence comes from Nicotiana tomentosiformis, assembly GCF_000390325.3. Classification (NCBI taxonomy): domain Eukaryota; kingdom Viridiplantae; phylum Streptophyta; class Magnoliopsida; order Solanales; family Solanaceae; genus Nicotiana; species Nicotiana tomentosiformis. The sequence goes on from NC_090819.1 coordinate 117,996,534, forward strand.
GGGTTATTTCACTATATTTCAAACTTTGCTTCCGCATTTGTTTCTTTGATAATTAATAATTTAAAGATTGTTTAAAAATTGGTTAATATTATTCTAATATTGGCTTGCCTAGCAAGTGAAATGTTAGGCACCATCACGGTCCGAAGGTGGGAATTTCGGGTCGTGACATAGCGTGACAATCAAGAAGAGCATAATGGGGCGACAATCAGTCCATGCCCAAATAATATCAAAGTCTACCATGTTGAGCAATAACAAATCGGCTCTGGTCTCAAAACCTCTATGAGCAATCAAACACGACCGATACACGTGGTACACAACAAGAGAATATCCCGTTGGAGTAGACACATAAATAGGGGAACTCAAGGAATCCTGAGATATTCCCAAATATGGGGAAATATTAGACGACATATAGGAATATGTAGATCTTGGATCAAATAAGACCGACGCGTCTCTATGACAGACCGCAACAATACCTGTAATGACAGAGTCAAAAACAATTGCCTCTTTACGAGCAGGAAGAGCATAATATCTTGTCTGGCCTCCCCCTCTAGGGCGACCGCGACCTCCACCTCGAGCTGGATGAGCAGGTAGGATGGTAGCTGGTGCTGGAATCATAGCCTAAGGACCCGGTGGAGCACGGTATGCCTGATAAGTTTATGGAGGTGCACCCATCCTAAGTCTGGGGCAATCCCTCACCATATGGCGAGTGTCGCCACACTCAAAGCAAGCTCTCGGAGCGCGTGACTGTTGTGACTGGCTCGGGCCAGGTTTGCTGGACTGGCCGCTAAAAGCACCCCGAGAAGGAGGCACACTAAATACTGGCGGTGCATAATAGGGCTCCTGGGCCTAGCAGGGGCTGGAACACCACTTGTGGCTGGAAGAGCTGAATGGATGGGGCGACTCACATAACCCCTACCATGTCGAACTGCAGCTGGGGCACGAGTACCGCTGTAAGTGCCAGACTCTTGAGACCTCTTGGCTTCCCTCTCCTATCTATCCCTAGCAAGCATGCCCTCCAATCTCCTAGCAATACTCACAACCTGCTGATAAGAAATATCCATCTCCAACTCCCTGGCCATACTAATCCGGATACTGGGGTGGCGTCCTTCAATAAACCGTTGAACCATCTCTCGAACTATGGCAACCAAAGCTGGTGCATGTCGGGCCAAATCAGTGAAGCAGACTGCATATTCTGACACAGTCATAGCACTCTGGTGCAACTGCTCAAACTCCACGTGCCATGAATCCCTAAGGCTCTAAGGGACATACTCTCCCAAAAACATGTTCGAGAACTGAGTCCATGTAAGTGAAGTTGCCTCATCTGGATTACTCAGCTCATAAGCACGCCACCACTGATAGGCTGCTCCTCTAAGCTTGAAGGTGGTAAAAGAAACCCCACTCATATCCGCTACGCCCATAGTACAGAGAATACGATGACACTCCTCCAGAAACCCTAAGCATCATCTGTAGCCAATCTGCTGATGGTAGGTGGGTGGCACTTCTTGTACCTCTCAAATCTGAGCTGCTCTGCCTCAAAAACTACTACCCTAACCTCGGGCTGAACTGAAGCTACCGGTTGTATCGGTATAATCTCTAGAACCCGGTCGACCTGAACTTGTTGCTCTGGAGTACCGGCGATGGGAGTCTGTGCTCCTCCCCCAGCCTGAGATGTGGCAGGAGCAAGTGGAATCAATCCAGCTTGAGCTAAGGTGTTGAACATGCTCAGAAACTGGGCTAGTGTCTCCTGGAGGGCTGGTGCAGCAATATGTATCTCAGGTGTCTACCCTCCAGGAGCTACTGGGGGCTCCTCTGTAGCAGCTCGTGTTGGTGCTCTGGCTACACTGCCGGGACATCCTCGGCCTCTACCCCGGCCCCGGCCCCGGCCCCGGCCTCTCGCGACTCTAACAGGGGGCGCGGGTGCCTGGTCATCATATCCGCATGTACGTGTCCTCACCATCTATGAGAGAATAGAATACAAAAGTTTAAAAATTTCGAAGTCAACAATTTCGCACGACAAGGAATCAAAGAAGTGCAATCTTTCCTAACAGTTCCATAGCCTCCCGAAGATAAATACATACATCTCTGTACTGATCCACTAGACTCTACTAAACTTGCTTGTGACTCACAACACCTATGAACCTATAGCTCTGATACCAACTTGTCACGACCCAAACTCCCTCTGATACATGTCGTGACGGCACCTAGTCTCTATAACTAGGTAAGCCTAATAGATTGTGGAAATAACAATAATAGAAGAAAAACAAAATAGCTAAATGCATTAGATACTGAATAATCAATAATAATACCGCACGGCATATACAATAACCAAAACACTAGACGTACACAGTTTCCCAAAATCCGAAATATCGTAAGTCACAAGCTACAGAAGGAAACTAGTATCACTATACATCAGAGTCTAATAAAATAATTAAGGAAGGTAAATGACATAGGAGGGAATAAAGGGGGACTCCAAGGTCTGCGGACGCAGCAGATATACCTTGAAGTCTCCGTACAGCAGCAAGCACTCTCAGCTAGTAGCGGGGATGATACAAAGTACCTGGATTTGCACAAAAAACATGTGCAGAAGAGTAGCATGAGTATGTCATAACGGTACCTAGTAAGTGTCAAGCCTAACCTTGGTAGAGTAGTGACGAGGTCAGGTCCAGGCCCTACTGGGATATAATAATAAGACAGATGCTATAATAAAAATGAAGTAAAACGGAGAAGACAATAGCAAGTATTCACAAACCAATAATGACACCGCAAAATGATATAACAGCAGGGGCGCTCCCGAGATACCATCTCGTAGTCCCAAAAGTAAATATATAGGGAGAAATCCTGAGGTACCGTCTTGTCGTCTCAAAAGTAAATATGCAGGGAGAACTCCTGAGGCACCGCCTCATAGTCTCAAAAGTAAATGTGCAGGGAGAACTCCCGAGGAACCGCCTCGTAGTCTCAAAAGTAAATATGCAGGGACAACTCCCGAGGAACTGCCTCGTAGTCTCAAAAGTAAATGTGCAGGGAGAACTCCCGAGGAATCACCTCGTAGTCTCAAAAGTAAATGTGCAGGGAGAACTCCCGAGGAACAGCCTCGTAGTCTCAAAAGTAAATGTGCAGGGAGAACTCCCGAGGAACCGTCTCGTAGTCTCAAAAGTAAACACACAACTCAAACCGATAAATACAACAGTTTACAGCAAGATTTCTACAATTATTCTAATAAAGAACAAGAAAAAAATAAAAACAAACTAGGCAAGCTTCACAGATTTCAAATAAGCAGTTAAAGCATGTAGACATGCGATATTAGACTAAGCAGGATAACTACACATATTGGAATTTGCTCAATTAAGAATAAAAACAGACTAATACTCATTTAAACGGTATAACTCAAATTAAATGAAAAACAGGTTACTACTCAGTAAAATAAATCAGGTTTTTCAATAAATAGCGCGTGTATGTACTCGTCACCTCACGTACACGGCACTCACATAACACAATAGTACCAAATCCTAAGGGCATTTTCCCCACACAAGGTTAGGCAAGCCACTTACCTCGGACCAAGCTCAATCAATTGGTAACAATGCCTTTTCTATGAATATCCGACTTCAAATGGCCCAAATCTAGTCAAAATCAATTACATACCATAAATCCAACTATAAGAAATTAATCTAATTAATGAAATCAAAGCTAAAGCAAGAAATTCGAAAATCGCCCCAAAAAGTTTCCCCGAGCCCACGTCTCTGAATTAAATGAACACTCATTCACTCATGAGTTCACTCGTACCAAAATTATCCAAAACCGATGTTAAAAGCTCAATCAAAACCCAAAATCTTAGTTAAGAACTTCTTCCCATATTTCCCAAAATTTCAACCCAAATCCAAAATTAAATGATGAAATCAATCATAGATTAGTGGAATACTACCATAAATGAGTTAAGAATCGTTACCCAAAAGTTTTCTCGAAAAATCCCCCAAATAATCGCCCAATTCGAGCTCTCAAAGTCCCAAATCGAAATGGGAAATCAACCCTCGAAATCCTATTTTCTACCCAGCAAAATTGCTTCGGCGAGCCTTCAACAGTACCTGCGGTACCGCACCTGCGGGAAATCCATCGCAGGTGCAAAAATGACTTAAATGGCTAGGATCACATCTGCAAGCGGCCACACCTGCGAGCCCACTCCTGTGGTTTAACCTCCGCATTTGCGACCCTTGCCCAGGCCGCCCATATCGTTCCTGCGACCATCACTCCACATGTGCGGATGCGCAGATGCGGCTCCCTTCTCGCACCTGTGCTCACATACCTCCTTGACCAAAAGCGCAAATGCGCCCTTCACTCCGCATGTGCGTGCCCGCACCTACGATCTCCCCACCGCAGGTGCGAAAATAGCAGAAACTAGAAGCTTCAGGCATTTGCCTAAGTCCAAAACTCAATCCGTTAAGCATCTGAAACACATCCGAGGCCCCCGGGACCTCAAACCAATATACCAACAAGTCCTAAAACACCATACAAACTTAGTCGAGCACTCAAATAACATCAAACAATGCTAAAAATACGAATCACCCTCTGATTCAAAATTAATGAACTTGAAACTTTAAACTTCTACAACTGATGCCGAAACCTGTCAAATCACGTCTGATTGATCTCCAATTTTTCAAACAAGTCATATTCGACATTACGGACCTACTCCAACTTCCGTAATTGGAATCCGACCCTGAAATCAAAAAGTCCACAACCGGTCAAAATTTTCAAAAAATTCGACTTTCGCCAATTCAAGCCTAAATCAGCTACACACCTCGAATTCATAGTGTGGACACGCTCCTAAGTCCAAAATCGCCAAACGGAGCTAAGGAACCGACAGAACTACATTCGGGAGTCGTCTTCACACTGTTCGTACTACGGTCAAAATCCTAAGACTTAACTTCCGTTTAGGGACTAAGTGACCCAAATCACTCCGAAACCATAACGACAACCTCCCGGTAAGTCACATAAGCAGAAAAAGGTACGGGAAAAATAGTAAATAGGGGATCAGGGTTATTATTCTCAAAACGACCGGTCGGGTGGTTACAGTGAGCCTATGAGAGAGAGACTGGAGAGATTTATGACTGAGGGAGGCCGAGGGCCTGACTGTAAGGATATTTTTGGGATCGGGCTGCACGCTGCAGCAGGTCATGATGGATTTATTTATATTATTATTATTATTATTATTATGTGGATCGGGGCTACCCGTCTGCAACAGGCCTTATAGGATTTATATAGCGATTGGGCTGAAGGAGCCCCTACGGAGTCTGCACACACACCCAGTGAGCGCGATTGATATTATTAAAGAATGGATCTTCTGTGGACATGGATCTTGTCTGAAGTATTATATACCTGGATATGGATCTTCTCCACAGACTGGTTGGCCCTACTCGGTACCGAGTGACTGATGATTAGTCGATGCGTATATTCTAGGATGGATCTTCCCTAGGGCATATTGGCCATATACAGTACCGAGTGATTGAGCATGATGAGTGGAATGTGTGAGAAAGTGAGATTGAGTTCTCTGAGAGTGTAAGTACATGAGTTCATCTCTCAGATACATTGCATTGACATGCACATATGACATACATGGATAGAGATGTATTTTTCTCATGTTGTACGGTATCACGTCATTCATGATTTCTCACACATATTGGCATATGGGCATAGTGATGCATTTGTTTTACACTGGCTATCTGGAAAGAAAAATGAGACATCTTAATTATCATTGAAAGGATTTTTGGGAAAATTATTGTTTCCAAACTTATTCATATTCTTGGAAACTTCCGGTAAACGATTTGGGTTTTTATTGATGTACTTAAAACACAGAACTATTTTTCAGAAATCATGATTTTGCTGAGCATTTTTATCTCTAAGTTACTTCTTGTATTATTTGCTTTACGTTGTTATGGAATGGTGTTGACTATTGGTTTTGGACCCGACCTTGGTACAAACTCGTCACTACTTTCAACCTAAGGTTAGGTTTGTTACTTATTGAGTACATGGGGTCGGTTGTACTCATACTACTCTTATGCACCTTGCGTGCAGATATTGGATGTTGATGTTTTTGTGTTCGTTAGAAGCTGGATCTGAAGATGTACCTGCATTCTGGTTGTAGCTACCTCTTGTTCATGGTAGCCTTTGTTTCATAAAACTCTATTTATTTACTCTTCAAACAGATGGTGTATTTACTTCATACCAGCTTTGTATACTCTATTCTTAAAAGCTAGTGATTTGTACTATCAGTTCTTGGGGAATGTATAAGATTAAGATTTTACTTTACTCAAATTGCTTTAATAATTGCTATTGAAATTGGATAGTTGATAATTGACTTACCTAGCGGGTTGGGTTAGGTGCCATCATGACTAGTTGGATTTTGGGTCATGACAAGATGGTATCAAATCTCTAGGTTCATAGGTTCTACAAGTCATGAGCAAGTGCCTAGTAGAGTCTTGCGGATCGGTATGATAACGTCCATACTTATCTTCGAGAGGCTACAGTGCATTTAGGATATATACTTCCAATCTTTCTTTCCTTATCGTGCGGAATTGATTCAGCTTGATACATAACTCTTTGAATTCCTTCCATGTATTTGTATGCACACGTGAGCGCTCGGTATCATTTGTGCATCGCCGGCTTGTGATTCTATGAGCGAGGTTCGAGAGATGTATTATGTGTTTTGGTGATGGGCCAGTCTGAAGGACTTAAGGCCATGGGTAGACCGCAGCTTAAGCTCGATAGCTTCAGTTGTAACCTATACATTTGGACTCATATGTCCGGTAATGTCCCTACGAAGGGAATTTGTGGCTCGATGAGCAGTGGAATGGCTTTGTGATGAGTATGATGAAACTGCGGAATGTGTTAAGATGATTTTATTGTGACGAGAAGTGTTTCCTTGACATGTAAATGAAGGCCATTGGGTACTTGATTTTCGTTTTGATGTGACGTATAACCTCGAGAATTAATGTTTTAGAGGATATTTCACATTATTAAATTTTGGGATAAATTAAATTCCCATGCCTTGTTGGTGTGTTCAGACTCGGGAAGATTAAGTGATTGCGTAGTAGTTGTGGTTATGAAAAGGGTATAAGGAGATGTCAGTTGAGGCTAAGCATGTGGATATAACCTGCAAGGTGATCTACGGATGTGTGATTTTTATAATATTATGTGGAGGATTTCTTATCCATCAGTGGGTTATAATTGTGCGATTTGAGTTGGGATCGGTTGTAATAGTTGACATGACTGTCACAAGGGTGAATGCGAGATTTGCAGATAATTTAAAGTAATAGATGGTTTGCGTTACAGGAGCACATGAAGGATTTAGTTAAATCTCGTTGCGGTATTAAGGCAGTAATAGAGTATGGATATCGTAAGTTATCGAGTGTTTAAAGTTATGGCTTTTAGCCAAGTGGGGGAGTCTGCTAATGACAATTCAATTCATGGTTATGTGTCAAATTTTTGTTTGGTCTGAGGAATACTTGGGAATCAATGATGACTGGCAGAGGTGGAGTTCGAGAATAACTCGAGTAAGGAAATTTCTAGATATGGGTTATGGCACTTTAGGAATATAGGAAAATCATGGGATGAGTGAGCTGTTATTTTTGAAGGATGTAGCATGCATAGAGTATGAATTTGATCGGTGGTATTAAGGCAGGGTTACTTCTTTGGGTGTGCTAATGGGGCACGTGTCTTTCAGCCCATGTGGGTGATGCAATTTAGATTTGAACAAAATGGGTGACTCTCGAGAAGGTGCTAATGGATTCAAAAACGTATGAGTGGCAATTAAAAAATTTTCGGATTCGTATATCGCTAGAATCAATTATTTACATTGGATGGTGTCGGGAATTGCGGTAATTCTGCACGACTATGGATTCTACATTTCAGTATAAGAAAGGTAAGAAGAAAATTTTTAAATTCACATAAGGTATTTTCAGAGTGAGTGTTACGGTTGTGGTATTTATGGAGGTGCTTAAGAAGAATACAGTGGCTTATGGGCCTTAGGGCGATGTGGTATTATGTTATGATGTATTGTAGTGAGCTTTGGGTAAGGATTGTTGTGTTCTAACAAGGAGAATTGTCAACTTGAGGCTAATTCAGAAGAAACTCGGAGAAAATAGGACAAATGGGTAACATGTTGGATCAATATGGTAATGGTATGCTCGGTGCTTTTGGTTCTTATGATGAGGTGGGGCATTACAAGTGTTTTATAACTGCTCGGTAATCCCTGAGGAGGGTGCACATTTCTAAAGGTGCATTGTGTTCTGACTTTCGAATATCATCGGTATTGCGATACTCACCTAGTTAATAGACTACTGATATACAAGTTATTGATATGTGGTACGGAGGAATTATGGGAATATTCCTAGTGGGATGATCGTGCATGAAGGATGTGATAGCCATGTGAGTGCTGGATTTGTAATCAGTTATGATGGTTCATGTGTACTTATTTGAGTGCTCCTGTATGATATGCTTGATTTAAAGGCATGTGACCATGCCAGGCGGATTATGTTATTGGCACTTGAGTTGTCAGTGCGGATCCATGTACTGATATTATTGGCACGTGAGTTGTCTGTGCGGGTCTAGATATTTATATTATTGGCACGTGAGTTGTCCGTGCGGGTCCAGATATTTATATTATTGGCACGTGATTTGTCCGTGTGGGTCCAGATATCGATACTATATCGCGTGAGTTGTTCGTGCGAGTGATGTTAATGTGAGCTCTAGAAGAGATGGTTACTGTTATTAAATTTGTGTGTCTTGGTTCTACTATATATAATGAGCTTATAGCATTACAGTTGTGGTGGTGCTTGTTGAACTTACAATATGGTTCTCTACTTTGAGACATCTTCCATTTTGGGGTACAAGGTTGCCCAATTGTGGATTGAGTTGTATTGGTGCGGCATGTCAATGGGATAGTTGTGTTTAATCAAATAAGGTCATTGGACCTAGAATGGGTACTATCAGGTTTGATTACGGTATATTGGGAGGATAATATTGAGAGTCGGCTTAGAAAGTGATTATGGTTCTGGTTGGGGTGGGGGAACTCCATGACTTGTCAATCTGAAAAGATGTTATGAGATTTCTTGTGTTTCTTTCATTATCAATAGTGTGTGAAAGTTTTAGAACGAGGTTTTATTAATATGGGGTTTAATACTGTTACCGGGCTACTTTGGAGTATTTAATGTGATCGGAAATGGTGCTGCGAGCATGCGAGTTATGTAGTATATTAAGTGATTATATCTGGGGCTATGATTATGACTTGATACAGCTTGTCCAGACTCATACAGCGTGTTGATGTAAGATTCAGGTCTTGAAAAGAAATTCTGAATATTGGAAATTGAATTCCAAGGTTTAACAGCTAAGGTTGAAGTAATGATTTTTAATTATGTTGTGTTGCTAGGCCTATACAATTTACATAGAATAGGGTGGCATGGGATCACCCCCGAGGTATGTGCGTGGTACAAAGAATAGTGATGTGATGGCTTGGAAAATAACTCTTGGCACGTTCGAGGATGAACGTATGTTTAAGTGGGGGAGAATGTAACGAACCGGCCGGTCGTTTTGAGTATTACAACCTCGTTTCCCCATTTACTACTCAAGTTAAGCTTTATAGTTGTTTTATGACATACTAGGTTAGTTGGTTCGAGTTCGAAAGGATTTCGGAGTGAAATGGGACACTTAATCTCTTAATTGAAAATTTAAGTTGGAAAAGTTGACCGGATATTGACTTATGTGTAAACGAGCTCGGAATTTAATTTAGATAATTCCAATAGCTCCGTATGGTGATTTTTGACTTAGGAACGTATCCGAAAACTTATCTGGAGGTCCGTAATGGAATTAGGCTTGAAATGGCTAAAGTTGAATTTTTGGAAAACTTTAACCGGGGTTTGACTTTTTGATATCGGGGTCGGAATCCGATTCTGGAAATTGGAATAGGTCCGTAATGTGAAATGTGACTTATGTGCAAAATTTGAGGTCAATCGAACATGAATTGATAGGTTTCAGCATTGTTTGTAGAATTTGGAAATTTTGAAGTTTCTTAGGCTTGAATTTGTGTGTAATTCTTATTTTTGATGTTGTTGGAGGTGATTTGAAGATTCGATAAAGTTTGTATGATGTTATAAGACTTGTTGGTATGTTTGGTTGAAGTCCCGGGGGCCTCGGGTTGATTTCGGGTGATTTACGGATCAAAAATTTGAGTTGTGAGGTTGCTGAAGTTGTAACCGCTCTGGTGTGATCGCACCTGCGAGGGTCTTGGCCGCAGGTGCGGCAGCTCGAGCGCAGGTGAGGAATTGGAGAGTGTCAGCATAGGTCGCAGGTGCGATGGGATTTACGCACCTGCGATTGCACAGATGCGGGCAGGGACTCGCAGAAGCAAAAAATGGTTAGGAGGCCGGGCAGCGCAAGTGCGATATTTTTCCGCAGAAGCGGGTGCGCAGGTGCGAGCCCAGGCTCCGCGTGTGCGAAAAGCTTGGGCAGAACCCTTTAAGTTCGGGGTTTCGCTATTTTTTACCATTTTTCAAATTTTGGAGCTCGGCTTGGGCGATTTTGGAGAGGAATTCTTTCACACAACTTGGAGTAAGTGTTCTTGACTCCCTTGTGATTATATTTCATGAATTAATCTTCATTTTTGGTGTAAGATAATCGAATCTTAAAGAGAAATCGAAGGAAATTTCTATAGTTTCATAAAACGAAGTTTCGAGTTTTGAACATCGATTTGGAGTTGGAACTGGGTGAAATTAGTATGATTGAACTTGTAATTGGATGGCTTGTCGGATTTTGTGAGTTTCGTCGGATTCCGAGATGTGGGCCCCACTGGTAATTTTTGGAGTGTAATTTCGGATTTTGTTGGAAAATATTAGTATTTTGATATGGAATTAATTCCTATAAATTGTGTGGACTGAATCGAATTTATTGTGGCTAGATTCGAGCCATTCAGAAGTTGATACGCACAGAATGGGATTTCTAGAGCATTGTTTAGCTTGCTCGGCATTGGATTTATCTTGTTCGAGGTAAGTAACTCTTCTAATGTTGGAACTGAGGGTATGAACCCTGAATATACGTATTATGTGAATTGTTGGGAGGTGACGCACATGCTAGGTGACGGGCATGTGGGCGTGCACCATAAGAATTGTTACGTAATTTGTTCCGTGGAATTTTTGTAGTCAAATAATCTTGGCATTTTCTATGCAGTTTTATGTGCTAAAGAAATTTAGCTCAGAATCATATTAAATATCATGTTGAGGCTATGTGCCAGTATTATTGGGACCCACAGAGGTCATATTGCTGTGAATTATTTGTTTAAATTGAAAATTTATACTCAGTCTCTGTTGTTATCTACTGATACATCATATCATCATTTTCGGGCTATTTTCATGACATTGTGAGCCCATGAGAGAGAGACTAGAGAGATTGATGACTGAGGGAGGCCGAGGGCCTGATTGTGAGGATATTTTTGGGATCGGGTTGCACGCTGCAGCAGGCCATGATGGCTTTATATATATTATTATTATTATTATGTGGATCGGGGCTGCCCGCCTGCAGCAGGCCTTATAGGCTTTATATACCGCTTGGGCTGAAGGAGCCCCTCCGGAGTCTCAAACACACCCCCAGCGAGCGCGGTTGATATTATTGAGGGATGGATCTTCCCTGGACATGGATCTTGTCCGAAGTATTATATACCTGGAGATGAATCTTCTCCACGGGTTGGTTGGCCCTACTCGGTACTGAGTGAGTGATGATCCGTCGATGCGTATATTCCAGGATGCATCTTCCTTGGGGAGGATTGGCCATATATAGTACCGAGTGATTGAGCATGATGAGTGGAATGTGTGAGAAAGTGAGATTGAGTACTCTGAGAGTGTGAGTACATGACTTCATCTCTGAGATACATTGCATTGACATGCACACATGACATACAGGCATAGAGATGTATTTTTCTCATGTTCTACGGTATCACGCCATTCATGATTTCTCGCGTGATGCATTTGTTTTACACTGGCTATCTGAAAAGAAAAATGAGACATCTTAATTATCATTGAAAGGATTTTTGGGAAAATTATTGTTTCCAAACTTATTCATATTCTTGGAAACTTCGGTAAACGATTTGGGTTTTCACTGATGTACTTGAAAGACAGAACTATTTTTCAGAAATCATGATTTTGCTGAGTATTTTTATCTCTAAGTTACTTCTTGTATTATTTGCTTTACGTTGTTATGGACTGTTGTTGACTATTGGTTTTGGAGCCGACCTTGGTACAAGATCGTCACTACTTTCAACCTAAGGTTAGGTTTGTTACTTATTGAGTACATGGGGTCGGTTGTACTCATACAACACTTCTTCACCTTGCGTGCAAATATTGGCTACTGATATTGTCGTGTTTGTTGGGAGCTGGATCTGAATATGTACCTGCCTTCCAGTTATAGCTGCCTCTTGTTCATGGTAGCCTTAGATTCATAAAACTCTGTTTATGTACTAATTCAAACAGATGATGTATTTACTTCACACCAGCTTTGTATACTCTATTCTTAGAAGCTCGTGATTTGTACTACCAGTTCTTGGGGAATGTATAAGATTAAGATTTTTCTTTACTTAAATTGCTTTAATAATTGCTATTGGAATTGGATAGTTAATAATTGGCTTACCTAGTGGGTTAGGTTAGGTGCCATCACGACTAGTTGGATTTTGGGTCGTGACAGTTATGTCGCTGAAGACTAGGTTTTTCAACAGAGTGTGAAGAATACTTGGGGAGTTTCTATGTTATCATCAGGTCTATGATGCAGTGTTAGAGAAATGGTAGAAAAAGTCTCGGATTAGCAGGAGATCTTCGAGAATGGGTGTATCAGCTGGAAATACTATTGAGTGCATGAGGATGATATGAGATGGCTGATGGGTATTGAGACGATGTGGTCTCTATGATTTGGGTCACTCGGGATAAGTGTAGTTTAGAGTCCGTTATGTGTTTGAATAGAACTATTGTTTCAAAGGAAAGTCAAGAGTAAATTAGAAGAAGTTGAGTCACTTAGTAATAGTTTGAATCAGCATGGTTGTGGAAATGACATGTTCCTTTGGTGTGTTAAGTTATACAGGTGATTCGTGGTTGTACGTGCGGGCTTGATGATAAGTGTGGATTTTCACCACTTATTAGTACCTTTTTACTTTTGTTTTAGTCCACAAGTGTTGATTTATGTTCCCAAAACTAATAGAAATATGAAAATTCTAGGATTGTTGGAAATTTGGGCTCTCATGAAGAAATCTGACTCGAAAAGAAGTGTTCCAACTCACAAGGCAAGAAAGAGCGCAGCAGACCAAAAGTGTGGTCCGTAGAAGTTTATCATAGTTTATAATTTTAATTTTATATTATAGGTTTAATTTGTATTTCATCTTTATTTTCTTTATTTTGTACTATGAGTAGCTAGACATTCACTAGGGTTGTGACCCAACCCTAGTGTGTAAACCTTATGGGTGTTTAACTTAATACTTGTTTATGATTGTGTGTTTGTTATTTTGCCTTGTCCATGCTTTAATTTTAGAGTTAATGGATGCAAATATTAATTCATGCCTTTTTGACTTGGTATTTACTTGAGAAAGAGGGACCTCGTCTAGGAAAACTCACTACTAAAAATAGCAAATTTGCAACCATCAAATCAGTCGGAAATCGATCGGATATTGTATTTTTCCGATGGATTTTCGACTGAAAAGTGTTAGTCGGAAAATACCTGGTTGCAATATATTTGTGACAGAATCAGTCGAAAATTTGCGACTGGTTCAATCGCAAACTGAAAAATATGGGGACATTTGAAATTAAGTCATTTGCGACCGAATCAGTCGCAAATTTAGCGATTGATTCAGTCGCAAATTTAGTGACTGAATCAGTCGCTGGCCAAAGTTAAAAAAATAAATATAAATTAAAAGTTTCGACTAATTCCGTCGGAAAATTAAAAATAAAATTAATTTTTAATTAATTATTCAGACTGAAACAGCCGTAAATATTGATTATTAATTAATTAAAAATATCAGAAATTCTCCATTTGCGACTGAGCGCAAATCTTAATTAAATTTTGTTAGAAATTTTCAATTTGTGACGGAATGAGTCGCAAATCTGTGTAATTCCTGGTGAAATTTGCGACTGATTCAGTCGCAAATCTGGGCATTTTTAAGCCGAACCTTGTTGTATTTTTAATTACACCACCTGCCAAATAAATCAGCCAATCAAACACCTAACAATTAACCAAAAACCTAATATAACAATCCAAAAACCTAATATAACAATCCAAAATTCAATATTTACTATAAAACGAACAGTAATATTTATAACAATTCAACCAACTATCAAACAACATAAATTAAACATGTCTCTAACTTCAACTCTAAAACATTCAAATAGCCTATTCAAAATCAGTCTCCCCCTCAGACTCAGACTCCATTGCAACTCCTTTTTTGCTTTTTATTTTTAAAAATTTTTGGATCAAAGCCTGAGTTGCTTGAAATTCTTGCAACATTTGATCCACTTTTTGACGCATAGCTTCCATGTATTCTTGGGAATCTAATGCCCCAGTGAATAATGTTGGTGGTGGACAACTGGAGGATGGTTGTACTCCAATCCCGTAGACTCGACCTTTATTTATTATTATCACGAGAAATAAAGAAAAGAAAGTAAAAGAAGTAAAAAAACAAACAAACAACTTTCAAATTAATACCAAATAGATAGTTACATAATATTTATACCTTTATTCACGCCACCAGCCGCTTGTGTCCAAATTTTAGTCATATCTTCCGGGGCCGGCAGAGTTCCTTTAGGCTGAGTTTGTCGCCATGAATCAAGATCAATATGATACTTGTCCTGAAATAAAAATAATACACGTTATATAAATAAAATAAATCAAGAAGGAAAAATAATACAGTGTTGGTGCTGGAATCGAACAAATGTCTCTAAAGCACGCGGTTCGATCCATCATTCTCTTGTGTCGTCCTTCTTCTTCTTCTTGTGGGTCTCCACAAAGACCTTAGCATAAGTCACATCTCCCCCATATATATATATATATATATATATGTGTGTGTGTGTATGTTCAATTTGCATACTTGTAAAACTAAGAATATTTTATAATAAAATAACCATTCTCAAACGATGGACTGCAAAACTAATAAAACCTCCAGTATGCAATGCTCCACCCTTAGTAGAAGCTTCATTTAACTACGCATGTTCACTCTTCTTCTTCAACTCAGGGGTGTTCTCCTTCGCCAAGAGCTAATTCCAGACATCTTCACGTATCCAATCAGGCATGTTGCCACCTTTCCTAGCAACATGATGTGAATCTGTTATCCGCTTTTGTGCTCTCTTCTCGAAGTTCTCATTCACCAGATTTTCAAGTGCTGGCTGGCATACGTACCTAACCTGCAAAATTGAATAAATAATATTAGACGAATGAGCATAAGTATTAATAAAAGTTAATTTACTCTTACCTTAAATTGTTTTCACATATTCATTCTGATATGGTACGGTATCTGTCTCCAGGAATTCCACGGCTCATGAAAAAATGGCTTCATAGATTCCATCACCATATGCGCAGCCTGAAAGGATGGAAAAAACATGCATTTAATTTAACATATAAAATGTCATTAAATTCATTATATTCAAAATTTTATCGAAAGATTTTAAAAGGAAATTGAAGGAAAACTCACTCGTCGCCATAGGGAATGATAACCAGCCGATGAAGATGATCGTATTATAGAAGTACTGTTAGATGGGGATGCAGTTCCATGAGAGCCTCCAATATGCAAGTTAGATATACTTGGAGTGGATGATGATGGAGATGATAATTGAGTGGGCGATGTACGAGGCACAAAAGATGAACCACCATGCTGGCTAATAAGATGGCTCAGGGATGCAATCGGTGGTAAACCACCAAACTGACTAGCAGGATCACGCGGGAAGAATCTGGGAAATGAGTCGTGGGTATAATATTAATGGTGGTCAAAGCTGAGTCACCATGAGAAGGCATGGAGCAATACTAAAGCGAGCTAGATGGCAGAGGGACTTTGAAAAAATTAAATGACTGTGAAGCTGGTATGGGAGGACGAGGAGGCATAGGAGGAGGGATCATATTTGGTGTAGGTAGAGGAAACTGATTTGATCTAGGTAAAGTGTATTTTTTATTCTTAGATTTTTTATTTATTTACCGCAATAATCCATCTGTGTAATAAATATAAAATATTTACATGTAAAAATATTTAACATAACAAATTTAAACATAAAGTATACATAATAAATATAACAATATAAACATAAAAAAATGAAAATGTCATTAATAATATAAAGTAATTTTATTACATATGACAATAAAGCACATCGTAACATATAAATACTGAACAAGTCATAAAACACACAAATAGCTTAATCCTCATCACTTGTTTCATTTTCATTTTCTTCATCATATGATTCTTCATCGCTTGTTTAATTTTCATCATATAATTCTTCATCCTCGCTTGCTTCATGTTCATCAATTGAATCTTCGTTCTTATTTTCCATTGATGTTCCCTCACCATGCTCAGTTGAAATTGATCTTAGGACGGAAGGATCGAATTCTTCGTATAGGCCGTTGCTATCCTGCAATTCATCTACTAATTCACCATCCACTACTGTTTCAACACTTGAAATATCATTTTGGTATGCTACATCCAATGCATCCTCGACTTCAACTCTACCCACTGGCTTAGATTTTATCACTACCCGCCATGCGAACTTATTCTTGCACAAAGGATAAGGTACATAATACACTTGTTTCACATTTTGTGCAATAATAAATGGGTCATAGAGTCTATACCTCCCTGTGTGCTTTATTTCAATAATTTTCTATTGCGGATGCACTTTCGTACCTCTATTTGGTGTTGGATCATACCACTTACACCAAAAGAGTACCAATTTTTTCTTCGGCCAACCCACTTTATACTCAAGTTCTATGATCTCTTGAAGCACACCATAATAATCAATATCCCCATCGGCTTTCACACACACACCACTATCATTTGATTTCTTACCCTTAGACCATTCTTCTGTATGAAACTTATACCCATTGATACAATACTTAGATATCTTTCTGACTCTAGGATTAGGTCCCCAAGCTATATGTTATAAAAATTGGTCATTTACGCCATTAACTGGATTATGAACCTATAAAGGGTAAAATAATTTAGAATCTTTTAAATACATATAACTTATTATAATTTACCATTAATAGGAATTGTAAGGTAAGGTCTAGCGCAGTATGTGTTTTCTTATAGTCAAGGCATAGAGGCAATAATACTGTAGCTTTTGTCCCCCTTACTTGTACACTTCCTTTAAGG
The DNA here is from genome assembly GCF_000390325.3 of Nicotiana tomentosiformis. Classification (NCBI taxonomy): domain Eukaryota; kingdom Viridiplantae; phylum Streptophyta; class Magnoliopsida; order Solanales; family Solanaceae; genus Nicotiana; species Nicotiana tomentosiformis. The sequence goes on from NC_090819.1 coordinate 118,013,893, forward strand.
TTTTTCTTTTATTATTAATATAATAACTACTAGGTAGCATGCCTAGTAATATAATTTGCCAAAAAAATTTTACCATTAATAAGACCATATTAAATATTACTTAACACTTACAAATTCTTTAAACCATTTTGAAAACTTTGTATAAACAAGCTCTTGCCCATATGTACCCACAAACCAACTGTCCGGCAAAATAAAAAATGTCATTACTTAAAACGATGATGAATCTTTAATATATGTCGGTAATAATATAAATGTATACTTACATATAGTAAGGTTAGACCTCTGGGCAATTCAAAAGCACATGTGTTGTAGCTGACTTTAGTTCCATCTCACTCAAAAGTCATTTTGAACTACATTTTGGACCGCCTTTACCTGGTTGATTGGATATGGAAATGGTGGATACGAAGGATCGGTGCCTCCATCGTCATGCTGATCAGGTCTATTTCTCAAACATGGCATATTTAAGCTCAAAATAATATGAACAAAAATACGAAGTTTCTCTAGCCACATATGCCTCACAAATCGATCCTTCAATCCTAGATCTATTTTTGACAGTCCGCTAACATTTGCCAATAATCCTGCATATTAGCACTATTTTTAGATGGAATAATGTTAAAATGAAACACATAAGGATTAATGATTAATAATCATTCATTACCTCTCAAACGGATACATCCATCTGCATTAAACTGGCCATCCAAGCCACGACTCTTGTGCAAGGTGAATTGGAAGATGTTCCATCACGTCAAAAAAACCAAGAGGGAAATTTTTTGCCAACTTGTTTAAAGTTACGCGAATGTTATTCTCCATGTAATATAGGTTCTCCACCCTCAAGGTGCTAGAACACAACTCCTTGAAAAATAAGCTTACCTCTATGATGGGCTTCCATATTCTATCAGGCAATGTATTAAACATAACATGCATCAAAGATTCCATGAAAATGTGACAATCGTGGCTTTTCATAGACGTCAACTTTCCTTCTTTCATGTCAACACACCTAGACAAGTTTGATGCATACCCATCAGGGATACTCAAATTATTAATCCAATCACAAATCTCTCTTCTATTCTCCAAGGTGAAGGTAAAACTGGCGTTGGGTTTCTGAATCTTGTTATTCAAATTTGTCAGGTACAACTCACTTCGCCTACAATATTCTTTAAGTCCATCATGGCCTTCAAGTTATCCTTTGTCTTGTTGTTGACATCCTTCACAGTATTAAACAAGTTGCCAAAAACATTCTTCTCGATATGCATGACATCAGGATTATGCCGAAGAAGATTGTTCTTCCAATAAGGTAACTCTCAGAATATGCTCTGTTTAGTCCAGCTGTGTGTAACACCATAAACAGGTATCTTATTAGCCAAGGGATACTCTGTTACCTTAGGCAGATCCCTAACTCTGTTCCAAATCTCTTCTAGAGACAAGACAGAGGCGGTTCATCATAATCAGCTTTGTTCTTCATAAATGCACTAGTATTTCTCCTAAACTCATGATCCATTGGCAAGAAGCAGCGATGGCAGTAAAACCAGGTGTTCATACCTCCATGTTTCAAAGTGAATGCATACCTTTGTATCTTCCATACAAGTCAGGCAAGCTAACTTTCCGGTAGTTGACTACCCGGACATCATTCCATAAGCAGGAAAATTATTTATAGTCCACATCAAAGCAACATGCATTCTGAAGTTTTGCTTAGTTGATATATCATATGTTTCCACGCCTTGATGCCACAATAACTTCAACTCATCAATCAAAGGCTGCATGTAAACATCAATCAACTTTTTTGGATTGCGTGGACCTGGAAGAATACAAGTTAGAAACAAATATGGACTTTTCATACATAACTCAGATGGAAGATTATACAGCGTAACAAACACCGGCCAACATGAATATGGTGCAGCATAGACTGTAAATGGAGTGAATCCATCAGTGCATAATCCCAACCTAATATTTCTTGGTTCATTAGCAAAGTTCGGGAACACCCTATCGAAATGTTTCCATGCTTCTACAATTGAAGGATGACATAGAACACCATCTGGTCTTCTATGCTCATAATGACATATCATATGAGGAGCGGAGCTCATTGATGCATACAACCTCTTTAACCTTAGTATAAGGGGTAAGTAGTGCATCGCCTTCACCGGGGTCTTCTTCTTTTTAACATTTGTGGCATCCTTGTAACGAGGCTTGTTACAAAATTTACAGTTCTCTAGAGATGCATCATCCTTATAGAATAACATGCAACCATTCTCACAGCAATGAATCCTCTCTGATGAAAGACTCAACTTGGAAACTAATTTTGTTGCCGTGGAGAAAATTTTGGGTAGGTCAATGTTACACTGATTGCGTTCATTCATAAGCCCAATGATAGAATTCATGCCCGATTGAGAAATACCACTATCCGACTTAATCTGAAGTAATCGAACCACAACAGATAACGTGGAAGGCATTGAGCCTTCATACAACAGACAACTAGCTTCCTCTAACTCTTTGAAAACCTTTTTAGCCTCATCATTTGGTTCAGATTGAGCTCTCGACAACATCTCAAAGGCATCCCTCATCATGTCATTGAATTTAGAATTTTTAACATTATTATCCACTATGGGACTACCCTCCTCACCGCCAAAAGAATTATGAAAATCAACATCATTTACGCTATCAAGATTCTCCCCATGAGCAGTCCATACATAATAATTTTCCATAAATCCCTTTTTAAAAAGATGACATGTAACAACATATTGTCCCAACAACTTAACACACTTGCATTTCACACAAGGGAACCTAATAGTTCCTTCAATATGTTAATCATCAAGTGTCCTTGCCTTAGCAATAAATCCAGTAACCTCTTCTTTAAATTCATCCTTTAACCCCACATGATTATGATGATTCTTATTATACATCCACCTACGATATGCAAATGCCATCTTCACAAACAAAAAAACTTGATATTTATAAGATATTTAAAAAAAATATTTTATTTAAAGTAATTAATAGGTTACGCCAATTCGAAGGTTCATTTTTATAAAGTATTATATTCTTTTAAATTAAAATTCATTAACACTCGAAATCTTACATTTACCCCTGTTCTATGTTATGTTAATCTCTCAAAATATAAATTAAATTTAAATAGCTTCTTATAAAGTCCATGCATGGCCAATAATTTATCAAATCTACAAATTCCTTTTAATGTAGCAATTATTAAGTTTTATATTTAATATTAGTCCATTTAATAAATTAGAAAACGATAATAAGCTTAAATTGTTAAACTTAAAATTAAGGCTTTAAATTATAACTACTTAATACAATTCCAAATCATTCTTCTCTAAAGTTAACAATTCCAAATATATATAAACTTCGGAATTGTTAAAACCACATATAGGTACTAACCTCAATTTTGAAGGTGAATTTAGTTTCGAGCTTAAATATTAATATACCTATGTCAATTCTAAATATAAATCTATGGCAATTCTAAATAAACATCTATGAAAATTCTAAAATAGTTTCAATTTTAATTCAATTAAAGAACTAAAAAGCATCTAAAACCTAGAGTCAAGATTCCTAATGTAAATATTCAAGATGTATTTTCAAAAAACAATTAGATTCCTAAATAAATTCTAAAATTGTCACGACCCAATTTCACCTATAGGTCGTGATGGCGCCCAACACTACAGATAGGCAAGCCAACAAATAAACTAAACATATATCAATTATTTTCAGAATAATTTTCTAAGTAATTTTATTATTTTTCTAGAAATATTAAAGGAATTTGAAAAGATACTGATTAACTTAAATCCAAGAAAATAATACAACTCCAAATTCTACCAATGTGTGTGCCAAGACCTGGTGTCACAAGTGTATGAGCATCTATTAGGTTATACAAAACTTCAAATATTATCTGAAATAAAATAGAATGAATGTAAATGTAAGAAGAGATACTGGTAGCTGCAGAACGGCTCAGAGAAGGCAGCTCACCACTATGCCTCTGGATAACGTGGGTGCAAGACGATAGGTCTCCCACTAGTACTTGCCTCAGGTCTTGCACAAAAAGTGCAGCAAGTGTAGTATGAGTACGTAAAAAACGTGTACCCAGTAAGTATCAAGCCTAGTCTCGAAGTGGTAGAGACGAGATGGCCGACTTTGACACTCACTATGGGTCAATAATAATAATTGAAATAAAACTAGAATATCTAAATCAGCATAATTCACAGAATATAACAATAATTTATTTAACCGGCAAAAATAATTAAATTCCTTCAATTCCAATAAATTTCCAATTTGTCAATTAGTCTCATTTACAGGATTACCAATAATTCCTTAACAGCTTGTTTGGATAGTTGTTACACATCGTTTCATAATGTATCGTATCGTATTGTATTGTATTGTATTGTATTGTATTGTACTGTATCGTTTGATGAATACAATATTTGGATAGATTGTATCGTTTTTCGTTGTTTCATGCACCAGCAATATGAAGAATAAATTTGCAATATTATAAAGATAAATTATGATACAGGGTAAATTTATTATATATAAAGATAGGGTAAATGATAAAATAAAATTATTTAATAATAGTGAAGGATGAGATGAGAGAAAAAGACAAGATAACGGCGCAACCACACCAAATCGTTCGTTACATAAAGTGGCACATTTCGTCGTTACGTAACGACGGATTTAACGATACGATATAATAAAATTTAAGTAACAACCAAAATGAACATCGTATTTAAAGTAACAATACAATACAATACAATAGGTAACGACCATCCAAACAAGTTGTAACAAGCAGGGATAATAATTCTTTAAATTTCAAAGATTCCCAATTTATCAATTAGCTTCACAAGCTACAATAAACTATCAAAGTATCATGTAATTATTATTATTAAGCATGATTTCTGTTGAGGTCGTACGGCCCAATCCAAAGTGTCGTGTACACTGCCGAGGGACGTGCGGCACGATCCATAGATGCATCTATCCTGCCAAGGCATTCGGCCCGCTCCACAAGAAAGGAGGACATTTTCTTATGTACCTCCGGAAAGAGAGTATATTTATTATAAGATAAATTCGGGAGGAAGAACAAATTTCTCTTAACAATTAATTAATTTAAACAGTAAATTAAGCATATGAGATTTTTATCCTTTAATATTTTTATCTAACAATTCACAATATACATATATATATAATATATATATATATATATATATATATATATATATATATATATATATATATATATATATATATATATATATATATATATATATATATATATCAAATAATATTAATTAAACAAAGAATATAATTTACACAAGTAATTCATGCTTTGAGTCCTTACCCGGACTTTAGCATTAATAGTAGCTACGTACGGACTCTCGTCACCTCGTGCATACGTAGCCCCCACAATTAGCAATAATTATTACTTTAATTACCTATGGGGTAATTTTTTCCTCATAAGATTACAAGAGACTTACCTCGTCTTGCTCCAATTTAATCCACTAGAAAGCCTTTTTCACGATTATCCAACTCTGTCGGGCTCGAATCTAGCCAAAATAATTCAATACAATCAATAAAATTTATAGGAATCAATTCTATAAGAAAATACTACATTTTTCAATAAAAGTCCGAAATTAATTTAAAAATCATCTGTGGGGCCCACATCTCGGAATCCGGTAAAAGTTACGAAATCCGACAACTCATTCATTTACGAGTCCAACTATACCAATTTCACTCAAATCCGACTCCGAATCGATACCGAAATCTTAAAAATTCGTTTCTATGAGATTTCTAAAACTTTTCCAAATTTCAATCTCAAAACACTAATTAAATGGTGAAAACAATGATATATTTTTCTATATAGACCAAATCCGAGTTGGAATCACTTACCCCAATTTCTTTCCTTGAAAATCTATCAAAAGTCGCCTCTGCTCAAGCTCCAATTTGTTAAAAATGGCGAATGGGACAAATGCCCTCTTTTATAAATCTGCCCAGGCAACCTTCAGAACTGGACCTCGATCGTGGCTTCGATCATGGCCCTAGACCCTGGGCCTCAATCGTGGCCTCGATCATGGCATTGAGCCTGGCCTTCGATCATGTCCTCGATCATGGCATCGAGCTTAGGCCTTCAATTGTGACCCTCGATCTTGGGTCTCGATCCCGGCCCTCGAGCCTTGCCTTCGATCATGGCTTCGATCCTGAGCCTCATCCCTGGCTTCGACCCTAGTCGTCGACCCTGGGCTTGATATCTAGGCTCGATTTCTGGGCTCGATCACAGCCCAGAATATCCAGCAGAAGAGAAAAAATTGCAGCAGCTTTTTAAGTCCAACTTTTGATCCGTTAACTATCTGAAACTCACCCGAAGTCCTCGGGACCTCAACCAAATATACCAACAAGTCCTAAAACATCATAGGAACTTATTAGAAACCTCAAATCACATAGAACGACGCTAAAACCATAAATTATGCTCTAATTCAAGCTTAATGAAACTCAAAATTTCCAACTTCTACATTCGATGTCGAAACCTATCAAATCAAGTCCGATTAACCTCAAATTTCGTACACAAGTCATAAATGACATAACGGAGATATAACCATTTTTGAAACTAGATTCCGACTCCGATGTCAAAAAGTCAACTCCAGGGTCAAACTTCCAAACTTAAATTCCTATTTTAGTCATTTCAAACTTAATTTAACTAAGGACTTCCAAAGAAAATTCCGAACACTCTCCTAAGTCCAAAATCACCATACGGAGTTGTTGGAATTGTCAAAATTCTATTTCGGGGTCATTTTTTCAAAATGTTGACCGAAGTCAAACTTGGCCTTTTAAGGCTAACTTAAGGAACCAATGTTCCGATTTTAACTCAAACACTTCCAAATCCCGAACCAACCATCCCCGTAAGTCATAAATTATTAAAAGTACATAGGGGAGTTTTATTTTAGGGAACGGGGTTCTAAAAGTTAAAATAACCGGTTGGGTCATTACAAAATATTATAGTCCTCTATAACAAGATGGTTACAGTGGGGGGGGTAACAAGATGGGGATGACAGTGGGGAGGAGGGTTGGGTAAAACGAAGGGGTGAGGGAAGGGGAGGATATTGGGGGTGGGTTTAACAAAAAGGAGGGTTGGGGAAGAAGAGGGAAGACGTACCTTTTCCGGCGAGCAGCGGGCTAGGGGGTCTAGGGGTCTCAATAGAGGAAGAAGAGAGAAGAAAGAAAGAAAAGAGAATAAGAAAGAAATGGGGGCGGGGCTAGGCTTTTAAAAAATATCTGCTACTGATTCAGTCACAAAATTAGCGGTCGTTTCAATCACAACTTTAAAAAAATAATTTGACCAAAATTTAAATAAATTTACGTCCGTTTCGATCGCAAATAGTCAAATAAAATTGTTTGGCTTTTAGTTTTCGACTGAATCCGTCGCAATTTTTTATCCCGAAATTTTGCGCCAAACGTTGCAACCAATGTTGTTAGAAAAATAGTCGAAAGAATTAAAAATAAATATATATAACAAATATTATTTTTGAAAATTCTGACCGAATAAGTAGGAAATTTGCTACTAATTTTTCCAGTCGGAATATTTCAGTCGCAAATCAGCTATTTTTTAGTAGTGACTTGGCTAACAAGGAATTGGGTTAGTTAAGAATTTGACTAGCCTAATTAAAGGCTTTTAACTAGAGATAGGAAAAACCCGACTTGAGCTCATATCAACTAGCTAGCTTGATAATGTCATGACCCAAAATCCAACTAGTCGTGATGGCACCTAACCCAACCCGCTAGGTAAGCCAATAATCAACTATCCAATTTCAATAACAATTATTAAAGCAATTTAAGTAAAGAAATATTTTAATCTTATACATTCCCCAAGAACCGGTAGTACAAATCATGAGCTTATAAGAATAGAGTATACAAAGCTGGTATGAAATAATACATCATCTGTTTGAAAAGTACATAAATAGAGTTTTATGAATCTAAGGCTACCATGAACAAGAGGAAGCTACAACCGGAATGCAGGTATATCTTCAGATCCAGCTCCCAACGAACGCAGCAACATCAACATCCAACATCTGCACGCAAGGTGCAGAAATGTAGTATGAGTACAACCGACCTCATGTACTCAATAAGTAACAAACCTAACCTTAGGTTGAAAGTAGTGACGAGCTTGTACCAAGGTCGGGTCCAAAACCAATAGTCCACAACGGTCTATAACAACGTAAATCAAGTAATACAAGAAGCAACGGAAAGATAAAATACTCAGCTAAATCATGATTTCTAAAAATAGTTCTTCCTTTCAAGTACATCAGTGAAAACCCCAATTGTTTACCGAAGTTACCAAAAATATGATTAAGTTTGAAAAGAGTATTTTTTCCAAACTCCTTTTAATGGTAATTAAGATGTCTCATTTTCTTTCCAGATAACCAGTGTAAAACAAATGCATCACTATGCCCATATGTCAACACGGGTGAGAAATCATAAATGACATGATATCGTACATCATGAGGAAAATACATCTCTATGCATGTACACCATGTGTGCATGTCAATGCAATGCTGTATATGATGCACCATGCTGACAGTCTCAAGTGCTCACACTCTCGAATACTCAACCATTTAATACTGTATATGGCCCATACGGCCCAGGAAAGATCCATCCCGGAACATATACATCACTAACTATAAGTCACCCAATACCAAGGAAGGCCAATCCAACCCTGTTGAGAAGATCCATCTCCAGGTTCACACTCACAAATACTCAACCACTCGGTACTTTATATATGGCCCATACGGCCCAGGGAAGATCCACCCCAAAATATATACATCACTAAATATAAGTCACCCAGTACCGAGGAAGGCCAATCCAGTCCTGTGGAGAAGATCCATCTCCATATAATATCAATTGCGCTCATTGGGGGTATGTGCAGACTCCGGAAGGGCTCCTTCTGCCCAAGCACTATCATAAATCAGTATCAATATCAGAATCAATCAGGCCCTCGACCTCACTCAGTCATTAATCTCTCCAGTCTCTCTCTCATGGGCTCACAATGTCATGAAAATAGCCCGAAAATTATGATATGATGTAACAATAAATAACAACAAAGACTGAGATATGATATGCATATGAATGCGTATGACTGAGTATGTAATGCAATGAAAGCAGATAACTGAACAGAATAAATGACCTCGGTTGGTCCCAACAGGATAAACATGTAGTCTAAACATAGTTTATAGCATGAATCACATTTTGATAACTCTAGTACGTAGAGATTTCATGATTTCATACAAGTTCAGATAACTACACAGTACTACAGAAATAATGTCACAGTTCACACGGTGCATGCCCACACTCCCGTCACCTAGCATGTACGTCACCTCAACACCAAATACATAACACGTATAATCAATGTTCATACCCTCAGCTCCAAGATTAGAAGAGTTACTTACCTCGAACAAGATGAATCCAATGTCAAGCAAGCTAAACAATGCTCCAGAAATTCCATTCTACGCGTACCAACTCCTGAATGGCTCGAATCTAGCCACAATAAATTTGATTCAGTCCACACAATTTATAGGAATTAATTCTATATCAAAATACTAATATTTTCCCACAAAATCCGAAATTACACCCCAATAAGCGCATGTGGGGCCCACGTCTCGGAATCCGATGAAACTTACAAAATCCGACAACCCATCCAATTACATGTTCAAGACCACGCCACACCTGCGGCCAAGACCCTCGCAGGTGCGATCACACCAGAGGCAGCAGTTCCAGCATTTTTCGTAAGTCCGAATTTGATCTGTTACCCAATACATACCTACTTGAGGCCTCAAATAACACCTAACAACATCGAAACAACGAATCACACCTAAATTCAAAATCAATGAACTTTGAAACTTCAACTTCCACAATGGATGTCGAAACCTATCAAATCACATCCGATTGACCTCAAATTTTGCACACAAGTCATAAATGACATAACGGACCTATTGCAATTTCCAGAATCGGATTCCGACCCTGATATCAAAAAGTCAATCCCCCGGTCAAACTTCCCAAAAATTCAACTTTCGTCATTTCAAGCCTAATTCCACTACGGACCTCCAAATAATTTTCTAGGCATTCTCTTAAGTCCAAAATCACCATGTGGAGCTATTGGAATCATAAAAATTCAAATCCGAGGTCGTTTACACTTAAGTCGACATCCGGTCGACTTTTCCAATTTAAGCTTTCCGTTACGAGATTAAGTGTCTCAATTCATTCTGAAATCTCTCCGGGCCAGAACTAACTAATCCGATAGGTCATAATACAGCTATAAAGCACAAATGGAGTAGAAAATGGGGGAACATGTTGTAATACTCAAAACGACCGGCCAGATTGTTACATTCTCCCCCACTTAAACATGTGTTCGTCCTCGAACGTGCCAAGAGTTGTTTCCAAGCCATCAAATCACTATTCTATATAACCACACACGTACCCGGGGGTGATCCCATGTCATTCTATATAGGCTTGACAACACAATACAACTGAAAATCATTAATTTAATATTAGCCCATAAACCTTGGAATTTAATTCCCAACATTCAGAATTTCTTATAAGACCCGAATCTCACAATTACACACTGTATACGTATGAACAAGCTGCGTCGAGCCATAACTATAACCATAGATATTATCACCTAACATATTACACAACTCGCATGCTCGTAGCACCATTCCTGATCACAGTAACTACTTCAAACCAACCCAGTACTAGTATTAAACCCCATATCGAACAAAACCTCTTCCCACAACCTTCGTACATTGTTGATAATAAAAGAAACATGCAGAATCTCGTAACCCCCTATCAGATCCACAAGTCATGGAGCTCTCTCGCCCCAACCAGAACCATAATCACTTTCTAAGCCGAATTTCAATATTATCCTCCAGAATATACCGTAATCGAACCCGATAGTACCCATTATAGGTCCAGTGACCTTATATTATTAAACGCAACTATCCCATAGACATGCCACACTAATATAACTCAAAGCCACAAATCGTGCCATCTATGCACCAATACGCAACAATTCAAATGTATTCAGTCATGAAAAATGACTCAAATGAGAGAATTGACCCGCAAGATTAACAAGTACCGCCACAACGAAATGCTAAAAATCCATCACACACCGTAGAACAATCACATGATTCTAACACAAGGTTCATACCTTAACATAACTCCGCTGCAATGCGTGACCCCATCGAAACGCTGGCCCATATTATATACCTCGAGCAACCCTGCTCAAAATCAAAAACCACGGAGAAGCAAATGACACAATGCCATACAAAAATTGAAAGAACCTAACCAATACGCAATCGATCATGCAATACCCAAATACTCATCTCGTTCAAATTCCGCCATAAGGCCTCCAATAGAACCGCACCATGTGTGCATACAACAAATGAATTGCAACTCCTCGTAGCATAGAAGAGTAACTCACAGATCATTTCAGAACACAAATAAGCTCAACATCAACCGAATGACACCTCCCTCAACAATAGCAGTATGGAGCCAACCAATCCGACTCGATGTAGAATACGCATCCTAATTGGGCCTACTAATGGACCCCCAAATAAACTCTGGTCACCCACAATAGATAAATAACCCTCCGAAAATCCACAACGACTAAGTCATAATACATACTATTATCTGGCTAGCTTCGGCCATGATTTCACAGTCCGCAACGATGAAACAATCTGCTCCAAATCCATAGAACACACGAATCACCATTTCTGATTCTATCTCCACAGCCCAAATGTCTAACATATCTCTCATACACAATCCTCCCACGAGGAATGCTTCTCACATTATTTCTTGCCACATAGAAACATTTTAAAATCAACAGTCGATCGACCAGGATGGTGCCGCAATACCTATGAAATATCCATAATTCAAAGCATAGTGCACCTTATGAACTGTACACTCTACTCACGCATTACCAAATAGTTATAACATTCATCTAAACATCAAAAAATGTCCATGTCCTCTAAGAATTTATGACCTCCCTTTCAAAACTAAATCGTGACCTTGCACACGCAAATCTTAATCCCACACAAAATACCGCATCTATTATGCCATCATATGAAAAATACGAGAACCTCATAATCATTCTGAGTCACAAGTAGAATACGTATCCGATCAGCCGGAAGCCTTCAATTTGCTCCCATACAGGAGGAAATCATAATACACAACATGTTCTTCAGGACGGTAGGACATTTCCATCTTAAATCGTGATAGAAACTATCAAGAACTCTTCGAAGCTCATTTGCACATAACAAACCTAACAGAACTGAATTCCTCTAACTCAACCAAGCCACACAGGTTGCCAAATCCGAGAGTATTGCCACCAAAACATCTGTAGAGACTCACAACATCATAATCACCCAAAGAATCGATCATATCCATTACCATACTGATCCAACCTACTACCAAGTTGTCCTATTTCTCCGAGTCCCTTCCGAATTTGTCTTCAGATTGATACTTCTCCTTTCTAAAACACCACTATCTTTAACCACAACTTACCCCACGAACCCTAGCATGGAACCACAACGCCCTAAGGCCCATAAGCTGCTGAATTTCCCTCTTAAGTACCCCAAAAGCACCGCAACCGAGACATCCACTCTGAAAGACCTTATGTGAAATTTAAAAATGTTCCTTTTCCCTTTCTTCTACTGAAATGTAGAATCTATAGTCATACAGAATTACCGCAAGTCTCGGCACCATCAAATGCAAATCTCAGACTATATCCAAACACAAGTTCGGATAAATCCTCAATTGCTATATATAAATCTCGAACCCATTAGAACTTTATCAAGAGTCACCCACTTTGCTCAAATCCAAATTACACCACCCGAACGGGCCGAAAGATACATGCCTCATTAGTACAACAACACTCAAAGAAGTAACCTTACTTTGACACCACCAATAAATTCATACTCTGTGTGCACTGCATTATTCACTAATAACAACTCATGCATCCCATTACTTTCATATACTCATAAAGCGCAATACAATTCGTATTGAGGAAATTTCATTATTCTGGTCTTTCTCGATCTCCACCTCTGCAAATCATAACTAACCCACAAGTATGCCTCAAACCAAAGCTAAAATTTAATATGTAACCATGAAATTAAACCGTCAGCGGTAGGCTCCCCCACTTGGCTCAAAGCCATAGATTAAAACACTCGATAACTCACAATATCCATACTCTATTATTGTCCTATTACCACAGTCAATAAAACGAAAATTCTTCTCAAGCTCATACAACGTCAACCATAAAAATACCTCAATCGTCCGTTAAGCTCTCATTCATTCTCTTAAAACTCAAATTAACTTTCTCAACCAAATTCAATTCAAATCTCATCACATACGCCCTGCTGGTAGAAAAAAAAACTCTCCATTCACATTATAAGGAACACACCTACGTAGATTACTCCGCAGGGGATAACCCACCTGCTTAGCCTCAAATTTGTATCTTGTTATACCCTTTCGCAGCCACAATTACTGCGTAATCACTTAGTCTATCTGATTCAAAACTCACTAACCAAACATGAGAATTTAATTTATCCCAAAAATTAACAACGTGAAAGATCCTTCAAAATATTCATACTCGAGACTGTACGTCACATCAAAACGAAAATCAAGCATCCAGTGGCCCTTTCTTTACATTTCCAAGGAAACACTTCTTGTCACATTCAAATCGTCATAACACATCCCGTAGTTACATCATACTCATCACAAAGCCATTCCACTACTCATCAAGCCATAAATTCCACTCGTAGGGACATTACCGGATATATGAGTCCAAATGTACAAGTTACAACTGAAGCTACCGAGCTTAAGTTGTGGTCTAACCATGGCCTCAAGTCCTCCAGACTGGCCCATCACCAAAACACAGAATACACATCTCAAACTGCATTCATATAATCAACAGCTGGCAATGCACAGCTGATACCGAGAGTTGATGTACGCATACGAATGCATGGAAGGAATTCAAAGAGTTATGTTTCAAGATGAATCAATTTCACACGATAAGGAAAGAAAGATGGGAAATTATCCTAAATGCCCTGTAGCCTCTCAAAGATAGGTATGGAAGTTATCATATCGATCTACAAGACTCTACTAGACAGTTGCTCATAACTTGTACAACCTATGAACCTAGAGCTCTGATACCACCTTGTCACGACCCAAAATCCAACTAGTCGTGATGGAACCTAATCCAACCTGCTAGGTAAGCCAATTATCAACTATCCAATTCCATCTCTAGGTTCACACTCTCAAATACTCAACCACTCGGTACTGTATATGGCCCATACGGCCCAGGGAAGATCCATACCAAAACATATACATCACTGACTATAAGTTACCCAGTACCGAGGAGGGCCAATCCATCCATGTGGAGAAGATCCATCTCCATATAATATCAATCACGCTCATTGGGGTGTGTGCGGACTCCGGAGGGGCTCCTTCTGCCCAAACGCTATCATAAATCAGTATCAATATCAGAATCAATCAAGCCCTTGGCCTTACTCAGTCATCAATCTCTCCAATCTCTCTCTCATGGGCTGACAATATCATGAAAATAGCTCGAAAATGATGATATGATGTATCAATAAATAACAACAGAGACTGAGATATGATATGCATATAAATGCATATGACTGAGTATGTAATGCAATGAAAGCAGATAACTTAACAGAAGAAATGACCTCGGTGGGTCCCAACAAGATAAACATGTAGTGTAAACATAGTTTATAGTATGAATCACATTTTGATAACTCTAGTACGTAGAGATTTCATGATTTCAGACAAGTTCAGATAACTACACAGTACCACAGAAATAATGTCACAGTTCACACGGTACACGCCCACACTCCCGTCACCTAGCATGTGCGTCACCTCAACACCAAATATATAACATGTATAATCAGGGTTCATACCCTCAGCTCCAATATTAGAAGAGTTACTTACCTCGAACAAGACGAATCCAATGTCGAGCAAGCTAAACAATGCTCAAGAAATTCCATTCTACGCGTATCAACTCCCGCGGCTTGAATCTAGCCACAATAAATTTGATTCAGTCCACACAATTTATAGGCTCACATCTCGGAATCCGATGAAACTCACAAAATCCGACAACCCATCCAATTAAAAGTTCAACCATACTAATTTCACTCAATTTCGACTCCAAATTGATGTTCAAAACTCAAAAATTCATATTATGAACTTTAGGCCAACACTCCCAATTTCC
The DNA here is from genome assembly GCF_000390325.3 of Nicotiana tomentosiformis. Classification (NCBI taxonomy): domain Eukaryota; kingdom Viridiplantae; phylum Streptophyta; class Magnoliopsida; order Solanales; family Solanaceae; genus Nicotiana; species Nicotiana tomentosiformis. The sequence goes on from NC_090819.1 coordinate 118,029,158, forward strand.
TCTTTAAATTCATCAATCAATTGCTAAAAATGAAGACAGATTCATGGAATAAAATCACAAGGTAGTCAAGAACACTTACCCCAAGTTGTGTGGAAATATTCCTCTCCAAAATCGCCCAAACCTAGCTCCAAAATGTCCAAAATGAGAAAAATCTCGGAAAACCTTATTTTTAACACTGCCCATGCATTTTTGCACCTACGGTGCCTGGGCTCGCACCTGTGCATCCGCTTTTGCGGACGAAAATACGCGCCTGCGGACACAGCCAGCCCTCGAAAGCCTCGCACCTGCGGCGCCCTTCTCGTATATGCGGGCTCGCAGATGCGCATTCCCCCTTCGCACCTGCGTTCGCCACAGGCTAGCCCCAGTCCCCCATCTGTGCCAACCACGCCGCACCTGCGGCATCGCACCTGCGGCCAAGTCCCTCGCAGGCGCAATCACACCAAAGGAAGCAGTTCCAGCATTTTTCTTAAGTCCGAATTTGATCCATTAACCATCCGAAACTCACCCGAGGCCCCCTGGACCACAACCAAATATACCAACAAGTCCCATAACATAATACAGACCTACTCGAGGGCTAAAATCACACCTCACAACATCGAAACAATGAATCACACCTAAATTCAAAATCAATGAACTTTGAAACTTCAACTTCCACATCGATGTCGAAACCTACCAAATCACATCCGATTGACCTCAAATTTTACACACAATCATAAATGACATAACGGACCTATTCCAATTTCTAGAATCATATTCCGACCCCGATATCAAAAAGTCAACCCCCGGTCAAACTTCCCAAAAATTCAACTTTCGTCATTTCAAGCCTAATTCCACTACGGACCTCCAAATAATTTTTCAGGCATGCTCTTAAGTCCAAAATCACCATACGGAGCTATTGGAATAATAAAAATTCAAATCCGAGGTCGTTTACACATAAGCCGACATCATGTCGACTTTTCCAATTTAAGCTTTCCGTTACGAGACTAAGTGTCTCTATTCATTCCGAAATCTCTCCGGGCCAGAACTAACTAATCTGATAGGTCATAATACAGCTATAAAGCACAAATGGAGCAGAAAATAGGGGAACAGGCTGTAATACTCAAAACGACTGGCCAGGTTGTTACATTCTCCCCCACTTAAACATGTGTTCGTCCTCGAACGTGCCAAGAGTTGTTTTCAAGCCATCAAATCACTATTCCATATAACCACGCACGTACCCGGGGGTGATCCCATCTAACCACGCATGCACGTACGAGCTTGGAAACTTGCCTTTGGGGGAATTGGGCGATGAGGAGGAACACGTAGAGGAGGTACCTCAATAGCCACAAGCCAACCTCCACCGCGAGCGGCTCAACACCGGATATTGCCCAACGAAGGTTATGCTAGTGCAATAGTCCCTACCCGTATTAGGGCGGGCAACTTTTAAATCACAAACATGATGCTCACTTTGCTTGAGCAACGGGGTTTTTTTTACCGGTGCACCAACTCAAAGTGCTTACAAACATTTGAAGGGATTCGTAGATACATGTTGAGGGAGAAAGCAAACTAATATTTCCGAGGTTGCATTGAGGCTAAGGCTTTTTTGCTTCTCTTTATGGGGGAAAGCTATAGATTGGTTAGAACAATTATCGAACGATATAATTCACACTTAGGATGAGTTGGCGGAAAATCTCATCGCTAAGTTTTTCTCTCCTGTGCACATGGCTACACTTCGAGATGAGATCTTGGCATTCAAGCAAGAGCCCATTTAACCGCTACACAAATTATGGGAGTGCTATAGAACAATGGTTAAGGAATGTCCTAACAACGATATGACGGAAAACATGATACAACAAACCTTTTATCGTAGCATTAACACAACCAACCAATATGTAGTGAATCAACTAGCCGATGGGAACTTTATGACTATGCCTTATGTGTAGGCATGTGAATTCTTAGATGAGATGGCGGAAACATCGTCGGCTTGGCAATCCCGGGCCAATGTCCCACAAGGTGATCTGAATATGATATACCTCCACAAAGAATTGCAAGACCATGGGCAAGCCATTGCCGAATTGACTACTACCATGACTCAACTAGAAAAGGCCCAACATAATCAAGTGCAAGCCTCTAAGCAAGTTCATGCTATGGAGGGAGTAAATGTTTTGGTGAACAAGAGGATGCCTAAGGGTCCACAAGTGCAAACTCGAGTGGAGAACTATGTGCAAGATGATGGTGGGTTTGATCAAGATGATTCTTATAATAAGCAAGAGGAGGATGTGAAATATGTGAATAATTTTCAAGGGCAAAGAAACAACTTCCAAGGCCCAAACCAACACCAATAGCGACCACAAAACAATCATGGCGCTTGGAATTCTAACAATAAAGGGAATTGGCATAACAATAAAAATCAAGAAAATAGGAGTGGAAACAACCAAGGAAATTGGGGAGGCAACAACAAAGGTGCTTGGGGTAACAATCAAGGCAACCGGGGGTCGGGTTTTCAAAGACCCCTAATGTATCAACAACCGAGAAACCCACTTCCTTATTCTTCCCATGGTTCAAGTACTTCAAACAATGATATGGGACGTATTAAGAATATGTTCAAGCAAATGATGGAAAATAATGCCGATTCAGATGCCCAACCTGCCTCACACAACACATCAATGTGCAACCTAGAAGTTCAAATGGGAAAAATATCTCAAGCTCTAAATTCTTGTCCTAAGGGTGCACTACCAAGTGACACGGTAGTAAACCCAAAGGGTGGTAACAATATAGGGCATTGTATGGCAGTTATCACAAAAGGTAGAAGAGGCGGGAATGCACCCGCCTCAAGTAGAAGGCGGCTTGTTGATGATGATCAAGTAATGCAAGATGAAGAGATCCCGAACAATGTTGTTCAACCAAATGAGGAAGTTCGGATTGATATTGATGATAGTGTGGAAGATACTTAAGAGGAGGTAAACCCGTCTAGGGAACACATTATTGACATACCGAAGTCGGTAGTGCAAAAGGCAAAGGAGCCATTGCCTAAGCCTCCACCTCCATACCCTCAAGTACTTTCCAAGAAAAATGGTGAGAATAAATTCAAGAAGTTCATTCAAATGATGAAGAGTCTTTCAATCAATGTGTCATTGGTCAAAGCTTTGGAACAAATGCCTGATTATGCAAAGTTTATGAAATATCTTGTGAAAATAAGAGGTCGATGAATTTAGAAACTATCAAAGTCACTCATCAAGTGAGTGCAAGTTTTCATTCGATGGCTCATAAGTTGGAGGATCCAAGTGCTTTCACGATCCCTTGTACAATTGTAAGTGTTGAGTTTGCTAAAGCACTTTGTGATCTTGCAGCAAGTATAAATTTGATGCCATATTCAGTTTTCAAGACTTTGGGGATTGGGCAACCAAGACCTGCTTCTATGATATTGCAAATGGCCAATCATACCATGAAAAGGTCGCTGGGTGTTATTGAAGATGTTTTGGTCCGGGTTGATAAATTCATTCTTCCGATGAACTTTGTAATTCTAGATTGTGAAGTTGATTAAGAAGTTCCAATTATTCTTGGGAGACCTTAACTCACTACGAGTAAGGATCTTCGCGATGTTGAAGCCGGAGAGTTCACTTTCCGGGTTAGTGATGAAAAGGTGGTAAGGTTCCATGTGTGTAAGTTAATGCGGCAACCAAATAGCAATGAGGTGTGTTCTTTTGTGGATTTGGGTTGATGATACAAGTACTACTATTAATGTTGGTGATATGTTAGAGGTTGTCTTGCTCAACTTTGACGATGACGAGATGGATGGTTTCATGGAATGTGTGAACTCTTTACAAGGAATGGAGTCGTACAACTATGCACCCCAAAAATTATTTTTGGATCTTGAAAATAGGAAGACTCCTCCTACAAAGCCTTCTATTGAAGAGCCACCTATCTTGGAGTTGAATCCATTGCCTCCACATCTTCCTCATGAATTTCTTGGCCCTTGTTCTACTTTACCGGTTATTCTTTCCTCTTGTTTGACAAACGTGCAGGTAAATTTCACATTGGCAGTGTTACAAAAGAGGAAGAAGGCTATTGGGTGGACCTTGGCGGATATTCAGGGTATAAGCCCCGCCTTAAGATCAAGTTGGAGAATGATGATAAACCATCTATTGAACAACAAATAAGACTCAATGAGGCTATGCAAGAAGTTGTCAAGAAGGATATTATCAAATGGCTGGATGTCGGGGTTGTCTACCCCATCTCCGATAGTTCATGGACTTCACCGGTTCAATGTGTCCCAAAGAAGGGAGGAATGATGGTGGTCACCAATTACAAGAATGAATTGATTCATACAAGAACATTAACCGGTTGGAGAGTATGTATGGATTATCGCAAGCTCAACAAAGCAACGAGGAAGGATCACTTCTGACTTCCTTTCTTAGATCAAATGCTCGATAGATTGGCTGGTTGTGCTTTTTATTGCTTTCTTGATGGGTACTCAAGTTACAACCAAATTCTCATTGCTCCAGAATATCAAGAGAAAACAACCTTTACATATCCCTATGGTACTTTTTCTTTCAAGCAGATGCCATTTGGTTTGTGTAATGCACCGACGACTTTTTAACGGTGTATGATGGCTATTTTTACGGACATGGTGGAGGACTATCTTGAAGTTTTCATGGATGACTTCTTAGTGGTTGGAGATTCTTTTGATGATTGTCTTACAAATTTGGACAAAGTGTTGTCTAGATATGAGGAGACTAACTTGGTACTCAATTGGGAGAAATGCCATTTCATGGTTGAGGAAGTTATCGTCCTTGGCCATAAACTCTCAAGAAATGGAATAAAGGTTGGTAAGGAAAATATTGAGGTGATTTATATGCTTCCACCCCCAGCTTCGATGAAGGGTGTGCGGTGTTTCCAAGGCCATGCAAGTTTTTACCGGCGCTTTATCAAAGATTTCTCTAAAGTGGTGAATCTGTTGTGCAAGATCCTTGAAAAGAATGCCAAGTTCAATTTCAATGATGATTGCATAAGAGCTTTTGAATTGTTGAAGCTCAAATTGACAACTACTCCCATCATCACCGCTCCAAATCGTAGTGCACCTTTTGAACTCATGTGTGATGCAAGTGATATAGCGGTTGGGGTTGTTTTGGGGAAACATATCAACAATGTTCTCCATCCGGTCTACTACGCTAGTAAGACCATGAATAGTTCCCACGTCAACTATACTGTTACGGAGAAAGAGCTCATTGTTATTGCTTTTGCAATTGAGATGTTCTGCCCGCACTTGATGGGAACAAAGGTTATTGTCCACATGGACCATGCGGCACTTCGATATCTTATGAGAAAAAAGGACTCCAAAGCTCGGTTGATGAGATGTGTACTCTTGTTATAAGAATTTGATATTGACATAAAACATAGGAAGGGTAGTGAAAACCAAGTGGCGGACCACTTGTCTCGCTTGGAGGAGGGGGGAGGCCACATGATGGCCTTGAAATCAATGACTCTTTCCTCGATGAGCAAATTTTGTAAATTCAATGAAAGAGGTGCCATGGTTTGCGGACTTGGAAAATTTTCTTGTGTGTGGAATCATTTCGGATGAGTTCTCTTCAAGATAAAGGAAGAATATCAAAAGAGATTGTCATGATTATTATTGGGATAAAACATAACTTTTCTGGATTTGTATGGATGGGTGATTAGGAGGTGTGTACCAGATGAAGAGCAAGATGATATTCTTGAAGCTTGTCATTCTTTGCCTTATGGTAGTCATCATGGTGGAGCAAGAACGACGACCAAAGTGCTTAGTTGTGGTTTCTACTGGCCTACTCTTTACAAAGATGTTAGTTCCTTGGTGAAAAGATGTGATGAACGCCAATGGGCCGGTGGAATCTCAAGGAAAAATAAAATGCCTCTCACAACCATCTTAGAGATTGATATTTTCGATGTTTGGGGCATTGACTTCATGAGACATTTTGTGAGTTCTTGTGGAAACACCTACATCTTGGTCGCAGTGGAATATGTGTCCAAATGGGTTGAGGTCATTGCTTTACCCAAGTGGAAGTCTCTAACCGGGAGATAAAGAGAATTGTTTCTAAAATGGTGAATGCTAATTAGACAGATTGGTCTAAGAATCTTGATGATGCATTATGGGCTTATTGGACGGCTTACAAAGCACCTATCAGAATGTCTCCATACTAGTTGGTGTTCGGGAAAGCCTGTCATCTTCCGGTGGAACTAGAGCACAAGGCAATGTGGGCTCTAACGAAGTTGAATCTTGATTGAGGATATAGCCGCTAACTTGCAGGTTACACATTTGAATGAGTTGGATGAGTTCCGGTTCCATGCATAAGCGAGTTCGTCCTTGTATAAAGAAAAGACGAAATATCTTCATGACAAATACATTTGGAACAAAGATTTCAAGGTGGGCGATCTTGTATTATTGTTTAACTCAAGGTTGAGAATGTTTCCCGAGAAGCTAAAATCCAAGTGGAGTGGTCCATTTGAAATTGTTAGTATGATACCTTTCAGTGCATTAGACTTGAAGAACAAAAACCATGAAGTATTCCAAGTCAATAGTCACTGGGTCAAGCACTACTTGGGCAAGGTTGGCGATAGCCACATGGTGGCAGTCATTTACTTCGCTTGAGGGTATTTCGCATAGTGTCGCGATATTAAATCAAGCGCTTCTTGGGAGGCAAACCATATTCTTATCCCTTTTTCTTTTGTCGTTAGGTGTTATTTGTGTTCTAACTTGATTTGAAGTGTGCTACAGGGGTTGAGTATGACTTGCAAGAAAGGAGGACTAAGAAAATGGCTAAGTGTTCAAAGATCTATGGTCTGTACATTATTTGTGAGGACCGCACAATTATGTGTGACACAACAGGAAGGCAATCGCGGCCGCACTTTTCTTATGCGGGCCACACAACTGGAGCCTTACAAAAGTGTAAAAATGCTAACTCTCCGAAGTTTGAGCATGTCAGTGCGGAGGATGATGTGCGACCGCAAGAGGAAATCTGCGACCGCACCCAAAAATGTATGGATCGCACATGTAATAATAGAGACGGATCCTCAGGTGACAAAGTGTGGACCTCACATGGAAATGTGCGGCCGCACTCGACTCTTTTCCTTCTTAAGATTTGTTTAGTATAAATAGGAAACTTGAAATCATTTTAAACTTTTACCTCTCGTGGCAAATCATTGTTACTCTGTAACCTTCTTGAGAGATTTTCATTGTCCCCACACACAACCACATGTGGTTATACACTTGTGCACTCACACTATCTGGTATACTTTAATTCATGTTAAATTTTTGTGTTAGTTTAAATTTTAAAATTTTTAGGTTCTTTTTAGGCCATCTGTTATTAAAGTTCATCCATGTGTCCATGTGGGATAGATCGAACTAGGTAATTGATAATACATGCTCTAATGGGACTGGGTTAGTGCAATTTCATGTTTATACCATGTTTCCATGTCTATTTGTGCGAGTAATTGAATAATCTAAGTAAAAATGTTGCATCTGCATAGTTTTTTGAATTTCACGGCTGCACTAATATTTGTGCGGTCTGTAGATTTAATGTTTTGGGCAACCTAGTGAAGTAAGTGCATCTGCAGCCGCACATAAAATGTGCGGATCACAAATTTCTCTTGCGGCCACAAAACGGCTCGCACTACCTTCAAAGAGGATTCTGAGCCTCTGAACATTGAATGTCTAAAATGCGGCCACACTTGCAATTGTGTGGACTGCACTCCCATTCTGCAACCGCACATCCAATATTTACGGACCGCAATCCCACTTTGTGGCCACACTCAAAAATATGTAGCCCGCAAACCCCAATTCATGCAGATTGTTGTTTTGTCGTGTCACGACCCAAAAGCTAACCCCTGTCATGATGGCGCCTATCGTGGAACTAGGCAAGCCGACTTATTTCCAAAACAAAATGATATTTTCATTCCAAAGATAATTTCAAGATTATTTAATATAAAACCTCCATTTAAAGAGTTCAAATCAAAGAAAAACAGAAGTGCGGAAAAGAAAAGCCCGACATCGGGGTGTCACTAGTCAGGAGCATCTACTATAATCTGTCTAACAATATCAAGGCTAACTCAGCCTGGAAAATAGCTAAATACTACTAGAGAAAGATAAGAGGGAGAAGAGCAGGGGCTGCGATCGCCAAACAGCTACCTTACTATCTCCAAGAAAATCTGCAACCAGAACACTCAATAACCGCTACCGTGTCCAGCTACACCTGAATCTGCACACAAGGTGCAGGGAGTAACGTGAGTACGCCAACTCAGTAAGTAACAACAATAAATAAAGACTGAGCAGTAGTGACGAGAAATAAAGCATATAACGTTCATATCAGAAAATCTCAGTAAAATACCAGATGCTTTTAAAAATCAGGATTTAAATCAAACATCTCGTTTAAACCGAGTTCCGGTAAAAATCATTTAAAGACATTTTTCCAATAGTTTTTCAAACAAAGGCTCAATGCAAAGGTGAGCAAAATGATGAAATCATATATAGCCCCTCGGGCAAAACATCACTCATATACAGCCCCTCGGGCATACCTCACAATCACTCGTGCCACTCGGGCATACCTCACAATCACTCTTACCACTCGGGCATACCTCACAATCACTCTTACCACTCGGGCATACCTCACAATCACTCATGCCTCCCAGTCACTCAGCACTCGGCACTCGCACTCAGTAGGTACCTGTGCTCACTAGGGGTGTGTACAGACTCCGGAGGGGCTCCTTCAGCCCAAGCGCTATAATCTGCACAGACAACTCACGTGCGATAATAATAAAGTATGCTGCAGGCAGGAAGCCCCGATCCACACTCATCCTCACAAATCAGGCCCTCGGACATTTCAGTAAAACAGGGCATTCGGCCCAAAACATATATATGCATCGAAATAGAGTCATAAAACTGAGTTATGCGGTAAACAACTATAAACATGACTGAGTATAGATTTTCAATCAAAAATAGTGAGAGGTTGATAATAAATAGCCCCTAAGGGTCCAAACAGCATTGGCGCAAGGCCCAAACATGGCATTCAGCCCAATTTACAGAAAATCTTTCTAAAACATATAAGTATCAATGGTTTAAACAAAGTATGCAACTTTACAGTTGCTACGGGGTAGACCAAGTCACAAATCCCAAACAGTGTATGCCCACACGCCCGTCACCTAGCATGTGCGTCACTAAAAATAGTAGAATGATACAAAATCCGGGGTTTCATACCCTTAGGACTAGATTTACAATCGTTACTTACCTCAAACCGGTCAAATCTCTACCCCGCAATGCTCTTGCCTCTAGACTCTGCCTCCAAATGCTCCAAATCTATTCACAATCAGTATAATACCATCAATATATGCTAATGGAATGAACTCCACAAGAAAAGCTTCAAAATTAGACCAAAACCCGAAATTGGCTCAAAAATCGCCCGTGGGGCCCACGTCTCGGAACCCGACAAAAGTTACAAAATACGAAAGCCCATTCAACCATGAGTCTACCCATACCAATTTTACCAAAATCCGACCTCAACTCGACCCTCAAATCTACAAATCTAATTTCCAAATTTCGAAGTTCCAATCTCCGATTTACGCCGAAAAATCATGTAATCTAGTCGGATTATTCGATGATAATTCAATATTATGGAGTAGAAATGATCAAAAGGGACTTACCTCAAGTTTTCCTTGAAAATATATCAAAATCGCCTCTCCCCAAGCTCCAATTTGTCAAAAATGGCAAATGGGACGAAGTCCCTGTTTTTATAATTCTGCACAGACATCCTCGGTTCTGCCTCGACCTTGGCACTCGATCTTGGCCTTCGATCGAGGTCCTCGATCCTGGGCCTCGGTCCTGCCCCTCGATCCTGGGCTCGATCATGGCTTCAATCGTGGCCCTCGACCCTGAGCTCGATCATGCCTTCGATCGTGGCCCTCGACTCTGGGCTCGATCATGGCTTCGATCGTGGCCCTTGACCCTGAGCTCGATCTGGGCTTCGATCATGGCCCTCGACCCTGAGCTCGATCTGGGCTTCGATTTCTGGGCAGAAGCAATTTCCAACAGAAGGAAATTGCAGCAGCTGTTCTAGTTCAATTTTTGATCTGTTAACCATCCGAAACTCACTTGAGGCCCTAGGTACCTCAACCAAATATACCAACAAGTCCTAAAACATCATACGAACTTAGTCGAATCCTCAAATCACCTCAAACAACGCTAAAACCATGAATTACACCCCAATTCAAGCCTAATGAACGTTGAAATTTCTAATTTCTACAAACAACTGCGGAACCTATCAAATCACGTCCGATTGACCTCAAATTTTGCACACAAGTCCTAAATGACATAATAGAGGTATTCCAATTTTCAGAATCGGATTCCGACCCCGATATCAAAAAGTCAACCCCCGGTCAAACTTCTCAAAAATAAAACTTTCGGCATTTCAAGCCTAATTCCTCTACGGACTCCCAAATAATATTCTGGACACGCTCCTAAGCCCAAAATCACCATACGGAGCTATTGGAATCATCAAAATTCAAATCCGAGGTCGTTTACATATAGGTCCATATCCAGTCCACTTTTCTAACTTAAAATTTTTAATTATGAGACTAAGTGTCCCATTTCACTCCGAGTCCCTTCCGGACTCGAACCAACTAACCCGATATAACAACATAATATAGCTGAATAACACAAAAAGAAGTAGGAATGGGGAAAACAGGGTTATAACTCTCGAAATGACCGGTCGGGTCATTACATGTCGTAACATCACTATGTCCACAATGTTTCCCCTTGCATGCATAAGTATTGAATGTGTTGAATGATGACTTGCAACTACCAACCTTCTTTGCTTTGATACATAAAATGGTTTGATTGAGAGATCACAATGACACTTCAAAAGGAAAAGGTGAATCCTCTAGGGGTCGAGGTAGAGCTACCTTGCCCCTAGGCTAACCCAAAACAATCCGGAAGAAGTCCACAGCAGGCAGAAGGGGAGTCTAGTTCCTATGTCCCGTCTAGGGAAGCATCAGAAGGCAACTCAGCCTCTGTTCAGGAAGAGAAGGCAGCCACACAGTCTAGGCCACATTGGAGATTCTAGCTCAGGGATGAGACCTCTTCATCTCACAGCACTTCTAAAGGGTCGGAAAGTGCTAGCCATGCCTCTAAGCTAGCAGTTGCCTCATACACTGATGTTCCATCTATACAGGATGTCCCCGATGATGGTATAGGGGGAGATGGTACTTCCACAGGTGTGGAGAGATCAAAGAAAAGGGATATTTGGGAGGATAGGTTCGTCAGCTTGGCTACCTTCACTGATTTCCGTATGTGGTGGTCAGTGAGATCATTGACACTTGAGCGACAGTTTTTATTGAAGGAATTGGAGACATACAACTCGGCGGTGTTGAGTCAGTTCAGAGAAAGAAAGGGTTGGATGTGGTTCACTTAGAGAGTTGAGGATCCCAAGGAGTACCTCGTATGAGATTTCTATGCAAATGTTTCTCACATCAAGAAAGGCACGAAGGTCACTAAAGTACGCAACCTCAAGGTGAGGTTTGATCAGCGCACACTAAATGTGTACTTAGGGTTTGAGGACCTGGAGCCGAAGGAGTATCTGGAGAAATATGCAATGAAAGCAGAAGTCCAACCTTGGCTAGAAGAGATATTAGCACCACCATGGATTACTACTGAGGTTCCCATCCACCGGAGCACATTGAGTTTCGAGGCAAAGGGATGGCAGACTTTTATATGCAGCAGACTTGACCCGAGCCAGAATAAAACTCATCTACCTATTCCTTGGGATGTTCTTGTGGCTTTTATCATTGCCGGGTACCCAATTAATGTGGGTGTCGTGATGTCGGCCAACATTTCATTGGTAACACAGCAGTCTAGCTCATCCTATCCTTATTCCAACACTATCACAGAGTACCTTACTGATACAAAGGTAGAGCCGAGAACTTATGACACTAAGGTGAAGCCAAAGAATCCATTTGACTGGTATCCATTGATGGATGCGACCAACCCAAAGAAGAGAGCTCAGCCTTCTACCACCACAGGTCAGTCTGGTGAGCCGGCAGTGGTAGTTGTTGAGACTGCTGATATTCGATCCACCTCTGTTGAACCCTCTTCTAGTGCTACTGCTATGCCTCCGCCACCATCTTCAGATCCTACCGTAGACCCCAGGGCGGCTCCTTCTCCAGCTCTGAGGTTAGTGAATATGCCTATGAATCTACAATCTACTCTGTGAATCTCCCAAACATTGGCAAGTCTCAACAACTGGATGCAAAGAGCGACTTCAAATCTATCTGACTTATCTAGTACTGTTACAGCGCAATCATCTATATAAGCACCACAGGCCTCCTCTGATCTTTATGAGAAGCTAAATAATATTCTGGGCAATCATAAGATGATTATGGACACTCTAGTACAACACGGGTCGGTTATTAAGGAGTTGGGAATAGAAGTGAAGAAGATGAGGAAGTCCCATGCAAGCAAGAAGTCGGTTGACAAGCTCAGGAAGGAGATGACCAGACTTGCGACAGCTGGGGATCTACCCTTTGATATGTTACTTGACCCAGACCAGTCCGCCCCAGATCCACCAACACCATCTGCTCCAATTGCACCAGCTGGCCAGTCTGAGGAGCCAGACCTTGCTGTCAACGCTGCTGAGGCAGTGCGTGCAATGTTTTACACTCCCGCCACACCTAGATTTGATGATGATAAGATACAATTGGCTGAACCAACAGGAGATGATATTGCTGGGGACGCTGAGATGTCCAAGGATCCTTAGTGATTTTTCTTCACCCTCTCTTCCTTGGAAGAGGCGTTGTGCATTAAATTGCGGGTTCATGAAATGCATTACAGAAATAGTATGGTTGATAGCCATAGATGTGCTGATTCTGCTACCTGGTGCGGAGGTTGTGGGAGTAACTCTCACGAGAAGATCGTATAAGTGTAACGTGTTCATCATTTGATTGTTAGAGATTGAAATCAGATATGGAGATTTAGGTATTGTTGTTAATGGGAGAGTTTATACTTGAGGGGCGCTCTGTTCCTTTAATTGTGGACTGTGGGAGTTTGTTCCGGATTGGACGACTGCTCGTATGTGTCATGAATAGGGTCATTGTGGACCCTTTAAAGTTTATTATCCCAGTATGGGATTATCGTAATCGTCTTGTGGTCCGTTGGTAGATCTAATATGAATATATGCTCTACATCAGGTCAGATGTGTTCATTCAGCATAGCATTGCTTATGGAGGAGTCTCCGGGCGTTAGATGTGATTCTTGTCGTCAGCTATTCGATGTAGTATTATATTATGCCATGTGGGTTGTGAGACGACTTGATTATTTGCACATGTGTTGTGACCTCGTGTAGATGGTAGTGTTATATGAGCATTTTGTCGAAATGGGTATCTCTTTATTGATTGTTGTGTGTGGATCAGGTGCAACGTTGCCACGGTATTGTGTTTGGATCCAATTGCATGCCGCAATGGTATTATATTTGGATCAGGTTGCACGCCGCAACAATATCATGTGTGGATCAGGTTGCACACCGCAACAGCGAGATGTTGAGTACGGTTCCTTACACTTATTTTGTGTGCCTTGTTTCTTATCTCTAAGATAGGGTCATAGCATATGTTTGGCCATTTTATTCAATACGTATGCTGGATAGTTCTTTCCCAGAGTTCGCTCTTCCTTATGGTCATATTCGAGTTGCAGCTTGTTGGCGCATGGGTGGCATCATATGAGTTTTTTGACGGTGATTGATGTGGCTTATTGCCCGAGCAGGTTGTACTGGGTGAGATGTGGTTTTTGGACCTGAAATCAGTGCAATCGTATTTATATAAGGTATAATAGAGGGAAATTGTCATTATTTAGTACAGAATGAGGCAATGGTTCTTATTGAGAGGAGGAATTCCATGAACTTTTGATTTTGCAGGTGGTTATGAGTTTCTACACATCTCTTTCACCATTGCACCATTGCAAGGGTCAGTACGGTACTTATGTGTGTTATGAGATATACTATGGGCATCAAATTCGTGAATATGTAGCTATCATGGTTGGAGAATGTTAATTTGGGCATGTGAATTGTGCGGTGCGATGTGTGATTACAGCATGGGTGGCTGATCATGTTTTAGGTTCGACATATTGAGATTGATACGGTGCTCGTATGCTAGAATCGTGTCTCGTAGAGAATTCTGGATGTTAGAATTTTGTGCTAAGGCTTGTGGGCTAAGGTAGCAGGAAGGACATTCAGTCTTGCTCGAGCCAGCATGCTCACCTGGGTTATGGTGGCACGGGTAGGTGCACAAGTTGTTAAACATCAATTTTGGGTAACCGCAGAATAGTTCTTGGCACGTTCGAGGACGAACTTATTTTTAAGTGGGGGAGAATGTAACGACCCGACTGGTCGTTTTGAGCTCTAGCGTGTCGTTCAACTGTTTGAGGCCTTGAGTAGCTTCATTTCATGTTTTATGACTTGTACGCATAGTCAGAATTGAATTTTGGGAAGTTCGGAGTTGATTCAGAAGGAAAATTCCCAATTTGGAAGCTTGAAGTTGGAAGAGTTAACCAAGGTTTGACTTTTGAGTAAATGACCTTCGAATCAGGATTTGAATAGTCCAATAGGTTCATATGATGATTTTGGACTGGGGCGTATGTTCGGGTTGAGTATCAGATGGCTCGGGAGCGTTTCGGCGCCTATTGTGGAAAGTTGGCATTTTGAAAGATTTAGAATTTTATAAGTTTGATTTGAAGTAGACTTTGGTGTTATCAATGTCTGTTTAGGGTTTTGAACCTTGGAATAGGTTTATATCGTGATTTTTTACTTGAACATGAAGTTTGGCGTCATTCCAGAATGTTTAGATATGATTCGGACACGTTCGTCGAAGTTGAAAGAAGGATTTTGATCGTCGATTCATGATTTTGATGTTATTCACGACGTTTCAAGCCTTTTTATAAGTTTGGATAAGGTATTAGGACGTGTTTGTATAATTGGACGGGGTCCCGAGGGGCCTCGAGTGTGTTTCGGGATGGTTTCAAACAAATTCCCCTTGATTTATCACTGCTGGTTTCTGGTGTGTAGGGTGTGTATCGCGATCGCGGAGGTCTAATTGGACTAGTGGCTTTTTTGTTCATCGCGATCACGTAAAAGGAGTCACAATCACGGAGCTGGAGCAGATTGATCTTAGCGTTCACGTGAGCATAGTCGCGAACGCGGTGGGTTGTGAAGGCAGGCATGTTTCAGAGAGTTGTGCTACGCGATCGCGAAAAAGGAATCTGTTGAGGCAATGTTTGGTCTTCGTGTTCGCGATAATGGACTCGCGTTCGCGGAAGCCTGGGAAGGTTGTGCTTCGCAATCGCGAGAAGGACCTCGCGTTCGCGTAGAGTAATTTCATGGGCGAGGCTGGTTGGCCATCGCGATCGGGAGGAGTTTTCCGCGATCGCGAACAAGGATCGCTAGGTAGAACACTTCTTAAAACTCGGGTTTTGGATCATTTCTCTCTTTGTAGCCAACCTTGGGGGCGATTTTTGAGTTCTATTTTCATCATCTATCATAAGGTAAGTGATTCCCACATGTTGTAAGTTAAATACACGATTTATATATGGATTTAAATATGAGATTTTGTAAGAATTTTGGAAGGACACCTAGAATTGGTAATTTTAGATTTTGACTACGAAATTGGACATGAAATTTGGAATAAATTATATATTCGAGTTCGTGTGGTTATGAATAATGTTTATCTTCAAAAAAAATCTGAATCCAGGAACGTGGGCTCGAGGATTGACTTTGTTGACTTTTCGAGAGGAGTTCGGAATTTATTATAAATTGACTAATTATGGGTGTTGGAGTATATTTTTATTAGTTTGCATGGTGTTTGACTAGTTTCGGATTGATGGGCATCGGTTTGAGGTGTTAGAGAGGCGTTGAGCCGGTTATGGAACTTTAGAGCTAGGTAAGTTTCTTGTCTAACCTTGTGAGGGGAAAACTACCTCGTAGGTATCAAATTGTTATGTGCTACTAGTTGTGGGTGTTACGTACGCACGAGATGACGAGAGTCCGTATGTAGCTCAAGCATATTTATGTCCGAGTAGACTTAGGACTCTATCATTTAATATTTGAATTATTTGGACTCAATTTGCTAGCTTAATTAATTGAACTTATAATTGAAATTGATTTAGAAATATATTAGGCCGAGCTTTATCAACTTGAGTTGCTTGGCAAGATATTTGATAAACGGTAAAGTTATATTCACTTTATTCTCCTGTACCTGTGTTGTAAGCACGTGACTCATAATTCGATAAATTGTTTACCTTTCTTGTGAATCGGGTCGAACGCCTCGGCATTATATTGATATGCATCTCTGGTTCGCATCGGTCAACCCTCGTTAGTGTACACACCACTCTGGATCGGGTCGTACGACCTCGGCATAATTGTGCGTAATACCACTAGGAGTATGAATATTCGTGAGATGCCCTTTTATTGAGACCTGGCATTTATATGGCATTCCTTACCCGTTTGAGATTACATTTGATATTTCTTATCTATTGAGATAACATATGATATTCGAGAGATTTATACTGCCAAAAGAAATGTTGGAGAATTATGTGAGTTGCAGTTTTTACCTCATAGTTGTTGTTGTATTTCATATCTACTCATAATTTATTATATTATTTTATTGGACCACTGTCGATGTCGACCCCTCGTCACTACTTTTCCAGGGTTAGGCTAGATACTTATAACGACCCGACCAATAATTTTGAGTATTACAACCCTGTTTCCCCATTTACTGCTCAATTTACGCTTTACATTTGTTTTATGACTTACCGGGTTAATTGGTTCGGATCCGGTGAGTTTTTGGAATGAATTGGAATACTTAGTTCCAAGGTTTAAAGCTTAAGTTAAAATAGTGATGGGATGTCGACTTATGTGTAAACGACCCCGGAATGGAGTTTTGATGATTTCAATAGCTACGTATGGTGATTTTGGACATAGGAGCGTGTCTGAAAAATCATTTAAAAGTGCATAGTGGAATTTGGCTTGAAAAATCATTTGACCGGGTAGTTGACTTTTTGGTATGGGGTCGGAATCCAGTTATGAAAATTTTTATAGCTTTGTTATGTCATTTATGACTTGTGTGCAAAATTTTAAGTCGGATTGATTTGATGTGTATCGGCACAAGATATAGAATTTGAAAGTTTAAAGTTCATAGATTTTGATTTGAGATGCGATTCGACGTTTTGATGTTGTTTGATGTGATTTGAGGCCTCGAGTAGGTCCGTGTTATGTTATGGAACTTGTTGGTATATTTGAACGGGATCCTGAGTGGCTCGGTGAGTTTCGGGGTGAGTTTTGAGCGATGTCCGGGTATTTCGGCACTCAAATGTTGTTCTCGAACTTTTGGAAAAGTGCGGATCGCACAATTTTGAGTGCGGCCGCACTTCAGAGGAAAAGTGTGGACTGCAGAGGACACATGCGGACCACACAATTTTGTGTGCGGCCGCACTTCAGGGGTTCTGTAGGTTCGATGGTCCGACTTCGGAGGCTTATATCTTTTAATCCACAATGAATTTGGAGATGATTCAAAAACGAAAGTTGTATCTCTTTGAATCTAGTTTCCAGAAAGATATATCACTTATTATTTGGACATTTGTACAGGAAGTTATAGATATTTTACTGAAGCCTGGTAAGCTGTCACAGTGAAGTGCTACCGCACTCAAAATTGTGCGGCCGCAGAACTTGAAAATGTATGGACCGCACATTGAGAGATCAGACGTGGTACTATATAACCGAGGGTTAGGCTATTATTTCACATTTGGACTTTGGGAGCTCGATTTGTGGCGATTGTTTGTGGATTTTTCAAGAAATTCATCGGGGTAAGTGATTCTAACTCGGATTTGGTTAACATACATGAATATATCATTGTTTTCATCATTCAATTAGTAGTTTGAGATGAAAATTTGGGAAAATTTGTAGAAATTTCATAAAATGAATTTTTGGGATTTAAATGTCGGATTTGAGTGAAACTAAGATGGTTGGACTCGTAATTGAACGGGTTTTCGGATTTTGTGAGTTTCGTCGGATTCCGAGATGTGGACCCCATGGGCGATTTTTGAGTGAAATTTTGGATTTTATTGGAAAATTAGTAATTTCCTATGGACTTAATTCCTGTAATTTGTATTCACTGAAACGAATTAATTATGACTATTTACAAGGCTTTCGGAGGCAAATTTGTGAGGCAAAGACATAGCGGAGTAAAGAATTACACGGTTTGAGGTAAGTAACTCTTCTAATCTTAGAGTTGAGGGTATGAACCCTGAATATACATATTATGTAAATTGTTTGGAGGTGACACATATGCAAGGTGACAGGCGTGTGGGCGTGCACTATAGAAATTGTGACGTAATTGGTTCCGTGAAATTATGTAGTCACATAATATTGGCATTTTCTATATAGTATTATGTGTTAAAGAAATTGAGCCGAGAATCATATTAAAAATCATGTTGAGGCTATGTGACAGTACTATTGAGACCCACAGAGGTCATATTGTTGAATTATTTGTTTAAAATGAAATTTCATACTCAGTCATGTTCATTCATTTCATATCATCTCTCAGTCTCTGTTGCTATTTATTGATTCATCATATTATCATTTTGGGCTAGTTTCATGACATTGTGAGCCCGAGAGACTGGAGAAATTGATGATTGAGTGAGGCCGAGGGCCTGATTGTGAGGGTAATTATGGGATCGGACTGCATGCCGTAGCAGGCCATATTGGCTTTATATACTTTATTATTATGGGATCGGGCTGCATGTCGCAGCAGGCCAGATTAGCTTATTATAGCACGTGAGTTGTCCGTGCGGATCCAGATATTATACCATAGCACGTGAGTTGTCCATGCAGCACGTGAATTGTCTGTGCGGATCCAGATATTGATACAATAGCACGTGAGTTGTTCGTGCAGCACGTGAGTTGTTCGTGCAGATTATAGCGCTTGGGCTGAAGGAGCCCCTCCGGAATCTGTACATACCCCTAGTAAGCGCAGTTACCTAGCGAGTGCGAGTGTGAGTACCGAGTGCTGAGCGATTGGGAGGATTGAGTGACTGGAGGACTGAGTGAAATGATACTCTGAGAGTATGTATATGGTTTTATCACTGAGTTACATCGCATTGACATGCACATTTGACATACAGGTATAGAGATGCATTTTTCTCATGATGTACGATATCACGTCATTGATGACTTCTCACACATACTGGCCTATGGGCATAATGATGCATTTTTCACTGGCTATCTGGAAAGAAAAATTAAACATCTTATTTATTGTGGAAAGGATTTTTTTAGAAAAATTACTGTTTTCAAACTTACTCATCTCTTTGGAAATTTCGGTAAACGATTTGGTTTTTTTTCACTTATGTACTTGAATGGTAGAACTATTTTCAGAAATCATGATTCAGCTGAGCATTTTGTCTCTGGGTTACTTCTTTTATTACTTGCTTTATGTTGTTATGAACTGTTATTGTTTATGGGAGTTGGACTCTGACCTTAGTACAAGCTCGTCACTAGTTTTAACATAAGGTTACGCTTGTTACTTATTAAGTACATGGGATCGGTTGTACTCATACTACACTTCTGCACCTTGCATGCAGATATTGGATGTTGATGTACTCGACAGGAGCTGGAATTGAAGATGTACCTGTGTTCCGGTTGTAGTTGCCTCTTGTTCATGGTAGCCTTAGATTTATAAGAATTTGTTTATGTACATTTCGAACAGATGATATATTTATTTCATACCAGTTTTGTAAATTCTAATCTTAGAAGCTCGTGATTTATACTACCAGTCCTTGGAGAGTGTATTAGAGTCAGTTATAATGGAATTGGATAGTTGTTAATTGGCTTACCTGGCGGGTTGGGTTAGGTGCCATCAAGACTAGGTGGATTTTGGGTCGTGACAATACTTACTGGGTACGTGTTAGTTTACGTACTCATGCTACACTTCTGCACTAAATATACAGAATCTGACAGGTTCATTTGGTGGTCATCTTGGCGCGTAGGCGCAGCTGCTGGGGAGACTTTATGGTGAGTTGCAATCCAGGCTACGTATCGCAGTCCACAGAGTTTCCATCGTATTATTCACTTTATCCTGTCTACTTTCCATTCCAGACAGATATTGTATTATTATTGTACTCCTTAGCAAATGCTCGTGCACTTGTGAAACCGCATTTTGGGTGTAGTCCAGAATTTGCGTATGGTTTTGCTTAACATTGATACACTTTTACTTTATATTTTATTTAAATTGTATGTATCTACGATTCTTAATGCATTAATTTCTCTATCTAATAAGATTCATGATTTCAAAAATAATTAAATGAATAATTAAGTTGGTAGTTTATCGTTGGCTTGCTTAACGGCGACGTTGGACGTTATCACGACCTATAATGGATTTTGGGACCTGACAAATAATATATTGTATATGTAATGATCCATTGATGGCAACAACATGATCTTATCAACATAGGACATACCAATCACTTCATACAAGTCTAAAGATTTTAAAGGTATCAAGACCCGTCAATACAGATCAACTCGCACAAATTTGTATAACACATTTAATTAATGATCATCATTATTATCAGAAAATCTAAAGATGCTCATTTGCCAAATAGGAGACGTCTTCCAATTTCTTACCGAGATGGTCAAATTAAAAAGGAGACGTCTTCCAATTTCTCTAGTCAGAAATTCTACCCATTGCCACATCCCCTTTTTTTTTTCCTGTTGAGTTAATCTGATATTACATTTTCAAAGTTTGTTTGCCGGTGAAAACGAGCCCATTGTATTTAAAACTATATATATATATATATATATATATATATATATATATATATATATATATATATATATATATGCTCACATTACATCAGTGCATATAATATTTTTGAATACTTCCTTGGTAATATTTTTTTTTAACATTATCTTGGAGAGTAGCTAAGGTAATTGAACTTTATGCATTTAAAATGAAAGATATACAGGAGCTCAATAATAAAATACTTTTATTCAGTCATACCTAGTCTCAATAATAAAACGAAAAATGGCCAAAAATGTCCCTAAGGTATTGAAAATGGCTCAATTTTGCTCTTTTTCCACCTATTGGGTCATAAATTCCCTTAACGTTAGTTTTTGGGCTCAAACTTACCCATATATCTAACAGAAGAGTCAGCAATACCCCTAACGTATTGAAATTGGCTCAGAAATATCCTCCGTTAACCTTTTGATCCGCAAATGCCACTAACGTTTGTTTTTGGGCTCAAACTTACCCCTATATATAATAGAACTAACCTGATCAATTTTTTGATTTTAACTTTGTCATGTGGCATTTTCTTAATCTACCACGTATATTATTTGTATTAAATAAACTCATCTGTATCTTTAAAATATCCAACGACCCTGACTCGCTCCTATATATTTGGACGGTCGGCTAAAAAGAATTACATTCGTTATTTAAATATATAAAAAATATACATTGATTATATATAAAAATATGTAAATTATACATTAATATTTTAGTATATATTTTACATGATATTATTTTTAGGAGAAATTATACGGTGTAGTTTTTCCTATTAATTATGATATATAACTCGAATTTATTAAGCAAATCTGGCAATGGAACGATAGTTTTTTGCTAATATTTTAGCTCTATCATTATATATTAAAACACTACTAATTCCCATTGAAAAGATTATGTGAAGTCCATTAATGTGCTAAGCAGTTGGATATGTATATAATTAAAGGTTTTAAATATTTTTCTGTCCATCTGTTTCTTTGCTTCTCCTTTAGAATCATACAAATAGAACATTATCATTTTTATGTTTGCAAATTAAAATTTATATTTGTTAAACTTGTTAAGATTTGCAAAATTTGAAGGAAAAACTACACAGTATAACTTCTCCTAAAAATAATATCATGTAAAATATATATTAAAATATTAATGTATAATATACATATTTTTATATATAATCAATGTATATTTTTTTTTTATTTAACTAGCGAATTTAATTATTTTTAGTTGACCGTCCAAATATATAAGAGCGGGTCAGGGTCGTTGGATATTTTAAAAGATACAGATGGGTTTATTTAATACAAATAATACGCGTGGCGGATTAAAAAAATGCCACATGGCGAAGTTAAAGTCAAAAAATTGACCATGTTAGTTCTGTTTATATATAGGGGTAAGTTTGAGCCCAAAAACAAACGTTAGAGGAATTTGCGAACCAAAGGGTTAACGAAGAGTATTTCTGAGCCATTTTAAATATGTTAGGGGCATTTAGATATAGGGGTAAGTTTAAGCCCAAAAACTAACGTTAAGGGCATTTATGTCCCAATAGGTGGAAGGAGGGAAAAATTGAGTCATTTTCAATACCTTAGGGGCATTTTTGGCCTTTTTTCCGATAATAAAATAGGAACCAGAGTTTTGCACTTTCGATAGGGTTACTGCAAATTATATATTAGAAGACTATACCTAGTCTAAAATAACTTAAATTACAAGTCTAACGATTAAACAATAAATTAATAAAGACTAAAGAAATTAAATTCCCAAACTATGAGTTGTTTCCACTTCCCAACCAGAAATTTTAAGATAATATATAGTCAAGCAAACGTACGCGAGAAAAGAAAGCGTCACACATTGATTAATTTGAAATAATGGTTTGCTCTAGCACCAAGTATCTATAATCTATTTTAAAACTATGGGATTTAACATCAGTTTTAGCTATTTGTTGCTTAGGTGAAGGTGGTGAAATCTTAAGCTAATACTAAAATCAGAAACAATATTATTATTTTTCCATATGGTGTGATCCAAATTTTATATTTGGGTCAGAAGACCAAATCTATATGGTACTTTGAATATTTCTTTACCGTATACAGAGACGGAACCAAGATTTCAACTTTATGAGTTTTGAATTTCAGAACGACGGTCAAGCGCTAATAACTGAATTTTAAATTTAACTTTTTATACATATTTAGAGAATTTCTTGATACAAATACACCTTTGAGCATAAACTGGGTTCCGCCGAACCTGTTTTCAACCTTCTGGCTACGCCCCTGACCGTATAAAATTTAAAGTTATTAAGACTAATACAAAGTTGACCATGAAGTAAAGTCAATACCTGCACTTATCAACTATAAATAGGGAATTTTATTCCTGCACTTCTCATCATCCAATACTAGTTTCTTTACATTTTTAGCATCATTTCAAGTCTATCTTCTAGTAAGCACAATTAAAAAAACATGGCTATTTCTGTCAACTATTTTTCCACTCTTATGATCTGCATGATTTTGCCTTTGCCTGCACTTTCTTACGGTACTCAGAACTATGATTCCAAAGCAACCTTTTATAAGACCTCCGATGGGAAAGGAACACCGAGTAAGTTGACTGTTTCCTCAACTATTTTTAGTTTCTTGTATAATTGATGCTTTATTAACATTTGAATTTGCAATATTTGATCAGGTGGAGCTTGTGGTTATGGAGAGTATGGCAGATATGTGAATGATGGGTTGGTTACTGCCGCATCCTGGAAACTCTATAAGAACGGAGTTGGTTGTGGTGCATGTTATCAGGTAGTACTAAATGCTTGGATGTTACTTTCTCATAATTAAATTCTATAAAGGATTACCTTACTCTATACTAAATAGATAGCGTCTAAAACATAAAACGGAGAACTTACTTCTTCTTCGTAGCAAAAGCAAACGAACTAGACGGTGGTGGTTGTCACGGTA
Source organism: Nicotiana tomentosiformis (assembly GCF_000390325.3). NCBI lineage: Eukaryota > Viridiplantae > Streptophyta > Magnoliopsida > Solanales > Solanaceae > Nicotiana > Nicotiana tomentosiformis. The sequence goes on from NC_090819.1 coordinate 118,052,899, forward strand.
TGTCGGAGCGACTACCTAATTTCACGGTCCAGACCCTAAGTGAATTGTGGAAGAAACAGCGTAAAAAAATACTGCAAAGAGTAAGGTTAACTAATAACCCTAATGAACCTTAAAATACCCCCTTATATAGGAAAAAAGTCAGAAATAGTCAGATTTACAACTGGTAATTAAAAAATAGCCGTAGTTTAAAAAGTAATCGAAACTTAACTACTTTTTCATGTAAAGATAAAATTTGAACAAAAATATCCTTAAAATCCGGAAAAAATTCAGCATAATATTCTGGAGTTCGAATATTTTACATATGAGATTTCTAACATAATGTGTTGAATTTCATAATGTGCTGGAGTTCTAACATAATATGCTGGAAGTTTATATGCATGAGCTCCATAATCCAGCATATCATATTATGCTGGAACTTTCCGTATTTCACCAAAATAATGGTTATTTTTCAATAAATTTACAAACGCTGACTATTTTTCAATTGCCTGTCCAAAAACTGGCTAGCCCGTGCTATTTTCACCCTTATGGTGGACCGAAATTTCCTACTTAGCTTCTATACCTTCAACTTAACCCTGTATTTTCGACACGGAATATTAACAGGTGAGGTGCAAGGACAAGGCACTATGCAGTGACGTAGGAGTTAAGGTGAAGGTGACTGACAGTGGAGAAGGGCCAGGAACTGATTTCATTCTTAGCTCAGATGCCTTCGCCAAAATGGCTAAACATCCTAAGTTAGCTCACATGTTGTTCCCAAAGGGCGTGGTTGATGTCGACTATAAAAGAGTTTCTTGCAAATATGGCAATCTCATTATCAAGGTCAATGAACATAGCAATTACCATCGCTACCTTGCCATACTTCTATTGAACAACGGTGGTTACGCTGATATCCAAGCCGTCGAAATCTACGAGGTATATACTCTATATGCCCAATTTTTTAAACTTAAATTTGATGATTAAGTTTGAGATATTTACTCAAATAGCTAGTTAGATTAACTATATATACTTTTTCTAGCCAATATATATAAATTATACATTATTATTAACACATTATAGATGGATAATACTTATTATTATATATTCGCTAGGTATTCTTAGCTTAAGGAATTCAGTTGAGTGACCAGATATTAATATGTATAAGCTCTAATTTGGAAAATGACATTTTGACACTGACCATTGAACAAAAGGATATACTAAAATGAATTGATTGACTAATCAATTAAATTCTTGGTTTTTGATGTTGCAATTTTGGGTTGATACATACAGGAAAAAAGCTACAAATGGACACCAATGAGGAGGTCATATGGAGCAGTATTCGACTTGTCCAACCCACCAAAGGGAAATCTGAAGCTGAAGATCCAAATAAAAGTAGATGGAAAGACCAAATGGGTGCAGTCTGATAAGACTGTGATCCCAGATCACTGGAAGGCTGGCTTTACCTACGAAACTGACGTTCAAATTCCCTGATCAAGTATAATTCACTAGTTTGTAATTTAATTTCTTTGTTATGGTTTGGAGTCAAAGAAGTTTGTCTAGGTCATCAGACATTGTGGTTTAACCAAATGTTTGTGTGTTAATAATAAGGCTGAAATTTGTGTATTAATTTTGTAAAGAAATTATGAAATAAAACATCGTCGTATCTTGTGTTATTGGTGTAGTGTGCCTTGAAATTTCGTTAAATTGCAATACTTGGTATCATTAGGCCACCACGGCCACGGCTGCTTGGGCGTTACACGTTATAAAAATGTTGTCATTTTAAGACGTGTGCTTGCGAGTTGTACTATGCTAGAAGCAAAAAGTACCGAGACCACCTCAAAATGATGACATGTTCAGCAATACAAGGTTGAATTTGATACACTCGAAAGGAAACGAGAACTGTCTTGCTATAAGTATTTGTCCACAGCAGAATTAAACCAAATAAAAATGCAAGTTTTTTAGAGAGAATATGGAAAATGCAATATGTGATCCCGATTAACGGATTATATGAGCCTCGATGTAAGCTTCAGTTTCCATGAAATATCAAGCATTAGGCAAGGAATCTGGTTTCAGGGAGGGATTGAAAATTTTGAGAAATACCTTTACAAAAAGAGCCTCTAATTTTAGCAAATTTTCCATTTATAAGCATATCGAATCAAGGATTTAGAGCCATATATATTTGTATGAGCCAACAGCAGTTGGGAGAGCACTTTAGTAAACCGCAGAAGTCCCGCATCCACCACTAGGGATGTAAAATGCTACTCTTGGCAACTGAAAAGAGGAAAGTGAAACCTGATTCATGTAATTAGGAGATGAGAAAGCAAATTAACCGATTCAAAAAGCGTCTAAGATCAAACAAAAAGGCCGAGTACTGGTGCAAAAATGTCTGGTTCTGACTGGGATCACACTAGTCAGCCTATACAAGCTTCTTCTGATGAAATAAGAAGTTTCATTGATGAAATCAACAAGATGCAGTAGGTACAGAAGAGAGTTGTAGCTCCATTATGTTTCCATGAACAACCAACATGCAAATAATAACATAGCATCTCAGACCAAACAAGAAGAAATACTATTGTAGATGTAAAAAAAGACAATGACATGAGTAATTCTTCCATTCAACTACAGTAGCGGAACTTTACAAATCCTAGTACATCCTACCAGTACAGTCTGAAGATCCACAAAAGCACCTCTTCACCTTGATCTTGCCATCAGAGTCATAAACCTGATCCACAGAATAGTTGTAATGATAAGAAAGCTCCTTCAAGGGAGGAATATTATCTGCCGCAAATAGCATGATATGGGGCATTTTCTTATCCTCATGATCATAAACAACATTCTGCGCGTACAAGTTGGGTGAACAACTGTGATTGATAAATCGTCCAACATTTCCATAGTGTGCTGCATCAATTGTATAACCACCCTCATCTGCTAACTCATTTAGGTCTGCTTGTCCAGAAGAGTTATCAGTACAATCACTATAGTTCTTTCCAATATCAAAAAGATATTCATCACTACCAATTCTTTGTTCGGCTTCTCTGTCCTCAAGAATTTCTCCTGCATACTCACAGATAAAGGTTCCTGAAGAGATAGAAGTTACAGCTCTCACACCCCAGCCCCTTGTATCTGTCTTGAAGATCTCCAGCGGAATTTTAATACCACGTTGGCTCACTCTATTGTAGCATGAAGGAGGGCACTTACAAAAAGGACCACACTCGTACACAAGAGGCTTAACTTCAACAATAGCCCCATTGCGGTTGTATGGGATCTCACCTCCATTTTTAACTGCACATGAGCACCTCTTGGCATCAGAACATCTACCAATACAATCACAGCCTTTAGGTGGAGCAAGGTGGAAACCATCCGGATACATCATCTTCTTGATGTACTTGAATGGTGGGGGTTTCTCACCATCAATTGTGTTCACAGCAGTTACTGGCAGTGACTCCTTTCCTTCTGTAATATCAGGAACACAAACACCATGACGCACTTTGGACTTTCTTGATGACTTTACTTCTCTCCAAGTAAGCTCTGGTTGTCCGGGAATTCTCACCAACTTAAACATAAAGACCATCTTACCATGTGGCCCTCGTTCTGTCCAATAATTTTGAACAGTGTACAAGCCATCGTACACATAAGTTGTCACCAAATTAGCTCTTCCATCTGTGGATTCAGCCTTAGATCCACGAATCACCCGAACAGGATTCCTTGTAGCTATACTATTCTTCAAGGCTAAATTACCTTTCACAAGTTTCTGGTCTTCACGGATTTTGTCCTTGCCAGTCAAATTTCCACCTTGCCCAGAATAAATCAGCTCATCAGCATCTCCCAAATCATCGTCATAGCCCCCTGAAGCAACAATGCTAGTTGCAACCAGCATTCCTCCATTGTTCAGGAAATCAATACCGGCTTGATATAAGCGATGAACTCCCACAAGAGCAAGTTCAACCCTGTATTGGAACGCATCTCCTACTTCAACTCCTGGAACTTCTCCCAGTATCCGGGGTCCTGTATTAACTTCCTTCCCTTTTTCTTTGATAAAATTCGATGCTTGAATATCAATCCTTCTGTTCTTTTTATCTTTTTGCTTAGGTTTTACTTCTCCATTTGATTCTTCCCCTCGCAAGATTTTTCTACAAATAGACTGAAACAGACGAAGAGTCTCTCTGACTTTACTACGAGCATCATTGCTGCTGGAACCAAAAGGTGGCAGATTCACATCAAATTCACAGTGCCCCTGTCCAATTGGAGATTCTGCCTTCCTATTCAAACCACAAGCTCTATCGTTGCTGGCAACCAGTGCATTTGAATATCCTTCCGCAACTTCACCAATGAAACCTGATTTAGTCCTGCCAAACTGTCTCCGTGAAAATTTTGGTTTTGGAATACTTTTTCTGGCAACAGCTAAGGATTTCTTCTGCCGATGCATGTTAGGCTTTTGAACTTGGTTTCTACTCGTCACACCATCTAAACTAGTTTGCTTCATCTGCTTCCAGGAACAGTATGGCTCTGCCATCAGACCACGCACAATCTCATTTCTGCTCCCCGGCCCATGTAGATGAGTTTGCTTCCATGGACAATAGGGTTCAGCAATCGAGCCATGCACAATTGGCCTAATAATTTCATCTCCAAAACCAAGAGCATGTGTTGCAGTAGTAACCTTTTCACACTCATTCTGTGAATATGCAATATTCACCTTCCCCACAATTTTTCCTGCATCATCATTCTCCTTTTTCGTCATTGTCTCTGGCAAAATTACAGTTTTTTCAAGTTGGATCCTTCCAGTATAACTATCATGGACACCTTCTCGATCTTCAATACAAACTGTTTGTTCCATTAAGCTATATTTGGAACCAGCAACCTCTATCTTACTCAAAGAATCAGCTTCCCGACTTACAGTCAACTTCATGTGCGATGTCCTTGTATCCATAACATTATTTGAAGTCTCAACCGCTTCATTTTCTGTAAATTCCTTATCCAACAAAACCACTCTCCTGCTTGCTTCAGTACCACCCAAGCGATCCTGTTCAGTTGGCTTCAGAGCGTTTCTTCCACAAAATGGAGGGAAGTCACGAACAGCAAAGACTCTTCTTTGGCAGTACTTATTCTTTGGCAAGGGGGAAATATTATCCGCAACATTTCCATTCTTGACTGGCCACTGAGGCGGTGAGCATGCTTTCACACCACAAACAGGAATTGCCCCATCAGTCACACTGACCACATTTTCAACCAAAAGTGAGCTTTTCTCCCCATCGACTTCCTTCACCAATTCATCACGCTGAATGACTTTTGCTTTCTTGAGCGATGACATTTCGCTACTTTCAATATCTTTAGACAACTCAAATCCAAGAGATCTGGCATGACTTGTTGGTTCTTCCACCCTGTTTTCTATCAGACTCGTGGTTCTGGCTAACGCATTCCCGACCAACTTATCCAATTCTCCATTCTCTTCCACGTCAGGGAGACAGTTCACAACTTCAACAGAACAGAACTCAATCCCAGTGTTAGGACCATTCCTACCATGATCCACCAGCGCGTCAGCAACATTTTCACTGATGGAGACCACAGCATTTTCCTTGTGGCGCAAATCAACTTTTGGAGCATTTCTACCACAACCCGGGGGGAAATACCGCACAGCCCAGACTTTCCGAACTTTATGTTTTGGAGTAACACCAAAATCCAAGGTGTGATAACCATTTTCTGATGGCCGCTTCTTCATGTTGTGGAACCGAGCATAGAGAACCGGGGGCGGGCAGGAAGATAGGCTAGGCGGAGTAGTCGCTCTGGAGCAGGTTCTTCGACTGGATCAATGCATCGGATAAACCATCATTTGAGAATGACACCATCCTCCACCAAATGAATGAATCCTTGTTTTGGCAAGCAAAATGCTGAAACAACAAACACAATATATTAAATTAAATAGATAATGGAGAAGCAAAAGCTTGATGTGACATACTATGAATCTATGATTATTTAAAGTCGGATAACATTCTGATCCTCTACCATATTTTAGTGTGAGTTGTTTTAGGAACTTAAATTGTTAAAATCTTTTTGGTTAGGTATTTTTTAACTAATTTTATTTTATGCGGCGAACCAGAAGTGAGACAAAATTTTGAGCTTCACAAATGAGTACTCAATAAAAGAAGCCACACTGGTCATGCGACATTCTTCTAACGAAATTCTGTTAATGACCTTGATGGATATTAAACTTGGGTCCTTTCTTGCTATCTTAGCCTAAAACTCTAAATGATAATGACTGAAACTTCCATGTTCTCCAAGAGTAAAAAGTAAGAACTCGGTCTAATCCAGGATTTGAACAATACAATTTCGCGTTCGGTTTCTACCACAACCCATTCGATTTACTTGGTTCAAAATCATTATTAGTGCACATTTATAGTGAACTTTTTAACACATATACAAGGTTCGAATCAAAGCTACTTGGTTCGGATTAACACATATCTTACACTCTACATCCGGTCCCGATGTTCAGACTACATTGTAACACTGAAAAATATACCAATAACAATAAGTAAAATGTCAGCTGAACAAGATTCAAATTCTAGCTAGCCCTTTAACATATTCACAACACATTTAAAAAAGCCCCCCCCCCCCCCCAAGGTGGTGAACTAGAATAAAGGGATTATTCCTAGAATTAAACATATTTCAGAAAACGAAATGAAGCTAAGCTACAACAGACAAAGAATTTAGAGCACATTAGGGTTTTTCATGCTAGAAAAAAGCAGAAAATAAGGAACTAAACCATACCGATTTTGAGAATGAACTTCCACGTTTCCACTTCAGAGAACTAGATTATAGTTAATCCTTCACCACACACCACACAACCAGCTGCTTTCCTACCAAAAACAAATATGCACAAAGTATGAAAAACAGTTCACAAAATGCAAAAATGAAAATCCTCAGCAAAGAAATGAAGAACCCAAAAAAGGGAAAAAAGTGGGAAAAAATAGTAAAAATAGGAAAAATTCAGAAAACTTCAAAGCATTTCACATAAACTCATTGAAACAGTAATATCTTCAAAAGAAGCAAACAAAAAATGGGATTGCAAGCAAAACAAATACCAGAAAAAGGTGTAGAAACAGAGGAAGAAGGAAGCAATGAGTCAGCTACTGATTCCAGTAATGAGTTGAAAATTGAAGAGGCATTTGATTAACAAATAATGTGAACGTGGGTTTGTTAATGATATTTTGAGTGGGAGCAACAATTTAGGGGTTCATGAATGGAAAATGGCGTTGGTGCTGTCTTCTGCTTACTGACATTTTTGTAACTGTAACCATTTCTGGAAACTGTCCGAGTGAAAGACAGTAAAAGAAATTGGATAAAACAGGAGTTACCGCTGTAAATAAAAAAAAGTTACCAGGACCGACTTACCGCTGTAATATTTTGTTCACTTCTCGTACATAAAGAATTATGGTAAATCAAGATAAGACCAAATAATGTCTCTACTACTTTTTATTAAATTGAATGTATTAAGTACCAAATAATTGGAAACTAAATTTATGGAGGCAACTACAAAAGTTTCCTAAATGGAAAACGTGGAAACTAAGCTCTCATTTGGATATAGTTTTTTTTTTTTAAACGAAATATAATTTTTTTATAGAATTTGATCAGTTTTTAAAAAAGAATTGAAGAAATAAATTTAAGTTCCAAAAAATGATTGGGCCAGTTTTTTAGTGAAATTTTTTCTTCAATTCAAAAAATTTTAACTTTTTTCGTTTCTTTTTCTCTTTTTGGTTAGTTGAAAATCATAGAGTTGGAATATTGACTCGTAGCTATTTTAACTTTCGGAGATTCATAGTTGTCGTGCGTAATTTGGTAAATACCGAATTTTTGTATCGAAATCGAAAATTTTGGTATTTGGTATGGTATTTGGTTTAAGTTTTTATAAAAATTGGTATTAGGTATGGTATTTGGTATTTTAAAATAAAATACCTAAATATCGATATCGTACCGAAACATATATTATATTACACAATACACATATTATTAGTTAATAACATAAATATAAGAAATCTAAAATTTTACTTTTCCTTATTCTCTAAGTTCATCAATTAACTCAAAGCAAGTAACAAGACATTTCTACTGATCAAAATTATTCTTTTATGTACAATTTTCTCTCTCTGGGTTGGTATTTGCTGGTTTTGGACAAAACTTTTGTCAACAAACGTTTTTAGTTTTGTACTTTCGAGTACTTTAATTAAGAATATTGTCGTATATGACTCTATGCATTAGTTAGTATTCAAACCGAATAAACTGAAGTTACCAAACTGAATAAACCAAAACCTAAAGGAGAAAAATCGAATCATACCGAATTTAATTAGGTACGGTACTGGTATAGCATTTTAAGAAATCGAATACCGAAAATATCGAACTGAAATATCTAAATACCGTACCGTACCGACCGACGACCACCCCTGGCTCTCTCCTAGGAAAAAAAGAAAACCATACACTTTTCAGAAGTTACACACTTTTCTCATCAACTTTCCAGATTTTTAACAGCATTGAAATAAATTGTCATTTTATCATACTTTGCTCTCTTACTTTTGAACTCCAGTAATACTAAATTTTCTTTGGACATTTATTAGTTCCTCAAACTTTTTGTAAACTAATGTTCAAATATTAAAATTTAATTCTTACACACATGGCTATTCCCACTAGTGTGGCACGAATTTAAGACAAATAGGTAATATACTATATGCATAGAGTAAGTACCTTGGTCTCGTATTTGACTTTCCAAAACATTTTAAGAACTTCTTTGCCTAACCACTATGTATTACTTCGTCTTGGTTTTTAAGATAAAGTGTCAAGTGTCAAGTGTCAACTACCAAGAGTACGCAATTCGGAATTATAGCCTTACAAGTGAAATTAAAGTAATAATTCTCTCCTTTCGTTTTTCTTTATAAATGGTTTCAATGTTTTTGTAGACAATAAATTGTCGAGAAAATAAAATCAAGATCGAAAAATATCACAACAATCGTAGTATTTGATTTAAATTAATTTGAGTGTTACAATCTCTATGATTCCTCTGATTCTACTTTACCAATATAAATTCAAGGACCTTTAAGCTTGATCTTGAATTTGAATTTGATTTATCCGTCGCAAACACTTTGATTGTTGCCACGAATTATATCACGAACAAGTAGCCTTGATCTTGAAACCCTTGTATTTAATTTGACTTCGTTTTTGATCTTGAATACTTGAAATTTGTGTTGAAGTACTTGAATACTTGAACACTTGCAGTTTGCAGAGAATTGTGGCATTTGATCCACGAGCTCATTTGTGTCTTCTTGTTATAACTTATGGTGTCTTTTCTGAGTTATGAAGGTCCCTATTTATAGTTGTGGGAGGGAAGAGTTATGATAAGAACAAACTCTTTCCGACAAATAAGATTGAAGAATCACAAGGCCGTATTTGATTGGCCAGAACATGTCACTTACACATGTGACGCGGTTTCATTAGCCTTTTAATTTTACTTGGTATGTCTTGTCATTTTGACACGTGACATGATCACATTGGCTCTTCTGTTTGATTAGGCGCGTCACGTCATTTGACACGTGGCACCAAACTGGACATCTAAAAAAATGACATCTTGGGCCTAATGAAGTGGGCTCATCGTTTATGGCCCAAGTAAATGGGTTAGCCCAATAAATTTGAATTTATTTATTTAATCCACATGTATCAGACTAATATAATTAATCTAATCATATTGGTCCATAACATTTATTTGGACTAACATATAAAGTATAGTCCAAAATATTTATTGAATTTAAATTTAATTAATTTTGCATGCCTACAGTTTTTATTTATTAATGGTTTCAATTCTTGATACTGTTCCTACTTCTGAAAATATTATCATACTTGGGTTTTTAATGAGATTTTGCATGCAATTGCGTATAATAGGATTGTCAAATTTTTAAATTTAATTCAAGCAAAAGAAATGATATTTTAAGCTCCACATATTCCTCATTTCTATCAAATTATACTAAATTCACTAAATAACCATAGAGTATTCATACAAATAAAGTGTGAAATTAAAGTTGTTTGCATACATCGAAATTCACTTATCCACATTTTGTAACAAGTTCTCACTTATTGTACTATGAATTAAAGACAAGGCATTCGATTTGAGATAATACACTAATCGAATTCCTTATATCAAATAAAAATAAAGTAATAATTAGAGATAAAATGAAAAAATAATATTATCACCAAGGAGGCGTGATGAGATTGTAAATTTTTCTCTGCCATTAATTAGATGTTTCATGTTTGAATATAAAAAATAAAAATAAAAAATCGATGCAGAGTTCTCTTTAGAAGATTTAACTTAAATAGTTGTCCGTTTTAACTGTATAAACAAAATATACATAGCGGATGTAATATAAATATATAATTCACGTATAATATATATATAATTATATATAATAAGTATATAATTTATATATCCCGACCAGTAAAAGCAAACATTCACTTATTTGTATAAAGATCTCTTTCTTTAGTGGATCTTTCTGTATGAATCTAAATTAATTGGGGCATTGGTCCACAGAAAACATACTTAAAGCCCAAAAAGAATGTTTTTACCCCCTCGGGGACTTAAACGACATCGTCTTACAGTGGTTAACGACCGTTGATGTAAAAGGCGGGAGTCGAGAACAAAGGCGGGAATATTTTAATAGTTAAATAAAACCCTCTCTACTAAAATAATCCCCAATCACTCCCAAATTACACTCTCACCTCCTCTCTTTCTTCCTCAAACCCCAACTGAGTTTTTGCAAAAATGAAGGAAGTGAAATACCCAGACCTATTAGCCCAAATTATCAAGTATTGCGAACCTCGTCCCTCTGCTGAGGAAGAATTACAAAACTGCCCTCTTATTCATGAGTACGAGAAATCTCCAGAATCCTCACCGTCGTTAAAATTAACGTCGTCAGAGCCCACCGGAATACTCATGTTATCTCTTCCATCTTCTGATTCCGTTAGCCAAAGTTCCCCTCACGATAACGAAGAATTCGAAACCCCGCCGGAGCACAACAACTCCAACTCTCAGCCCTATTTTTCCGGCTCCGATGAACTGAAACCGAGTACGAGTACTGCAGCCGTTGATTTTCAACATAACGATGATGATACTGATGCTGTTAATCATGATAACTCGGCGGCTGTAGATTTGGGAAATGATTCTGATGACCTAGGGTTTGAGGGGCGAATGCTGAAGAGGATTAGGGTTTCTGATGAGGATTTGGATGTGAAGAGTTCAGTTCGGAGATTAGATGAAAAAGGACCGATTATGATTGAAATTGATCAGACTCAGAATGTTGATACTGAGGTAGTGATAGAATGTGAGGAAAATGTGAAAGTTAATGAGCGTGGAATTGAGGGAAATGCGGATTCTTCTACTGTGAAAATGTCTGAGAGAGGTGAGGAGGAGGGAGATAGAGGAGAAAAGCGTGAAAATGGTGAAAGAGGTGTAGATGACAATGAGAAGTTGAATGGTGTTGGCTATGTTGAAATGCATTTGAATGGGATGAAGGATGGTATTAGCCGTGGTGATGGTGGTGGAAGAGGTGTGGAGAGTATGAATTTAGATGAGAATGATAAGTTGAATGGTGTTTGCGCCAAGGAAATGCATTCGAATGGGATAACAGAAAGTGTTGGTGCTGGTGTTAGTGGTTGTGGAGGTGTTGAGGGAAGACGTGAATTGCCATTATCAATGAGGGGAGGAGACAAGGATGTTGGATTGGTGGAAGAAGTTGGGAGGAGAATAGTCAAGAATACAAGGTTTAAGGATCTAGTGGAAACTTTCTCTATGGTGGTAGGGGATGTTAGTGGTGGTGACAAGAATGTTGATTTCTTTGAGACTGCCAAGGCCCGCGGTTTGAGTTTTCCTCGGCCTAGATGGTGGCCACTGGAGGGATTTTCTGATTGATTCAATATTCAGGGAAGTACAACTTTTGGGGAGATTTGGCGTTTGTTAATGTACAAAGTTTTTAAGAGTTCAGGAAATAGAAGGGTTATCCCTAACTGCTTATTTGATCGCTAATTGTCTGTTGATGGTTCAGATAGAGGTGTCATGGTAATAGCCTATGCTATGGTTGCTGACTTTCTACCCTTAAGATACTATTACTATTGGGATATTAGTAGTTCAAATTGGTAAATCTTTCTCAATCATCCTGGCTGGAGCTACACGTTTAACGGGTTGACTTCACCATTTACTAAAGATTTATAAAGCATTAGATGATACTCTAAACTAGTGCTTTGCTTTCAAGAATATGTTAATTACGGAATGAAGAGCTTGAATGGATGTATAATATGATTCTTTGCGGCAGTGCTGAATCTTAGAGATTTTGGATCCCAGGTGAATTTTATGTTAGGCTAAAAGCTTATAGATTTGATGTAGGTAATGCTGGATTGGTGGTATGTCAACCATATGCAAGAAGAGATCTTTGAAGTGTTTGATCACCAGCAGATGGAGGTTTTGTACTGCTTTCTCTTTCTGAGATGATGTTGTAGTTGTACAGATTCATTAATTTGGTAACCTTGAAGTAGATACTTATAGAACTTGTTCCTTTCTTTTATGAAGAACTGGCGTTGCTTATCAAAATGGTTTAGCAAATTGTGTTACTTTGCTTCTTTTTGTAAAGTTGAGGTGGACCAGTGATCTTAACTCTAAACTGCTAAAGGAAAATGGATTTTAACAGAAGTGTTAACTTTTGCACCTCCATGTTTGTTTGAATTCAATTTTATTCAATATTCCTTTTAAGTAAAATCCTACTTTACGAAAGAAAACATCGTGTACCATTATCATATTGTAGAATTACATCATTGTAGTTTACGGGTCAATTTGTTTTTTGGCCTTTTACAAACTTGTTTTTAGTTTTATGACCCTATCTTTTTTTTTTACACATAGGAGATTTACTTTTACACATAAGAGATCTTTCATTTACAAATAAGAGATCTAAAAAAACATTCTCTTAAATTCAACATTGTAAAAGACCAAGAAGACTTAAAACCTCGTAGTTTACGGCCTTCCAAACATAAACTTGCGCTATTCAAACAACTACACTGCATACTTGTAAGGACAATTGTGCAGGCGTAGCAGTCAATGAATAAGATTAAAACTAGGGAAGATCAAGGTTCAAATCCTAACGGAGTCAAAAAAATTGTAGACGAGCCTTAGTGGCAGAGCTACCAACCCATACCTTTGTTGATAGAAGATAAGAGTTCGGTGAAATAGTCAGTCTTGGTGGGCTGGGTTTCCCATACCTACTGGAAGAGGGTAACGAGTGTTTGATGAAATAGTTGAGGTGTGTGCAAGTTGATCCAGACACCTCCGTCTTAAATGAGCCTGGTCAAATTTGGCCTTGAATCATTATGATTTGATAATATTTTTTACTGAACCCCCCTCCCCATCCCTGCATTATTATTATTATTGTTGTTTGCTTCTATGTTGCATTACCTAGTGTTAGTTTTGTATTTTCGTTTTGGTTTGTCAATTGATTTGCTTGTTATTGCCCCTTCCCTTTATCTTTCCTGAGTCGAGGGTCTACCGAAAACAACCTCTTTGCTTTCTTAAAGGTAGGGGTAGGGTCTACATACACTCTACCCTCCCTAAACTCCACTTGTTGGACTACACTGAGTATGTTATTGTTGTCTTCTATGTTGCATTACGCCAGGATAACCAAAAGGCGGGAGTAACTTTTCCTGTATGGGATGGAAATTAGGTGGTGACTGATTAGGTATTAACATAAATTTTAAGCAACTTCAAAGATAAGATCTGGCATTGCCTAATTCAGTTAGAGGAATCTTATTGGTGCCGACTGCCAAAATTCAAAATTTTCATCTAATACTACAATACTAGAGAAACAATTCGTGGTGTCGTTCTCTTAAGGTAACCCTATTATTCAGCTTTCAAGCCAATGAATCAGACATATCAGGATTTGAAATGTTTGGTAGGAGGGTAGACAAGGACAAAGTCCTTTATTTTTTACATTTGACGATCCTACAGAAAAACTCATTCAGCAAAACTAACAAACAGAAGGGGGGTCTCAATTTGAGGTTAAAACTTTAGTGCATACAAAATATCTAGACATCACCACCTCTGCATTTTCAGCTATATTGTACAATGCTTGACAACCTATACAAAAAAGGTTTAAAAAAACAAACATATCCATCCGCTAAATCCAAAATTTCATTTTATATTAGGTTACCGGGAAAAAGGTAAAAGGCAACCATCCAAACCCCTTCGCGAGACATTTATATATTTGACAAGGAACATGCAGAGATAGTCATGTGGTTTGGCCCAAGAACCTTGTAAATACCCTACAGACAGAAAGCTAAGTGTGATAGTGTTACTATGGCCGGAGGAGTTGTGGGTATACGGAGCTACTACTAGTGCTTGCTTGAGCTGCGAAACTTGCTGTTGGTAGGAGGAGTTCTGCCTGAGGGAAGGAGCTGTTAGATGGCACATCCAGCAGCAAGTCCTGATCAGAACTTTCATTTGCAAAACGGAAGGAATTCTCTGTAGGCAATGCAAATAGGCTTCTTGGACTGAAGCAAGAGCTATCATTCTCTACTATTTCCTTCTGTTCATAACTGCTTTTCAGCATCATCCTCTTGGGGCTCTTCATTGTTGTGTTTGCCCCTGAAGCAAAATTCGACTTATAAGTTCATTTCCATCTGAATTAAAGCAACTCAAAGCACACACTATGCAAAATTGGAGCTACAGTAGTTTTAGTTTCTTGAAAACAATCAATCAACTATACGCTTTGTTTCGTATTTTCTTTAGCTGAGGATCTAACCGAAAGCAGCCTCTCTGCTGCCTGCGTACACACTACCCTCCACAGACCCCACTTGTGGGAATTTACTGGGTTTGTTGTTGTTTTTGTTGTAATCAATCAACAATACGTCAATCCCAAATTAGTAGTGGTTGGGTGGGAATTGGTATAAAAAGTACATTCCATAAGAAAAATTGCTCGTAGTTTAGCTTCAGAAATGTCGAAGAAGATATCACATAGAACAAATGCTTGATATAAATGATGTACAATTAAAAAACTGTACTTATCCATTATCATACCATTTATTATATTTTTCCCTTTATGGTGGCACGGAGGGATGGAGTAAGGTGGCCCGGCAAACACTGATTTTCCTACTGAACTTGTGTAACGCTTACCTAATCATATCGAGTTATGACTTTCACAAATAGTTGCCTTCTACTAATATAAGGTATCTTCCAGGATGGAGAGCCCTATATAATAGCAAAAAGAAGAAAAGAAATGGGAAGAAATAGGAAGAGATGCTGAGATGGACTAATTTCATTTTTGATTAGTGCATTTCCTCCTAATCGTCACAATGCACGAACCAGGCTTCCTGAGAAATCATATTTGGAAGATAATGGGCCATTCATTGTACATGAACATATCCTGTTACCAGCTAGATGACAAAAGACGTGTACAATAAAATAGTTGGAGAAATCAGTCAACTCAGTGCATCAAAGCCAGACACTAATGAATGCCAAGATACCTACCATGCTCAAGATTCTCTGATCCTCCTTCCGCAGTTTCTACAACTTCTACATATTACCACGTGACCGCCTACTCTAGCTTTTTCATGAAGATAAAAACCCGAGAAGTAAATGTTTACTACTCTCTCAGGAACAGAAGAAGTCAAAGTATTTTAAGGCAAATTTTTGTTATAAACAGAAGCAAGTCTACCACACGAGGATTTGTCATAAAGGAAATAATAAAAGAGAGATGCAAAGAACCTGAATATCTTGGACGTTGCCCATCGTGTGGTCTCTTCATGTTCCCTGAATGACCTGTGCCAATAACACTGGGCCCTCCTGCAACTTCAGAAGTACTGCTACTATTTTTACATTTCATGTCCTAACATAAAAGCAGATTAGCTTTAAACTTCTGTTTAGCAAATGTAACATATAAGGAGTGGATTACTCACTGAATTTTCATATCACAAATCATAAGCAAGATTGTACCTTAAGAAGATATTGTTCCACCCACTTTGACTTCATTAAATAGCACAAAGTAAACCTCTTCAACGTTCTACAATCTTCTATTGTCACCCCAGATAACGAGTTATCAAAGACACCTTCTGCAAGAAGTTTCTGGAAGGAAGACAAATTCTCCTCAAATTGAGAACTCTCAAACATGCTCCTGAGACTGCAGAGAGAATTAAAAATGGGAATAAGATCAGAGCTGGACAATGCATTCATTCTATCAACCATCAGTAGGTTATGGTTCAAGTTCAACATAGCCATCAATTATTTTTCTAAAGCCCAACTAGCACAATTGAGAGATTGAATTAAAAACGTAAGCTCCGGTAATAAGCCTCTCACTCAAAAGACAAGTTCATTCCTCAACTTTTCTGAATTGTTTTTAAGTCAAATGTTCTCGTAAGATCCTAAATAGAAAGAGATTGTACAAACCTCTCGGGAGGTGAAAAAGAATCAACAGGAGGTAAGTACTTTAGTAGTTGCTGTTGTTCATCACTTGACAGATGCGTTATGAATTCTTCATAATTAAGTACATCCTGCATCAAGCATTGTCCAAAATCACATTTATTTGTGTATTGCTTATCTGGGAAAGAGTAAACTGCAGAGCCATGCTTAGATTCTTAAAGTAACAATTAACAACTAAACACATGGTAAAAAACAAGCTCGAAAATGGTTATTTACCATTATAGAGGAAGCATTTCCATGCAAAATACCATGATATAAGCATTTTAAAGTCAAAGGTAATGCATATTGATAATCAAAAGTAGAAGATAAATGTAAATCTACAAAAAGAATCCCCAACTCCGGAGCCAGAGATGTAGAAAAATAGTGTGGAATAGAAAAATGTTCCAGCTGTAAAGACAAGTGGACGCTGTAGGAAGCATGCTATGGTTGTTATTTGTATGAAATCTAAGAGATAGCAGGATACCTTAAGGTCTATGTAGCATAGTGGCGAATTATGATGTCCAAGAATCTGCAAATTTTCAAGCTGATCCTTGCTCCTGCAGTTCAAGATGAAATCAGAAAGATGGAAACTAGACACCATCACAAAGAAAATAGTATCGAAGCTCTGACTATTCAATTATGGAACTGAAACCACCGCGAGCATTCTATAATTGAGAAGCTGCACGGAAAACGTGGACCATATCATGTTAATATAAGTTTCTGATCCACATCAGTCTATTTGTGTAACCATACCCCGTCAACCAATAGCAGAACAGTTATGCATTTTAACATTTTATATCCTTTCTTGTGGCTATATGCTATCCAGCTACAATGAGGAAAGCACCTTTTAATCTGGTCTTGACCAGTAGGCTTCTTAGCTCTCTCAGTTACCAGGTTTGATGAATTGACACCCTTATTAATATGTACAGATGGAGTAATCAATTGTGAATAAGCCTCATTCGAAGAGTGGTGTTTGTTGTCAACCGATAGAGAGCTGGCTTCTGATTCTTCTTCTCGACCTAGAGAACTTGGATGTCGAATTAGCACACTTCCATGTCCTATCTCAACAGAGACCATAGGCTTGTCACTTTCAAGAAGCAAATCCTCTTCAGAAGATCCAGACCAGTATGAACACTGTTGTTCATGTAAGATGGTATACAGGTCTTTGGTAAGCTTTTCAACTGAAGATTGCTTTGGACGACCCACACAGGTTCTCTTCTTTGAAGGCACCATCCCTTCCCATATATTTGATTGGGTAGGACCTGAAAGCATAAAGGGGTCATGCAACTATTAGTCACCCGATGAGTGAGAATTCAGCAAAAGGTTTTATTAAAACAAAAACGCAGGAAGGATGATTCACAAAAGATATCAGATACAAAGTTAGAACACAAGAAACTCTAGAGCTCAGGAGTTTGATTGAAAGAAAAAAATACAGCTTTACCACTGGAGAAGGTGCAGTAGAATATACTGGTATAACTGATCATAGAAATAGAACAAAAGGAGCAGGCAAAATCAAACGATGACCACCTGTATAATTTCTCTGCTAGCTATCAAAAGTTTTATTCATGTATAGATCTATATTTTGAGATAGAAGTCATCAACTTCTATCAAACAGAATGGCTTTCAAAGTAACAGAAAACAGACCTTTTGGGAGGAGGAGAAGAGATTTGGCAGTTTTGTTTTTATAGGTAAAAAGAGTTGGCAGTTTATGTGAGAGAGAATGCAGCTTAATGTTTCTGTTTGCAAGGCCTGCATAGGTAAAGAATCTACCTGTCAAATCACTTGCTTCAGCACTACCGAATTGTGCACAGCTTTCAGAGTTTGACACGGCAGAGCCAGAACTTGACCTGTTGCTTGTATCTTCATCTAAAACCTTACGGTGGAAGCCCTGATTATAATCAGGAAGAATTCCAATTTCAGGATTATCATGATTTTTCTTTCGTTTCAGCACCTTCACCTCCTTGTTCTTCACAGGCGAGTTTTTGAACCTTGAGACCCTGTAATCTTCGAAGTCATCTGGTTCAGCCCTTGCATGCAGAGGAGTATAGTTTGCAAGTGTCCCCTTTGTTCTCCATCGAGATCCACATGCATTGCAAAGAATTGGCTTTTCTGGTGGTCCATTACGCCAAAGAGGGGTGCCTGCACCATGAATTCACCATTTTAAGACTGTATTCCAAGTACATAATGTGGGAAGAATGAGAGGCATCTAAGAAATCTGACAATCTGGAATTGAACGTTATTATAGAAACATCTTGCTCATCCCACGACAAAATATTACTGTAAGCATGTAATCAAAATTTCAACAAGCATTTTTGTGTCGGGGAAGATGAAGACCATTGGACAGAGTGGTGCATAAATGAAAAAGGTAAGTAATGGTATATCCACTGCAGAATGCTCCCGCATTCCTAAGCATGGCAAGAAAGAAGAAGGATGTAATAGGTAGATATTCGAGTTAGGACTCTAATTGAAAGAGCAAACATCTCCTCCAAATGCACTTAACTTGATTAAGAAACTAAACCTTTTCTATATAACTAGGAGACTGATTCCTGTGAAGAAGACCTCATCGAGCAAGAAACAAGACATTGTCATGAATTAGAGAGCAAATTAAGAATCTAAGAAATAACTAAGACGACAACCAATTTTGTTCCCTAAATTGCACGAGCAAGAAACACATGAGGACCTGAATAAAGAGACAAACTAGATAACTCGTGAACCAGTGTTAGGAGAGTAACTCGTTAATCAGTGTTAGGAGAGAACTTATGGAGCTGTCGGGGAAACCTAAAATGAACCTTTCTATTCAACAACTAAGCTGGAGTCAGAACAGCACAATGAGAAGCTAAACTAGACAGATTAGCAATAAAGCAGTAGCATATGACAGTGACAGACATCTAAAACTATGTACTTCGAGACATTACATTCCCTCGAACAATGTGCTTCCTATACAGACTAGCCAAGTTTCAAATTATTATCCAACCCAGTTTATCACCATTTTTGCAGCAAAATGTGTTACACCAGTGGATGACAGGAATGAATGCAAATGTCAGCTATTATTATTTTCTGTAGCATCAACCTCTGAGAGAGTTACCGATGTATCAAGTCTTTTCTAGACACCTTGAACTATTACAGCATGAATGCGAGTAACATATTCAGCAAAAGACAATAAGGTCAACAAGATATTATCAAATGCCCGGAGGATCTTGCTGCTTTTGACTGTAGTGCAAACACTAGGAGGTTTTAAACAAATGGATAATGAGTACAAGTGAAGCAGGAGAGTCTAAGGCCTTATTAAGTTGAAAACAACGAACTTGGTTCATTAAGATAACGAAATATCCGGAGAGAAAACCTCAACCCTTTGCTATACAAGGCATTCATTAAGAACATGCTACTAAAACAGCACAAACATCAGGTACATGTATTTAGAAACAGACCAAGCCAACATTTTCTATTCATTTTTCTGCTGCATTCATTCCATAGAGAACCATATCAATGCCATTTTCAGCAAGAACTCAGTCAAACCAAAAAATGCATTTCTTCCCATAAAGTTTATTTTTAAATGAAGCAAATGGAGGCTAAGAATACATAACTCAACACAATCAAAACATCTCCCAATTGCATTGGAAAACAATGGAATTAAATTGAGCTCTAAATTGCCCACTTACTGAAAGACTCTATTGACAAGATTGGAAACCAAAAGGAATCCCAGTTTCAGAAATAAATTCCAACTCAAACCCATATTGAAATCCAGAATTTATTTGCAGCCTATCTTGGAAACAACGCAATAAAGAAAACTCAAAACCAAATTTTATAAGATGAATAACAGCACATATTACTTATTATTGTTCATTGTCCTGATAAATTTTTTCCCTTTTTGAAGAAACCACCATATGGGTATCCAGTTTCATAATTGAACAACTAATCTAAGCAAATAACATCATATAGACTAACAAAGAACAATTCTATACTTGTAACAGCCAAAAAAGACTCCATTTTTATCAAAAATTAAAGAACTTTATGGTTAAATTGTTTTTTAAATACATTCAAGAATCATTAACTCACTTGTAACACCACAGTGATAGCAAGGTCCTTGCTTTCCCATCTGTCCAATATTTTTTTTTCTCCCTTAGTTAATTTTTACAAAAGCTGAAAATGTAAAAGAGAAGAAAAGTTCTTTTCTTGCTTAAGAAATTGGTAAAAAGAAATATACAATTTTTTTTATAATTGTATATCTATAAGTTTTGATTATAACAAATACATATATGGTTACTGGAATAAAAGCTTTTTTTTCTGCAATAAACACAGAAAATTATGCAGAAAAAAAAAAAAAACAAAAGCCAACAAGACTCAAAGAAGTCTGTAATTTTAAGTCCCAGAAAAAAACCACTGAAAACAGCAAAGGATTATGAACAAGTAATGAAAGGATTTGAGATGGGTTTTCTTGTTTTTCAGCTAAGAATATGTACAATAGAGTGAAGAAAAGAAAAGTCCATTAAAGAGGAATCTAATAAATGGTTGTGAAAAGGAAGGTGAAATGGGGAAGGGAAAAAGGAAGAGTGGGTGGGTTGTTTTTATAATGTATGTATGACTTCTTGTTGTTGTAAATTTGTATTTGAAGTAAATGTTTGATCTTTCCTTGTAATGTTTTTGAAATTTAATTTTTTTTTTTAAATAGAAGTAACTTTTGATGTTGTAATTCTTTTATTGTTGAAAATTTTATATTAATTATTTTGTTTTCTAAAAATGGACTTTGTGAGTTTGAAGAATATTACATATTGCTAAGTAATGTCCTTGTTGACTATAGACTTTTATGATAACTCCCTAACATGTGCAAATTTTCCTACCCCACCTATTGCTCACTTCTTGAGGGGGGAAATTTAGAAATTATTATAGAAAAGGGATCAAATTTAGATTGAATTTAATTTTGTTGTGGATTAAAAATGACATAATATTATGAATTAATGAAATAGAAAAGGCAAGATCAACCAATTGCTCATTTCTTGAGAAAAAAATGAACTGAACTCGATCACTTGTAGTCATTATTTTTTAGTTTTCTATTAAGATATATCCTGCAAAGGTACTCAAATTGGATCAATAATAATTCTACGTTTCATCGTATTCTTTTAGAAAAAAAAAACAAGTTTAGGTAGCATTTAGTTTTCTTGTGGCTTAAAAAATTACTAACATAATAATCATAAATTAAAATGGAATGAAAAAGCAAGGGCAAGAAAACAACAAAAGAGAAGAAAGAAACAAAGAGAGTTTGTTTCAACCTTTTCATAACCTTCTTTTTTCTCTCTCTTTCCTGCCTAATATATTTATTTAAAAAATTCAGGTATAGGATAAGTGAAATATTTATATTTTAATACAATATAGTAGGTATTCTTCTTTGAAGGAGCTTGATTTGGTGCGATGTGTGTCACACTCATTGGACATTAGAGACCCATTTCTGACCGTAGATCTATTCCAAGATTTTACATTGAGGGTCCCACTATGACATGGTATGCACTGACTAGGGTTCTCATTTTTAACTCAGCTTTCTTCCCCCAAAATGGCTGTCACTATTTCTGATTCCTCAAATAAAGTTACACCACGGTGTTTAACCAAATTATGTTAATAGTTACTATTAAGTAATAAAGTAAGGTAAGAATGTTTACTAATTATCAATGATGATTAGATGATGAAAGTCTGTATATAAAACATATCGTAATACAATTTTTGTTAAACTTTTAAGAATTCAAATATTTAATTTAAATTTTAATGTGAAGCTTTCTTTATCGATCTGACTTTTCAATTATCATTTTATATTTTGTTCAACTATTTATTGAGTTAATAATTTAAACTCAATATCCAATTAAATAATGGACGAAAGAAGTAAATTATTTGGCAACACAATTATTCTCCAGTTATAAAACACTAGTATTGTTGCACGACTCGCAGCACAAAACAGAATATTTTTTTTCTTTAGGAATTAACCCAATTTTAACATTAATAATTCTCATCTTGTAATTTTTAACATTTTTGAATCTTCAAAAAATTAAATAGATTAGATTATTATACTCTTAGAAACCAATTTAATTCTTGCGTTTCAAGTAGTTAAATTTACTAATCCCCAATTTATAAATTTTACCATTTTCATGTTTCAATTACATTCGAATAAATAAAACTGACGGCTAAAACAAAATATGATATAGAGTATGTATTTCAAAATTAAGTTTTCTTAACTACACCTAAAAATGAAAATTGATTATGTCTATTATTTGGATACATTAAGTTAAATATCCACTCTATTCTGATGCTTAAGAATTAAGAAATACTATAAGCTGTCACATCCTTCATTTTTTTTGAAGTACATAAGTTGTTGATGGCTTTATTAAATAGTGATTAAATAACTATTTGAAAGAGAAAACATCTCATTATAGTAAAGAATTAAATTGTTAAAAATTATAATTATGTCAAACAAATTGTCGAGATGGAGTATGTACTAGAGAATATATTCAATGGGGGCAACCAAATTCACCTTCCTCTCGTTGTACTAGTGAGTAGTAGTCCTTTTACCACACTTAATTGGACTTACCAATTGATTTGAAAACACATGCTCTGCCCCTACCAAAAGCTAATCTTTAAATGAAAATCTCACTATCTTCGCATCCCAAAATCTCTATCCTCCACGTTTAGTTGGTCAAAAGGAATTATGTTATTTATTATGCATTCGAACTATGAAAACAGTCACTAATACTTACATTATAATATGTTATTTATATCATACTTTTTGGGTACAGCCCTTTTTCGAAATCCTACATGAATGCAGAATATTTTATCATTTTATTTATTGAGCTATCTTTTTAACTTAGAAAAATAAAAATCATATATATAAAAAAGCGAAAAAATAGAAAAATTGTAATTTCACTTTACATCTAAATAATGCATGTGCAACTCTCACCAATAGTTGTAACCTTTTCTCCTTTCTCCTCTTCAAAATTAAAGAAAAAGAAAAAAGGACTCTAAGAAAATGAAAGATTTGGGGAGAAGAACAATATGGAAAAAAAAGGTGTCCAACTTGGTCGGCTAACACATTACCTTTGAGTTGGGTTTCACGTATTCATGATTTTATACCTTTTTTCTTTTTATTTTGGGAAGGGTAGAAATTAAAAAATATATAATAAAATTTAGTCAATAGAACTAAAAGTCTTGGCAGGTAATATGACTTGCACTATTTAATTTTGTGCTTTTTTATCCATCACATGCTTTGGCTACTTACTCCTTTCATCACAACCGTCCATTACATAACATTTGATGAATCTAGCCAACTGGTCCACTTTTTTATCGAAGAAATTTTAGTACATATCAGTAAAAATTTATCGCCCTAAGGTGTTTCACTAATCAATAAATTCATAATATATGTTTAAACGTACATTTTTCTCATTTAATCATGATTAATTAACGTATCTTTGTTTTACTTTCTTATCATATGTAAGTTATTTTCATCATTCATATTAGGTATATATTAGCTTCCAAAGATAGTAATCACATTTTTTCACCAAAAAAATATGACTTATATATGTTGTAGCTATAAAATCAATATAGAGCTATCAATATATCTATATCTTTCCCTTTAGGCCTACCCAAAGCGAAAATATAATTTCACTATAAGAGTTTGCTTCTAGATTAAATTTATGTATGGGAATCAAAACGTATATAGTTTTACTTTCTATTCAATCCGGTCTATTTTGGAAAGTAACGTTGCATTCGTACTCACACATTGAAGTTATAAATGAATTCAAATTACTGGTAAAAAATTATAAAATTAGTGGATTAATTAGACAAGTTTTAAAAAAAAACAAATATAGGCTTGGTTGTATTATAGAGACTATTTTGGAATAATTTTATAAATCAGAAGGAAAGCTTCTTCATTTCAATAATGTTGATAACCACTGAGCAATAATGCCAACAACTGTCTAGAAATTCAAGAATTCTTTTGGCCAAAAATAAAGAAGGTAAATATGTACATTGGAAATTAGTGCAGGGGCCCAAAAGCAAATCTTAGAGGTGGTGTCCTTTTCACGAACTACTTCTTAGTCGTCTTATGCTTCTTTCCCACCTTTTTTTAAAGAGAAAATTACGTGACATTTTATCATTCGAAACTATACATAGGGTGGGCGTTCGGTCGGTTCGGTTTGATTTGAAAAAATTCGATTCGGTTATTTGATTTTCGGTTTTGTAAAAGTAGTAATCGAAATCGAACTAAAATAAGTTCGGTTCAGTTTGATTTTCTAATTTCGGTTCGATATATTTCTAATCGGTTTTCGGTTTGAACATTATCATATTGGGCTCTCTCTATGTAATAATTAGACTGACGAATTTGTTGGTTTTCTTTCAAAATTTTGGTAAGTTAGAATAAAATGGTAAGTTTGGATTGGGTCTTTGATGGACTTCAAAATTAGGCCTATATTATTGTAAAAATTGCATGGGGCACTCTATTTGGTCGCCCTCATTTAACCTATACCCACTTTTTAAAAAAGTTTTAACTTGTACCCACTTTTTAAACAACTTCAGGCCTCTTTCTCCTCCTCCTTCTCCTCCTTCGTTTTCTTCTTCTTCTCCTCCTCCTTCTTCTTCTTCTTCTTCGGGTGATATTAAACAACTTCAAGGAACTCATATTTCTGAACACAAGTAGGCACAAGTGCATCTTATTCACATAAAGCGAAGCTCTTGGATTCAGAAAACTTGGTTTAATTGATGATTTGCCAGGGAAGCCATTATGGGAAAGTTTTGATGAACCCACTGATACCTTCCTCATGGTATGAAGATGGATGACGGGAAGTTCAAGTTGACTGCTTGGAATATTACCCAAAAGGACCCAAGCACTGAAGTGCATCCTCTAGAAGCTGAAGTTCAACAAATACTAAACAAACTTCAACTCCTAAAATGCTAAAGTTCAGCAGATACTAAACAAACTTCAGCTCTTAGAATGCTGAAGTTCAGCAATTACAAAACAAAAACTTCAGCCAAAATTGCTGAAGTTCAGCAATTATTGAACTGAAGTGCATACTCTAGGAGCTGAAGTTCAGCAAATACTAAACAAATTTCAGCTCCTAAAATGCTGAAGTTCAGCATATACTAAACAAACTTCAGCTCCTAGAATGCTGAAGTTCAGCAATTACAAAATAAAAACTTCAGGTAAAATTGCTGAAATTCAGCAATTATTGAACTGAAGTGCATCCTCTAGGAACTGAAGTTCAGCAAATACTAAACAAACTTCAACTCCTAAAATGCTGAAGTTCAGCAGATACTAAACAAACATCAGCTCCTAGAATGCTGAAGTTTAGCAATTACAAAACAAAAACTTCAGCCAAAATTGCTGAAGCTTAGCAATTATTGAACTGAAGTTTTCCATTACACTATGAACTGAAGTTTGCGTGATTGCCTTTGCAAGTCAGGCTAAACTTCAGGCAAAAATATCTGAAGTTTTGCTTTGATAAGACTACACTTCAGGCAAAACATTCTGAAGTTCAAACTTAAGACATAAAGTTTTGCTACTTCAGGCCCGTATGTCTAAAGTTACCCGAAAAGTGGGTACGCTTGTAATTTTTTTTTGTAAAGCGGGTATAGGTTAAAAAATAACCCAAAAATCGGGTATAGATGTAAATTCCCCTATATTATTACCTATGGGCTTAGCCTATATATAACTTAAAGAATGTATATGCTAATAATTCGGTTTTTCGGTTAACCGAACCAAATAAATTAATAACCGAAAACTGGACCGAAAAATTAAAATTTTAAAATTTTAAACTGAAACCGACCGAAAAATTCGAATAACCGAAATAAAAATATTTTCAGTTAGGCCGGTTTCTTCGGTTCGGACCGAAATATGCCCAACCCTGGCTGTACAACGACAAAAATAACTCAATAAAATTCCACATGTATTAGGCCTAGAGAGGGTAGTGTGTACGCAGACCTTATCCATACCCCGATGGAGTAGAAAGCATTTGTAGCTATACTTTCAGCAAATTTACCATTTGTAGTTATATTTAAATTTTATAGTAAATCCATGAAACAAGTGATTAATTATTTTGAACTGAAACAAGAGAGCAACAAGCTCTCATAGCTTAGTTAGTTAGAGTGCCCATCTAGTTGGCGAAGTTCTTGAGTTTGAATCTCAACAAGGGCATTTTATTTTTCTATATTTCTATATTTCGCCTTGGTTGTATTCATTGAGCAGACGAATACAGTTGAAAATTCCTCTTTTTTAAAACCAACAATTAGTGGAGTGCTGTGTTCTTATTTATTCTTTCCACAATTAACATGAACAAGGTTTAAATGAGTCATAATAATAACCTTACTCAAGCTCGCGTTCATTGGATTCTTTAAAAATTTATGATTTATTAGCAATTTTATTAAGAAACTTTAACAAAACAACAACAAACAAACAAAAACATTAAGGAATTTTTTTATTTTATATATATATATATATATATATATATATATATATATATATATATATATATATATATATATATATATATATATATATATATATATATATCTATACCCAATATTTTAATTGTTGCCACTGCAAAGGCGGATTCAGGATTTAAACTCTATGGGTTCAAGTTTTAAGGTTTTTAGAATTGAACCCATTATATTTTTTATGTTATGGGTTCATATATATATGTTATTTTTGTTATTTTAATAAATTTTTGTACATAAGTTTTTACTCGGCATCGAAAGTTATTGGTTCAGTTGAACCCATAACCAACAAACTATATCCGCTCTTGATTGCTAGAGGAGTGATATTGTACTTGGTGATCGGCAAAGGCGGATCTAAAATTTTAAGTGTATGGGTTCCTAAAAGAATCTCAAGTTAATATATAATAATAACTGGATTAACGGACTAGATTCCAAGCTAAATATTCTTATACATTTAATGGATTTTTCAATGCAAATACAGGATCTAGACAAAAGCTACTAGGTTCACGAGAACTCGTAATTATTGTGTTAGATCCGACCCTATGGATCGGAATATGACTCTACTAGTGGTGACTATAAGATCCTTAAGATTGATGAAGAAGTATGTTGCCACGACCCAAAATCTCACATGTCGTGATGGCGCCTATCTTAATACTAGGCAAGCCGACAACCTCAATAAATCACAATTTCTTTTAAGTTTTAAATCACATTATTTGAATTCCATATAAAATCCCGCAAATACTGATATAAATACACTCCCAAAACCCGGTGTCACTAAGTACATGAGCATATAAATGATAATACTGTCTGAAAATATAGAACAATACAAACAACTGAAAGGAAAGAGAGACAAGGTAAGCGGACGCCGAGCAGCTACCTCGATAGTCTCCAACAGATAAATCCATAAATCTAGCAACCACCGTATCCGGAAGTACTTGGATATACACACGAAGTGCAGAGTGTAGTATGAGTATAACCGACCCAATGTATTCAATAAGTAACAAGGCTAACCTTTGGATTGAAAGTAGTGACGATCTCAACAGGTACATTTCAGTATAGAAAACACAGTACATAAATGTAGGCATGCTTTCAAGTTTCAATAATTAACTCAGTACAAGTAAAGTAGATCAATTCTCAATGATATGAGGAATACGACATCTCTATGCTACATGCCATATGTGATACAACATAATGAAAATCTCACGTACTCACACTCTCAGAGTACTTAATCGCTCAGTGTTGTACGGGCAAATCCAGTCCAGGGAAGATTTATCCATCATATAAGTAGATAAATAAGGCAACTACATGCCTTGGGAAGTCCATCCCAACTATAAACATCAACTGCGCTCATCGTGGGGGATGCAGACTCCGGAAGGGCTCTTTGAGCCCAAGCGCTATATAAAGCCAATATGGCCTACTGCGGCATGAAGTCTGATCCTATAATAATAAAGCCTATAAGGTCTACTGCGGCGTGCAACCCCGATCAATATAATAATAAATATAAAGCCGATATGGTCTGCTGCGGTGTGCAGCTCGATCCCATAAATATCCTCACAAATAGATGAACACGTCTGAGTATGAAATTTACATTTAAAATAATTAATTCAACAATAACACGATCCTGTGGGTCCCAAAATATCGGCACGTAGCCTAAACATGATCTTTAATACGAGCCTCAGCTCAATTTCTCTAACATGTGGGGAACGTGTGAATAATAACATGATTCTTTGATTATGCAACTCTACGGAATTTATTTAAGTCACAATTTCTATGGTGCACACCCACACGCCCATCACCTACCATGTGTGTCACCTTCAAACAATTCATATAGCAGTAATTCAGGGATTCATACCCTCAGAACCAAGTTTAGAAGTGTTACTTACCTCAAACCGTGCAAGATCTTCATTCCAATATGCCTTTGCCTCGCGAATTGGCCTCTGAATGCCTCATATCGTATCACAATTAATTTGATACAGTAAACACAAGTTATAGGAATCAACTCCTTATGAAAATACTAAATTTTCAACAAAAATTCAAATTTTAACTCAGAAATTATCAGTAGGGCCCACGTATCAAAACCCGAAAAATATTATAAAATATGAACGTTCATTCAACCATGAGTCCAACCATACCCAATTTACCAAATTCCGACATCAACTCGACCTTCAAATCCTCAAATCTTATTTTCAAATTCCTAGGCCCAAATTCACGAATTACACCTCGAAAACACGTAATCTAGTCGAAATAATCGATAATAATTCACGAATTACGGTAATACATTTAAAGAAATTCTTGAAAATTTAACAGTTAAAGGAGCCCTCGACTCATAACAAAGTAAACACAATGGGGGATCTCCCAAAATGTCGTCCTGTAGTTCCGAATGAATATGCAGTATAGGGGAATCTCCCGGAATACGTCCGTAGTCCCAAAGTAAATATGCAGTGCTGGGGGATCTCCCGGAATAGTCCGTAGTCCCAAAGTAAATATGCAATGCTCGGGGATCTCCCGAAATACATTCGTAGTCCCAAAGTAAATATGCAGTGCTGGGGGATCTCCCGGAATACGTCCGTAGTCCCAATTTAAATATGCAATGCAAGATACAATGACAGGTATGGCCTCAAATTATACAGTTTACACTAATCACAGATAAGAAAAAATAGGGATTTAACTAAGCATGGCGCACAGAATGTCAATTAGGCAGTTAAAACACGTAAGCATACTTTTCTAGTCTAAACTAAACAATTAAACATTATTAGTGCAATTCAATAAGAGAAACCATTTATGATTTAAAAAGGATAAACGGAATTTTTCTTTTGCAATAATAGCCCGTGTACGTACTCGTCACCTCACGTACACGGTGCCCACACACCAAATAATATCGAAATATCCTAAGGGGAAAGTCCCCAATACAAGGTTAGGCAAGCCACTTACCTCGAACCAAGCTCAATCAATCGGTCACAATGCCTTTCCCACGAATATCCGACTCTGAATGGCCCAAATCTAGCCAAAAGCAATTACATATCATAATACAACCATAATAGACTCATCTAATTAATGAAATCAATATTTTAACAAAAAAATCCGAAATTAACTCAAAAATTGCCCGTGGGTCCCACGTCTCGGAATCGGATAAAAATCACAAAATACGAACACCCATTCACTCATGAGTTTACTTGTACCAAAATTGCTCAAATCCGATACCAAAATCTCGATCAAAACCCCAAAATTCGGCCTAAAGTTTTTCTCAATTTTTCACCCCAAATCCGAAATTTAACGATGAATTCAAGCATAGATTAGTGGAATATAACCATAAAGGAGTTAAGAATCGTTACCCAATCGATATCTCTGAAAATTCCTCAATCCCTCGTCCAAAATCCGAGCTCCCAACTTTAGTTTTTGATAAAAATGGCATAACCTCCGTTTTTGGAACTTTAATACTGCCCAGACGCGTCCTTCTTCGCGAACGCGGCCACACCCTCGCGTTCGCGAAGTACAATTTACTTCGGCCCAAAAATCCTCCATTGTGAACGTGATGCACATGTCGTGAATGCGAAACCCACTCAGCTTGACCCTTCGCGAACGCGGGATCTCCATCACGAATGTGAAGCACGAAATCTCGCTTGCTTCCAGTTTCTTCTTCGCGAACGCGAGGACCATGTCACGAACGCGTAGCTTCGAGGTTCCACACCTTCACGAATGTGAGAGCAACATCGCAGACGTGAAGAGTAATTCAGCTGCCCTTCTCATATACCTTACGCGAACGTGATGACT
Organism: Nicotiana tomentosiformis; assembly: GCF_000390325.3. NCBI lineage: Eukaryota > Viridiplantae > Streptophyta > Magnoliopsida > Solanales > Solanaceae > Nicotiana > Nicotiana tomentosiformis. The sequence continues at coordinate 118,083,566 of NC_090819.1, forward strand.
CCCTCGCGAACGCGATGAAGAAAATGCCTACAACAAAACACCAGAAATCTGGTATCTTCTAAAGTCCAAAAGTGATCCGTTAAGCATCCGAAACTCACCCGAGACCCCCGGGACCTCAACCAAACATACGAACAAGTCCTAAAACACCATACAAACTTAGTCGAGCTCTCAAATCATATCAAAAATACTAAAAATCACGAATCACCTTCCAATTCAAACTTAAAGAACTTGAAACTTCAAAATTCTACAACTGATGCTGAAAACCTATCAAACCACGTCCGATTGATCCCAAATTTTGCACGCAAGTCATATTTGATATTATGGATCTATTCCAACTTTCGGAATCGAATTTCGACCCCGAAAACTCCAAAAATTGGACTTTTACCATTTTAAGACTAAATGAGCTACGGACCTCCAAAACATAATCCGGACAGGCCCCTAAACCCAAAATCACCTAAAGGATCTAACAGAACCGACGGAATTCCATTTCGGAGTCGTCTTCACACAGTTCCGACTACGGTCCAAATCCTAAGGCTTAAGCTCCCATTTAGGGACTAAGTGTCCCAAAACACTCCGAAACTCAAAACCAATCATCCCAACAAGTCACAATAGCAGAAATAGATATGGGGAAAGCAGTTAATAGGGGATCGGGGCTATTACTCTCAACATGACCGGTCGGGTCGTTACATCCTCCTCCTCTTAAAATAATCGTTCGTCCTCGAATGAGTATAAAGACATACCTGAAACTATGAAAAGATGAGGGTACTGGCTGCGCATATCCTGCTCGGTCTCCCAAGTCGCCTCCCCGACCGGTTGACCTCTCCACTGGACCTTTACTGAAGCAATATTCTTTGACCTGAGCTTTCTGACCTGCCTGTCCAAAATGACTACTGGCTCCTCAGCATAAGATAGATCCTTGTCCAACTGGACTGAGCTGAAATCCAATACATGAGTCGGATCACCGTGATACTTCCGGAGCATAGACACGTGGAATACCGAGTGAACTCCTGCTAGGCTAGGAGGCAAGGCAAGCTCATAAGCAGCCTCCCCAACTCGCCGCAATATCTCAAAAGGACCAATGAACCTCGGGCCCAGCTTGCCCTTCTTCCCGAACCTCATGACACCCTTCATAGGCGATACCCGAAGCAAGACCTGCTCACCAACCATAAATGCCAAATCACGAACCTTCCGGTCAGCATAACTCTTCTGCATGGACTGGGCTGTGCGAAGTCTCTCCTGAATCACCTTCACCTTATCCAGGGCATCCTGGACCAAGTATGTACCCAACAATCAGGCCTCGCCCGGCTCAAACCATCCCACTGGGACCGACACCGCCTACCATACAAAGCCTTATACGGTACAATCTGAATGTTGTACTGGTAACTGTTGTTGTAAGCAAACTCTGCAAGTGACAAATATTGGTCTCATGACCCTCCGAACTCCATCACACAGGCACAGAGCATATCCTCAAGAATCTGAATCGTGCGCTCGGACTGCCCGTCCGTCTGAGGGTGAAAGGCTGTGCTCAGCTCCACCCTATTAGCCAACTTCCACTGTACAGCTCTCCAAAACCGTGATGTGAACTGTGTACCTCTATCTGAAATGATGGATACTGGAATACCATGAAGGCGGACAATCTCTCTGATATAAATCTCAGCCAACCTCTCAGAAGAATAAGTGGTCAATACTGGAATAAAATGAGCTGACTTGGTCAGTCGATCCACGATCACCCAAATAGCATCGGACTTTCTCAAAGTCCGTGGAAGTCCAACTACAAAGTCCATGATGATCCGCTCCTACTTCCACTATGGGATCTCTAACCTCTGAAGTAATCCACCCGGCCTCTGGTGCTCATATTTGACCTGCTGACAGTTGAGACACTTGGCCACAAAACCCAACTATATCTTTCTTCATCCTCCCCTACCAATAGTGTTGTCTCAAATCCTGGTACATCTGCGTGGCACCGGGATGAATAGAGTACCGCGAGCTGTAGGCCTTCTCGAGAATCAACTCCCGAAGCCTATCTACATTGGGCACACAGATCCGGCCATGCATCCTCATCACACCATCATCACTAATAGTCACATCTCTGGCATCACCTCGCCGATCCCTGTCCTAAAGAACTAGAAGATGAAGATCATCGTACTGGCGCTCCCTGATATGGTCATAAAGAGAAGACCGAGCAACCACACAAGCTAATACCCGGCTAGGCTCTGAAATATCCAATCTCACGAACTGACTGGCTAAGGCCTGAACATCCAAGGCTAAGGGCCTCTCAGTTGCCGGAAGATAAGCCAAGCTCCCCAAACTCTCTGCCCGGTGACTCAAGGCGTCGGCCACTACATTGGCCTTCCCCGGATGGTATAATATAGTTATATCATAGTCTTTAAGTAGCTCCAACCACCTCCGTTGACGCAAATTAAGATCCTTCTGCTTGAACAAGTGCTGCAAACTTCCTTGATCAGTGTAAATCTCACAGGGAACACCGTACAAATAATGACGCCAGATCTTTAGGGCGTGAACAATAGCTGCTAAATCGAGATCATGAATCGGATAATTTTTCTCATGCACCTTCAACTGTCTAGACGCGTAGGCAATCACCCTACCGTCCTACATCAATACCGCTCCAAGGCCAATCCTCGAGGCATCATAGTAGACAGTGTAGGAACCCAAACCTGTATGCAATACTAATACTGGGGCTGTAGTCAAAGCTGTCTTGATCTTCTGAAAGCTCTCCTCACACTCCTCGGTCCACCTGAACGGAGCACCCTTCTGGGTCAATCTGGTCATAGGTGCCGCAATAGATGAAAATCCCTCTACAAAGCGACGGTAATACCCCACCAAACCAAGAAAACTCCGAATCTCCATAGCTGAGGATGGCCTTGGCCAACTCTGCACTGCTTCAATCTTCTTCGGATCCACCTGGATCCCCTCACTCGATACTATATGACCCAAGAATGCCACTGAGTCTAACCAAAACTCACACTTTGAAAGTTTTGCATACAACTTCTTTTCTCTCAAGGTCTGAAGTGCAGTCCTCAGGTGCTGCTCATGATCTTCCCGAGATCGGGAATATACCAGGATGTCGTCAATAAACACAATGACAAAGGAATAAATATAAGGCCGGAACACACTGTGCATCAAATGCATAAAGGCTGCTCGGGCATTGGTCAGCCCAAATGACATGACAAGAAACTCATAGTGACCATATCTGGTCCTGAAAGCAGTCTTCGGGATGTCCGGCTCCCGAATCTTCAACTGATGATAGCCAGAATGCAAGTCAATCTTGGAAAACACCCTGACACCCTGTAACTGATCAAATAAATCATCAATGCGAGGCAAAGGATACATGTTCTTCACTGTAACCTTGTTCAAATACCGATAATCAATACACATACGCATAGAACCATCCTTCTTCGTCACAAATAAGACCGGAGCACCCCAAGGTAATACACTGGGCCTGATGAAACCCTTATCAAGCAACTCCTGCAACTGCTCCTTTAACTCCTTCAACTCAGGAGGAGCCATACGGTAGGGAGGAATAGAAATGGGCTGAGTGCCCGGCAACAAATCAATGCCGAAATTAATATCTCTGTCGGGCGGCATACCCGGAAGATCAGCTGGAAACACATCAGGGAAGTCCCTCACTACTGGAACTGACTCGACTGTAGAGGTATCAATACTGACATCTCTCACATAGGCCAAATACACATCACACCCCTTCTCAACCATTCGCTGAGCCTTAAGAAATGAAATGACCCTGCGGGGAGTATACTCTAAGGTACCTCTCTACTCTAATCTCGGCAAGCCTGTCATAGCCAGTGTCACGGTCTTAACGTGACAATCAAGAATAGCATAATGGGGCTACAACCAGTCCATGCCCAAGATAACATCGAAATCTACCATACTGAGTAATAACAAATTGGCTCCGGTCTAAAAACCACTAAGAGCAATAAAACACGACCGATATACGCGGTCCACAATGAGAGAATCTCCCACGGGAGTAGACACATAAATATGGGAACTCAAAGAACCTTGAGATATCCCCAAATGTGGAACAAAATAAGAAGACACATATGAATACGTAGATCCTGGGTCAAATAATACTGATGCATCCCTATGACAGACAGGGATGATACCTGTGATGACTGAATCTGAAGCAACGGCCTTTGAACGGGCTGGAAGGGCATAGTACCTGGCCTGGCCTCCCCCTCTAGGGTGACCTCGACCTCCCCGACCTCCACCTCAAGCTGGATAAGGAGGTGGGGTGGCAGCTGGTGCTGGAATAATGGCCGAAGGACCCGGTGGAGCACGTGGAGGCTGATAAGTTTGTAAAGGTGTAACCCTCATGGCTCTGGGGAAATCTCTAACCATGTGACGAGTGTCACCATACTCAAAACAACCTCTCGGAGGACGCGGCAGCTGAGACTGACTCAGACATGGCCTGCTGAACTGGCCGGTAATAGCACATCGAGTAGGAGGCATACTGGATACTGGCGGTGCATAATAGGGCTCCTGAGGTCTAGGAGGAGCTGGAACACCGCTGGCTGCTGGAAGAGCTGAATGAACAGGGCGACTCACAAAACCCCTACCATAGCGTGCTGCTGGTGCACGAGCTCCTGAATAATGACCAGTCTCTCGAGACCTTTTGGTCTCTCTCTCCTCTCTGTCCCGGGCAAGAATGCCCTCCAATCTCCTGGCGATACTCATAACCTGTTGATAAGAAATATCCATCTCCATCTCCCTGACCATACTAATCCTGATACTCGGGTAGAGTCCCTCAATAAATCGTCGAACCTTCTCTCGAACTGTGGCAACCAAGGCCGGTGCATGTTGGGCCAAATCACTAAAACGGACTGCATACTCTGACACAGTCATAGCACCCTGGCGCAACTGCTCAAACTCTGCGCGCCAAGCATCTCTGAGGCTCTGGGGAACATACTCACGCAAGAACATCTCTGAAAACGAAGTCCGAGTGAGTAAGCCTGCCTCGTCCGGACTACTCAACTCATAGGCACTCCACTACTGATATGCCGCTTCCCTCAGCTGAAAAGCGGTGAAAAAAACCCCACTCGTCTCCACAATGCCCATAGTGCGGAGAATACGATGACACTCCTCATGAAAACCCAGAGCATCATCTATAGCTAGTCCGCTGAAAGTAGGTGGGTGGTACTTCTTGTACCTCTCAAGTTTGAGCTGCTCTGCCTCAGAAGTTGTTGCCCTAACCTCGGGCTGAGCTGGAGCTACCGACTGCATTGGTACAACCTCCGAAACTTGATCGACCTGAACCTGCTGCTCTGGAGTATCGGCGACGGGAGTCTGTGCTCCTCCCCCGGCCTGAGATGTGGCAGGAGCAAGTGGAATTAATCCAACCTGAGCTAAGGTGCTGAACATGCTCAGAAACTGGGCTAGAGTCTCCTGGAGGGATGGTGCAGCAACATGTATCTCAGGTGTCTGTCCTCCAGCTTGAGCTACTGGGGGCTCTTCTGTAGCGGCTCGTGCGGGTGCTCTGTCTGCATCACGTGGACGTCCTCAGCCTCTACCCCGGCCCCGGACCCGGCCTCTCGCGGCTCTAGTAGGGGGCGCGGGTGCCTGGTCATCAGATCCGCTTGTACGTGTCCTCACCATCTGTGAGAGAATAGAATACAGAAGTTTAGAATCTTTAAAGTCAACAATTTTAGCATGACAAGGAATCAAAATAGTGAAATTTTCCTAACAATTCCATAGCCTATCGAAGATAAGTACAGACATCTCTGTACTGATCTGCGAGACTCTAATAAACAGGTTTGTGACTCACGACACCTACGAACCTAGAGCTCTGATACCAACTTGTCACGACCCAATTTCCCCTCCGTATGACGTCGTGACGGCACCTAGTCTCTACAACTAGGTATATGCTATTGTCCGGGTAGTATTAGGACCCAATTCATAAACTATTTGGAATTTTGCACTATATTTGTTAAATTAAAATACCTAAATTATATTAGAACTTGTTAGAGAAATTTTAAAAAGTAGTTAATGATATTTGTATTACATTGGATATAAATCATTATAATGTTTAAGTCAAATGCTTGTAAAATATTCTTCTCTTCTTGTGGAGTGGGCCGAATGCCTCGGCAGTAGATAGATGCATCTATGGATCGTGCCGCATATCCCTCTGCAGTGTACACCTCTCTCTGGATCGGATCGTACGACCTTGGCATAAATCGTGCTTAATAATAACAATTACACGATGCTTTGACATTTTATTTCAGCTTGTGGAGATAAATGATTTATTGGAAATTATTAAATTATGAGAGAATTATTTATTTCTGCTTGTTAAGGAAATTATTATTATTCACATAAACTATGTTTATTTAAAAAAAATAGGATTTTTCTTTTGCAATAATAGCCCGTGTATGTAATCGTCTCCCCACGTACACGGTGCCCACACACCAAATAATATCGAAATATCCTAAGGAGAAAGCCCCCAACATAAGGTTAGGCAAGCCACTTACCTCGAACCAAGCTCAATCAATCGGTCACAATGCCTTTCCCACGAATATCCGGCTATGAATGGCCCAAATTGCTTTTTATGAAATCAACATTTTAACAAAAATTTCGAAATTAACTCAAAAATCGCCTGTGGGGTCCACGTTTCAGAATCGGGTAAAAGTCACAAAATGCGAATACCCATTCACTTACGAGTTTATTTGTACCAAAATTGCTCAAATCCGATATTAAAATCTCGATCAAAACCCTAAAATTCGGCCTAAAAATATTTCTCAATTTTTCACCCCAAATCCGAAATTTAACGATGAATTCAAGCATAGATTAGTGGAATATAACCATAAAGGAGTTAAGAATCGTTACCCAATCGATATCTATGAAAATCCCTCAATCCCTCATCCAAAATCCGAGCTCCCAACTTAAGTTTTTGATAAAAATGGCATAACCTCCGTTTTTGGAACTTTAATACTGCCCAGACGCTTTCTTCTTCGCAAATGCGGCCACACCCTCGCGTTCGCGAAGTACAATTGACTTCGGCCCAAAAATCCTCCATCGCAAATGCGATGCACATGTCGCGAACATGAAGACCACTCAGCTTGACCCTTCGCGAACACGGGATCTCCATCACGAACGCGAAGCACAAAATCTCGCATGCCTCTAGTTTCTTCTTTGGAACGCGAGGACCATGTCGCGAACGCGTAGCTTCGAGGTTCCACACCTTCGCGAACACGAGATCAACATCGCGGATGCGAAGAGTAATTCAGCTACCCTTGTTAGATACCTTACGCGAACACGAGGACTCGCTCGCAAACGCGATGAAGAAAATGCCTGCAACAGAACACCCGAAATCTGCTATCTTTCAAAGTCCAAAAGTGATATGTTAAGCATCCGAAAATTACCCGAGGCCCCCGGGACCTCAACCAAACATACCAGCAAGTCTTAAAACACTATACGAACTTAGTCGAGCTCTCAAATCACATCAAAAAATGCTAAAAATCACGAATCACCTTCCAATTCAAACTTAAAGAACTTGAAACTTCAAAATTCTACAACTGATGTCGAAGCCTATCAAACCACGTCCGATTGACTCCAAATTTTGCACGTAAGTCATATTCGATATTACGGACCTATTCTAACTTCCGAAATCAGATTCCGACCTCGATATTAAAATTTTCACTACCGGCTCAAAACTCCAAAAATTTGACTTTCACCATTTCAAGCCTAAATGAGCTACAAACCTCCAAAACACAATCCGGACACGCCCATAAACCCAAAATCACCTAATGGAGCTAACGGAATTAACGGAATTCCATTCCGAAGTTGTCTTCACATAGTTCCGACTATAGTCCAAATCCTAAGGCTTAAGCTCTCATTTAGGGACTAAGTGTCCCAAAATACTCCGAAACACAAAACCAATCATCCCGGCAAGTCACAATAGTAGAAATAGATATGGGAAAAGCAGTTAATAGAGGATCGGGGCTATTACTCTCAAAACGATCGATCGGGTCGTTACAGATCATAAGTGACTTACCTTTAGATTTTCTGTGAATTCTCTCTGAAAAATCGCCTCAACCCGTGTTGGAAATGATCAAAAATGGCAAAAGCTCGAAACCCTTTATTTTTGTACACTGACCAGAGGTTCTGCACCTACGGAATTTTTAGTCGTTTCTGTGCAACCGCTTTTCTGGTCATTTTGCCGCTTATGTGCCTCCTTCGCTTCTGCGGGTAAGAGTCCGCTTATGCGGAGAAGCTGTCCGTTTCTACAGTTTTACCTAGCTTCCCTTGCCTCCGCTTCTGCGACCTTGGTGTCGCTTCTGCGGACTCACTTCTGCGAGGTTCCGTCCGCTTCTGCGATCAACAAGCCACTTCTGCAGCTTCGCAGATGCGGCAAAAGCTACGCACCTGCGCACACTAACCCTTTCATGCCTGAACGCATCTGCGATGCCAAGCTCGCTTCTGCGAGAAAATGTTCGGATGTGCGATTGCACTAGAAGGCAAATTTTTCAGATTTTCTGTAAATCAAAATTTTGATCCGTTAACCATCTGAAACTCACCCGAAGCCCACAGGACCTTAATCAAATATACCAACAAGTCCTAAAATATTATACGAACTTAGTCGAAGCCTCAAATCACATCAAACAATACTAAAACCATGAATCGTACCCCAATTCAAGCCTAATGAAAACTAACAAATTCTAACTTCTATATTCGATGTCGAATCCTATCAAATCAAGCCCGATTGACCTCAAATTTTGCACACAAGTTATAAATGATATATCAGACCTATGAAAATTTTCAGAACTGGATTCCAACCCCGATATCAAAAAGTCAACTCCCAGTTAAACTTCCAAACTTTAAATTTTCCATTTTCGCCATTTCAAGCCTAATTTAACTACGGACTTCCAAATAATTTTTCGGACACACTTCTAAGTCTAAAATCAACATACAGAGCTATTGGAATCATCAAAACTCTATTCTGGAGTCGTTTACTCATAAGTTAACATCCGGTCAACTATTTCAACTTAAGCTTTAAATATTGGAACTAAGTGTTCCAATTCATTCTGAAACCTCCCCGACAAGTCATAACACTATAATTGAACACATGATAAGCAGTAAATGGAGAAACATAGTTGTAATACTTAAAACGACCATTCGGGTCGTTACATGTCTAATAAATTCTAGCATTGAATAGTGGTTTCTTGAAAATTTTGATAGATATCCTACTGGCATTAACCTTATGTCTTGGGATATCGAATCTTTGTCATTTCTGCATGGTGCTTTTCATCGACTTGGTATGTCATTAGATTATTATGTGATTTCATTTAGAATTTTGAATGATGTATAGAGAGATACCATTGCCGGAGCAAATACGCTTAGTTTACGACGCGGATCACACGGAAAGTAGCGTTTCAATATTGAGAGAAATGCTTTGTGTTATTCTACTTCTTATATTCTTAGGAATGGGGGCACTTTTAAGTTATGGTGAACGAAAGACTATGGTGTCAAGGAATCTTGGTACTAATTGGCTATTATAGCATGTACAAGTCTTTTTTCAACGAGACCAAAATATTGGTTTGCGGAGCGTAAATTACTACATTTTTCGTGATATTGGGCAGATATTAATTTTGTATCCAACGAATCATAGGATTAGGCTTTGTCCTCGAAGTGATACCATTCAAGAAGGATTTTTTTATACATAAAGCTTAATCTTTTCAAAATTATCTATTTAATATTTGCTTATGTATGATGAAGGTACTTTGTTCTTTTAGTAATCATGTATTCGGAAACTTTGGACTTCAGTGAAGAGAAAAAATCAACCAAAAAAAAAAAAGAACAGAAAAATATGATAATACTCTACTTCAAGAGATTTACAACTATTATAACTTCGTCTCTCTCAAGTTAGTTGCGGTCGACTATACATTCCTCACTATCCATATCGTTGACCAATCTAATTTCAATGATGAAGGCATATCATAGTCGAGGGGGACAAAATTGATTAGATTGGTCAACAACATGGATAGTGAGGAACGTATAGTCGACCTCAACTAACTTAAGATAGAGACGAACTTATCGATGGGGATTGTGTGACCTAAAATTTAGATTTAGGTTCGTATACAATTAGATTTATAGAGAAAGGGGTTAATATAAGTCAATATTAATATCCAAATAATTGATCTAGTGTATTTGTGATGAATACCAAACATGTGATGTTAGATAGCAATATCTTGGAGTAATAAGAAATAACATAAATCCCCATCGATAATTTTAGCTATCTTGATTTCATATTTATAGGTCGATATATTTATAGGTCGATGAATGACACGACCAATTTATATACACATCTCATTTTAAGAACTACCTCATAAGTAACAAGTTATACTAATATACTACTATTGAGTGTATGGATCCGCGATTGGACCTAAGGTCTCAATTGTGTCACTTTAGATGTGCCACGTGTGATGTTCCTAAGTAGGGTGCAACACTAATAACCAAGGGATGTGTGATGACCCGATAGGTCATCTTATGTTGAGAACCTAATTCTGCGTTTTGAAGCCTTAAATACCTCATCTTAACCATCATCGATTTGCGTGCGCAGTTCGAAAAGTTTTTATGTTAAAAAAACTAATAAAATATGAAATTTTTGCCTTAAGATCGATTTGAGTTGACTTCGATCAATGTTTTGAGAAAACAGATCTGAATTCATGTTTTGACGGTCCCGATGGGTTCGTATCGTGATTTGGGACTTGGACGTATGCCCGGAATCGAATTCGGAAGTCCCTAGTCCGAGTTATCGCTCTTTGTTGAGATTTGAAAATTAAAGGCTTATTGATTTTGAAATGTTTGACCAATGTTTGACTTTTTGGATATCGGATCCGTATTTTGGTTTCAAAATCCGGTATAGGTCCAATACTATATTTATGACTTATCTGTCAAATTTGGCGAGAAACAGAGTTGGTTTGGCGTGATTCGGACGTCCGATTGCAAAAATAGAAGTTTCAACATTTCTTGAAAATTTTATTTGATTTGGTGTTCAATTCGTAGTACTAGGTATTATTTTGGCGATTTGATCGCGCGAGCAAGTTCGTATGATAATTTTAGACTTGTGTGCATGTTTGGTTTGGTGCCCCGAGGGTTCGGGTAAGTTTCAGATAGGCTACGGAGTGGAATTTGACTTAGTAGGCATTTGGACATAAGAATTGTAAAATTCAAAAAAATGGTGAAAAATATTTTCAAGTCAAAATAGTATTTGAAATTTAGAGTTGTGTTTGGACATAAATTTCAGTTTGGGTTATTTTTGAAGTTTTGTGAGTGATTTGAGTGAAAAATTTGAAAAATAACTTTTTGCAATTTTTAAATTTTTCAAAAATTTCCAAAATGCATCTTCAAGTGAAAATTGGAAATTTTATGAACAAACGCTAATTTCGAAAAAAAGAGATTTCTTTTCGAAAAAATCTTCCATCAAACTTTATGTCCAAACGGGCCCTAATATTGCTGGTGTGCTTCAGTTTTTAGTGCAGGCTTCAGACCTCGCAATTGCGAGGTTAGGTTTCGCATATGCGACCTCTAATCGGTTCGCATTTGCGAGCAACTCATCGCATTTGCGAAGTAGCTGGGGCACCTCAAGTTCGCATTTGCGATCAAAAACTTTGCATTTGCGAAGTGGGACAATGGGGTACAATGATTGCAATTGTGATCAAAAGGTCGCATTTGCAGAAGGTCAAAGTTCGCATTTGCGAACAAATCATCGCAAATGCGATGATAGCAGGAATGGAAGGGACTTCGCATTTGCGGACAACGACTGACCAAATAGCTGAGAAAAACGGAATTTTTGTTCATTCTCTCAAATTTTCAAACATAGAAACCCTAGAGGCGATTTTTCAAAGAACTCTTCTTCCCCAAATCATTGGTAAGTGATTCTAACCTATTTTCTTTAAATCTTTCATTACATTTCCTAAGATTTTAATCTAAAATCTAGTGTTTTCATGGTGGAAATTGGGGGTTTGGGTAGAATTAGGAATTTTTATAAAATGGGAATTTAGACCTCGAATTGAGGTTCGATTCCAAAACAAATTATATAACCGGGCTCGGGGGTGAATGGGTAAACGGATTTTGGCCCAAATTTTGGGTTTGGACCAAGCGGGCCCGGGAGTTGACTTTTGTTGACTTTTTCAATAATGACCTAAATTGAATCCTTTGCAATCGTGGGTAGCTCCTAAGACTTAATTCGAATCGTTTGGTTGATAATTTGCTAGATTCTATTGGTTCGGAGGCTTGTTTGAAAGGCAAAGCTGTGATTGAGCTTTGAGTGGACCGAGCGAGGTAAGTATCGTGGTTAACCTTGACTTGACGGATTATGACTCATTTGTCTATTTTCTACATGTTTAGATATTGGGTATAATGTACATGTGAGGTGACGAGTACTTATGCATTGTTGACGGGTTAAAGCATACGGGTGGAACTTGTTCCTTGTAGTTTGTTGCTTACTTTGATCTTGTTATCCATGCTTAGACTAGTTACGTACTAAATTGATCATTCTTATTATGTTTACGGGCTTTTGTGATAATTGAGTATTGATTCAGAAGTTGAGATTGGTATTGTGGAACCATTGTTGAAGTAAGGCTTATTCTTGTTGATTCTATCTCCCTGTTATTACTTGTTCATTGTTACGTGGTAAGGGAGAGTGTTAATGCACGAAGGGTGATGCCGTGCCATATTGTGAGTGTTAATGCACGAAGGGTGATGTCGTGCCATATTTTGAGTGTTAATGTACGAAGGGTAATGTCGTGCCATATTGTGAGTGTTAAAGCACGGTGAGTGATGTCGTGCTATGTTGTGAGTGTTAATGCACTAAGGGTGATGCCATGCCATGTTATGAGAGTGAATGCACGAAGGGTGATGTCGTGCCGTGTCTATTGATTTATATTGTGAGGTTGAGAGTGAAAGCACGAAGGGTGATGCAGTGCAATTTTCTTCATTGTGCTTAATTGTTTTTACTGGTTAAATGCATATTGACTGTTCTGGTTATCATTTCCGATATATCTATCATATCTTGTATCCCCTTAGCATGTCCCCCTCCCCAATAGTACGTGTTTAGCTTTTATTTGTTGTTACCTTGTACATATATCGTTATCTGCACATGTTTATTATGTGGGTGTCTTGTCATAGCCTCGTCACTACTTCGTCGAGGTTAGGCTCGACACTTACGAGTACATGGGGTCGGTTGTACTCATTCTATACTTTGCACTTCTTGTGCAGACTTTGGTACCGTCCCTAGCTGTTCGTAAGGCGTAGCAGCTTAGATTTGCTCATTGGAGACTCGAGGTAGATCTGTTGGCGTCCGCAGACCTTGGAGTTTTCTTTCAGTTCAAAACAGTTATATTTCGTTCAGACTTTGTTTGTAGAAAATCTTAGAAGCTCGTGAATTGTGACTCCAGATCCGAATTGTATCAGATATTATGGGCTTTATGTTATTACGCACTTGATTTTATTTTATTTTGGTTTAATTGACTGTATCTATTGAATTGAATAATAATTGACTTAATGGTTCTCTAATGTTGGCATGCCTAGCAAGTGAAATGTTAGGCGCCATCACGGTCCCGAAGGTGGAAAATTCGGGTCGTGACAAGATGAAAGTAGAGAGTCCACATTCTCTGTTTATATATATATATATATATATATATATATATATATATATATATATATATATATATATATATATATATATAAAGTAAACCAAAGCCGTCTTTATTAGGGCATGAGGAAGACCTAATCTCTGGTATAATCAATGAACCAATTCCAACACCCTCTAACCTTTAAGAAATGCAACTCCAATATGGTAAAAACATTATTGAAGTGGATATAGAGGTGGAGCCAAGATTTAAATTTAATGGATTTAACTTTTAAGATTTCAGCATTAAACTCATTGTACTGTTAAAATTATGGGTTCAGTTATAAGATTTCTTGAGATTTTAGTAGGTTTTTAAATGTATATTTACATTCCGTATCGAAATTTATGAGTTCAGATAAACCCGCAGCAAGCTTTGGTGAAAAATTCCGCTATCTATTTACCATCATGTCATTTGTTCTATATATCTTCATGCCAATTTACCAACCAATCAATCATGTTCTTAACAACAAAAAATACTTTTCATTTGTGACAATAATTGATAAATTGTTATAAATAGAATTGTATTTAAGGTGAATATCTATATTTTAGAGAGATTTTAGGGATTATTACTTGGTGGCTAAGTCACTCTTTCCCTATAAATAGAGGAGTTATTCCATTGTAAATTATCCCACAATCAATAAGAATCCCCTCTCTCTACTTTTCTCTCCAATACTCTTCTTCTTCTTTTATTATTTTATAACACGTTATCAGCACGAGACCCTACCGTCTCAAGAAGCTCTTTGAGAAGACTAAGCAAATATGGATATCTCACAGAGAAAACTTGGATCAAAGTTCAATTGTAAAAATATTTTTTTAATTGATTCATGTACGACGCATACAATATTCAAAGAGAAAAAATATTTCTCTCGTTTAAATATGTGTAAGGAAGATGTTACTATAATTTCTTGTAGTAGTAATCTAATTGAAGGCTCTGGAAGAACTACTATAACTCTGCATAGGGGAACAATACTTATCATAGATAATGCAATGTTCTCCTCCAAGTCTAAGAAGAACTTGTTGAGTTTTAAAGGTATCCGCCGAAATAGATAGCATACTAAGATAATAGATGAGAATAATCTTGAATATCTCACCATTACCAAAAATGTCTCTGGCCAGAAGAGGATTATTGAGAAGTTCCCATCTTTATATTGTGTCCTGTATTGGACAAGGATTAGTGCAATTGAGGCACATTCTATCGTAAACCAAAAGGTTCCTGATTCCAATATATTTGCACTTTGTCATGATCGATTGAGTATCCATTAAAGAATTTAAAGATTCTTTTAAATAATGAATTTCCTTGCACTTTTTATTGTCACACCTCCTTTTTCCGAAAGAGGGATTAGGGGAATTTTTCCAATTAAAGTGACATTAATCGAAATGGGATTATTTATTCAATCAGAGTCACCACTTGGAATAATTTATGGTGTCCCAAGTCACCTGTTTATCTTAAATCCCAAATCGAGGAAATTTGACTCTATTTTTATGGTCCGTGAATACAAAAGACCGGGTAAGGAATTCTGTTAACCCGGGAGAAAGTGTGAGGCACTCCCGAGTTCCGTGGTTTTAGCACGGTCGCTCAACTATTAATAATTGGCCTAATTATCTGATTTATTACATGTTTGAACCTATTGTGCATTTTATTCCTTTTAACCATTTTTTTTATATTTATGGAGATTATTTAAATAAGTCGCGATGTCGCGCACTTATTATTTTTGTACACATTGTGAATCGCGTCACATGAAACGCACCCGCGATTTACAACATGTTAATTTTTATCACTTATTCGAAGTTATGGTCGGGTCACATGAAATGCACACCCAAATTGGGATTTATGTATCGTGACCATGCCACGGGAACCGTACCCATGACCACGATGATTCATTATTAATCGCGCTTAAAGCAAACTACGATGTTCATGAATCAATTATTCGACTATTTGAGATCGTGTATTGGGGTCTATAGCTAAGGAGTCGTTATTGGGATAAATTACAGATAAGGTTGAAGAACTTAATGACGGGAATTTCTGGGCCATGAAAGTTTGAATTAATTGCCAACATACATACCAACAGAGTAAATGGATGAAATTGAATCACAATCTAACTTTTGAGGAATTTCGCATGCATAACCGGAAACGAATTAATAGCCACTTTGGACATTGCAGTGATAGCCATTTTTGAGTAACAGCCAATTTTAGCCTTCATTTGCAGCCAATCGATCAACTCAAATGCTAAAACTTACAATAACAAACACACATGACGAGTCCGAAAATCAGAACAGATTTAGAACATAATGGTTTCAGAACTTAACAAAACTCAACAATAGAATCATATTCATATTATGGCTACTAACTTTCATCGGCCAAACATTCGCATGTACTGCCACGAAGGATGAATTTAGTCTTTGGTTCTAAGAATGATCCAAACAATAGCAATTAAAAGTAGACATGTCTCAAATCTGAAGACATATATGATATTATAATTGAAAGGTGATATTCAATCAATACTATGAACATTACATGAAGATTTAGGTATCAATTTCATGACTGAATCCACTAATAACAAAGAAAACGTGATACTAAACATACACAAGAAGAAGAACTAGATAACTTCAATAGAACACAAGAAATAACGGCAAAAAAATAACTGATTCCATTAATTTCAAAGCACGCATATCTCTTCCATGTAGGCATATTTCATATCCAATTTACAGTCCAAGGTTCAAAAGAGGTACCTGGACAGCAAGAGCAATAAAATAAGATAAGTCTCTGAAATTGCAATGAAGCATTAGCAGTAAGAATAACAGCAGCAGAAATATCGGAGCAGTGGATATAAACTAAACTCCAAAAACCCAGAACAAAATGAAGACCCAAGAACAGCCAATGAAGCCAACTGATTTTTTTTTTTTCTGTATTCTCCCTTTAAGCTTAGAAGAGAAAAAGTTCGAATAAAAATGAAGAAGAAGAAAAAAAATCCGTCCTCTTCTTTCTGAGGGTTCTCCCTCTTTTATATAATGTAAGCATGTGCTGTGTGTGAGGAATAGGGGGTGTGAGAATCTTTTGCCAGCTTCCTGAAAATCAGGAAAATAACATCTTTTGCAACTGAAATGGACAGCTGTCCAATTCCAAAAATTCCTTCCTATTCTTCAAACCCCTTAACTTCTCAAATTGACCCTTTTTTAACCCAAATTTAAATTAACTTCCTCATATTATTGTATTTTGGTCCCTTATTTCTATTCTAGAACTTTTCTGCTATTAAAAGAAAAAGATTCTGTTCAATTCTAGTTCCCGAATGCCCCCTTAAACTTTGGTTAATGACAAAGGAACCTTAGCAAGGAATCATACGGATCAGAACAAAAGTAAAAGTGCAAAAACCAAACCATTTAATAACTTATTTTAATATCTAATTAACTCAAAATTGATTAAACTAAAAACTGGTGTGATTAAATTAATTAACATGTAATTGACCTAACTATGTAATTAATTAGAGCGTGCAAGCAGAAATTAAATAAAACTGTCTTCAATTGAGCAAAGCAAACCATAAACTACTTTTAAATGATCATGCAATTGAAATGGAGATTTAGGTATCAATCCGGTCAAAACAGAAAAGCAAGCAAAAAAAACAAAAGAAAATATTAATCCAAATTTAATGAGAAGCAGTGAACAAAACCGGCTAGTTAATAATGGTGATAAGCTTTGACCAGACTCCGATGATTCCGGAGTAAACTTAAACTTACATTAATCAATTGTTCTTGACAAGAACAATTAATTAATGTTAGTTTCAACTCAAAACGACTAAATCGATGAGCAAAATCAGAAAGGAACCAAGCTAGGTTTTCTGACAACTTTAATCGAACATCGACCCTTCGAAATAAACCGAGAAATAGAAAAACACCACGAGAACAGACGATTAGTGCAAATTTCAAGACGAATCGAGTCTTGAAACTTCAAGAGTCGAAAAAGAGTGAAACTAGGTTGCAAGAGGGTTTTCGGATCCGGAATTCAAGGGTTTTGGGGAGGTTTCTGGAGAGATTGATGGGGGATTAGGGATTAGGAGGGTATGAGGGTTATAGGGTGTGAGTTTGAGGGAATTTGGAGTGGCGCCGCCGACAAGGGAATTTTGGGCGGCTAGGGTTCTGAGGGAGTTTGAGAGAGAGATGAGGGGTTTGGGGGCGACTAGGATTTGGTGAGTGAGAGAGAGGGAGAGGAAAATGAGAGAGGTCTCAGGGGTTTGGGGGAGGGGAGGGGCTCCGACAGATATAAAGGGTTAGAGGGGGAGTTACGGGCCGCTCGATCAAAGGAAATCAACGGCTAAGATCGTCGTTAATGAAACGACGTCGTTTTGGTTAAGTGATGGGGCTGGACCGGGTGAGGGGGTTTGGGCTTGGGGCGAGTTCGGACAATTTGGGGCAATTGGGTCACTGAATATGGTGGCCCAATCCGAAATTGAACAAGATTTTTTTTTTTGATTTTTATCTTAATAAATTTAATTTTTTTAAAAAATCCTAAACTAAATCCTACATCAAATTTAATTTGTAAAGTTAAATTAATTATCTATTTCTAACATAAAATAATTAATTAACTTAATACTAATGAAAAAAAATTACTAATTTGCAACTGAAAGTTAAAAAATGTAAAAATGTCCAATATTTTGATTTTTTTGTTTAATAATGCAATTAACTTATATAATTAAATCCTAAATGCAATTAAGATCTAAAATGTTATGCATGAAATACTTTAGACATTTTGGTACTTTTCTTATGATTTTAAAACGTTAAATATGCAACTAGATGCAAGCAACAATTAACCAAAATTCCTACAAATTCTATAAAAACTAAAAACAATTAAGAAAAACTCTATTTGTGAATTTCTATAGGAATATTTTAGTCGGTCAAAAATTACGTGCTCACATTTATTATCAAAGCAAGTTAATTATTAGATCATCACCAACAAAGGTTGGGATTGAGTCCCCTGTATTTTTGGAACGTATATAATGGAATATTTGTGGACCTATTCACCTACCTAGTGGGTCATTTAGATACTTTATGGTCTTAATGGATGCATCTTCTAGATGGTCTCATGTATGCCTATTGTCATCTCGCAACCTGACATTTGCAAAATTAATGGCACAAATAATACGATTACGGGCACAATTTCCCGATAATCCAATTAATTCTATTAGACTCGATAATGCTGCTGAGTTTTCATCCCAAGCGTGTAATGATTATTGCTTATCAATTGGAATAAAAGTGAAACATCATGTAGCTCATGTTCACACTCAAAATGGCCTTGCAGAGTCTTTGATTAAATAACTGTAATTGATAGCAAGACCATTACTCATGAAAACGAGATTACCTACTTCTGTTTGGGGTCATGCCATTTTACATGCAGCAATGCTAGTTTGTCTCAGACCGACAAATTGTTACACCTTGTGCGTCCCAAGGTGATGCAATAAAAATGAGACTTGTTAATCATGATTTAAATTATTTTAAAGTCATAATATGTCTATATATGATGTTTGGATAGAAAATATGAAGTTTGCAAAAAATCGGATTAAAGTTTCGGAAACACCGACTAAGGATTTGTCCTGTAACAGAGCTTTTTGAGAAATATATTTTGTATACTATATGGAGTTTTTTTGGGACGTATTATATACCAAATTGAAGGTCTTGGAATTTAGTTTCCAACACTCTTAACCGTTCATTCATACGATACCCGGATAAAAAGTTATAAGCGTTGGAAGAAGGGCCAATCAAAGGGTGCCAAGTATCACCTTTATGACTTTTAAAATAATTGGGATATTTGCATCCCATCTCGTCTATTTCTCCAATTTTTTAGAGAGCTCGCCCAAATAACACTCCTAACTTTACTCTTAAGCTCTCTATAAGAGATTCAAACAATATTATTATCCCGGGCACAGAATCAAGAAGCGATAACATTAAAACGATCCCTACGATGTAAGTATCGCTATATCGACTCTCTTTTTCTTTGTGGTTTGAGTTTTGGAAGGTAATTCATAGTTAAGAAAATGTGTACTTTCTGTATTTAAGTGTTTAAATATCAATGAAGGTTGATAAATTTATTTTCTAATAGTTAGAACTTACGGGACGGTGATCGAAAGCCGTGAGTTCGAGTTATTTGACTTGTAGTGGACTGTTTTATGGGCTGTTTTGTGTTGCCTTTGAGCTGCATATTTTTTTACTGTTTAATGGAGTTTTGTAGGATAAATGGTGTGGAGAAAACCACATAATGACGGAATGGTGGGCTGGTCATTCATCGTTACATTATTTTAAGTTGTTTGACACTACTTTGGTTGTCGTTTTATATATGAAGTGATTAGGGTGTGTGGGCTGTTTTGTGGTATATTGTGATGGAGATAAGGTTTGAAAATGGTGCTTATATGTTGTTATTGTTGTGTTCTTGTTGTTGTTGGTATATGGTATTGGAGGAGGGCCTAGTTACAGGGGAGATGCTGCCCAAATTTACGTAAATGAGCAACTAGTTTAAGTTGTAGACTTAGCTTTTACTCAACACTGATTTTGAATCTCCTTGTGATGTGGTAGATTGAATTGAGTTTTTTGAAGAATTTCTTAGAAGGTATTAAGGACTCAACAGAGTTAAGGTATGTTAAGGCTATCCCTTCTTTCTTTTTGGCATGATCCAAATGATACAGACGAAACGAGCAAAATACGCAACTTTCATAAATGACTCTATTCATAGAAATACTAGGGGTGTCTATATTCTTGATTCCCCATATGAATTATTATTATATCCTCTATTCATGGGTCTCAGAAAAATACGTATTTTATAAAGTTTGTCCGAAAGGCATATTGATTTTATGATATTCGAGAAATCTTATTAACGTATTTCTTATGCATTTCATGCATTTATACATGTACATTGACCTATGACCAGAAGACGTTATATACGCATATATTATATGTATATGGGATATGTGAAAATGTTACGACGTTATATACGCACCACCACCTGATCAGCTGGTATACGTTGATAATTTTGCCCACATTGGCTAAGATGATATGATGGGATGCCCTCAGAGGTTTGATGATGTTATGTACACATATACCTATGCATGGTATGACATTTATATGCACATGCATGACATTATAATTTTTCATGATT
Source organism: Nicotiana tomentosiformis (assembly GCF_000390325.3). Lineage (NCBI taxonomy): Eukaryota > Viridiplantae > Streptophyta > Magnoliopsida > Solanales > Solanaceae > Nicotiana > Nicotiana tomentosiformis. Next base: position 118,104,361 of record NC_090819.1, read on the forward strand.
CACAGAGCTATTCAGAATTTCAGGTTGAGTTCTTTACTCCATGTTTTTTCCATGTCTTTTATATACTACTGTCATGTCTTACATACTCGGTACTTTATTTGTACTGACATCTCTTTTGCCTGGGGACGCTACGTTTCATGCCCGCGGTTCCCGATAGACAGGTTGAGAGTTCTCCTAGTAAGCTATCAGCTCAGCAGAAGGTGTTTGTGCACTCCACTTGCTCCGGAGTTACCTATTTGGTCAGTATGATTTGAATATGTATTGTTTGGTATGGCGGGGCTCTGTCCGGACCTTTATGATATTTATGTACTCTTAGAGGCTTGTAGACAGATGTCATGTATACGGATACTGATATGGGCATATAGGCCAGTACGTCATATGTATAAGTCGGTATATCAAGTTGGGTCATCCTATATTGAGTATTTCCTAATGTTTTATTCTACTTATTTCACGACAACCTCTCCGACTCAATTACCTATGATAGTATGATACGAAAAATACGTTACATTGGTACTCGGTTGAGTAAGGTATTGGATGCCCGTCGCGGCTTATCGGTTTGGGCCGTGACACAAATTATCATAAATATTCTCCGTTGCAATTAGTTTTGGGTCATGAACTTAATATATCCCATTTAAGATTTTTGGATGCACAGTATATGTGCTTGTAGCATCGCCATATCACACCAAAATGGGTCTTCAAAGAAGGTAAATATATGTTGGGTTTGAATTGCCCTCCATTATTCGCTACCTCAAAACATTAACGAGAGATTTGTTTACTGCTCGATTTATAGATTGTCGATTCGATGAGGCATTTTTCCCAAAATTAGGGGGAGAAATTGGTGAAATCAAATGGAAAATTTCGTGAAAAAATTCATCATTGTCTCATCTTGATCTACGTGCCTCTATTTGTGAAAAAGATGTGCAAAAGATTATCCATTTGTAGAAAATAAAAAAATCAAATGCCAGATGTATTTACAGATCTGAAAAGTATAACAAAATCACATATCCCTGCAGAGAATATTCCAATCTGTATTGATGTCCCCGTTGGACAATCTTCTAGTGTCATAGCTAATGAGTCAAAAGCATGCCTAAAACGTGACAGGCCATTAGGTTCTAAGGATCGAAATCCTAGAAAAAGAAAAATAAATGATCAAGATGACACTACGAAAGAGTCTCATAAAGAAATCCACGATTTAACCAATCTTGAGATTCATGAGAAAATCACTGAGTCTGAGACTCAAGAAAATAAGGAACTATTAATAAACCCAATCGATATTGAGACGAGTTTGAATCGATTGGATATAGTGGTAGATTATGTCTTTGTATATAATGTTGTATCTAGAATTATGCAAGATAGTGAAGATCTTGAACCTCAATCTATTGGAGAATATCGACAAAGAAGTGATTGGCCAAAATGACAAAAAACAATTCAATCAGAGTTGAATTCACTTGCAAAATGTGAAGTTTTTGGGCATGTAGTCCAAACCCCTAATGTTGTTAAGCCTGTTGGCTATAACTGGGTCTTTGTACGCAAGACGAATGAGAAAAATAAGGTTCAAAGATATAAGGCTCGGCTCGTTGCCCAAGGATTTTCACAAAGTCTTGGTGTCGATTATGAAGAGACATATTCACCTGTTATGGATGCAATAACATTTCGTTATCTCATTAGTTTTACTGTCCATGAAAAGCTTAACATGCATTTAATGGATGTGGTAACAACCTACTTTTATGGCTCACTTGATAATGAGATATACATGAAAATTCTCGAGGGATTTAAAATGCCTGACACACATAATTCAAAATCCCGGGAAATATTTTCATTCAAATTGCAAAGATCTTTGTATGATCTAAAGCAATCAGGAAGACTGTGGTATAACCGCCTTAGTGGGTATTTATTAAAGGAATGTTATATAAATGATACAATTTGTCCATGTATTTTTATAAAGAAAATAACATCGGAATTTGTTGTACTTACCGTATATGTTGAAGACATAAATCTTATTGGAACTCCTATAGAATTCCAAAAGGCAATTGATTATTTAAAAAGGAATTCGATATGAAAGATATCGGAAAGACAAAATTATGTCTCGGTTTGCAAATTGAACATTTGGCAAACGAGATTTTTGTTCATCAATCTGCCTACACACAAAAGGTATTGAAACGATTTTACATGGATGGAGCACATCCATTAAGTACTCTGATGGTTGTTCGATCACTTGATGTGAATAAGGATCCGTTTCGACCTCAAGAAAATAATGAAGAGCTACTTGGTCCTGAAGTACCATATCTTAGTGCAATTGGTGCACTAATGTATCTTGCTAATACTACAAGGCTTGACATAACTTTTTCAGTTAAAGTTTTAGCAAGATATAGCTCTTTTCTTACAATGAGACATTGGAATGGAATCAAACACATATTACTGTATCTAAAAGGGACTACCGATATGGGCTTATTTTATGGCAATAATTGCAGTCCCGATCTTGTTGGTTATACCGATGCTGGGTATTTATCTAACACACACAAGGCTTGATCTCAAACAGGCTATGTGTTTACACGTGGAGGCACCACCATATCTTGGTGATCGATTAAACAATCAATCATGACTACTTCATCTAATCATACTTAGATAATTACTATTCATGAAGCAAGTCGAGAATGTGTGTGGTTGAGGTCTATAATACATCTTATTCGAGACAAATGTGGTTTGAAGTGTGACAAACTACCCACAATTTGTACGAAAACAATGCAGCATGCATATCCCAATTGAAGGGAGGATTCATAAAAGGAGATAGGACAAAGCACATTTCACCAAAGTTATTTTTCACACATGATCTTCAAAAGAATGGTGATATCAATGTGCAACAAATTCGTTCATGTGATAATATGGCTGATTTGTTCACCAAATTTCTACCGATATCAACCTTCAAGAAATTAGTGTACAAGATTGGGATGCGAAGGCTCAAGGATGTGAAATGATGCTCTCATCAAGGGGAGTTAATACGCATTATACTCTTTTTTTCTTACAAGGTTTTGTCCCACTAGATTTTCCTTGCAAGGTTTTTAATGAGGCAACCAAAAGGCGTATTTCTAAACATGTGTACTCTTTTTCCTTCTCTAGAAATGTTTTCCACTAGGTTTTATTTTAATTAAGGTTTTAACGAGGCACATTATCTGTTGAATAGACTTTCAAGGGGGAGTGGTATAAATAGAATTATATTTAAGGTTAATGTCTATATTTTAGAGAGATTTTAGGGATTATTACTTGGTGGCTAAGTCACTCTTTTTCTATAAATAGAGGGGTTTTATTATATCGTAAATTATCCAAAAATCAATAAGAATCTCCTCTCTCTACTTTTCTCTCCAATACTCTTTTTTATATATATTTATTTATTTATTGTTTTATAACATAAATGATAATGAAGGTTGAAGGACCACATAATTCCTATCCCTTCATAATCATCCCATTAAGTAGGAGGTTAAAGACTTGGATTAAGGAAATAAACCCATCACTTAATATATTGATTTGTCAAATACCTAATTTTGTGCTGAATAAGCATTGCTTAAAGAAAAAGGCAACAACATTTAATGAGTAACTTCTGACCATTGTTTTCAATATAAAATCCAGAAGACCAGAATAGCCAGTGAATTGAATAGATCATTTGGTCCCATATTTTGTTGCTTTTGTATTATAATAGGGAAGTCATGAAATTAGGTGTTTGATGAAATTTATTAATCTCACTTTTTGTAGCATTTCAATTATGCAATTTTCACTTTCCTACTTCAAAATTACCACAAAAAGTGCTCAGTAAAAATTTTAAAAAAAATACAGTCCGTAGCGCACGACATTTCGTATTCACACAGGATTCGAATAAGGGCCGCACCCAAGGAATATGATGTTGATAGTCTATCCTAATGCAAGCATTACTTTCTTCTTCCACTGCTCGAACCCGTAACATATAAGTCACACAGAGACAATTTTACAATTTGAACAATTTTATGTTAATAAATTAAAATTTGAATCTCGATATATAAATTTGAATTCAGTCTTTTGGTGATAGTTACTTTCTAATTAAATCTTTAGTATTTCGAATTAACTATATGAAAAGAAAAAACAAAACAAGAATGCTTGTACTTTAACATAATGAACGTGGTGTATAGTGGTGAATAAATGGATCATGGGCATTGTCTCCGGCATAGCAACAGGTATACTAAATTATTGAATACTGATCGCTGTTTTATTTGTTAATTGTAAAAGAATTAAGAAAGAGAAAGTCTTGAAATTCCGTTATAATTATAAAATATGTTTTCATAATGTTTAGTGGGCACATGAATAATCGGATTTATATTCTGCATAATGTAACCTCTTTAAGTTATTTTTGTCCATTACGAAATTAAGAAAAAATAACAATAAAGTAGATTCCAGAAGAAAAATAATAGTACATCAAATAATCATATTGGAATTTAGAGAATGCATATTGAATGATCGGCATTAAATAGTTCTGATAAAAATAAATTGAATAGCTATTTGCACTGCCTATCTTTTTTCTATCCACGGTATTGATTAGATAAATAATTAATTCATTCCCATAATTATTTTCGAACTTTTCAATCTCCTTTAAATTTATTCAAGTCCAAAAAAATTCTTTAAATTGGGATTCAAATCTCCAACATGAGCATTAACATAATCCATCTCTTATTTTCGGCTTTTCGTGATGAAATAAAAAATAAAAAATAAAAAATCGACGGGGCTATTTGAGTCCAAAACTAATGCAAGGTTTATGTGAGACTTTCACAAAAAGGTAAAAGGACATTCGAAATTAATTACCCAAATTAATATTGCTAACTGGAGTAACAAATGAATTTACTCCTTTTAAAAAGTTATAAGTTTTTTTTTTGTTGTGATGGAGTGGTTAGTATTTGTTTATCAACCCGAAGGTCCGAAGTTGAAAAGCTTTAGATATAAAATTATCTTTCTTAAATAATTATTTTATATTTTAAGTGAAACTTTTCGACGCGAATCCTAATACTTTATATTGGAACATCATAAACACTTTTCTAACATTATTTTTGGTAATAAACTTTTCTTAATGTTCTTTTAACACATGCGGAATACATCAGAAGTTTTTGGATGTACAATCAAGTAATCAAGATGAATCATAACAAATATCCAATTTCTGCTATAGTGATAATATGAAATTAACCCGCAAGTTCTCCTTTATTTTATTATTTTTTTATGGAAGAAAGGAGAAAGTAGTATGGAATCGGAAATTTATTTGGGCCCTTAGCAATTGAATTTGCCCTTAGTATGGCCCAATTTAACGTAAATTTTTTGTCCCAGTTTTACGCCACCCATTGAATTTGTACTTACTTTTTCTAAAAAAAAATAATTGATATCCAATTTTTAGGTAACTTTAGATACGTACGCTTTTCTCTTACTCGTTGTTATTTTTTTTTTCCTCTCTGCTTAGGGTTTCTTCTTCTTAGTTGCAAAATGAGTTTGTTAAATTTGTTATTGTTTTGACAATTTGATGATTGAACCGTCTCGTCTAAAAAACTTAGATATCAGGGAGGGAACACTTTTATTTAGTTAATTATGTATTAACAGCTAGTACGTTATTGCTAAGTTAGAATATCCCAAACAGTATCATTTGAACACTTAATTAAAAAGAATTTTGAAGAAAGTTAAGCGCACCAAGTGCGTGTGATAACTAGAAGTTAACAATTCTAAATAGTGTACAGTTTCCTATAGAAAGCATATAGCTCAATAGTTTTAAGATTTAGGCAGAGTTTTGGTTGTGTCTATTTTATCCACCATATTTAACTATGAACTTTGTCCAATACCATTAAACAATATAGATCAACGCTTAACTTAAAGTTCATGACACAATGGAGCATCTTAGACAAGATGATTTTATTAAATGATATTTAGAAGTTATATTTCAAATTTGAGCTTATTTGGAGTAGAATTGAGTATTAAATCGTGTGTTAGATTGTTGAATTTGAAGAATAAGTTTATATTTCAGAACTTAAGATTCGAAATCTGAAGTTATTAAGAGATTGAACTACTTGAGATTCAAATCTCTAAAATTGCTTTGAAAAATAGAAGAACTTCATATTTGATTTATGAAGTTGCATTGAAGAGATTGAACTACTTAATATTCGAATTTCTAAAATTGCATTTGAAAGACAGAAGAATTTCAGATTTAATTTCTAAATTTGTATTGAAAAGATTGAACTATTTCAGATCAAGCAGATATACTTTATAAAAATTTGTGCAATACGGATATAACTTTAATGGTAGCCCAAAAAATGAGTATATATGAAAATGCCCTTAGTTTAATTAATAGCTTGTTGTATAATTCATTATGCCCTTGTTTTAATGGCAGGAATTAAGATGAGATTAAACTAAGATTAGAGTTGCAGTCTATTGGATTAGAGTAACAAATAAAATGTTAAATTAATTTTTTGACTAAAGTATGAATGATCGTAGATATTAACTTAAATTCTTGTGGATTTCCAAGAAAGGTGACTTGAATTATTGGACCAAGGCATTGGAATCCATTTTACCTGTATACTTAGTCCAAGGGAATGACTAGTGAGGTCATCGAATAGTACTATTGGTTAGTCACATTATTCGTTTTCTCGATCTTTTCTAGTATATGTTAATAGATAAAGTCTCATTATCATCAAAACATATATTGATTAATATGCTATACTAATTTGTCTTTTTACAATTAAACTTTTCCTTTAACAGACGAATATGTATAATAAGAGAAGAGATGGTTAAAGTTATAATTGCAAAGATATATTTGTACTCAACCCCTATTCTTCGGGTCCATTACTCATATGATCACTCAACTATCCGAAATTATCTACCAAAGTCATCTTTCTTTCGTTTATAATAACAAAGTCACTTAACTATACCTATAACACTCAGAAGGTCACTCAACCAGATTTATCAAACATTTGATAGCCAAATACCTATTTTACCCTCTAAATTATCAATATTGTTTTTTTGCTTTTTTAATATTATAATTTTTTCTCTTTTTAATTTATATTATGGACTTACCTTAGAATAAATAAATTTTGTTTATAAATTAAAAAAATTAAAATAGAATTTAAGCACATATAATGTTAGAATAATAAAATTTTGAGCATAGTAGAAAGTTAATTAGAACAATTTATTCATAATAATAAATTTGATATTATCAAAAAAACTCAAAAATTTATTTACACAATACAGAATGAAAGAAAATAAAAGTTTTAAAATATATATTACATGCACGTACTATAGAAAATAATTATTTAAAATAAAGGTATTTTTGTAATATACATTACATATTCTTGAATATTATGCCCAATTATATTATTATTTCGATATTATATATGCTAGAAAAATATTTTTTTTAAATAAAATATTTTGTTCTATATGTAAGTCTAAATGTTAATTAAAAAGAGAAAAATTATAATATTAAAAAAGCAAAAAAAAAAAAGGCAAAAGATAAAAGTTGATAATTTAGAGGGTGAAATAGGTATTTGGCTATCATATGTTTGATAAATCTTGTTGAGTGACCTTCTGAGTGCTATATACATAGTTAAGTGACTTTGTTGTTACAAACGAAAGAAAGATGACTTTGGTAGATAATTTTGAAAACTTGAGTGATTATATGAGTAATGGACTTCCTATTCTTCAGTGTAACTACCCTTGTCATATATTGGGTATAATTTGGTATGCTAAATATTCAATTTATTATGTAATGGTTTAAATTAGGGGTGTAAAAATCGAACCGGTAAACTACACCAAATCAAAAAGTCAAACCAAAACGATGAAAAAACCCGATTAGGTTTGGTATTGAGTAAAAAATCTGAACCAACCCGACATATAAATATATAATTTTATATATACTTTTAAGACTTTTCAAAAAAAAAAATCTTAAAAAAATGTCTAGAAATATTGGGTTTCTCTTATGGGATGTAATATTTAGTTAAATATGAAGTGGTATATTTTTATTAACTTTAAATAATGGGTTGTATGATCGCTTTTTTATCAAGTATTAGTGAAATGCGACAATCTCTTTGTTCTTCCATATTCATAAGTCAAGATTTATTAAATTCTTATATCTTTTTCAAATTTGAAGTAGTATTTCGATAGTTTAAAAATGTATCATTATATAGGTATTATATTGATTTTTATATTTAATTATTAAATTCAGTTAACTTTGAAAATGTACATTAACGAAAAATTATTGTCAAACGACTAAAAAAATAACTATCACATGCTACTAAGAAAATTCTCCAAACCGATATAGTTGGTTTGATTTGGTTTTGATAAAAACCGAAGCAACCCCGTCCATGTCCACTAACCACCCCTAGTTTAAACACATTACGATTAATAATTGTTATTAATATATGCCATATTTTTTATTTGACTCTTGCATAAATATAATAAGATCACGATATGTCATCGGAAGCATATGGGGTTATATGTAAATATCTTTGAATAAAGAGGAATAACTGGAATATCATATAAAGAAATATTATATTAACAACATTTCCAAATGGTTTAAAAATCACAACTTAAATTGTATTATCACGAATTCAAATATACAATGCTCTTGTTAACAATGTGAGTATCCTTGAAAGCCGGTAAAAAGAAACTCCTTATATGGGTTGAAGAAAATAACATTAAAAAAATAATTTAATTTAAGAAGTTGAAGAAACAAAAGAAGTCTATTAATTTTGCAAAAGTACAAGTAGCTCATCTTAATTTTCTCCACCAAAACCAAATCAGTCTCATCTGATCTGATGCATGTTTTTTAAAAGGACGGAGTATTAGTTAATTTTAATTTAGCTTCTCATGCCATTAACGGGTGCTTACTCCAAAAGCCAAAAGAAAGGAAATACTATCAGTGACTCTTTTTGTCAACTCATCTTGAAGTTTCCAAGGACCATTTCTCATTTTGTCCATGTCATCATTTTGGAAGGACCACACTAATTTTTCTATATATATATATATATATGTAGTTCCATTTTTATCGAATGTTTCCGAAGGACTAGAGAGTCCTAATAGGAAGAATCTTTGAATTATATAAAGTCCTCACTCCTCAATATTGCTCTCGTATTTCAAATTAGATATTTTTGTTTAACTTTATATATCAAGAGAATATTAAATAAGTGAATAGATTTCTGTACAAAAAAATTGCTTTAAGTACAATATGTGAAAGATAATATTCGAGGTGCAAATAAAGTCTCATATTGGTAGCTGAAAAGACCGAGAATCTACATATAAGGTGCATGAATATCTTAAGGTGTGAGGTCTTTTAGGAAAAATCGTTCGAGCTTGGCCCAAAGCGGACAATATCACACCATGTCGAGCGTATCTTCCGACTAGTTGAACCCAACAAGTGATATCAGAGCCCAGATTCAGCGAGACGAGTATGGTGATGGCAGGATGATGGTGCGGGGCTCGGTTTCTTTACCCTTACGAGCTTGGAGGCGCATACTCACGAAGAAGATAGTTGCGGTCTTCGGTTTCCATAAATACTCTGGCGATGTGGGTGGCACATAGTAAATCTTTAAAATTGACCCGTGAATCGTGGTAATGAGCCATGAGAAACTTAGTTCGAGGGGGAGACCCGTGAATCGTGGTAGTAGACCAATGTGAAACTTAATTCGAGGGGGAGGTTGTTGGATGTACGAATAAAGTCCCACACTGGTAGCTGAAAAAATTGGAAGTCTACATATAAGGTGTATGTAGGGCTGTACATAAGTCGGGTTGGTTCGAATTTTTCAATTACCAAACCAAACCAAACCAAACCAATTGTGCCGGGTTATTAAATCTAAAGACCAAACCAAACCAATAAAAGTCATTTTTTTAATCTCGTTTTTTCTCGAGGTTTTCGGGTTTTTTCGATTTTTTTCATATCCATATATTTCTTTAATCCTAGTAAGACAGAACTATATAAGGTATTTTTAATAAAATAACATGCATAAATATGAGATGAGTCAAGCATTATACTAAAATATTCAACAATAAGATAATAAAATCGCATAAAATAAATATTATTAATATGCCGTAACGAAAATAAACATAATTTAAAATTATTAAGTTGCTAAAATAAGTACGACTAATAAGTACTATTATTTACATGAATAAATACTAAAAGAAAAATATGATGCATTTAATCTAAACCATGGAAAAACTAAAAAATAGATATCCAAACTATTTTCCTTCATAGTACAATTGAATTGAATGTCTTTTATTAGCATTAGTATTGATTAGATTTTAGTTTAAGATTTATTTAAGTTACTAATATTTATGGACTATAAAACTTATTGGAGCATTCAAAGATTATAAGTCCAAGATTGAAATAATACGTTAAAAGATAAAGTTATGAAAAGGCTTAAGAAATATTTATAAACTGTATAAATATTTTTATGTATTAAATATATTTAAAATTTTTATACTTATAATGTCAGGTTTGTTTGGTTTTGGTTTGACTTTTTTTAGTTAAAACCAAACCAACCAACTATGGTCGTTTTTTCCCCAACACCAAACCAAATCAAACCAAACCATAGCCGGATTTTTTTCTCAGTTTGACTCAGATTTTCGGGTGAGTGCGATTTGTCAGTTTCATTTGTACACCCCTAGGTTTATGGATCTTGAGGCCTTTTGGGGAAAACCGCGCGGGTTTGGTACAAAGTGAATAATATCACACTATATTAAGAGTACTTCAGCGGGATGACTATGGCGACAACGGAATAATGGTGTGAGACTCAGTTTGGAGATGAGCACATAAAAAGAAGTTAGTTGCGGGCTTCGGTTGCCATAAATACTCTAACAATATGGGTAGCACATAGTGAATCTCACAAATTGACTCGTGAATCGTGGTAGTGAGACATGTGAAACTTAGTTCGAGGGGGAGATTATTGGGTGTGCGAACAAAGTCCCACATTGATAATTGAAAAGACTTGGAGTCTACATATAAGGTATATGAATCTCTTAATGCTGTGAGACCTTTTAGAGAAACCCGTGTGAGTTTGGCCCAAAGCGTACAATATACATCATGTTAAGAATATTTTCGGACTAGTTGAGCCCCACAGATAATTTGTACATCAAATCGAAAATTTTGAGACAATTGATTGAGTAGTCTGAAATCTTTGTAAATTCATTTAATTAGCCCTTATATTATGCAAATCCAAGTGGGACAAATTTATACAATTCAACGCCCGTCTACACTTGTATGGTGATTTTGGGGTTCACATTTATTATGGGCATACAAGTGTAAGAATGACCTTATGAGATAGATCTCGACTCGACGCCCTATACAAGAATATAAGCATTTTGTCATGTCCTTAGTAGTTAACTAAGTACACGTGTGACACTTGACAACTTGCTCACAATCTTGCATAACTTACTCACGTTCTTACTATGCCAAGTCAGCCTTACTACACTCAAGATCGCTAAGAGAATGGTAGAAAGAACACAAGAGAATTGTTAAAGAAAGCTTTGTATTAGAGAGAACTTGAATTGTTTGCTTGATAAATTACAAATGAATGGTCCCCTTTATATACTAGTCTCCTAGGGGTTAGTGTGTAAATATTATTTGTTAGACAAGTCTTTAATATTTACAAGGCAAAGGCTTTCTCTAGAATTCTCTACAAGTCTAGAATATTCCAAGGACTTTCTTAGCAAATCCATAGGGATCTAGGGTCTTCTAAAGGAAATGTCCATACTTTTCTAGAATCTTCTCACAAATGCTAGTCTTCCTCCTATGTAAGCTTCCACATGGCTTTAATATATGCCAAATATCACCTATGTGGCATGATGATATGGCGGGTCATCACACTCTCCCCCACCTAATGTTGCGATGACCGCAGCACAATGCTGCTGCATAAACTCTCAGGTCTTATTTTTTAATTGCCATAAGTCTTCATATCGTTCCCACGTGCCCTCCTCCGGTGGTTGCCCCTTCCAATGGACAAGGAACATAGATGTGGCTTTTTGCCCTTGTTTTCTCCTGGCCTGGTAATCGATGATAGCCTCAATCTCCCTATTATGCGAGGAGGTGATAGTCATAGGCGCTCGACTTGATTGGCCCCTACTCGGATCATCCTTATCTTCATGATATGGCTTAAGCATGTTGGCATGGAAGACAAGGTAGATTTTAAGATATGATATCATGTCAAGCTTGTATGAGATCTTGCCTACCTTGGCGACGATCTTAAATGGACCTTCATACTTGCGAATCAGATTCTGATGCATTCCCCGTAGTGCCTTGAACTGTCTTGGGTTAAACTTCACCATGACCATGTCCCCAACTCTATAGTCCGTGGGACGCCGCTTACGGTCCGCAAACTTTTTCATCTTCTTAGCTACCTTATCCAAGTAGGACTTAGCAGTGTCAAGCTGCTCTTCCCATCCTTTGGCCATATGCTAAGCCCCCAAACTCTTTCCCTCGAACGCGGCTGGTAATGAATGTGGAGTTTGTGGTTGTTGGCCTGTGGCTAGCTCAAATGGTGCCCGCCCCGTGGACTCACTCCGCTGCAAGTTATAAGAGAATTGGGCGATGTCTAGGAGCCTTGCCCAATCTTTATGATGCACGCTTACATAATGCTTCAAATAGCATTCTAGTAAGGCATTGAGTCGTTCTGTTTGTCCATCCGTCTGTGGGTGGAAACTAGTGGAAAAGTGCAGTTTCATGCCAAGTATATTGAATAACTCTCTCTAAAAGTTTCTAGTAAAACGGGGGTCTTGATCACTGATAATATGCCTTGGTAAGCCCCAATACTTCACCACGTTCTTAAAGAATAGTTTGGCAGCTTCCTTGGCAGTGCAACCTGGTGAGGCGGGCATGAAGGTGGCATATTTGGAAAATCTATCCACTACCACCATAATAGTACCATAATCATCGGACTTCGGTAGGCAAGTGATAAAGTCCATGGTCACGCTATCCCATGGACGTTCTGCAACTGGTAGTGGCTTCAAAAGTCCTTCAGATTTTTATTGCTCAACCTTGTCCTATTGACAGACAAGACAAGTCTGCACATAACACTCTATGTCATCTCGCATGCGTTGCCAATAGTAGGCTGACTCAACCAAGGCTCTAGTGCGACGTTGTCCTGGATAACCAGCCCACATTGTGTCATGACTCTCCTTTATGATCTGCCATCTAATGTCTCCAAACTTAGGCATGTAGACCCGCCGACCTGTGGTAAGTAGGAGGCCGTCTTCGACCTAAAAATATCTTGTATTTCCCTGGTTGGCTAACTCGATAAGTTGTTTGGCTGCTGGATCATGCTGCATGCCTTCTTTTATAGCCTCACGAATGTCCCATCTTGTTGAAGTGATTGCAGCAAGCTCGGCTTTTCGGCTCAAGGCATCGGCTACGACGTTACCTTTGCCCGGCTTATACTCCAGCATATAATCAAATTCAGCCAAGAAAACCTGCCACTGAGCCTGTTTTGGTGTGAGCTTCTTCTATGTCTGAAAGTAACTAGTAGCTACATTTTCGGTCTTGACCACGAACCTCAACCCAAGCAAATAATGTTGCCATGTACGAAGGCAATGCACAATAACAGTCATCTCCTTCTCTTGCACTGTGTAATACTGCTCCGTCTCATTTAACTTGCGGCTCTTAAATGCTATGGGATGCTTATCCTGCATCAAGACACCCCCAATGGAAAAATTCGAGGCATCTGTATGCACCTCAAATGTCTTTGCAAATTTAGGTAATGCCAAGACTGGCTCCTCTGTTACAGCTGCCTTGAGGTCTTCAAACGCCTTTTGACAATGCTCCGTCCAAACCCATGGATTGTTATTCTTTAGCAACTCAGTCAATGATACGGCTTTTGCTGAGTAGCCACTGATGAATCGACGATAGTAGTTAACAAGGCCAAGGAAGGATCTTAACTTAGTTACCTTTATAGGTGCCTCCCACTTCTGGATAGCATGTACCTTAGCCTTGTCCATGCATAGCTCGCCATTGCTAATAACATGGCCTAAGAAGTGCACCTTTGATTGTGCAAACTCGCATTTCTCCCTCTTGATGTATAGCTTGTTCTCCCGCAAGACTTAGAAAACCATCCTTAAGTGCTCCATATGCTCCTCCAAGGTATTGCTGTAGATGGCTATGTCATCTAGGTAGACTACCACGAATTGATCAAGGTAGGGATGAAAAATCTTGTTCATAAGGGTGCAAAATATGGTCGGTGCATTGGTTAAGCCGAAGGGCATCACCAACCACTCAAAGGCTCCATATCTCGTCACACATGTTGTCTTCGGCTTATCCCCTTCTGCAATGCGAACCTGGTAGTAGCCCTTGCGAAGATTCACATTGGTAAAGTACTTGGCTTGCCCTAGTATATCGAACAAGTCAGCAATGAGTGGAATCGGGTAGTTATTCTTCACTGTGACCTTATTAAGTGCTCGGTAATCTATGCACAAGCACAATGATCCTTCCTGCTTCTTCTGGAACAATACCGGTGCGCCGAAGGGTGACATTGATGGGCAAATGTGACCAACATCTAGCAGCTCTTTTAGTTGTTTCCTGAGCTCCTCTAGTTCGGGCGATACCATACGATATGGGGAAAATGCAGGTGGCTTAGCCTCGGGCTCCAACTCGATCTTGTGATCCACCTCTCGCCTAGGCGGCAAGTGCTTAGGCAACTCCTCGGGCATGACATCTTTGTTTTCCTCAAGCAACTTCTCTATGCAAGGCGACAGTGTCTCTTGAAAACTATTTTCTTCTACCAGACTTGTAATGGTTGCCACGAATGTCGGCTCCCCCTTCTTGATCCCCTTGACAACATGCATAACTGAGAGTTGTGCTTGGCTCTGTCCGTGTGTCATAGTCACTGTAGGTACCATGCAAGCTCCCTCTCGCTCAATAACTAAGAGATGCTCAAGGTAGGGGTCGATCAAAGTATGACAATGTCTAAAGAACTCTTTCCCCAATATGATGTTAAATATATCCATAGCGGTTACAGTAAAGTTTGTCATACCTTTCCAAGTTCCCAATTTGACACCAACTCCATTTGCTACCCCACGAGCATTCTGTACTTCAGCATTCACAGTCTTAACACGAAAGTTGGTTGGAGCAATCTTTAATTCTAGTCTCTTTACGTTAACCTCAGTCACGAAATTATGAGTTGCTCTACTATCTACCATTGCACGAGTAGGCTTGTTGTTGATGGTGAGATCCACGTACTAATTTTTATTCTCGATAGCTTGGATAGATTGCTTCGTGACAGCACAACATAATTCGATCATACCCAACTGTGCGGTTCCCGAACTCTATCCTTGCGGTTGCTCCTTCCGTTCACGGACCATGGCGCTGAGGCTCTTTAGGTCCGGACAATTCCTGAAGATATGCTGCCATCCGCATATGTAACATCCCTTCTTCTCGGCATAGCCCTGACGGACACTCGACTTTTTGGAATCTTGAGTCTTATAGTATTATTGTTGTATCTCCTTGCCTTTGCCACAGTCTCCCCACCTTTGACATTGTTAAACTTTGATTCTCTGCCTTTGCCTTTGTCGTGCTTGTCATGCCTGAAATCCATCAATGATTCGGCCTCCACTATGGCTTGGTATATATCTGCGACTTGCCGGCGTTGCAACTCCGGCTTAGCCCAATTTTGCAACTCGTCCATAAAGTGGAACAACAAGTCATCATTAGTCAGGTTGGGGATTTGAAGCATAAGGGTAGTGAACTCCATGACATAGACACGTATGCTCCCTGTTTGCTTCAACTCCCTAAGATTGCGCCTTGCCTCGTACAAGACATTGTTTGGAAAGAACTGTCGCTTGAACTCAGCTTTGAACTGATCCCACGTGCTAATAGTACATAGAACTTTATCCACGTCGGCCATCTTCCTTTTCCACCATAGCATGGCAGCCTCTGAGAGGTACAACACTGCAATGTTGATCATGGCCTCGTCGTCCCTCACTTCGCCATGCCTGAAGTAGTTCTCCAAGTGCCAAAGGAAGTTTTTCACTTCTTGTGCGTCAGGGACACCTTTGAACACCGGAGGTTTGGAAGCCTCGATCTTGGCCTCTCTCGTGACCACAACATTGCTGGCTGCTTCGGTTACGCCAGCATTGACATGCTCCTCGAGTGACTCTATCTTTGCCTTCATAGCATCGATAGTACTCAAAGCCTCCATGAGTCTGCACTCTAAGGCAGTGATGGTTTGCCTTAGTTCCATCTCGGTCTGTGTACGTACCTCCAAGTCATTTAGGATGCTCTCAATCTCTTCAAGAGTGTGTCCCTCAAGAACGCTAAGGGTGCCTTCCACCTCCCCCAAGCGTTGGCCAAAGATCTCCACAGCGTCCATCACCACGTTCATCTTCATCACCCACTCTTTACCGAACGAGACGTCCTCGGGCAGGACCTCCACTTCATCCTCGCTCGCCACAATGGCAGATGGTTCTTGGGATGTAAGCCCTTCCTTTGACACAACCTCGGGTGGCACCTCCTGACTCTTGTTGGTGGCATTTCTCTTTTTGTTACGACCGCTCTTGCCAGCAGTATCCTGGATGATGTTGGCTTGGGTGTTAGCAGCGTTAATTTCTACGTCGTTCGCCATTCCCTTAGTTGCAACCTTTGCTCTGATACCACATTGTCACGTCCTTAGTGGTTAACTAAGTACACGTGCGGCACTTGACAACTCGCTCAGGATCTTGCACAACTTGCTCACGTTCTTGCTATGCCAAGTCAGCCTTACTACACTCAAGATCGCTAAGAGAATGCTAGAAAGAACATAAGAGAATTGTTAAAAGAAACTTTGTATTAGAGAGAACTTGAATTGTTTGCTTGATAAATTACAAATAAATGGTCCCCTTTATATACTAGTCTCCTAAGGGTTAGTGTATAAATATTAATTGTTACACAAGTCCTTAATATTTACAAGGTAAGGGCTTTCTCTAGAATTCTCTACAAGCCTAGAAGATTCAAGGACTTTCCTAGCAAATCCATAGGGATCTAGGGTCTTCCAAAGAAAATGTCCATACTTTTCTAGAATCTTCTCACAAATGCTAGTCTTCCTCCTATGTAAGCATCCACATGACTTTAATATATGCCAAATGACACCTATGTGGCATGAGGATATGGCGGGTCATCACATCACCAAATACTTTAAGACAAAAAATGTACATAGAAGCGGAAGACTTTTATAAACTCTTTTGTATGCTCTTGTTTAACAGTAACCTATAAGAGATTTTGTATAACTCAACTCTCAATATTTTCTTGCACATAATTATGTAGTTAACACCTAAATTTGATGCAAACACATAAGTGCAAGCATGAATTTACCAAAAGTTGGCTTGATATCACGTGGAAAATGAAATTTTGAACATCAATCAAAAATCTTAAGATAATTAGTATGGGAAGTCACTCAAAACCTTAATTAAACCCCTCGAGAAGTTCTTACATAAGCTAAGCTTACGTGTATGTACAGTTATATAACTAAACAAAATAAATACAAGAAGTTTCATGTAGGTCCTTGTGCAATATAATCCGTCAAAAGTATCATTCTAAAAAAGATGAATAGTCTCTTTTACGATTAAAAAGTATATGGCTAGCTATTCAATTAATAGAAAAACTTCAAATATTTTTATTTTTATTTTTAAAAAGACCTGAAGCACGACACACAAAGATGGTGATATCCATGTCTTCGTCGGTTAAAGCAAAGGTCGGTGGCCTGATTTCCAACCCCAGGGGTTAGACCAAATCCAATACTGGCAGGGTCAGCCTCTTTCTGGTTGAGTACATAATTCCACGTATTATTTCGTGTAAATATGCTTGACTTAGACACGGAATTTTAGAAAGAAAATAATACTTCTAATTTTTTTTATTATATGTCACGTGAATTGTATCACTATAAAACTATTTAAAGATAAAATCATGACAAAGTAAATGACTAGAATGAGGAGAGTACTTTATATCACGCTTGGCCAAGTTTCTAAATTCAGTGTTTTTTTTAAAGTATTTTTGCTGATAAACAGTTCATGTTTGATTAATTAATTTGAAAAACACTTCTGAGCAATAATTAGTGTTTAAGCAAATATTTAAAAAATGCTTATAAGTATATTTTTTTCAAAAAAGTATTTTTGAAGAAACTATTTTTTTCTGCTTCTCCAAAATTATTTTTGTTTCTACTTTAAAATCCTTTTTTCATTTTAAAAACTTGACAAAATACTTCAATTTTGACTTTGGAGAAACTTGACCAAACATGCTATTAATTAAATAGTGAGTTGATAAAAAGAAAAATGAGATTAGAGACAGATAGAGAAAGATATCCAAATAATAGATGTGGTGGGACCGTGGGAGCTGATAAGGATTTCATATTGATGAGACATATTTATGTCTAATCTAATGTCTTTCATGGGACCAAAAGTATATGTTTAAGACTTTGCATTTTCCTTCTAACACTCCACCACTAGTTTTAGTATTAATTATCACATTAATATTTTCTATAAATAGTAAACGGAAGACAAATATAGAAATTAAAGAGCCTGAAACTTTAATTTGGTATACCTCAATTTTTTATTCAATTGTATACAGCAGCCTATCAGTAACTAACATGCATAACTACTTTATCACAACATTTAAACAGGAAAAAATAATGAAAGAAAAACGTTGTTTACCCTCAAAATCGGATAACAATTAAGTTTGTAAGTGATTTTAAGGATACGCGAATTTATTTGAAACAAAGCGAAAGATTAAGTCAAATTGAACAAACAAAGATAAAATAGATTCAAACCACACGAGAAGGATAGTTCCAACCTTATTGAAGTATTGAAATATTTACCCTCGGTCCGAGCTCGCTATGGTCAGCACTGATGAACAAGAGAAAGAGCTAATAACAGAAAAAATAATAATGTATTGCTTTGGAATACGTGTTACCGCGTATCCTTTGAATAAAAACCATCTCCTTTATATAGTAGGTGCGTTTCATCCCTAGTACAATTCTAAAAAGGGTAAAAATCTTCTTTTTCATTAATCATTGATCTGTTGCCGATACGGGCCAAGATCCGCGCCGTGATATTTGGTCGGGCGCGAATATCACGGCCCTTCGTTAGTCGTGTGCAACCGTTTGGTAATGCTTTTCCGAGGTCTTGGAACTCGAACCGAATCCGGGAGGGGGGTGTGTGTGATTTCGATGGCTCCGGTGGTAAGCACTCTATTCGGGCCTTAGCACGAGAGGTATATCCGGCTGGTCCATGGTATAATGGCCCTCCGTCGGTCGTGCTTGATTGTCCGACCATGTTCTTCAAAGTCGTTCAAAGTTAGGACCGATTCCGAACCATAACTCGATAAGACTCTTGCCCCGATTTCGGTCCCCTGTCATCATATCTAGAGCTTGGCTTATTTTGTCGGAGACCGGGGGTACCATGAGCCCGATTTTACCAGTATACAGATAGTCCTCTTGTTTCGCGGAGAGTAAACGATGAGAAACGACATGAGCTCCTGATTCTTACTTCGACACATCGCGGCAGAAACGACAAAATATTCGAAATGTCTCGTCAGTCAAGTCATAATGGCATTAAATGTATGTCAACCGCTGGTCGGCCGTCCCTAGACGTGAAACGTCGCTGAACTCCTATAAATACCCCCTCTTCTATCCATTTTTCACTTTACACCAAATCTTCTACCTTCGTACCTTCAGGATTTCAATATAATCTAGTATTTTTACCCCCGTTACCCAAGGTTCTTCAGCACTTTGCAAAACTTTTACCCATCTCCTACCCAAGCCAACAAGTCTAATATTCCAACTTTTACTTTTTCTCCATCTTTTTCAAGCTCTTTCTTCCATAACAATGGAAAAAACCTCAAAATCTGTTCTTAAGAAGGATGCTCTTTCTTCCTCGCGACCGACCACTGATGTCGAGGAGACCGTCCCCGATATGATTGTTGATGAACCGGCAGAAGAGCCTCCTTGAAGATGTTCATTCCCGGTGGCTGTTCGGTCACCGACGACTTTAAGGTTGAGAAGCCTTTCTCTGTACAAGGTCGGTGTGAGGAGGCCTCGAGATACATCTGCTCAATTACCGAAGAGGTCCTCCCCACGGTCCGAAAAGACTGCAACTGGGCTGGCAAAGACATAGTGGTTCCCGATCCCGAAGAGACCATTACCACCCATGTCGAGGGATATCTAAGTGTTTACACTTATCCCTTTACATTGGGCCCGGTAGACCTAGTCATTTTAGACTTCTGCAAGAGGTACAACGTGTGCCTAGGCCAGATTCATCCATCACTGTGGAGGATCGTGATCCTCCTCCGATTTTTTATGGACAAAATCGATGGGTGCTCGTTCACCGTCGATCACCTACTCCGCTTATACAGTCCCCAAATCTTCCGGGGGGACTGATAAAGCTAGTACATCGGGCCAGCAAAGCCCCGTTCTCGAGCATCGACGAGGACCGGGATTGGGGTTTGCAAGGACGTTTTGTTCGAGTGAGGACCATCGACCTGGTACCTGCCGAGTGGAGGCGGTTCCCTGAAAGGTGGAACACATCATGTAAGTATTCCTTTTAAGCGTTGATTTTATGACTCATTTTCCCTTTTCTTATCGGTGCTTGTTATGCTGTAGCCTTGGCTCGAGTTCCGAATGCTATCGTTTGACTCAAGGAGTGGATCGAGGGTATTGTGTCACAGATGCCCTACTCCGAGCGCTCATGGCGCAAGCTTTCAAAAGGCTGTTGGGAGGCCCGTTCTCATGGTAAGGTTCTTTTCCCATATAAGTCATAGTGAACGTTTTCTTCTAACATCGCGCCTTTATCTCCTTTACTTTCCTTTGCAGGTTTGCCTAAGAACGTCGAGCTTAGGCCTTCGGTTGGGGATGAAGACCTTCCTATTGAGTCTCCTGCTCCGAGGCAAGCTGGCGAGAGGAAGAGGAGGAGGGCTTCGAGTTTCCCGAGCTCGGAGAAAAATAAAATAAGGAGAAGGCTAGTGCGCAAGCCAAAGGAAAACACCAGCTCCCTAGTACCAACTTCGGACTTGCTCTATCAGCTTAGGGACTAGCCCGAAGAGGAAGATCCTTTCATTTTTGTAGCCCGCGAGCCGTCACCCCTCGAAGAGCATGGGGACGTTGAAATAGAGACCCGTGAGGCCGATCTGCCTCAGGCCATGGAGATCGATGAGGAGGTCGGGGCTGAAGATTTTCGGGACGCGGGTAGTGCCTTGAAGGAGGCACTTGGTGTGATAGACATCATCGAATCACCCTCGTTTACCGAGTCGATGTACAATCAGGCCCAAACTTTGAAAGAACGACCCAACAAAGGGGCACACGGAGCGGACGATCCCTTCCGCTATTTTTTTGATGTCGTGTATTCCACCGCCACAGAGGATGTCACCGGGTTAAGTGACTTAGAGGTACCGAGGAAAAGTCCATCCTCGGGGGTAGGTGGGCCTAACTCTAGCCCGAGGCTGGTCAACCGGTTCCCTGTCCCGAGTGTGGATCCTTGTCGGAAGCGGTCAATTATCATCACCGTTCCGAAAGATGCCCGAGTTTTTTCCACCCCCGTAGGGATAGCCAGTTACCTTCGTTACTTGGTGACTGAGGAAGACCAGGCCAAAATGAACGATATAAACTCGCCATGCCTGTTCAACGAAGCACAACAGGCGCTGAACCGGGTAACTCTTGATAATCCCTGATGATTCCAATTTTTCTTGTGATATTTGAACTAATTTTTTGATAATTCTAATATTTTTCCTCGTATTTGCAGGCCTCAGTGCTCCACCACTAGACTTTCATCTGGTACCGAGATGAGATGAGCCAACTCGAGGTCGAAGCCAAAGAGCTTGCTGAGAAAATAAATATGTATAAAGTTTTCACCGAGCAACGCGAGGGTGAAATCAAGAGCCTCCGAGCCGAGTTGGATGCGGCTCAGAAGGAACATGCCGACCTGTTGGAACAGGTAAAACATTTTGAAGTTAGTGATGATGATCTAGACACGGTGTCTAACAGTCAGAATCCACATGTCCAACAAAAGGTAAATCGGGTTGACCAGCTCCGGGCTGAGATGGATGAAGTCAAGGCCCTAGCCGAGGAGTGGAAGGGTAAGATGGACTGGTTGGCTTATGAAAAGGAAACATCCCGGGAGCAATTGGCCTCGGCAGAGGCCCAACTTCGATCGATGAAGGAGAAGGCAGAGGCACAGTCCCAAAATATCGAAGAGCTCCAATCTCAACTGAGCTCGACTGTTGCCGATCGGGAAACCCTCACCAAGGAGCTTAAAGCAGCCAAGTTAGTGGCTAAAATAGCCAAAGTCGATGCCGACGAGATGGTGGCCCAGCACAAAGCCGATGCTGAGGTTGCTCAGGAGCGCCTAAAAGCCATAGTCGATCATGCGAAGTGGCAGTCCCGGAGGGAGGCTCTCGAACAGGTTCATGCCCGGGGGTTCAATTTATCAGTCGAGCTTGAAAATGTTAAGAGGCTCGAGGCCGAGTCCAAGAAGTTGGCATACTTTGAGGATGAGGAAGATTTCGAGGGTTCGGACGGGTTCGAGGAGGATTCTGACGGCCCCTGTGATGAGGCGGGCTCCGGTGAGGACTAGGCTTCTTAGGTGCCTTGTAATTTTTTGCTTTTATACCTTTGAATTTTGTTGAGGCCATTTGGCCTTTGTAAAAATTTGCATATATATATATATATATATATATATATATATATATATATATATATATATATATATATATATATAAAAGGCTTTTTTCCCTTTGGCAATTTTCAAGCTTGATTCTTTTTGCTTTTTCTTTATGATTGCAAAGATTTCGGATGCCTTAGCATGTAATAATTGGGTCTTATTAGGAGATTCAAACATTGTTCGTTTTCGATACTATTTTGCTTAAGGCTTGTGGGGGGGGGGGCTTGGTATGACCAGAAGCTTTCCCCGAAATGTTTACTTATGATTTTTTATAATTTTGTCGAGGGTAACCTTCGAACCGATTTAGAAATTTTGAAGGCCTTATGTTTTGGTTACAGATCTCGGATGTCTCCGAACCGTTCTAGGATGGCCGTAGACTTTTAAGTTCAGGTATTGCCCAATGGGCTCGTCACCCAAAGTTACTCGACGACCGTATCCTTTTAAGTTCATGTATTGCCCAATGGGATCGTTACCCCGAGTTACCCGGGCTTACCCAGGACGATAGTCCCCGAGTAAGGGTGACCTCTTGGATCCGGACAGAGATTGCCCTTGGGCTCGATATCTTTAGGGGACCGAATGTAGAAATTTTTAAGGGACAAAATATTTATCGGCAAGGAGAAACTTTATTTCATTTCAATACAGGGTTACAAATGTGTAAATGCTTCGTGTCAGAGCTTGGGGGGTCTATGTAGGCACAGTTCATTTGACCGTTTGGCCTTTACAATAAATCCTATCCACCGAGCCTAGGTAGTCCAGGCATAAAGTCTCTTTCCTTTCCAAAATTATTATCCGAGGGTGATGGCCCCCAGTATTGGCAGCTATTCATAGAGAGGCCTTGGTTACTACTGATGTGGTCCTTGACTCCGGTCTTCGATTCTAAGTTAGCACGATCCACTGTTGCCTCGTTAAAAAACTTGCAGAAAAACCCATTTGGGACAAAATCGGTCTAAGGAAAAAAGAGTGCAACGCGTGCTTTCAGGCCTAATAGTCATATCGTCCCTTGATCGTTACCTGCAAATGTTAGTCTAATATGTAAAGAAAACAGATGAATGGTGTCGTACCTCAACAGTAGTATCGTTTTAAGTGGGCCACGTTCCAGTTGTTCGGTAGTCATTCACCTTTCATTACTTTGAGTTTGTATGATCCTTTGCTGGTGATCTTGGTAATTCGATATGGACCTTCTTAATTCGGCCCCAACTTCTCCTCGTTCAGGTTCCGGGTGCTCAACGTCACCTTCCTTAATACCATATCCCCATTACTGAAGT
Source organism: Nicotiana tomentosiformis (assembly GCF_000390325.3). NCBI lineage: Eukaryota > Viridiplantae > Streptophyta > Magnoliopsida > Solanales > Solanaceae > Nicotiana > Nicotiana tomentosiformis. The sequence continues at coordinate 118,128,273 of NC_090819.1, forward strand.
GTCGTAAGTTAGATCTTTGATTGTAATACCTTTCAATTTGTTGCTTTTGGGCGGCCATCCGGATGAGGGCAGCCTCGCGCCTTTCGTCTAGCAGTTCCAAGCTCGTATTCATGGCCTCATCGTTTGACTCCTTGGTCGCATATCGTAACCTAAGACTCGGTTCCCCTACTTCAACCGGTATTAGAGCTTAGGCTCCATAAACCAACGAGAATTGGGTGGCCCCGGTACTAGACTTCGAGGTAGTATGGTATGCCAATAGGATTTCGGGCAAAATTTCTTTTCATTTTTCTTTGGTGTCGGTCAATCTCTTTTTGAGGCTTTGGAGTATGGTTTTATTGGTGGACTCTACTTGCCTGTTACCACTAGGGTGGTAAGGTGTTGATAGGATCCTTTTAATCTTATGGTCTTCGAGAAACTTGCTTACTTTGCTGCCGATGAACTGTTTCCCATTGTCGCACACGATCACAGCCGGCATTCCGAACCTGCATATTATATGGTCCCAAATGAAATCGATGACTTCATTCTCCCTGACTTTCTCATACGCTTGGGCTTCCACCCACTTAGAAAAATAGTCAGTCATAAATAATATAAATTGAACCTTATCGGGTGCCCATGGAAGGGGGCCGACGATATCCATTCCTCATTTCATGAACGGCTAGGGTGACAAGACCGATTGTAGCAACTCCCCGGGCTGATGAATCATCAGCGCATGCATTTGACTTCGTCGTATTTTCGTACGAACTCCTTCGCATCCTTTTCCATGTCGATCCAGTAATAGCTGGCTCTGATTATTTTCCAAACTAATGATTCGACGCCCGAATGATTTCCGCAGGTGCCTTCGTGGACCTCCCTCAGAACATACTCGGTATCTCACGGTCTTAGACATATTGTGAATGGGCCATAGAATGTTTATCTGAACAGGGTACCATTTTCAGACAAACTGAACCGGGTTGCCTTCGTATGCAGAGCCCTCGATTCTTTAGGATCCGAGGGCAGTTTTTCGATCTTCAGATACTCTATATATTTGTTTCTCCAGTCCCAAGTTAGGCTTGTTGAATTTATCTCGGCGTGACCTTCTTCCACTATCGATCTCACGAGTTGCATGACCGCCCCCGAGTTGAACTCATTGTCATCAACTGACGATCCCAAATTAGCAAGGGCATCGACCTTGCTGTTTTGATCCCGAGGTACATGTTGTATAGTCCACTCCTTGAACCGATATAATGTTACCTGCAACTTATCCAGGAATCTTTGCATTCGTTCCTCTCTGACCTCGAACATCCCATTAACTTGGTTCACTACAAGGAGGGAGTCTCACTTAGCTTCGATCACCTCTGCCCCCAAACTTTTGGCTAGTTCGAGACCTGCAATCATGCCCTCATATTCGGCCTCATTGTTAGTCAATTTTACAGTCCTAACAGATTGTCTAACTACATTGCATGTTGGTGGCTTCAATATGATGCCAAGTCCGGACCCTTTTGCGTTAGAGGCACTGTTCGTAAAGAGGCTCCAGATTCCCAAAGAAGTCCCCGAGTTTAACAACAACTCTCTTTCTACCTCGGGTATTAGGGCCGGCATAAAGTCAGCCACAAAGTTTGCCAAAATTTGAGATTTAATGGCGGTCTGGGGCCGATATTTGATATCGTACCCGCTGATCTCTACGGCCCATTTAGCCAATCATACCGAGAGCTCGAGTTTATGCATTACGTTCCTCAATGAGTAAGTAGTTACAACACATATGAGGTGACATTAAAAGTGCGGTTTTAGCTTCCAAGAGGCACTTAACAAAGCGAGCGTCTGTTTTTCTAGGTGAGGCTATCTCGTTTTGGCCTCGCCTAGAGTCCTACTAACATAATAAATTGGAAATTACATACCTTCCTCTTCCCGGACCAGGACTCTACTTACCGCTATCTCGGATACTGCTAAGTACAAGTATAGTTGTTCATCTGTCTTTGGAGTATGAAGCAGGGGTGGGCTCGAGAGATACCGCTTGAGTTCCTCCAAGGCTCGTTGGCACTCCGGGGTCCATGAGAATTTATTCTTTTTCTTCAACAGTGAGAAGAACCTATGGCTTTTGTCAGAGGACCTCGAGATGAATCGCCACAGGGCGGCTATGCGCCCCGTTAACCTTTGAACGGCCTTGACGTTGTCCACAACAGTGATATCTTCGATGGCCTTGATCTTATAGGGATTAATCTCGATTCCCCAGTTGGATACCATGAACCCGAGGAATTTCTCGGACCAGACTCCGAATGCACATTTCTACGGGTTTAGCTTCATATTGTACTTCTTTAATATGCTGAAGGTTTCTTGCAAATGTTTCAAATGGTCCTCTGCTCGCATGGACTTAACCTCCATTAATTTTCCTATTTGTTCTTCGAACATCCGATTTACTAGGCATTGGTAAGTGGCACCGACACTTTTTAGTCTGAATGGCATCACGTTATAGCAGTAGGTACCGTACTTAGTGATGAAGGAAGTTTTTTCCTGATCGCCCGGGTCCATCTGAATTTGGTTGTATCTGGAATAAGCGTCGAGAAAATTGAGGATCTCGTGGACGGACGTTGCATCGATCATGCAATCGATGTTAGGCAAAGGGAAAGAGTACTTGGGACACGCTTTATTCAAGTATTTATAGTCTACACACATTCTTAATTTGTTTCCCTTTTTAGGGACTACTACTACGTTTGATAACCAGTGTGAGTACTTAACCTCCCGGATGGACCCTATTTTAAGGAGTTTAGATACCTCGTCCTTGATGAACGCATGCTTAACTTCGGACTGGGTTTCCTCTTCTGCTTGACCGGGTGGAACTTCGGGTCCAGGCTTAGCTTGTGAGTGGTTATTTCCGTAGAGATCCCTATAATATCAAGGTGAGACCAAGCGAAACAATCTATGTTAGCTATAAGGAATTGGATGAGTTTTTTCCTGAGCTCGGGACTCAACCCCGTGCCTAGGTATACCTTTCGATCGGGCAAGTGCTCGATCAGTACGACTTGCTCCAGTTCCTCGATTGTTGATTTGGTAGCGTCAGAATCGTCGGGGAACCCCGTAGTCGTCGTCCTCGCCCGTCTCCTGCTTCTCCGGTTGGGGCGGGGCCGGTATTAGTAGTTTCTATTTGGTTTCTCCCATGATGACCGAACCGAGATTCTTTGGTGTAGAAAGTGTGGATATCGGGACCACCTCATCGACCGCGAATATCTCTTTTACGGCCGGTTGTTCTCTGTAAATTGTTTTTATTCCTCCCGGCGTCAGGTACTTCAACACCTGGTGCAGCGTCGAGGGCACTGCCCTCATGTTGTGAATCCACGGTTGTCACAATCCCATTTTCCCCTCCGTAGGATGTCGTGATGGTACCTAGTCTCTAAGACTAGGTAAGCCTAACAATTTGCGAAATAACTGAATAATAAAACTAAAGCTCAAATCTAAACATGTAATATAATTCAAACTGCGATTCCAAAATCAATACATCTCCCAAAACCCAGTAGAAATATGTCCAAAGCTTCTGAGAGCAATTACTAAGTGTCTCTGTACATCAGAGTCTAAAGAAAAATAAGGAAAACAACATAGTAAGGATAGAGGGGGACTCCGAGGTCTGCGGGTGCTAGCAGATATACCTTGAAGTCTCCACGTGTGGTCCAGCTCACTGGTATATGGTCTGGTGGGAAGAAGCTTGATCTTCACAAAAGATGTATAGAGTGTAGTATGAGTACACCACAACGGTACCTAGTAAGTGCCAAGCCTATCCTCGGTAGAGTAGTGACAAGGTCAAGTCAAGGCCCTACTGGTTTAAAAGAAAAGTAAGGCGGAGAATATAATAAAATTTTGAAATGACTGAGAATTTAAACAATAAAAAGTTTCAACAAATGTCAGCATAATAAATAGAGGTACACAGCAGGGGGCACTCCCGAGGTACCGCCTCGTAGTCCCAAATGTAAAGATGCAGTACAAGGGGATCTCCCGAGGAACCGACTCGTAGTCACAAAGTAAATATGCAGTACAGGGGGATCTCCAGAGTAAACGTCTAGTAGTCCCAAAGTAAATATACAGTACAGGGGGATCTCCCGAGGAACCGCCTCGTAGTCCCAAAGTAAATATGCAGCAGGTAATCGAAGAAAAACACAAATTTTCAGCAAGAATCTTACAGTTAAAGATTTAATTCAAATCAATGATAAGCTCGTAATCCAAATAAGCATGTTGCACAAATTGCAAGTAAGCGTTAAGGCACGTAGACATGCGTTGCTAGACTAAACATGATCACCACATATGCTAAGGCAACTCAGTTAATATATTTTAAAAGAAGACAACTCAGTTAATGTATTTTAAAAGATGACAAATCAGTTCATGTATTTTAAAAAATGACAAATCAGCAAGAATCGAATTTTTCATAATCAATGACGCACTCGTTACCTCACGTACACGGCGCTCACATATCACAAATTGTTACAACAGTACCAAATCCTAAGGGAATTTCCCCCACACAAGGTTAGACAAGTCACTTACCTCAAATCTCACTCAATCAGTCAAGTAGTATGCATTTCCCTCGACTTTTCAACTCTGATCGGCTCGAATCTAGCCAAAATAATTTCATACTATAAAGATAACTACAAGAAACTAATTTAAATAATGAAACTACGACTTTAGAAAGGAATAAAAAAATTCGGCCCAAAATGTTGACCCGGGCCCATGTCTCGGAATTGGGTAAAAGTTACAAAATATGAACACCCATTCAATATCGAGTTCACCCATACCAAAAATACCAAAATCCGACACCAAGTCGCCCCTCAAATCCCCAAATTACACTTTCCAAATCCCTAGCCTCAACTCCCACATTCCACCTTAAACACACACAATCTAGGTGGGGAAAATAATAGGGAAACAAGATTATTGATCAAAAATAAGCACAAGGAACTTACCTCAAGAAATCCTTCAAAAATGCTCTCAAAAATTGCCAAACCCGAGCTCAAAATGTCCAAAAATGAAAAATGAAATAAACCCTCATAATTGCCCATTTTCTACACAGCGAAATAGCATCTATGACCACTGTCCAAGTCCCCCAGCCTCGCATCTACGCCCAATTGCTCGTTTCTACGAGCTCTCACCTGCGGTCAATCTTGCGCAGGTGCAATTACACCAGAACCAGTCCAGAAAATCTTCTAAGTCCCCAAAAAATGATCCGTTAACCATCCGATACTCACTCGAGGCCCCCCAGGACCTCAATCAAATATACCAACCAGTCCTAAAATATCACACAAACTTAGTCGACCTTTAAATCATATCAAACAACGCTAAAAATATGAATTACACATCAATTCAAGCCTAATAAACTTCAAAGTTTCAAACTTCTACATCTGACGCCGAAACCTATCAAATCAAGTCTGATTGACCTCAAATTTTGCACACAAGTCATAATTAACATTATGGACATATTCTAACTTCCGGAATCAGAATTCGACCCTGATATCAAAAAGTCCACTCCCGGTCAAACTTCTCAAAAATCATCCCATTTTCTAAGTTTCGCCAATTGATGCTAAAATGATCTACGGACCTCCAATTCAACATACGAACACGCTCCTAAGACCAAAATCACCATACGTAGCTATTGGAACCATCAAAACTTTATTCTGGAGTCGTCTTCACACAGTTAGAACTACGGTAAATTCCTATGACTTAAACTTCTATTTCACGGACTATGTGACCCATTTCACTCCGAAACCAAAAATAAAACCTCCAGGCAAGTCACAAAATCCAAAAATAAAATAGAGGGAACAGTAAATAGGGGATTAGGTCTAATTCTCTCAAAACGACCGGCTGGATCGTTACAACGGTCTCCCGAACAAGGCATTGTACCTTATGTCCCTTTCGATCATGCAGAACTTCGTTTCCTGAATGGTCACGACGGTGTTTACTGGTAATGTTATCTCCCCTTTAGTGGTCTCACATGCCATATTGAATCCGTTTAGAACTCGAACTATAGGCACAATTTGATCTTGTAGACTAAGCTGTTCCACGACCCTCGATCTGATGATGTTGGCCGAGTTACCTGGATCAACTAACACACGCTTGACTCGAGATTTATTTACGAGTACAGATATTACCAGTGCATCATTGTGGGGCTGCACGATCCCTTCAGCGTCCTCATCGTTGAAAGACAAGATTCCCTCCGACACGTAATCCCGAGTCCATTTTTCCCTTGTGATGGATACTTTGGTGTGTTGCATCATCGTCCCCTGGGGGACGTCGACCCACTGATGATCATGTTAATGACATACTGAGGTTCCTCCTTCTCAATTTGTTTATTAGATTCTCTATTCCTGAAATGATTCTTAGCTCGATCGCTCAGGAACTCTCAGAGATATTCGTTGTTGAACAGCCGAGCTACTTCCTCTCTTAATTGTCGGCAATCCTCTGTTCTATGGCCGTGAGTGCCATGATATTTGCACATTAGGTTAGGATCCCTTTGGGCTGGATTGGACTGTAGAGGTCGAGGCCACTTGGTGTCTCTAATGCATCCGATGGAGGATACGATAGCAACATCATCGATATTGAAGTTATACTCTCATAAGCTCGGTGCTTCCTTACGCCCGATGGGCCTGCCAAAACCGGTTTTGCTCATGAGTCCCCGGTTATTTTTATTCTGATCACTTCTCCTTTCATTTCTCACAGGGTTTTGTCCAGATCCTTTACCCCTTCGATCCCCATTATACGGCTAATATCGATCCTTACTTGGCCTTGGTTCACGATCAATTTCTCTTTTAGGTCTGTCACTAGCTCAGACAGGATAAACAGACACGGGAGAGCCCCAAGCTGATCGTCTTCAACTCTAATTTTTGACTGATATCGGTTATGCACATCAGCCCAAGTTACGGCCAGATATTCTACCCAATTTTGCTTCAACTGCTGCGAAGCCAATGAGCTTCGAGTATTGAGTCCTTGGGTGAAGGCCTGAAAGGCCCAATTGTCTGCGACCGGAGGCAGGTCCATTCGTTCTATTTAAAACTGGGACACGAATTCTCTGAGTATCTCTTTATCCCTCTGTTTCACTTTGAAAAGGTCCGACTTCCTGGTCTCGACCTTGATAGCCCCGGTGTGTGCTTTTACGAAGGAATTTGCAAGCATAGCAAACGAGTCAATGGAATTTGGGGGCAGGTTGTGATACCATATCATAGCTCCCTCCGGCACGTAATCCCGAGTCCATTTTCCCCTTGTGATGGATACTTTGGTGCGTTGCAGCATCGGCCCCTGGGGAACGTCGGCCCACTGATGATCATGTTAATGACGTGCTGAGGTTCCTCCTGCTCGATTTGTTTATTAGATTCTCTATTCCTGAAATAATTCTTGGCTCGATCGCTCAGGAACTCTCAGAGATATCCATTGTTGAACAGCTGGGCTACTTCCTCTCTTAATTGTCGGCAATCCTCTATTCTGTGGCCGTGAGTGCCATGATATTTGCACATTAGGTTAGGATCCCTTTGGGCTGGATTGGACTGTAGAGGTCGAGGCCACTTGGTGTCTCTGATGCATCCGATGGCGGATACGATAGCAACATCATCGATATTGAAGTTATACTCTCATAACCTCGATGTTTCCTTACGCCCGATGGGCCTGCCAAAAACGATTTTGCTCATGAGTCCCTGGTTATTTTGATTCTGATTTCTTCTCCTTTCATTTCTCACAGGGTTTCATCCAGATCCTTTACCCCTTCGATCCCCATTATTCAGCTGATATTGATTCTTACTTGGCCTTGGTTCACGATCAATTTCTCTTTTAGGTCTGTCACTAGATCGGACAGGATAAACAGACCCGGGAGAGCCCCAAGCTAATCGTCTTTGACTCTAATTTTTGACTGATATCGGTTATGCACATCAGCCCAAGTTACGGCCAGATATTCTACCCGATTTTGCTTTAACTGTTGCGAAGCCAACGAGCTTCGAGTATTGAGTCCTTGGGTGAAGGCCTGAAAGGCCCAATTGTCTGCGACCGGAGGCAGGTCCATTCGTTCTATTTAAAACTGGGACACAAATTCTCTGAGTATCTCTTTATCCCTCTGTTTCACTTTGAAAAGGTCCGACTTCCTGGTCTCGACCTTGATAGCCCCGGTGTGTGCTTTTACGAAGGAATTTGCAAGCATAGCAAACGAGTCAATGGAATTTGGGGGCAGGTTGTGATACCATATCATAGCTCCCTCCGGCACGTAATCCCGAGTCCATTTTCCCCTTGTGATGGATACTTTGGTGCGTTGCAGCATCGGCCCCTGGGGAACGTCGGCCCACTGATGATCATGTTAATGACGTGCTGAGGTTCCTCCTGCTCGATTTGTTTATTAGATTCTCTATTCCTGAAATAATTCTTGGCTCGATCGCTCAGGAACTCTCAGAGATATCCATTGTTGAACAGCTGGGCTACTTCCTCTCTTAATTGTCGGCAATCCTCTATTCTGTGGCCGTGAGTGCCATGATATTTGCACATTAGGTTAGGATCCCTTTGGGCTGGATTGGACTATAGAGGTCGAGGCCACTTGGTGTCTCTGATGCATCCGATGGCGGATACGATAACAACATCATCGATATTGAAGTTATACTCTCATAACCTCGGTGCTTCCTTACGCCCGATGGGCCTGCCAAAACCGGTTTTGCTCATGAGTCCCCGGTTATTTTGATTCTGATCACTTCTCCTTTCATTTCTCACAGGGTTTCGTCCAGATCCTTTACCCCTTCGATCCCCATTATACGGCTAATATCGATCCTTACTTGGCCTTGGTTCACAATCAATTTCACTTTTAGGTCTGTCACTAGCTCGGACAGGATAAACAGACCCGAGAGAGCCCCAAGATGATCATCTTCGACTCTAATTTTTGACTGATATCGGTTATGCACATCATCCCAAGTTACGGCCAAATATTCTACCCGATTTTGCTTCAACTACTGCGAAGCCAACGAGCTTCGAGTATTGAGTCCTTGGGTGAAGGCCTGAACGGCCCAATTGTCTGCGACCGGAGGCAGGTCCATTCGTTCTATTTAAAACTGGGACACAAATTCTCTGAGTATCTCTTTATCCCTCTATTTCACTTTGAAAAGGTCCGACTTCCTGGTCTCAACCTTGATAGCCCCGTCGTGTGTTTTTACAAAGGAATTTGCAAGCATAGCAAACGAGTCAATGGAATTTGGGGGGAGGTTGTGATACCATATCATAGTTCCCTCCGGCACGTAATCCCGAGTCCATTTTTCCCTTGTGATAGATACTTTGGTGCGTTGCAGCATCGGCCACTGGGGAACGTCGGCCCACTGATGATCATGTTAATGACGTGCTGAGGTTCCTCCTGCTCGATTTGTTTATTAGATTCTCTATTCCTGAAATGATTCTTGGCTCGATCGCTCAGGAACTCTCAGAGATATCCGTTGTTGAACAGTCAGGCTACTTCCTCTCTTAATTGTCGGCAATCCTCTGTTTTGTGGCCGTGAGTGCCATGATATTTGCACATTAGGTTAGGATCCCTTTGGGCTGGATTGGACTGTAGAGGTCGAGACCACTTGGTGTCTCTGATGCATCCGATGGCGGATATGATAGCAACATCATCGATATTGAAGTTATACTCTCATAACCTCGGTTCTTCCTTACGCCCGATGGGCCTGCCAAAACCGGTTTTGCTCATGAGTCCCCGGTTATTTTGATTCTGATCACTTCTCCTTTCATTTCTCACAGGGTTTCGTCCAGATCCTTTACCCCTTCGATCCCCTCTATACGGCTGATATCGATCCTTACTTGACCTTGGTTCACGATCAATTTCTCTTTTAGGTCTGTCACTAGCTCGGACAGGCTAAACAGACCCGGGAGAGCCCCAAGCTGATCATCTTCGACTCTAATTTTTGACTGATATCGGTTATGCACATCAGCCCAAGTTACGGCCAGATATTCTACCGTTTTTGCTTCAACTGCTGCGAAGCCAACGAGCTACGAGTATTGAGTCCTTGGGTGAAGGCCTGAACGGCCAAATTGTTTGCGACCGGAGGCAGGTCCATTCGTTCTATTTAAAACTGGGACACGAATTCTCTGAGTATCTCTTTATCCCTCTGTTTCACTTTGAAAAGATCCGACTTCCTTGTCTCGACCTTGATAGCCCCGGCGTGTGCTTTTACGAAGGAATTTGCAAGCATAGCAAATGAGTCAATGGAATTTGGGGGCAGGTTGTGATACCATATCATAGCTCCCTTTGACAGGTTTTTCCCGAACTTTTTTAGCAGGACAAACTCGATCTCATCATCCTCCAAGTCGTTCCGTTTGATGGTGCACGTGTAGGAAGTCACATGCTCATTTGGGTCGGTTGTTCAATTGTACTTAGGAATTTCACGCATGTGAAACTTTTTAGGGATCGATTTCGGGGCTGCGCTCAGAGGGAAGGGTTTCTGAACAAACTTTTTGGAGTCTAGGCCTTTCAATATCGGTGGCGCTCCGGGTATTTGGTCGACCCTAGAGTTGTAAGACTCAACCTTCTTGTCGTTGGCTTCGATTTTCTTTTCTCTCGTTTCCACCCGTTTTTTCAATTCCTCAATCATCTTTATTATTTCAGGGTTGGTTCAGGGTTCAGCTTCATTTGGCCTATCTACGGCTACTTTATTTCTGCGAGTGTTTTCCCGGGATGATTCGGGCTCAACTCTACTGGGAGCGTTGACTTCAGTTTTGCAGTTGGGCTATCGCTACCTGCTAAGCATGTAGCATTTCGAAAATCACTCGTAAGCTGATCACATATCCTTCACCGTCACAAGCATTTTGAGCTACCGACCGGACTCCCCCGCGGATGCTGTTCTCAGGATCAATGGACAAATTCGTGTTGATGGCCACATGTGAGCTGGCGTTGATCGGGTTAGCGACCAAAATTCCGTTGGGATCGGCGGGGGGAACCTCGTTACCGGGCGCTATATTGTTGTTCTTGCCATGGTGGCCAGACTCAGCATTCGCGTTTAGAGAGCCAGATTGGGAGTTCGACCTCTTAAATGCAGACCTGAAATCAAAGACACTTCAAAGAACAAACGTGAAGTAGGGTGTATTATAGAAATTTGTATCAAATCACCACTATTATCCTTAGCCCCACGGTAAGCGCCAAACTGTTTACCCTCAAAATCGGATAACAATTAAATTTGTAAGTGATTTTTAGGATACGCGGATTAATTTGATACAAAGCGATAGATTAAGTCAAATTGAACAAAGAAAGATAAAATAGATTCAAACCACACGAGGAGGATAATTCCAACCTCATTGAAGTATTGAAATATTTTCCCTCGGTCCGGACTCGCTATGGCCAGCACTGATGAACAAGAGAAAGAGCTAATAACAGGAAAAAAAAAATAATCTAACGCTTTGTATTAAATTAATTCGCGTATCCTTAAAATCACTTACAAATTTAATTGTTATCCGATTTTGAGGGTAAAAATGTCGTGGGAGTTACTGTAAAGAAGTCTTCTTCCCCTCTTATCTTGATGTACTTGAAAGAAAATTCCATGGATAGCAATTTGATTATTTCCTCTCTACAAATGGGATAAGATAAGGAATCTTTTTCCTCTTTTTTATGTTTATTTTATTATCTCAAATGAGTATTTCTTTTTTGTTTGTATTTATTGTTTCTTTGATCTTTAATAAGTCAAGTCTAAAACGAGTAAGAATCAAGAGAAGACAAATGAATAAGGTATTAAAGGTACGCCAATAGAAAAGTTGTTTCTTTTCTTGTGGATTCATCGAGCATTCTTTGACTCATAACATTATCTTTTTTCAAAAAAATGATTAAAGGTTGTATTATATCCACAATATCTTGTATTTTCCATTTGAATGTCCACGAAATTAGAAATTAAAAACGATACAGGAAGGAAAACTGAAAAGCCAATCAGAGACAACTTGAGTTTTTTCTTTCTTAGTGATGACATGAGACAACCAAGACGTTTGACAAGAAGGAGGACACCGATAAAGGTTGTAGCAAAGTGGTAAGTATAGAGATTCGAGCTCTGAGTATGAAGATATCTTTTGTGAGAAAACTCTTACCGTTAATGTGGAAAGACAATAAAGGGAGAAAATTCAATGGAAATGTATGTGGGGTGATTTGGCCTCTATTACTTACTAGCTCCCTCCCTCTCATAATATATGTTATGACTTTTTTGTACATGCCCCTTAAGAAAAATTTATTAGGATGATTACTTTACCCTTATTCATGTCTTAATATTTAATTTTTCTTTATTGGTATTTGAACAAAGTTAGGTGTTTGTAGTCTTCAAGGATAATTATTACTAAGGGTAAAAAAGAAAAAAAATTAATTTTGTCTTGAACTTCTAAAATGGCAATTAATTTGAGATAATTATTTTTAGTAACCACGACTGTTAATATGAGACAGAGGGAGTAATTTATATTATTGAGATCTATCATGTGCACCTTCTATTCTTTTTTATTGGGGAAATGGGATACTATTCTTGGAGCTCTTTGTTGTTCATAGTTATGTGGGAAATGTAGAAGTTACAAATTTTTGGGATCATGAGTCTTTGTTTAGACCCTCCACACACAGAGAAAGACAATCTTAATTATGATATGTACTCGTAAAGGAGCTAAACAAAGATAAGTTACTATCTAGAATAGGAAATTCTTGATTTCGGCAGCCTGGTTCAATGCCAAGTTATCTATGTCCAAAATTTTCCCAAGGCAAGCCCATGTTTGAAATAAAACTTCTTAAACCTGTATAGCAGTGTCTACTTTTCTTTCTTTCTTTTTTCTTTGTCAAAATTTGCCCTTCCTAACACACCTTTCTTGTATTTAACAACTGAGGTCCTCTTTAAACGCAATTTGGACCCTTGATTATGTGGACGTCACAAGATTCAAAGAAACCTAATTTGAAGCAAAGTGACAGTCTATGCCTAGGATTGCCAATTTGACTCTTTTGTCCTACGTTTTTGGAGTTCCCATAAGTTATGTAGGTTTGACGCAGCGCTGATTGATCCCAAAATCTTTCGAAGTTTCCTTCTTTATCTGCTTTTATCACTTTTGTTCTTTGCGTTGTACAATGAGAAAAGAAAAGGGATTCAACAGATTGAAAATGACAAACTAAAAGGCTGGTGTTTGAATCAAATTCTAGCTCCAGTGTTACTCGAAGAGGGCATACAGTTCCAAGTTAAGCCGTAGGTCTATTGATGGATGCAATGATTAGTCTTCACTTATTGACTAAAAATCCTAGATTCGCTTATATTACAGATATAACTCTTTTTTCTTCCTTTTCTTACTGGTATTATAGTTATTATCAGTTTATTAATTTGTTATTGTGAAAATACCACTCAATATTCTAGACCATTTTATAAATCTTCAAGAGATCATGATATTATGTACCTCCGTTTTCCATACTCAATCGAGGGGCAGGCCCATCAATGGTTCTAATGACTTGTATTTCACGAATTAAACCGAACAAAAGAGGGTTTGAGCTTGAAGTTCCCCATCTGTAGATCTTAATCACACATCTTCTTTCGAAGGAGGGAAATGTGGCAATGTACATTGCCAAGAAATACAGGTAATTTCTTGAATCTGGCCTCTTACAGGGAAAAAAAGAACCTGAGATAATGACTCGAAATCTCATTATGATAAAAGTTGATCAATCATTCAAATTGAACATGCCAAATAGAAACATAATGACCAAGCTTTTAACATCAAAGGGCCTTCAACCAAGGTGATTTCAAATAGATGAAACTAACAATTCTCAGAATGAAACTAATCTTCTGACTAAGATGAAGCAGAACTCGAGATGGTTTTACAGGAACAGAACACCTTATTGCAGGGAACGGACAACGTCCTGCAGGAAGAGTGTAAAACATTCTACAAAAAATGGCAAATGTCATTGAATGAACGAGGAGGATTCTCCCTATTTTTGTTACAAACTCATCAGATTCCTCTTTCTTGCATTGCCAAAATAATGACATTCTGAGATGCAAAATTATATGAACTCCTACAGTACCAATTTCATGAACCTAATACTCTACAAAACTATCTTACTTCTGATCGAGTCTCTGTGGATGTTCTCTTTGGACATTTTTGTCTGTGCCCTGGATTTGCATGTTTTTTAGATTCTCTGCATTAGCCATCTCAAGAAGTGCTTGCCTCTGCATGGCCTCCATCAGCTCATCTTTTCTCCTTTCATCTCCCTTAAGCTGCATTTTCATTACTTCCTCTGCTTGCTGGTCTAAAGGCTTAAAATATTCATTTATAGCAACCTCCTGAAAATACTCAACCGTTTAATCAAGCAATAGACCAGAAAATCTTCAATAACACAAGGGGCATATATAAGTAGCAGCTATTGAAACCAACCCTACTTTGCATTCAGAACAATTAAGGTCCTCCTGACACCAAAACATAACAAGTGATTCAACAGATATTCAAGTATAAAGAACTGATTAACTCATGAGCTTGTTGGCTAAGTTGCATGGCCCCTCCTTTTTTTTCTTCCCTAAACGCTCTTCAAGCTTCAAAGTATACATTCAAATCATATTACAGAGAGATTCTGTGCTAAAAACGATGTTTTCAAGCCCACACTAGGTCAGACAGTTGAACCTGGAAACTCCAAAGGCAGATTAACATCTGCTCCAATTTTGCCTGTAAAAATAACACCTTCCATTTGTGATTACATTGAATTGCCCGTCTGCGGAAAGCAAAGGGAAGTCTAGGAGTCCAGATTTTCCGAAAATAGTGAATGTGTAGACAAAGGAGAAAGGAACTAGAAAGAGTGTCTAGACAACCAGAAAAAGGAGATTGATTTGGAGAGGGAGGAAGAGAGAGAGAGCAAATGCAGTTTCTTTTTTCTTTGTAAGAAGTGCAAGCTTTGTCTGAGGACTCATTTGTGGTATTGGCCATGATTGAAAATAAAAGAGACGCCAAAGCAGTTAGAAGAAACACCAGTCCAGAAAGAAGTAGATTGATGTCAGTAGAGCTCTTGACACTTTGCTACTGCAAACTGAAGCAAAAAAGGAAAGCAAGGCTTCCACACAACTACTTTTTCCGTCTGTCTCAAAAAATATTGACCGATTTTTTCTCCCTCCGGCAATTCAAAGTTTCAAACTAATATAACTCCTTTTCAGAAGTCAATTCAATTAAAACTAAATGACATCTTCTCAACTTATTTTCACTTTTTCACATGTTAAACTATTATACCCTCCCACTTTTTCTACCATTTTCAATATAGTAAGCTACACGAACATTTTAGTCTCAAAAATGCACCAGCCAAAGTGGATCTAGTTTATTAGGGCTGATAAAGTAGTTGTCAAGATGTATTACACTTAGTGAAATCAAACAAGCTTCCTAGAATAACACGATATAAACAAATTCATATGAAGGTAAAATCATAGGGGACACAAATTATTAGGGCCCATATTCAGTTAGTACGTCCGTTACAGCTGAAGTGTTAAAGAATTCTACCAAATTGATACAAGCTTATTATAAACTAATCACTCGACACTAAGACATCGCTGAAGTGTTAAAAAGGACTATTAAGGTGATTGACGACAGTATGTATAATAACTACGAAACAAAAGAATAAGGCTCCAGAATATTGTGAGCTTACAGTATCTTCTAACTTCTTATTTAAAGCTTGCATCTCTTCTACCATGCGCTTAACTTCTGATAGAATAATCTGTTCGGGAATCTTCCTTACTGCTGCTTTCCTTCCTCTCCTCCGCCTGATCAAAATGGAAACAAAAAGCAAAGCAATTTTCCACCTAAAAGACTCTAACTTTGCCAACAATATCCAATTACAACATTGATAAGGAATGTTCATACTGCTTGACCAAATATAACAATAACTTTCAAATTTCTTTTCCTTATATTTTTAAAACAGAAAAAAAAAAAATCAATTTCAATACCAAAAAGCAACAAAAAAAAAAGGAATGAAGAAGTTTGAATCTGTTGGAGACGCTGTTGAAATTGTAAGCGATAAAATCAAATTCTACGCTCTTCGTAACCTGATAGAACCCTAATATAGAACATTGCTTTTCTCACGAATTCTATAAGCTTCTTCATTTGCCTTCTTTAATAAACAAATTTCACAACTCTAATTAGAGGATAGCAGAAAATTTGCTGTTGTAAATTTATGTTTTCGAGTTTGAGGAATTGAATTCACGGTCAAGCTGAAGAAGAAGACTGAAAACTCTCTCCGTTTTACTGCAATATATGGACCATTAAAGTGGTCGCTTCGGGCTGCTCCGCAAATATGATCCGCTTCGACCCGTCTTTTTCTGTTTTTAATTTACGGGAGTATCTTTTTTTTAAATTAAATTTCTTTGATGATTGGAGGACTCAGTGAATAAGGAAAAAAAAATGTAAAAATAGCACGGGCTAGCCAGTTTTCGGACTGGTAATTCAAAAATAACCAACGTTTGCAAAGTCATTAAAAAATAGCCACTATTTTGCTGCAATACGGACCGGTCCAGCATAATATACTGGAGATTGGTGCACCTGTGTATGAACTTCCAGCATATTATGTTGGAACTCCAATACGCGGAAAGTTCCAGCATAATATACTGAAAATTGAAGCACATGTGTATGAACTTCCAGCATATTATGTTGGACCGGTATATTATACTAGAACTCCAGCATATTATACTGGAGTTCCAGTATAATTTTTGGATTTTGAACAGTGTTTTCGTTCAGATTTATCTTTACATAAAAATGGCTAATTTCTATTACTTTTGAAACTGTGTCTATTATTCAATTACTACTTGTAAATCTGATTATTTTTTAATTTCTCCCCCAAAAAATTGAATGTAAATGTAATTAGAATTGCAATTATTAGAGTTCAACTTCAGTCTCGACTTTCTTTTTTGTTTTTTTTTACCAACTACATAAATACTCTACTTCATTCAATAAGGTAGTACGAGGATCAGAGTTTTACGAAATTTTTGTCTTAATTCGAACATTATTTTAAATCTTTTAAAAAGAATTCCATAAAAATTATATAAACTAGAGTAATGTTTCATAATTAAGAAGAATTAAACAACATATGAAAGAGCTGCAATTAAGAACAAGTTGTTTGGTCTCTAATAGTGATAATGTCATTTTTTTTTATTTTTTAAATTTCATTGTATACGGTTAAAATCGGGACCACCCAATTTTACTATTTGATCGAGACCGGGAGGTTGCATCGAAGGATGGTCTCGTAACGGAACAGACTAAACCACGAGGATAAGGTACCGAGTTCAGAATCGAGGTACCTGTCGAGATCGAGGCTAGTAGCGATCGAAACCAAATGAGACAGACATCGAGCAAGATCGAAGATAGCACAATAACATAAAGGCGAGATATCCCTGACTGGTCGAGGATCATGGCGTAAATCTCGGAACGGATCAAATCAGAAACGGTTAATTAGCTAATCATGAGATTTCCTTCTATAATTAGAATTATACCATAAGTGGAATTCCTCTACTATTTAAGGGGGGTTCTAATCATCTGTAAGACACATTGTTCACAGATATCAAAGCAATATAATTCTCTTTCTCGTTTATACTATTGTTCATTAGCTTGTTATATTTTAATTGTTATTGCATCAATCATTTCGAGGGTATCCAAACTCGAGGGCTGAGTTCCATTCTAACACTGGTTCGCTTTACTTTATAGTTCATTTATATTATTACTCTTCATATTTATCAATTGGTATTAAGTGAAATCACGTATCCTTAGAACCACATTATAAGTTTAATTGTTATCCAATTTTAAGGATAAACAGTTTGGCATCCACCGTGGGGCCGAGGATAATAGTGATTGCTTAATACTGATTCCGATAACATACACTACTTTACACTTGTTCTCGTAAGAATCTTTGTTTTCAGGATAAACGTGTCAAACTCATAAGCAATGCCTACACATGGTGATAACGGCCTCGGATTTCACGGGGAAAATGACAATATAGCCGCCCTAGGGATCGAGGCGCCTCAGGCTGACCTCGAGGGAGAACCAATTGCAAGTCCCGTCGATGTCAGTTTACATGTCGCCCTAAATGCAAATTTGGGCATTGATCCCGAATGAATCATACGCAAGGAAGTTCGATCAGGTGGTCGAGGTACGCAGGGCGGAGAAGATGGTGGAGTTAGCCTCCAATTGATATTCGAAATGTTACAGGCTCAACAAGCCGCTATAGCACAACTATAAAATCAGCACCGGACACCGAATAGGATCAAACCAGAAGTCATCCACAGGACCGAGCCTGTGCCGGAAAGGTCGAATGCCAACGAATCGGGGACTGACCCCGCCGTTATAAAAATGCTCGAGGAGCTCACTAAACGAATTGAATCGGGAGAAAAGAAAATCGAGGCAAATGACAAGAAAGTAGAGACATACAACTCCCGGGTTGACCAAATACCGGGGGCACCACCGATTCTAATGGGTAAGGATTCAAAGAAATTCGTACAGAAGCCTTTCCCTCCAAGTGCGGCTCCGAAACCTATTTTGAAGAAATTTCGAATGCCAGAAATTTCTAAGTACAATGGGACCACCGACCCTAATGAGCATGTCACTTCTTATACATGCGCAATAAAAGGGAATGACTTGGAAGACGATGAGATTGAATCTGTTCTATTAAAGAAATTTGGAGAAATCTTATCGAAAGGAGCAATGATATGGTACCACAATTTACCGCCTAATTCCATAGATTCCTTTGCCATGCTTGCAGACTCCTTCGTAAAGGCACATGCCGGAGCAATAAAGGTTGCGACTAGGAAGTCGGACCTCTTCAAGGTGAAACAAAAAGACAACGAAATATTGAGGGAATTCGTATCTCGGTTCCAGATAGAACGCATGGAACTACCACTGGTCACAGACGATTGGGCTTTTCAAGCCTTTACTCAAGGTTTGAACGAACGAAGTTCAGAGGTATCACGACAGCTAAAGCAGAATTTAATTGAATATTCAGTGGTAACCTGGGCCGATGTACATAATCGGTACCAGTCAAAGATCAGGGTCGAGGATGATCAATTGGGGGACCCCGTCCGGTTTCGTTTATCCAAACATGCCCATCAGCAGAACTCAAAGGGATATTGACGGAGAACCCCGGTCGAACAGAGATCGGTACCAACCATACAACGCAGATCGTAGAAACAGTAGCCCAGGATGCAATCCCTTCCGGAATGATCGAAGGAACGATCGAAGACATAACTCTCGAGGGCTCATGAGCAAAAGTGGCTTCGATAAACATGTCGATCCCACAGAAGCACCACGATTATCAGAATACAACTTCAGCATCGACGCATCTCTAAAAAGGGGTCATGGACTCCTTTTTTGTTTAGGATCCACTTTCTACATTCAATTATTTATTGAACCCGGTATGGAATCACCATCATTACACATTCATTCTTAGTCTGGCTGCTGGTCTAGCGAGCCTTCTTAGCCGCCTAGAGTGCAGCATGCCCGTAACGTAAGTAACTCAGTGCTCTATGCGGGGGAAATGAAAGCAGAATTCGTTCGGATCCTCCCACATGTTCAATCATTTTTAGCGGTTTCCCCAGATGAGAAGATAGCAATAGACAGAAGTAGCGGCTATTACTATTTCATCCCCTCCCACTCTTTTAGCTCTGATCGTAAACGCTCTTCTTCCAATAGGAGTTATTCTTTGCCTTGATGTTGTAAGAGCTTCCGGTCCTATAGTATGAGTACTCTTATCCGCTCTTGGGTTCATAATCGGTCCAATTGAATTAGTTGCACATGCGTACGGTCTTCTCGGGGTCGGGGTTCCCTTTACCGGGATTTTTCCTTGGCAGATAGAGCGGAAACAGAAAGCGATATATCCGCTGCTATTATCCGCTCATAGGTTGCAGTTGCTCTTTGAGTTCTCTCTTTATTTCTTTATGGGTCTTCCCAGGCCGTTAGATCAAGATAAGAAAGATAAGAATGGTATTAAATAGATGTCTTCTTCTTTACTGAGGGAGTAGGAATGGGGCGTTCTTACTTTTTGAATGGGTTACCTTAGGCATTACTAACTAATCCACTATATCCGCTATCGAATAGCCTAGGCAAGATAGAAAGTCTCTCTTATTGTGAGGCTTCCCTTCCCTTACTCTAGAGCTTTTCTTCTCTTCTTATCTAAGGGCAGTGATGGGTCAGCTCTTGTTAACCTAGTACAACAAAGTAATAGAAGAGAGTTAGTACTCATTTAATTGACCTCCTTTTCGAAGTCAATGAATTTCTTTCTTTTACTTTTATTTTGTTCAAGTTGCTTCAGTGAATGAGAATGCTCAATAAAGCGGGTAGGTCTTACTAGCCCTTACACTCGTCAAACTTATTTACTCATTCTCCATAGTAATGGATTTACTTTAATTCTTTCCCAAGCATCTGGTAATTCTGGCTGCCCTTCCACTCCTCACTTTGGTTTCCACCAAGCCAATCAAATCTGCCTCTTGTGCTCTTATATAATCTTTGGCCTCTCTATGCTTCTCGACTTTACCGATCTTTTTGACATTCCATATAAGGACCTTCATGTGGAACTATTGTTGTTTTTACATTCCCCTCGCACTTTAGCGCTACCTCTAGTTTTTCGTCTTGTGCAACCCTTATTTGTCTTTTATTCTTTGGCCTTTACTTTCCCCACCCCCCATCTTTCTTAGAATTCAACATTTATGATATGTTTTGCATCTTGTTTGCCCACTCTTCATTCAGGGTGATTCGAACCAGGGGAGGATCTTCCACCTTGTTGGTCATAGCACCAATACTTGAACGTTTACTCTTACTGCCCTTCTCAGGTTCACCTCTTTTGGATGCCCTGAGATTCTTGTTTGAAGTCATTTGTTTATCACAGAACAAGTCCCCCTCAGTCACTGCCATAGTTGACCCTCTCTTCCAGATCCTCGCTTTTATCTCTGTTGAGGCTTCTGCTGGTCATCTTTACCAGCTCTATCTCCTCTACCGAATCTCCTGCGACTTCATCCTCCCCTTTTGCTCATCGTGTATTGTGTCAGCCATTGGGAGAATCAAAGATACTAGATGGCCCAGACCCCTACAAACTGATCCATCCCAAAAAAACCCTAATCAAATATGCAGATACTATAGTACACATGGTCATAGAACCGAAGACTGCAGACAACTAAGGGAGGAAGTGGCCCGTCTATTCAACGAAGGTCACCTTCGAGAATTCTTGAGCGACCGAGCTAAAAACCATTCCAGAGACAGGGATGCAAACAGGAAAAACGAGCATGAAGAACCATAGCACGTGATTCACATGATCATTGGTGGGGTCGATATTCCATAAGGGCCTGTGTTCAAACGCACTAAAGTATCAATCACCAAGGAAAAATGAACTCGAGACTATGTTCTAGAAGGCACTTTATCACTCAATGATGAGGAAGTAGAAGGAATCTCACAACCCCACAATGATGCTTTGGCAATCTCTATCCTTATGAATAAAATTTAGGTTAAACATGTATTAATTTATCCAAGAAGCTCGGCCAATAATATTCGATCGAGGGTCGTAGAGTAGCTCGGCCTACAAGATCAGATCGTACCTACAGCTCGAATTCTCAATGGCTTCAACATGGCGAGTGAAACAACTAAAGGTGAAATCATCCTACCAGTAAATGTAGCCGGAACTATTCAAGAAACAAAGTTCCATGTGATCGAGGGTGATATGAGATACAACGCACTGCTCGGAAGACCCTGGATTCACAACATGAGGGTGGTCCCCTCAACCCTTCACCAAATGCTGAAGTTCCCAACACCGAATGGAGTAAAAACGGTGTATGAGGAACAACATGATGCCAAAGAGATGTTCGCGGTCGATGAAGTAATACCGGTATCGGCACTTTCGTCAACAAAGGGATCAGAGTCCAAAGGAAAATAGTAAGCTAAATAGCAACCACAACAACCAGGCTCGACTCAGTCGGAGAAGCAGGGAACGGACGGGGACGATGACTATTGGACCCCTCGATCCCTCATAATCCCCAAGGATTTCGACGCCACCAAATCGACAGTCGAAGTGTTCGAGCAAGTCATATTGATCGAGCATCTACCCGATCTAAAGTTATACCTGGGTACGGGGTTAACCCCCGAGCTCAGGGAAAAACTCATTAAATTTCTTATCAATAATATGGATTATTTTTCTTGGTCCCACCTAGATATGACAAGGATCCCGCCGAAGATCACTACACATCGACTAAGCTTGGACCCGAAGTTTCACATGATAAAACAAAAGAGAAGACCCCAGTCCGAGGTAAAACATACATTCATCAAGGACGAGGTAGCCAAACTTCTCAAAATAGGATCCATTCGGAAAGTAAAATATCCCGAATGGTTAGCAAACGTAGTCGTAGTCCCTAAAAAGGGAAATAAACTTAGAATGTGTGTAGACTATAAAGATTTAAACAAAGCATGTCCTAAAGACTCTTTTCCTCTGCCAAATATCGACCGCATGGTCGATGCCACGGCCGGCCATGAGATCCTTAGTTTTCTCGATGCCTACTCCGGGTACAATCAAATAGAAATGAACCCGGAGGATCAGGAAAAGACTTCGTTCATCACTAAGTACGACACCTATTGTTATAATGTAATGTCGTTTGGACTAAAAACTGCTGGTGCCACTTATCAACGCTTAGTAAATCGAATGTTCGAAGAACAAATAAGTAAATCAATGGAGGTTTATATTGACGATATGCTAGTTAAGTCCCTGCGAGCAGAGGACCATTTGACACATTTGCAGGAGACCTTCAATATACTAAGGAAATACTACATGAAATTCAACTCAGAGAAATGTGCATTCGGGGTTGTCTCGGACAAGTTCCTAGGCTTTATAGTATCAAATCGGGGGATCGAAATCAACCCCGATAAAATCAAGGCAATCGAAGACATCACAGTCGTGGACAATGTTAAGACCGTACAAAGATTAACAGGGCGCATAGCCGCCCTAGGCCGATTCATCTCAAGGTCTTCAGATAGAAGTCACAGGTACTTCTCACTGCACAAAAATAAGAACAATTTTGCATGTACCCCGGAATGCCAACAAGCATTAGAAGAATTAAAGCGGTATCTCTCGAACTCGCCACTGCTTCATGCTCCGAAAGCGGATGAGCAATTCTACTTATACTTAGCAGTCTCGAAAATCGTGGTAAGTGGGGTTCTAGTTCGAGAAGAGCAAGGTACGCAATTTCCTATTTACTATGTTAGTCAAACTTTAGGTGAGGCCGAGACCCGATCCCCACACTTAGAAAAATTAGCGCTTGCCCTAATAAGCGCATCTAGGAAATTAAAACCATATTTTCAATGTCACCCGATCTGTGTGGTGACTACTTACCCCCTTCGCAATATTTTGCATAAGCCCGAACTTTTGGGCCGATTGGCCAAATGGGCCGTCGAGTATCGACTTCGAACGACCATCAAGTCTCAAATATTAGCGGACTTCGTGGTCGACTTTATGCCAGCCCTTGTACCCGAGGTCGAAAAGAAACTATTATTAAAGTCGGGTACATCATCGAGGATGTGGACCCTCTTCACAGACGGCACTTCGAACGTGAAGGGGTCCGGGCTAGGCATTGTTTCGAAACCGCCCACGGGTAATACAATTAGACAAGCTATCAAAACTTCCAAGTTAACTAACAATGAGGCCGAGTGTGAGGCCATGATTACAGGTCTCGAGCTAGATAAAGGTTTGGGAACAGAGGTCATCGAGGCCAAATGTGACTCCCTGCTTGTGGTAAACCAAGTCAACAGAACTTCGAGGTTCGGGAAATCGAATGTAGAGGTACTTGGACAAACTATAGGTGACTCTACATCAGTTTAAATAATGGACTCTACAACATGTGCCTCGAGAAAAAACAGCGAGTCTAATGCCCTTGCAAATTTGGGGTTATCAGTCGAAGACAATGAAATTAGCTCAGGGACTGTCGTACAACTTTTAAGGTCAGTAATCGAAGAAGGACACGCTGAAATCAACTCCACAAGTCTGACCTGGGATTGGAGGAACAAATATATCGAGTACCTAAAGAACGGGAAGCTTCCATCGGATCCTAAGGAATCGAGGATTGTACGTACGAAGGTCGCACGATTCACATTGGCCAAAGATGGAACACTATATAGAAGGATGTTCGATGGACCATTGGCAATATGTTTGGGACCAGGAAATACTGACTACTTCCTACGAGAAATCCACGAGGGCACATGCGGAAATCATTCTGGAGCCGAATTATTGGTTCACAAAGTCATCAGAGCAGGATACTATTGGGCTGATATAGAAAAGGATACAAAAGAGTTTGTTCGAAAGTGCAACAAATGTCAAAGGTATGCGCCGATGATTCACCAAATCGGAAAGCAACTCCACTCAGTCTTATCCCCATGGCCATTCATGAAATGAGGAATGGATATCGTCGGCCCTCTACCATCGGCCCCAGGTAAAGCTAAATTTATTTTGTTTATGACTGACTATTTCTCTAAGTGGGTTGAAGCATAGGCTTTCGAGAAAGTTAGAGAGAAAGAAGTCATAGACTTCATCTGGGACCACATTATATGTCGATTCGGGATGGCTGCCGAGATCAAATGCGACAATGGAAAGCAATTCATCGGTAGCAAAGTGACAATGTTTCTCGAAGATCACAAAATAAAAAGGATCATGTCGATGCCATATCATCCTAGTGAGAACGGACAGGCTGAATCGACAAACAAGGCTATCATTCAAAATCTAAAGAAAAGATTGAACGATGCTAAGTGAAAATGGAGAGAAATATTGCCCGAAGTCCTTTGGGCATATCGAACAACGTCAAAATATAGTACATGGGCAACACCATTCTCTTTAGTATATGGCGCCGAAGCTCTGATCCCGGTTGAAGTCGGGGAACCTAGCATCAAGTTTCGATACGCAACGGAAGAGTCAAATCATGAGGCTATACAAGCCTCGAATTGCTAGATGAAAAATGGGAAGCCGCCCTCGTTCGAATGGCCGCATAGAAATAGCGGATCGAAAGGTACTACAATTGAATAGCCAATCTTCGACACTTTAAAATTGGGGACTTGGTTCTACGGAAGGTCACCCTCAATACTCGAGACCCAAACGAAGGAAAACTTGGCACTAACTGGGAGGGACCGTATCAGGTCCTCGATATCATCGGAAAGTGATCCTACAAACTTGGCACGATGAACGGCGAACAATTACCAAATAATTGGAACATATCACTCCTCAAACGATATTACTGCTAAAGTACTACCTTTTCCATTTTCATTTATATTTTATACTAACCATTTGCAGGTGTTTAATCGAAGACACCAAAGGATTCTTCAAACACAAAGTCCCTACGTCTGAAAGTATGCTCTGTACTCTTTTTCCCTTCGACTGATTTTTGTCCCAAATGGGTTTTTCCGGCGAGGTTTTTAATGAGGCAACCATTGTTCGTGCTAACTTAGAGCAATTCAACAGTTTCCAAGGCTCCTTTACAATCAACCTCGAATACTGGGGGGCATCACTCTCGGATAGTTATAATGAAAATACTTCGTGTCGATAGGGTCTCGATAGGTAAAGGACCAAATGGTCAAATGAACCGTGTCCATGTAGATTACTCGAGCCCTAATGGAAAAACATGTATGCATGTATAATCTATTGAAAGAAGTATTTTTCCTTACCAGATGTTCCATGCTTTAGAGAAATTTATACTTTACAATTTTATACTTATAATCTATTGTGTAAACTGGCTTAAGGGCCGATCACAACTGAAGTTCAAGCAATTTACCCTATACTCGGGGACTGCTGTCCAAAAAACCAACATGATCGAATTACTAAACCTCGAAATCGTAAGACCTTAAAAGGGCAATCCTCGATTTTATAGGCCATGACCACCCCACTTGGGGACTGACACTTCGAACGAGTTTGAAGTATAGCAGGGAAACAAGCCTAAGGGGCAAATCCCAAACTAAAGGTTACGACCAAATTAACACGGTTCTGAGACGTTCGAATTCCGTTATAAAATAGGCCTTCAAATATTCTCATAAATCGGTTAAAAAAGGCAACCCTCGGGTGAATTACTAAGGGTCTCGATAATATCGACCCTCGAAAAACCCTAAGGGATAGCGAATTGTTCGAACTCCCGGACAATTTTGTGCTAAGGAATAACAAAGCAAAGGACTTTGATAACACCAATCCTCGAAAAACCTAATGGGTACAAATTTATCTCGTGCTAAGGCATGACAAATTTTTATGATTAGTTTTTCAAGCCGAAAAAGGGGAAAAGACACTTTTGAGGCCAAATCGGCCTAATTCAAGAGCCTAAGGGCCATTTTATTTTTTGAGTTCGAGAAATCGTCCTTACTCAACTAAAACCTAAGGGTCATTCTACTTCAAGTTCGAGAAAGTACTCACTAGATTTTAAAGACTACACTGGTCCGACTTCAGTCTAGTGGCCTAAAGTCCCAAACTTGTGAGCAAAATCTCCATAAGGCATGAAGGCATGAATGAAATAGAATTTTCACAAGGCAGAAAATAGAAAAAAGACAAGTCAAAGAGAAAAAAGATCTTTTATCTATACGAAAATATTTACAAGGACCGATCAGGGTCCCGCACAAAAAATCAAAAAAGAAAAAAGCCTAAGATTCCTAATTTTCCTCAGGGGTAACTTCTTCTCCATTGAGGTCCTCCCCATTCTCGGACTCGCTCTTGCTGCCATCATCATCATCATCATCGAAAGAGGCCAGTGCTTTAGCATCAGCTTCATGCTCTTTAGCCTTCATTATCTCATCGGTAAGATCGAAACCTCGAGCATGGATCTCCTTGAGGGTTTCCCTCCGAGATTGGCATTTGATGAGTTCAGCAATCCAATGTGCTCGATTTTGAGCGATCTTGGCTGCCTCTCTCGCTTAGATTTGAGCGGCTTCAGCATCGGCCCGAAAGACGGCAACGATCGCCTCTGCCTAGGACTTTGCCTTTTCGGCTTCAAATTTGGCCTTTGCAAGTTCGAAAGCAAATCGAGTCTCAAGCTCCTTTATTTTCTTTGCCTGAGTTGAGCTCTTCTCCTTCATGCATCGAAGCTGACTTTCGACCAATGACAATTGGGCTCGAGCAGCCTCTTTTTTCGTAGCAAAACGGTCTATTAGCCACCGTTCGGTCCATTAGCAAAGCGGTCCGCATCAGTGAGATTGAAATGTTAGCCACCATTCCCGAATTGAGCCCATGAGCTTTTAAGATTTTCATTACCTGTTCGATCAGGTCGGTCTGATTTTGGTGAGCCTTGGCCAACTCGGCTCGGAGGTCCTTGATCTCCTCTTCTTTTTACCCACTGAGAAGTTTAAGGGAATTTCTCTCCTCCGTGAGCCCTCAGAGGTCGGCCTCACATCGGCTCAGCTCTGCTCAGGACTTTGAAAACGCCTCATGATGGAGCGCCAAAGCCTATACGGAAAAAAGAAAGGAAGTTATACAATAAGAGAAGAAATAAACTAAGTATGATATCGATAAAGGGAGTTGAGATTCACCCGATTCAAGGCTTTTTGAGCCTCATCGAAGAGACTCGATGCTTCATTCAGGTCGGTAGCATCCTCGACCCCGATAAAGTAACCACGGAAGGGGTCCTCCCCTCTATGGACCCCGTCTACTTCGGGAGTCCTCAGAGCTTGGGCCTCCCGAATTGCCTCCTCGAAAAACGTAGGGAGAATTGGCGAGTCTCTAATATCTATTGCCCAAGTGAGCCACTTGGGGCGTTCTCCTCACTGCAAAGGGCCTCGGAGCCGGCCCCTTCAGACATACCCGCCTTTTGCTCATCTCGGCGGGAGGCATCTTCGATCTTCAATGATTTGGGGACTTTGTTCAAGTCCTTTTCCAAGACCCCCTCGGCATGAAATCTCCTCAACCACCACCGACTCAGCGTCCTTTGGGGCCTCAATGTTTTTCTTCACTCGGGCCACCAGTTCCGAGCCATCGTCTTCATCTTTTTCTTCTTCTTCCTCCCTTAGCCGTTGAATCACATCCGCAAGTAGGGCAACAGTATCTTTCTTTGGCTTACGAACCAGATTCTTCTTAGTCTTTGGATCCTCGGAGGTTGAGGTCTTTTTCCTCTTCTTATCCTTCGCCGGCTTCGGAACCGGGGTCGAAGTCTCCTCCTCACCAGACGGAGGCCTCATGACCGCATCCTTGTCCAGGCCTGTACACGAGAAAATTGAATAAGTAGAAGAGTGGCAGCTTAATCAAATCATCAAATACACAAAAAGTGGGCTTACCATGAGTCTTGGCCTCCCATCGGCCCTTTGCTAAATTGTGCCATGAGCGCTCGACGTATTTAGAGGTCGAGGCCAAGTTCTGAACCCAACTCTCGAGGTTAGGAATCGCACGGGGCATCCAAGCGACCGCTACATCATGGAAAAAGACATCAATGAGAAAATACAAAGGAACAAATAATGCATGGAAGCTAACAGTGAGACGGTACTTACGATTCATGTTCCATTTCTCAGGAAATGGCATCTTCTCGGCTGGGATTAGGTCGAAAGTCCTCACTCGAACAAACCGGCCCATCCAGCCTCGATCCTTGTCCTCATCTATGCTCGATAACAATACTTTGGTAGCCCGACTTTGGAGTTTTATTAACCCGCCTCGATAGAGGCGGGGTCTATACAGTCTGATAAGAGGGAGCCCCTCGACTTTTCTCACGAAGAATCGGAGCAGAATAACAATTCGCCAAAAGGATGGATGGATTTGGCCTAGGGTTATTTGATATTGACGGCAAAAATCAACGATAACAGGGTCGAGGGGGCCCAGCGTGAAAGGGTAAGTATAAAGACTTAAAAACCCTTCCGCGTAGGTGGTGATGTCTTCTTCGGGGGTCGGTATCACCACCTCTTTGCCCTCCCAATTGCAGTCTTTCTTTACCTGCTTAAGGTATCCCTCGGTTATCGAGCATATATACCTCTACATTGGCTCGCATCGACCAGGAATCGACGAGGCTTTATCGGTTTTGAAATCAAAGTTTAGCGCGCACCCTCCAGGCTCCAGGAATGCATTCCTCAAGACGGGGTTCCATCGGTGTTTTCCCCCCGGCCGGTTGAGAAGATGAAGCAGCATCTTTTTGTTGTACCATTTTCGATATTTTTGCCATTTTTGTGTAAGTTTGAAGAAGAGGAAGATAATAGGACTTGACGTTTGAGAAAGAATTAACAACAAAACCTTAAGATTTGTAAAAGGGAAGAACTTAGGAGATGTAAAAACTTTGGATATTAGAAAGAAGTGAAAGTAAAGTTTAAATCAATGAGAAAAGGGTCTATTTATTGGATTCACATCGACGGTTCAAAGGCACTAGTGGCCGACCACCAACTGACACTCATTAATGACTTGGGGAACTGTACCGACAGGACGTTTCGGTCACTCTCGTCGCTTACGTCACGAGGATGACGTCATGACAGGTCGAGGTAGAAAATCGAAGGCTCAATTTGTTTTTTGTCATTTCACTCCAAAAAATGAGGGGACTATCTGTATACGGTTAAAATCGGGATCATCCGATTTTACTATTTTACCGAGACCGGGAGGTTGCATCGAATGATGGCCTCGTAACGCAACAGACTAAACCACGAGGATAAGGTACCGAGTTCAGAATCGAGGTACCTGTCGAGATCGAGGCTAGTAGCGATCGAAGCCAAATGAGACAGACATCGAGCAAAATCGAAGATAACACAATAACAGAAAGGCGAGATATCCGTGACTGGTCGAGGATCATGGCGTAAATTTCGGAACGGATCAAATCAGAAACGATTAATTAGTTAATCATGAGATTTCCTTCTGTAATTAGAATTATACCATAAGTGAAATTCCTCTAATATTTAGGAGGGGGGATTCTAATCATCTGTAAGACACATTGTTCACAGATATCAAAATATCAAAGAAATATAATTCTCTTTCTCGTTTATACTATTGTTCATCAGCTTGTTATATTTTAATTGTTCTTGGCATCAACCAGTTCGAGGGTATCCAAACTCGAGGGCTGAGTTCCATTCTAACATTGGTTTGCTTTACTTTATAGTTCATTTATGTTATTAATCTTCATATTTATCAATTGGTATTAAGTAAAATCACGTATCCTTAGAACCATATTATAAGTTTAATTGTTATCAAATTTTACGGGTAAACAGTCATATAAAACAAAACAAAAGAGTAACTATTATCCTTCATTTTTCCATTTAGTTTAGCAAAATCCGAACGCATTTTAGTACCTTCCACCTAATGTGAAAAAAAATAAAAAAAATAAGTACCCACTTCCAAGTTCGGTTCATGTGTTAGTTAAAAAATAAATAGGTAAAATTTAAGAAATTTTTTCAGAAACCTAGCAGCATTAAAAAGAACTTTCTAAAACAATGTTTTTGTAAAATTTGAAAAATAATTTTCTAAAGCAATTAAAAAAAGGGAAAAACTGATATTTTTTTTACTAAAAATTAAAAAAATCGAAAATATTTTTTTCCAGTTTTTAGAAAAACATTGCTTCTAAAAACAACTGAAAAATAATTTCTAAAAACAATTTTTTTTTTGTAAAAACTAAAAAATAAAAACTAAAAAGCAATTTTCTAAAGTAATATTTTTGTAAAAACAGAAAAAACAAATATTTTCTTTTTTTCAGCTTTTAGTTTAAAAAAATTCAGTTTTTTCAGTTTTTAATTGCTTTAAAAAATTATTTTTCAGTTTTGTTATCCAGTTTTTACAAAAACATTATTTTAAAAAATATTTTTCAGTTTGTTTTGAAGCAGATTTTTTTGTAAAAAATGAAAAAAAAAAATATTTTCGTTTTTTTCAGTTTTTAGTAAAAAAAAAAATCAGTTTTTTTCAGTTTTTACAAAAAACAAATTGCTTTTATAAAATTATTTTTCGGGTATGGATAATGAGTATTTTTAATTAATTAGGAGATATTTAGAATTGGCCAATAAGACGATGACACGTGTCCCTCCGTTTAAATGAGGGGTATATTTAAACCCAAAGTATGACTGCAGGGGTATAGATAACCCAATAGTATAACGAGGGGTATTCTTAGACCATTTTCGAAAGTACAGGAGTATATTTGGACCATCTCCGTAATTTTTTCATGCAGCTTTTGGATAAGTTATGCAAAAGGAGCTTGTGATAAAAGAAATTATGACACTATCAGCTTTGGACACCTAATAATGCACGACGAGATGCATATAAACAAGACATTAGAGGCAAACGTAACTATAAATTTCTTAAGTTAGAGGTAAGACCCATTTAGCTTCGGGTAATCTAAGACCTAAGTCCATTTTTCTCTTCCAAATATTAGTAACAAAGTACTATTGTATACTTCTTTTTAAAATTACTTTGCATTTTATACCCATCTATCCCACAATCAGAACATCTCCGAGTTCCAGCGCAAGTTTGCATTCGACGACTCAAATGCTAATATTGAAACTCTGGCAAAGGCTACGCCTGGTCCCTAAGGTCAGAAAATAGTAAAGAAAGCTAAAACATCATCAGAGAAATAGGGGGAAAAGAAAATACAGGATCATTCAGCAAGTAAAACCAGCTTTTTGTGCACAGAACTGATAACGCGAAACAAAGAAATAGAGAAAGGAGATAGAAAAAGAAACTAGGCTTATCACAATTACTTTTGTTATCAGATGTCAAAATTCCAAAACATAGCCACATGTTTCCATCGCAGCCATCGCGGCAAGCCACACAACACTGTATCACAATCTAAGCTAAAGCTAGTACCAAACTATTAACATGTTTGTCGAGATAAACAGAAGTAAATGAAAAAGCAGATCCCATATCACAGAGTTTGTCATAGTTTCTTTAAAGAAGCTATGACAATCTAGTCTCTCCTCCTTTTCTTCTTCTCTTCTTCCTTCTCAGATGCATTCTTCAGCTGAAAGAAAGAAAACAAAGAATCATTCCAATAGCCAAAACATAGAAACAAAAGAAAACAAAGAATCATTCCAATAGCCAAAACATAGAAACACCAGGCATTTCATCACGTAGGAATTTAATATAGTATAAGAACTGAAATATCTCCTTACCATGATGATCAGAATACGCACAAAGACAGCAACAAAGTCTGTAAATAGGGTCAATGCATGCTTAACGTAGTCCAAATCACCCAAGTGAGCCTTCTCAATAATCTCCTGGGTGTCAACAACAATGTAGCCCACAAACACCAAGAGCCCAAAATACAACTGCCATAAAACAAGTGTTAAGGGAATAAAATGTTAAGAGCAACTTATAAATAAAGGATGCTAAAAGGCAACACCGCAGCATGAAGGAAACAAAGCATATACCTCAAACTTGAAAAGGGCCATGGAACCACCAAAGATGGAGGACGCCAGTTGCAACCAACAGAGGAGGGAGACACCTGATGAAAGAAGGCCCCCAAGGTACAAGTACTCTCTGCGCCTTGCCACCATGGCAGCAGCTGAGAAGCAACCAAATACCACAGCACAACCTACAAAAGCCCCAATCACAATGCTGCAAAGGAAGAAAGTAAGAATCAGATGTGCCTCCCCAAGGATGTAAACCTTAAAGCTGTTAAAATCAGTTTTAAACTATATGACTTGCAGAATCTAGCTGTATATGCACTTAAAACAATACACAACCATACAGAATTACATAGGCTATGAAAAGAGTACAGTAATGAGAAAGGCAGTGGCAACAGTCACTTGGCACTTCTATGTCAATCAGTTAAACTCGAGGCTCAGGCAGCCACCAGCTGAACTAGGTTGGATGTACAGCCTTGAGACAGACGAGCTTTCATTTTATTCTCCCTTTGCTCCCCCCTCCCCCCTTAAAACACAAACAAATTAAGGGTAAAATATTCTAGTGCCTTTGCATTTAGAAGGGATAAACTCTCATCCTTAAATTTGCGAAAGATAGAGAAAAACAGGAATGATGCATTTCACAGCAGCAGAATTTGCAATTCAGATCAAACATTGCAAATATAGAGACCTAAACTAATACATAACCCCCCCCCCCCCCCCCAAACCCCCAAAAACAAAGAAATCCCGCTTCCAAATCAGATGCTAAAAACCCCAAATCGAGAAGAAACTCATAAAAGTTTAGGTTTAGCACAAGAAGACTCAAAACTAACACACTAGAAAACAGAAGCAATATTTTCAAACATGAAAAGGGACAATATTGAAGGACACACACCTTGGGTCGAAGTCAATGCCCGCTTTAATCAGAGGACCAATAGAAGCCCCTTCAAAGAGTGCAGCCGCCATCAGAAGTGCCACCCTTTTTTGCTGCTCACCAACAATAACAAAAGTATCAATTCAAATTCAATAATCAGCATAACCACAAAATTGCAGAAATAAAGAAGGCCATAACGAGGGACTGCTAAAGGACAGTAAAGCTAGTGATTACCTCTTGATAAGGAGAACTCAACAAAAGCCACACCATGCTTCCCATGCAAGCCAGTGTTGTGAGTAAGCCACCAATATTCCAAAGAATGTGAAGGTAAACCCCAGCAGCTGATGCTACTAAAGCACAGCATAGAGTAAGATAGACCTATACCCATGAAAGAAATCAAGACCAGGACAAGACACTTGTCATGATAAAACTCTATATATTAGAAAACACTGGAAAAGAATATGCGGTACCAAATTCTTCCACATTGATACAATTCAATGCAGAATTATGCTCTCTCTTAATTTGGCATGACTTCAATCTGATATTAATTATCTAAAGCGAGTCCTTTTTTTGCTTGATACATAGGTAAATGTACAAAAGCATAGCTCACTTGTTGATACATATATATACATTGATGCAATTCAATGTGTAATATTAGAGTTCTCTCTTAATTTGGCATGACAACTTCAAAAAACTAATCAATCAAACACTGATTCACGAAGATACATAGGTACACGTCTAAAAGCTTTTGTTGATACGTAGATATACATTGACACAATAATTCAATGTAAAATTAGAGTTCTCTCTTAATTTAGCATGACAACTTCAAAAACTAATCAATCAAAACATCGATTCAAGACAATCTTCTGATATTAATAATGTTGATACATAGGTACACGTCTAAAAGTATAGCTCCTACGTTGATACGTAAATATACACTCTCTCAAAATTTGGCATGACAACTTCAAAAACTAATCAATCAAAATGCTGATCCACGAACAGTCTTCTGATGTTAATTGTTTTACAAGAGTTTTAATTGATACATAGGCACACATCTAACGTTAAAGCTCCTTTTAACCTATGTAATCTTATTCTTTTCACTTATGCCGGTGATCAACTGTTTTATGTTTAAAATCTTTACAATTAGTTACCAAAGCGTTTCTAGTAACATTTCAATATATTATCAAATTTTAGTAAATTAAAGAAATATTCAAATAAACCTTCAACGAATTAGTCATGATTTTCAATTTATTTTACTCTTCTTACCAGGCCAAGGACGCAAAGGTAATAATTAGGGCTTCCACAAATTTCTCATAAATTTCAATTCAGTTTGTGCTTCTTTCCACGTCACGAAAGCAAAAGTAAAAATTAGGGCAGTTCTCAACGAACTAACAAATAATTCAAACGTAACCGCAGGGCAAAAGAACTTGATTCTTCTCATCGAATAAGTTCAAATATTCATAAACCGTCAAAGCAGTGAAAAAAAGTAGAAACAAACACCAATAACAAAGACTGAAGTAGATAGTACCGTTAGAAATATCAAATCTCAATCGAAATTAAGAAAATTAACAGTATAAAAGAAAAGGAAAGGACCTGCTTGAGATGAGTTTGAACGAGAGGAGAGATCTGGCGGAAGTTTTTGAGAGAATCGTAACTCCAGCGGTTGCGCGACGCCGATTGCGAGTTGAAGAACGAGGTAAAACCTTCCATTGGGAAAATCTCAGGAGCGAGCAGAGAATATTTTTTTCAGAGTTCACGTGTAAACAGTGCTATACCGGAAATGCGAAGTCGTTGCCCGAAAGGCGTTGAAGATGTGTTTATATAGGTGAGAGTTTTCACGAATATTTCGTTGCTTCTAGAAGGAAAAGAGTAATATTTTATAACATTAAGTGTAAAGGGAATTATTGGGTCATTGGTTCCGGAAGGAACTAGAGAAAACCAAATTTATATTACTTATATGCTAAGTTACAAAATATCTAAGGACCAGAAGCTGGTACTTGGTAGAATTGACTGGGTGTCAACTACACGTTTCCACGCATTTCAGCCAATTGAAGCTTGCCATGTCATATATATTACATATTTTTACTCCTTTTCAGATTGCAAAAAGCGTGTTAAATCCTAGAAGGAAAATAAGTACTCCTGTTCCAGTCTAGGCGATCATATTTTATTTTTTGGTTCGTTCCAAAACGAGTGATTCATTTTTAAATTTGATAATAATTTAGTTTAAACTTACAATTGTATCCTTAGTGAGAAGTTTTTATAATCACACAAATACTCTGGCCCCTTTTTGACTTGTTTAGGATCACAAATTCCAAAAGTCTTCATTTTTTATTAAATTTCGTGCCCAATCAAACAGGTTCACATAAATTAGAACGGTGGGAGTATAAAACATAAATACATAAACAAGCTTCCCCGAACCCTCAAAGAACAAAATGAGGAAAGAAACCCTGCCTTTTCGTGCAAATAAACTAAAGATCATTTGGTACGCAGACTAAATTATTCCAGGATTATAGTTCAGGAATTATAATTCCTAGTCTAATTTATCTCACGAAAAGTGAAATAAAATAACACCAAATTTTATGGGATAAGATGGGATATCCAAAATTAAACCTCGGACTAAATTTATACTTCCTCCGTTCACTTTTACTTGCATGTATACTAAAAATAAATTTTTATTTTTACTTGTCACTTTACGCATATCAAGAAAATACAAAAAAAAAAATTCTGTTATACCCGCAGTATTTATTACTCATTTCAAATCATTTTCTCAAATCTAATAAAATATGCATCAATTAATATGGGTATCATGATAAATTATACACTTCATTTATTATTTTTTAAGGGGTGTAAAAAGTTAAAACGTGTTAAGTAAAAATGAACATAAAAGTATTATTTTAGGTTGATGGTATAAATTAATACCACACCTTATCAACGAACCTAATGGTTCACACTTCACATTCTCACCTTAAACCTGTGAAACGCTTCCGAGCAAGCTCAATGAAAGTTCCACTTCAGTTTCCACAGTTCCATATTATTATTGCACACCAGGTCTAGGTAGTTGTCAAATGTTAATGCACAATGGCTTTAAGTTTCTATGAATGCTAGAATACAACAGTAAATATATATATGAATACACAACTAAATTCTAGATTTGCTGAAAGATTTACTTTCTTTAGTTAGCTATTTTTACATCACTACAGATTAAAGAAAGAAGAGAAGCTAGATGCACTTTGTGTTTACAATACTCCACATGTTTCAGAATTTTCTGGTAAGGGAAGTGTAGACACTGGGTCTTGGATCTCTTGGCTGAGCCCTTGACGATAAAGCCTATGCTTTCTCAAAGCTTCATGGCATGGAGAGAAGTACTCATGCCGGAGGGCTTCCTCTGCACTAATCCTCAATCTTGGATTCGCAGTTAAACACTTGTCCACAAGATCGATAAGTGAGTGTGGAATGATCTCTAGAAAACCTTGTTTTCGGGTGTTTCTTAAACACCAATCTCGTAATCTTACAGGCGACAGAGATTTTAGGTCAAATAAATCCTGTTTCATGGTAAAGAACTATTCAGAGCTATGAATGGAGCTTAATAAAAAAAGGACAGTGCAAGAAAAACTGGAACTATTAGTACCGCTGGAAATGAAGATTCTCGGTTGTGTAGTTTGGCCACTTCCCACAAATCTTCACTTCCTTTCAATTTGACGATTTCCTTTATGTTCCTGATAAATGAAATATAGATTGGTTAGCAAATTCTCTGAATCATTTATTACTGTTCAATGGCAGTGAATATAGACAAAGAATCTCACTGGTCAGGATCTCCTGCAAATGGTGTTCGGCCAATAATGAAATAGAGTAAGGTGACACCAGCTGACCAAATATCAAGTTTTGTACCTTGATGTACAGATCGGAATAGCACCTGCAAATGCAACGATCATGAGGCTGGAATAAGCAAAATATTATGATGATGATGATGATGATGAAATTCTTGATTATGTATGTAATAGTCTAAATTTTACTATGAAGGTGTAAATAAGATGACTCCCGACTATTTCAACTTAAATTTAGAGTATAGCATGAATGAGTATACGGGGACTGGCAAAGTTATAACAAGGTAAATGGATACACAAATAGCTAATTGCTAACCTCTGGAGCTCTGAAACCCTTAGTTCCAACACATGGTCCTTCTCGCTTGTGTTTCCCGTCCCCTGGCAACAATAGAAAATTAAACTCAATGCAGAAGCTCAGGCCCAGTAAAACATGAAACCACAGTGTAGACCAGATCTAGTTACCCAAAATAACAGACCTTTGCTTTTCAGCAAACCAGCACCACCAATGGCAATTCCAGATGAATGCAATGGCATTGGAGTTGGGTAAACATACTTCCTTTCTGCTTTTCCAGGAGTTGCAGCAACCCTTTTTCTCTTGGAAGTTGGACCATTCGTTTCTCCATGATTTGAACCTTGAAGTGCTTCTTGCACCAGGTTAATCAGCTCCTTCCTACCTTGAGATGGAAGGGGTTCTCTCAACCTTTCAGCTGATGGTGTCCTATTGCTTGTTGCATCCTTTGCTGAGGTTATCCCCGAACCATCAGCACCTTGACTTTTTTTAATACTCCTATATGCAATATCTGCGCTGATCTTTTCTTGGTCAGCCTTCCTTTTCAGGTTTTTGGGTCGTATTAGAGACTTAATGCCTTTTCCTGCTTCCTGTTTGATGCCTTCCTCAGGTTTTGCAATGTATTTTCTTTGTTTAATTGGAGGAAGAGACTTGGCAACGGGTATAGGACCATTATTAGAGCTTGTGGCGTGGCTCAACTTTGTCTTGTCTGTGAATTAGACATATACAGTTCTTAGTGAACTTTCAATGGTTGATCCACAAGAAAGGAGAAAATGATAAAGATTGAACACGAAGTATGCAACATTATTGGGAGTTAAAAAGTTAAAACAGCCTTAGGGTCTTCTCTTGTTTTATAGTGAGCTTGGGATAATGTTGAATTTCTTCCATCTTTTACCTTAACGAAGCTTTCTTTCTTCTGTTAAAGAGACTTAAAATCATAATTGGAAACACTAAAGCACAAGACATCTATCAAGCTAAGAACATTAATCAGCACAAAGAGGAAGTACCTGATGTTCCATATTTCTGGTGCAGATCCTATGCAACATATGGGAAAAAGAGTAATTAGATTGTCCATGGTCAACAACATAGCAGGTAGGAAGATTTCTCCTAAGTTGAATACCCTACTTACCAGGGCAAGGTTAAAGTCAATGAGGTAACCTTTATTAGCCTTGGTAGAAAAAAGAAAGTTTCCAGGTTTAACATCTCTATGAACAATACCCTGCATGTAAGAAATTAGAAGTTAATTGTGTTTTCAGGAAAGCCATTCAGTTCATCTGCATCTTTTCTGATACTCTCACCTGTTTGTGTAAACCAGCAAGTGCCCTGAACATGCAATAGCCATACCACCGGAGCTGGGAAACATCTATATCTCTTTTCAAGACCTTAAGTTTGAAACATGACAGTAAACATGTTAAAAATAATGACTATATTGACATTTTAACTAGATAACTCAAAAGTAAAAGAGAATTGACCTCTGGTCTATCATGCTCGACATGCTCTAGAACAAGGCAATCAGAATTTCCATTCTTGAATGATCCTTCATACTTAATTACAAAGTTCTTTCCCCTGTCATAAAGCAAATTTCTTAGAAGAAATTTCGTAGTACAGATATACTTATAGATACAATATATAGGCATATATTCACGAGTATGTATCCATGGTTCCTTAAAACAATCTCCTATATCATTACCCAAAGCGCTCCAGCATCTTCAACTCATTAAGGACATGTTGTTTGTTAGCATTTGGGTGAGGACCTGCAAAGTCAGAATCAACATATCGAATTATTGATCACCCCCAAGGCAACATTAGGGAAATACATGGATTTGTATCAGAGAAACTCAATGCCAAAAGAGCAGAGATGCTCAATTTTACCATTTCTTTGATAATGAAACAACTTTTCAGCTTACAAACAATGCACAAGAGTTTAACCAATGCCACACTGATCTAGAGATTAAAACTTGCAAAATAAAGCAAATGAAGACAGAAGAATGCCTCAAATCTTTTGATGCATCTTCAACCTATACTTCAATATATTCTACCTTTGACCTTGCTCAGTAAAATAAAAGAATATCCAGCTACATCTTTCCACATACTTGTCACGAAAGTTAACAAGTCAGGTTCAACAATATGCAAGAATGTAACATCATTCAACTGCTAAAGGATCTCTAAGATAATCGTATTCAGATAGTACAGATCAAACAACAACAAACCCAGTGTAATCCATAGTACA
This sequence comes from Nicotiana tomentosiformis, assembly GCF_000390325.3. Taxonomy (NCBI): domain Eukaryota; kingdom Viridiplantae; phylum Streptophyta; class Magnoliopsida; order Solanales; family Solanaceae; genus Nicotiana; species Nicotiana tomentosiformis. The sequence continues at coordinate 118,167,677 of NC_090819.1, forward strand.
GATCAAAGAAATTAAAATTTAGTATAATAAGCGCAACAGTTTGCACATCATACATTTAATTGCAAACTTCACTCCATCACTCTTTCTCCTTGCCCTGTACACTGTCCCATAACCACCTGCAAATACAGTCATCAGGATAGATTAAGCCATGAACTGATAAAAACATCGGAACAATCATGGTTGTAGATTGAAAGCCATTCACAGGTAAATACCTGAACCCTCTTCGTCCTCCACAGTATAGAACTCAAGGTTAGGCAATTGTTTTTGCTCTGATTGATTCTACAAAACAAGAACCTCAATGTTTTACATCATGATTTATAGCGGGAAACTTCGCCAAACACAAGTCAAATAAAATGCTGCTCAGGAGCTTACTTTTGTGGAGTTACATACGAAATTTTCCCCATTTTCATTTGGATTTCCATTCCTCTCTATAATACTCACACCCAAGTCATAGTTCTGTGTGTGCTTCAGTTTCATGGGGATTGACTTTGCATCTCTTCTGAGTTGCGCTTTGTCGAGAAGCAGACTGGCAGCATTGTGAATCTTCAGTGCCTTGGAAGACCTTTGCTCTCTGTGATCTAGTACATCCCGTTGAAAGGGTTTAGAATTAGGGGATGATTTTCCGAGCTGCTTCTGACCCGCAGATTGTGTGTGCACTAAGATGGCATGATTCTGTGGAGGCATATCTGTTTTTGCTGTTTCCATGTGGAGAAATGCTGTCGTGCATCCCATGGTAGCATTCTCTAAAGGAGTATCTTGAGGGGATTTTTCCGCCTTTGCTGGATGAATCTCAGTGCAGTTAATGTTTCTATTATTAACAGGATAAGAAGCGGGTTCTTCTTCGTTGCCTTCCACAAAATTTTCCATTTGAGTCATCTTTTCAAAACCTTGGACTGAAGTATCAGCTGCAGATAGCAGAATTTCCATTTCTTTGTCCACTTTTGTACAGGAATTTATGTCAGAGTTTATTTTGCTTTCTTTTGTATCAACCGTCTCAGCAGTTATACTGGTACATGTGGTTTCCAATGAACTAATGTGAAGTGGCTTTAGCTGAAGTACGGGATCTGTGATACTTTCAACTGCGGTTGATTTAGGGGCGTTGAACACGCTGTGACTAAGAATTTTAGATTTACAGATAGGTTTATGTACAAAATTTGTTTTACAACTGTTCTCTCTTTTGTTGTTGTTGTTCTTTCCTTTGTCTATCTCCTCTTCACATTCATATTCAACACATTTAAGTCTAGAACTTGATGGTCTGGCACTACCTTCAATTATCGAAGAAGTTCTGAACATCTCATAAACTCTATTGAAGTCGCAAGCCAATGACACTGGTATTCTTGTCAACTGATTCATGCCACAACTCAAACTGCCATTGGGGAGATATGCCTGTAACAGAAAGGAAGCATTTTATCTTTTGTCAGTCGTTTTTGAAGTTGTTTGCATGAGAATACTCTTAACCAGGACATACAGACCACCAACTGAACCCAGGCAAAGTTGAAGCATGGGAACTTCATGAAGAGCTGCAATTAGCCTCCAAATAATGCCCCAAAATGCAGAAAAACTCTCCTAACCCTACTGTCTAACTCAAAATTGCATGAGATCTAAAATAGGCCTTGATATCCCAAATGTAGAGTCTGCATTTGCATTGTATCAAAGCTAATCCTAAATTCCAAATCCGCTACACGCGAATTAATCAGACAAATCACTTTACTCCAAATCTAGACACTCCTAATTTTTTCACCAAATTCAAATTAGAAAACATTGACGTTTTTACAGCATATTAACAAGCTCATTAACATTTTTTTTTATAAGTAACATAGTTCTTATCTCATCCATGACTGATAATGCTAATTCTACAAAGGTTTGACTAAATATTAGCAAAAAGTACACCTTAGCTAACTAGACATGATCACATCTTCTCAAATTAAAATACGAAAAGCACCGAATTAGTTACCTGTCCACAAATCCTCCGAGTCATTGAAGGCAAATTCACCATCACTTGGCTTCCTTGCTCAACTGAAATAAACAAACAAAATACTCAAATTAGTTGTGATATTTCAATCAACAAAATTAAATTTTTATGGAATCAACAGGTTTTACCGTCAAAATTGTTGAAGCATCCTCTTTTAGTAACCACGTATGAATACTCAACCTCCGATCTAGCTCTCTTCCTTTTCCTATAGTAAGTCCTAAATACACACTCACTCTCTCGTCTCATCTGGAAACCTCGAAACTCCAGCTGAGGTACGTAAGCCGGAGACACATTCGCATTAGCGAAGAATTTCACGGTTGATACAAATCCTAATTGAGAAAAAGTGACGAAGTAATTGCTCGTCAAATGGAGAGGAGAATTAGGAATGAAACAGAGAAATTCGATGAATTCCGGGGAAGTAGAAAATAAGGTGCATTTGGATGAAAGCTCCGACGGCCGAGCTGGTCGTCCTGTTGATAATAGAAGAGCGAAAATATGCCATGCTTTTTGTAGGTCGGAAATATCAGTAGTGGTGGTGGCGGAGAATGAGGTTAGTTGAAATTCCATTGATTTTCAGATCTGAAGGTGGAGAAAAGCATGTGATTAATTTGCAGAGAAATGAGTGAAAAGAGTTCCAGAGATGAGTGAATTGGGGGTGGGTGGTGGGAAGTAGAGACAGAAAGAGAGGAGCGGGAAAATGATTTGCTGTAGGGTTTGATAATCCCGCCAATATATTTATCTCAAATTGAAACGATAAATTAAATATAAGTTAAATGCATTTCTTATCAGGCCTTTGTTATTGAACATGGGCTGGCCCTTTAATTAAGCTAATATATTTGTAGAAATGACACCAGATAGCCACTTTAAAGGGTTGCTATTTAAGAATTAGCCAGTACATTCTTAATTTCAGTTTTTAAGTTCACATTTTCAGGACAAAAACGTCTTGAATTGTCCTGAAGTTAGGATTTTTAGTTTAAAATTTTAGGACAAAATAAATATTAGCTAATTTCTAAATAGCATCCCTGAGAATGACTATTTGTACACTTGCCCGAATGTATTTAAAACGTGAGCCCAACCTAATTAGTTTAAAAGATTAGAAATAGTATCCACTGGCCATTTTTCGGCTCTGTTTAAAAAAAATAGCCACCATTCTGGAGTTTCAAATTTTTTGAAACTCCAAGACAATAGTTTTTTCAATTGCAGGGGCTGAAAAGTGTTTATTTGTGAATTTTACCCAATAAATATGGTGAACCATTGTTCTTTTATATATTCATTTAAAGTCGAGTGAAAATCAATTCAGTTCTTAATTTATGAGTGGTTAACGAATTATATGTTTTTTCAATCATATTATCACATTTTTATTGTCTTAGCTTAAGGGACAAAAAATTTGATTGTTTTCCTGATCTTGTTTGTGTTTTATGAAGAACTTCTTAAACTGTGATGTTGAAGTTTTAATTCTGTTTAGCTCTCCACTTGAACATGGTATCGTCGTACTATAGTCTATGATTAACTCTTACATACAATACAAGCAAATTGTACTGCAGAAAAAGCTTGTAAACGAGATTTCATAACTATCAAATAACTAATTTCCGTGGGAAGTGCATAAAATTTAAGACATAATCGTTTACGTCAAACCCAGTGTTGAAACATTTCTTTTCCTTTTTCTTTTCAACGTGATGAACAAGGCAGTAAGTAAATTTCAATTGACAACAGGGACAGAATATCAGTGAAATTATTCTGTGACATAAAGGTTTGAATTGAAGTCTTTTGATCGCTGATATGTGCCTTCAGACCCATTTTTCCCTTGGCTGTATTCAAACTGCCAAAACTGACTTTTTTTGTATTGTGTATGTATTTCATTAGTTGATCTACTCTGGTTGTTTTGATGAAAATTTAACAATTGAGATCAAGGATATTTAATTACTCCAATTCAACAGATATTAAGGAAGGAACATGGCAACCAATGCTCGCAATGGGAACTAATGGTCCCACGTTTAAGGTAAAATCAACTCTAAGCAATATTCTGGCACTGTGGCACATGATACAGGCGAACAACCGCTCATTTTCAAGAAACAAAAGAAAAGAGAACTTATATGAACTGAAAAAATGGTGAGAATGAATACAAAGTATCATAAAAATTGATCAATTTACACAGAAAGAACAGAGCCAGCGAGCTCTTCAGTTCACCAACACTAGAAAATTATACAGTAAACTGAAAAAGAAAAACTGTAATCCACCAACGGAGGGACTTGAGCTATTCTGTAGAAGGTGAAGACATCAACAGTTTAAATAGAAATCCAACCATTATCCCAATGACTCCCACAACGAGTGCAAACTTTAGAGAGAAGCCTGCATCACCTCTCCGAGTTCTTCGTCTCTTCAAAACTTCCTGCAGGTTAGTGAGGCAACATACATGAGAATAGTGGCCAACTATATGGACGGATATATGCAAGATGATAGAAATTTTAACTGAAGTTTCAAAATCGAAGAATTAATTTATGGACAAATGAAGCCATCACCAATGCTAGTCGTAGATCCAGATAAACAAGAAATTTCAAAAGGTAAGATTATTATTGTTGATCTATACCTATCTTCTTCTTGTGCTCTTTTTTATTAGGTTGATGTATAGTTTTTCTATGCAGCCAGTTGAGTTCCACGTCTAAATCTTTTTGCATAATCCCTGCCTGCTTCAAATAAAGCCAAGCTAAGTCTAAGCAAGTTACTATTCCTCCCCATGTGAAACAGTATTTTCAACTCTTTCGTTTTTCTCTTTTTGGTTCCCAGAACTATTACATCTTTTGGCCTTATCTAATGACTGTGGATAAGGACCCAAGATTATAATGAACTACTAGCAAGTCAATATATCACTTCCAATTTATCTTCTACTGCTTTTTCGTGTATCAGCTAGGATTAATCTGATCAGTTAGTTCTGAATATGGAGCCACCTTATGTACTAATGTATTAGTATTAATTTGGACTAGCATATACCTATACATGGATGAATAATTATAACAACTAAATAAATAGGACAATGTAAAGTACACTAACCACTTCCTGTTGCAGCTGCTGTGTTTGTCGGAAAGCTGCATCCCTTTCATCTCTGGCACGCTGCAATGCTTGACTCTATATCAAAGCGAAAGCATATAGTATGGTATCAAACTTGGGACTAAGATAAAATTCTCTATCTCATGTATAAACTTGGGATTATGATTACAGATAATTCTTTTCTACCTACATGATGTGCAAGACTGGCTAAAAGTTTTAATGAGAGAACAAAAGTCTCCATATGATTAGAAGCAAAAACCGTTTGAAAGTCGCGGAATATTTGTTCGCCCAGAATATCGATTAGGGAGCTTTACACCTATCAGTAACAAAAGCTAAATGGGAAGTACTTTGTCGACAAATTGACCAAATTCAACATCTAGAGTTACGGTTCTCTTTTCCAAACTGGAGAAGTAGAACCATCTATTTTGAAAAGCTTCATCTAGCATTAACTGGGGATACAAAGCAACATGGTTCTGAAAAGTTACTCCAAAATGGTATATGGCCCATGAATTGACCAGGTTCTATGGGGATGTGTGAAAAGATCAAAGCAGGTCATGTTGAATTTCAAGTGACTGATGGGTGAGAAGATCAAAGCAGGTCATGTTGAATTTCAAGTGACTGATGGGTCTAGACAACTTTCCCAAAAAGAAATCCTGTTTGAAAATAATAATAGCAATTGCTCCTTTTTTTCGGGATTTGTCTTACATGGAAACCTCCATATAGGGTCACACAATAAGGATATTCCATTCTAAATTAATTCTCCTCAAGTAGTTCCAATGGAGCAGGGAGAACGAGTATCTCCACCACCAAGGAAAAAAGTGCTCGCAATCATGTTTTCACAAAGACCAATAACAAAACCCTCCAGAAAATTATCATCAATGTTTTCTCTAAGTGTTTTTGGTTGCGGCAGGGGTTCGAATCTTAACCTGGTAGCGTGTTTCCTTATCCAAAAAAAATTCATCAATGTTTTTTGTTATCCTTGACGTCCTAATAGTCAAGTAAACCTTATACCACCCTATTTCCTCTATCAGGTCCCACGAACTCCTTTGATTCCCATTCTTCTCAAGGGAGGGAAATAGCCATTGACATAAACGGCTATTTATGAAATAAAAGTAGTAGTATCTTCTATTTCTTAATGGTTAAACATTTCTTCTTCGGATTTGTTATGAGCAAAGAAGACGATCAGGTGAGATGAGATGGGTACATATCTGCTCTTTGACAACCATTTTATCCTCAAAAAGCAGAAGAATAATCATAGACTGTCCTCTCTTCAATTCTTTTTTTTTTTTTTTGCCATTCACCGGTTTCATCCAGAAAAATATCTTTAACCCCCCGTCACAAACTAAAGCAACAACCTAAAGCACCTAATCACCCCCCCCCCCCCCCCAAAACCCCCTCCAAAACCCCAAAATCTAGAGACAGCCAGACATTCAAAATGAACATCCACAGGAAAGTAGAAAGAGTACTGGCTTTATGAAATCTAGCAACACGTGGCTCTCACATATAGGAAAGGGAAAAGGGAAAAAATAAAGATGACAAGTTATAAATGACACAGACTTGCTCAAAATCTCCAGGAGTTTTTAGAGAAACTTTATGTCATTATATACCAAGAAATAAGCAGCATAACTTTTAGAAGAAGAAAACAAGGACATGAAAATAAACTAGACTGTGAGCTTGAATTTAGAACTTACAGAGTTGACATCAGAACTTTGTTTAAACGCATCTTCAGAATGTCCAGGAGACGAGTGAGGAGAGATGTAAACAACCCTAAGCTTGCACTCTTCTACAGTTCTTCCACTATCCTTATTAAACTGGATTCAGAAATGTCCATCAATAGCATAAAGTGAAAAAAAGAAAGATAACAAACATTCTCTCTTTAAGCATAATACAGAAAGCCATCCAAATTCTTACAGTATCGGGAGAAAGTTCGTCAGAATCATTATTCACAACAGTACTCTGTAGGAGGAACTTGTCCTTGCATTGCATATCTGGAGGGTACTCTTTTTGAGCTTGAAGGGTGACTAGAGACATTACAAAGTTAAGAACAACATAGGATGTAAACCAACCACTAAAACGATGTCATTTCATTTTTCTTGATAAATGAAACCATAAAAGGATGTCAGGATGGACAACAAACTGCATGGAATACTGAGATGTTACAAGATGAAAATCGTGAGTACGATGAGATGCACCAAATGGATATCCAACTGCATAGGCATACTCGTAGTAAATAAAGACATCACATTAGATTTCCACGTTACAGATGACAAATGGCCAAATTGTAAAAACAATTGTCAAAGAATACCTGTTCTAGGATTTTTTTTTAGTATATGATTAGTATAATACCCCTGTTCCTAGACTCTCATCATATAAGAAGGATGTAAAAATCATGGCAAATAAAGGGTAGTATCTGCCATGACAAACAATTAACAGGAAAGAAGATTGTGCTATGCCGAAACAAATCACTGTAAGCCATTAAAGTATTCCTAGTCAGAATTTTGAAAGACAAATTTATCCTAGCTGAGTTTATCCAATCAGCAAGGGAGTAAGCTAATCCAAGCCAATATTTGAACAATTTGTGCGTACATTTGCTATATACCAAGATATCAACAACTGTTCTTATTTATATTTGCCCAAATATTCTGCTACAACGTTCAAAGCTAACTGCGCTATAACATATTAAGGTGCTTTTAATAGAACTTCAGGATTCAGAGTGGCACCTCGTATAAAACATGAATCCCAGGGATGTATGATACCCGTGTTTGGCCGAACAAAGTACTTTTTAGGAGAAGTAGTTTTCACCTAACAAAGAAAATGATACAGGACATACCTAGATATGAGTTGTAATAGTCATTAAAGAAGTGATGACGGAATTGTGAGATTTTGTCAAATTGAGATAAAGTACCTTGAAAGCAACACAGTGCTCTGTGCTGTTTGTAACTTTAAGATCACAGTAGCTTTGTTTCTCCAGCTCAACTAACACAGAAAAGCCAAGCAGTAATTAGGTAATGTATGAAAGTGTATGCCATGCAAAGTACCAACAAAAGGCTCAAACAAGGAAGAAAAGAAACAACTTCTTAGTGCAGCCCAAAGAACTTACTGAGAAAAAAAATCAAAAAACAAACATGTAAAGTACAAAGATCCCGATCCTTTTGCTGGTCTAAATGTGCTACAGTTGAATAAGCTCCTTTGCATAAGAAAATTATTTTTTTAATTGCCAATGAACATTATTGGAGCAACCTTTTTTTCTCCTTTTGAATCGTTATTGGAGGACCTAGCCATTGGACACATTTGTTGTGTGTGGTATCTTGTGTCAATAATTTTAAAAAATTGTATCCAAAATAGTAAATTTTGATATAAAAAATTTACAGTATCATATTCTTAAAATATTTGTTTCAGCTACAAAACCAAAATAAAGTATAAAAAAAGTAATTGTTTGTCATTTGAAGATAGAATATCTCATGAATATCGATACTATTTTAGTGACCCAGTACTTGAATTCAAAATGATTAATATTGTTTGAGCCTACAACAACAACAACAACAACCCAATATAATCCCACTAGTGGGGTCTGGGGAGGGTAGTGTATGCGCAAACCTTACCCCTACCCTGGGGTAGAGAGGTTGCTTCCGATAGACCCTCGGCTCCTTCCCTCCAAGAACTCCCCACCTTACTCTTGGGGTGACTCGAACTCACAACCTCTTGGTTGGAAGTGGAGGGTGCTTACCACTAGAGCAACCCACTCTTGTCTGTTTGAGCCTACAAAGATCAAAAAATAAATTAAGCTAATTAAATAAAGTTAGAATATTGTTCATTATTGTATTATTTTTATTTTATGAGGTACAAACTTGTTATCTGGTCATATCTCACATGATACTCTCTATAGATGATGCATGTTTATGTATATTCCTTTCTACTGTATCAGTTTCTCTATCTTGACCGAAATAATTGTTTTTTTTACAAAGGTAACAGTTATGTATTATAGAAAAGAAGCCCAACACAAAGGTTGTGCTGGTAACCATTTACAGATTCCAAAAGAAGCAAAAACCTATCCTTGTTCTTCTTGACCAAAATAATTGTTGTCGTTGCTGATATCACTCTTGATCGTGAATTACACTTGCTCATGTAATAAAACACTTTGCCACAGATACAATCTAACAATGTGAGGCCCTATGTTTATTGTCATTGCAAAATAAAAAGGTACTGAACATTCTTTCGGACATTTAAAAGAATATCATGTCGTGTGTTTGGGATTGAGGCATAAATGTTGTTGTTGTTGCATAGTTAAATTGCATGAAGAAAGACGTGCTAGCACATTTGCCAATCATAACTCTCCTAGCTTTCTTTATATTTGTAACTTAATAATGATATATACAAACTTCAATTATAGTGGAGAGAGGATCCAAGGCCCCTTAATATAGTGCTTAATATGATTTACCCATCTCAATATATCATTTGCCCATCCACAGCTGTCCAGCGACATGGCTTTCCAATCGACCGCTAGTCAGCACCACATCACTGTCCCATGATACGTTTCAGGTCAACATGATGACTTCATTCATCGACCCGTCCAAGTTAGTGCCATGTCACTGTTCATGATACATTTTCAGTCAAGCAATGGTGCCGTCCAACGACATGTTTCGAATCAGCATCATGTCACCATCCAACAACGCACTTTCAGTCGTGCTTTGTTTGCTCTGCATCATCGTCCCTGAGTTCTATATTTTAAGCTCTTTAATTTTTACTTTCTCATTTTGTCCTTAATAACTACTCTATAGGAATGACATGGCATGTTAAATCACAAAACTTCGGAGGCTATTTTGGTATGTTATATACATCTAGCTTATGTGTCAAAAGTCTTTCTTTTTCTTACTTAATACTTGGTCCCCAATTAAACACCGCCATACAAAAATGAAATTGAGGGAGTAATAGGTGTATGCCAATTGCCAACATATTCAGATGCCAATGAGGTGGGAAAAGGAAGACTTCCTGCGGGACGATAAAGCTCAGAAGAGGAAACAGCATCTAGTTAAATGGTCTGCAATGATAGCTCCAAAAAGACATGGAGGAATAGCCGAATAGGGGTAATGAACTTGAAAGTAACAAAAAGAAGTCTCCTTATCAAGTGATTTTGGATATATTCCATATAGAACAAGAATTACAATAGAAAATTGTTGAAAGGGAAAAGTCATAAGGATAATCCACAAAACCGGGGAATACTCCTATGAGTGGCATTTTGGAGGCAAATTACTTGAGAGAATCCTTAGTTTAGAAAGCTTAAGGAGGTCAGTGAAGCAAAATAATGCTGTAATTAGATCTGTGGGTGGAACAGTGCACCTGAAGCAACAATTCCAGACTTATATACCTTCGCATTACAGATTGTCGTAAATTTGCAGATATCTGAGATGAAAATGGGTGGCAAATTAATTTCACAAGAGATCTCCAGGATTTGGAGATTGAAAGAGTGTTGCTACTTCTTCTAAAGCTGGAAAAACAGAAGTCACATCTTTTGACGGGAACATCTCACACTGGAAAGCAAGGAAGAATAGGAAATCTTATAACCTGTTGATCAATGCAGGAGAGTAACACAGTGGCCTTGCAAAGTCATTAGGAAGTCAAAAGAGCTCCACTAAAGTACCCTGCTTTGGAAAGTTAGCTATAAAAAAGGCATGACAGAGGAGGTTGCTTCCATGTAACTAAGATATTACATATGAATGTGCTCCAGAGTCCTCCAATCACTTTTTTATAACTGCAGCAAGACATGGTATGTCTGGCGTTTATTCCTCGATCTTTATGCAGTGTGCTATGCCTAATATACTCAAGGAGAACTTCCAAAGCTGGGAGGGATAGAAGAAGCAACTTAGGACAACATGGAGAATAGTTCCTTTGTGCATTATCTGAACTGTAAATATTTTGGAGCACCCACATAGTACTATGATTATTAAAATTATCTTTCTTACCGCAAAATATAGAGAGAGGATTCATACAGCTCTGACTTCACAAGTACATTTCTACTAGCACCAAGTTTTTGCCTTCCATGTTTGACACATAAAATAGCAGAAGAAATTATGTCTGCATATTAGGTTTAACTCAATTATACTGATTAATATCTCACACTCATCCTAATATATTGGATGAACAATCACTCTTTTGGCTCCGTCAAGTTCACAGTTGAGCGAGCTAATATTTTGTACAAATAAATCGAGAAGAAAACATTAACTACAAAAACCATAAATCCTTACATGAAATCCTTTCAAATCTCTTTCACTTCTGCAACTTATGACTACTCTCGTGTACCCTCTTCCTGCCGCCACCCTGACCCTCCCCCAACCACGAGATAAGCTTAAAAATAGATCTGATCAGCAATCAGATCGTAGTGTGAGCAACTCATTTTTTGTTTCCTCTGAACGATTTCACCACAAAGCTCATAATTTTACGATAAAATTTCAAATACATTAGTCTGTAAGTGCTAATAAAACATAAATTTGACAACTTTTTCACTCTGCATATTGCCCTCAAATTTCTCCATCTTCTTTTAATTCTCTCTCACATTTTATCCCAATGTCTAGATACAACACATTCTACAGGCCGTTCTATTTTCGTCTTTGAAACACCTTAATGACATTCAATTGCAATTTACCAAATCAAAAATAATAACTTTCCTCATCACAAGACATAAAATTAAAACAAAAGCATAAAAAACCGCAAAAATGGAAACAAAAATCTGTGTGTGTGTGTGTGTGTGTGTGTGAGAGAGAGAGAGAGAGTGAGAGAGAGAGAGAGAGAGAGAGATTACATTGGAATCTGAGCTCCTCAGGACTAACAGATATCAACTGGTTAGTAGTACCAGTCATGGTTACGAACCTCAAGCTGATCAGCCCCCTATCAAACCGAACCTTAAAAATACAAAACATAAACATACACACACAAACCCTAGGTTACCAAAATGCATCCAATAACACAAACAGATAAGTACCTCAAATGCATATATATATAAAAGGTATTTCCTAAAGCAAAATTGATGATCATAGAAATGCCGTTGAAAGTAAATAGGAGAAAAAAGACATTTACCTGAAAGATCTGTGTAGCTTTAGGAAGAAGAAGAAAAAGAAAGAGGGGGGAAAGTGAATAGTTATGTTATGAAGGTTTCTTATACAGGTGGGTGTGGTAGTATGGGTCTAGGGGTAATGGGGTATCAATCATCAATAATGAGGTGAGGGGCAAGGGAAAGGGGAAGAGAGGAAAGAGAGGGAGGGGAGGTGGTGGAAATGATGGCGTGACACATGGCGAATGTGTGCGGACAGTGACGTCCGATTCAAAAGCGAATGTTCGGACTGCTTGCTCCTTCTATTTTCTGGGGCCCACCTCTTTTCTATTATTCATCGGATTAATTAATAATTAATACGGCTATTAATACTTCGATTAAATAATTTAATAATGGCTAAAATTTACTCAAGTCATATCAATAAATGTAATGATTATATATATTTGTCCTCAACTTTTTCACTTAATTACAGTTAGTAGTTTAATAATGGTTAAATTTACTAGTCGGGTCATTAATAAATACATTATTTGTGATTTTTTTAAATTAGCTATACAATAACAACAATAAAATATAATCTCACTAATGAAGTATGAGTAGCGTAGTGTGTACAAACAAAAATACATTAAAATTATGTGTCCTTATTTAAATTATTTGATTTATACCAGGCATCATCAGCATATTCGTGTTAGTTCATTTTGTTTTTTTGTTGTCTTCGACGTGTTAGCTTAATTTCGACGTTTTCCATTTTGTTTCTGACTCGTTCACTATTATTTTATGTCGTTTAATACATCTGTTGCTGCTTGTTATTCCATATTTGAGTGCCGAATTAAAATATTGATCTTTCGGATATATTTGAATCAAACATATCCGAATTTATCAGTTTTTCTTTAATAAAAAAAACAGTTTTAGCATTGGTAATCATCCTTAATTTGTTTAATATAATTAGGAGGAGCATCTACTCAAATTTTCTTATCACTCTCTTTTGCATATTACCTACTGTGGAGTGATTCTGTATATCTCAAAAAGAATTGTTAAATGTGTAAACAACCGACAGTATATCACCAGACAGTTATTTACACTTTCATTCCAGCTCATTTGTATTATTTGGATATGTCCCTTAATAAATTAGTTTTGCCCGTAACTTTTGCCATTTTTGTCACCAAAAGGGTCGACATTAGTACATAGAGGATATGAAGAAGCACAAGATTTTATCTAAATGCCATGAAAATCAAGAAGGCCAATTTTCAGAGGACTGTCTAATTTTTGGAATTTCAGAATTGACATCCCAGCCCGATGGCAAGGTCTAATTCACTGTCCTTCTGTCTCAATTAATTAGATATGATCTAAAGCGTACAAGGAATTGCTATACTATATTTAACTTTAATGTGAGTATTGACGCTTGAGCTTAATTATGATGCTTATATGTATAGGAGTCAATCGAAAGTAATTTAAAAAGAATGCGCGCGATTTGAAGCCAAAACAGTAATTTTTTGAGGAATTATGAAATGGTATTTAGAAGGGCACAAGGCACCAATTACTAAAACGCCAATGGCGGCAGAGCACAAAGTGCAGGAGCTTGGCGCCCCCGAAACGGCAAAGGCAGCAGCACAAATTCTTCAGCGCCACAGCTATAGAAAACGGCGAACAATATCATAATCAAAGAAAAGAACATTGAACTCTCCAACTAGCCGATTGCATCATTCATATTGAAAAGGAGCAAGTATGTCGAAAAAGTTTCAATAGATTGGAGAAAAAATTAAGCAAAAATGAACAACCTATTTACCAATGTTTGATGTAAATTACACTTACATGGACTTTCAATTGCCAAAAGAAAAGGAACAAAATTATCAAGGAAAAGGACAGTAGAAAGGGGCCAAACTAAAGGATTCTCATTTGAAAGTAGAGAGCCTGGGGAGTTTGTCACGCAAATAGTACAATCTTGCCCGTCTGACTTTTCGGTGCTTAACTACTTTGAGTTCCTTGATATTTGGTGAATACCTGTCATGAAAAGTAAAAAGGAGAATGATAATAATAAGTTCATATTTTCTTGACTATGTAAGCATAAAAAAATATGCTGTAACACTAATATCCCACAAGTGTGTGGAGTGAAGACATGGATCAAGAATACAAGAATGGAAGTTGACCCAATCCATAATTAGTAGGTCAAATTCAAAATCTAACATGCCATCTACACATGTTGAGTACACATTACTTATTTATACATGCACATATTTGACAGAAGAAACTTGTTATTTTCATCTGATATTCTGATGGAAGAAACTTACATAAAACTATGGGACACCTCAAAAAGTACGTTAAGATTACATTTCTAGATGATACTCCAAATTCAAGTAATGTCTCCAAGATTTTAAAGGAGACAAAAAAGAAGATATCCAACAGGGGCAGATTACGAAGTAACTTTTGCCTGGACAATGCATATGTATTAAAAAAATCCACTAAATATCTATAAATATTTGACTGTGAACCTAGTTATTATTGTAAATTTACCTAAGGTTGTTGTAGGAACCCATAAATTTCAAATTCTAAATTCACCTCTGATATCCAATATAAGAGCAACTCACCAGGCAGGACGAATAATCAGGTTGTTTTCAAGGTTGTGTTCCGTTCCAGAGATCCTTTTAAATTTTTAACGTAAATCACATATCGGAATCCCTAAACTTTTAGCAAGATGGGGCTTTGTTCCCTAGAAAACTGTGTGTAATTAAACGGTCCTCCCACTACTTTTCTAATTTCTTACTTGGACAACGATGGCAGCCATGATCAAAAGAACCCAAGGAAAAAATGAAAACCGAAATAGGTCTTGTCATAGGGAAGTGTTTTAAACTACAATATCAGATGGGAAACAAGAATGATCCATAGAAGTATAAAGACCATATTCTTCCCATATTTCAACGAAAGGTGTAACACCATTCATCAATTTTATTTCATCACATCAACAGTAACTTGCACATCTGGCTAACAAAGAGAAAGGTAGACGCTGAACGACAAACGGGATATTTGTGATGAGGAGAGCTGTGGGACAAAGAAGATTTGCCCAATCCCGACTTGCCAGTCTACTTAGTTAATCGGTGGTTGTTTCGTTCAAGAATAGCCAGAATTTAAAGGGTATAGAGGTTCTTGAGTTGATATTGTGTGCGAAGAAAAAAAACGTGCAGACCTTCAAGAGCTTTCTGAAATCGAATAGCTTTCTGAGGATGCTAATAGTTCAAGTATGATAGTGATGGAGGGATGGTAATCCATTTCTGTGTGGTAAACTTTGACAAGAGAAGATTTGATGGTAAGGAGGAGAGACACAGAACGACAAATCAGCCAAAGTCCCCTAAAGTGACCCCAATTCACTCAAACTCTCTACAATTATTTCCATGTTATTTGTTACTTTTGCTCCCACTGCCGAAAAGGAAAACTAAAAAAAACTGATTTTTTCCCTTCAACATGTCCTACGTCGTAGCTAAAGGACAAGGAAGTAGTCTACACAGCAACCAAGTGGTGGTCAATAGATTTGTGGGTTTAGATATTCAGTCAAATCCTGTTCAGGTATTCCAATTTAAACTCAAATAGATTGAAGATCACTTTGACATCTGATTTTCAAGCCCAAGAAATTGTATCAATCATGAGTGCTGTCACATTTTATATACCCCCTCTTTTATTTGCTGATAGTGAGCTGACATAGTAAGGAATAAAATGTTTACCAGCAAGAAGTTGTCCAAGTAGAAGGGGAGCCTTGGAGCAACGGTAAAGTTGTCTCCGTGTGACCTATAGATCACAAGTTCGAGCCATGGAAATAGCCACTAATGCTTGCATTAGGGGTCTACATCACACCCCTTGGGTGCGGCCCTTCCCCGAACACTACGTGAACGTGGGATGCTTTGTAAACAACGCTGCCCTTTTAAATTGTCCAAGTAAAAGATAACCATTGATAGAATAGGCCAAGGGATTCAAATAGCTGCCTGCTACTTTAATGCTAATGTGCTAAGTATAAAACATAATATCTGAAAACCAGCAGACAGTTCGGAATGTCTTTGCTGGTTGACATTGTGAATGTCACTTAGAGCCGCAAGCATATACTATCTGAATAGTGGCATATCATATACCTCTACCTCATTTTTACTTGAAACATTACAAATGCGGATTTCCAACTCAATAAGTATACACAACCGAAACCATAAGAAAAACTTGCAAAGCCACCAAATTAAAATATGAAGAGTAAGACTAACACTGGGAACACAATCTCAACTCCAATGCCAGCAATGATCCTCCGAATGCGAATTGTGGTGTGAATACCAGCATTTTGTTTTGAAATGACTATACCTTTATAAATAGACAACCTCCTCTTATTTTCTGGGACTTCCTACAAGTTCATATACATCTTCCAATTAAACTTTTGAGGGTAACTCTACCTCAAACCAATTTAAAAAAAAAAAAACACCATCAACATACAGATACTTACCAATTTGATCTCAACAACATCACCAGTTCTAATATCTGGTATAGGCCTTACAGCATCTGAAGCCTCAATTGCTTGCTTGTTCAATATCTACTCAAACAATAATGCAACATTCATCAAATTAGCTTAATATTAAGTTTCCCAAACCTCAGTATATACATTTTCACGCCAAACTCAAAAACTATACACAATTCAAACAAGAGTAAATTGAAACAATTAGAAAAATAAAAGAGTGGTGTTTAAACAAATACCCCCATTATATCTCCAAGCTTAGTTCTCGGCTTAAACGGTGGCCTCTCCTCAGTTGCAACTACTGTTTCTGCTGTAGCAACTTCCTCTGTCTCAACAGCTTCTGGTTCCCCTTGAGAATCAGCTTCAGCTTCAGCTCTAACAACAAAAGAACGACTTTCCCACTTTGAACTTAGCCCCATTGAATTGTGTGAAAACAATGACAAATTCAACTGAGAGGGTCTACGAGAGACACAGGCTGAAAAAGCTAGCTTCTTTGGTGTACATGTTGTGGGGTTTCTTGGAACTACAAATAATGCCTGTAAAATTCAATAAAAGCATAAATTTTTAACACAAAAATGCAAGAATCTTGGTAAACTTGATAATAAGGAAAAGAAAGAAGGGTTGCAGACCTGAGGGAGAACAACGGAACCCATTTTCTGGTATAAAGAAATGAGGAACTTTTGGGTTCTTTTTGTTAATGTTAAGAAGTGAAGGAGGTAGAATTCATGAAAATGGAGAAGATGTGTTACAGTAGTGAATGGTGAAAAAAGGAAGGAAGAACGCCTTATCCTATTAACGTTGTTATCTGCAGAAATCTCTGTGTCTCTGCGTTTTGCTTATCTGGGTATTCGGGTCCTCGGATCTTGTTAAAATGGCATGGCGTAGCCATTTTTACGGCTGGCTATCCAAAAATAGCCACCATCGGTAATGTAATCGATTTTTAGCCATTTTAACTTAAAATATATTAGTAAATAACATAATTACCCTTGAACTTTTTAACGATCCTGTTTAGTTACTTTTTATTTTTTATCGCTCTTCTCTTTTTTTTTTACAACAGTGTACGAATTTCGCTTTCGTGAGAGCACTTTCTTCAAATTTAGTCTGGGTTAGGTCCAATTTTCTTCAAAATTGTCTGGGTGAGTGTTGTTTTTACAATAATGTGTTTGAATTTTCGTTGTTATTGTTGTTTCGTTAGTTTTAAGTTTGATTTTCGTACTGTTAGCGTTTAAATATTTGTGATATTTTAACATTTACGATTTTTTTCTCTGTTCAGTAGTTCTCTTATTTCTGATAATTTTGTCACTATGTTATTAGTTTTATGTTTTAATGTTGTAATCATTGCGTAATTTATTTTGATAAGTTGTTCAAATATTTTTTTTGTCTTTGTATATTAGGGTTAATTTTTAAGTATTTTTTTTGCTTCAACTGCATTATAGATTTCTCGAGTTCTTGTTAAAACTTGAAATCCAGAACAATGTGATGGACTTCATATTTATAAATTTGATTTTTTTTTGTAATAAATTTAGTTCCAGTATATTATGTATTTTAATTCTAGACCAATATTTGTTTATGGAGTTTTATTGTTGTAATAAATTTGGTGTAGTATATTATACGGAAAATCTGTCTTCTGAATGCTTGTTTCCCAGTATTTTATACTGGATGATTTTTGATTATGTTTTTTTGTTTATGGAGTTTTATAATAAATTTTGTCCAGTATATTATACGAAAAGTCTGTCATCTGAATGTTTGTCCTCCAATATGTTATACTTATGATTATTATAATATACTTGAGTTTTGTTTGATTCCAGTATATTTTACGGGAAGTCTGCCATCTGTAAGCTTGTTGTCCAGTATGTTATACTGGATGAGTTCTGTTTAGACTAGAGTTTTGTTTTATTTGTGATTACTTTTTTTGAATGATTATTTATCTTTTTTTATTATGTTCTTTGATTATGTTTTTTCTTTATACCCCAGTATTTGTTTCTGGAGTTTTATTGCTTCTAATTAATTTGATCCAGTATAATATACTGGAAGACTGTCATCTGTAGGCTTTGTTATTCAGTACTTTATACTGAATGAGTTCTGTTTATACTTTAGTTATGTTTTATATATTGGATTCTGATCGTGTTTACTAGTCTAATTTGTAATATTCTTTGTTTTCATGATTTTATAGAAATGGAATCTTCAAGTAGTATATTGAAGGTACGTATTCCTGAAATGTTCAAGTTTTTATCTTAAAATTATATGAAATGCTGCTTATATGTGTTGTATTTTAATTTTAGGAGGGAGATAGATTTTATGACTTTAAGGAGTGGTTTCCTGCTGATTGTTATTGGAAAGCCGATCGAAATTTTAAGTAAATTATTTCATCCTTTTTGTCCGGAACTCAAATGGATGTGTTGAAGAACAATGTATTTGGGAAGTTTTTAGAGTTGAATGAAGTGAGTCTGTAGCGATCCGACCGGTCGTTTTGAGCATATGCACTTCGTTCGGTAGTTTACGGGCATTAGTAGTCCCGTATGATGTATTCTGACTTGTGTGAATTGTTGGTTTGGTTTTCAGGTTATTCGGGACTAATTTGGAAGAATGATTCTCAACTAGAGAGCTTTAAATTTGAAAGAGTTGACCAAGTTTGACTTTTTAGAATTTGACCTCGGATTGGAATTTTGATGATTTCGTTAGCTCCGTTGGGTGATTTTGGACTTAGGAGCGCGTCCGGATTGTGATTTGAAGGTCCGTGGTTGAATTTGGCTCGAAATGGCGAAAGTTAAAATTTTGGCAAGGTTGACCGGGAGTAGATCTTTTGATATCGGGGTCGAATTCCAATTTCGAAAGTTAGAGCAGGTCCGTAATGTCGAATGTAACTTGTGTGTAAAATTTGAGGTCAATCGGACGTGATTTGATAGGTTTCGGCATCGGTTGTGGAAGTTTGAAGTTTCAAAGTTCATAGATTTCGATTTGAGGTGTGATTCATCGTTTTGATGTTGTTATTTGTATTTTTAAGCCTCGAGTAGGTCCGTATTATATTATGGAACTTGTTGGTACATTCAGACGGGGTTCCGAGAGGCTCGGGTGAGTTTCGGACGGGGTTCAGATCACTTCATTATTGGATTTTGCTAAGATTTTTGGTTATGGTGTTTTCGCTTTTGCGGAAGAGTAGGAGCAGATGCGGACAATTGGACGCAGAAGCGTAGCAAGCCATGGAGAACAGGGGTCACAGGTCCGAAGAAATTCCTGCACATGCGGTAGCGCAGATGCGGACAAGTGGAGGTAGGTGCGGGGACAACTAGGAGTGATTGACTCCGCAGAAGCGAGGCCAGGGCCGCAGATGCGCGTTCGCAGGTGCAGAACCTGGAGCGCAGGTGCGGGCCCTAGAGGTTCAAGTGACTTCCGCAGAAGCGGCATTTTTCACCGCATATGAGGCGTCGCAGGTGTGACAATAGGCCCGCGAATGTTAAAAGTCTGGGCAGAAGGTTTATAAGCAAGGGTTCATAATTTTAGTCTTATTTTAACATTTTGGACTCGGACTTAGGCGATTTTGGAGAAGATTTTCGAGGTGATTATTGAGCTATGCTTCTTGTACTCGTTTTGGATCATAAAACATGTTTCCTCACTGATTTCCCCACCTAATTAGTGAGATTTTGAAGTGAAATTTGGGGGTTTAGGGCTTGAGAATACGAGAGTGGATTTTGGGGATTTGGATGACCAAATGGTGTCAAATTTTGATAAATTTGGTATGGTTAGACTCGTGAGTGTATGGGTTTTCGGGTTTTATAAATTTTGTCGGGTTTTGAGGTGCGGACCCGGGTTGGGCTTTTGGCCGATTTTGGGCTTTTGATTCAAGATTTGATCCTTTTCGATCGGGATTGGTTCCTTTAGCATTGTTTGATGTATTTGAATTGTTTTTGGTTACTTTCGAGCCGTTCGGAGGTCAGAACCTGCGGGATGGCATTTTGGAGCATCGCTTGGCTTGCTCGGTGTTGGAATTGACTTGTTCGAGGTAAGTAACTCTTCTAATCTTAGTGCTGAGGGTATGAAACCCCGAAATACGTGTTATGTGATTGGTATTGAGGTGACGCACATGCTAGGTGACGGGTGTGTGGGCGTGCACCCTGTGAATTGTGATTCTGTAGTTTTCATGGCACTGTATAGTGGCCCTATTTTGTTGATATTTGTGTTATCACCATGTGATAAATCAGTTAAGCTGACAATCATGCTAAATATCATGTTTAAGTTTTATATTGATATTGTTATGACTCATAGTGGTCGTTTCTTGCTGTCATCTCACTGATTTCATTGATATATTGTACTCAGTCATATTCATGCATTCATATCATATCTCAGTCTCAGTTGTTGTTTATTGATACATCATATCATTATTGTCGGGTTAGTTTTATGGCATTGTGAGCCCGTGAGTGAGACTGGAGAGATTGATGACTGAGTGAGGCCGAGGGCCTGACTGAGAGTGACATTTTGGGATTGGGTTGCACGCCGCAGCATATGATATTGATTATATTTTATATGGATCGGGTTGCACGCTGCGACAAGCCTTCGGGATATATATATATATATATATATATATATATATATATATATATATATTGGATCGGGTTGCACGCCGCAATAATATTGGATCAGGTTGCACGCTGCAACAATACTGGATCGGGCTACATGCCGCAGTAATATAGTTGTAAGGCCTCGTAAAATTTTTTCTAAAAACCCGGTTTCCGTGATGCCAAAATAGGCGTAGAGGTTATATTAAGGTTCGGAATTTTTGGATTGAACAGTGCGTTAGGGAGTTGAAAGAAAATGTTCGGCAAAAGTATGCATTTCTGCGACCGTAGAACCACTTTGCGGACCGCAGACTGGTCGCAGAGTGGGGCAGATTTCTGGGGCATTTTTGATGCCCAATTTCGAGGCCATTATGCGACCGCATAACCATTTCGTGGGCCCCATTCTTGTCGCATATCCCGCCTTGGGATTTTTCGGAGGGAGGTTCTGCAGTGCACTATGCGATCGCAGAACTGTTCTGTGGTGCACTATGCAACTACGAAACCGTTCTGTGGTGCATTATGCGACCGCAGAACTGGTCTGCGGGCCGCATAGTGACTGTAGACCAGGTCAGTTTCTTTCCAGCTCTGGCACCCATTTTCGCGGTCATTTCGCAGACCGCATAACCACTATGTGACCGCAGAACCTGTTTCGAAGCTTCAATTTTGGAGTTTTTAAACCCGACCCTATTCCGTTAAAACACATTCCATAGACCATTTTGATCATATTTTCTGATATTTTTAGAGTGAGAGAGAGGGTCCTAGAGGGAGAAGTGATCTTCATCACATTGCTCTTCAATTCTCACTTAATATCTTGAAGATTATCAAGAGAGGCACCCAGGTCTTCTTCCTAAGAGGTAAGATTCTATCACCCAAACTCTTAATTTTAAAATGTAACTAGAATAGGCCATTAGTAAGGTAATTCATAGGGATGAGAGTGTTTACTATGCATGCATGTATCCTTGTAGTATGTGAGAAGATTGTGAGCTAAAAATGATAGAGAATGGGTTGGGGAAATGATGGAATCTTCTACAAAAAAAGGCCTTAAAACTGCACACCTAGTGTTTGTTAATATGCTCAAATGAGCTAAAACCATGTTCATCTTCCTAATTTGGTCCAACTTGTTATATTTCTAAAATAGATTGAAGTTGCTAAGAATTGTGGGTAATTTTAGAGTTTGAGAAGCACAATTGAGGTATGTTGGCTAAACCCTCTTCTTCTTAGAATCGAACCCCACGGTGTTCATGTAACTGGAGTAAGTCCTTGATCATTATTGAATTGGCTATTCCTAATGTGGTTGTGTCGAAGGGTGTTTGTTCAATGTTTATTTTAAATGCTTCATCATGTCATCTTTCCATTTGAGAATATGTTCAAAATGCGGAATATGTGTTAGGAATGTTAAAACTTCATGTCAAGACCGAAATAAAGGTTGTTATGCCAAATTATATGAAAGGCCTCTATATGCCTAAGATTTCCCAAACTGCTCATATGTGAATTAATGTCTTGCATAGGTAGCCCTATTGATGTTGATAATGATAATGATATTTGAATGTGGAAAAAAGGGACCGGAACTATGAAATACGGCCAAGTGCCAAGAATGACTTTGTAATTGTGATCCCTAGTGCCAATAAACTTAAAGTATACAAAAAGAGTACGGTGTGAGATGATTGACTGAAAAAGGTAATGTCTCAAATGAGATGGCCTAGCCGATTGGTCCAAGATCGGACTCCGTGTAAGAACACGGTGGTATTGTGGATGAAATTATGAAAATGGTTGATGTCTCAAATGAGATGGCCTAGCCGATCGGGCCGTGATCGGACGCCATGCCGCACACATGATGGTATTATGCTGGAAATTATAATGAAATTGTGGTAATGTCTCAAATGAGATGGCCTAGCCGATCGGGCCGAGATCGGGCTCCATGTAAGAATACGGAGGTATTGTAACTTGTGGAATATTGGTACTAAAGGTCACTCAACCTAATAATAAGGAAATTGACTTGAAAATGTATATGATCCTTAACATTGTTGTTTCTATATTATTTGAAGCCCTTATCGAATTCTTGACTGTTTTTCTTGTATTATTATTCATTCTATTGAGTTGGTGTTTAGCTTTACATACTAGTGCTATTCGACGGTACTAACGTCCCTTTTGCCGGGGGCACTTGTCACGATCCAAACTAACCCCTGTCGTGATGGCGCCTATCGTGCAACTAGGCAAGCCGACTCATTTCCAAAACAAACCGATTTTTTCATTTCAAAGATAATTTCAAGGTTATTTAACATAAAAACCTTCGTAAAGGAGTTCCAATCAAAATAAAAGTGCAGAATGAAAAGCCCGACATCGGGGTGTGACTAGTCATGAGCATCTACTACAAACTGTCTAACAATATCAAGGCTAACTCAGCCTGGAAAATAACTAAATACAACTAGAGGAAGATAAGAGGGAGAAGAGCAGGGGCTGCGATCGCCAAATAGTTACCTTGCTATCTCCAAGAAAATCTGCAACTAGAACACTCAATAACCGATACCGTGTCTAGCTACACCTGAATCTGCACACAAGGTACGGGGAGTAACGTGAGTACGCCAACTCAGTAAGTAACAACAACAAATAAAGATTGAGCAGTAGTGACGAGCAATAAAATATATAACATTCATATCGGGAAATCTCAGTAAAATACCACATGCTTTTAAAATCAGGATTTGAATCAAAACATCTCGTTTAACCCAGTTCCAGTAAAAATCATTTAAAGATATTTTTCAACAGTTTTCAGACAGAGGAAAAATGCAAAGGTGAGCAAAAATGACGAAATCATAAACAGCCCCTTGGGCAAAACATCACTCATATACAGCCCCTCAGGCAAACCTCACGGTCACTCGTGCCACTCGGGCATACCTCACAATCACTCTTGCCACTCGGGCATACCTCACAATCACTCATACCTCCCAGTCACTCAGCACTCGGCACTCGCACTCAGTAGGTACCTGCGCTCACTGGGGGTGTGTACAGACTCTGAAGGAGCTTCTTCAGCCCAAGCGCTATAATCTGCGCGGACAACTCACGTGCTGCACGGATAACTCACGTGCTGCACGGACAACTCACGTGCTATAATAATAAAGTATGCTGCAGGCGGGCAGCCTCTATCCATACTCATCCTCACAAAATCAGGCCCTCGTCCTCACTCAGTCATAAACATCTCAAGCCACTCGGGCATTTCAGTAAAACAGGGCATTCGGCCCAAAACATTTATATGCTTCAAAATAGAGTCATAAAACTGAGTTATACGGTACACAAGTATAAACATGACTGAGTATATATTTTCAATCGAAAATAATGAGAGGATAGTAAGAAACAATCCCTAAGGGTCCAAACAGCACTGGCGCAAGGCCCAAACATGGCATTCAGCCCAATTTACAGAAACTCTTTCTAAAACATATGAGTATCATATAGTTTCAACAAAATATTCAACTTTACAGTTGCTACGGGACGAACTAAGTCACCAATTCCCAACGGTGCACGCCCACACGCCCGTCACCTAGCATGTGCGTCACCTCAAAGTAGTAAAATGATACGAAATCCGGGGTTTCATACCCTTAGGACTAGATTTACAATTGTTACTTACCTCAAGCCGTGAAATTCTTATTCCGCAATGTCCTTTCCTCGTGAATTGGTCTCCAAACGCCTCGAATCTGGTCATAAATAATTCGTTTCAGTCAATAAAATTCATTAGAATTAATCCCATAAGAAAATAATGATTTTCCATAAAAATTCAAAAATTAGCTCAAAAATCGCCCGTGGGTCCCACGCTTCGGAACTCGACAAAATTTATAAAATCCGGAATCCCATTCAACCACGAGTCTAACCATACCAATTTTACCAAAATCCGACCCCAACTCGACCCTCAAATCTTCAATTTAAACCAAGAGGGTTTTCAAATTTTCCCAACTCAATTCACCAATTAAATGATAAAAACAACCATGGATTCAGGTAATTTAACCAATATTGAGTTAAGAACACTTACCCCGTTGTTTTCTCTGAAAATCACCCAAAATAGCCTCAAACCCGAGATCCAAATCGTCAAAAATTGAAAATGGGACGAAGTCCCATTTTCAGAACTTAAACTCACTGCCCAGACTTTTCTTCTTCGCGAATGCGGTCAGTGCCTCGTGTTCGTGAAGCACAAAATAACTCTCGTCCATATTCCTCCTTCGCAAACGCGACATCACCCTCGCGTTCGCGAAGCACAAAATGCCTCTGCCTCAATGCCTTCTACGCGAACGCGTCCAACCCATCGCGAACGCGATGCTTTATTTCCCCCTCACTACACGAACGTAGACCAATTGTCTGGGGTCCTTGGCTGCTTCCTCTCTTCTTCGCGAACGCGTAACACCTCTCGCGTTCGCGATGCACACCCAGTCCACCCTTCGCGAACGCGTTCTTCTCTTCACGAACGCAAAGAGCAAATATTGCCAGCCTCTCAGTTCCTCTTCGCGAACGCGAGGCTCTCGCGATGAAGGAAACCAGATGGTGCGTCAGAAAAATTCCAACAGAGTTCCAAGTCCATAATCCAACCCGTTAACAATCCAAAACTCACCCGAGCCCCTCGGAACCTCAACTAAATATACCAACAAGTCCTAAAATATCATACGGACTTAGTCGAATCCTCATATCACCTCAAACAATGCTAAAACCATGAATTACACCCCAATTCAAGCCTAATGAACTTTGAAATTTCTAATTTCTACAAACTACTCCAGAACCTATCAAATCACGTCCGATTGACCTCAAATTTTGCACACAAGTCATAAATGACATAACAGAGGTATTCCAATTTTCAGAATCGGATTCCGACCCCGATATCAAAAAGTCAACCCCCCTGTCAAACTTCTCAAAAATTAAACTTTCGGCATTTCAAGCCTAATTCCTCTACGGAACTCCAAATAATATTTAGGACATGCTCCTAAGCACAAAATCACCATACAGAGCTATTGGAATTATTAGAATTCAAATCCGAGATCGTTTACACATAGTTCCATATCCAGTCCACTTTTCTAACTTAATTTTTCAATTATGAGACTAAGTGTCTCATTTCACTCCAAGTTCCTTCCGGACCCTAACCAACTAATCTGATATAACATAATATAGCTGATAAACACAAAAAGAAGTAAAAATGGGAAAAATGTGGCTATAACTCTCGAAACGACCGGCCGGGTCGTTACAACACTGCATCTTTAAATAGATGCAAGTGGTTGCATAGCAGACATCGTTGATTACAGATAGTGCTGCATCCTCTTCTCAGCGGAATCGGTGAGCCCCATTTCATTCCGGGGTCATGTATTGTACCTTTTGTTTATATTGTGGTCACTTTTGAGGTATAGCCGAGGCCTTGTTGCCGACACCATCTTGACTCTCTTTTGTATCTTTATAGGCTCCGTAGACACTATATGGGTTGTACGTGGGTGCTAGAAAGGTCAAACGGATTATGTTGTATTTTGGATTTCTATTCCACTAAATCATGAAATGTATGCCTTTTGAAGCTTAACAGGAAGTAGCAAAAATGAAATGGTTTAGTAATGTCTATGCATATGGTCCTTCTACTATTTAGCTAATAACAAACATGCCTTCTCTTATCATGGGTGAGTTAGGTAGAAAGTATCTAACATATTTGCTCGGTCGGGTTCACTCGGTTGAGCGCCAGTCGCGCCTCCCGAGGTTGGGGCATGACAATAGCGCTTGGGATGAAGGAGCCCCTCCAGAGTCTGCACACCCCTAGTGAGCGCAGTCGACTATATATATATATATATATGTGTGTGTGTGTGGATCGAGCTGTACGCCGCAGCGGGTATTATACAGCACTGAGTGATTGAGTGTGCTGAGCCTTGAGCATAGTGAGAGAGAATGTGAAACAGTGAGGTTGAGTACTTTGAGAGTGTGAGTACATGAGCTCATCTCTGAGATGCATTTCATTGACATGCACACATGACATACAAGCATAGAGATGTATTTTCCTCACGCTGTACGGTATCACATCATTCATGATTTCTCACACATGTTGACAGATGGGCATAGTAATGCATTTATTTTACACTGGTTATCTGGAAAGAAAATGAAACATCTTATTTATTATGGAAAGGATTTTGGGAAAATTATTGTTTTCAAACTTATTCATATTTTTGGTAACTCTGGTAAACGATTTGGGTTTTAATTGAAGTACTCGAAAGGCGGAACTATTTTCAAAAATCATGTTTTTGTTGAATATTTGATTGTTGAGTTACTTTTGGTATTACTTGTTTTATGTTGTTATGAACTATTGTTGGTTATTGAAGTTGGTACCCGACCTTGGTACAAGCTCGTCACTACTTTCAACCTAAGGTTAGGTTTGTTACTTATTGAGTACATGGGGTCGGTTGTACTCATACTACACTTCTGCACCTTACGTGCTGCTATTGGCTGTTGATGTTGCTGTGTTCGATGGGAGCTGGATTGAAGATGTACCTACATCCCGGTTGTAGCTGCCCCTTGTTCGTAGTAGCTTTAGATCTATAAAACGATGTTTGTGTACTATTCAAACAGACTATGTATCTATTTCATTTCCACTTTGTAAACTCTATTCTTAGAAGCTCATGATTTGTACTACCAGTTCTTGGGGAATGTATAAAATTCAGATATTTCTTTATTTAATTGCTTTATTAATTATTATTGGAATTGGTTAGAGGTTAATTGGATTACCTAGAGGGTTGAGTTAGGTGTCATCACGACTAATGGATTTGGGGTCGTGACAAGATGGTATCAGAGCTCTAGGTTTATAAGTTCTACAAGTCATGAGCAAGTGTCTAGTAGAGTCTTGTGGATCGGTATGATGACGTCCATACCTATTTTCGAGAGGCTACAAGACATTTAGGATATACTTCCCATCTTTCTTTCCTTATCGTGCAACACTGATTCAGCTTGAAGTATAACTCTTTGAATTCCTTCCACGCATTCGTATGCGCACATGAGCGCTCGGTATCAGATGTGCATCGCCGGCTTGTGATTCTATGAACGAGGTTTGAGATGTGTATTTTGTGTTTTGGTGATGGGCCAGTCTTGAGGACTTGAGGCCATGGTTAGACCGCAGCTTGAGCTCGGTAACTTCAGTGGTAACTTGTATATTTGGACTCATTTGTCCGGTAATGTCCCAACTAGAGGAATTTATGGCTCGATGAACGGTGAAATGGCTATGTTGTGAGTATGATGTGACTGCGAGATGTGTTCTGATCGTTCGAATGTGACAAAAAGAGTTTACTTGAGAGGTAGAAAGGACTATGGGGTGTTTGATTTCTGTCTTGATTTGGCATATGGTCTCGAGTTATTGGTGTGTTGAGGGATCTCTCATGTTGTTTAGTTGTGGAGTAAAGTAGATTCTAATGTCTTGTTGATGAGTTCGGAATCAAGAAGATTAAGTGATTGCGTAGTAGTCGTGACTGTGGAAGGGTATAGAGAGATGTCAGTTTGAGGCAGAGCAGGTAGATTATCTCCTGCGAGGTGTCCTGAGGTTATGTGGTCCTTATGAAGTTTTGTAGAGAGTTCTATTTTACTAGTGAATGATATATGTTGCAATTTGAGTTTGGATTGCTTGTGGAAGTTGGCTTAACCATCACGAGGATGAACGCGAGATTTGCAGATGATTTGAGGTACTAGATGTTTTGTGTTGCATGAGCGGATGAAGGATTTAGTAGAATCTCATTGTGGTATTATGGTAGTAATAGGGTATGGTTATTGTAAGTAGTCAGATGTTTTATTCCATGGCTTTGAGACAAGTGGGGGAGTCTGCTATCGACGAGTTGATTGCACAGTTGTGTGTGGTATTGGTTTCGGTTCGGGGTATATTAGTGAATCAGCTATGACTGCAGGGGTTGAGATCGAAGATGACTCGGGTAAAGAAATTTCTGGATACAGGTTGTATTGCACTCTATGGGTATATGGGAATCATAAAATAATTGAGTGGTTATTCACAAAGGATGTAGTGTACATGGAGTAGGAATTTGCTCAGTTGCTTAAGAGTGTGGGTTACTCTTTATTCCCTTGGGTGTTGGTGTGCTAATAGGGCACAGGTCGTTCGTTCCGTTTGGTTGGTTTAATTGATATTTGAGTAGAGTGGATGACTCTCGAGAATGGTTCTAATGGATTCAAGAATTATATGTAGAAATTGAGAATTTCGGATTGGTATATGGCTAGGATCCGATATTTGTATGGGATGGTGTCGAGACTTGTGGCATTTTTATATCATTGTGGATTATGCAATTCAGTATCAAGAATATGAAAGAAACAGTTTTAGGTTCACATAAGGTCTCTTTAGAGTGGGTGCCGTGGTTGTGGCGCTTTGGGGTGCTTAAGAGAGGAGTCAGCGGCTTATGGGCCTTAGGGCGTTGTGGTTTTATACTAGGGCCTCTTGTGTGGTGAATTTTGGTTAAGGATCATGGTGTTCTAGCAAGGAAAAGTATCAATTTAAAGGCAATTTGGAAAGGACCTGGAGAAATAGGACAACTTGGTAGTAGGTTAGGTTAGCACAGTAATGGATATAATCGCTTCCTTGGGTACTTACGATGTGGCTAGTCTCCACAGGTGTTTCGTGGCAATGCTCTTGGGTTTTGGCGACTTGCGCGGCTGGGTTGAGTTAGAGAGATTCGGTTCTGATAGCTTGGTTGTGTGCAAATGGGTTTCGAAGAGTTCTCAATGGTTTTTACCACGATTTGAGGAGTATATTTCCTACCGGTGTGAGGAATATGTTGCGTATTGGGAGTTTCTCCGAGATGAGATCAAATGGAAGGTTTCTGACTGACCGGGTATGTATTCTGCTTGTGATTCAGAGTTGATTATGAGATTTTGATACTCTTCATAGGATGGCATGGTAGACGCGGTGTGTAGTGTGGGATTGAGATTTGCATGTGCAAGGTCACAATTCAGTTTTGAAGGGAAGGACATAAATTCGTAGGCAGCATAGACGGATTCAGATGACTAGGTAAATGATATTACTAATCGGTATGGCTTGATGAGAGTATACATTTCAGAAGGGGCAATGTGTTTTGATGTATGGATACTTCACTGGTACTGCGACACTCTTCTGGTTGATCGACTGTTGATATTCAAATTTTGCTATGTGGCACGGAAGAATTTTAGAAGTATTCCTCGTGGGATGATCGTGTATGAGAGATGTGTTAGATATTCTGGCAGTGGAGTTGGGATAAGCTATGGTGATTCGTGTGTTCTATGGATTTGGAGACTGGAGTTCTCAGGAGCAGATTGTTTCATGGTTGTGGACTGTGAGGTCATGGCCGAAGCTAGCTAGATAATAGTATGTGTTATGATTCAGTCATTGTGGGCTTTCAGAGGTTTATTTATCTAATTATGGGTGCCCGGAGTTGGTTTGGGGGTCCATTGGTAGGCCCAATCAGGATGTGTATTCTACACCAAGCCAGATTGGTTGGCTCCATACTGGTATTGTTGAGGGATGTACCATTCGGTTGGTGTTGAGCTTATTCGGTTTCTGATAGGTTCTGTGAGTTACTCTGCTATGCTACGAGGGTTTGTGATTCGTTGGCTGTATGCACACTTGGTGCGGTTCTATTGTGGCCTTATAGCGGAATTTGAGCGAGAAGAGTATTGTGTATTGCTTGGTTGATGGAGTATTAGTTATGTTCTTTTGGGTTTTGTGGGGCATGGTGTCATTTGCTTCTCCGTGGTTATGGTAATGCACTTTGAGTACTTGATGTCGAATTGCGCATGGTTATTGATTTTTAGCAGGGTGGCTTGAGGTATTTCATATGGACCGGTATTTGGATAGGGTCGCGCATTGTAGCATAGTTCTGTGAAAATATGATCCTTTGTGTTAGATTCGTGTGTTATGGTTCTATAGTGTGTGATGGGTTTAAGCATTTCGTGGTGGTGGTACTTGATGAGCTTGCGGGACGGTTCTCTCGTTTGAGTTATTTTTCCATGATTGAGTACATTTGGAATGTTGCTTATTGGTGCACGGATTGCACAGGTTGTGGCTTTAGATTGTATGGGAGCTGCATGTCACTAGAGTGGTCGTGTTGGATGAGATGAGGTCATTGGACCTAGAATGGATGCTATAGGATTTGATTGTGGTATATTTGGAAGGATAATATCGAAAGTTAGCTTAGAAATTGGCTATAATTCTTGTAGAAGGAGACGGAGCTCTATGACTTGTTGGTCTGATAAATGGTTATGAGTTTCGCGTGTTTCTTTCATCATCGACAGTATACGAAGGTTTTAGGACGAGGTTTGGTTTGACATGAGGTTTATTACCGGAATTGGGTTATTTGAGCAGCTACTGTGATTAGAAATTATTGCTTCAAGTATTTGAGTTATGTGGTATATCATGCGATTGTATCTTGGGTTATGGTTGCGGCTTGGTACAACTTGTTCAGACTTATACAGTGTGTAGATGCGAGATTCTAATCTTATAAAAATTGTGGATGTTGGAAATTGGATTCTAAGGTTTATGGGCTAGGTTGAATTAAGGAACTACAGTTATGTTGTGTTGTCGGGCCTATATGGGATAGGGTGACGTGAGATTACCCCCGGGTATGTGCATGGCAAGGTTATACGGCAGTTTGATGGCTTTGAGAACAACTCTGGACACGTTCGAGGACGAACGTATATGTAAGTGGGGGAGGATGTAATGACCCGATCGGTCGTTTTGAGCATATGCACTTCGCTTGGTAGTTTACAGGCGTGAGTAGCCCCATATAATGTATTCTGACTTGTGTGAATCATCGGTTTGGTTTTCAGGTTATTCGGGACTGATTTGGAAGAATGATTCTCAACTAGGGAGCTTTAAATTTGAAAGAGTTGATCAAGTTTTACTTTTTAGAATTTGACCTCGGATCGAAATTTTGATGGTTCCGTTAGCTCCATTGGGTGATTTTGGACTTAGGAGCTCGTCCGGATTGTGATTTGGAGGTCCGTGGTTGAATTTGGCTCAAAATGGCGAAAGTTGAAATTTTGGAAAGGTTGACCGGGAGTGGACCTTTTGATATCGGGGTCGAATTCCGATTCCGGAAGTTGGATCAGGTCCATAATGTTGAATGTGACTTGTGTGCAAAATTTGAGGTCAATCGGACGTGATTTGATAGGTTTCGGCATCGGTTGTGGAAGTTTGAAGTTTCAAAGTTCATAGATTTCGATTTGAGGTGTGATTCGTCGTTTTGATGTTGTTATTTGTATTTTTAAGCCTCGAGTAGGTCCGTATCATGTTATGGAACTTGTTGGTACATTCGGACGGGGTCCCGAGAGGCTCGGGTGAGTTTCGGACGGGGTTCAGATCACTTCATTATTGGATTTTGCTAAGATTTCTGGTTATGGTGTTTCCGTTTTTGCGGAAGAGTAGGAGCAGATGCGGACAATTGGCCGTAGAAGCGTAGCAAGCCATGGAGAACAGGGGTCGCAGGTGCGAAGAAATTCCTGCACATACGGTAGCGCAGATGCGGACAAGTGGAGGTAGGTGCGGGGACAGCTAGGAGTGATTGACTCCGCAGAAGCGAGGCCAGTGCCGCAGATGCGTGTTCGCAGGTGCAGAACCTGGAGCGCAGGTGCGGGCCCTAGAGGTGCAAGTGACTTCCGCAGAAGCGGCATTTTCACCGCATATGAGGCGTCGCAGGTGTGACAATAGGCCCGCGAATGTTAAAAGTCTGGGCAGAAGGTTTATAAGCAAGGGTTCATAATTTTAGTCTTATTTTAACATTTTGGACTCGGACTTAGGCGATTTTGGAGAAGATTTTCGAGGTGATTATTGAGCTATGCTTCTTGTACTCGTTTTGGATCATAAAACATGTTTCCTCACTGATTTCCCCACCTAATTAGTGAGATTTTGAAGTGAAATTTGGGGGTTTAGGGCTTGAAAATACGAGAGTGGATTTTGGGGATTTGGATGACTAAATGGTGTCAGATTTTGATAAATTTGGTATGGTTAGACTCGTGAGTGTATGGGATTTCAGGTTTTGTAAATTTTGTCGGGTTTCGAGATGCGGGCCCGGGTTGGGCTTTTGGCCGATTTTGGGCTTTTGATTCAAGATTTGATCTTTTTCGATCGGGATTAGTTCTTTTAGCATTGTTTGATGTATTTGAGTTGGTTTTGGTTAGTTTCGAGCCATTTAGAGGCCAGAACCCGCGGGATGGCATTTTGGAGCATCGCTTGGCTTGCTCGATATTGGAATTGACTTGTTCGAGGTAAGTAACTCTTCTAATCTTAGTGCCGAGGGTATGAAACCCCGAAATACGTGTTATGTGATTGATATTGAGGTGACGCACATGCTAGGTGACGGGCGTGTGGGTGTGCACCCTGTGAATTGTGATTCCGTTATTTCCATGGCATTGTATAGTGGCCCTATTTTGTTGATATCTGTGTTATCACCATGTGATAAAGTAGCTGTTAATCATGCTAAATATCATGTTTAGGCTTTATGCTGATATTGTTAGGACCAATAGTGGTCGTTTCTTGCTGTCATCTCACTGATTTCATTAATATATTGTACTCAGTCATATTTATTCATTCATATCATATCTCAGTCTCAGTTGTTGTTTATTGATACATCATATCACTGTTGCCGAGCTAGTTTCATGGCATTGTAAGCCCGTGAGTGAGACTGGAGAGATTGATGACTGAGTGAGGCCGAGGGCCTGAGTGATAGTGACATTTTGGGATCGGGCTGCACGCTGCAGCATATGATATTGATTATATTTTATATGGATCGGGTTTCATGCCACAACAATCCTTCGGGATATATATATATATATATATATATATATATATATATATTTGGATCGGGTTGCACGCTATAATAATATTGGATCGGGTTGCACGCCACAACAATATTGGAGCAGGCTGCACGCCGCAGCAATATAGTGCTTGGGCTGAAGGAGCCCCTCCGGAGTCTGCACACCCACAGTGAGCGCAGTCGACTATATATATATATGGATCGGGCTGCACGCCGCAGCATAGTGAGAGAGAATGCGAGACAGTGAGATTGAGTACTTTGAGAGTGTGAGTACATGAGTTCATATCTGAGATATATTGCGTTGACATGCACACATGACATACATGCATAAAGATGTATTTTCCTCATGCTGTATGGTATCACATCATTCATGATTTCTCACACATGTTGACAGATGAGCATAGTGATGTATTTGTTTTACAATGGTTATCTGGAAAGAAAATGAAACATCTTATTTATTATGGAAAGGATTTTGGAAAAATTATTATTTTTAAACTTATTCATATTTTTGGTAACTCTAGTAAACGATTTGGGTTTTCATTGAATTACTCGAAAGGCGGAACTATTTTCAGAAATCATGTTTTTGTTGAACATTTGATTGTTGAGTTACTTCTGGTATTACTTGTTTTATGTGTTTATGAACTATTATTGGTTATTGAAGTTGGGACCCGACCTTGGTACAAGCTCGTCACTACTTTCAACCTAAGGTTAGATTTGTTACTTATTGATTACATGTGGTCGGTTGTACTCATACTATACTTCTGCACCTTACGTGCAGATATTGGCTATTGATGTTGCTGTGTTCGATGGCAGCTAGATTGAAGATGTACCTGCGTCCTGGTTGTAGCTGCCCTTTGTTCGTAGTAGCTTTAGATCTATAAAACTCTGTTTATGTACTATTCAAATAGACTATGTATTTATGTCATTTCCTCTTTGTAAACTCTATTCTTAGAAGCTCATGATTTGTATTACCAGTTCTTGAAGAATGTATAAGATTTAGATATTTCTTTACTTAATCGCTTTATTAATTGTTATTGGAATTGGTTAGAGGTTAATTGGCTTACCCAGCGGGTTGGGTTAGGTGCCATCACGACTAGTGGATTTGGGGTCGTGATAGAGTCATTCAGGGAAGTTGACTCATTGTGTGTTGTTATCTCAACTTTTCTACAAGAATAAAAGCAAAATGGTTTTTAAAGTTTTTGGGCATGATGTAGCATTTATAGAAGATGATTTTCACACTATTACCGGACTTAAGATTGAGGCATCCAATTATAGTTTCGTTGATGCTAGAGTGAACCGTTTGAAGGAACGGTATTTCTCTGAAGTGAAAAAGGGTTTGAAGGTAGAGATTTTGTATAAATTTAGGCAAAAGCGGTCTCGATTGCGTGATGGTACAACATATGATGTATGTGTTGATGTCGAGGTTTGCGATGAAGATGCAGTAAAGCTTGCTCAGATTTATCTACTAGAAGTCATTCTATTGGGTAAATTTGAAGGTCGAAATATAAGTGATCATTCTATGAAAATCATAGACGACGAAGAGCTTTGTGTTTCTTTTCCATGGGGCAATTTCTGTTTTGATGAGTTTATTGATAATTTGTCTCATCTTCTAACAACTGAGTCAGTGAAAAAGAAACCAATTGGTAGGATCCCATCTTATACGGCGCTTGAATTCCCATTTTTGTCCAATGTATGGATAATGGAAGTGTTTAATGATTTCCGTCAATTTTCAAAATATAAGGATCGGGGGGGCCAATTAGGATGTTGTCTTACTCAAGCATTGGATGTCCAAAATATGACACACTTTATAATGATTTCTTTACAAATGCAAATGTAAGTTAATAGTATTTGACATTTTATCATATTTCTTTGCTCATATATTTTGTTTTAATCTAATTGTTTATCTTTTTGTTTATTTAATAGAAGTTTAAGGTTTTCAAGGTGAATCCATCATATCTTCTCCAACATTCATCAAAAGTTAATGTTAGCGACATTGTGAATGTAAGTTGTTGTTTCTCTGATTTTAATTAGTCTTGATTTTAATTAATTTCTACTATCGTATACTAGATTAGTATAATATACTGGATAATCATAATATACTCTATTATTATATGATACTGGATAAGTATAATATATTTTATTTCACCATGTTTTTCAATTCTAATAACCTACAATACAAAATTATATGCTAGCCTTCTTGAATTGTTTTTACACTCGATAAGAATGTTCCTGTGTTATGATGCTGAAATTCTTAGCAGAGAAACTAAAACTTTCATTTTTCTTTTCTTTTCAGGGGGTATCAGCCAAAGTTGAAGACATTATACGTGCAGATCAGGTTAATTTTCAGAAAAAGATGAAGAAAAATATTAAAGCTACTCGAAAAAAGATGAAGACACATGTTGATAAGTCTGTTAAGGTAATTAACTAGTTTGGTGCTTCTTTTTTTTAGTGTTGATTTTGTTGGTATAATTATATATTGTATGTTAATATTATTTATTCATTGTTACATGTTATTAATGAGAATCTTGATATAGTTTTACAATTCATTCAAAATTTTAATGAAGGAAGTAAACATAAATATCATCATGGCTTGTTGAATGATGAAGATGAAAGGAATGAATTAAGAGATTGTTCCATATTTTCAAAGAAAAAACATGACAAAAGTAATGAACATGGAAATAGTGAAAGTAATGAACCAGGAGATGATATTGATGGAGAGAAATATTCTGATAGAGATGTTGATCTAAATTGTTTAGGTGGTGATGCTGGTGGAGAGAATTATTCTAATAGAGATTCTGCTCATTTGTCGGGTGACAAACAGGATGAAGAAGTTACTGATGAATATTGATTTAGTTCATGGAGCACAAAATAAAGAAGTTACTGATGAAGTTGCAACAGCTAATGGAAATTTAGTGAAAGGTCCTTGTGATGAAGTAAGAGCAGACTGTAATGTAGTTGAACCAGTTCTCACAACTGGTATAGATGTTGATGGTATCATGGATAAAATAGCTGATGGGACATATATAACGATCCGACCGGTTATTTCGAGAGTTATAACCCCGTTTCTCCCATTTCTGCTTCTTTTGTGCTTTACAGCCGTATTATGTCTTACCGGATTGGTTGGTTTGGGTTCAGAGTGATTTTGGAGTGAATTGAGACACTTAGTCTCTTAATTGAAAGCTTAAGTTGAAAAAGTCGATCGGACGTCGACTTGTGGGAAAACGACCTCGGATTTGAATTTTTATGATTCCGTTAGGTCCGTTAGGTGATTTTGGACTTAGGAGCGCGTCCTGAATGTGATTTGGAGGTTCGTAGTAGAATTAGGCTTGAATTGACGAATGTTGAAATTTTGGCGATTTTGGCCGGCAGTGGAAATTTTGATATCGGGGTCGGATTGAATTTCTAGAAGTTGGAATAGGTTCGTGGTGATATTTTTGACTTGTGTGTAAGATTTGAGGTCAATTGGACGTGGTTTGGTAGATTTCGGCGTCGTTTGTGGAATTTGAAAGATTAGAAGTTCTTTAGGCTTGAATCCGGGTGTAATTGGTGTTTTGATATTGTCCTAAGTGATTCGAAGGTTCGACTAAGTTTACATGGGGTTATATGACTTGTTGGTATGATCGGTTGAGGTCCCGGAGGCCTCGAGGTTATTTCGGGTAGTTAACGGCTTGATGGGAGTTGAGGAATTGTAGCTGAAGCTGCTGCTACTGGTGTAACCGCACCAGCGGAGTGGGAACCGCAGGTGCGAGCCCGCAGAAGTGAAGGAGGAGCCGCATATGCGGCTGAGGAGGGCCTAGGCAGAGGACGCAGGTGCGATGGCATTCCCGCACCTGCGATGGTCGTAGAAGCGGATTTAGGGGCGCAGGTGCGAGTTTGGATCACAGGTGCAATGTATTTCCTGCACCCGTGAAGACCGCAGATGCGGTCACTGGATCGCAGGAGCGGGGGTTGAGTTTAGGGATTTTTCTACAGAAGCGGGGCTTTGCCCGCATATGCAAAAATGGAGCCACAGGTGCGATAAGTCTAGGCAAAACCTATAAATAGAACACTTCGAGAGTTTTCACCATTTTCATCATTTTTGAGCTCGGATTTTGGGGATTTCGAGAGAGATTTCAGAGTAATCACTGAGGTAAGTTCCTTGTGCCTATTTATCTTCAATAATGGTATTTTCCCACTGATTTCACACCTAGTTTGTGAGTGTTTGAGGTGAGATTTGGGAGATTAGGGCTTGGGAATTTGAGAGTGAATGTTGGGGTTTTGGAGGGGCAATTTAGGTCGGATTTTGATAAATTTAGTATGGTTTGACTAGTGAGTGAATGGGCTTTCGGGTTTTGTGACTTTCGTCGGGTTTTGAGATGTGGGCCCGGGGGGCGGGTTGAGCCGATTTCGAATTTTGGACTATATTTTAGTAGTCTTCTTTTGGAATTGATCCTTTTAGCCAATATTGATTACCTCGTACTGTTTGTGGCTAGATTTGGGGCATTTGGAGGCCGATTCGAGAGGCAAGGACATTTCGGAGTAGGATTTCTGTGCGGTTGAGGTAAGTAATAGTCTTAAATCTGGTTTTGAGGGTATGAAACCCCGAGAATTTGTATGATATGAATATTTGGAGGTGACACACATGCTAGGTGACGGGCGTGTGAGAGTGCACCGTGAGGGATTGTGACTTGGTCCGTCCCGTGAGACTGTAAAGTCGAATAGCCATTGTTATTATTTGTTTTTCCTTGTCTTTGAGCAATTGACTGCCTTTCATGTTAGAAACCATGCTTAGTCCATATGATATCACTGTTGGGACCCGCGGCGGTCGAATACTTATTGAATTGACTGCTAATTGCTGTGTTGTACTCAGTCACAATATTACTTGTGTGTTATATCTCCATTCCCTCTAATTTCTTGTTGATACCTGTTGTATTTTCTATTTGGGCAAATTATTATGATATTTTGTGATCCCGAGGGGTTGGAGAGGTTAGTGACTGAGATAGGGCCTGAGTGCCGAGCTGCGAGCTGTGAGGTATATTGGATCGGGTTGCACGCCGCAATAAATATTGGATCGGGTTGCACGTCGCAACAATAATGGATCAGGCTGCGCGCCGCAGCAATATAGCGCTTGGGCTGAAGGACTCCCCCGGAGTCTGTACACCCCAGTGAGCGCATGTATCTATTGAGAGTGTGTATTGAGGGCTGAGGGCCGTGAGTATGAGCTGTTGAGATGAGTTGAGCGACTGTTGCCTTGAGAGGCTGTACTTGCTTTTATTTATTGTTGCACTTAGTTGTAATATGTTGTTGTTGTGAAATTTTTGGAAGATTCATATCTATTTTACTTGAGCTCGAAATGATTTGACTTATATCACCGGACTTGAAAGCATATTTACTCTTTACTGAAAACTTTTGGAATGATCTGTATTTTTTTTATATAGTTCGTCACTGCTTCTCAGCTCCTTATTTAATTCTGTTACTTGCTGAGTTGGTTGTACTCATGCTACACCGTGTACTTTATGTGCAGATCCAGGTGTGTACTGTTCTGGCGGTCGCTGAGTTTCGTGCGCGGGCTAATTATCGGAGACTTGCGAGGTAGCTGCCGGCGTCCGCAGTCCTTGTTTCTCCTTTCTTATTATCTTTTCTCTCTTGTATTGGCATTTGGCACAGACTGTAGTAGACTCCATTTTCTAGATTGGTTGTTAGATGCTCATGACTTAGTGACACCCTGATGTCGGGCTATCATTCCGCATTTGTGTTTTGAGTTTTTACCCCGTTATTATATAAACCTTCAGTTAGTTTAATTGCTTTAGTTCACTTCTGTTATATATTTAAAGCATATTGAGAATGTCGGCTTGCCTAGTTCCACGATAGGCGCCATCACGACTGGTTAGGTATTTGGGTCGTGACAACATATCCACTTTTTACACCACAGTGTAGTCAAGATGCTTTTTAATATAGCACATTTGCATCCTCAATGGCATCAGTCATGGATATTGATTCAGTTCATGGAGGACGAGATAAAGAAGGTGGCGATGAAGGTGCAGTAGCTGGTGGAGATTTACTGAAAAGTCCTTCTTGTGATGAAGAAAGAGCAGACTGTACTGCAGTTGAACTAGTTCTTTCAACTGAACTAGTTCTTTCAACTGGTACAGATGTTGATGCTATCATTGAAAAAATAGCTGACGGGACATATGATGTTTTTACATCACAGTGTAGTGAAGATATTTTGCAAAATACCGCAGCTGCATCATTAATTCCATCGGTCATGGATATTGAATCAGTCCATGGAGGACAAAATAATAAAGGTACTGATGAAGCTGCAGCAGTTGTTGGACGTTTAGTGAAAGGTTCTTGTGATGAAGAAACTACTAATGAACATGCAGCACGTGATGGAAATTCAGTAAAAATTCCTTGTAATGAAGAAAGAGTAGAATGTAGTGCACCTGATCAAGTTCGATCAACTGGTACGGATGTTGCTGCTATCATGGAAAAAATAGTTTATGGGACATATCCAATTTTAACACCACAGTGCAGTCAAGATAATAAGCAAAATAGCGGAGCTGCGTCATCAATGCTATCAGCCATGGATATTGAATCAGTCTACGATGGACAAAATATCAAATGTACTGATCCGATATAGTGAAAGGTCCTTTTTGTGATGAAGAAAGAGCACACTGTAGTCCAGATGAAACCGATCTCACAACTGGTATAAATATTGATGCTATTATTAGAAAAATAAATTATGGGACATATGCGCATTTCATACCTCAGTCCAGTCAAAATATTTTGCAAAATAGCGTACTTGTACTCTCTCAGGGAAGTGGAACAGATGCTGTAATAGGAGGTACAGATGTTGAAGCTATTTTGCGCGATATTGAACCTCGGAATATAATTTTGGATTCACCTGAAGAGGAACAACATATTTCTATATCAAACTTGAACGCACCATCTGGACCAAAGAAAAGGCAACATGTGTCTACTGGTCTAGCAACTCTTTCTGATATATGCATGCAAGAAAGTGAAGGTAATCTGCAAGGAAATGAAAGGGTGTTGATAGAAAAAGCACCTCTTACTGTTCATGAAATTATTGAAAAGATTCAGCAGGTTAGTGTGAGCAGTTTTATTATTTTATTTAACAGTTGTAAAATATTATAATGGACCTTAATCTCTGCATTTCTTTTTTGTTTTTTTTTGCAGAAGCGAAAATTATCGTATAATAGAAAAAAGAGAGGAAATATGTGGATTCGTGCCCTAATTTTAATTTTTTGACTCTGTCAAGTCAATCAAGTGATAATGCAGCAGATCATGGTACTACCAACATCAGTGCTTTTGTTGATAATGACCCTGCTGAATACTTTGTTGCTGCTGATATGGAAAAAAATTATTCTGATAAAAAGATTATTTTATATTCAAGTGTGGATTAGGGAGTTTATGTTTCTTCTCTTAAAATTGTTAAGCCTGTTGCTCACTTGGATGATCATTCTGATCTACAACCCACTTTGAAATTTGAAATAAAAAATATAAAGGAGGTAGAAGCTGAAAATGAAAAAGTAAATTTTGGCTCCTATAAAGGCAAATAAGTTGCAGGAGGACAAGTAACACAGTTTGGAAAAAGTGCATATGTAGTAGAAGAACTGCTTGATAGAGGAAAAAGAATTCGTAATGCCAGTTGGCATTTAAAATCTCCATATAAGGGTACAAGTGAAGGTGTTAATTAGAGTTTGAAATATGTTCGTAAATGTTGCTGGCATTATTGGAAAGTAATGAGAAAGGTGGAGGAAAATTTTGAAACATATTTAAAAGAAACACAAGAGAAAAGGTCGTCTTCCAAAGTAAGTTTTGCTATTTGTTTATTGTACTTTTATATGATTTAGATGTTATTAATAATTCTTTTGTTATTGTGTTTTTCATATTTGTTCTGTCTATGTTTTTTTAGGGGAGTAACTGATATTTACAAAGTACATCCTTTACTACAAGCAAAGCCATATGAACTTTACAATGAGAAAATTCAGTCAAGAATGTTCTTTAAAGAAATTGTAGATGATACATATTGTTTTCATGATATGGTATGCATATCTCTTTTACGTTGTGAATTCATGATTTTATTTTGTATTATATTTGACATAGATTTATTTATATTTTTTATTCAGAACATAAATGTTTTATTGTATTATCTGAGGAAGAAGCATATATATCACATCAATGACTATCCATTTGCTTCGACAACAACTGATGTGGGCTTTGACGATACTTTAGATCTTGCATATAAGGATTGGACTAATAATCCAAAAGGGTGGAATGAGTTTGAATTTCGGAATGACTCTTCCGGACTGGGATTTGGGCTTTGTTAGTATATATTGGGTGAGAATCGTAAATGTGGGATTCCATGAACATCTGTTAAAAACGTTTTCTGTCCGGTTCGACTTCCTGCAGTTTTGGTAAATGTTGAAATTCCAT
The DNA here is from genome assembly GCF_000390325.3 of Nicotiana tomentosiformis. NCBI lineage: Eukaryota > Viridiplantae > Streptophyta > Magnoliopsida > Solanales > Solanaceae > Nicotiana > Nicotiana tomentosiformis. Next base: position 118,209,981 of record NC_090819.1, read on the forward strand.
TAGATTCTAGCACTCATTATTTTCTGGCAGTATTAGACTTGAATGAGAAGACCATAGATGTATATGATTCGGTGTATAAAAGCGATGAGTATAATATTATAGTGGAGCAGGTTCTTCCTTATAATCATTTCATTCCTGTGATTTTGGAGCATTGTAAATTTGGTGACTTGCATCCTATATTTGGGCATGTATATGAACCATTTGTGGTTCACTGGAAAGAAGCACCAAAACATAAAGGAAACAAAAATTATGGTGCATTTGTTATAAGATATGTTGATATGTTGATGAAGGGTGAAGATTTTATGACATTTGTGCCCACTACAATCAAATATTATCGTGACTATCTTGGTTTAAGTCTATGAGGACATGCATATTGGAAACACAAATCAGGGTATTCAACTCCTCCAGAGATGGTTGGTGATGATTATGGAGAGAATGAAAATAACTTTTGTAAATATCCTTTAGCACTTGGTTATCCTTAAGTGTAAATACATTCATAAACTTAGTTTTTGCATCATATATAAAATATGAATACTTTGTTAATTGATATGTAAAATTTTTTGCTTGAATTAAAGACTTCAAAATGTTTTGCTTTCTGTATATTACGCTGGAGATCTATCATGTGAAAGCATATTATCCAGTATTTTATGCTGGATGTGTACAATCCAGTTTTATTTTATGGAATTGAAGCTATTTATTGATTGAAATAAAGATTAATGGATTGGAGTTTATAGTTTTTATGGTGTGTTTCTATGTATAATAAGTTAGATTTCATTATTTTTGTTGATGCAACTCTAGTACAATTAGTTGGAGTTCTTATTTTGGTTGCTTCCAGTAAATTATACTGGAATTGCTACTTATGAAGCGCTATAAACCAGTATATTATAATGGAGAAGTGTAAAATAATAAAAAATTTGTATCTAGAACAATTTGCTGGAATTAAATACTTTAAAGTTTTGCTTCCTGTATATTATGCTGGAGGTCTATCATCTTAAAGAATATTCTCCAGTTTTTTATTCTGGATGTGTACAATCCAGTTTTTTTTGGTAGATTTGAGCGATTTATTGATTGAAATAAAATATATGGATTGGAGTTTATATTTTTTATGGTATGTTTTTATGAATAATAAGTTGGATCTCATAATTTTGTTGATGCTATGCTAGTTTAATTAGCTGGAGTTTCTTATTTATGTTGGTTCCTGTAAATTATGCTAGAATTGCTACTTATGAAGCACTATAAGCCAGTATATTATAATACAGTGGAAAATTTGTATCTAGAACAATTTGTTGGAATTAAATACTTTAAAATTTTTCTTCCTGTATATTATGCGGGAGGTCTATCATCTTAAAGCATATTCTCCAGTATTTTATCCTGGATGTGTACAATCCAGTTTTTTCCCTCTAGATTTGAGTGATTTATTGATAGCAATAAAGATATATTGTCACGACCCAAAATCCGTTAAAGGTCGTGATGGCGCCGGACATCACTGTCAGGCAAGCCAACACTAAATAGTTAATTAAATTCTCATTTTAATATTTTTGAAATCGTAAATTTACTTCAATTTATCTAGTAAAAGATGAATTTACAGAATAAATATAATGTTTTCCAATTTCAATACTGAACATCCTATAATTTTTCCAAAATCCGGTGTCACAAGTACATGAGCCTTTTCTAAAAATTTAAAATAAAATACAATAACTGTCCGGAATAAAAATTTAGACAGGAAAGAAAATACAATACTCTGAAGGAGACTCTGCTGGCTGCGGGTCGTACATAAGATGCAGCTCACCTGAGTCCCCATAATAACCGCGCCTCTGCGCCCACAAGGCCACTAGTCATATATGTACCTGCACAAAACGTGCAGCAAGTGTAGTATGAATACGTAAATCAATGCGTACCCAGTAAGTATCCCCCCTAACCCCGAAGAAGTAGTGATCAGGGGTCGACTTCGACACTTACTATGGGCTATAAATATGATATCAATGATACAATTAAGTATGGATTATACGAACGGTAGCAAGCTCAATATTTTGAAGTAAGTAAGCAGTTCTTTTATAATTAAGAAATCTCCAAATTTATCTCCCATTATTTAACATTTTAACTCAGGCCGAGAAGGCAATATCATTATTTATAAATTTCAAGGCAAGCAATACAAGCATGCGCAAATCATGCCGAGGTCGTACAGTCCGATCCAACAAATATTTAAACTGTGCACTGCTAGAGGGTCGAATGACGCGAACTATAGATGCATCTATTTACTACCGAGGCGCTCGGCCCGATCCACAAATAACAATTATTTTCAAGAAAACACAAGTTTCTCATTTACAGTCAAGTATCTCATACAAACTTTCAAGTAAGTGAATTTAACCTTATACAATTCTTTTATCAATTTCTATCATGACTAAGTGATTATATTAGCAAGTAAGGGAACAAACATTCCAAGTATAGCATAATACGGGTTCTAAACTACCCGGACAATAGCATAATAGTAGCTACGTACGGACTTTCGTCCCCTCGTACGTACGTATCCCCCATAATTAGGTACAAACATTCATCTAATCCACCCATGGGGTTAATTCCCTTTTACAAGGTTAGAAAGGAGACTTACCTCGCTCTGAAGTTCCATTACCGACTTCCGAGCCCTTCAAACAACTTGAATCGATGCACAACGCTCCAAAACTAGCCAATGATTATGCAAACCCATTAATATATACTCAAATACTCAATATAATCCAATTTATAACAATTCTAACCCCGATCGAAAAGTCGATAAAAATCACCCTCGGGCCCACGTGCCCGGATTCCAAAAATTTTCGAAGATAAACTTTACCCATAACCTCACGAACTCAAATATATAGTTTATTCTCAATTCCATGCCCAATTACGTGGTCAAAATCCAAAAATATCAAATTTTAGGTCTTCTACCAAAAATCCCACAATTATACTAATTTCTATGTTCAAATCCTTATACAAACCATGTATTTAACTTATAATAAGTGGGAATCACTTACCTTGGCATTGATGACGAAGAATGAGCTCCAAACTCGCTCCAAGACCGGCTCTCATGGAGAAAATGGGGTGAAAATGAACCAAGCCCTCGTTTTTAAAGAACACACTGCCCAGCCCCGACGTTCGCACCTGCGGTGCCTTGGCCGCATCTGCGGTCCCGCACTTGCGGAAATCTCATAGCAGGTGTGGCTCCAGCTCGGTCTAACATTCTCGCACCTGCGCTCCATGCGGCGCATCAGTGCGTACGCTCCTGCGTTACCTTCTTCGCGCCTGCGCCTTCGCAGGTGCGCAAATCTTTCCGCTCCTGCAGTTCTCAGCAGCCTGCCCCTTTTGCTTCTGCGAGCCATTTTCCCGCACCTGCGGGATCGCACCTGCGGCCCTCTTCACGCAGGTGCGGTAACACCAGATGCTCAACTGCTTCAACCCTTCTTCAAATTCCAAATTCGATCCGTTAACCATCCGGAATCCACCCGGGGCCCTCGGGAACTCAACCAATTATACCAACACGTCCCAAAACACATTACGAACTTAGTCGAGCCTTCAAATCACATCAAACAATGTTGAATTCATGAATCGCATCCCATTCCAAGCTTAATGAACTTTAGAAATTTCAACTTCTACATTCGATGCCGAAACCTATCAAATCACGTCCGATTGACCTCAAATTTTGCACACAAGTCATAATTGACATTACAGACCTACTCCAACTTCCGGAATTGGAATCCGACCCCGATATCAAAAAGTCCACTCCCGGTGAAACTTCTCAAAATTATCCAAATTTCCAACTTTCACCAAATGACCCAAAAATGACCTACGGACCTCCAAATCCACTTCTAGACGCGTTCCCAACACCAGAATCACCATACGGAGCTATTCCCAGGCTCGGAATCCCAAACGGACATTGATAACATTGAAATGCACTTCAACCCAAATTTATGGAAATTCTTCCAAAATGCTAACTTCTATAATAGGTTCCAAAACGCTCCCGGGGCATCCAAAACCCGATCCGAACATACGCCCAAATCCAAAATCATAATACGAACATGCTGGAACCTTCAAATCCCGATTCCGAAGTCGTTTACTCAAAATCACACTTTAGTCAATTCCTCCAACTTAAGGCTTTCGAATTTAGAATTTTCTTTCCAAATCAACTCCAAACTTCCCGAAATTCAATTCCGACCACGCGTACAAGTCATAATACCTGAAGTGAAGCTTCGCATGGCCTCAAACCGTCGAGCGACGTGCTAGAGCTCAAAATGACCGGTCGAGTCGTTACATTCTATCCCACTTAAACATACGTTCGTCCTCGAACGTGCCAAGAACTGCGCTGGAGTTGTCCGAAATCACTGTTTAACACCTCGTGCACCTACCTGTGCTACCACAACTTAGTTTAGCACATTAGCTTATCAAATCTGAAGATATTCTCTTTTATTTAGGCAAATAAGCTTCCAACATTCAGAATTCTCTGCCAGGCCTGCTTCCAACATACGAACACCATATCAATCACCACACGATGTACCGGAACACGACTGCATACCTTTGCCAAATTCACACCATGCACCGCAACATTCACATGAACATAATAACATTCTCTGATCATAATAGCCGACATTCCCCGATTCTGATGCTCACCATGCACCTCACGACATATATAAGTCTTCCAACTCTTGCAATACCGCCACGACAGAAGAGACGTGTAGAAATTCATAACTGACTGCCGAGTCAACAAATCGTTGAGTCTCTCCTCCTGACTAGAATCATCACCCCATTATAACCAAATAATGGTATTTGCTCTTTACTATACTTCACATAATCCGATCGCACTGATCCTGGGTCCAATAATCTCGTCTCACCCCAGTACAAGCTGCTCAGGTAATAAGCCACCTCAGACACGATCAAAAGTCTCATGTGATGCCACAATGTTCCAACAAGCTACCAACTCGAACGTGATACATAAGGAAAATGAACTCTGGAAGGGATTACTCAATCCACGTAACTAACTAGACAACCGAAAAGGTGTTACGAACCTTCCTCAGAAAAATGGAAAACAAAACACACGAAAATAGACATAGGGGACTGTACTCAACATCATACTATTGCGAAGCACAACCCGATCCAAACAACATGCCTGTGGCGGCGTGCCACCCGATCCACACATAAAATCTATATAAGGAGATACTTACCGAGCTAGAATGCTCATTATTACAAAACAAATACCCGAATATCGGACACAAGCATGCTAAGTGCATAATACCATCCCTGGGAGGACCGACAACGCCACACGCTACAAAACTTAAGCACAACTAAGGTGCGATATATAATCTGAATCCCGAGAGCTATCTTGCTCACACAACACCATCGCTAAGCGGAACCTCAACACACATGAAATTAACAAGCCGTTTCACAACTCACACAACACAATATAGTATTACATGAAGTAGCCGATGACGAAATAACATCCAACGTCCGAATACTCCTCCACAAGGAGCTCTAAGCTGATGAACACATCCGGCCCGATATAGAGCCCACATTCATATCTAGATCCATCCACGGACCTCAAGCTGATTCGGATCGCACCGTACTAGTCTAATAATCTTTCAAGGGCTCATAATAACCTCTTTTCCCCATAACACACAAGAACAACCATCATATGCAGAACAACCTCCACAGTCCACAATCAAATGAACCGAGCGCCCTCCAAGCATAAATTCTCACATGAACAATAGTACCGTAATCTACATACTTGGCTCCAATCTTCGATCAATCAAGTGACTACATGTCACACTTATACAATCTCCCCGTGGGACGCGCTCACACGACCTTCCGCACCAGATAACAAGTCTGCACATCCATTCCACCGGCCATACTAATGCTGTAAAGCGAATCAAGGACCCGCAAATCAATACACAAAGCCTCTTACACATGACACCAATCTCAGGTGACGCCGAAAATAATACCATCTTACTTTAAATATCTAAATACTTTTTCCTGCTCATCCGATCTCATGATATCCTCGTCAATGCTGAACCGCAATCTCGAATCCTCAACTTTCGAATCCCATGCTACTTGATGCGCTTAATCACGCCAATACGCAAGAGTACAAGAACTTCATCATAACTCCTGAACCACTAATAGGGTAAATACTTCATCACATAGAAACCTTTTACTTAACTTATTCCAAGAGAACCATCGCAACACGCGACAAAATCCTTATATCCGTAGAAAATACCAACCTCAAGTAGTGGTCTAAACCACCATAACCCCTCCGGGATCCATCTGCACATAACAGACCATAATACTCGAAAGCCTCCAAATAAGATTGGTTACGGCGACCGTCAAACCTCGCACGTACCGTCACAAATCACATGAATAACCCAACACACTGAAGGAGCTAATCATTGCCATAATTATACCAATTCAACCATTGCTAACCAAACCCGATTTCTCCTAATTTACTCTGGATCTTCCTTAGAAATAACAACAGCTCATTTATCAATATAACGAACTCAATCCGCACTCATCCCGAGTGATCCCATTTCACGAGACCACATTGTCCCCAAAACCCACGAACCATCTCACACCCTCTTTGTGCGCACATCCGCATCTTCAACTAGTACACCCATTCTAATATTTCCTTTACGATTCCAAAGTTATTTTCTCCCATTCTTCCATTGCTACACCGCATACCGAAGATAACATAGAACACTCCAAGTCACTTTTATAATCCGCTGCAATAGATCAATACTTAACCATACTACGGACTCAAAATCCTTAGGCACCACACTTAAATTTTGAACCTACTAGGACCATTGTTGAGAGTCACCCACTCTGACTTGGTCCTGAACATAATCGAACTCCAAGGCTCCACTAGCACATGAACGCCCTCTCAAAGAAGCACCCAGCTGAATCATTTTCCTTATACAGCACTTCCACACGAAGCCTAGACTCTAAGTCTTCCCCAAACTTGAACACGAATCGATAAAGGCCAAATATAGCACACATTCCTCAAATCCTTTGCTCAATTTACTACTGATGTTCTCTTCCCTTAGTCATAACAACCCATCAATATACTGATAACCAGAAACTGCACTAGTTGACAATTACACAATCCAATCATAGACGGTGGGGCTCTCCCACTTAGCCTGAAGCTACCATTGCATAACCCTGGAACCCACCAAGGTTCCTTATCTCCTATTGACATGATATTGCACAATCAACCCGCCAAATTCCTCGAAATCCTTCTATTAACCTTTAATGAACACTCCGAACCACTAACCACAATTACATATTCAATCTCTTACCGGGTAGCGAGTAGAATTCTTCGCAGAAGCTTCATCAACACCACGCGACCGCTAACCTGCTCCCAGGAGATAACCCACCTGTGGAAATTCCAGCCGATATCCTCCAACAACGCTGCACCGAGTATAATTACTACGAAATCAGTTGACCATCCTAAGTCCGAGCTCGTTCACCAGCTGCACCAGTCCATTCACTCCTCATTGGCATCAACTAAATGTGTGACAATACATTCCAATCCAAAGTCATGTTGTATCCTTTTTCATAATAAGATACCCCCTCCTGTCACACCCAATCTTCCTCAATATAGCAGCCGATATTCCAAATTAAGCCCGTAGACCTAGTCACTGTCCACCATGAATCCCAATCACTCCAAATTTTCCTCAAGACGTGTAACTATCCTACCCCGTAACCCATATGCTACCTTGCCACTCTCCCACTTTGGTCAAACCCTCTCCTTTAAGCAACTACTCGACTTCTGCTTCTCGCACTTGACCTTCTAGGAACTTAACCACCACAAGACGCCTCCCACATGTCCTTCCTCATCCTTCGCTGCCTAGTTGTTGCCTTAAATCAAAATCTACCTCTGTAGCACTTGGACCGATAGATCGCTACCAACTTTAAACCCTTTCGAAAATCATCTTTCTCGAGCCATCAATATCGGGAATGCCGATTCGATCCTGAACCATTGCACACTGCGACCTCTGACAGCCGCTTTCTCAGCACCATTTATAATAACCTTCCCCAAGGCAAATTGAAGGAAACCATAACATCAACGAACTTAATACATTCAATCCAGGGCGACGACACCACATCACAGATGAAAATTCCACCATGCTCGAAATACCAAGTCTCGCTACTCAGTCAACCAAAACTTGAACATTCATAGTCCGATTGCCTTTCCTTCGCCGGAAATAAAATACTGGATCTCTGAATCATGCATTGAGTAAACCTCCCTCTAAGTCATTCTCTGCTTCAATGCATAGACAAGAATCCTACCATTACATAGACACGGTGCGATAGCAACGCACGAATCGTCATAACAATCAATGCCAAACATCAAAACCTTAGGTAATACTAATACTGAGCTGCAATGACAGAACGACCTTCCTCAAGGCGATGACAATAGCCCAATCAAATATGAAGGGAGAAACATCCTGCACCACATCTGTAGTACCATTAAAATTCCTCGATTCCTAATTTATAACAAGCACTTCACGTCGTATAAGACTGAATAGAAAGGAAATAAAGGCATAAGCCTCAAAGGAATCGAACCGTACGATGAGGAATCAAGAAGGGAGGTGCTCCCAACTGTCATGACCCAAAATCCTAACCTGTTGTGATGGCGCCTATCTCAGTACTAGGCAAGCCGACAACATCAATAACCCACGATTTTCTTTAAATCTTAAAAAATGTAACGTTTAATATAATACCAAAGATCTAGCAATTTCCGATACAACACTCCCAAAACCTGGTGTCACTGAGTACATGAGCATCTAATATGAGTACAAGTCTGGAAAATACGGTCTATAATAGTCTGAGACCAAATACAGTAAACAAGGAGATAGAGAAGGAGAGACAAGGTCTGCGAAACACGGCAGCTACCTCAAAATCTCCTGAAAGTCAACTGCGCGAAATGATCAACACCCGCTATGTTCAGGAACACCTGGATCTGCACACGAAGTGCAGGGTGTAGTATGAGTACAACCAACTCAGCAAGGAACAATAATAACTAAGGAACTGAAGATAATGACGAGCTACACAGTAATAGTTCACTTTCAGTAGTTCCTGCAAAGAATAGACATACTTTCAAATCCGATAGTTTAAGTCAAATCAATTTTATACAGTTCAATTTCAAGTAATCCGGATATAAATTCTTTCAGAGATTTTACAACAATGACAGATAGAAACCAAGTGCAACAACAAATGTAAAGTAAGTACAACCTCTCAGGCAACAGCCACTCAGCTCATCACAACAGTTCAACCACTCGGCTCTCAGCCCTCAGCACTCACACTCAATGGGTCCCGCGCTCATTGGGGGTATGTACAGACTCCAGAGGGGCTCCTACAGCCCAAGCGCCATAATCTGCACGGACAAATCACGTGCTATAATATCCTGCACGGACAACTCACGTGCCATAATATCCTTACCTCACTGACAGGCCCTCGGCCTTACTCAGTCCTCAACCTCTCAAGTCTCTCGGGCTCTCAGAAATCACAAAGATCAGCCCAAACAAAGATAACATAGTATATCAACAAATATCCAGAAAGACTGAGATATAATACGCAAGAAAAATCATGACTGAGTACAAGACATCAATTAGCAAATAATTCAATAAGTACGCGACCTCTACATGTCTCAACAATACTATAACATAGCCTAAGCATGATTTCTAACATGATTTATAGTCAAATTTCTTCAACACATAGAGATCATATAGCTAACAATAAATTATTCAACTTTACAGTTTCCCGGGACGGACCAAGTCACAATTCCCTCGGTGCACGCTCACACGCCCGTCACCTAGCATGTGCGCCACCTCCAGAATAATCACATGATACCAAAATCGGGAGTTTCATGCCCTCAGGACCAGATTTATAATTGTTACTTATCTCAACCCGTGTAATTATTTATTCCGCTATGCCCTTGCCACGAGAATTGGTCTCCGAAAGCCTCGTATCTAACCACAATTAATTCGAATCAATCAATACAAATTATTATAATTAATTCAATAAGGAAATACTAATTTTTCAATAAAATCCGAAATTAACTCAAAAATCGCCCGTAGGGCCCACGTCTCAGAACTCGACAAAAGTTACAGAATATGAACGCCCATCCAACCACGAGTCCAACCATATAAATTTCACCAAAATCTGACATCAACTCAACCCTCAAATCTTCAATTAAAGTCTATGAAGATTTCTACCATTTTCAACCCAATCCTTACCCATTTGAACTTAACAATCTTTCCACAACCTTATTGATATGTATATATGATACTCTACACCCAAGAATCATACTATTAATCACCCATCTTTACTCCAAATCCGAAATTGAAGAATTAGGGAAATAAATTCTTACCTCTTTGAAGCCCTAGCAAGATCCTTGTGAAATCTTCAAACCTTGAACAAGAATTGATGGATAAATAACTAAGTTTTCACTTTTTCTCTCTAAAATGCTCTCACCTCTCTCTAAAATATCAGATTTTGGCTAAAAAATGAGCTTCAAGGGCTATAAATCGAAGTTGGGTCGGGTAAAAAATTAGAAAGAGTGGAAGCTCAGATGCAGTTATGCGATCGCATAACAGGTATGCGGTCCGCATATCCGCCGCATAATTTGGCCTCCAAAGCTGGGCGTTACTGACCCGATATGCGGTCATTATGCTGCCCGCATATTTGTTCTGCGGTCGCATAATGCACCGCAAAACAGATCTGCGGTCGCATAGTGCACCTCAGATTTTCCTCAAATCTTGCCCCTCTCCTGATCCACTTTGCGACCATTATGCGGTTCGCAGAGTGATTCTGCGACCGCATAGTGGTCGCAGAAATGTCCTTTTTTCGACAAAATTTTCCTTTACATATCGGTGCATTGTTCAACCCAAAAAGTCTGAGCCATTTCTATAATCTTTGTACTAATTGATCTACCTCGGCACCACTAAACCTTAATTTCCTTAGCAAAATTTCTCCAGGTCGTTACACATAAGTTAACATCCGATCAACCTTTTCAACTTGAATTCTAAATCTTGGAACTAAGTGCTCCAAATCATTTCAAAACCTCACCAGACCAAACCAATTACCCCGGCAAGCCAAATAACAACTGTAATTCACAATTTGAGCAGTAAATGGGGAAACAGGGCTATAATACTCAAAACGACCGGCGGGTCATTACACTAACAGTCTTGTAGCCTCTCGAAGATAAGTACAGACGTCTCCGTACCGATTCGCAAGACTCTACTAGACTCGCTCATGACTCGTGAGACCTAAGTGAACCTAGTGCTCTGATACCATGTTGTCAAGACCCAAAATCCATTAAAGGTTGTGATGGCACTGGGCACCACTGTCATGCAATCCAAAACTAAATAGTTAATTAAATTCTCATTTTAATAATTTTGAAATCGTAAATTTACTTTAATTTATATAGTAAAAGATGAATTTATGGAATAAATACAATGTTTTCTAATTTTAATACTGAACATCCCATAATTTTCTCAGAACCCGGTGTCACAAGTACATGAGCCTTTTCTAGGAATATAAAATAAAATACAATAATTGTCCGGAATATAAATTTGGACAGGAAAGAAAATAAAATACTCTGAAGGAGACTCTGCTGGCTGCGGGTCGTACATAAGATGTAGCTCACCTAATTTCCTGTAATAACTGCGCCTCTGCGCCCACAAGGACACTAGTCATATATGTACCTGCACAAAATGTGCAGCAAATATATTATGAGTACGTAAATTAACGCGTACCCAGTAAGTATCCCCTAGCCCCGAAGAAGTAGTGACGAGGGGTCGACTTCGACACTTACTATGGGCTATAAATAGGATATCAATGATATAATTAAGTATGGATTATATGAACGGTTGCATGCTCAATATTTTGAAGTAAGTAAGCAGTTCTTTTATAATTAAGAAATCTCCAAATTTATCTCCCATTATTTAACAATTTAACTCAGGCCGAGAAGGCAATATCATTATTTATAAATTTCAAGGCAAGCAATACAAGCATGCGCAAATCATGCCGAGTTTGTACGGCCCGATCCAACAAATATTTAAATTGTGCACTGCCATAGGGTTGAATGACGCGAACCATAGATGCATCTATTTACTACCGAGGCACTCGGCCCGATCCACAAATAACAATTATTTTAAAAAAATACAAGTTTCTCATTTACAGTCAAGTATCTCATACAAACCTTCAAGTAAGTGAATTTAACCTTATACAATTCTTTTATCAATTTCTGTCATGACTAAGTAATTATATTAGCATGTAAGGGCACAAACATTCCAAGTATAGCATGATACGGGTCCTAAACTACCCGGACAATAGCATAATAGTAGCTACGTACGGACTCTCGTCACCTCGTACGTACGTAGCCCCCACAATTAGGTACAAACATTCATCTAATCCACCTATGGGGTTAATTCCCTCTTACAAGGTTATGAAGGAGACTTACCTCGGTCCAAAGTTTCATAACTGGCTTCCGAGCTCTTTAAACAACTTGAATCGATGCACAACGCTCCAAAACTAGCCAATGATTATGCAAACCCATTAATATATACTCAAATACTCAATATAATCTAATTTATAACAATTTCTAACCCCGATCGAAAAGTCAATAAAAATCACCCTCGGGCCCGCGTGCCCGGATTCCAAAAATTTTCGAAGCTAAACTTTGCCCATAATCTCACGAACTCAAATATATAGTTTATTCTCAATTCCATGCCCAATTTCGTAGTCAAAATCCAAAAATACCAAATTCTACGTCTTCTACCAAAACCCCCACAATTATACTAATTTCCATATTTAAATCCTTATACAAACCATGTATTTAACTTATAATAAGTGGGAATCACTTACCTTGGCATTGATGACAAAGAATGAGCTCCAAACGCGCTCCAAGACCGGCTCTCATGGAGAAAATGGGGTGAAAATGAACCAAGCCCTCATTTTTAAAGAACACACTGCCCAGCCCCGACGTTCGCACCTGTGGTGCCTTGGCTACATCTGCGGTCCCGCACCTATGGAAATCTCATCGCAGGTGCGAATCCAGCTCGGCCCAACATTCTCGCACCTGCGCTCCATGCTGCGCATCAGTGCGTCTGCTCCTGCATTACCTTCTTCGCACCTGCGCCTTTACAAGTGCGCAAATCTTTCCGCTCCTGCGGTTCTCAGCAGCCAGCCCTTTCCGCTTATGCGAGCCATTTTGCCGCACCTGCGGCCCTCTTCACGCAGGTGCGGTAACACCAGATGCTCAACTGCTTCAACCCTTCTTCAAATTCCAAATTCGATCCGTTAACCACCCGGAATCCATCCGGGGCCCTTGGGAACTCAACAAATTATACCAACACGTCCTAAAACACATTAGGAACTTAGTCGAGCCTTCAAATCACATCAAACAACGTCGAATTCATGAATCGCATCCCATTCCAAGCTTAATGAACTTTAGAAATTTCAACTTCTACATTCGATGCCGAAACCTATCAAATCACGTCCGATTGACTTCAAATTTTGCACACAAGTCATAATTGACATTACGGACCTACTCCAACTTCGGGAATCAGAATCCGACCCCGATATCAAAAATTTCACTCCCGGTCGAACTTCTCAAAATCGCCAAATGACCGCAAAATGACCTACGGACCTCCAAATCCACTTTCGGACGCGCTCCCAACACCAGAATCACCGTATGGAGCTATTCCCAGGCTCGAAATTCCAAACGGACATTGATAACATTCAAATGCACTTCAACCCAAATTTATGGAAATTCTTCCAAAATGCTAACTTCTACAATAGGTGCCGAAACGCTCCCGGGGCATCCAAAAACCGATCCGAACATACGCCCAAATCCGAAATCATCATACAAACCTGCTAGGACCTTCAAATCCCTATTCCGAGATCGTTACTCAGAATCACACTTTAGTCAATTCCTCTAACTTAAGGCTTCCGAATTTAGAATTTTCTTTCCAAATCAACTCCAAACGTCCCGAAATTCAATTCCGACCATGTGTACAAGTCATAATACTTGAAGTAAAGCTGCTCATGGCCTCAAACCATCGAGCGATGTGCTAGAGATCAAAACGACCGGTCGGGTCGTTACATTTATGGATTGGAGTTTATATTTTTTATGGTGTGTTTTTATGTATAATAAGTTAGATTTCATAATTTTTGTTGATGCTATTCTAGTATAATTAGCTGGAGTTTTTATTTTTGTTTGCTTCCTGTGTATTATGCTGGAAATGCTACTTATGAAGCGATATAAGCCAGTATATTATAATGGAGCTGTGTAAAATAATGAAGAAGTTGTATCCATAACAATTTGCTCGAATTAAATACTTCCTGTATATTATACTGGAAATCTATCATGTGAAAGCATATTATCCAGTATTTTATCCTGGATGTCTACAATCCAATTTTTTTTTATGGAATTCAAGCAATTTATTGATTGAAATAAAGATTAATGGATTGGAGTTTATATTTTTCATGGTGTGTTTTTATGTATAATAAGTTAGATTTCATATTTTTTATTGATGCTATTCTAGTATATAAATATTAATGGTTCCTGTATATTATGCTGGAAATGCTACTTATGAAGCGATATAAGCTAGTATATTATAAAAAATGGAGGAGTGTAAAACAATGGAGAAGTTATATCCATAACAATTTGCTGAAATTAAAGACTTCAAAATTTTTGCTTCCTGTATATTAAGCTGGAGATATATCATGTGAAATCATATTATCCAGTATTTTATACAGGACAATTATTTGATGCACAATTATTTTTACAAGCTGTATAATCTGCTGCATTTCATGATTTTTTATCGTTCTATCTTGGAGTTGTTATTTTCATATAATTTTCTTGAAAATAGTTTTTGATACTATGTGGATCATATTCCGTAAATATCAGAAACATAAAAGAAATATGATAAAAAAACGATCAAACATAAAATGTAACGACCCGACTGTTCGTTTTGAGCCCTAGCGCATCATTTTACTATTTGACACCTTGAGTAGCTTCACTTCAGGTGTTATGACTTGTACATGTGGTCGAAATTTAATTTCGGGAAGTTCAGAGTTGGTTTGGAAATAAAATTCTAAATTTGGAAGCTTTAAGTTGGAAGAGTTGACCAAACTTTGACTTTTGAGTGAACGACCTCGAAATCAGGATTCGAAGATTCGAACAGGTTTGTATGATGATTTCAGACTTGGGCGTATGTCCGGGTTGGATTTCGGACTACCCGGGAGCGTTTCGGCGCCTACTGTGGAAGTTGGCATTTTGGAAAGGATTTCATAAATTTGGGTTGAAGTGTATTTCAATGTTATCGATGTCCATTTAGGATTTCGAGTCTGAGAATAACTCTGTATGATAATTTTGGTCTTAGAGGCGTGCCCAGATGTGGATTTGGAGGTATGTAGGTCGTTTCGGAGTCATTTGGCGAAAGTTGAAAAATTTGAAGTTTTTTGGAAAGTTTGACCGGGAGTGGGCTTTTTAATATCGGGGTCAGATTCCGATTTTGGAAGTTGAAGTAGGTCCGTAATGTCAATTATGACATGTGTACAAAATTTGAGATCAATCGGACGTGATTTGATAGGTTTCGGCATTTATTGTAGAAGTTTGAAGTTTCCAAGTTCATTAGGTTTGAATTGGAGGGTGATTCATATTTTTAGCGTTGTTTGATGTGATTTAAAGGCTCGACTAAGTTTGTATGATGTTTTAAGACTCGTCGGTATGTTTGGATGGGGTCTCGGGGGCCTCGGGTGAGTTTCGGATGCTTAACGGATCGAATTTGGATTTGGAGGAGGAGCTGAAGCAGTTGGGTATCTGGTGCGATCGCACCTGCGCGGAAGAGGGCCGCAGGTGTGAGCTCACGGAAGTGAGGCGTGAGTCGGAGAAGCGGAAATAAATGGGCTGGCCAGGCACCGTGGGTGCGAAGAATTTTGCCGCGGGTGCGAAGACCGGAGGCGCGAAGAAATCCATCGCAGGCACGGACATCGCAGGTACGGGAGTTTTACCGCGGGTGCGAAGAAATCATCGCAGACGCGGTGTTTCTGTAACGACCCGATCAGTTGTTTTGAGAGTAATAGCCCTGATCCCCTGTTTACAGTTTTCCCCGTACCTTTTTCTGCTTATGTGACTTACCGGGAGGTTGTCGTTGTGGTTTCGGAATGATTTGGGGCACTTAGTCCCTAAACAGAATTTTAAGTCTTAGGATTTTGAACGTAGTCGGAACTGTGTGATGATGAGTCCGAAATGGAGTTCTGTCTGTTTCGTTAGCTCCGTTAGGTGATTTTGGACTTAGGGGCGTGTCCGGATTGTGTTTTGGAGGTCTGTAGCTCATTTAGGCTTGAAATGGCGAAAGCCGAATTTTTGGAGATTTTGACCGGTAGTGGACTTTTTGATATTGTGATCGGAATCTGATTCCGGAAGTTGGAGTAGGTCCGTAATGTTGAATATGACTTGTGTGCAAACTTTGGGGTCAATCGGACGTGGTTTGATAGGTTTCGGCATCAATTGTAGAAATTTGAAGTTTCAAGTTCATTAAGTTTGAATTGGAGGGTGATTCGTGTTTTTAGCATTGTTTGATGTGATATGAGGGCTCGAATAAGTTCGTATGGTGACTTAGGACTAGTGGGTATGTTTGGTTGAGGTCCCGGGGGCCTCGGGTTGATTTTGGATGGTTAACGGATCAAATTTGGTTTTGGAAGAATAGCTGAAGCAGCTGCACTTGGTGTAATCGCACCTGCGCAACATTGACCGCATATGCTAGCCCGCAGAAGCGAGCCAATGGGCGCAGGTGCGGTTTGGAAGGAAGAGGCCAGAGGTCGTAGGTGTGGAGGTATAACCGCATCTGCGCATCCGCAGATGCAGAAGATGGAGCGCAGAAGCGGAAGGGGCCTGGGCGTGAGGGATCGCAGAAGCAGAAGAATTCCGCAGGTGCGGCCCATTGCTCGCAGATGCAGACCTATTACCTTTAAGTCATTTCCGCACTTGTGATGGAAATTCCGCAGGTACGGCGTCACAGGTGCAACTATGGACCCGCAGGTGCGAGATTTCTGGACAGAACACTTAAATGCAAGGGTTCGCGATTTTTGCTTAACATTTTGAGCTCGGGTTTAGCGATATCTTGAGAGAAGCTTCGATGGGCTTCTTGAGGTAAGTCCCCTGTGCTTATTTTTGATCCATAATCTTGTATCCCCATTTATTTTTCCACCTAGTTAGTGTGTATTTAAGGTGTAATTTGGGAGTTTGAGGCTAGGGATTGAAGAGTTTGATTTTGGGTTTTGAGTGGTCATTTGAGGTCGAATTTCTATAAATTTGGTATGGTTTGACTATGAGTGAATGGGCTTTCGGATTTTGTGATTTTTGCTCGGTTCCGAGACATGGGCCCAGGTCGACCTTTTAGGAAGAATTTCGGAATTTTTGTTAAAGTCTTGATTTCATTAATTAGATTAGTTTATTATAGTTGTATTTATGATATGTAATTATTTTTGGCTATATTTGGGCCATTCAGAGTCGGATATTCGTGGAAAAGGCATTGTTACCGGTTGATTGAGCTTGGTTCGAGGTAAGTGGCTTACCTAACCTTGTGTGGGGAAAATCCCCTTAGGATTTGGTACTGTTGTGATATGTGAGCGCCGTGTATGTGAGGTGATGAGTACATATATGAGATATTTGTTGTAAAATTCGATTTATTTTACTGAGTAGTAATATGTTTTTCTTTTCCTTTAAATTGGGTTATACAATTTAAATGAGTATTAGTCTGTTTTCATTCTTAATTGAGCTATTCCAATATGTGTAGCTATCCTGTTTAGTCTAATATCGCATGTCTATGTGCTTTAACTACTTAATCGAAGCATGCCTAGTTGACTTCCTATTTTTCCTTGTTCTTTATTAATATAACTATAGAAATCTTGCTGTTAAATGTTGTATTTATCAGATTGAGCTCTGTGTTTATTTTTGAGACTACGAAGAGGTTCCTCGGGAGTTCTCCCTGCATATTTACTTTTGAGACTACGAGACGATTCCTCGGGAGTTCTCCCTGCACGTTTACTTTTGAGACTACGAGGCGGTACCTCGGGAGTTCTCCCTGTACATTTACTTTTGAGACTACGAGGCGGTATCTTGGGATATCTTCTTGCATATTTACTTTTGGGACTACGAGACGGTATCTCGGGAGGGCCCCTATTGTTATCACATTGTTTGTGTATTGTTATTTTTTTGTGAATTCCTTATGTTAAATTCTCCGTTTTACTTCATTTTTATTATATCATATGTCTTGTTATTATATCCAAGTAGGGTCTGGACCTGACCTCGTCAGTACTCTACTGAGTTTAGGCGTGGTACTTACTGGGTACCGTTATGGTGTACTCATACTACTCTTCTGCACATATTTTGTGTGCAGATCCAGGTACTTCTTATCAGCCCCGCTATTAGCTGAGAATACTTGCTGCTGTACGAAGACTTCAAGGTATATCTGCCGCGTCCGCAGACCTCGGAGTCCTCCTCTATTCTCTCCTATGTCATTTACCTTCCGTACTTCTTTTGTTAGACTCTAGTGTATAGAGATACTGGTTTTCCTTCTGTAACTTGTGACTCGTGATGTTCCGAATTTTGGGAAGACTGTGTATTTATAGAGTATTGATTATTGTACGTGCCGAGTTGCATTGTTACTAGTTATTCAATTATCCACTGCTGTTATTTTCCAAGTTTTACTTTCGTTTGTTATTTTTCGCAATTTGTCAGGCTTATCTAGTCGTAGAGACTAGGTGCCGTCACGACGTTATACGGAGGGAGTTTGGGTCGTGACAAGTTGGTATTAGAGCTAGGGATGGGCATTCGGTACTTCGGTTCGGTATTTAAGAATTTCGGTTCGATATTTCAGTATTCGGTTTATCAATTGTGTATACCAAATACCGTACCAAAATATTTCGGTACGGTTCGATATTTCTTATTTTGGTTCGGTACGGTTTCGGTTTAAACCAAATCTTTAGTGTCTCCCCCACTCCATTAACTAATGTAATCCATGTTGTTTGAGATTCCACCAAAGATCAATCTGATATAGAATCAAAATTTTTGTTTGTTTCTTAATTAAAAAAAAATGGTACATAAATTGGTGTATCTGTAGAAAAAAGCTTTCGATGACTTGATATCCCAAACAAAAGGTCAAAAAGCTTCACCTGAGGCACAAAAAGTGTGATCTTGGTAGAATTGCATATTAGGTTTTTAGACAAGAGTATTTCAATGAAGGCACCGGCCGTAGGGACATACGACGTAATACGGAGCATCACTGTAATCCGTAATAGTACAGTTCAGTCAGCTTGATAACGAAAAAACTTTAATTTACGATTCTTTTTATACAAAAACTGAAATAAAGTAAGTATCTTTTGCAAAGGTCATGATGTATAAAACACGTTTATAGAATATTATTGAAAGTTTAGGAAATTCAGAACAAGAGTAGTTTCTATGCATCTATTTTGTAAATAAAGCTATGTGCTCTCTACATATTTTATATTCTTAATGTTTAATTAAATTCCAATATTTTAAAATTCTAAGAGTAGAGATGCTATATTTAAGAATATTATGTTGTTACATCCGAATTATGCTTATTCAGTCACAAATTATTTACATTAACACCAGTACACCATGTATGCCAAATATCCTATTGCATGATAGTCAAGAATATAATTATTTAACACCTTAGTATTGAATAAGACATCAGTACACAATTTACTCTCTCTATTTCTATATTTTTAGAATAGAACGGGGAAAAGGTTGTACAAAAAAGGTAAAATCAAGTTTTGCTATAAGACTAGGCATCACTTTGGGACATTTCACAAAGAAAAAATAACCATTTTGGATATACCAATGCAGATTTCATTTTAGTAAGATAGGCAAGTGTTTTAAGCAATCATTCGGATTTTATCTAAATGGACTGTTAATAAACTAAAACTGATTGGAAATATCAGGGCTCCCCATGGATTAACCCAGCCCATATTGGGTGATAAACAAGTCACCTGACAACAGTAAAAGTTGTGATCTACGACATTTGCAACTATGCAGCAACAAAAATAAAGTTGAGCTTGACTAAACCGAAATACCGAAATATTAAAAATCTAATACCGTATATCGTACCGAATTATCGAAATACTAAAATTTCTGTACCTAAATAAACCAAAATATCGAAACCGAAATACCAAATTAATTCGGTTCGGTTCGGAATTCGGTTTTTCGGATTTTATGCCCACCCCTAATTAGAGCTTTAGGTTCATAGGTGTCGTGAGTCACAAGCCGGTTTATTAGAGTCTCGAGGATCGGTACGGAGACGTCTGTACTTATCTTCGGGAGGCTATGGAACTGTTAGGAAGAATTATACTTCTTTGATTCCTTGTCGTGCGAAATTCATTGACATCAAAAATTCTAAACTTCTGTATTCTATTCTTTCTCACAGATGGTGAGGACTCGTACCAGAGGATCTGATGATCTGGCACCCGCGCCCCCTACTAGAGCCACGAGAGGCCGGGTTTAGGGTAGAGGCTGAGGACGACCACGCGGTGCAGCCAGAGAACCCGCACGCGCGGCGACAGAGGAGCCCCCAGTAGCTCCAGCTGGAGGACAGACACCTGAGGTACATGTTGTTGCACCAGCTCTCCAGGAGACTCTAGTCCAGTTTCTGAGCATGTTCAGCACCTTAGCTCAGGCTGGATTGATTCCACTTGCTCCTGCCACATCTCAGGCCGGGGGAGGAGCACAAACTCCTGTCGCTGATACTCTAGAGCAGCGGGTTCAGGCCGACCAGGTTCCAGAGATTTTACCGATGCAGTCGATAGCTCCAGTTCAGCGTGAGACTAGGACAACTGCTTCTAAGGTGGAGCAGCTCAGACTTGAGAGGTACAAGAAGTACCACCCACCTACCTTCAGCGGATTGGCTACAAATAATGCTCATGATTTTCTGGAGGAGTGTCATCGTATTCTCCGTACTATGGGCGTAGCAGAGACGAGTGGGGTTTCTTTTACCACTTTCTAGCTTAGAGGAGTAGCCTATCAGTAGTGGCATGCTTATGAGTTGAGTAGTCCGGATGAGGCAGCTTCACTTATATGGACCCAGTTCTCGGACATATTTTTGAGAGAGTATGTCCCTCAGAGCCTCAGGGACTCATGGCGCGCGGAGTTTGAGCAGCTATGCCAGGGTGCTATGACTGTGTCAGAGTATGCAGTCTGCTTCAGTGATTTGGCCCGACATGCACCGGCCTTGGTTGCCACAGTTCGAGAGAGGGTTCGACGATTTATTGAGGGACTCCACCCCACTATCCGGATTAGTATGGTTAGGGAGTTGGAGATGGATATTTCTTACCATCAGGTTGTGAGTATTTCTAGGAGATTGGAGGGCATGCTTGCCCGGGATAGAGAGGAGAGGGAGTCCAAGAGGTATCAAGAGTCTGGCACTTACAGCTACTCGTGCCCCAGCTACAGTTCGACATGGTAGGGGTTATGTGAGTCTCCCCGTTCATTCAACTCTTCAAGCCGCCAGTGGTGTTCTAGCCCATACTAGGCCCCAGGAGCCTTATTATGCACCGCCAGTATCTAGTGTGCTTCCTGCTTGGGGTGCTTTTAGCGGCCAGTCCAGCAGACCTGGCCCGAGTCAGTCACATCAGCCATGCCCTCTGAGGGGTTGTTTTGAGTGTGGTGACCCCCGCCATGTGGTGAGGGATTGCCCCTGATTTAGGAGGGGTGCACCTCCATAGACTTCTCAGCCACCACGTGCTCCATCGGGTCCTCAGGCTATGATTCCAGCACCAGCTACTGCCCCACCTACTCAGCCAGCTCGAGGTGGAGTTTGGGGAGGTCGAGGTCGCCCTAGAGGGGGAGGCCAGGCCAGATATTATGCTCTTCTAGCTCGTACAAAGGCAGCTACTTCTGACTCTGTCATTACAGGTATTGTTTCTATCTTTCATAGAGATTCGTCGGTATTATTTGACCCAGGCTCTACATATTCCTATGTGTCCTCTTATTTTGCCCCGTATTTGGGTGTATCTCGGGATTCTTTGAGTTCCCCTATTTATGTGTCTACTCTTGTGGGAGATTTTCTTGTTGTGGACTGCGTGTATCGGTCGTGTTTGATTGTTATCAGTGGTTTTGAGACCAGAGCTGATTTATTATTGTTCAGTATGGTGGATTTCGATATTATTTTGGGTATGGACTGGTTGTTGCCCCATTATGCTATTCTTGATTGTCATGCTAAGACCGTAACGCTGGCTATGCCAGGATTACCGCGATTAGAGTGGAGAGGTACCTTAGAGTATACTCCCACCAGAGTTATTTCATTTCTTAAAGCTCAACGAATGGTTGAGAAGGGGTGTGACACATATCTAGCTTATGTGAGAGATGTCAGTATTGACACCTCTACAGTTGAGTCAGTTCCAGTAGTGAGGCACTTTCTAGATGTGTTTCCAGCTGATCTTCCGGACATGTCGCCCGACAGAGATATTGATTTTGGCATTGATTTGTTGCCCGGCACTCATCCCATCTCTATTCCTCCATATCGTATGGCTCCTCCTGAATTGAAGGAGTTGAAGGAGCAGTTACAGGAGTTGCTTGATAAGGGCTTCATTCGGCCCAGTGTATCACCTTGGGGTGCTCCTGTCTTATTTGTGAAGAAGGAGGATGGTTCTATGCAGATGTGTATTGATTACCGCCAGTTGAACAAAGTCATAGTGAAGAACAGGTATCCGTTGCCTCGTATTGATAACTTATTTGATCAGTTACAGGATGCCAGAGTGTTTTCCAAGATTGAATTACGTTCATGCTATCATCAGTTAAAGATTCGGGAGCCAGATATCCCGAAGACTGCCTTCAGGACTCGGTGAGTTCCTTGTGATGTCTTTTGGGCTGACCAATGCCCCAACAACTTTTATGCACTTGATGCACAGTGTGTTCCGACCTTATCTTGACTCATTCATCATTGTGTTTATTGATGACATTCTGGTGTACTCCCTGACTTGGGAGGATCATGAGCAGCACTTGAGGACTGTGCTTCAGACCTTGAGAGAAAAGAAGCTATATGCAAAATTTTCAAAGTGTGAGTTTTGGCTAGACTCAGTGGCATTCTTGGGTCATGAAGTATCGAGTGATGGGATCCAGGTGGATCCGAAGAAGATTGAAGCAGTGCAAAGTTGGCCCAGACCGTCCTCAGCTACAGAGATCCGGAGTTTTTTTGGTTTGGCGGGGTATTACCATCGATTTGTAGAGGGTTTCTCATCTATTGCAGCACCTATGACCAGGCTGACCCAAAAGGGTGCTCCGTTCAGATGGACAGAGGAGTGTGAGGAGAGCTTTCAGAAGCTCAAGACAGCTTTGACTACAGCCCCAACATTGAAATTACCTACAGGTTCGGTGTCTTATACGGTATATTATGATGCATCACTGATTGGTCTCAGTGCGGTGTTGATGCAGGACGGTAGGGTGATTGCCTACGCGTCCAGACAGCTGAAGGTGCATGAAAAGAACTATCCTGTCCACGACCTTGAGTTAGCAACTATTGTTCATGCTTTGATGATTTGGCGGCACTATTTGTACGGTGTACCTTGTGAGATTTACATCGATCACCGGAGTTTGCAGCATCTGTTCAAATAGAAGAATCTTAACTTGCGTCAGCGGAGGTGGTTGGAGCTGCTCAAGGATTATGATATTTCCATTTTGTACCATCCCGGGAAGGCCAATGTGGTGGACGATGCTTTGAGTCGCCGAGCAGAGAGTTTGGGGAGCTTAGAATATCTACCAGCAGCAGAGAGGCCATTATCGTTGGATGTTCAGGCCTGGGCCAGCCAGTTTGTGAGATTGGATATTTCTGAGTCGAGTCGAGTATTGTCTTGTGTGGTCTCTCGGTTTTCTCTTTAAGATTGTATCAGGGAGCGTCAGTGTAATGACCCCCATCTGCTTGTCCTTAAGGACACGGTCCAACACGGTGATGCTAAGGACGTCACTATTAGGGATGATGATGCATTGAGGATGCAGGACTGGTTATGTGTGCCCAATATAGATGGTTTGCGAGAGTTGATTCTTGAGGAGGCTCATAGTTCACGGTACTCCATTCATCCGGGTGCCGCAAAGATGGATCAAGACTTGAGGCAGTATTACTGGTGGAGGAGGATGAATAAAGACATAGTGGAGTATGTGGCTCACTGTCTAAATTGCCAACATGTGAAGTACGAGCATCAACGACCAGGTGGGTTTCTTTAGAAGTTAGAGATTCCGAAGTGGAAATGGGAGCGGATCACTATGGATTTGTTGTTGGACTCCCACAGACTCAACGGAGGTCTGATGCAGTCTGGGTGATTGTGGATAGGCTAACCAAGTCAGCTCATTTCATTCCTGTGATGACTACCTATTCTTTCGAGTAGTTGGCTCGAATTTACATCCACGAGATCGTTGGGTTTCATGGCGTACCGGTATCTATCATCTCTGACCGGAGTACGCAGTTTACATCACGGTTCTGGAGGGCCGTACAACATGAGTTGGGTACTCGAGTGGAGCTGAGCACAACATTTCACCCTCAGACGGACGGACAGTTCGAGTGCACTATTTAGATATTAGAGGATATGCTACGTGAGTGTATGATAGAGTTTGGAGGGTCGTGGGATCAAATCTTGCCACTTGCGGAGTTTTCCTACAACAATAGTTATCAGTCGAGCATTCAGATGGCACCGTATGGGGCTCTGTATGGTAGGCGGTGTCGGTCCCCAGTGGGTTGGTTCGAGCCGGGCGAGGCTAGATTATTGGGTACAGACTTGGTTCAGGATTCCCTGGATAAGGTGAAGGTGATTCAGGAGCGACTTTGCACAGCCCAGTCCAGACAGAAGAGTTATGCGGATCAGAAGGTTCGCGATGTTGCATTCATGGTTGGAGAGCGAATCTTGCTCCAGGTTTCGCCTATGAAGGGCGTTATGAGGTTCGGAAAAAAGGGCAAGCTGAGCCCAAGGTTCATTGGTCCATTCGAGGTGTTGCGGCGTATTGGGGAGGTTGCTTATGAGCTTGCCTTACCTCCCGGTCTAGCAGGAGTTCATCCGGTATTCCATGTTTCTATGCTCCGGAAGTGTCACGTGACCCGGCTCATGTGTTGGATTTCAGCTCAGTCGAGTTGGACAATAGAGATTGCGAAGGCCAAATACACACTGCCCCCAATTTGCCCTTCGCGTTCGCGTTCCTCACGACGCATTCGCGAAGCTTTCCGCCCTCTCTGCTTCGCGTTAGCATACCCAGCCTCGTGTTCGCGTAGGCCAGACATCCTCAGACCCAGTCCTCAGTTCCTTCTACGCGTTCGCGACTCCCCACTCGCGTTCGCGTAGGTTCCTCAAGTTCTTCATCGCGTTCACGTCTCAACCTTCACGTTCGCAAAAGCCAGATCCCAGCAGCCTCAAAGTTCCTCTTCGCGAATGCGGGACTCCCTTCGCGTTCGCGAAGAAGGAAACCAGATACCAGATACAGCAGCAGCAAATCATTCCGTTTTGGTGTGAAACCACCCCGAAACACACCCGAGGCCCCCGGGACCCTGTCCAATCGTACTAACCAGTCCCATAACATAACACAAACTTTCTTGAAACCTCAAATCACATCAAACAACATCGAAATCATGAATCACACCCCAATTAAAACTTAATAAACTTTGAAACTTCAACTTCTACAATCGATGCCGAATCCTATCAAATCACGTCCGATTGTCCTCAAATTTTGCACACAAGTCACATTTGACATTATGGACCTACTCCAACTTCCGGAATCGGATTCCGACCCCGATCTCAAATTAAACTCCTCAAAAACCTTCAACTTTCTAGCTTTAGCCAAATGACTCCAAAATGACCTACAGACCTCCGAATCCACTTCCGGACGCGCTCCCAATACTAGAATCACCATACGGAGCTATTCCCTGACTCAGAATCCCAAACGGACATTGATAACATTGAAATGCACTTTGACCCAAATTTATAAAATTTTCCCGAAATGCCAACTTCCACAATAGGCGCTGAAATGCTCCCGGGTCATCCAAAACCCGATCCGGACATACGCCCAAGGCCGAATTCATCATACGAACTTGTTGGATCCTTCAAATCTCGATTCCGAGATCGTTTACTCAAAAATCCAACCTTAGTCAATTCTTCCAACTTAAAGCTTCCGAAATTAGAATTTGCTTTTCAAATCAACTCTGAACTTCCAAAATTTCAATTCCGACCACGCGTACCAGTCATAATACCTGAAGTGAAGTTGCTCGTGGCCTCAAACTTCTGAACGACGTGCTAGAGCTCAAAACGACCGGTCGGGTCATTACATTCTCTCCCACTTAAACATACGTTCGTCCTCGAACGTGCTAAGAACTGCGCTGGAGTTGTCCGAAATCACTGTTTAATACCTCGTGCACTTACCCGTGCTGCCACAACTCAGTTGAGCACACTAGCTCGAGCCAGTCTAAAGATTCTCCCTTTTTACTTAGCCAAATAAGCCTTAGAGTCCAATTCCAACATCCGAAATTCTCTGCCAGGCCTGTTCCCATCATACAAACACCATATCAATCATTACACGATGCACCGATACATGATTACATACCTTTGCTGAATTCACACTATGCACTGCATAACTCACATGACTATAATAACATCCTCTGATAACAATAGCCGAAATTCCACAAATCTGATGCTCACAATGCACCTCATGACATATATAAGTCTTGTTCCAACTCTTGTAATACCTCCACGACGAAAGGGATGTGTAAAAATTCATAACCAACTGCAGAGTCAACAAATCATTGAATCTCTCCCTTTGACTAGAATCATCACCCCATTATGAACCAAATAATAGTATTTGCTCTTTAATATACTCCATATATTCAGATCGCACTGATCCCAAATCCAAAAATCTCGTCTCACCCAGTATAAGCTGCTCAGGCGACAAGCCACCCCTAACATGATCAGAAGTCTCTAATGATGCTGCAATGTGCCAATAAGTTACAAATTCGAACGTGATACATAAGGAAAACGAATCTCTGGAAGGGACTACTCAACCCACACAACTAATTAGACAACTGAAAAGGTGTTATGAACCTTCCCCGGTAAATGGAAAACAAAACACACGAAACTAGACATAGGGGACTGTAATCAATATCCCACTGTTGCGGCGTGCAACCCGATCCAAACAACATACCCGTGGCGGCGGGCCACCCGATCCACACATAAAATCTACATAAAGAGATACTTACCGAGCTAGAATGCTCATTACTACAAAATACCAGAATATCGGCCACAAGCATGCTAATTGCATAATACCATCCCCGGGGAGACAGATAGCGCCATACGCTACAAGACTCAAGCACAACTAAGGTGCGATATATGATTTGAATCTCGAGAGCCATCCTGCTCACGTAACACCATCGCTATGCTGAACCTCAACACATAAGAAATTTACCAAGCCGTTTCAAAACTCACACGGCACAACATAGTATTACATGAAATAGCCAACGACGAAACGACATCCAACGATCGAATAATCCTCAATAAGGAGCGCCGTGCTGAAATGAACACATCCGGCCTGATATAGAGCTCATATTCATATTTAAATCCATCCACAAACCTCAAGCCGATTCTAATCGCACCGTACTAGGCAAATAACCTTTCAAGGATCCATAATAACCCTTTTTCCCATAACACACAAGAACAACCATCATAACCGGAACAAACTTCCACAGTCCACAACCAAGTGAACCGAGCGCCCTCCAGGCATAGATTCTCGAATCAGCGATATTACCACAATCTTCATAATTGGTTTCAATATTCACTCAATCAAGTGACTACACGTCACACTTATACCTTCTTCCCGTGGGATACGCTCCCACGACCTTCCGCACTAGGTAACAAGTCTGCACATCCATACCACCGACCACACTAAAGCTGTAAAGCAAATCAAGAATCCACAAATCAATACACAAGGCCTCTTACACATGACATCAACCTTAGGTGATGTCAAAAACAATACCATCTTATTTTAAATATCTAAATATTTTTCCTACTCATCCGAGCTCATGACATCCTTGACAACACCGAACCGCAATCTCGAATCCTCGACTTTCGAATCCCATGCCACTTGATGCACTAAATCACGCCAATGCGCAAGAGTACAAGAATTTCATCATAACTCCTGAACCACTAATAGGGTAAACACTTTCATCATATAGAAACCTTCTACTTAACTCATTTCAATAGAACCACTGCAACACGTGACTGAATTCTCATATCCACAGAAAATACCAACCTCAAGTAGTGGTCTAAACCACCAGAACTCTTCCGGGATCCATCTACACATAACATGCCATAATACTCGAATACATCCAAATACAATCAATTACGACGACCGTCAAGCCTCGCACGTCCCACCACAAATCACATGCATAATATAATCACGCTGGAGGAACTGATCACTGCCACCACAATGCCGATTCAACCATGGCTAACCGATCCGACTTCTTCTAACTTATCCTTAAATTGTCTTAGAAATAATAATAACTCCAGTCAACATATAAGGAACTCAATCCGCATTCATCTTGAGTGGCCTTGAATCACGAGATCATGCTGTCTCAAATCCCACGAACCATCTCATACCCTCCTTGTGCGCATATTCGCATCTTCAACTGGTACACCCATTCTGATAATTCCTCTATGAGTCCGAAGTTATTTTCTCTCATTCCTCCAATACTACACCGCAGACCGAAGGTAACATAGAACACTCCAAGGCTCTGCGAGCACATGAACACTCTCTCAATAAGCACCCGACTGATTCGCTTTCCTTGAACATCACATCTATATGAAACATAAACTCTGAGTCGTCCCAAATCCTGAACATGAATCGATAAGGCCAATTATAGCACACATTCCTCAAATGCTTTGCCCAAATCACCACTGATAACCCTTTTCCTTAGTCATAATATCCCACCAATATGCCAATAACCAGAAATCTCACAATTAGCCGATGATGCAGTCCAACCGTAGGTAGTGGAACTCTCCCACTTAGCTTGAAAATACCATTGCATAGCTCTAGAATCCGCCAAGATTCTTTCTTCATCGTTGAACTGATCTTGCACAACCAACTCGCCAAATTCCTCGAAATCCTTCCATTTGA